>NC_091766.1:63392939-64797939 GCF_029378745.1 Bos indicus | reverse complement strand
ACATCACAATAGACATATATAGAGAAATATAAAAACAATGTGATTGGCATTCTATTAGTTAAGTCACAAAAGAAACAATTAGGCAAATTTCAGGAAAACCTAAGAAGTAGAAGAGGACAGAATCAGATTAAGATGTAATTAAACACTTCAGACATTTCAGGACATAGCAAAACAGATTCATCAGAAGACCATGGTTGAGTCATTTTCCTGAGGCTTTCAGAACAATCTGACTTCATTTGCTTGATTGCTGCTTAGGGTTAAAAGAGAAAGGCAGTGAAGGGTTATGAGACTTTTTGTTGGAATCGCCATGCTTAACAGTTGACAGCTTTGGAGGACCACAGACACCTTCTCCAGGAAATCAAGTTAGTATTCGGCAGATCCCAAGGCAGGGCTGTCTGGCCACATCAATGACAAGATGTACAGATAACATATCCAGGGCCGTCTGTGAGGGCCAAGGGAATGGATATAAATTTCTATACCCACAGTCTTCACTTGTACCACTGAGACCCTTTCTATTGAAGTGTTGCTTATAAAGGCTTTTATGTTGGGCCCACTGATGCATGAGTTAATGGCTGGAATAATTTTGTTGACTGGATTAATCTCATCCTTCAATGCCTAATCTAGTTCTTTAGGTAGAGAGTTGGCTGTCTTTCAGGACATAATTTTTATCGTCTCTCATTTCACTACTTCCTCCTAAGGATTTCTCTGCTGATAGTGGTACCTTAAGGCTCAATTTTCACTTAAAATTGAATAAAATTTAAAAATTTTACTTAACCCACTCAGCTGAGCTGTTTTCATCCCACAGACAAATATGTAACTTGCCTATGGCTCTAACCCAGCTCTGTGTGACTCAAGTCCACGTATATATACCAGGAAGCAGTAATGGGGTGAAGGAGAGGTGTTCAAAGGAGCTCTGCTGATAGTGGGCAGCCAGGGCTGATAATGATGGGAGGGCAAATGGACCATCATATCCAGTCCTTTTCTCATGGTCTCGTGCTCTGATCACTTTACTGTTGTGGACTTTCTGATGCCTGTTCTACCCCACTATTGAGTATAGTTGGTGGACAGGGCAGACATTTTTATTGCCTTTATTATTAGTTTGTTTTTGGAAGAGCTAAACTTTGGCTGCTTGGTGACTCCAGTGTGATAAGAAGCGTGTTGATCCCTCCCTGAGAAACACTTTTTGACTCACAGGAACTCCGCTTACTACAACCATTACCTTTTATTTATGTTTGTCAGTCGTTGGGCAGCTAACTAGACTGTGGCATATGGATCCCCAAAGGCGAAAGAGAAAGACTCCAAATGCTGTTTGCTGCCTGAAAAGGAGTTCATATTTATGATTTCGTCTACCCCATATTGTGAGTTTAAATGTGGCAATTTTCAAGCTGGGAAAACAATTTCCATTAACAGATCCTGGGAATGTACTCTTTAGTCATTCACATAACTTTGTGGGCCAACTCTTTTTCTCTTTTCACGTGCTCACTTTCCACAAACAAAAACAGAAAAAACCCAGAAATCAAACAAAGAAACAGAAAACAAATGGACTTGAGGTTTGACAACACAAAAGGGCATCAATGGGCCCCAAGATGTTTTTAGTGCAGGGATGTACAGTCACTGCCCAGGTTTTGTGACCCTTCCTTCTCCTCTCCCGCTCCATTTTAAGGGACTATAGGTAGAAAGACTCAGTGGAAGGGGGTGTTGGTACAGTAACAAAGGAAACTGGGCACAGAAGGGGAAGATGCAGGGAACAAGTGAGAGAGAGAATAAAGATTAGGGTTACCACATCCTTAACTCTCATTTTTGCTGTGAGCTGGGCCTCCCCAAATAGACTGCTGGACCCTGGAACACAGACAATGGTTCTCATATTTTTAGGCCTCTCCCCTCACAACATTTAGTACAAGCTGCTCCATGCAGTGAAAGAGCTTGAGAAACACTTAATTTCCCCCCAGATGAATGAACGGACAAAATTAAACACACTGTCTTCTTACATATTTCTAACTCAGTTCTCTGGCAAACTCACCTATCTGGAACATAAGAAAGGACTAGATAGTGTGCAGAGAACATGTACAAGGTCATGGGGTGATCACTATAGTTGTTTTATTGAGGGCTGATTATGGGCCAGACATTGTATTAAGTGCTTTACATGCATTGTTTCATTTAATCCTATTTGGTTGTCATATTATTGCTGTTTTCATCCCACAGACAAATACGTAACTTGCCTATGGTTCTAACCCAGCTCTGAGTGACTCAAGTCCATGTATATAACCAGTGTACTTCCCAGCTTTCCAAAGATCCTTCTAGTGCTCACTTAGGCCTTTTGGCCCCACACTTGTTGAGTCAGTTTAAAAACTTCTACTTTGCCTATGGCTCTAATACCCAAGGGTCTGTAGTCTCCAAGTCTACAGCAGAGCAAAGGCAGCAGATGAGAAAAACCACCTTGTAAGCCATTTCAGAAGATGCTAGTTTACAACTTGACTCTCGTTTCCCTTTTCTTCCTTCTTTCATCACTTCCAACAAGAATGATGGTCTTAGAAAGACGATCGCCTGTAGCTAACTGGTTCTGGTAAACTGTCCTATAATATGTGTTTTCTAGAAGATCCACTATATTGCAAATCAGTGCCACTGGTAATTGATAGTGATACTATCCTTAGAAACAGGTTATACCCAACATGTTCAAATAGAGTTTAAAGAATTTTGATTGGCATTTACATTTGATTGGCAAATATTCCCTCCTAAAAATATTACATTAAAATGAAAGCTAAGAACTTAATTAGAGCCCAGAGTCACGCAGAATCCAGGATCCTATATAACAGAGGCAATGCTCCTGACTAGCAGTAGTTTCCAGACATATAGATTTCTTGGATGAGGAGAAAAAGTGCAGGTGGAGAGCTAACACAGGTGTATATTAAGTGTTAATTTTGCTAAATAAAAATGTTTAAAGAAACCTCTAACATCACCTCCCTTTAGTTGAATTAAGGACATTTGAAGGATCAAAGAAACAGAAAGGATGACATTTCAGAATGAATGTAGCACACTATTCTTTATTCCCTCCATAATTTGAATAAAAAACAGAACTGCAAGGATCTTGCACACTTAGTCATTCAGTCGTGTCTGACTCTTTGCGACCCTTTGGACTGTACACACCAGGCTCCTCTGTCCATGGGGTTTCCCAGGCAAGAATACTGGAGTGGAATACTGGAGTACTGGATGTATCTTAGCAAGGCATTTATAAAGGCCTCAAATACTGATGGTTATTACATCTACTTGTTTCATTAAACCTATCTCTAGTTGAACTTTTCTTATGCCAAATCCTGTGCTTGGAATATAGAAAAACAAACCTAAAGCAAACAAACAAAAGCAGAATCAGGTATGGTCCTAATTCGGCAGAGTTAAGTCATCTGAAAATTCCCAGATTTAGACAAATGTTCAGCAAAAAGGTGATGATTGTCCTGGGTCGTTAGAGGATGCAGCTAGGCTTGTAATCACTGACATGGTGATTGATGTGCATGCCATTTACTCCCCAAAAGGGCCAGTGAGCAGAAGACACCCTCAACTTCCTGAGCCCTGACCTTCAGCCACAGGAGCTGATAGACCCAGGGGAGCCTTTGTATCAGTGAATTATCTTGGGAGGGAGAAGTTAAAATTCTGGAAATACATTCTCTTGGATGACCTTGTACTCAACTTTGTATTCAATTTTGCCATGGTGAAGAAGTATATTATCATATATTTGCAGGAAAATTAAAGTTTGGAAAAAGCAAAAGCAGCCAAGGGAGATATTTCAGATGATTTTAATTGGGCCTCAACTTATGAAAGGCTAAGGACTGTATTTGGGGCTTTGATTCTAAAGCAGTTGTCCACACTTCCACTCTTTCCTTCAAAACCTTGAATTCAAGCATCTGAGCAGTGCTGGATAAAGCAACCGTTGGAGTTGACGCCCAGCCTGCAACGATATGCTTGGCTTCTCCTCCTCCAGAGGAAGCTTTGGTTTTTATCAGACTAGGCTGCTAGGCATCCTGCTCTCCTTCAAACAGTGTGTTTCTTCCTGTTTCTCTGTACTTGCATCTTTCTGTTCTCCTGAGTTCTTTCCTAATACCTGGTTGTCCTACAATGCTCCCCATGTTTTCCCTGAATTTTTCCTTGAACAGTTGATTTTTCCTTTAAAACTCCCTGCTGTGACTTCCCTGGCAGTCCAATGGTTGAGACTTCGCTTTCCAATGTAGAGGGTGTAGGTTTGATCCCTGGTTAGGGAGCTAAGATCTCACTCACCTTGTAGCTAAAAAAACCAGAACATTAAATTCCCCGACAACTAGCAACCAACTCACTGCACTGCTCACCACAGTTGCACGTGCGTTAGCCTTAGCCTTTAGCTTGATTATAAAGCCTTCGGAGTAAAGAGTCGATGTCTTCAGATCCACTTCCCAAATACTTTATGAGAGCCCATTAAGTGTCAAGTACTATGCTAGGTACTTAGTAGGGATACGGAATACCTTGATAGGAATAAAGTTGTAAACCTTATCTTTCAAGGAATGTACAGTCTAGTGTGGGAGGGAGAGAAGTTTCTCAATAGTTCATGGAAGACTATATATAATTTTAGGATAAAGGGTTATGAAAGTACCAAAAATAGAGAGAGGGGTTAATTCTGATAGTGAGTGGAAGTTAGGAAACCTTCAGGGACTGCTTTGTGCAAAGGGAAATCAGAAGCTTCAATATAGGAATTGCAGGGCCTGGGGAGTATGGTCATGAGGGGAAGATGAGGTTACAACAGCTGAGTCCCAACTGTTAACATCCTTGAATACTAACAAGTCAACATTGTGCCTGTGGACCAGGGAGATACAGAGGATATTTAAGCAGGGAGAAGCCTCAGACTAGCAGCCCTTCCTTACTCAGCACTCGGTCCCAAGTAAATAGGGATCAACTAATTAGCCGATTCCAGAGAAGGCAATGGCACCCCACTCCAGTATTCTTGCCTGGAAAATCCCATGGATGGAGGAGGCTGGTAGGCTGTAGTCCATGGGGTTGCTAAGAGTCGGACACGACTGAGCGACTTCCCTTTCACTTTTCACTTTCATGCACTGGAGAAGGAAATGGCCGATACAATGACTTATATAAGAGAAACAGACAGCATCAAAAGTAACCCTGGATCCAGAGATGACAGAGATAATGGGTCACTGCAAAGTAAACAGGGCTCACTTGAAAATTTGGGATTGATCATTAGTGGAAGAGGAATTAAATTTAATCTCTGAGATGCTGGAGGGCAGTATTAGATCAGGGAGATGAAGCCACAGTGACACAGATTACTGCTCAGTAGGGTGCCAAACTTTGGAATTGTTGGAGCTTTCTGGGAATTGCTATTTGAAAAGACAATTTGGTAAGACATTGTTGGTGGGACAACTGCTTGTCAGAGAAAACTTGGAGAGAATTCATGAGCTAGAGATAAAGTTGGGATTCAATCAGTGGATCCCAGAGGGCTGGTCCAATGAGCCAGGCCAATTGGTCATGAAGCTTTTACTCATCAATGGGAAAATGAGAAAAGAGCAGGGTTGTATAGTGAGTTTTTAGGGAGTCGAGCTTTTCCATTGAAAGGACAATCCTTTATGTTCAATTGGTGATTTCTTTCCTTCTTTTTTGATATTAACACACTTCTCTTACTAAATGATGTTGATGAGGGATGATAATTTTTTCTTTTGTTTCTTTCATATCTTTCCTTGGCAATATATCCCATTGTCAAGTGTACCGTGCCACCCCCATTTCCTTTTTGGACATTGATGATCCATGCCCTCTCTAGTCTGGGAACCACTGGGCTTCTAGGGCAAGATTTCAAGGGTCTCTGCATCTGGCTTCAGGAAGGGGGAGTGCAGTTACTGATGAGTGAGGTTTGAAGACATTGAGGGAGAGCCACGAAGGGTGGGAATTTCCATGCCCTGAATTAAATGTCAGTATACAAGTAAGTGAGGCTTCCGAGGTGGCTCAGTGGTAAAGAATCTGCCTGGCAATGCAGGAGATGCAAGAGGTGCAGATTCAATCCCTGGGTCGGGAGGATCCTCTGGAGTAGGAAATGGCAACCTACTCCAGTATTCTTGCCTGGAAAATTCCATGAACAAAGGACCCTGGTGGGCTATAGTCTATAGGGTAGCAAAGAGTTGGACACGACCGAGCACACACACATATACAAGTGAGCATGGTCATTCTAACTCTTCCTCCCATGAGGTTTGAGGCTTCTGAGGCCCAGGGTGCTCTGTCTGTGCAGAAGGCCTGGCCACCTCCTTTCTTTTTTATACTTCTCCCTGCACTGGCCATGGCCTGTGGAGAAGGAGGTGGAAACCACTTCTGCTGAGGGTTTTGAGGAGCAACCTTCTTTGGTTGTTTTCTGTCCCTTTGTTGAGATCAAACCAGGCTCATTTGGCTGGGAGTGAGAGACAGAACTTTGGCCAAGAACCCAAGCTTGTTTGACCTGCTATGCCTTGTGGAGATGGGTGGTTGATTCTAGGACAGGACTAGATATTTGGAGGCCTGAATCGTGCACACCACTCTCTTAATTGGATAGTGGTCTATGAGATGCCTTCTGTCCATAGTCCAGTCTGTGACATCATCAGTATGGACCATGTAAGGGAAACACCATCTCTGGGCAAAGAGCTAAGGGTTCATAGGACTATACTGATCCAGTAGCTTGGGGTGGTAAGCAAAGTGGGAGAAGTGAACCGATGACCAAGCAGAAAGAGAGTGAGTGGGTTAAATCAGGAGCCTCCGTGAAAATGCAGACATCCTCAGGTCTCCTTCAGAAATAGAGGTAGGCTCAAAGTTGCCTTCACATTGGCCATTCCAGATGGTTTTTTCCCTGGTTGAGTATACCCAGGGGACAGACAGTTCTGTGACCTTACGAGAAGGACTGTTGGCCAGGCAGTGAGTCAATCAGAACACAGAGGTTTTGTCTTTGGTTTCTGACTCTACAAAACAACACAAAGGACTTGGTTTAAAAGAAAGAAAGAAAGAAAGAAAAAAAGCAAAAGCACGTCGTGCACTCTCTTCTCTCTCTACTCTGGGGTGGAGGAGAGTCTGAAGGCCTGATTTGAGTCCCTCACTCTCTGATCAAGTTATATGACTCGTCCTGTAACTATCCCTAGGGTGACCAACTGGTTCCCGATGGCCTGGGGGTTTCCTGGCTTTAGCACTGGAAATTGCACATCCAGGGAACCTACTCAGTGCTGGGCAAACCCAGACAGCTGGTCACCCTAACTGTATCTCAGTTTTCTACTTGGAAGATGGGAATAATTCTCCTGCCCCAGCTGCCCGTAGTGTGAGAATCAAATGAGGTGACAGAGGTGAAGGTGCTTTGAGATTAAATCTGGGCATTTTCAAGTGACTGGATTGGATGGGTCACAAAAGCCGTACCTGGTGTGTTGGTACATGCTCTGTGTGGCACGCTTGGCCACTGTGGAACCTATTCATCTTTCAAGCCTCTAATGTATGTTATTCTCTGCAATGCTTCCTGTGATGACCCAGACAGAATGGATGTAGCCTTCCTTTCTTTCCTGCTGTACTTGATGCCCCAACACAGCAGACTCAGGACTTCATTATCCGTCATCTACTCCTCCAGCCAGATTGAGATCTCTTTAATGGTAGGGACACCATAGCTCACACAGTAGCTGCTTGAGAAATGTTTGCTGAATGAAGAAATGCTTTTCAGTTTCTAAGACATATGTTGTACCACCTGTTACTTGAACCCTCAGAAACTAGTTTTACATGTGTGACACGTGTTTCTGGCCCTGTAACTTTCTTTAGGGTCCTATGGCTAAGGTTATCTGATGAAGCCCAGAGATCCAGATGGGGACCTGAGGTCTGGCCCCTCCAGCCAGGGATTCTATAGACAGAAAGCATTTTGAAGGCATGTTTGACCCCCAGGCCACCCCATATTGTGAGAAGCAGGTGTCACCAGTTCGTTGGCAGCTCACAGTAAACCACATCTGGTGCTGTAATGCAGGCCCATTTGCCAGCAGCAGCAGGCAGGTGGCTCTGTGTCAGCCACCTCAGAGATGCTTCACAAAAGATAATGGAGGGAATGAATGAAAGTCTTCCCACAAACAATAGAGGGAGTGGAAACACCGTTCAGGATGAGAGCCAGCCTACTGGCCTCATCTCGGCCACCTCTGGTTCAATGAAAGGAAGAAAATCTGGGCTCATTCTAAGGACTGGCTAGCAGAAGACAGACGTCAGTGTGAAAAGGAGGCTGGGCAGACCATCAGGACTGTTATTTTCTTGTGGACTTTAAAATGCACAGGGTCAGAATGCGGAGAATGGTTTCCTCCAGGTATAGGGAATGGTTCCCAGGGACAAGAGGCAGCTCTGGTCTCCCACGTGCCCCCGCTGGGCCTGAACCTGTCTCCAGCTCTCTCTCCTCCTCCTCCTCCCCCTCTCCACTGCTACCTCCAGCCTCTCATCTCTTCCTTCAGCAGTTCCACTCCTATCTGTCTTGCAAAATGGGATTCCATGAGAGATTTTCTATGAGAAAATGATTCCCCTGAGGAAAAACAGTGGAACACAGATGGAAAACGAATGCATGAATTAGCATCCTTTTCACTCTTGTGCTGTACACTTGGTGTACATTTTACCTGAAATACGTCCTCCCCATCACTGTTTGAAGGCCTCGTTCAGGGACTGCTGCTTCCTGCTGGAGGTCTTGCTAGAACTAACCCCTGCCTGCATGCTTTTCCCTCAGTGCCTTATCTGTTGATTGTTCCGTCAGCTGATCTCTCTGTCCATCTATCAGTCTATCTTTATGGTACTTCCTTTCTTCTTGGCATTGGTGTTGTTACTGTGTGCCCTCTCTTTCCTTCTCCCTTAGCTGTGACGAGCACTCAAATTTTCAATAGTTCACAGAAGAATCACAATTTCTTTTGGAAAAATGAGAAGTTCTGGCAGTGTTCCCATCTGGCATTGCTACAGCAGAACTGAGTGGAGCCTGTCCGCTCTACACAGGCATACACTCTTTTGTTCACTAAGGCCCCAGCAATTCCCTAGAGACTGTCACTTCCCCATTTACAGCACAGTGGAGTGGATAAGGGCATAGGCTCTGAAGCTGCAGTATCTGGGTTCAGATTCTGACTCTGACATCTACTAGCTGGATGACCTTTGATAATTTACCTAAGCTCTTGGTGCCACTGATTGATTATCTGTAAGAGACTCTTAATAGTACCTGTGTCACTGGGTTTCTGCGAGGAGTACGTGAATTAGGGAAGACATGTGAGGACTTGCCATATATATTAATACCTCAATAAATATTTAATTGCTATTTACCCTAGTATTTGCACTGTGGTTTTGTTTCTTAGAGTAGAGGAAGTGTTGCCTCTACTTAGGCCTCTGTTGAAAATGAGGAAACTACATACATGTTTACCCCTAGTCCTTTTCATTCATTTTCTTTTCCAGGCCCCTGGGGGCGTGCACAGTTGCAGTCCCTGCATTAGATCTTGGGACCTAATCTTGGAGGTACCACTATCGTGATGTATTCATCTTTGCTTTCCTTAAAAGTATGTACTTAGTGCTTTGAGAATACTATGCTTGGGGGTGTTGATAGAGTTCAGTTACATGATCACGGTCATACACTTTCATGCTGCATCTAGGAAGATCACTGGTAACAGTGAAAGGCACTATTAAGTCCCTTTAAAGAGCTGGTTCATTTAATTTGTGTTGTATGGTCTATGCAGTGAGACTAGTATTTCCTGGTTTTCTGAAATAGACAGAGCAAACACATCAACTAATTTGAATACATGCTCATGAAGTTACAATATACATGGAAGTTGGCTGGATAGAAATCAGTCCATGTGACATGCAATCAATAGGAGTTTCCTACAAGCTACATTTTCCTTTAGGTTCTGTGGGACGGTTGGCCCTTGCTTCACTGAATTGTGTTTTGAATTATAGGTGGAGAGAAATAAAAAGCAGTAAGAGGAAAGAGACTGGACTGGGGAAAAGTAGTGTTTATGGGACACAGGGAGACTGGCTTGACTAGTGGTATGAATTTTTTTTAAAACATTCTTCCAGCGAAATAAATTTCATTCCCATGGGAATAGAGACTATGATTAAGAGGTCATTATGCTCTTTTTCTGCTAGTTCTCTGTGCTGAGGAGGGATGAATAATATATGTAAATTTCCCCGCCTGACTTTCTTTTGTTTGAAAACTGCTGGCTTACCACCCCCATCCAGTTGGGAGGATGTGGTTTCTTTGGTTAAAGATTCACCTTGGTCTTTGTCCCTGATCCTCCCCAAGGGAGAGACTGATTAGATATGATGATCCAACCAGGATCACAGCCCACAGGACCATTCATAAGATGTTCCTGAAACAGATGACCCAGAATTTCTGTGCAGGGGCTCAACTCAGGACCACTCTCTACCCCTTCTTTTCTACCTTCAGAAAAATAGATGGAAGCAATGTGGCTTTCAGCTAAATGTTTGTGATACCCAGTGTAAAGGGAATAAAACTATATAGCTAAACAGTTGTATTTCCTGGTATCCTGCAGTTTCTGCCCCTTTGCAATAAAAGGAAGCCAAGAAGGGTCTGGCTCAGAGAAGGTAATCACCACTTATTTGGGTCGATCCCCAAACTCACAGAATAGATGCTGCTCCCCTGGGAGTAGCACGTTGAGGGGCCCGTGGGGGAGCAAGGGAAATTAATATCCAAGAACCCCGGAGGCACCTTGAGCTCTTCATAAGTGATTGCCTTTATCCTTAAGACAATCCTGCAGGGTTTCAGGATCCCCATTGGGAAGATGAGAAAACTAAGCTTCTGAGAGATTAAGTAATAACAGTTCTTAGTCACTAAATGTGTGCCAGGCACCATGCTAAGCACTTCATAGCATCTCATTTAATCATTTAACAACCACCAAAGTTTACGATAGTGCTACCTTCAGTTGTTATATTTGGGAAAATTGAGACTTTGGGAGTGGAAGTAACATGTCTGAACGATTTTTGCCATTAACTGGCAGTCCTGGAATTTATACTGAGTCCTAACTCCAGGGCCCTGACAATCAGTCAGTGGTCCACGCTGCTTCTTGCTACTTCCTTAAGGTGACAGGATTGTAGATGTGAGAGGCAGAGTTTGAACAGGGTCTGATCTACACAAAATACATTGCTTCTGCTATCCACAATCCCCAAGAGATAGAGCTGGGGCAGGTATGCAGTCCTTCCCCATCCTGGTCTGCCTTTGTGTAACAGCACCTGTCTTCTTGGGAAAAGCAAAAGACTGGGCAAATCTGAAATAAAGTTGCTGAGGGGAGAGAGGTGGAGCGGGGAGGAGGAGGAGGAGGAGGAGAAGAGAGAGAGAGAGAGAGAGAGAGAGAGAGAGAGAGGAAGTGCTATTTTTGACAGCATCAGCCTCTTAAAAGAAAGCACCATGCAAGTTGTGTATCAGCGGGAGAACTCAGTGCTTGGGCAGGCAAATCACAGCCTGCTCTGGCTGCTGTTCTCACCGTGGTCAAGGCCATTCGTTTCCTGTGTGGTTCCTCTCCCCAGATCTTCCTTGTCACCTTGCTCTCTCCACTCTCCTCCCCTCTCTCCTTAATGTGTCACTCTGCTGATTACGAGCTCCTCCACCAGGCATGATAAAAACAGAGCCCTAACAGGAGTAAGTGTGCGTTTGCCTGTGTAATGCTGCCAGGATCCTCCAACATAAATCCGCACCACGCAGCTCCAGCCTAGCCAGGTGCCTAGTGAAGGAGTGCTTTGGCTGTGGAGGCCGTCCAATGCCTCGTTTCCCACGATGTTCTCAGGATGCCACCTTACAAGGTGGCAGAGGCAGGGAAGTGTGCCACTGTTAGCACGGAGTGGGGAATGTAGGGGGGAAAAAGGGTTTTGTAATTAGGGTTTGTACTTAAGCTCTGTCCCATGAATCACTCTGAGAACCTGGGCAAAGCTTCACTACTCTGAGTCTTAGCTTCCTAACCTGTGAAGGAAAATGGTAACTTCTAAATCCTCCTATATGAGGGGAGGATGAATGCTGGGACATTGCTAGGGTCCGGAAGGCACCCACCCTGCCTGGCATATAGTAGTTATGAAATGAATACAAGTCTTTTCTTCTTTCCTCTTACATACAGTGTAAAGTGGTCTGCTTTTCATCATTGAAAGAAATTGAAAGCACTGTGGAGTTTCAGGAAGCATATAACTCTTTCAGGGATGTTTTTGTTTCAGTCCATCATGGGCAAGCAGGGAAACTTAAGAAGCAATGGATGTGCCCCTTTCCATTGTTAGACAGAGGACAGTGATGTCAGCCTGTGGTGTGACCTTGACCCTTGCACTGTGTGCCCACCTAAAGGCAATGAGTACAGAAGGAAGGCAGGATTCCCTAGGGAATTCCAGCAGCTCAGACAGCCAGCCACCTCCCTTTCTGGAACCTTACTTTTCTTATTTGTATATTGGTTGTAAAAATGTTAGTTGCTCAGTTGTGTCTGACTCTTTGTGACCCCATGGACCATAGACCACCGGGCTCCTCTGTCCATGGGATTTCCCAGGCAAGAATACCAGAGTGAGTAGCCATTCCTTTCACCAGGGGATCTTACTGACCCAAGAATTGAACCTGGGTCTTCTGCATTGTCAGGCGGATTCTTTTCCATCTAAAGACTAAATTGTGTGTGTGTGTGTGTGTGTTGGGGAGAAGATAAATGATCTTTTCCTCCAAATAATAATCTTTTCCTGACAGTTTCCCTCTTTATATCCACTCTGGCCTCATGGTTGAGAAGATCCCAACCTGGGATATCATGTTGCCTGGGTTGAAAACCCAGCTTTACAGTTTTCACGCCAGGTCACCCTGGGCAAGCTCCATAGTCTCTCTGTGCCTCAGTTTCCCAAATTATACAATCGGGATGAAAACAATACTACCTTCCCAGGGTTGTTGTTAGGATTACATAAGCCAGTGAGCATCTCATACTTCAGAGAAGTGCCTGGGATGAGTCAGTGCTTGATAAATGTTAACAGCAGGTCTTAGCACCAACACTAAAAGGCTAAATTAACCGCCTCCCACCCCCTGGCTTGGGCTTGTGTACTGGGCTAGGGCACCAGTCTCCTAGAAGGTTTCTCTGCATTTTCTCTAATCCGTTCCATGTGTCCTGACCTGAGAAGCTTCTGTATTGATGCAGCACTCCTCTGGCAAACCTCCAGTCTCTATTCAAACACACAAGCACACACAACACTTTCTCTTTCTACCTCCCTCTTGTTCCCTCCCTTCTTTTTTTTCCTCTCTCCCTTTTTATCCTCCAATTCCCTCCCTCTCTTCCTTTCTCTCTGGCTCTTCTGAATATACAGGCAAATCCAGCCTCTCTGCTGAGAGACCTTTGTCTCTGATCAGGCCTGACCTGGGTCACAGAGTTCAGGGGGTTACCATGACAACAAGCATCCCTGGCTACCCATCAGGAGGCAAGGACCAATTGAAAGGGACTGTCATTTCCCTGGGACATACTGTATTTATTCTCAGCAGCAGACCCTGTACCAATACCATACTATGGGCAGAGGGTGGGAGGGAGGGAGAGAAAGAAATATCAGGGCTTTATTTTTTTTTAAGTGCGTTCTCTGTGGGGGAGGACCACAGATTGTTCTCAGAGAGAGACAATTTATTTCTAATACAGAGGGATGAGGGTGGGGCTCACGTGTATTTCTGATGAACACAGTTGGTTTCACAAAGAAGGAAAAAATAAGTTATTTGGCCCAAAAGTGATTTTGTGATTGGTCTAATGGGATGAGGGTTGGGGTGGAGAATTAACAGTAATGAGTACCCTCTGTGACAAGCACTTTATGTTATTTCATCAGAACTCAGAGAAACTGCAATGAATTGTTATTACTCCAATTTTGCAGAAGAAAAAACACAGGCTCATAAAATTATAGTGACTCACCAAGCTAGATCAAACTGCTGGTAAAGTAATGGCCCTTGACCTTGAACTGAGGTTGTTTGACTCCACGGATCATGGTTTCGACACTATTCAATGCAGTTTCCCTGTCATTCTCCCATCATAATCATCTTCCTTTTGTTTCCAAGCCACTGTTTCCTCAGAAAACATGTATAACTCTCTTTCCTGACCTCTAACCTTGTCTCCCAAAGTGGACTGCTGTCTACCATAACAGAATCGTCAGGGGACTTGTGGAAATTGAACATTTCTGGACCCCACCTAGACCTGCAGAATCAGGAATCTCAGGAATCAGAGTCTAGAAAGGGGCATTTTAAACCAGCTTCCCTAGATTTTAAAGCATACTGAAGTTGGGAAGTGGTTCTTTAGGGCGAGTCAACACCACCAAACAGAATTTGTTTCCCAGTTATATTCTCAGTCAATGTGACTCTAAAAGTAGAAAAATCTTAATTGCCTTGAAGATACAGTAATGTCACGTGGTCCCAGTGTGGAGGTGGGCAGCTAGGAGACCTTCAGTCCCTGGAAGTGAGACCACTCCCTATAAAACCTTGTGATATCTCTTCCTGAGTCATGGCCTTAACCTCCCTCCTTATTTTTAGCCAAATGCCAATGCAGACAGGTGATTCTTAGGAGATATTTTCTAGCCTTGGTTTGTGTGAAGGGAGAAAAATATATTCAGTAGGAATGCTATTGAGACTAAAATGTTGATGAGCAATCTTGAACTTATGTCCGATTAAAAACTAAAACAGATATAAACAAGCTACAGTCAGTGCTGGCCTTCTCTAGTGACTCAGACAGTAAAGAATCTGCCTGCAATGCAGGAAGTATGGGTTCGATCCCTGGATTGGGAAGATCCCCAGGTGGAGGAAATGGAAACCCACTCCACTATTCTTGCCTGGAGACTCCCGTAGACAGTCCATTGGGTGGTGAAGAGTTGGACACGACTGAGTGACTAACACTTTCACAGTCAGTGCTAAAGGAAGAAGACATAATTGACATTCTCCATCATTTCTACTCCAGTGCCAGGAATTCTGTACCCTTCCCAGCCTTTCTCAACATTCTAGTTACCCTAGAGGTAAAATTGAGGTGGGTTAATAATACCACCTGACCTGCCTCTTGAGAAACCTATATGCAGGTCAGGAAGCAACGGTTCAAGCTGGACATGAAACAACAGACTGGTTCCAAATAGGAAAAGGAGTACGTCAAGGCTGTATATTGTCACCCTGCTTATTTAACTTATATGCAGAGTACATCATGAGAAATGCTGGGCTGGAAGAAGCACAAGCTGGAATCAAGATTGTCAGGAGAAATATCAATAACCTCAGATATGCAGATGACACCACCCTTATGGCAGAAAGTGAAGAGGAACTAAAAAGCCTCTTGATGAAAGTGAAAGAGGAGAGTGAAAAAGTTGGCTTAAAGCTCAACATTCAGAAAACTAAGATCATGGCATCTGGTCCCATCACTTCATGGCAGATAGATGGGGAAACAGTGGAAACAGTGTCAGACTTTATTTTGGGGGGCTCCAAAATCACTGCAGGTGGTGATTGCAGCCATGAAATTAAAAGACGCTTACTCCTTGGAAGGAAAGTTATGTCCAACCTAGATAGCATATTCCAAAGCAGAGACATTACTTTGCCAACAAAGGTCTGTCTAGTCAAGACTATTGGACTGTGAAGAAAGCTGAGAGCCGAAGAATTGATGCTTTTGAACTGTGGTGTTGGAGAAGACTCTTGAGAGTCCCTTGGACTGCAAGGAGATCCAACCAGTCCATTCTAAAGGAGATCAGTCCTGAGTGTTCTTTGGAAGGAATGATGCTAAAGCTGAAACTCCAGTACTTTGGTCACCTGATGCAAAGAGTTGACTCATTGGAAAAGACCTTGATGCTGGGAGGGATTGGGGGCAGGAGGAGAAGGGGATGACAGAGGATGAGACGGCTGGATGGCATCACTGACTCGATGGACGTGAGTTTGAGTGAACTCCGGGAGTTGGTGATGGACAGGGAGGCCTGGCGTGCTGCGATTCATGGGGTCGCAAAGAGTCGGACACGACTGAGCGACTGAACTGAACTGAAGTGAATAATTCTGTTTGGGAGGTAAACCCCATGTCTGCCTGTTTTCTGTCCTTGCCAGAATCAGATTGTACCTGGTTATTCCTGAAGAGGAGCACAGAAGTCCCTAGAAAGTGCCTATAACAGACTTCTTTCCCAAACTACCAAGTCTTAAAGTAAGACTTCGATGACAAACATAGAACCACTTCTTCCATCTGTCCCCATCTCCTTATGATTTGTAACCACATTCCTTATCTCCTACGCAAATGACCACAACAGCTTTCTAAATAACCTTCCCTGCCTGCAGGTTCTCACAAACCACTGCCAAGATCATCTTTGGGAGTCTGTCTGACATGGTTCCTCCATCAGTGGCCTTCAGTGACCCCTACTGACATCAGATAAAAAATAGAGACATTTGAAATCCTTTTCACTGTGACCACAACCTGTTGCTCTTGCTTATTAATGTGCACGCTAGTTCAAGTGGATTCACATTCCTGAAAACAAGCCCTATGTTTTCCCACCTCTGTGTTTGCTTTTCCTCTGTCCCCTCCACCTGGAGTCCCTTCTCATCTATCACGGTTTCTTCAGGGGCCTGTCTTGGGTGTTACCTCTGCCTTGAAACCTTTGGACATCCTCCCATTCCGATGCTAACTCTCCTCCTCTTGCTAACTCTGACTCTCTTAGGGCATTGGGTAGACTATCAGGTATCTATATAATACCGCTAATGAGCTATACTTGATCATGCATCATTTAAGGGCTGGAATCGTGTCTCTCTCACCACTGACCCCTGAAGTGCAGCACACAGTTCTTTGTGTGAAGGAAAGGAATCTGTGAAGCTGCATGGAAAGCATGGGGAGTGGGTCTTAGCCCCTCACCCACTAAGCTGCACTCTCTTCCTGGCACCTTGGCCCACACAGCCGGCATGGACAAGACGTGACAGAACACAAACATGTCACGATCACAGGGACCAGAGAAGACTCCACGTAACCACAGTCACAGTTAAAGACCAGGCTTTGACCAATGTCCCAGTTAGAGTATAACTCTCAGCAAATCCATTAAACTCCTGCTAGATGGGTTGTGAAGGAGTGTCATTACTTGAGATTTTAACTCAGGCCAATCTGGTGTGGATTCCTTCTTGGGTTGGGAAAACAGGGGCCATGCTCCCTTAGTTAGGAAATTTGAACATATCGCTTCCAACTGAAGGGAGTATTTATCATAATAAAGAAAAGAAACTTCAGACCAGCAGATACATTGAGTTGGCAGCAGAAGTTGGCAATAGATCACAATTAGTAGGTTTACCAATTATCTTCCCCCAGTGACTGGCATTGGCTGTACAGGTCTTTATCCACAACCTCAGGGCTTTGGAAACAAAACTCAGCCCCTCACCCAACCCCAAGCATGCAGGGACAGCCAACAAACAGCATCTGTTTCAAAGAAACGCCACCTGTCCAAATAGAAAAATCAAGCACTGAACCACCTCGCTTCCTGAGTATCTGTTTCCAGAGCAGAAGAGACAAACACACCATTCTGTCACTGACACAGCCTTTTCCTGCTCTGTAGGGACACGCCTGGCCCCTGCCAAGTAGACCTGGCAAGGTTTAGAGGAACATTTGGGCCTTAGCTATCAGTTCTCTGACCTTATGGGCAGAGCTGGGTGATCCGCCTTGGAGGAGCCTGAAGCTTCTTGGAGGCAGGCTGGAAGGGAGTGAATGCCCTGCAGGTGTGATCAGGTCTAGCTTTCTGGAGAGCAGGTGGTGGAGGGGACCACCAGGGAGGTCCTTTCTTGCTGTGGGCACTGGCACTAAGTCTGGAGCGCACCCTCCTTTGAGGACTGCAGGAGTCCCACCTTTCACAGGGTGGAAGAGAGGTTTGCAACATCTGTGGTGTACAAACTCCTAAAGAGTCTGCAGTTTTGTGAATGGTTAGACAGTGTTTAGAAAGGTATTTTCTGTGATTCTAAATACTTTGAGGACAACACTGATTTCCTCTGTATCATCTTTAAGTACCTTGAAGCCCCTTTTCAATGGGGACCAAAGGTATCGTGTATCAATACTACCCCTTTATGCCACTGCTCATTTCCCATGTCTGCCATGCAGAATCATTTGCTGGGATCAGATCAGTGGGTCTGAGATTATTGGGGCAGGCACATGTGTCTGTGGCAGTTCATTTGCCATGACTCGCTGGTATTCGACCATACCTGGAGGAATCAGCATCATCTGGCCAACTAAGGCAGAGACATGAAGGAAACCTGGCTGGACTGTGTGTGCATATGTGGTTATTTACTCATATTTTCTGCAGCTGTTTTGCAATAGTATGTTTCCTGGGACCTCTACACTACTGGTTTCTAGAATGATTCCTTTTATTGCAGAGATGAGAAGTAGAATCCCATAGAGGGAGAAGGGATTTTTCCAGACCAGCAACTCAAGGCCCTCTTAGGATGAGAGTTGCTCTTCCGTTTTTGAGTCAGGGAGCCCCATGGCTATCATAAAGGTTGCCAATGGAGAGAAAGGAGAACTGGGAGAGAGCTGTGGACATGTGGCCACCACCATTTATGTATTCTTGACTTGCACATCAACCATCAGTGGTATGACTTGGAAGATGTTCCTTTTCATTACTCTTTCCTTTTATCTTGGTCTTTTTTTCTGCAAACAGTAAATGACTTGTTACATCTTACGGAGACATAAGCAATAGAATTAAGTATTTCTTTAATAGAGGTGAACTATTTTCAATACTTATCTCAGAAAGAAACCTGGATCATGTAAAACCCATAAAGGCAGTGTTACTCCTCAAAAAAGTGGTGCATTAAAAAAAGAAGTGCATTAAAGTGAGCATTCACTATGACCTTCAGGCTTCAAAGTGGTGAGTGGATGCTCTGGGCTCCAAAAGCAAATCTTTTGAGTTGATGGTTATTGTTTGACCCATGTACATAGGTACTGGGAAACCTGGTCTAAGCCCAGTCTTCTGCCTTTAATGGTGCTGTCGGTCATGGGCCCCGGCACAGTGTTAGAGTGAGTACAACCATGGGCTCTGAAGTCAGACTGCCTGGGTTTGAAATCTGGCTCCTTTATTAGCTGTGTCCACTTGGTCAGGTAACTGAATTCTGTGCTGCTGTTTCCTCATCTGTACAATGGGGATGGTGGTCCTTCATAGGGAAATCAAGAGGATAATATGAGATAATGCACAGCACAGTGTGTGGCATGTGGTAGGCAGTCACTCAGCAGTAGCTTTTGTTACAGTGGAAGGTCATTTGAATTGCCAGATGACCTGAGATTTGTGTTCATGTTACTGACTTCGTCATTATGTTCCGGGCATCTGTGTGTGGTATAGGAAGATGGAGATAATGTATTGAGTGGGCAATTCATGTCACTTTCTGTACCTTTCCCCTGCCCCCAACTTTGCATCCAAATATTTGGATCAAATGAGGTCCCTGACTTAATAAAACCTTCAGTAAATTATAACAGTGCAGCATCATTGGTGTTCCTGGGCCTATAAAAACACATTCTCTACTTTGGGCCTTTCTAGGGTGATGCTTTGTAAGTATCTCAAAGTCTCTTGCCAAGCACTGTCCTCTGGATCCTCTTTGAACTTTGCCTAAATGGGTACAAAGAGCTTTTTAAGTTTTTCCAGATAAAAATGCATGATTTATAAAATACCAGGCCATTTTGTTTCCTTTTATTACGTCACATTCAATTATTTTTATATTCCTAAAGATATGTTTATTTCCTGATATTTGGACAGTTACAATTCTTCAATATATTTTCATTTCTATTCAGATAAGGACAAAAGTCCTTAACAAAATCTATTTGCACTTTATCATTCTCCAGTCATAGCTAAACCTTTTCTCTTAGTTATTACCTGTGTTCTAGGAGGATTTAGCTTCTTTTGGTTTATGAGCTGTACCAAAATTTTCTGTCTTAAGAATCTTTGCACATTTTGTTCCCTCTGCCCAGACTGTTGTCTACCCCTCCCCTCACTGAACTTACTTAATTCCAATTGATACATCACATTTAGCTTGAAAAAAGTATCCTTGGAAGAGTCTTCTCAGCCACATCCCACCCATCCTGCATTCCAGTTGGACCTTGTTATCTCTGGGTGTATTTGAGATCTTCTCTGTGTCTTTACTGTTCTGTAATTTCGACTGAATCAGCTGCTGGTTTTCATCTTTTTATCCGGCTTGGGAGTCAAAATTTTTGAATCTGAGTATTTATGTTTTCCATAAATTCTAGAAAATTCGCTTCAAATATTACCCCTGCTTCACCCTCTCTTGTCTCCATCTGGAACTTAAAGATGATGCACCTGGGTTTTTTTTCCTCTCTCATGTCTCTTCACCTCTTTATTATATTTGTACTCCTTCTGTGTGATAGTCTGGGGAATTTTATCTGATTTTTTTCTGGTACACTAATTTTCTCTTCAACTCTGTCTAATTTGCTGTTTAACACTTCCACTGACATTTTATATTAATGACTACTTTTCTTCTCTAAATCCTAACTGGTACTTTTCCAAATATGTCTGGTCTTTTATGATAGTACCTTTTTCTTTTAAAAGTATTTTTGATTGCTTTTATGTTTTTACTTTTACTTCTGATTCTTGCTCATGTATTATATGTTGTCACATAATTTATAACTTTTTCCTGCTTAGCGCAGCCTCAGAATAATTAGCTTCTTACTATGGTTTTGATTTCCTTTTTGGTATAGAGATTTCTTAACTTGCATTTAAAAGGCTATTTGTTATATCTTTCTCCAGTATATCTAGGTGTTTTATAGTGGGAGTTTTACTCTGCCAAATTGTTGAAAGTAGGTGTCCTCTATGTCCCGTTTTATAGACTATCATAATAGTCATGGACCATTAAACAATAATCATGTGTTTAATGTCTTTCTTCCCTTCAAGAATGTAGTTCCATGGGGACAGGGACCGTGTTTGTCTTACCCCCAAATTGTAGCTCCAGCTCCTAGCCTAGTGCCTAGATTGTTGTAGGGATCAATATTATTGACATAAATGAATGATATGGAGGCAGAGGTGGCTCTGGATGTCATGCCATGATGGGTTAGGAGCCCCCCTCCATCTTTTTACAACCTTTTACACACTGTCACCTTTCCTTGAATGCTACTCTTCCCTAAAATGATTTAATCCCTCTGTAATTGACATAATATCTTACAGGTGACTTCACACTGTATTGCATTTAATTACCTTCTGTATAGATTATTCCACTTGAACTTAAAACCACTTTAAACCTAGGAAAGGATTAGGTGATTAGCCTCTCTTTATAGATGAGGATACTAAAGGTCGGGGAGATATGTCTTACCTTTTGTAAGACAGTCATTAGTAAATCTCAAAGTTAAATCTAGGCCTTTTGACTTTAGTTCTATAAGACTCTGCCATAAGTCTTTGGTATGCATACCAGAGGCTCTTAATGTGAAAATAAAGTCCTCTTTGTTTCTTTCCTGAACTACCTACTTCTTTCTCGAGAAATCAGCATCAAGGACAGAATGGGTGCTGACACTCAATTGGTGTCATTTCAGTTTCCGTGGCTAGAATCTTAGGACTCAAATGACTTGATTTTTCATTTGCCCCACGTGTTTGTTTCTTTGGAGACACACATTACAAACCACCTTCGGTCAAAGTATCCAGGTTGCTGGAGAACCCTGTTTGTGGCCTAGTTGGATGTGGAGGTGTCTGGTAAAGGGTGGCATGTTACAAGTCACATGAGAGAAACACAAGGTTCATCAATGTTGAACACTGGGAGGGGTGAGACGAGGCATGGAGAGGGAACACGCGGGCAGTGACAGTCAGAGCAAGCTGAGGCCCCAGGGTCCATTTCCAACCTCCGGGCTGAAGATCGCAGGTGGCTGGAATCTCCCAGGCCCACAGGTATCCAAGAAGAGACCTCTCGACAGCTCCCGTGTGGCACTGGAGCCCTGTGGCAGACACGGCAGCTTCCTTTCTGAGGCAGGGAGGGGAGAGGGAGTACCAAGGAAGCAAATCTTGGCTACTTACCTCAGGGCGGACCCCTTGGGCGTTGCAATGCCATAGCCTTTGGAATCCAAGTTACCTCCCACCTTCATGGTGTCACAGGGTTTCCGCTGCTCAATGTACTCATTCATGGTGGACTCTAGAAGGTAGGCGTATTTGCCTTTGGATTTCCTTACTCGGATCATCCCCTCCTCTGTGGTCCGCACAAACACGGATGGCTCTGCTGACTTCATGTACGTCCACATCTTCTCAAACACGGCGATTTTAGACCTCTGGCCGGGGACAGAACAAAGCTGGAATGAAGCATGGGCTGCACTTGGCATGGAGGTCGGCGCACACACACTAATGAAAGAGCTGAATGTGGCTTGATCACACATTCATGAGCGAGATTAGCTCAGGAAGAAACAAATTATGAGTGATTGCAAAATAAGAGGCTCTAATTAGTACCAGTAGGCTCCGAAGTACAAATATCTTGCAAATACAGAATGAATAGGAGAACTCAGGATCTTTTAATTACTGCTAAGTAGTTAGATTCCTCTTAAACATGGGAAGAATTAAGAAACTGGGGCTCTGTCTGACTCTTAAAGACATCAAAGGACCTATCTGTTGTTCAATAAGGTCATATTTACACAGTCCTGAAGAAGTGGAGAGCTGACTACAGTTGGAATCTGAGTACATCATTGAAAGACAACAATAAAGAATTTTTAGACCATAGGTGCCAAGTTACAGTCATCTCGTATTGCAAGACTGTTCTCAGAATGTAATTTGTTGTCCGATAAAGTTAATAACTTGGGACTTGATATGGTCTTCTGCTAACATTTCAAAAGCCTCTATACCCAGCCAAGCTGCTTTCCTCATTTCCTCCTGAACTCATTTTAGACCTTCCTTCCTTTGTGACTTCAACTCATTTGTTCACTCCCCTGGAGATGCTGGTTCTCTCCAGCCACATTCCGCTCATTATCTCACAGGTCAGAACAAGTAGTGTGTATTCTGAGACTATCTTGGCTCCAAGGACAATAGTTCTCAAATTCCAGTGGGCACCAGCATCCTGTATGGAGACTGTAAATATGCAGGCCACAGGCTCTAAACCTAGAGATTTTGATTCGGCAGGTCTGGGGTGGGGCCTAGAATAAATCTTTTTCAGAAGCTCCCCATGTGATTCATCTGTATGGCCTGTGTGCCCTCACTTGAGAAGGAATGTTGTGAGGATTGATACTCCTCTAGGACACACAGTCCGGTCACTTACTGGATATCCAGGCTAGACTGTTAAGGATTGAGAGCCATTCACACTTGGGCACAGGTCTCAAGTTTGTGGGCACTGCCTGGGGATAGGGGACATCTTTCCTTCCGTGAGTCCTTCACAGAATCTAACCTTTCATCCAGCAGACTCCTGGTCAGGGTCCATGATCCAGGATGAAAATCAGCATTGTCCTGTGTGACGTTATTCCCAAAAAGCGTCCCTTCACTGGCAGGTATTAAATAGATGTATGTTAGGGCTACTGATGTCCAGCTTTTGAAAATGCTTTGTAAATGGACAAGTGTTAAACACATATGTTCATGTGTGTGTGAGTGTGTGTGTGTGTGCATGTGTGCTTAGTTGTGTCAGACTCTTTGTGACCCCGTGGACTTTAGCCCATCAGGCTCCTCTGTCTATGGAATTTCCCAGGCAAGAATACGGGAGTGGATTGCCCTTTCCTCCTCCAGGGCATCTTCCCGACCCAGGGATTGAACCCAGGTCTCTTGCATTGGTAGGTGGATTCTTTACTGCTGAGCACCTGGAAAACCCTAAACACATAAAAGGGACTATATTTTTAAGCTTTTTATTTTGTATTGGAGTATAGGCAATTAAATTCTCCAAGCCAGGCTTCAGCAATACGTGAAATGTGAACTTCCAGACGTTCAAGCTGGTTTTAGAAAAGGCAGAGGAACCAGAGATCAAATTGCCAGCATCTGCTGGATCATCGAAAAAGCAAGAGAGTTCCAGAGAAACATCTATTTCTGCTTTATTGACTATGGCAAAGCCTTTGACTGTGGGGATCACAATAAACTGGAAAATTCTAAAAGAGACAGGAATACCAGACCACCTGACCTGCCTCTTGAGAAACCTGTATATAGGTCAGGAAGCAATAGTTAGAACTGGACATGGAACAACAGACTGGTTCCAAATAGGAAAATGAGTATGTCAAGGCTGTATATTGTCACCCTGCTTATTTAATTTATATGCAGAGTACATCATGAGAAACGCTGGACTGGAAGAAACACAAGCTGGAATCAAGATTGCCGGGAGAAATATCAATAACCTCAGATATGCAGATGACACCACCCTTATGGCAGAAAGTGAAAAAGAACAAAAGAGCCTCTTGATGAAAGTGAACGAGAACAGTGAAAAAGTTGGCTTAAAACTCAACATTCAGAAAATGAAGATGATGGCATCCGGTCCCATCACTTCATGGCAAATAGATGGGGAAACAGTGGAAACAGTGGCTGACTTTATTTTTGGGGGCTCCAAAATCACTGCAGATGGTGACTGCAGCCATGAAATTAAAAGACGCTTACTCCTTGGAAGGAAAGTTATGACCAACCTAGATAGCATATTCAAAAGCAGAGACATTACTTTGCCAACAAAGGTCCATGTAGTCAAAGCTATGGTTTTTCCAGTAGTCATGTATGGATGTGAGAGTTGGACTATAAAGAAAGCTGAGCGCCGAAGAATTGATGCTTTTGAACTGTGGTGTTGGAGAAGACTCTGGAGAGTCCCTTGGACTGTAAGGAGATCCAACCAGTCCATCCTAAAGGAGATCTGATCTGTCCTGGGTATTCATTGGAAGGACTGATGTTGAAGCTGAAACTCCAATACTTTGGCTGCCTGATGCGAAGAGCTGACTCATTTGAAAAGACCCTGATGCTGGGAGAGATTGAGGGAAGGAGGAGAAGGGGATGACAGAGGATGAGATGGTTGGATGGCATCACCGACTCAATGAACATGAGTTTGGGTGAACTCAGGGAGTTGGTGATGGATGCCTGGTGTGCTGCGGTTCATGGGGTTGCAAAGAGTCGGACATGACTGAGGAACAGTACTGAACTGAACTGATAGGCAATTAACAATATTGTGATAGTGTCTGGTGGACATGAAAGGGACTCAGCCATACAAAGGGAATATATTTTTTAAAGACAGTTACTACTAGAGTCAGGCAACCTATCTAATCTAGTGATTAATATATAGATTACAGATTTCTTTATACATGTAATATGTCATTATTCCTCACACACAATATCAGGATTATTTTCTTGATATCAACAGGAGTTGGCAAAATACTGACATACATTTAGGTTGTTGTTTGAGCCAGCTCATCTCTAAAGATATTTGGGCCCAGGAAAATTCTAGCTCTCAAGGAAAAATGAATGGAGATAGTTACTGGGAATGTTAGTGAAGCATTTAGTAGAGGGAGTTGTAAGATAGTCTTTAATCAAGTAAACTAGGTGATTTGTTTCATAAGTGGGCACCAGTGTGAGCATTGGCTTGGGGGTGAAGAGCCCTGGGTTCCAGGCTTCTATCTACTGCTAACTTTCCCTATTTGTTCTATGAGGAGTTTCAGTATGGTCACCTTTCAGTTCCTTGCTAACTTGAAATATTTGATTCTTTACATGAAGATTCATCATTCAAGCAACAATGTCCTGGGGAGGGGGAAAAAAAAAGAAAGGAGAAAAGGGATGGAGGATCTCAAATTAGGAAAAGAAATACCCCTGACCAATCATGGGATCTACAGTATATTGAATATTCTCTTATAGGAAACTGAGAAATAGATAAAATCAGCTGTGCCCAGATTCTCAGATCACCTTCCAGGCCCAGAACCAACAAAGCACACAGCAGGGCAATTGCAAGATGCAATTTGACCTGACAGGATGGTCACAGCGGGGAGCGGGGCTGCAGACAGGCTGAGCTGCAGAGTGCTCTGGGCAACAGTATGCGGAAAATTAATATGTCCCCTCCGCCTCACCCCAGTGCTCCCGGCACCAAGGCTGCACTCACAGTCTCCGGGTGTGAACTATCAGGAAAATCTCATCTCCAGGAACACAAAGACAGCGTGGCAGGGAGGATGGGAAAGCAGGCTTGGGGTGTTTGTTCTCAGATCTCTCTATCAGTTGCAGCTCCCACGGCCCTTCACACATCTTAATTAACTGTCGATGGAGGACTGAGTGACTCTGGGTTGGGGCTGCCAAGGAGCTCTCGGCTGCCATGGGGATGACAAGCTGGATTTTTCAGAGATTAAAAAAAAACCAACTGTTCCTAATCAGTTACTAACAAGACTAAAGGTGCCGGTGGGAGCAGGAAGGGAATTGTATATCATACACTCTGCAGTCCTCAAAGCACTTGGTATGGACTAGGGTATGTGAGGGGGTCTAATTCAGTGGAAGAGCTTTGAAGTGTCCATGAATATAGAAATGGAGGGTGTTTGGGGGATCTGTATAAAGCTGAGAAACGTTCTCAGTGTCCCTGGCATACACTCACTTAAGCAGTTGCCTGTAATCTCGTGCTCTCTGAGAGGGATATTTTAATGACCGTATTGGTTCCCTTCTGTGGAAGTGCCCCTGGGCAAGGGATGTCCCTACCCTGAAGAACTCCTTCGTAGATCCCGCTTCTAGGGTCCCGTAAGCGATTTCTGTCTGCTTTGCTAGGTCCTCAGCACTCTCGATGGGAGACACCATCCTCTCCACTGTCAGGAAGGCGGCCAGGTTGGCTGTGTAGGAGGAGATGATGATCAAGGTGAAGAACCACCAGACGCCGCCCACGATGCGGCCGGACAAGGACCTGCAGGCCAAGGGAAGAGATATCAGAAGCACAGACATCAATTATAGAAGGCTGTGTGACAGGTGGCGCTAGTGGTAAAAAACCCAGCTGCTAATGCAGGAGACAAAAGAGACGTGGGTTTAATCCCTGGGTTGGGAACATTCCCTGGAGGCAATGGTAACCAACTCCATTATTCTTGCCTGGAGAATCCTTTGGACAGAGGAGCCTAGCAGGCTACAGTCCACAGGGTTGCAAAAAAGTCAGAGATGACTGAGCGACTTAGCACGCACAAACGTGGGCGGGGCCAAGGGCTGGCCCCAGCTCATCAGCAGAGCTGGCAAGCCCTACTGCACCCTTCTCTTCTGTCAGCAGAGTGTGAGAATCCAAATGTCAGAGCCTCCTGTGCATTTTCGTTCCTTATCGTGGATGATGACTTGTGGGGTTGCCATTCAGGGGTGAGACAGCTCTGCAAGCACATCTTCACACTCACTGTCACACATGCATACACATCGAGACACATGCCAACAAAGAGATATGCCAACACTTGCCCATGAAATCACCAACACGTATAAACATCCTGTTATGTGCAGTTACATATACACCAAAAGTATGAGCATACATATATGAATGCAATGCATTTACACACACGATGCACACATTTGATCATGTCCAGAAATATTTTCAGACTGCCTTCTAGCCAATGCCCTCCTGGCTGGCAAAGGCCACCAAAATGATGGATTAGAAGAAAGGGAGGGGAGATCATTTTAGAAAGAAAAGACACCACCAGCATTCTGTCCAGCCACTTCGGGGAATGTCACTTGTTGAGTGCAGGCACAGTTCCCTTACCACGGTGAAAGAGAACTTGACTGAAGTAAAAGACAAATGATAGTCTAATCTGGATCAAAGTGGTAAATATGACAATCATATATGAGAAATTCATCCTTGAGATTATTGTCCTGTTCTCCTCTCTCATTCGGAGAAGGCAATGGCAACCCACTCCAGTACTCTTGCCTGGAAAATCCCAGGGATGGAGGAGCCTGGTAGGCTGCAGTCCATGGGGTCGCTGAGGGTCGGACACAACTGAGCGACTTCACTTTCACTTTTCACTTTCATGCATTGGAGAAGGAAATGGCAACCCACTCCAGTGTTCTTGCCTGGAGAATCCCAGGGACCAAGGAGCCTGATGGGCTGCCGTCTATGGGGTCGCACAGAGTTGGACACTACTGAAGCGACTTAATGCTAATGCTAATGCTCCTCTCTTATTCCCAAAGCTGTGAAGAGAAACATGACCAGCCAAGAGTTCTACTGTGACTGTTTGGATTTAGCTAGGAGATTTCAAGTCCAGGGCTTCCCAAAGATATTACCAGTGACGTTGATGTTATATGGGCTGATTTTATGTGGTGGCCAGACGTGGCATCAAGTCAGACTCAATCAGATAGTGACAAAGTTATTCCATTACTCCTTCCATCCTGCTCAGTTTGTTAAGGAAGTGTCATCCCGAAGCTGCTGTACCCTTAATCCCTTTATAACATGTACTCTGACAGCCTCAAGCTCAGGGGTGACAATGCTTAACGAGAACCTCATGCTTAACAACGAGAGCAATCACTAGTCCAAACCACCAAGTTTTACTGATAAAGAAACTCAGGAGTCCCAAGTCACACGCACCCAGGCCTGCTGGCTGGCTTGATTGTTGAGACCTTGTCACCCTCTCTGTATTATTCCCACATTCCTGTCTGTTCCACTTTGCTTTGGTTCCTGGGAGATTCCTTTTCACTCTAGGCAGGCAGTGTTCACCCCAAGAAAACCAACAAATACTTATTGCTTGTTCTATGGATGGCACTGTCCTAGATGCTTCAGAGGAAGAGGGACATAAAAGGAGACTTGTTCAAAGGAGTGAAAGCATGAAAGTGCAACGAAACCATGCCCTTTGAAGAACAGCTGCAGGAAGAGGGGAGGCTGTACAGGAAGAAGAGACTTGGAGAGGTGTGTTCACTGAAGGACTGACATGAGGCTTGTGCCACATGACCTGTTCCAGGCGCATTTGGCAGAAGTTACAGGAAACAGATGCTGTCTGAATAGGAGGGGGATGTTTTGATGGCAACGGTGGCTATTATGGGGGTAAGAGAGAGTTTCCCCATTTCTGAAGATGTTCAAGTGATAAATCATTTATAGAGATGTACTTGGTGCCCACCCATGGTTCTCCAGGGTACTAGGTGCTAGGGACACAAAATAAACCAGATAGAGGAAGGACCAAGCATCACATGGGACCAGAGACCAACTGCTTCCTCTTACACACCTAGCTCTGACATTGTGTGTTTGAAATCATTAGTAGGTAAGCCAGGATGCATGGATTCTTTTGGACAGTTAAGCAAGATGAGACACATAGAGGCAAATCGTTTTCCTAATGCCCGAGGAGTCATACGCAGTTGGACTCCAGATCATACTAGTCTTCTGATGACTGGTCCAATGTTCTGTTCACCTTCTGTGCTGTGTGTTAAGTTGCTTCAGTTGTGTCAGACTCTTTGCGACCCCATGGACTGTAGCCTGCCAGGCTCCTCTGTCCATGGGTTTCTCCAGGCAAGAAACTGGAGTGGGTTGCCATGTTCTCCCTCGAGGGATCTTCTTGACTCAGGGATCGAACCTGCATCTCTTACGTCTCCTGTGTTGGCAGGCGGATTCTTTACCACTAGCCCTGTTATAGGTGTGCAGGGTTGTGAGAAGATGCTTCTTTTCCAATTCTGGATGATCACAAGGGCACTTGAACTGGATTTCTTGTTTCCATTCAACTCCCAACCCCCCATCTTCCCACTCCTCTGCCTAATCAGCTCGCCACAAGGCAGCCTGCATGATCTTTTGAAAAACATTGATTACATCCTTTCTTTGTTGCTTAAAACCCATCAGAGCTCTCCTCTTACACTTGGAATAAAATTCAACTCCTCAGTGGCCCTGTGTGGTCTGGCCCTTGGTTCTCTCACCATTGCCGTTACAACATGGATTCTGTAACTCCAGTCACACAGAAATTTGTTTGATCCTTCATACTCAAAAGCCTCTCACCCTTAGCACACGCTGCTCTTTCCCGTGATCAATGCATCAACCCTATTCATCCTTCAGACCTCAGCCTAGTCCTCACTCTTTCAGCGTTCGAGCTTATGACTTTCAGATCCCCATGCAGCTCACATCACAGTTGATGTCTGACATCTATTTGTGTGAGTGACTGTCAGTTGTGCCCCTCGAGCATGTTCTCTGCGAGAGTAAAGGAACTTACAGCTCTTTTGTGCCCTGTGGAATCTCTAGCACCCAGTACACACTCAGCCTCAATAACAAGTGAATTGCATGGATGCCACCTCTTTTAGAACTGGATGGCTCCATTCATGTTAGACTCTAGAGCTCAGGAATAACTTTCAGGGCCAGGATAATTCTAACCTGCTTATGTCTCACCATGTCTGGAGTCATGGCCCCAAACTGTGTGTTCAGGATAGCCACATTATGTGAACTGAGAGACCCAGCTAAGGTTTCCCCACTTGGGGCTCATCTGGTGAAGCTCAAAGTCTTTCCAAGAAAGGTCCTGGACTGTGGGTCCCTTTTCCCTGTTCTTTAATGAATATTTATCAGCTGGGTGTTGAGAGAAGCATACCCTATAGAGGATTCCCCACATCCCCCTACTTGATGAAGATAGCAAAGAAAAATTCTTCTGCTCCACAGCCAGAAGAATAACTGTCATCGTGGAATAGCTGAGGGGCTGGGAGAAGGGGCTCTTTAAAATGAGACATGATTCCAGTGCTTTGTTTATATTCAGGCTATAATATGGAACTTGAGTGTGAGTGAACCCCCTTTCAGTTCAGACCTGGCACAGGCAAAGCTGAGCCTCCACGTGAGAAGTCTGTATGTTCCCAGCTCCATCCCAGAGGCAGGGAGCTGGAGTTATTTAATATTAGAAGCTAGGACTGGCAGTGAGAGTCTTTGCTGCTTCAGTGACCAGCCCCGTATCCTTGGCAAGCTGCCTACCTGGCTGGGCATCAGTCTCCTTCCCGTTTAGTGGGTGAGACTAACCCTATCTCATGGTGGGAAACCAGAATTTTCAGAACTAGAAAGATTCTTAGTCCATTTTTTTTTTCCTTTAATGGATACAAGCTATTGCAATTCAAATGGTAGAGGGGAAAGTACTCTGAAAAGTGCTGTTGAAACAGAAGACATTATTTTGATGATGATGATGTTTCCCCCAGGGAGTCACAGGGCAAAGAACCACTTTTCTTAGTAGGGATGGAACAACTGTAATCTGAACCCGTTGAAGTTCTGCGTAATCACCTGAATTTTATTAGTCTTGTAACTTGGCATAGCTCTTCACCTGAATTTTATTAGTCTTATAATATGGCATAGCTCTTTGCCAAACTTCCTAGGTGATTGAGGAAACACTATGTTCCCCCAGAACTGGCCACAATTTATGTGGCTTGTTGGACTTTTATCTTACTTGAACTTGATTCATAGTCCTGTAGACAGGAGGGGAATGAATGCTCCCATCTGACAGACCAAAGAACCACAGGTCAGGGACATAAAGGGACTTGTCCAGGGTCACGCAGTGAGGCAGAGCTGGGACTAGGACCCAGGACTTTGTATTTCCTGTCCACTCCAGTCACTGCAGAGTACTCCCTACTTCACCAACTTATGATCTGTTTGTAGAAGGACGTGGACTTCCTCACCCCATGACGACTCTATGATGCTGGATCATGGCCAACACTCACCTCTTTTTTTTTTTTTTTTTTTTACTTTGGGACTATTTTGATTGATTGATTGAAGTATAGATGATTTACAACATTGTATTAATTTCTGCTCTATAACAAAGTGATTCAATTATGCACCTATTCATCCTTTTTTAATATTCTCTCCTATTGTGGTTTATCATAGGACTGAATATAGTTCTCAATACTATTCAGTAGGATCTTGTTTATCCATTCTGTGTGTAATAGTTTACATCTGCTAACCCCGGTTTCCCACTCCATCCCTTCCCCAACCCCTTCCCCTTTGGCAGCCAGATTCCTGTTCTCTATGGCCTTGAGTCTTTTTCTGTTTCATGTAGATTCATTTGTGTCCAATTTTAGATACTACATATAGGTGATACCATATGATATTTATCTTCCTCTGCCTGACTTCACTCATTATGACACTCTCTAGGTCCATCCACGTTGCTGCAAATGGCATTATTTCATTCTTTTTATGGCCGAGTAGTATTCCATTGCATATGTGTACCATCTTCTTTATCCGTAAAGATAAAGAAGATGGACATTGAGGTTGTTTCCCTGTCTTGGCTGTTGTGAATGGTGCTGCTATGAACATAGGGGTGCATGCATCTTTTGGATTAAATTTTTGTCTGGATATATGCCCAGGAATGTTCACCTCTCGTAATGTTCCCCAGAACCTTGGGAATCCACACAAAGCAGTTTGGCCACCATCATCTTCACAGAATTAGAAACCTGTTTGCATTTTTGTTGTTGTTGTTGAATAGCAAGTCACTACAAGTTTAGTAACTCACTGATGATCTCCTAGTTCTGTAGGTCAGAAGTCTGAGTGAGGGTGTCTAGACGCTACTCAGCGTCTCACCAGGCTGAAATCAACGTATTGGCTGGGGCTGTGGCTCTCATTTGGAGGTTGGGTCTTCTTTTATGCTCACTGGCTGTTTGCAGAACTCATCTGCTTGTGGTTGTGGGAATGAGGCCATCATTTCCTTGTTGGCTGTCCACCAGGGGCTGGTCTCAGCTCCTGGAAGCTGCCAGCGTCCCTCATCATCTGCCCCCTCCACCTTCAAGCAAGTGAGAGTGTGGCAAATCCCTTAACTCTTCCAATTTTTCTGACTTCTAGCTCTGGAGAAAACGCTCTGCTTTTAAAGGGCTTATCAGATTGGGTGACGGCCATCTGGATAATCTTAAAGTCAACTGGCTTGGGACTTCAATTACATTTGTCAAGTCTCTTCACAGGAGTACCTAGGTTTGGGTTTGGATCACCAAGAGACAGGAACTTTTTGAACTGCATGTATCATACTGATTATTCACTCATTTTACAAGCATTGCTTATACAATAGGTACTGTTGGGCACAGGGGCTGGGGGAGATAAAAGTGAATACACCACAGTCTCTTCCTTCCAGGAAGAAAATGAGAAAGTGGTGGGCAAACAGAGGCTTTGGGGTCAGATACTTTGATTCTCTGTGGAGTGTTGTGTTTGGAGCAGAGTCTGGAGCATAGCGATCACTCAGTAAAGCCAGTTGACTTTAAGATTATCCAGATGGTGTATTTATATCACTATGTTATATAAATATAATAAACAGTAATTGTAGCTTTATCTTGATCATGTGGCAAGTAAGAAAGCAATACTAAGGGAACACAGAAGCGTTTGCTAAGCAGAGGTTGGGAAAAGTTACCAGTGGAGGAGAAACTTGTACTGGGTTTTGAAGTATGAGTAGGAGACTGCCAAGGTGGAAGAAGGGAGGGGGGCTAGAGATAAGAAGGAGCTGAGTGGGGTATCACCTTCTCTGTGAACTTCCCTGCCTTTGCCATCAGAGCACTGGGTAGCCCTTTCTGTATCTGTGTTATACCACGATCATTCTGCTCTTAAAATTCTAACCATGCTGGGGTGATGATTTAAGATGTCACTATGATTATTTATGGTATTTACTCTTTAACACTGATGATGATGGGTTGAACTAAAACAGAGCCCATAGATAGTGGGAGAAGTAGGCTGACTGGAGAGGTGAAGATATATAAGGATTTGATGATCCATAGGGGCAGAGGCAGTGAGAGAGAGAAATGCTCAATTGCCAGTCCTTGCCCACCGGGTAAATGCATTCTGACGTGGCCTGGGGAGCCAGATGCTGCCTGCTAGATGCTGGTCTCCTCTGGAAAATGACATTTTTTCCCTTTGGTCAGTGAGACACTAAGCATACCATTAAATGCATAACTTGGTGCTAATGAAAGACAGAAAGGATCTGGCTAGACCATCTTTGGGTTCTGATAGTTAGCATTTCCTTCTGGGGCATGGATTCGGATTCACCACAGGCCTTTAAATGTGTATTTCTAAATCTCATAGCTTGGATTTACCTTTCTAGATGAGGTAGTGGGCATTTTTTTTTTTTTTTTCTATAAAAGGCCAGGTAGTAAATATTTCAGGCTTTGAAGGCCTTATAGTCTCTGCTGTACTCCTCATCCCTGCTGGTGTAGTGTGAAAATAGCCACAGAAAATGTGCACACACGTGCACATGGCTGGGTTCCATTACAACTTGCATCACAGAAACAGCAGGCTGGATGTAGCCTGTGCCCTGTAGTTCAGTGACTTCTGCCCTCAGTCTTACTCTGAATTGCAGAGATCTTTGATTGAAGTGGATACACTATTTTGACATTTATTTTTTTAATCATCTATCCAGTTATTAGGCTTCCCAGGTGGCGCAGTGGTAAAGAATCTGCCTGCCACACGAGAGGCTTAGGTTTCGATCCCTGGGTCTGAAGTTCCCCTGGAGTAGGAAATGGCAACCTCCTGGAAGGCTCCGGAGCCTGGCAGGCTACAGTCCATGGGGTCACAAAGTGTTGGACCTGACTGAGTGACTGAGCATGCATCCAGTTATTAGTACCACTCACAAACACCTAAAGTATTACAGTGATCCATTTGCCAGTTACTTTTGTGCTATCCTCGTGGAGAAAGGTGAACGCATTGTTTCAGAGAATAGGCTCAGGGGCCAGACAAGACAGGATGGTCCTGCCTTGTTAACTTATTGGTTGTATGATATTGGGCAAGTCATTCAATCTCTTTGTGTTTGTTTCTTCATAAAATGGAGTGCTAGTACTCATCTTGAAGGTATTAGTAATGAGAAAGAAAAAAGTACCAATGAAGCCTGTAGCTCAGGGCCTGGAATGGGGAGAGTGTTTCAGGATGGAGGTGTGCAGATGGTGTTTGGAGCAATGTCCTGGTTGCAGGTGGGGCAGCAGGTGCTGTGGCCAGGGGCCTTTAGGAAAGCAGATACATGGGGTCAATGTAGGGAGTGGAACGGCGTTAAACAGGAAATTAGCTTCTGATCTCATCAATCTCCCCCCTGCCCAGGACATCTGTCACAAGGAGTTAGATATGGACATTCTTCTTTATTTCAAAAGCTTTATCCAAGATGAAGGAGATAGAAGGGACACCTCCTGTGTGCCTTCATTCAGCTGAGCTCAAGAGATCACTGAACTCAAGCTATTTCCCTTGGTCATCTGCTTCAAGTGGCTATTTTTAAAAAGTAATGGAAACAGGAGCATGAAGGCAAGGACTTGGATGGCCCTCCTCTAAATTACTGAGAGATAAAGGTCCATCTTGACTAATTATTCAGCTGAGCTATGTTCAGAGAGAGGCTCACTTGGTATCAGGCCTTGAGGTTCCCAGGCTGGGGTAAATAACTGGCCAACCACAACAATTCCACTGATGAGTCCCCTTCATCCAAGATGCTATGCCTGAGTGGCAAAGCATCCCATTTTCACCAGCTGCAGATCACGCAGCACTTCCCTGGTAGAGTGGAAGTGAGTCATGTTAATTGCCCAGCTGCTGGTCACTGTGTTCCAGCCCCAGAGGAGGGGGCAGGTCTGGGCTCGTGTGCCGAGTCCCAGGGTGGGAAACTGCGGGCTGGACAACAAGCTCCAACAAGAGCCTGGTACTCTTCCAGCAGAATTTGCTGAGCTGTGTTTTGAAGAGGGATGGTCTTATGTTCCTATTATTTTCCATTGAGATAAGCTTTAGGAGTGTAGTGTGGCCATAGTTCACAAAAGAATGCATGTAGGTCAATTTGTTCATTTTTTAATATTTACTGATTCTTTGGCTCACTCTCTAAGTTTCAGTCTCTATAACTGAAAATGGAGATCCTGAATTTCATCTCATGAATTGTGAGAATTTGATGAGCAAGTCAAATCTAGCTCAGATTCAGCAGGATCGAGATGTTCACTTGATGCATTGATGATGATGACATGGTGGTGGTGGTGGTGATGGTGATAATATAATGATGATGGTGGTCGTGGTGGTAGAGGTAGTGATGGAGGTGGTGATGGTGATGCTACAATGATGATGATGGTGCTGGTGGTGGTGATAATATAATGATGATGGTGGTCATGGTGGTGGTGGTAGTGATGGAGGTGGTGATGGTGATGATACAATGATGATGATGAATGACATGGTGGTGGTAATGGTGATAATATAATGATGGTGGTCGTGGTGGTGGTGGTAGTGATGGAGGTGGTGATGGTGATGAATACAATGATGATGATGACATGGTGGTGGTGATGGTGATAATATAATGATGATGGTGGTGGTGGTGGTGGTGATGGTGATAATATAATGATGATGGTGGTCATGGTGGTGGTGGTAGTGATGGAGGTGGTGATGGTGATGATACAGTGATGATGATGGTGGTGGTGGTAGTGACGATGATTTCTTCTGGCAACATTCTGCTTAGCTTCTAGGCTCCATGCTCTCTTTAGTCTCCGTGTACTTTGCAGGTTGGTCCTGCTTAGTCTCCTTTGTTGGCTCTTCCTTTCTTGCTTAATCTTAAGTTCCTATTGTGTCCAGAGCTCAGGCTTCAGCCCTCTTCCCATCCCTGTCTACCATCTTACCACAGATGATCTCCTCCAAGCCCATAACTTTCATATGTGGATGCTGCTGCTGCTGCTGCTGCTAAGTCGCTTCAGTCGTGTCTGACTCTGTGCAACCCCATAGATGGAAGCCCACCAGGCTCCCCCGTCCCTGGGATTCTCCAGGCAAGAACACTGGAGTGGGTTGCCATTTCCTTCTCCAGCGCATGAAAGTGAAAAGTGAAAGTGAAGTTGCTCAGTCGTGTCTGACCCTCAGCGACCCCATGGACTGCAGCCCACCAGGCTCCTCCGTCCATGGGATTTTCCAGGCAAGAGTACTGGAGTGGGGTGCCGTTGCCTTCTCCGATGTGGATGCTAACAGCTCCTAAATATCAGTCTCCTGTCCTTCTGAACATGAAGTGCTTATTCTTCTCCATCTTCCTCCTCTCAGGAAATGACACCGTTGTGCCCCTGCTATTTAGACCGAACACCAGGTGGACGTTCTGACTCGTCTCTTTCCCTCACCTCCAGTCCATCAAATCCAGTCATCCTCCACAGTCCCTGGTAACATTTGAGATACTATTGAATATATACTAGCACCACATTTCCTTGTTTCTTCCCTTGTTCTTGAACAACCTATGTCCACACAGTAGCCAGAGGGACCTTTTAAAGCTGTAAATAGGATCATGTTGTTTCCCACCCCACTTAAAATCTGTCACACTTAGAAAATAAAATCCAAATGCCTTGATCAGGTCAACTTCATCTGGCCCTCCTCTAGTCTCATCTGGTACCATCTTTCCTGCCATGGCTCTGCCCCAGCCTCATTGGCTTTGTTCTAGTTCCTAGAACACACCAAAGTCTTTCCCACATTAAGACATATGCAGTTGTTCCCCCACCTGGAACTTACTTCCCTGAAAGTGTCCCAGTGCCCAGGCTTCTGCTCAGACATCAGCTCCTCACATAAACCCCTCCAAGTAATCTCTCTGCCATCCAGCTTTCTCATCTGACCTTGTTTTCTTTTCTTCATAGCATTTATCAAAGTCTAATGTGTTCTTTAAATAACCATATATTTATTGATTTGTTTATTCATTATTATCTGTCTCCTGCCACTAAAATGGAAGTCCAGCGAGGGCAGGGGGCTTTGTCATTCACTGCTGTATCCCTGGAACCTAGCAGGGTGCCTAGCACATAGTAGGTGCTCATTGAACACATGCTGAATAAATGAAGGATGGCACAATGTTTATTGAGCACTGACTACATACCAAGCCTGATGAGAAATACTTAAGAAGTTTCTTCTTAAGAAAGTCAATTCAATGGAATAAATGTGACACACATGAAGCAATTGTGATACCTGGACTGGGGAGAACAGCATGGGGTGGGGAACAACACGATCCTATTTTCACTGATTAAGTGCTGTGAAAGTACAGAGGTGCGGAAAGCCATGCCCAACTGGGAAATCTGAAGAGGTGGCCTGAAAGAGGAGCCGTTTACTGGGGATACATAGGGCAGGCAGGCTTTGGGTGTTCTGAAATAGAAAGAAGGGTATTTTCTGGAGCAGGAACAGCTTGTACTATGGTGGGGACATGGGACAAGAACATGCCCACAGCATATTAACCGCCCAGCAGCAGCAGCCACTGTTCTGAGCACCTACTGTGAACTGCTTAGTGCATAGAATACTTGACATTCATTCTTCTAATGCCCATCATGCTCTTCAGGCCACACAAGCATATCCCACCCACTTTTTGATAAATGAGGAAACTGAGGGTCAGATGAAATTATTAAGCCCACAAAGCAAGTGATGGAGCTTATGTGTGAACCTGGGTCCATTGAATTCCAGTGGTATGAGCTCATTGTGCAGAAAGTAGGTCCAGCTTGAACCAGGGCTGCCACCTCTCTCAAGGTTGCCCTTCTCAGGTCCCCAGTACCCCTTATCCATAATTCCTGGACACAAAGGAATGGGGGCATCACACTTGTGTTAGAAATGGAACTTCCTCCAACATACACTTTGTGGGGTAAGTTCTTAGAAAAAACCACTCTCTCTTTACAGCTGGCTGCCTGCTGAAGGCCATGGCACCCCACTCCAGTACTCTTGCCTGGCAAATCCCATGGCTGGAGGAGCCTGGTGGGCTGCAGTCCATGGGGTCGCTAAGAGTCGGACACGACTGAGTGACTTCCCTTTCACTTTTCTCTTTCATGCACTGGAGAAGGAAATGGCAATCCACCCCAGTGTTCTTGCCTGGAGAATCCCAGGGATGGGGGAGCCTGGTGGGCTGCCATCCATGGGGTCACACAGAGTCAGACACGACTGAAGTGACTTAGCAGCAGCAGCAGCCTGCTGGACAGCCCATAATACTCAAACATACGTTTTTCCTGTACCCTCCTGAGAGCCCCTACCCTTTGCTGGTCACCAGCTGATTTTACAGGTGAAATGGGTGCTGGGAGACTGGGCCTCTGCTTTGGTGGGTCAGGTGAGGGTCTGAATTGTCGTCTGTGGCCCAGCATATCTGTCATTCGAGGTCCTTAGAGTAGGCAGCAGATTTAGATGTGGGATGTTGTGGGCTTTTTAAAAATAGACCCCAACCCATTAGCAAATGGGAGAGAAAATAACAGTGCGTGCGTCTCCTTTAATTAATGTTTGTTTTGCTGCCACACAAGGCATGCATTATAAGAAGCTGTTTTACTTAAAATAACCAATTGAAAAGCCTCCATTTGTCAGGTATTTTTTCACCCTACCCAGTTCCCTGCAGACTCAGACCTTCTCACCCACGTATCCCCAGCCAAGCTGGTGGGGCAGCCCTGGAGGCTGAGAACAGCCTTCTTTCCTCACCCACAGCTCTCCCCATCATTTCATCAAGGGAACACTCGGTTCTCAGACATTGCAGACAGTTACGCCATAGGAATTCAGAAGTTGTACAGACCTCCTTCCTGTTCCATCCCTGCCATTTATTAATGGTGATTTAAGGCAGGTTATTGCATATTCCTGAGCCTCAGTTTCATCTATCCGTGAAATGGGGATAATAACAGAACCAACCTAAAAGCGTTGTTGTGAGGATGAGCTGTAATGTGCTTCACTGGCCACCTGGACCTGAGGAGGTACCTGGTTCAAACAGATACTACTGCTCTGAAATGAAAGATGCCCTGGCAGGAGATTTTCAGTTGCTGTTAAGTGAAAAAAAGCAGATTATAAAACACTCTACTGTATGACCAATTGGAAAATCAACTTTGGCAGATAAGTGGTCACAAGTGTGTAATCTAAGAAATTACTGAGTCAGCTGGGAGGCTAGATTATGGGCTCTTTTTTCCCCTTACCTTCTTTCTTCTGTTTTTCTGACTTTCTAAATGAATACCTGTAGAATTTATAATATGTAGAAAAACCTAGAATGTAACAGTTAAATTAAGGACTGTGGCATCATCCAACCTGGACTCAAATCCCAGCTTCCTCTCTCACTGTGTGACCTTGGGACGGTGACTTAGTTTCAGCTCATTCATCTGTAAGATGGAGATAATAGCAACACCCCCTCATGTCAGCACTGAATACAGTTGTTATTCTTTCCAGTAATTTGGTGGGTGGTGGGGGGTCAGGAAGAGGGACAGAAGGGACTGATGTAGTAGGGAGCTGAGGGACAGTCTCTCTGGGTGGGTGACATTTAAGTTGAGAGCTGAGGATTGAGAATGATCCAGCTGGGTGAAGAATCTGAAGGAACAGCTTTCTAGACAGAGGAGATGGGAAGAGCAAAAGTTCAGGGACAGGAAAGGGCTTCATATGTTCAAGGTAACTGGCAGCATAGGATGAGTGTGGAGAGTAAGGAAAGGACTAGATTGCGCAGAGCATCTGAAGCCAGGACATGAACTCTGTGTGTAATGATTAACCATCCAGCTGTTAGTGTCACCTCCTCCAAGAAGTCTGCCTGGTGGTGCTTCCTCTCCTCACTTCTCATTTCTTTGAACTCTGATTTTTCTTGCCAGTACCTTCCTTCATTCTGCTCTTTTGCACTGTTAGCACCATCCTAAATTATTAAATAATTTAAGGGCTTTTAGACTTCTTCACAATGATCTAGAACTCAGAACAGTCTCAGTATTTGTTAGTGAATTTGCATGAGGAATTCTATGAGGTTATAAACTGATTTCAAAAATCTTAGGAGCACTTATTTTTGAGAAACATGCATCTCAGATATCCATAATTCTTACATAATCATAAAATCATGTTTCCTCAGACCTGTGCTCTGCAAAGTGGTTGTCATAGAGCAAATTATTGCCTAAAGTTAAAATAATAAAACTGCATTTCTTTAAAAATATTACAAAAGGCTGGTCACAAATTTAGACTGAACTTAAGGTAATACATGGATATTATATAAAACTACTAAGTTTGTGGTAATTTGTTACCCAGCAATGGAAAATTGAAGTGACTAGAAATCACTGTGGAGTGTCCCTTCAAGCCATCCACCTCTTGTGTCTGCCTTTTGAGGGTGGCTACAGTAAATCCCTACCCAGTATCCTATTCTCGCTGGGTCCTCTACTTACCCTTTATGGAAAAAGGGAAAGTTCTCTGATGGAAGCCTGCAGTTAAGAGAAAAGGCTTCAGTGTCAGCCTGCTTGGGATCAAAAGCCATTCTGTCAAGAACTAAGTGATGACCTTGGACAAGTTACCTAACCACACGCAGCCTCAGTTCCTCACCTGGCAGGCAGGATGCAGTAAGCAGAAAATCAGCTGCCCAACACTCTGTGTCCCAGTCCCTAGGTCCTGTGAATGTGTTGCATTAGATGGCAAAATAGACTTCCAATAGAGTTAAGGTTGGAGGTGGAGGTGGAGGGTTAGTGGCTAAGTCATGTCCGACTCTTGAGACCCCATGGACTGTAGCCTGCCAGTCTCCTCTGTCTATGGGATTCTCTAGGCAAGAACACTGGAGTGCATTGCCATTTCCTTCTCCAGGGGATCTTTCTGACCTAGGAACTGAACCTAGGTCTCCTGCGTTGCAGGCAGATTTTTTACCAACTGAACTACAAGGGAAGCCCCAGAGTTAAGGTAAGGAACCTTAAAGCAGGCTGACCATCCAGGTGGACTCAGTGTAATCACACTGGTCCTTCAAAGAGGAAGACAATTGATCAGATAGATGAGACAGAAGAATAGCTAGGAGAGTTTTTAAGAGTGTAAGGTGTCCAACTCTTTGAGACCCTATGGACTATAGCTCATCAGGCTCCTCTGTCCATGGGATTCTCCAGGCAAGAATACTGGAGTGGGTAGCCATTCCCTTCTCCAGGAGATCTTCCCCACCCAGGAATCAACCCTGGGTCTCCTGCATTGCAGGCAGATTCTTTACCGTCTGCCACACCAGGGAAGCCCTAACAAACGTAAGAAACTTTTCTGGCTTTGAATATAGGGAAATATGGCCATAAGCCAAGGAATGAGGAAGCTGGGATGAGCCCTTAGCTGAAAGTCAGCAAGGAAACAAGGACCTGAATCCTACAACCATAGAAATTAAAAATTTTCAAAAGCCTCAATGAGTGAGGAAATGGATTTTGCCTTAGAGCCCTCTGAAAGGAACAGAGGCCAGCTGCCACCCTTATTTTAGCTCAGTGACACTTGTACTGGACTTTTGACCTACATAACTGTAAGATGACAAATGTGTGTTATTTTAAGCTGCTAAGTTTTGTTATGGCAGCAATAGAAAACAAATGCAGGAATGTTGTGAAGAATAAATACATGTACATCATACAGGATAGAGACAGGCGCATAGGAAGCGCCTAATCTGTGCTATGTTTTCTCACTATTATTTTTATTAGTCATTCACTGCTTGGCCACACTGATCTTCACTATCTATTCTGAGTGCTCTCATTTGTGCATACCTCTTATCTTCTTATTTCTCTGTGCATGTCCCTAGATACCCTTTCCAACTTCAAAATCCATCTCAGATGACATATTCTCCAGGAGATTTTCTCAACCCCATTTAGTTGGGTGCAGTAGCTTCCAATGCAGCACATTTTTTGGCCACTTTGCTAGCTATTATATTTATTTAAGCCCTAGGTTAGATGAAGGATTTTCTCTCATTACTAAATTCTGTATGCTATGATATGTTTCACTGTGATCACAAAACGATTCCCCAAATCTTTTCTTAAAACAACCGAATAGATTTCTTTTTAAAAAGAATTTTCTTTTGTCATGGCAAGAACACTCAGTATGAGATTTATCTTCCTAACACATTTGCAAACATACAACACAGTAAACTATAGGCACACTGTTCTACAGCTGATCTCTAGAACTTACTAGTCTTGCTTATCTGAAACTATGCCTGTTGATTAGCAAGTTCCCCTCTTCCCCTCCGCTACAGTGTCTGGCAGCTACTACTGCACTGTTTGATTCTATGTACTGAGTTATTTTAGACTCCTCATATAATTGGAGTTATGCAACACTTACCCTTACGTGACTAGCTTATTTCACTTAGCCCAATATCTTCAAGTGAAAGTGAAGTTGCTCAGTCATGTCTGACTTTGCAACCCCATGGACTGTAGCCTACCACGCTTCTCCATCCATGGGATTTTCCAGGCAAGAGTACTGGAGTGGGTTGCTGTTTCCTTCTCCAGAGGATCTTCCTGACCCAGGGATCGAACCCAGGTCTCCTGCATTGTAGGCAGATGCTTTACCATCTGAGCCACCAGGGAATATCTTCAAGGTTTATCTCTATTGTCCCATATGGCTGAATTTCCTTTTTAGGCTGAATAATATTCCAGTATGTGTATATAATCGGAAAAGGCAATGGCACCCCACTCCAGTACTCTTGCCTGGAAAATCCCATGGGTGGAGGAGCCTGGTAGGCTGCAGTCCATGGGGTCTCGAAGAGTTGGACATGACTGAGCGACTTCACTTTCACTTTTCACTTTCCTGCATTGGAGAAGGAAATGGCAACCCACTCCAGTGTTCTTGCCTGGAGAATCCCAGGGATGGGGGAGCCTGGTGGCTGCCGTCTATGGGGTCACACAGAGTTGGACACGACTGAAGTGACTTAGCAGCAGCAGCATGTGTATATAATGCATTTTCTCTATTCATTCATCCACTGATGGAAATTTAGATTGTTCCATATCTTGACTCAGTGATTGCTCACATATTTTCTAATCAACACGGTTGGAACTAGGACCTGACTGCCCTTCCATCCTTCTTTCATCCCTGCTGCAATTCTAGTGAATGCTGTCATGTGCCTGACTCTGTGCTGGGGATGCGGCAGAGAACAAGCCCTCCTCGCTCCCTGCGCTCGTGTTTGTTCACGCTTGATGTCTGCCTCTCTGCACTCTCTCTGCCTCATGTGCAACCTGTTTTTAGAGTGATCTTCCTCCACTCCTGCACAACTAGATCACAAGCAACTGAAAGGCAGGGGTGGGATCTTAAACTTTGATTCCTTCGCAATCTCTAATGTATTAGGCACCCAACAAATGTTCCTTGGATTAAAAACAAAGTTGAAAACAAAATTCACTTTAGATGCCAAACATTTGTTCTCTGCTTATATCCCCCAACATGTGTTCCCCAAACTGGTGTATTAATAGGGATTTGCATGTGCTTTTCTAGTTTATTATAGAGAATGTTAGCTGTCTATCTGCATGTATTTGAAAAAGAGATTAACAGGATCATCAACAATACATTTCATAAAACTCTTAAAACTGCCAAAGTAGTTTCTCAGTCTCTCTTTTCTTCTAAGAGACTCCACTTCTTCCAGAGATTTATACTAAATTGACAGTTCTAATTAGCAATCATGAAAATGTAAGTTTTTAAAGCTATCACTGATAATAGCTTTATCAGCTATTAAAATTCTTTTCCAGGGATGTGATAGAACTTCTTCCCATAAGGGATGTCTTTTGTCTCATTGGCTGAATTTAGGTGAGAAAGGGAAGCCTGTGGGAAGGAAGAAGTTGGAAAAGATTAACAGGGGAAGGTGTGTCTTAGGTATTAATACCTGCAGGGCCTCTGGGGGCTGATCACTTGCTGTTTACTGCATACGTGCTCTTGACCCAATGGGAATTTCAGGGAAGAACCTGTATTATTTTATGGCTCACCATTCTGGGTCCTGACATAACCCAGAAGCTGAGTCCTGGCCCAGACTGGGAGCCCAGTTTGTCTTCAGTCCATAGGGATTTAAGGGTCAACGTTGAATCAGATTTGATGCTGTCACTCTTGCCATTTATTCAACAGATATTTATCAGGTCCCTTCTGTGGGCCGGGCCTTGTACTGACAATACTTCCTTCCCAGGCTTACTAGGGGGAGGACCTGAAGCTGAAACCTAAAGAATTAGTTCACTAGGGAAAGCCGTGTTACAGGGAAGGTTGTTAAGGGCACAGACAATCACAAGCATCAAAGGTGTGGGAGTAATAATGGCTTATCTCCCCCACCACTGTCCACCCCACTCCTCCGCCAGTGGAGGAATGTCAGAGGGCGACAGTAGGGGTCGCGGTGGGGAAGGGGCAGGGCAATGGGGGGATGAGATTGAGGAGGAGGCCGTGCCAGGTCCTGGGGGACTGCAGAAGGTCTGTTGCAGAAAGGCAGTGAGGATGGAAGGCAGGTGGCGACATTAGTCGATTCACATAATTTGGCAAAATCACTCTACTGTGTAGAGTGAAGAATGGTTTGGGGATCATGTGGCAACAAGAATGGAGGCATGGGGATAAGAAAGTAATATTCCAGGAGCCCAGATAGGAGGAGGTGAGTACCTGGACTAAGTAATAGCAGCCAGGGTGGAGAAAAAGTGAACAGACTTCAGTAGATTGAGAAGGTCGAATTTCTATTTGAAGATTGATTGGATATAGAGAGTGAAGAAAGGAGCTCACTCATTTTTGAGGGCTCCATTTTTTGAGCACTTATTTAGTGCCAGACACTCTATAAGATGTATGTATTTATTTTTCATCACATGTTATGAAGGAAGATTTAGCTCCATTATGTACACGGTAAACTGAAACTTGGCAAGGTTAGGGGTCCTCCCATCAGCACAGAGTGTCTGAGTCCAGAGTTTACCCTTAAGCCCTAGGCGATCCTGTCTCCCTACTCTTACTTCCTAGGATTCTGGTTGGAGCATCTCAGAAGAGGATGGAGACATTTTCTCAGAAAGGGTGGGCTGCTTCCTCTACTTGCTGATGTAGATGCAGCTACTACACCACCCTGGACAGTGACATCTACATCCTTGCATTGCCCTACCTATAGAAATGTCCGCTGTTCCCTCTTCCTCATCCTGGCTGGATGGGTGTCAGCCTGAGTCCTGGTTAATGGTAGTCACTTCAGTCGTGTCCAACTATTTGTGACCCCATGGAGTGTAGCCCACCAGGTTCCTCTGTCCATGGGATTCTTCAGGCAAGAATACTGGACTGGGTTGCCATTCCCTTCTCCAGGGAATCTTCCCGACTCAAGGATTGAACCCAGGTCTCCTGCACTGTGGGCGGATTCTTCACTGTCTGAGCTACCAGGGAAGCCTGAGGCACTATTCCTAGGAGTTTGGAACTGGCCCTAAGCTACTGTCCCTGCCTCTCAGCCCCTGTACCCTGGTGGGGATGGGGACCTCTGTACTTTCCTTTAAGCTTCTTAACAGTTAACATTGAAATTAGTATTGAAAATCTTCCTGGGAGAAAGAAATGGGGTAGGACCCAGTGGGGAGAAAAAATGCCTGAGCTAAAGAAGTGGGGAGAGATACTTAATATATTAGAACTGTTGACTGGGGAGCAGTGACATTAATGGATGAGGTCCCAACGCATTTCCAGCCTGTTTCCTCATCTGTACATAAAACACAAGAGAGAGGATAATGCTTGCCTACCTTGTGGTGGTTGTACAATAGCAGATGACGGTACTTTGAAAATTGAAACACTCTTTGTAAATGAGAGGACAGAAAGTTTTGATATTGCAAGTTAGAATCAGAGACATATGTGCTGGAAGGTACCTTGGGGATCATCAAGGTCGTGCTGATTATTTTACAGGTGAGGAAAATCAGGCTGAGGCTCAGAGAGATTAAATGACTTTTTCCCAATGTCACCCTCAAAATTAATGTTGAAACTTGGTTTAGAAGGCAAATCCCCTACCTCAGGCTGAGAGTTCTTTCTACTGTATTGCTTTGGAAGGATAACACAGTAACTGACCCAGTGGGCTTTGCAGTCAAACTGGGGTTTAACCTCCAGCTTTGCCACTTATTAATTGTACGATCTTGGCCAATTCTCACTTTTTTATCTGTTAAAATGGAATAGTTATAATTGCTAACTTGTAGCATTATTATAAAGATTAAGTGGCATAATGCTTGCAGAAACTGGTTAAAAGTGGTAGTGATTATTATAATTAAATTCATATTTTGTATATTTGCCATATGTCATACCCCCCAATTGAAGACTGACCTACTCTAAACTTCAGAGGTTTCTGACTGAACCCAATACACCCCTGACCTTAATTCATTTACTTGTATATTTTACTGATAGAATTGGATAAAGCCAAAGAGAAGACCATTTTCTAATGATCTTCAATACTAGCTCAAGCCTACTCTAAAAGCCTACTCCTAAGATTATCTATCTTAGTTCAAAGCCTCATTAAGGGGCTTCGTGTGTACCTTGTTCTAGCTTAGCTGAATATCTTATGCAAATAACTGAGGAATGGTGGGGGTAGAAGAGGTAATTTGATTGATGTAGGATTAGAGGGTCCATCCTGTTTTCTCAGGGAAATCCTGTATTCAGAGATGTGAAGAGACTGGAAAATGAAGAGAACACAGAAGGTGTGCTCGGATCTTACTCTAGGGAACTGTGTGTGTGTGCTAAGTTGCTTCAGTCATGTCCAACTCTTTATGACCCCATGGGCTGTAGCCTGCCAGGTTCATGGGATTCTGTCCATGGGATTCTCCAGGCAAGAGTACTGGAGTGGGTTGCCATATGATATTCTCAACCAGGGATTGAACCTGTGTCTCTTAAATCTCCTGCATTGGCAGGCAGGTTCTTTACCACTAGCACTGCTTAGGAAACCCAGGGAATTGTAGTTTACCTCATTAAAGGTAATCAGGATGAGACTGTCAAAGTTAAAGCACCAGAGAAAAATGAAGCTTGTTTGAATCCAGGGAGATGTCATTAGAAAGAGTTCTAGGTTCAGCCACCCCCAAACCCCAGCATCATACAAAAGGCTAGAGGCTGAGCCAGTGTCCCTGATACACAGGAATCATAAATCACTGTCATATGGGTTTAATTACATCTTGACAATATGCAAAAGGCTCTTGCCTCTGCCCAGGTTCTCTGTCCAACTTCAGTCTATAGAAGTCTTTTAAAATTAATTTTGATTGGAATATAGTTACTTTAGTTTCTACTGTACAGCAAAATGTATACATGTATCCCATTTTTAAAAAATTCCCTTCCCATTTAGGTCACTACCGAGCATTGAGTAGAGTTCCTTGTGCTATACAGAGTGAAGTAAGTCAGAGAAAAACAAATACCATATATTAATGCATATATAGGGAATCTAGAAAAATAGTATCAATGATATTATTTGCAAAGCAGAAATAGAGACATAGACGTAGAAATCAAACATATGGACACCAAGGGCGAAGGGGGGGTGAGATGGATTGGGAGGTTGGAATTGACACTTGTACACTATTGATACTATGGATAAAATAGAATGGGCTTCCCAGGTGGCACAGTGGTAAAGAATCCTCCTGCCAATGCAGGAGATTCGAGAGATGTGAGTTCAATCTCTGGGTCGGGAAGATCCCCTGGGGAACGGAAAGGCTACCCACTCCAGTATTCTTGCTTGGAGAATTCCATGGACTGAGAAGGAAATGGCAACCCACTCAGTGTTCTTGCCTGGAGAATCCCAGGGATGGAGGAGCCTGGTGGGCTGCCGTCTATGGGGTCGCACAGAGGCAGACACAACTGAAGTGACTTAGCAGCAGCAGAGGAGCCTGGAGGGTTACTAGCCCGTGGGGTCACAAAGAGTTGGACATAACTGAGTACACACACAGATGGACCTTGTGTTAAGTGTTCTTATCACAAAAAGTTTTAAAGACCCAAGTTCCTGACTATAGCTTATAAGGCATGTGCTGTTCTTCCTACCTGAAACACTTTACCTGACTCTTGAGGAATATCTACTCATTCTTCCAGTCCTAGTTTAAACGTTGCTTCCTTGAGGAAGCCTTCCATTGCCTATCCCTTAATCTGGGTTGAGTTTGCTGCTCTTTACTCCCATAATATCCTGCTCTTCCTCTGCCATAGTGCATATCATGCTGCATTGCCATTGCCTGGTTACTAGACTGTGCACTCCTTGAGGGCAGGACCGTGCCTTGCTTTGCGCTGTATCTCTCCTCTGTGCATAGCATAGGATCTGGAACAGTGCATTCAAGTAACAATACGGTGGACCAACTAGAGTAACAGACTGTGCTTTTCCTGCACCACAGATGGGAAAGTTATATCCACCCTGGTAAGACCTTGGAAGCAGATACAACTACAAAGAAATAGATTACAGTGTCTTAACAATTTTCTTTTTAAAAATTCTGTAGTTACACAATTACTGTGGTTAAATACCAAGAACAATCTCTGCTCTTAGAGAAATCCTTGGTGAGAGAAACCCCTCATTCAACAAATACTCTCTGAGTGTGTGCTTTCAGCCAGGCACTGGGCTGGATGCCAGACATCTGCTGGTGGATAGGAAGTTACATACACAGGAATTATGTGTATTCCATATTCCATATTCCATATGAGTGGATATGGAATATGGCTGGACCATATTCCAGCATGGGTGATGGTCATTTAGTGTATAATAACGAAATAAGTTACTTAATTGGTACTGTGAACACCAGAGAAAGTAGGTCAGGGAAGGGAAACGTGCAGATAGAATTGCAAAGCAGAAGTCCTGTGCTAACAAGACATTGTGCCTTGCAGGAACCCAGGGGAGTCTGGTGTGGCTGGAGCACAGAGTGGGGTGGAGAGAGAAGTGCCCTGAGTTGAGGCTATAGAGACAGGCAGGAGCCAGGGCAGACTGAACCCTTTATCTTCTCCATGCCCGCTACAGTCCCGGAATTTATCTCCAGTGGCTTCACTTTTAGGCTACACGCATCATATTTATTCCTTCTTGAACTGTGAGCCTGGCATGCTCCTCACTTGGGCCAATTTTTCTTTCCCCGCTACTGACTTCTTATTCATTCTTCAGTGCCAAGCTCAGGCCCTTCCTCCACCACAAAGAACAAGAACTCAAAACCTAACCACCAATATGGAGCCCCAAATGGCATAGATAAGATCAGAAATTGTAAACAGTTCGGCTTAAATGGGACGAAAGATGCCTCTCTATGGAGAGCAGGTCAGACTATGGAAGATCTTGGTATTTCTAAGAGACTTAAAAGGGAGACAATATCGTGGACAGTTAATACACACTTTGAAGCAAGTCAGACCTGATTCAAATTTGGGCTCCCTACTTCATTAACTGTGTGACCTAGAGAAAGTTCCCTCACCTCTGTGCATCTTGGTTGTTTGTTTCTAAGGTAAGGGTAATTATACCTTCCTCAAAGGTACAGAGTTCTTACCGATTGACAGTGTTATTAAGGATTTAAATAGATAGTGCATGCACAGCACTTATCGGAGTGTCATGCACAATAATGTTAGACAAATGTTATCATTATTCCTGTTGTCACTATCATACCTTACTTCCTCACTCATCCTTCGCTAAGCTGTAAGCTCATTAAATAAGATAACACGTACATTCTAGAACAATGTATATCTCATGATAAATACTCACTAACTACAAGTTCTCCCTTTTCTCCCAGTCTTTTTTATAAATGAGGACCAGCTCTCAATTCTTCTGTAGGTACCTAGTCAGCCTTCAATAAACATTTGTTGAATATTGAATGGGCTTCCCTGTGGTTCAGCTGGTAAAGAATCTGCCTGCAATGTGGGAGACCTGGGTTCGATCCCCAGGTTGGGATGATTCCCCTGGAAAAGGAAATGGCAATCCACTCCAGTGCTCCTGCCTGGAGAATTCCATGGACAGAGGAGCAGGCCAGGCTGCAGTCCATGGGATGTTGAATAACTATTGTTCTTCCCTGCAACTATCTAGCACTGTGATGTACATCATGGAGGATTATTGATATTCATTACTAGAGAATCTTTGCATATTTATTTTTTGAAATTACAATATGACTAGGAAGAAAATCTGGGACCAAAATTATATAAAATATATGAAAGATAAGAAAGATCTTACTGATTGGAGAAAAGACTTGAATGACCACTGTTTGTCTTCTCTCATTCAACTATTAAGAAAATACCAACAGGATTCCAGGGAAATGTATCTGATTTAACTTCAATAGCCTCCTGGGGAGGGTGAACCAAGGAAGTCTAATAACCAAGTGCTGTTGTAATGTGAGGGAAACTGAGGCAGTCATGGGATTACCACATCTTTTAAGTATTTCCTTTTTCCAAGGAGAAATAACTTTTCTTGAGCCTTTAAAAGTATCTCAGATCTCTTTCACTCACAGGATTTCCCTTGAGAGAGGTGACCTGGCAAAGGGAAAATCTTTAAAGCATTCACCTTTTCAGATTCTGATGGATCCCTTAATACAGTCTGAGTGGAGACACTGAAATCCTTGAAAAGTGAGATTGGTACAACAGAGATGCTAAAGGCCTTTATCCAAGATTGACTTAAATGTCAAACTCCCACGATGCAGTTAGATCAGAATTTAATTATCCCAACTTAATTGTTCATATGGCTTTCTAGGAATGCCGCTATCTCAGAGTAAAGCCTATTTGTATTATCACTTAATTTTAATTGACATTTACAGAAAATGAATAATTTGGTGTCACATGAATAAACTGTTGTTTGCTCTTTTTCCTATAATGAAGTGGCAGTAGCTAACCTAGGTAACATGATACAATATACAGTCTCTACAATAATTCACATGCTTTATGTCAGTGACTTGCAAATACTGCTCCACTAAGTTTCATTGGTCTGTACATGCGTGCATGCTCAATCATGTCTGACTCTTCGTGACCCCATGGACTGTAGCCTGTCAGGATCTTCTGTCCATGGAATTTTTTCAGGTTAGAATAATGGAGTGGGTTGCCATTTCCTACTCCAGGGGATCTTCCCAACCCAGGGATCGAACCCTCATCTCCTGCATTGGCAGGCCTATTTGTTACAACTGTGCCACCTGGGAAGCTTGTTTCCTTGGTCTGCCCAAAGTAACTATGATCATGGTGAATTCAACTTACAGGGCCAGGTCAAGCCCACTCACTGGGAGCTCTTCATGGTCCTGGTATCTGTAATTATATCTACAGCATCTACTGACTTTGAGTTCTATGGTGTGGATTCCTTTGGCTTCTGCTTTAGGTTATTCATACTCTGTGTGGTATGCCACCATCATGCACATGTTTTTGTTTTTCTTACCGGGGACCTTAGTGACACTGTTGGACTTTCATGAGTGCCGTATACAGACATAAAACATTACAGAATGACTGCCATGCACCAAGTCCTTGTGCTGGAAATAGAGATGGGTGAAAATTGGGGTCTGCTCTTAGGGAGCTTACATTCTAGCTGAGGAAACAAGAGGAATTGTAGAAGATAATGTCCTAAGAAGTAACAGAAATACGTGAAAAATACCTGAGAGTTCTGAGATAAGAACCACATAGCAGGTGGGGTGGAGGAGATCAGGAGAGAATTTCCTGAGAAAGTGGTATTTGAGCCAAGCTGTGGAGAATGAGTTCACTAGACAGAGAAGGGGTGGGGCGCACTCTCCAGGCAAAGAGACAGCACAGTGAAAACTCAGAGAGGGTCCAGGAATGTCGAATGAAACAGAGCATAGCAGAAGACAGAATATAGGAGAGAGACAGAGATTAAAGAGAGAGGAGTGGGGGAGAGAAGGAGAGGAAACGAGGAAGAAAGGAAAGGAGTGAGGAGGAAGACCCAAGCACACACATACACACAGAGAAGCAAATAGGGATACAGACAAAGATAGGAAGGGAGGGGCCAGATTTTAAAGGGCTTTGAAGGCCACATTAATAGGCTTAGGCTTTATCCTACAGAGTTGAGGGAGAATTAACAGAGTCTGATCAAGGTGGTTAAAGGGCTGTATCTGAGTTGCAGAGCAAACTCTACAGAGAAAACCCGGAAGCAAGGAGAACTTATTACTGGAGGCTTGTCTCCGGGCACATCTGACCTCATGACTGACAAAGCCCTGTGTGTGAGTTCCCCGAGTTCTGAACCTCTGCAGGAACACAGCACTGTGCTGACTTGGCTGAGTCAGAACAATCGCTATCAGACATAAAGGAAGAGAATGGATTATACACTTGAAATATGGGTGGTATTCATCAGTTCCTCCTCCCTCATAATTGCCTAGAAGCTAGTCTGGAACTGTCTGGTCTTCTCTTTGAATTAATGCAACAATATACTGCCAACTGCTTCTCTACCAGGTTGTCCATTGCAGTCAGATTAAGGATTTCAAAGGAAAGCTTTTGGTCCATAATTCTTCTGGTTATAAACTTTCTGATTCATCTTTTATTTCCTACTTAATATTCAGTAATTTGCCTGGTTTTCAAAACAGTTTATAATTTAATACTACTTTTCTATTTCATTTTGTATACCTTTGCATCAGGCTTTCTTCATCAGACTTGTGATTTCTAGCTTTGTATTTATGCCCATACTGTTATATTTTCTCATGTGTATACTTATAAAAGTGTATTGACAAATGCAAGTCATAGGTACTGTTTATTTAAATGTTTATTCATTTACTTCCTCTCTCTCTCAACATCCATTAAGGCTGCATGGTAAGTGCTGGAGTTACAGTGGTCATCAAGACAAAGAGGCCCTGAACCTCACGGAGCTCAGAATTGGCCTAGAGCTTTGTTACTCAAAATGTAGTCCTTGGACCAGCAGCATTGGCTTCATCTGGCAGTTTGTTAGAAATGCAAAATCTTAGGCCCCACCCGAGGTGATGGTAGTGGTAAAGAACCCACCTGCCAATGCAGGCATTGCAGGAGACACAGGTTTGATCCCTGTGTCAGGAAGATCCCCTGGTGGAGGGCATGGCCACCCACTCCAGTATTCTTGTCTGCAGAATCCCATGGACAGAGGAGCCTAGAGGGCTACAGTCCATGGGGTCACAAAGAGTCAGACACAACTGAAGTGACTGAGCAAGCTTGCAAACCCCAGACCTACTGAATTTAAACCTCATTTTAACAAGATCCATAGTTAATATTTTAAAGATTTTTTTTTTTTTTTTTAGGATGTGGACCATTCTTAAATTCTTCATTGAATTTGTTACATTGTTGCTTCTGTTTTATGTTTTGGTTCCTTGGCCATGGGGTATGTGGTATCCTGGCTGCCTGACCAGGGACCAAAATCTGCTCTCCTTGCATTGAAAAGTGAAGTCTTAACCACTGGACCACCAGGGAAGTCCCCTAGATAATTTTTATGCACAAAAGAATTTCAAGAAGCAATGCTCTAAGAGACAGGAGTTGAAAAGACAACTGTAACGATAGCATAGGGATGGCTGTGATGCTGGAGAGACAGGGATACGAGCTCTAACACCATGTTGTTGAATGGTCAATTATGTAATAAGCATGTTTAAGTAATGGTGTGTGTCTGTGTGTGTATGTATGTAGAGACCACATGTTATTCTCCTTGAGAACCTCCTACTCACCTAGCCCTGTCCTGAGTCCACTGTAGGTGACTAGCGCACGCTTTTGCTAACACTGATTGATTGAATTGCTTACAGAAGCACGAAGACCAATTTTAGGATTTTCGAGGTTTCAGCAAATGATGGAGTTGTTCGATTTTTGCCAGTACAGTTTTGATTTATAAAGTGTGGAGGTTTTGTTTGGCCACAGCAGAAAACGAATGTTGTTTATCCTTTTCAAAGCCACAGCATTTCACCATGGTTGACATAAACAGGGTGGAGAATTCACAAGATGCAATGGAATCAAATTTTGCACAGGACAGTTTTTGGTCTGCGGCTCAAGGCTATGGATGAGTTTGCTCTTTCTGTGAGTTATTTGTATTTTTATTATGTATGGAGGAATAGGTGATTCATAGCTAGGTCGATACTCCTCATTTAACTGCATAGCACATCCATTACTTAGTAATACCCTTAGATTCAACTGACACAAAACTTAATACCTGAAAAAAAATTCACATTTTTTTATGTTTTCATCTCTCTTATGGTGTGCGCAGCCCTGTTTTCTCCTCATATTGAGTTGTGACTAAGGGTTAGTAAAAGCAACCATGTTTTGAGTGCACAAGAAATTCCTATCTGTTCCTCACCAGCTTCTGCTTCATGTACCTACTTCTTTTACATTAATTGACATGAAAGAGGATTCATCCTTCTCTCTGGGAGAGTTTTACATGCTCCATGTTTGGATCCCTTATCCGCTCATGATTGTCCTGCACTTTAACCATCACATTTAGGTTTTCAAGCACTGACGGAGTCTCACCTATTGATTTGTGCTAGTGCTTTGAGAAGACCCCCAGTCACTGGTGCTTCAACAGAATATTCCATCTTACAGTTAGAAAAAGACCACAGACATGGTATCATAACAGATTCTCTTCTACACCCTATTCTAGCGCCCAGCGGAATCATCCAACCTCTATTTCAGCACCCTGAGCAAGCTTCTCCAGACATCTGCATCATCCTAGGTATCAACACATTATAAAGCTCTAGTAATTAAGATAGGGTGAAGTAGGGGCAAGAATAGACTAGTATATCAACAGAAGAGAATCAAGAGTCCAGAAACATACCTATGTGCACTTGGTGATTTGAGAAAGGGGCATGCAGTGGGGAATAGGAGGGACTTCTCAACAAATCATGCTTGTTCAATAGGATATACACATGCAAGGAAAAAAAAAAATGATCTTGCTCATATCTATAGGACACATAGATCCAAATGGTAACATTTCAGAAGAAATCATAGAAGAACATCTTCAGGACCTTGAGGTAGGCAAAGACTTCTTATACAAGATGTGTGGAATGCTAGCTATATGGGAAAAACCTTGCTGAGTGGACAGCATTAAAATTATGTGTTTCTGTTCTTCATACAACACTGTCAAGATCGTGAAAAGACAAGCCACAGAATAGAAGATACTGATATAATAGACATCTGAAAAATGACCTGTATCAAAGTTATATAAATAATGCTTGCTGAACAATAAGAAAAAGACAACAGAAAAATGGAAAAGAAATTTACAAAGGAAATTCTTAAAAGAGGCTCTACACGTGGCTGATAAACATGGAAAAGGTGCCTAATTTGCATCAGGTAGATGCAATTAAAATGGTAATGTCCATGTATAACTGAGTAAAAATGTGTATATTATGATACATTCACCTGCTAAAATAAAAAAGGGAGATGTGGAGCAACTGGAACTCATATACATTATTGGTAGGAGTATAGATTTGTTTTTAGAAAATAGTTTGGCAGAATCTATGATAGGAAATTATAAATAATGTGGCCTAAGAAGTCCTTTCCTGGGTATATATGCAACAGATATTCAAAAGTGTTCTCATTAGTTATCTATCTTATATCTGTTTTATTCATCAGATCAGATCAGATCAGATCAGTCGCTCAGTTGTGTCCGACTCTTTGCGACTCTTTGCGACCGCAGCACGCCAGGCCTCCCTGTCCATCACCAACTCCCAGAGTTCACTCAGACTCACGTCCATCGAGTCAGTGATGCCATCCAGCCACCTCATCCTCTGTCGTCCCCTTCTCCTCCTGCTCCCAATCCCTCCCAGCATCAGAGCCTTTTCCAATGAGTCAACTCTTCGCGTGAGGTGGCCAAAGTACTGGAGCTTCAGCTTTAGCATCATTTCTTCCAAAGAAATCCCAGGGCTGATCTCCTTCAGAATGGACTGGTTGGATCTCCTTGCAGTCCAAGGGACTCTCAAGAGTCTTCTCCAACACCACAGTTCAAAAGCATCAATTCTTCGGCGCTCAGCCTTCTTCACAGTCCAACTCTCACAAGTGGTGTACATATGTCAATCCCAATCTCCCTGAAAGTATTTAATTTCTTGAATTCTGATTACACAGATGTTTTCACTTGATGAAAATTAACTGAGCAGTATATTTGTGATTGATGCACTTATATGTGTGTTATACTTCAACAAAAATGAAAAACTAAATCAGTTGTGTGTCAAACAGGGAGGATATGAGGAAAGCCAGATTTTAATTAACATCTTCCTTTGCTCAGCATGGCATATTAAGTTTAAGAGGGAAGAGTTCATTGACTTAAAAGGGAGTTGAAGTTAAAAAAATAAACTAGGAATCTTCTCTATATAAGTAGGAAAATTCCTTTTCTATCTTTGAGTTTTGATGTGGAAGATATGGTGAATTGTAAGAACACTGGCTTTGTGGGGCAGCCTGATAGATGGACTTATGGTTTAATAACATGCGTACCCTTTCTTCTTCTCCAGCCAGATGGATGGATGAAGACTGACCTGCCAGCATCATCTGTCCCTTTGGGTCACCTATGGATGGCACTTAGTGCTCAAGATATACCTGAGCTTTGTAAGTTCACATTGTAAGTAACACATTGCTGCTTGTGTGTTAGTCTTGTCTCCCCAGTTAGACTGTGAACATCCTATAAACCAAGACCTGGCATTTCTTATTTCTGTGCATTCTCCACCATAAGGAGGAGACAATGGACCACAGAGACTCAGTAAGCACGTTCCATTGTATTTGGTTGGCCAGAAAGTTCATTTGGGTTTTCCTAATATCATACAGAAAAACCTGAATGAGCTTTTCGGCCAACCCAATAGAATGTCAGATCATTGCGTCTGTGAAATCTGAGGTCTAAGAAGGTAAGTCATTTGCCAAAAGCCACTTGGCATCTTTGTGTCTTCTAAGTTCCATCCTTGTCTAGACCGTGCAAGATCCCTGTACGGTCTTGGTGAGAAGAAACAAACCATGCTCCTTCTGTTCTGTTCCCTTGGCCTTTCCTTACTTCTTAGTGCAGAGATGCAAAAGTACAGTAACTCAGTTTTGTGAATTCTGATTGTTCTGCTTGCTGATTCACAGAGCAAATACTGCCTAAATGTGGGGCCCCTTGGCTTTAGGGAGGAGGAACAATCTGTGTAGTCTTAACAAAGTCAAAGACAATAAGTGACCTGTCTCAATTCAGTGTTCAGATCTGCAAAATGAGAACACATCAAGCTTTTGTGCACCTTCTATGCCTTTTCATTTAACTCCAGGGGCAATGATGAAATTCAAATCCTTATAGATCCCGAAAGGTGTTGAAATCTAATCTCAGTCTTTTGAAAAATTACTTATTGTTTGCTAAGGGTCACTTGAGTTCTTTTCGACAAGAATACTTCATCCAAGCACGGATTATTAACATTGGTTTTCCAAAGTATAAAAATAAGGTAATTAGATAAGAAACAACCTGACTTTTGAGGCTCTATTCTGTAGATTCATTAGGGATCTAATCCATAGATTCATTAACTTAAATACTAGCATCTCTTATAGACACAAACAATTAATAAGCACAGACGACACGTTAATAAGCACTATCCAGAAGTGTCATATATGTGTGTGTGTACCTCTACTTGTGGGGAGGTGAGAGTGAGAGATGGGTGGAGAGGGAAGGAGGAAGGGAGGGAGGGAGGTATGAATGTGAATGACTGTGTCTTTTACTGAGCACTTATCACATGTCAGGCAGTGTACTAAGTGTTTTAAATTCCTTATTTTCGTTAATCTTCATAATGATTCCAAAAGTATTATCTTTATATGTAAGGTGTAGCTGGTTGCTTTTTCCAAATACCACCACTGCAACCTCTACCATTCCATGTGTGCTTCTTACAATGTGATTTTTGACCCTTGTCCTACCGAAAGGTGGAATCTTTGTTCCTTCCTTTCTGATATGTCTGAGCTGGTGACTCTGGCAGAAGTCACCCCCTGTGACTTCTCAGGGTAGGTCATGAGACGTGCTACAGCTTTTGCCTGCCTCCTCTTGGTTGCTTGTTCTTGGGACCTGGCCATCATGCCGTGAGGAACGCCAGCAGAGCATGGAGAGGGAATGTATAGGTAGGTGGTGAGAACAGCAGCCTCCACTGCCAGCCATGTGAGTGAGTGAGCCTGCAGGTAATTCCAGCCCCACTGCCAAGTGACCGACAGCCTTGTAGTTTCTCTATCCCAGGTCCCAGGCATCTGTAAGCAAGAACAAGCCATCCCACTGTGCCCATATCCAAGTTTCCTGACCCAGGGAATCTATGAGCAGAATAAAAAGGCTGCTGTTTTATGCCAGAAATTCAGGGTGGCTTGTTATATAGTAACAGAGGTCCTGAGTTGCAAAGCTAGTTGCCCAGGATCACACAGCATATTAGTGTAAGAAGCAGAATTAAGCCTAGGTCTCACTCCAGAGCTCATGAGGTTCTTAATTACTCTCTTGAAAAAAACCTTGCATATTTGCAAGTCCTGCAAAACCAGTGTCTGTCATTCTGGGATACAGAGGAAACCATCATAATGCTGACTGCTAAGAAACAAAACCAGGTACCTGGGAGATCAGGAGGGGACTGGTGGGCAGTGTGGTCTGGCAGGAAGAGTCATTGCCCCGGTGATGAGTTTTGCCAGGGAAGCAGGCAGGAGCTTGGATGCAGTTCCTGAGGCTTGAGCTATGGAATAGCCCTGGGATGGAGTGAGCATCCTCGAGTCATAACTGCACCTGGCAGCCTTCCCTCTTCGTGGGAACAGCCTACAGACTTCCCTCTGGCCAGTGCTGGGCCAGGAGCACATAAAAAACTGCATGTCAGCAAGGCTCTGAAAGCTCTTAGCAGAGAATAAATGATTGGCGGGAGGCCAGGGACAAAACTGAAAGAAAGGAAACTGGTAGCACAAAAGAAGGGAAAGAAAATTAAAAATTTTTGAACTCCTGGTGTATGCCAGGTATTAGACAACATGCTTAGCTTCTCTTTGTTTGTATATTCTTATAAGATCCTATGATATTCGTATTAATAGCCTCTTTTTAAAATTAAAAAAATTTTAATTGAAGTATAATTTACTTACAATGTGTTAATTACTGCTGTACAGCAAAGTGATTCAGTTATACATACATATATGCATATATATGTGTGTATATATATAGACATATATATACACGTTATTTTTGTTATATTCTTTTCCATGATGGTTTATCATAGGATATTGAACATAGTTCCCTGTGCTATACAGTAGGACCTTGTTGTTTATCCATCTCCATACCAAAGCTTACATCTGCTAATCCCAACTTCTCACTCCATCCCTTTCCCAACTGCTCCCCATGGCAACCACAAGTCTGCTCTCTATGTCCGTGATTCTGTTTCATAGATTCATTTGTATGATATTTTAGATTCCACATGTAAGTGACATCATATGCTGTTTTTCTTTCTCTTTTTAACTTACTTCACTTCGTATGATAATCTCTAGTTGCATTTATCTTGCTGCAAGTGGCACTATTTCATTCCTTTTTATGGTTGGCTAATATTCCGTTATATGTATGTACCACATCTTCTTTATTTAATGGCCTCTTTTTTTTAAAGAGGAAACAGACTTGGCAGTTAAGTTACCGGCTCAAGTCTTACTAGCTAGTAGCTGGTGAACTAAGATCATGGCTCAGTGTAAAGGGTCTGTGTGCAAAGCAGGAGATGTGTGTTCCATCCCTGAGTTGAGAAGATCCCCTGGAGAAGGAAATGGCAACCCACTCTAGTATTCTTGCCTGGGAAATCCCATGGACAGAGAAGCCTGAGGGGCTACAGTCCATGGGGTCACAAAAGAGCTGGACATGACTTAGCGACTAAACAACAGCAACAAAGATCAAAACCCAGGTCTGAGTAGTTAACAGGATACTTGGGCTCGAAACACAGTCCTCTTCTCGGCTTTGCTTGGGCTCTCCTGCCACAAACCATATCTTAGCTGAGGCTCCTTCTAGAAGTCCACATTTATCCCTTGGGACCAGTCCAAGTCCCTCTTTTTCTTCAAAGCTAACCCAGACTATTTTGGGCCTCAATGATCTTTCTTTTCTGTTGACTATAAATCCTGCATTTGGAAATTATTCAGATGAACATTTTGCTTTATTACCTATTTTTTTTTCCTTGTGTATCTTGATTTTTGCAAAGTCCGAAATCTGTACTCTAGTTTCTTCCTTTTTCACACCAGCCATAATGCCTACCACTGTGCCTAAGGCAAAGTTGATATCCTAATGGTCCTCAACTAAAACATTTGATTGATTAATCCTTACTTGAATCTGTCGGAATACATACCTACTGTAACCAGAAACAAAGCAAGATAAACTCCCTCTTCATTCTCTCTGCCATTCTCAGAATGGGTACCTCTACAGAGAACAGGGCATGAAAGGGGAGATGGATACCAGCTGAGTGCCCGGCCAGACTTGCACAGAAGGGAAGGCATCTTTCTGCCTGACAGCCCCTTCTGTCTGCTGCTCGGGAGATAAATACCTGGCAGCAGCAGTGGCGGGGACTTCTTGAGAGCCAATATCCTCTGATTCAGAAATTAGACCCTCACTGACATGGTTTCGTCCACAGTGGACCAAGACTTAACACCAATCAGTAAAGGTGCTTCATGGGGAGTAGGGAGTTACTTCCTGCAGCAACTGAAGAACTGGCCCAGCACTGCCCACTTTAGACTCTCTGTTTCTTGGGTGACACTCTAATGACTATACAACAGCGTATCAGGCCCCCAAAGTCATGGTATTGAATGCGTCATTGAATCTTGTGAGCTCTTAACCCTTGACTAATGAGTCCCTAGGGATGAGCGTGATTGACAGGTCCCCTGGCTCAACACATGCCCGCTTCAGTGCTTCTGCTCACAGTGGTTCCCCCACCAGAGACTTCTGTCTTCATTTCTCTCTGCTTTTGTGGAAAATCTTAGCTCATTTTCAAGGCACAGTCCAGCGCTTCCCAGAGGTCTCTTTGTACTACAACCCACACTAATATTTCATTTCTCAGAAGAAAATCTAGCATGAGCTCTACATACCACAGAGTTTAGTCCTCAGAGACACATTCCCCTAGTTCCCTGTGTTCCAAAGAGGCAGCAAGATGCAGTGAAAAGAGCCTACAATTTGGGACCACTGGGACCAGAGCCCGTTATTCCCCTGCTATGCAATCCTGAAGATCCTTGCAGAGTAGCACAGGCATCCTTGTTCATCCACCCTAATAGCTGCATTGTCTGCCCCTGGATGGTGAACCATCACTGTCTTCAGCTGATGGGCAGCAGGCTACTTCCAGCTTTTTAAAACAAGTGAGAGGAGATTGATTCAAGATGGCAGATCAGAAGGATGTGTGCTCACCTTCTGTGAGAGCACCAAAATTGCAACTAGCTGCTGAGCAACCATCGGCAGGAGACACTGGAACCCACTAGAGCAATGAAAACCCTTATACTACCTCTTGCCACATGTGCACAACCGTTTCTAGAGGAATGTGTCGACTCCAGATGGACCATAATTTTAAGGCCATTTGTAATTCTTTTTGCCTTGTCCCTCCTCCATTCAAGTCTAAAATCCTACAGGGAAAAACATTCCCTCTCCAGCTTTTGGCTTTGGCTGTGGGATCCACCCTATGCCCACAGTCACCTCCCAGCTGAAACCAAGAAACTCGCTCCTCCAAAGTGGCACCAGTTTTATCTTTGCTCTTGTCTGTTTCACCATCTCCCTCACCAACTGGCTGCACTGCACACACTCTGGGTGGGGCAGAGTGCACTCCCAGGGGGTCCCCTCTTCTTCCCCAGGAGATGACTTTTAAGGAAAAAGATACTGTAAGGAATATTAATGGAAAAACTCAAAGCCAAAAAAGTCTATTTTTTAAAAGCTAGAGAACCCTACAGATGAAAAAGGATGCTTTTTATTTCCATGAAATCTGACAATCCATAGGAAGCCCTGAGGGACCATGAAAAGATTTCTGATCTTGGAAGACAATGGTGTCTCAAAAATAAATCACGAGTCTTTGAATCCAATAGACATAGGTTATAATCCCAGCTCTGCTAGAAAACCGTGAATAAGGGAGTTAATTGTCGTCTGCCTCAGTTTTCTTATCTATAAAATGGGGTCGATATCCCTGAACAGAGGTTGTCATGATAATTAGAGGTAACATCACATGACACTTAAGAGAGTGCCTGATACATAGTAGAGAGGGAACTTTGTTTTCTGGATTGGTCTATTTCACTTCCTTTTCTCCAGTTCTTTCTGCTTTTCTTCACATCTGTTGAGATCCCAGGACTGACTTTCCCCACATTACACAGGTAGTGACCACCAGAAATTCTCTCTTGGGTTGCTTTCTCTCCATTAAGTGAAAAATGTGACATGGTCTTTAGAAGGCTACTTGTGAAAGTGCATATTTTCATTCAACAAGCACGTGTTGAGTATTAAGAATGCCTAACCCCCGTGTCAGGTTCTGGATGAGTGGCAAGGATAGGTTTTCCGGTTTGTGTTTTCATAAGGAACAGAATTGGGCAACAGTAGCTAGGGATTGAAGATAGATGATGCCCTCAGAGAGGTTCAGATAGCAATAGCAACAACTATGTCAATACCATTTACTGTGTTCATCACCTCTGTGCAAAGGAAGAGCTTTCCACACATGATGCCATTTAATACTCAGAGAATACCCTTGAAGTTGGTGGTCTTACTATCTCCACCTCCCAGAAGAAGCAACCAAGGCACAGAGAAGTTACTTTCCTACGCTGACATGGCCAGTAAGTGGCAGAGCTAGGATTCAGCTGGAGGCAGGCCAGTTCCAGAGATCAAGCTCTATTCCTGCGATGCATAGCTTCCCGGGAGAATTGGGGTGAGGAGGGGAGCAATGGGATTTCAGTATTTGCAAAAGAGAGCGTCATTGAGCAAGAGGGATGAGAGAAGCTGCTCCAAATACAGGGAATGTCAAGACTATAAAGGCAGCTTGGGGCTGAGGGAATAGACTGATGCACAACCTGGCTTGGCTAGAGCCTTGTCTGGACTTGGGAATCAAAGGGACAGAAGTCTTAGATGGGGGCTGCAGACATGCCAGGCACCATCCTTCTCCCATTCTGAAGGGGGGGAAGTGAGAGAGAGAGGGGACGTGACTCACCCAGTGGGCTAGTAGACTGAGCTTTTTTCTAAGATCTTTTATCACCTCCTCCAATGGCACCCCACTCCAGTACTCTTGCCTGGAAAATCCCATGGACGGAGGAGCCTGGTGGGCTGCAATCCATGGGGTCGCTAAGAGTCGGACACGACTGAGCGACTTCACTTTGACTTTTCACTTTCATGCATTGGAGAAGGAAATGGCAACCCACTCCAGTGTTCTTGCCTGGAGAGTCCCAGGGACGGGGGAGCCTGGTGGGCTGCCGTCTCTGGGGTCGCACAGAGTCGGACACGACTGAAACAACTCAGCAGCAGCAGCCAATCCTGTGGGCCCACCTCCTGTGACATAGCTACTCCTGATTCCCTCCCTGGGAAGGGCTCCATTCTGCCCCCAGCAGCTACTGTCTCCTCACTTTAAGGTCCTCTTTCTTAAGCCACCAGATTCACACGGTGACTTTCGTCATGTAGGTCTCTCGTTTCTGTGTTAGTGGAATGCGCTATTTTCTGCGAGCAACCTTGGGCTTCATTCACCTATGGTCTTGCTTGAACACAACTTGGGTAGAAGCATTAATTTGCCACAGGTGGATGGTGGTCCATAAATCATACTCAAACCATGGGGATCCCCACAGGACTCTGAGCATACATTCTCCATCAATTCAACTAATGATGCTTTCATTGTTCTCTTTTTACAACTCAGGACTTCTTTCCAGGCAAACAGTTGAGTCTGTGGATCTCAGGTGCTGCATTTCCGGAGGGGAATTAAAAAGAAACAGGGGTTCTCTCCAGGAAAATGTAGATCTCAGGAAGAGGCAGGCAAGTCTTTCTGCATATAGAGCTGTGAGGACTTTGTTTTAATGCAGTCCCATTCACAGCCTGGATTTTCCAAGGTACGTGAAAAGAAAGAAAAACACAGCAATCAGGTCTTTATCCTTGGAACCAAAAATGAGGGCTGAGAGAAAGGAGAATTCCTTTAAAAAAATTCTACGAATATGATATTCTGAGTGTGTCTAAATGCATTAAAGGTACAGTGGTGTTTTGTACTCCTCATCATTCTTCCAGGGGTGCCCAACTGCTGGCCCACAAGCTGAATCCAGGTGAACTTTGGCTTTATCTGCAGAGCTCTCTGGGAAGTGACTGTCTAGGGCTGAGTGGGAGCAGTCCCCTTTTAGCTGACGCAGGCATGCCCAGGTCAACACAGCCCCCAGCTGACCCCTGTTTTTGTGTTACTCAAAGTGTTAGTCAGTCAGTCATGTCCGACTCTTGGCGACCCCATGAACTGTAGCCCACCGGGCTCCTTCATCCATGGGATTCTCCAGGCAAGAATACTGGAGTAGGTTCCCATTTCCTCCTCCAGGGGATCTTCCAGACCCAGAGATCTAACTTGGGTCTCCTGCACTGCACATAGACTCTCTACTGTCTGAGCCACCAGGGAAGCTTATGCTAATTATGTCTGAGTCCCTTCCCCTTCCCTGTAAGCCAGAATCTTCATCTATGGAATTGGGATGGGGGTGTTGATTACATCATTTTTTTTTTTTTTTTTTTTTTTACTGCCTGCCTCCTCTCACTGGAAGGTAAGCTCTAGGAGGATGGGGGTTTTGTCTGCTTTGTTTGGTGATGTCTCTTGTAGCAACCTGAACCATGTCTGAATGTAACAGGTACTAAAGAAACATTTCAGGATAGAAATTGTCCTAAACATCCTTTTCAGCTTGGGAAACACTTTCTGAGTGTTTTCCTATTGTGATTTTGGAGGAAAACAACAAAACAAAACAAAACACCTTTCTCCTTCAATTAAACTGTTCAAACCCTGGACATCCATGACAGTCTAGAGATGTGACTTCCCCTTTGCTGATGGCCAGAACTGCTGGCTGAGGGGCAGAAAATGGTGCTTTTCATTTGCATGTCCAGCGAAGCTTTTACCCTCCTGTCACTGCCTTCGTTTGAACACCTGTATGTGGCTTGTGCAGGCTCTGAAAGTTCTCCTCCTGTGCTTCTCCACGGTCTGTGAAACTGCTCACTATCAGAGCCTGGCTCTGGGTCTCGCCACTGGGTAGCAGAGGGTTAAAGTTGAAAAGGAAGGAGGCATGGAGCTGGAGTCCCCAGTGATGGGGAATCACTGTCCCTGCACAGATCACCCTGCCACAGCTGCAGCTCCTGTTACCCAGGGAGATGTGCTCTGGTGAATCCTATAGGAGCTCCTCCAGGAGCCTGGCCTGGGGAGGAAGCAGCGTCCCTGCAAGGCCTCTGCCTTCAGTGGCCACGCCCAGGGTCTCTCACTCCCTTGGCAGGTAACACAGGCAGGGCAGGCAGATGCTGGGCTCAGTGTTTGTGGCAGTTGACTAGCATGATTTCTGGCTGAACCATGGACCTCACTTCTTACACTTCCAAACTGGCTTAACTGAACAACATCCTAGCTCAATGGCTTTCCAATTTTAATGCCAACCTGCCTTGGGGGAAGGGGAGGGCTTGTGAAATGTGTACTCCTCTCTCTAGATGCAGAATTTCCAGTTCCTCAGACTTAGGATGGGGCCTGGAAATCTGTATTTTGACAGGTATCCCAGGTGATTATGATGCGGGAGTCCCAGCAGAAACCCTCATACCTAGTCCTAAGAGTATCAAACCCACTTCTTGCATCATCGCTGTGCACACATCCTTCCTTACAGCACCGAGTCTGTGTCCTAAATGAGGCTTATGTTTTCTAAAGACTGGATTAGGATTGTGTGTGTGCTCAGAGCGCTCAGTCGTGTCTGACTCTTTGCAATCCTGTGGACTGTAGCCTGCCAACCTCCTCTGTCCATGGAATTTTCCAGGCAAGAGAACTGGAATGGGTTGCCATGTCCTACTCCAGGCAGTCTTCCCAATCTAGGGATTGAACCCACATCTCTTACATTGACAGGCAGATTCTTTACCACTAGCACCGCCTGGGAAGATGAAATATTTTATAAATTCAGGCTGGTTCCATCAACTTCCCTGAATATTTACCCCCTTTTCCCCCATGCAACACTTCAGTGACACCAGTATTGGCCAGAGGAAGGGGTTTGCACGACTGTCTCTGGGAGGGAAGTGGGGAGAACAAGAGGTGGAAAGGGGAGATTCCTCATCACCCCTCTGTGCACTGTAGTCCTGGTTGCTGTGGATTTGTGTGTGAATGCGAAAGTCAGGCTGTCATTGGTTATCAGTTTAGGCTCTGTTCATTGGCTACTCTGTTCCCATGGTGAATCAGTCTCCAGGCCCTCAGCAAGCACATTAACTGGGGTTGGGGGGAAGCAGTGTGGTGGTACAGGGTTCCTGGAGATCTCCAAAGTGCTACCACTCCCCTGCTTTAGAATTCTTCTTGCTGAGAGTAATTATCTTCCCTAGGTGGAAATAATTATCATACATTCTGTCACATTCTAAGATCAGGAGTAAGAGTTCTGAAAGCTGGAATCATCATTTCCCATTTTCCTCTCTTCCCCTGGGACCTTCCACACCCTTCTCCTTTTTCTTACTAGGGTCATCTGATCCCAGAAAACTGGAAGCCAATGGGGAGGGCCGTGGGAATAGAGTTGAAAGGCTCACTCTTAGTCCATTTGCAGGCGATGGAGCCTGGGATGACACTGCAGGGCAGGCAGCAACTGGCCAGAGGCATTGCCGTGGGGACCTTAGAGAAAATCCCTTCCCCCTTTGGGGCCTCAGTTTACTCCTCTGTAACATGGGGTAGATGAGTCAGATCCTTCTCTTGATCAGAGCCAGACCTAAAGGTCTCTGGAAGTGTGGTGCCATGTTTTCCAAATGCCCCCTTCTTCTTGGAGGCACCACTGACTCTTGCTCTCCTCCCTTCAGGTATCTAATCCTTCAGCCAGTGCTGTCATTTCTAGTTTCAAAGTAGACCGCTAATCCATCTCCATGACCATCATAATTTCCATCACTGTAATTGCCCCTAGACAGCTGTGAGAGCCTACTGCTCAGTCCCTCTGCTTCCACTCTTGACTATTTTCTGCTTTAATTCATTTTCCTCATAGCTCCCCAGAGTAGCATTGTAGCATGTAAATCAATCCTTCTCTTACTTAAAACTCCCCAGGGCCTTCCTATGTATTTAGAGTAAAACTTTAAATCTATGCTATGGCCCCAAGTCTCTGTGAGATCTTGCCTCTGCCTGCTTCTCTAATAATACAGCTCTGTGTCAGCCTAGCTCCTCCTTGCCTCTCTGCGCCGTGGAGAAGCTTTCTCAGAACACCCTAAGTCCCCTTTAATTCCACTTCCTCTATTATCTGTTGCTGCAGCAGTTTCATTTTATTCATAGTGCATCACAGTTTATACATTCACAATTGTTTATTTAACATCTGTGTTACCTCACTGTACTTGCCAGCTCCCGGAAGCAAAGACTCCCATACCCTCAAACGCCATCATCAACATATCTTTATATCCTCAGCACCCTGTGCTGTACCTTACAGGCAATTAGTAATATCTGTTGAATAAATAAATGACCCTGGATACAAATAGGAGGAAAAGCTACAGAAATGAAAGTTGTGGGAACTGAAGATAAATTTTGCCTGGGGTGATTTTTGTCCTTTCTTTCATACATCCCTTCTCAAAATGTTCTCATTTATGAAAAAAGAAATCTAAAATATCTATTAAACATAGGTATTTTGGGCACAAGACATAGGCCTGCAAATGCAATTCATGATGGCATTTCTATCTTACCATCAACAAAATTAAAAAAAAAAATATTTCTTGTGATCACAGCTCAACTGAGTTTTAACTTTCAATGTTAAAATAGGCTACACAAAGACAATTTCTCATATAAATATTTGAAAGGGAGGAGGGAAGAATCTTGAAAGCCAGCCAGTAGCATTTCCTGGTGTACATCACTGAAGGTGCTAATGACATTATTTTGTCTATCTGTGGAGCTAGTATAGAAAACTTCAGCTCTAGGGCATGGCAACCCACTCCAGTATTCTTGCCTGGAGAATCTTCATGGACAGAGGAGCCTGGCGGGCTACAGTCCAGGTCACAAAGAGTCTGAGGTCTGAGGTCACAAAGAATCGGACGTGACTGACTGACTAAGCACAGCACAGCACAAGCACTGTGGCCCATGCTGTTGGCTCACTCATCAACGTCCGTTCTCACCCTTTCCATTTTAGTGGCTAAAAAACTGTATTCTTGCCTTTCCTACCTTCAGTGCTACTAGAAGTGATCACGGGCCACTGTTCTTACTAATGAGATGGATAGAAGGAGACGTCTGCTTGGGGTGGGAAGTATATTGTCCAGCTTTTGTTATCCTGATCCAGAGAAGCAGAACTGGCTGCAGTACTTCCTCCCCGTCTTCCTGCTTGAACCTGTACACGGCATCTGGGAGCTGCCGCCTTGTGACGGGAGTAAATGCCAGGGCAGCCACAAAAGAGCTGATCCTCATTTCACTGAACCATGGGCTACTATCTGCTTCCACTTTCCTTTTCATCTAAGAAAGATAACTCTCCATCTGGTCACATTACTCTGGTCAGATGATTGAGCTACTTACAGACAACTAACTGTATTTGGTCACATTTAATTGTTTTTTTTGTTGTTGTTGTTGTTAGTATCAGTTCAGTTTCAGTCACTGTTGTGTCCGACTCTTTGCGACCCCATGAACTGCAGCACACCAGGCCTCCCTGTCCATCACCAACTCCCGGAGTTCACTCAAACTCATGTCCATCGAGTCAGTGATGCCATCCAGCCATCTCATCCTCTGTCGTCCCCTTCTCCTCCTGCCCCCAATCCCTCCCAGCATCAGAATCTTTTCCAATGAGTCAACTCTTCACATGAGGTGGCCAAAGTACTGGAGTTTCAGTTTTAGCATCAGTCCTTCCAAAGAACACCCAGGACTGATTCTCTAGAATGGACTGGTTGGTTGTCCTTGCAGTCCAAGGGACTCTCAAGAGTCTTCTCCAACACCACAGTTCAAAAGCATCAATTCTTCAGCGCTCAGCTTTCTTCACAGTCCAACTTTCACATCCATGCATGACCACTGGAAAAACCATAGCCTTGACTAGACGGACCTTTGTTGGCAAAGTAATATCTCTGCTTTTCAATATGTTATCTAGGTTGGTCATTAATATAAATATTGAATAAATTAAGAAAAAAACCCAAAGCTACTTGTGTATGTATGCAGATATATGCAATTTAGGTGGAATTTAGTCTCCCAATTTCTAAATTTTGAGAATTTATGATACACTGTTAATAAATAGCAAGAAAAATTAATTGAAGCTGATTTGAAAGGATGTTTGAGTATAAAAAAGCCCTTAAAAATATAATACCTCCTACTGTAACCCTAGGGTGTCTAATGCTATGTATATCAGAGGCTCCTAAAGCTCCGTGGACTTTTGATGTTGTTTACGTTAAATATATAAACAACAATAATGAAAGCTTCTAGTTGTCTGCTTGGCTCTGGCTTTCACCACTGTCTTAGCATCCCTGTGTTTTTGTCTGGTCCTATTGACAAGTATGTGCCTTTTCTCTTTAGCATATATTCCCATCAAATGTTGCGATGCATATTCTGACTCTTAGCGGGGCTTCTACAGACCCCTAAGTGCTGGAGTTGGCCAAGCTAGGCCTGGTTAGCAGGAGTCCATCTCATCCTTATTCTGGCAGGTTGACTCCTCTCTCTGCCTGTCAGACCCTCAAAGCCAAAATGCCAAATCCTTCTGCCCAGTCCTTGTGAGGGGTGTCTCAGGAATCCAGGAGTGAATCACTGTGCCACTCTGTCTGTGGGTTTGCCCAGGAGACAGAGGTCCATTGGGTTTTCATTGTGAAATTTACAATGGCACCCTTCCTTCTAGTGAAGTTTACAATACAGAAAGTTGATAAAAGAACTGAAGTACCTTCTCGTTTATTGTGTTTCCTATGTGTTGTCTAAATAGTGTGTTGCGAGTTCTATACATATTGGTCTTTATTTATTGTTGGGTCATAGTCGTGGCCGGAGACGGCAATGGCACCCCACTGCAGTACTCTTGCCTGGAAAATACCATGGACGGAGGAGCCTGGTGGGCTGCAGTCCATGGGGTTGCTAGAAGTCGGACATGACTGAGCGACTTCACTTTCACGCATTGGAGAAGGAAATGGCAACCCACTCCAGTGCTCTTGCCTGGAGAATCCCAGGGACGGGGGAGCCTGGTGGGCTGCCGTCTATGGGGTTGCACAGAGTCGGACAAGACTGAAGTGACTTAGCAGCAGCAGCAGCATAGTAGTGGCACCTGGGATCTTCACTGCATTGTGCTGGAACTTTTATTGTGGTACATGGACTCTCTAGTTGTAGCACACGAGCTCAATAGTTGGGGCGCCTTAGTTATTCCATGGCGTGTAGGCTCTTAGTTCCCTAACCAGGGATGGAACCCATGTCTCCTGCATTGCAAGACAGATTCTTAACCACTAGACCACCAGAGAAGTCCCTACATCATTCTCTTTTAACAATACTAGAGGTTGTTTGCCGTTTTACCAGGGAAGATACAGAATCACAGAGTGGAGTTGTTTTATTAAAAGTGAGGAGGAAGGGGGCTGGGTACTTTCCTGTTTAGTCTCATCTTCACCTCAAGGTCATTTCCTAAGATAGCCTCATAGAACCCTCAGGAGTCCTGGAAACACAGTCTGAAAACCCTTTTCTAGCCAGAAGTCACAAACTCACATACTCTCTCAGGGGCCAGCTGAGTCGCAGCAGAGTGAAGCAGATCACTAGGGGCTGCGGTCCATGGGGATGTCATGGATCAGCTCCAGAGGGCAGCTGTCACTCAGTTTTGGAGCATCATTGTCAGACTGTGCAAATCATTGACGCATGCCTGGTAGCAGATTCAGTTTGTGGGTCACTAACTTGAGACTTCGGGAGGAACGGTGGGGAGTGTGAAAACACAGCCTGAGGTCAGACCACATGGGTGCCTTTAGGAGGTAAGATGCCCAGCCAAGAAGGGAACATAAGAGAGAAAACAAACCCATGGGTCTTCTCAGACACCTGCATGTTTGGATGGCCCGTGACACTGAATCATTGCTTTCCACAGTTTATCTACTGGCCTGAGTTATTTTTAAGCAAGCCCTTCCCCTGCTGGGTTCTCTCTGCTCTTTACCATGTGTCTGCCAGCACTGGCCAGGCAGCCAGTCTCACACCTCTTCTCCCACACAACGCCCCCCTCCCCCGACTGTCTTATTTAGAGAAAAACAAGATTATAATGGTGAGTGATGAGATGATCTAAATTGTACAGCAGGTGAAGTGAGTTCTGCGGGAAGCTCCTTAGGAAGATTTTATTCCCTTGCCACTTAGCAATATTGGTCCTTGCTGACACTCAGATCTGAGCCAGACGGGTGGTACTGATGCCTCCGGCACATGTCTATGAGGCCTTCGTATTTATGCAGTTATGCCCCCAGAAAGTGAGAGTGTGTGCAAATCTATTCATGCAGCCAAGTGCTAAGCCATGTCTCCCTGCATGCTTTTGAAGCTTGGTAATCGATAAGGGACTGCCTGATTAAAGAGCTCATAGATATTAAGCAACTGTAAAAGGAAATACAATCAGTGCTTATTTAACAGGTAAATTGGAGGGGATTTGTGACATGAACATTCCAGAATATAGCTGAAAGAACATTACACAGAGAGATGGAAAGGGAGATCAGTAAATATGGGTACTGATTTAGATGAAAGTGAAGTGAAAGTGAAAGTTGCTCAGTCGTGTCCAACTCTTTGTGACCCCAGAGACTATACAGTCCATGGAATTCTCCAGGCCAGAATACTGGAGTGGGTAGCCTTTGCCTTCTCCAGGGTGGTGGTCAAATTTCTTTTTATCCATCTCCTTTACCTTTTCCCTCCCTCCCTCTTTCTCTTCTCTTCTCTCTCTCCCTCCCCTCCTCCTTTCCTTCCTTCCTCTCTCCCTTCCAAAAACCTTTCTCAAAAGAAATTGTATTCACAAGTCCAGTGTGTAAGACAGATGAAAATGGAGCTACTCATGTCCAATGCGAGGGCTGAAACCTCACTGATTTGGCCACCCCAGTATTCTCAATATGATATCAGAGGCATTTCCAAGAAACTTCATGAAACTTCCCAGCCACAAGAAACAAATTTACATCACAATTGGAACTAGACAGTTTCCAAGATCTTACTCAGAACCGAGACAAGAAGAACCATTTTCTCTTAAAGATGAAGACACCAAGGTCTACAAGAGTCAAGTGACTTGTCCAGAGCCACACAGAAAGTGCTAGAACCAGAGCAAGAACCCAGTCATAATTCAGTGCTCCTGCCACTCAGAAATAGTTTGGGATTGTGGTCTGAATCTTTTTTTTTTTTTTCTTTTTTTAAATTAATTAATTAATTAATTTATTTTTATTTTTTTAATAGAAAATTATTTAATTAGTATACATGTGTTCCCCATCCTGAATCTTGACTCACCTAACTACCAGATGTGTAACCTTGGAAAGATATTCAACATTTCCATGGTTCCTCATTTGTAAAAGGAGGTATCACAAGTGTCCCCACCTAATGCTTCTGTGAGGATTCAATTAAATAAGGCATGAAGAGGACTCAAAACCTTGCTTAGGGTGTGTGGTAGGTGCTCAAAAATGTTAGTGGTACAATACCACCCCCCATCCCTTCTCAGTACTATACAGAACATTAGAGTCACAATTATGCCTGTTAATCTTGACAGAACACATCACACAGACAGCAGACAGAGCCGGTCAAGGCGTGTCCAGATCCTCCATAGCATGGAATGGACAGTTGACAGTAAAGCATAGTTGAGGACTAAATACAATAAAGTCTGGAAAAAATTGCCATGGCTAACTCCCCATGTATATATATAACATTGAGTAAAGGTGATGAGAAGAGCCGACTGACCTGGGAGAGATGTCACATCCTTGCTGCATGAAGGCTCCCAGGGAGAACCACAAGCTGTTGAATATCCCAAACTCATTGGACTGGTCGCTGGTGGTTTGGTCTCGCCCTTCCTCAAACTCTTCGCTGTGCCATTCGTAGGGGCTGAAACGGCTGACCAGGAAAAGGACGACGCTCACTCCAATGTAGGCGAACACAATGCACATCCAGATCTCATAAGCCAAAGGATCCAGGAAGGAAAAGACCCCCGGTTTGGACTTCTGTGGCTTTTTTATCATGATGGAGATCCCCAGACTCATAAACGGCTTGGAGAAATCGATCACCTCTTCCCGGACCAAGGTGATAGTTAAAGGGGCAACAGCCACATCTGCTCTCTGCAGAAAATATCGGGGAGAGAAGAAAATGTGCACTTTAGTTCATCAGCCCTCTGTTCCCTCATTTTCCTCTTCATTCTAATATTCTTTTGTATCTAAAGGATGTGAGAGGAAGAACCTCAGAAATCCAACTCCTCCTTGTCTCTGTGAAATATTTACAATAAATGGTTGATCAGCTCAATATCTCACAGGAGAGATTATCCTGCTCTTTGACAGTTCTAATTGTTAGGGGTGACTTCCTCACCTTATGGAAGGAAGGGGGCTCTTGTAATGTCTCTTATTTTTTTTGCCTACCCAGCAATCATGCCTTCTTCCCCTTAAAGAACTACTCCTGCTCCACTAACTATCCTCCGGTTCAAGTGGGGCTGATAACCCTTATTATAGGTGAAGCACATCCCCCAGATCTGGCCATTAGTGTAGTCCACTCCCCTGGCTACAGTGGTTCATTCAAGGATGGCACAAGACCCGAGTCTCTTTCATGAGCATGAGCCCTGAAAGGCAGGGTGAGAGATGATCCATGATGAAATAACTTGGGTGACCCTTAATTCATGGCTTATCCTGCTATCCCTAGGAACATGGTAGAAACATGTGCCAAAATACTCTTTTGTTTGTCCCCAGGAACATGAACCAATCCTTCTGCTTGCCTAAACCAGTTGGAGTTGGGGTACTTTTACCTGCGACCGAGACAGTCCTGGCTAACAAGATAGATAGTAAAGCAAGTTTAACTCAATAAATATTTATTGGGCACTCATATGCAAGCCCTAGGCTGAAAAGAAAACTGATCTCTACAACTAGTAAAAGTTGGTACACACACACACACACACACACACACACAAAGTAGTTTCCCAAACTACAGGGTAGATTGGATACATGCTAGATACTGTGAGATATGTTTTGTATCTGAGAGATGCAAAGTGCTACAGGAGGTCAGGAAGGAATTAATTCTGTCTGGGGAGGTCAGGGACTGCATCCTCAAAGAGGTAACATATACACTGACATTGAAGAGGGAGTAGGATTTCAACAGGTTGCTCGGATACAGAATACATTCCCAGAGGAGAGAATCATGTGAGGAAGACCTGGCAGAGAGAATAAAGTAGTATCACAACTATTTTTTTTTCCAGGAAGACTGCTAAGAAGTGCACAAATAATTCAGTTTTAAAAATTCATGTAGATAAACATAAAATAGTTGCAAGAAATGTTCATCTTTGGGCATACCACACCAGCCTTGCTCTTCTGTCTTTCCTATCTCTGCTTAATGGCAGGAGCACTGGCATCTATGCTCTAAAAATCCACTGTTCTCCTGGCCTGAGATTAAGCGATCCTGGAAGTCTAACGCGGTTCCATGGAGGGATGCCATGACATTCACTTTTGAAATGACAGGCATGTCTGTGCAAGTCTGTTCAAGGCAGGTGGCTTTCTCTTATGATGCCATGTAATAGTCCAGATGTGAGGCTGCAGACTGATGCTGTCCAGACCCCAGCCACACCTAGCTGCCAGCTGGTATTGCTCAGGAGGGGTTTCCTCTGGTTATTCTCATTGGATGGGATTTTTGAGAAGGCATTTTAAGTGGAATAAAAAGCCTGGCTTTAGAATGACTTAAATTTCTCACTTAGAGAAAGAAACTTTCTGTAAAGCAATGTGGGATTGAGTATATGTCTCAGCAATTCTGTTTTTTCCCGCTAACACCTACTGCCTAAATCTTGATACTTTTTACAAACACTTACAAGCCATTGCCAGGGAGACAGTATCTCCTTTTTTCTCATAGGTAGAAAAGGAATAGGGGAGAAAAGTCTTTAGAAATGACTCGGAGTGAATAACTACAAGTTACCCAAGAGGGAGGTGGGTGAAGACCGGCTTCAAAGATGGTAAAGGGAATTGAATGGATTTGTCTTATGCCTCCAGATGTGAGTTAATAAAAGGGACTGTGACCTGGAAAAAAATCACAAAACCAATCATCTTAGTTCTTATTTAACTTAGCAGTTTCAAGATTTGTTCCATGTAACATTATTTGTGGAAGGATGTAACTAATTATAATATAAAAATTAACATGAATTTAAACTGGCAGGACTTTTCAGAACCTTTAGCAGACTACTGTGCACTGAGAATTTCTAAGAGGGGTAAGCAGATTTAGTATTTCCAAAATTCTTTGTCTGTTGAGCCCCAAGCATCAAAACGCACCCATATGCATAGGATACACACACAGTGGGAAATGCAGTGACATCATTTTGCAGATAGGAGCCCAGGTCCAGAGAGAGAAGGTGGTTTGTGCAAAGCAGCACGAGTTTTGAACAACAAGTTTTAGCTTGTTTGATGTTGACTGAAAGGTCTTAGGAGTTGATTTCCAGCATCTGAGGAAGTCACTGGACCTTTGCAGGATCACTTATAGGCACGGCTCATCTGGGAAAGTAGACCTGCCTTCTTGGCTTTGTGACTCACTGACTATGTGCCCTCGAGTGAGACAGTTGTCCTTATGAATATCAGTTTCCTCTTTAGAAAAAGAGGCATAATAAATTTTGCTTTATCTACTGGACAGCAGTGTTTTGTGAGAGTCAAAAGAATTCAAATATGTGAGAGCACCGTGAACCGTGGGCATTTCACAGGTGCTCAAAATTATTTTCTGAAACTGACATCTTGAGATAGTGATTCTCAAACTTGAGTGTGCAGACATCAGAAGCACCTTGGGGGTTTTTTAAACCACAGATGGCAGACTTTCTAGATCACTGGGTCTGGGGAGACCTGAGAATTTGCATTTCCAGCAAGTTCCCAGGTGATGTTGCTGCTGCTGGTCCAGACTTAGAGAAACACTGACCTAGGAGATCCCCAAACCAAATATGTCTGGAAAAAATCTTGGGAAAATAGTAAACATTGTGGATGTATTAGGTAAAAGCAAAAATGGGAGAAAACCATCAGGGATGGAGAGCCACTCAGAGCCAGGCCCTGTGTAGGGAAATACTCCCCACCCAGCCCTGGGACAAAGAACTCAGGGGAACCCCGGGAGGAGATCAATGGCTCGCAGGAGTCATGTTGCTAGTGAGCAGGCACAGTTGGAATTCAAATCTGGATTTGTGTGTGTGTCTCCAAAGTTCACTCTATTTCTGCTTCATTAAGACAAAGAACTGGCCAGAAAGTCATGGCAACCCAGGCACACAGCCGTGCCTATGCAATAAGCAGAGCCTTCATTTGTAGCCTGTGGTATCTGAGAATGCACTGTGGCTATTCTCATCACTTGTGTCCTTTGCCCAACTGCCTAGTCTCCCTGGCTTCAGTGTCCTCATGGATAAAATGCGGAGAGTAATCACATCCACCTTCTGGGGTTGTTATGAGGAGTAAATGAAATAACTTGGGTCAAGTATTTAGCACAGTGCCCGGTATAAGCAATGTGCTGAAATGCTACTATTACCATGGTGCATAAGAGCAAGAATGAGCAAAGGGAAGGTGAGACACCCTGATTGACTTAGCTTATTTGAGAGGCACAGAAAGAAGAAATCTGGAGCCCTCCAAGTAAATTTTTTTCTGATCTTGCTGGTCATTTGTGGCTAGAGATGCCTCCTCAGACCCCTCTATTCTTTCTTAGATGGGACAGACAAGGAAAGCCAAACTGAAAATGCCCTCAAGAGAGGGCATCCATTTGGGCCCATCATAGAGTCTTCAGAATACAGCTGTAACTGGGCAGAGGGACAGGCCTGGTGGAGGGGAGGGAACAAGAAAGACTGGCAGCTGAGGCACTCAGAGGTGATTTCTGTCACTGATGAGCGAGTGGCCCATGGCTGATGGCTGTGTACTGGGGGGCTTTCCCTCAGATAATCATACTGTTGTTCAGCCCAGATCTTGGGCCTTTTACTGAAGGAACCAGATTACATTGGGTGAAGGTAAAGATGAATTCTGGTGGAGGTGAAAAGTTCACAGCAGTTGCCATGGGGATGACCTTAAGAACTTGGTGGAGGTTCCCATGGAAACCAGCTTCCCAATGCAGCATTAACCATCTAGATCTTCTATCTTTCATTGATGATACTTCCCCAAAGCGAGAGGCAGCAGAGGAGAGAGAAGGTAGAAGCACAACCTCCTTAACTCATTAATCATCTTCCCAGGTCATATCAAAAGCCACCTTCTTAGAAAGACTTTTCTTTATTCTATCTCTTTCTTCTTTGAATTCCCTTTTTATGGCTCTTATGGCCATCATGACTCTTATTTCCTCGATCTGAGACAATGAGATTTTAAAAGCTCCTAAATGGTTGCTTTATCCTGACCAGAACTTCTTACCATCCGGGGGCTCGGCATTTGCTTCTGTTCAAAGCCCTAGGCAGGAGTCTTTGATTTCTATGAGTGAAGCTGTGGTGGTGCCTTTCCTGCACGTGGCGGCAGGATTCTTCTTTTATTGCCTTTTGTTGTTTCTCTACTCGAGTATCTTCATGATCTTTCAGAGCCTGCTGAGTCAATCCACACCCTTTCCCTTATCATTTCTTACTCAATCTTGTCACTGACTACTCAACTGAAGCCCTCTACAAAAAATCATCAGTGTTTTCTCATTCTTCTTTCACAACTTATTTCTATCACCATCTTATAGTTTATACTATAGACATTCCTGGGCTGCCTTTCTCTGTACCTGGACATGGCCGCTTTCCAGGTTACACATCTTTCTCGTGGGCTAGACCACCTCATGCTGGCCTTCTGCATGGACCTTGATTCTTTGCTATATTACCAGTCTCTCTCGTTGTCTTTTCTATGTCAGAAAATGCCAAGTTCCTTGGGGACAGGGATCAGATCTTTTACTTCTCAATGGTTCCTTAAATAGTTAAAACAATTTAGAGCATTCAGTGACTTCCCCAAAATGCTTCAGTTTATTGAAGGTGTTATAGCAATTGTGTGTGGTCTTATTTCAAGGGTAGTGAATGGAGTAGGCCAATCCCTATTCACAGATAACAAGTGTACAAGGCAAGGTAAGCCATAATAGAAGCAGAAACTAAATCCTACGGTGAAGGCAAGAAGAGTTAAAAAGGGTTCTCCCCGTACCTTTTATGGGGAGAATGACACCTTGGAAAAAGCAGTATGTGATACAGGTTTGGGGGGAAGGGTAAGATTTTAGAGGGGCAGAATGGAAGCAGGCACCCTAGAGAACAGAGTGACTTGGGGTGGCTTGGCTGAAATGGAAGGTGCCAGAAAGGGCAAGTGACTAGAAAGTTTGATTGTATCCAGGGAAGAAATTATTTTGAGGGGGCCTTAAGTGACTGAACAGGAAAGTGACCACTCGGCGGTCTGCCTCGGGAAAACTAACCTTAAAGCTAAACTGTCACCTGTGTTGGATGATGATCAACTGAAGTCACAAGACTGAAGTGAGTCTGGCTGAAGGAGCTGGGACCAGGAACATGAGCAAAAAATGTCTTAAGACACTGGATTTTAGACTGTTCATCTTTCTAGCAGCAACCATACTAAACTATAGGGTCCAATAGGCATCTATGGGTAGGGTCATCTAACCACCAAAATTTCCTGTCCAACCATCTTTCTCTGCCTCGAATTCCCTACCCTATGGGGGACTTACTCCATAGACCAGCTCTCCCACCATGCCATTCCAAGCCTTTGTGTCAGGGTCACGGGCTCCATATTTTCCATCGCTGACAATCTCAAGACGGTAGGAATATCCCACATGCTTGGCAATCTCTGCCGCCAACTCCACACAGTAGCCCTCGTAGCGGTCATTGCCTTCAAACTGGTTGGCATTCTTCTTGAGCATCACATAAGGATCTTCCTGGTGGAGAAATGGGAGACAGAGAATGTGGGTTCGGGGTTCACTCTTGGGGAGGGAGGCCTTTGGCATGGCAGAGGAGTTAACATTGGTTAACTTTGGGGGAGTCAGTCTCTCTAGCCCCTAAACCCACTTCCTGCATTTCTGCTCCTCCCATTACAAAACTTCTTGGGTTAAAGAAGAAAACTGGTAAAATAAGAATGTTTCATTGAGATGTCGTGCATAGCTTTTCAAGTGATGTTTCAGGAGCTCTTGTGTTTCTTTGAAGGTACCTCTGGGGGTGTGACAGTGGGGAAGTAGATCCTAAATAGGTTCCAGGTTTTTCATGACCAACCACTGAAAATCGCAGCAGCTTCACTTCTGTCCACTCTAGGTGATGTACATTAGGGGCTTTCTTTGAAAATGACTTCTACTGAGGAAGAGTAGAGTCAGAAGCACCACAATTTATTTAATCTCTTATGTTTTATAGATGGGAAAACTGTGGCTCATAGGAGGGTGACTGACTTATCCAAGGGCACAAAGTGAAATCATGGCAGAGCCAGAGAGCGAAAATCCCTCTGAATTTCAGGATAATTTTTAACTCCCTCTTTCTACCCACTGCACACTTTTGGCCAGAAGAATGACCAGCTTTCACTCTTGAGGAAGCCTCTGTGTTGGCCTAGCTCACATCCCAGGTAACCTCCACAAAGGACTGAGTACTCACTAGGATTGTAGTGACGATGTATGTTCTATTCTGGACACTTGAGTTATCCCCCCCGGCTTGAGCATCCGTGGCTGCAGGGACGAATTTGTCATCTTCATTCCAGTAGCCAATCTGTTAAGGAGAGGGGTGTGGTGACATAGGGTGAGCCAGGATTCTCAGGAATGGCCCACTCTGCGCCCTCTAGCCAACACCAGATAGGAAATCAAGGAGCTGAGTGTCACACCAGCAATGCTGGACACACCAGACTTTAAAGTGTGCTAGATATAAACAGCAAGAGATAAGATGCTCTCCAGGTCTGGTCTTCCCAGCCCCACCCCCATGAAAATCCTCATCATGATGGGGAAGCCTGAAAATTGCTTCTCTTGAGAAGTGAGGTTTTAACTGTTTATGTGGCAAATTGTTTTGCACAATGTTAAGTCAGGGTCACAGAGATTTAATTTCCTGCCTTGTTCACAAGGTCAAACTCCTCCTTGTTCCCTGCCTAGTAATCCTTCTCTTCCTTAGCTCATTCTGAACTGTAGTTGGAATCATAGGATTTAAACCTTTTTTTTTTTTTTTTTGCTTTCTTTTTAGGTTAACTCTATTTTCCCATCTAGATTCAACTTGCTAGGTGATGGTTATTTTAGTGTTTATTTATTTCTCTTATTTCCAATTTTTAAACTATTATAATACTGAGCATACAGTTGTACCTTCAAATACTGGTTGACAGCATTATTTTTTTTAAAGATTAGTTAGTACTTTTTTATACTGACTCATTTTCCAAGGTCTTTCAGCAAATATTTATAGGATCTCTATTGTGTGTAAGACTCTGAGCTAAGATGTTGGTGGTATTGTGTGGCAGAGTTGAGAAAGATACACAGAAGTCTCAGAGATAGTCCTTGCTCTGACAGTCCCTCTACTCTATTCAGGAATACATGACACACACACGCGTGTGGCCCCAGAAGTGACAAGTGAGTGACTCCGGTAGCTTGAGCCCAAGGAGTTTGGAGAAGCAGGAGCCAAGTATGAAACCTATGCTGGGAAGAAGGTAGCTGGAGGAGGTGAGGCTGAAGTCGCGAGGGATGGACAGGTTGGGTCCAAATCTGTCAGGTCAGAGAAAAGATGAGCCAAGCTGTAGACACAGGAATCTGCCCGGATATGTAAGTTTAAAGGGTCCTGGGTGGAGGACTGGGTTAGCTCCAGAGGAAAGTGGGGCCTGGGTCTAGGTAGCAGAGGGCTTTGCAGGCCAAGCTAAATGGTGTAGGCCTATGCTGAAGGCAACAGGAAGTCATGGAAGGTTTGGGAAGAACAGAATGGCATGGCTAACACACACACACACACACACACACACACACACACACACACACACACACACCCCCCATCTCTACCTCTGTCTCTATTAAGCATGCGCGCGTACACACACACACACACACACACACACCCCATCTCTACCTCTGTCTCTATTAAGCTTTAGACCACTGTGTTTTGTGGTGGTTCTGCTGGCTGCAGCTGTGTTTTGTGGTGGTTCTGTTGGCTGCAGCTGTAACAGGCAAACAGGAAGGAGAACTGCAGTACACATGGAGAAGGAAGAGCAGTTCTGCAAAGTCAGTCCAGATTCATGAAATCCGAGGCACATGCCAGCCGTCCACTCAAAGGTCATCTTCACCTTGATGCTTTTCCCAGTCCCCTCAGCTAGAAATAAATAGTTCTCCCTGCGATCTCACTGCCGTTAACAGCAACAGTATTAATTGCCAACACCGATCATGTTCTTGCTCTGTTGGAGGCTGTGTGTGACAGGCTTTGTGCTGCTGCATCTGGCTTAGAGAAGTTTGTTAACCTGCATGGTGAGGGTGGTGATGCAGCTAAGTGGCTGAGGCCGGCCAGGAACCCTGGTCATCTGTCTCCAGGGACAGCTTTTCACCACCAGAGGGGACTTAGCCCTGGGCTGGAAAGCATGTTGCTTAACAGTATTTGGGTGCTTATTGTATTTTAGGCACTCTTCTAAGTGTTTTTTTTAGGGACTTCCCTGGTGGTCCAGTGGCTAAGACTCCGAACTCCAATTGCAGGGTCCCAGGCTTGATCTTTGGTCAGGGAACTAGATCCCACATGCTGCAACTAAGACTTCACACGTGCCACGGAAGAACCTGCATGCTGCAGCTAAGACCTGGTGCAGCCAAACAAATAAAAATAAATATTAATACTAAGTGTTTTTTTTTTTAATGTTTTAACTTCTCTCATCCTCCTCAAAACTTATGAAGTGGGTAATTAATTGTCACTCTCATTTTAAATGTGAAGAAACTGAGATGCGGGGAAGTGGAATAACTTTCCCAAGGCTGCAGGAGAGCTGTGGAGCCAGGATTGGAATGGGGCAGGCTGGCCACGGCTGTGTGTGTCCGTGTTCCGCTAGGCTGCCAGCTGACCCTGAGTGCCTCGTGTTGGTTCCCACTGGCCCCATGGTCTAGTTGTTGGTACATCTGTCCCCGTCTCTCCATGGTGCTCCTCGGGAGCAAAGCTAGAGGTCTATTCATTCCAGGCTGCCCATTGTTCCACAGAGAAGCAGTTCAGGGAAGAAGGTTTGTTGAGAGAATGAGTGGATCCAGCATGGAGACAGTGGATCCTGTTCATGCTGAGACAGTTCAGAGGCATGAAGGCAGGTGGGAGGCTGTCTCTCAGAACACTGGGTCAGGATTTGCCCTCCTGCAGGCATGGGTACCATGCTGCTCATGTGGGGGCACTTTCAGTTAGCTTGGAGGGAGACATTTCTGTCTAAAGACAAGAACTAGAAATGTAGATTTCCAAAATATCAGAGCTGGAAGAGGCTTGAAGAATCATTTCTTCTAACTTCTTCTTTTTATAGAGGGAAACAGAGGCTCAGGCACTAGGGGACCTGCTCAAGACCACAGTGCAACCTTGCTTTGCTAGGCCTGTGCTTCAAGGGGCCCTAGGGCACCTGTGAAGCCCCTTTGCCACTTCCTCGGGATGTGGGCCAGGGGTCAGGGAAGATGGAGGAAGCTATTGGTTCTTCATCCCTGATTCAACCGTCAGCTCTGCTTTTAATCAATTTCACACTTTGGGATTCCCCTTAAGAGTTCATTTTTACAAGGAGACCTTTAATTGAGAAATAAATGTTTCAAACCATTATTGTAGTATATTGTAGTGCAAGTTTAGAAAAATAATTTCCAAACTACTTACCCAACACTTAACTCTTTTGCTCCTCACACTATTCAAATAACACAGACAGGCTGGGAATTATCTTCCCTGTTTTACAGATGAGAGAACTGAGGTTTGGGGAGATCAGATGATCAAGCTTATGAAGTTTATATAGCAGATGAGTGGCAAAGCACAGAAGCCAGGTCATGGACCTCAGAAGTAGTATTGTTTAATATAATCAGCACAAAGTTGGGAGATGATCTAGCAAATTTAATCACCATTTTTGCCTCCTGCAGATGATGCCGTGGTGTCTTTATGCCCTTTCCCTCCCACTTCCTCCTCCTTTTTCTTCCTTCCTTCCCTTTTTTTTCTTTCTTCCTTCTGCCCTCTTCATGATTTGTCACCAGCTCAGCTGTTCTTACTAATCTCTACAACCATCAGTTGTACCATCAGTATCAAGGTAGCTGCCTCCTTTGACATGCAACTAAGTTCTCTAAAATCTATTGAGTTTTGATAGAGTTTTTCAAATATTAAAAAAAAATTATCTTACGTATTTGACTGCACTGGGTCTTAGTTGTGACTTGGGAACTCTTAGTTGAGGCATGTGGGATCGAATTTCCTGACCAGGGTTGAAACTGAGGCCCCCTGCTTTGGGAGCACCAAGTCTTAGCCACTGGAGCACCAGGGAAGTCCCTTCATGGGAATTATCTGTAAAAGTGGGGGCTTAATGGTACAGAGATTGGTCTTTGGCATCAGATAGACCTGGTTTAAAAGACAGATTTTCCTAATTACTAACTGTATGACTTGGGCCAGTTAACTGACCTCAATGGGCTTCAGTCTCTGCCCTGTAGAGGGGATACAACAAGAGTACCTGTCTCACAGGGTGGCTGTGAGAACCAAATGAGTTAGTTCATTGACAACAATAATCATAGTGTGTGGTTCATATTAAGTTGTTATTAAACTAAAAAATGCTATTCAGTAGGGTAACGCCTAGTTGAAGGCTAATAGGCTTCTGTACTATAGGACATTTCAGTTTCATTTTGCTATTGAATGTTGCCACTTTCGAAAAGGAGTATATATTATGGAGCATTTCTCAAACTCATTTGACAACGTAACCCTCCTGATATGCAGCATGTCCTAGGATAAATGGTGCAAAACCCCACAAAACACCACTCTAAAATTGCAAGCTGTTTTGATTAAAGAAAGAAGGGAAAAGCAAGATAAATCTGTGTAGATAAGATTTATATGGCTTAGAAAGAGACTTTTTTAAGGGTAAGGATCCTTCAGAGTTAGTATCCTAGCACTAATGTTAAATTGGTATCTATAAAAATTATTGTTTAGGTTGGCTTATATCAAAAGCCAGAGGAACACTTATATGTTGTAAGCAAGCTTATTTTATTCCTAACCCTTTTGTAGGGAAATAAAAAAATATCACCAGTCAGAAGAGCAGGGTGATGCCAAAACCCAGCTTTGCCTCCCATGTCAGCTAGGAGGCGGAGAAATCTAGCTCCACATTTTGATGAAAAGAGAACTGGCAAAGTTTTTTGAAGAGACATTGCACTTCAGAGATGAAGCAAATTTCCTTTTCTTAGAGAAATGGGCTGGATTATTATACAGCCCTTTGATTCTCTACTAAGGATATGGAGGAACTTTGATTTTATCTCAAAGTAAATCAGAGCTAGTAGTTTGGTAAAAAATTGGGCCCCACTGTTCAAGAGAAGATTTAAACAATTCTGACAGTGACAGGTCTTCTCCTGGAGCCAGTTAGAATTTTTGATCTCCTGTTTTCCATCTACTTCTAAAGATTCTTTGAATATAGAAATGAGTCTGTCATGGGATGATAGATTAGATTTTTTAAAGTAAATATAGCCTAAAAAGAAGACGATCATTGAAGAGTATATACAATAGGTCCACCTTACACAGTCATCAAATCACATCGACACATTTGTAGTTGTATCATTTGTAGCTCTAAGCTGCCTCTGAAGCCACAGCTCCTGACCTCCAAAAATGAGATCCATTATGATAAAGTTTTTAAAAGGAAGTTGCCTATTGTGGCAGAGACAACCTGATGACCAGCAAGGATTCTTGTTCACTATTCATAGCCTACAGGTATGGTGGGAAGTAGTTACTTAGACTGCCATTGCAATTCCCAGCCTGCCGTGTGTCTAGATGGGCCAGGAGATCGGGTTGGCCAGTGGAACGCAGAAGTGATGAGTGCCTCTCCTAACCTGACTCCCCCAAATCCCCAGCACAGTTTCTAATATCTTTCTTCCTCACTTGTTAGCTGGCTATTGATAGGCGGAAGACCCAGACAGACAATGGAGCCTCCATAAGCCTGAGTCTTAACCAGAGTCCCCAGTCCCCCAAACTGCTCACTAGGTGAATAAGAATTAGACCTCTGTTGCATTACACAGCTGAGATTTTTAGAGTTTATCTGTTATTGCACCTTAACTAACATACTTAAAGAATTTGAACTTTGTAAGTTTGTATGTGACTTTATCTGAGTTCTGCTTGAGGTGTTATTTCATTAAATTTATCAGCATTTTTTTTCCTTATTTGCTGGCAGATCTATGGGAAAATGGGCCAGAGTAGTATGCTTCCTGGTTGCCAAGCAACATTCAATATGCTGCCCGCTCATTTAATGAACAACCACTTATTTGCATGTGCTTACTATGCATCAATATATTATCGGCACTGAGGATATAATAAATAACACAACCATGTCCCTGCGTTTAGAGAGCTGACATTTTAGTGGAAGGAGGTGGAGAGGAGGGGAAGAAAGACAATACATATTCAGACCAGGGGTTGTCAGACTTCACCTTTAAAGCGCCAGACAGTAAATACTTTAGGCTTTGTGGGTGAAACAGTCTCTGTAGCAACTACCCATCTCTGTTGTCACAGTGCAGAAGCAGCCATAGCCAATACTGAAACAAATGAGTTTGGCTGTATTCCAAAAAAAAAAACAAAAAACCCACAACTTTATTTATGGACCCTGAAATTTTAATTTCATGTAATTTTCACATATCATGAAGTATTCATCTTTTGATTTACTTCAACCATTTAAAAATGTAAAAATCATTAGCTCACGGGCTGTAAACAAACAGGCAGTTGGCTGGATCTGGCCTGCAGGCTGAAGTTTACCAACCCCAATAGAGATCAGTAAACCAACAAGAGAATCTCAGAAGGGGGAAGCACTGTGAAAAATTAGGATAATGGGAGTGTGCTCAGCGGATGGGGGTCACTTTAGATATTTTGGTCAGGAACGGCCTTTCCAGAGTGACTTCAGCTGGGCCAGACTTGAATGACAAGGAGAGAGATGTACATCAAAGCACAGTGATGGCGAATGTCGGGTAAAGAAGCAGACATTCCAGGGTAGCTGTGGAGTTGTGAGCTAGAGAAAGAGGAGCAAGAGTTCAGAGGGCTGCAGTATCTGGGTCTGAAGGCCACAGTAAGGAGTTCTGTTACCTTTTACCTGCAGTGGTGTATTAGTCGCTCAGTCGTGTCTGACTTTGTGGCTCCATGGACTGTAGCCCACCAGGCTCCTCTGTCCATGGAATTCTCCAGGAAAGAATGCTGGAGTGGGTTACTATGCCCTTCTCCAGGGGACCTTTCTAACCCAGGGATTGAACCTGGGTCTCCTGCATTGCAGGCAGCAGATTCTTTACTATCTGAGCCACCAGGGAAGCCCCTGCAGTAGGAAGCCAGTCAATGGCTTTAAGCGGAGAAGCAATATAACCTGATATATATTTGAAGATGATCAGCTCTTGTGTTGAAAAACAGCCTTCTAGAGGGACAAGAACCTGGCCAGTAGGACTAGTGACCAGTAGGGAGGCTCCTGTGTGAGTCTAGGCAGGTGTAGAAGGTGGCTTGAGCTCTGGAGTCAGCAGTGGAAATGGAGAGAAGTGGGTGGATAGAATAGAACAGGACTCAGTATGTCTAAGGAGCTTCCCTGGTGGTAAAGGTCGCAAAGAGTCAGACACGACTTAGTGACTAAACCACCACCAGTATGTCTAAAGTTGGGTAGCAAAGATTTCAGGAAAAAACTTCCAAAGGATGTCTGGACTTGAGGGCTGTGAATGCTTCAGGACTTTTAATTACTTTTGACATAGGGAGGACTTTGTGTCACTTTCTTTGCTACCTGGTCCTTCCTTTCCAGTTACACTTGGGTCATAACTGGGAATGAAAAATTTGAGACAGGGCAAGGGTGACTGAATTCAAGTTGAGACTTGTCCTTTTTAAGTCAAAACATAGCTACAGGACCAATGATGATGAGAAAAGATGGTTACATCATTAATGCTGGTCCCTTGATGAAAGACCTTCAAGAATGTCCCTGCACTTCTCTCTTGACAGCCACTCTAAGAATTTGTGATCCTACTTGAATTTGACAAGGTATTTTATTTGAATAGAGATCCCTATTTGAATCAGTACCCCACGGCGAAGTGGAATCTCTGAATGGCATTTCAGAAGGCTCTAGATTTACTGGAGCCACTGCACATTCTGGCATTTGAAGCTCCGAAGTGTGGGATAAACGTATGCCCAGAGACCACACACATTTCAGTAGGATGTCAAATTGGACCCAGACACCTAGAGTGTGTGTTGGCAGATCAGTGGCCAGGATACGTGCCTAAAGATCAGGAGAGAGTCCCCAAGGCTCCCAGTTAAACAGCAGCAGTCCCTTTTTATTACATAGGTCAGGTAAGGCCACACACTGTTCACTGAAACCAGCACAACAAGGTTACCCGTGAATCTGAGAAATTACTTTGTTAGGAGGCTGATTGAGTAAAAGACCTGAAGCCACAGATGTGGTGGAATTGATTTTCTGAAAGTCAGATTCCCTGTAACCAAAGGCTGCCTAAACCCACATTCAAAGAAAGGATTTAGTCATTGGGAAGGAAGTTGAAAAACAGCCCCGAGACCTGAAAAATAAAGCACAACTATTGCTCGTGGATTTTAAAGTTACTCTGTTATTTCGGTTTGCTGATTTATCCATTCTATGGGCTTGCACAGCCTGACTCACTCATAGTCAAGGCTGATATAAAAATCCTTGTGGCCCAAAGAAGGCAGTTGAAACAAACAAACAAAATGTGGGTTGAATACCCAATCCATGCCAGGGGCTGCTTTGGGGACCCCTTCACACAGGCAAGGGGGTAGCAGACATTGTTTCACTCAATGTTGGTGGAAGTCCTGTGAGATAAAGGGCATTATTCCCCATTTGGAGGTGATGTCACTGGGGCTCTAGGAGGCTCAGTTGTTCAAGGTCATGTGTGTAGTAGAGAGTGAGGCAGAGACTTAATTCCTGTGTGTCTGTTTTCAGTGACCCCGCTTGTAGCCATTCTGCCAGTGTTTCTCACCACACCACCCAGAGCACCGTGAAGCCCACAGGCTGGGCGTAGAGAACATGAGCATCACTCTCCAGTAGAGCCTGCAGTGACGATGGGCGTGATCCACAGCCGTGCTCTCTGGCGTGGCAGCCTCTAGCCACCTGTGGCTATTGAGCACTTAAGTGTGGCTAGTGCAACTGCGGGACTTGTCAATTTTCATTATTTAGAATTAAAATGAAATAGCCAACCATGGCTAGTGGCAACTGTATTTGACAGCACAGGCATAGCGAGAATCAAGTTTGAGAGACTAAGACCTACTCTGCAATGTGCCAGGTCCAGCCCTCAGAACTTCTGCGTCCTTAGATCATTCAATCCCTGCTTAAGGCACAAAGAACCTGATTTACTTGTCCAGGGTCACAGGCTGGTAAGTGGTGACGCCAGGATGGAATCCCAGGATTCTGGCGCTAATGCTCTGACACTCTACCAGCTTCATACTGTGCATGCACAGCCTCTTACTTACCCCACTGTGCCACCCCAAGGAACTAGGGATGTGGTGAAGGCCAGGGACAGTAAAGTAGAGGTGGCCATGAGGCATAACAAGGAAGCCCAGGAAAGGCTTTCCTGGGGAGCAACATTTACCCTGACTCCTGAAGTCAGGCTAGAATTGGGGGATGGGATAGAAGAGTCCCAGCCAGAGGGAATGCATTTGGAGGCTGGGGGGTGAGAAAGAACATGATATCTTCCTGGAAGTGAACGTTGGTTGGAATGACTGGAGTGGAAAGACAAAGAAAGTGAGTGTCAAGGATCAAGGTCAGAGAAATTGGCCAAGGCCAGAATGCAGAGTCTGGTAGAATTCTGAATGTTTTCTCCAAGAATTTGAACGTTGTTCTAAAATGTTTAGTGTGTGTGTGTGTGTGTGTGTGTGTGTATATATATATATATATATATATATGTAAGAATTGATGCTTTTGAACTGTGGTGTTGGAGAAGACTCTTGAGAATCCCTTGGACTGCAAGGAGATCCAACCAGTCCATTCTGAAGGAGATCAGCCCTGGGATTTCTTTGGAAGGAATGATGCTAAAGCTGAAACTCCAGTACTTTGGCCACCTCATGAGAAGAGTTGACTCATTGGAAAAGACTCTGATGCTGGGAGGGATTGGGGGCAGAAGAAGAAGGGGACAACAGAGGATGAGATGGCTGGATGGCATCACTGACTCGATGGACGTGAGTCTGGGTGAACTCTGGGAGTTGGTGATGGACAGGGAGGCCTGGCGTGCTGCGATTCACGGGGTCGCAAAGAGTTGGACACGACTGAGCGACCGAACTGAACTGATATATACATACATATATATATATATAGAGAGAGAGAGAGAGAGAGAGAGACAGAGAGAGACAGAGAGAGAGAGAGAGAGAGAGAGAGAGAGAGAGAGAGAATACTACCAAGTGTGGATTAGGGAAATATGGTTAACTTCCTCAATAAACCATCATTCTCAAGTTCTTACTTGAAACCCCTCAGGAACAGTAGTGACATTTTATACACATCTATTACTTCATTTTTTACAAATATTTTCCCATCCCTTGGATCTTTACAAGCACCCTAAGGCAAAGGTAGAGATTTTTTTTTATCTCCATTTTGCAGTGAATCAATTCTCAGAGGAACAACTGACTTGCCCAAAATCCTAGCTGGCTCACAGCAGAGCCCAGATTAGAATCCTCACTGCCTGCTTCTCTTCTAAGAGATCAAGTCCAGAACATTGGGTTCCCCAGGCCCTCAGCTCCGGCCTGAGCCTCTGTTCAGCCCTCTCCTCCCTGTGTAATGGAAGCAAAGGGAGCTTTACCTTTCGGATGCCATCATGCTTCATTTCAATCACGTGGAGGGTGTAGTTGGTCCGCCGTCCTTTCTCATTAAATTGCACATTTCCTGTCAAGCCTTCAAACCGCACCTGCAAGAAAAAGCCAGGTGATGACCAGTGAACTCTGAAGTTGCGCTTCATGTTTGTTCATTTGCTGGCTTTTCCTGCTGAACCGAAAGCCCAGAACCTGAGAAAGTTACATGGGATGAGGTCTTAGAGTAGCAGCAATCCTAAACACCTCTCTACTCCGTGGCCTGGAGCAGGCATAACTGTTGGAGAACAGTTCTCCTACTAAAATGAAATTCTTCCTGAAAACTGCTTCACCCATTGCTTTTGGCCAACAGTAAGAGTGGATCGAAGTCAATCTTCATAGGAAATCTTTGTGTCATCCTCAGTCCCATACCCCTATCAGGACCACCCCATGAGAATCACCACTCCTCAGACACACACCTTCAGATGCGGAAACTGAAGCAGGCCCATGAAGGAAGAGACTGCTGTGCCCTCCCTGGTGAGGCAGGGGAAGACCTAGGACTGGGAGCCAGCCTTGTGATGCTTTGGGCCATGCCTCAGTGTTGCTTTGTAATCCCTTGTGAGGCCAGGGAATAAAATACCTGGGAACCTGAATACCTAGAATTGGGTGACCTGGGTTTTACCCCAGTTTTCCTCTGAACAGCCAAGTGATTGGCTGATCGCCTCTCCAAGACTCTAGTTTCCAAAATTCCTGCTCTATCCACCTTACATGACACAGCAAATGTGAAAGTGTTATGCAAACTTTAAAGCATCTGAGGAAACCCTTTATGGTAAGACCAGATCATGTAGGACTTTACATAGGTCTTAGCTGTTGAATCAACATGTATATAGGAAGCCCCCAAATATGCCTCATAGGATTTCTTCTCCACAATTGAGTCAGATTAAACTTTCATGGCTTCCTATCTTCAGGCTCATTTTAAAGGGTGAGCAGTCAGCATGGAGCATCCAGGATCTTTGGGACCAAGCCTGCTGCTCTAGAGGTGACCAATAAAATTGGTCCACCCTCAAATTGGGGATGAGTCTAGCTGCATGTCATCAGCTCAGGTACTAGAAATCACATTCTCCAACCATAATCTATCACGTTTCCTCAGATTTGTCTGGCCTAAGGCCAGTGAGATGAGTCTGTACCTGTAACCAATAAGTCTGTACCTGTAACCAATATGAACCTTGCCCTCTCAGTTCAGTTCAATTCAGTTCAGTCGCTCAGTCATGTCCGACTCTTTGCGACCCCATGAATCGCAGCACGCCAGGCCTCCCTGTCCATCACCAACTCCCGGAGTTCACTCAGACTCATGTCCATCGAGTCAGTGATGCCATCCAGCCATCTCATCCTCTGTCGTCCCCTCCTCTTCCTGCCCCCAATCCCTCCCAGCATCAGAGTCTTTTCCAATGAGTCAACTCTTCGCATGAGGTGGCCAAAGTACTGGAGTTTCAGCTTTAGCATCAGTCCTTCCAAAGAAATCCCAGGGCTGATCTCCTTCAGAATGGACTGGTTGGATCTCCTTGCAGTCCAAGGGACTCTCAAGAGTCTTCTCCAACACCACAGTTCAAAAGCATCAATTCTTCAGCGCTCACAATTCTTCACAGTCCAACTCTCACATCCATACATGACCACAGGAAAAACCATAGCCTTGACTAGACGGACCTTTGTTGGCAAAGTAATGTCTCTAACCTAGCATTATTTATTTCCCCCCTCTTCAAATAGGCTTCAAAGGAAGCCTTGAAGGGTGTCACCATTTTCTGACAGTGAATGACCAACCCCTCTGCCTCTGGAAGATACAAGAATAGCTGGGGTGTGTGTATGTATTTAAGATGGGGTGTGTGGGAGGGTGAGGGAAGGAAGGAAGGAAAGAAAGAAAGGAAGGAAGAAAGAAAAGTGTGTCTCTTCTCAGGCTGACCTTCCCATCACCTCCTGGTTTGAAGTCTCAGTAGGGAGGTCACAACAGGCCTAGAGCACTGAACAAATTATGCAGTACATTCTTCACTCTCTGAGATGAAATCTGGAGAAATTCTCACTCTGGAAAATCTGGGCTACTTTTGCTTTTCAAAGGGAAAGCAAAGCACCGATCCTGCTACAAGGAATGAGACGGGAGCAGTTTTAACCCATCAGCAGCTTCACCTTCCCTCCTTGGTCCTCTCTGGCCCATCTTGAGCTTCCCATTCATTGCTATGTGCCAGCTCGTGTGACTCATTTGGAAAAATAGACTGGAACAGATGTGCAGATGATTTGCAGGAACAGAAATGTGTCATTAATGATTCAAAGAGGCATCTATTTTTGGCCCCAGTGTCAAGTGTCATACTAATTATCATTATGTCATAATTCATATGCTAATTGCCTAATGCCTCTATGACTCAGTTTCCTCATTTGTTTAATAGGACCCATTAGGGTTAATTATGTCTTAAGGTTGGTTTAAGGATGAAATTAGATATTTTTTGATCAATGCTTGCCCCATGGCAAGTATTCAACAAAGGCTAGCTCTTATTTTTATTGTTACTAATAATGTTATTAATATTACCACCATTTTCCAAGTGTTTATGAAACACTTGGCACATATTACTTTATCTTCATTCAGAGGAACCCCTGAGATAGGTTGGTTAGAGAGAGATTAGGATCTTCACTTTCTTTTTTTTTTTTAATATTTATTTTATTTATTTGGCTATGTCAGGTCTTAGTTGCAGCATGTGGGGTCTAGTTCCCCGTCCAGGAATCAAACCTGGGGCCCCTGCATTGGGAGCACGGAGTCCCAGCCACTGGACCACTGGGGAAGTCCCAGTCTTCACTTTCATGGCAGAAACCCAGACTCTGAATAGCAAAGTGATTTGCTCATGACTTAGGACTTACAAGTGTCCGAGGCAGGTCTGAAATCCAGAGCTTCTGACATATTCTGGTTTCGTCACTTCATATACCAAGTGGCCTCTCAAATGGAGGCCCACGCTACTGTCCTTGGCTCTGAGAGGTGACACAGAAATGTGTAAAGTCGTGTGTTCTCCAGGCATTCCGCTGCCACCCTCTATTCTAGCTGGGCCTTCCCCAGGCCACGCTCTAATTCCTCTGTACAAGTCACTAGGCCTATCTGTTTCCTAGTTTCCTCTTCAAAGGACTGAAGTGTTTAGCATATTGTCTGGGACATAAATGTTCAATGTATGGTGTGTGTGATTTCAGTGGTGGTGATGCTGAAGATAATGATGATCACTACTATTACTACTGCTGTGCTGTGTTCAGTGGGTACGAAGTATGGACAATAAGATTTAACATGGGCGTGATAAGTTGTGACCTCACAGCAGGGGATCCTTTCAGCAGAAATGAGGGTCTTGTCGCTGTCATTTATACATGCCTTTCTCAGTTTCCCAAAAAAATAATCAGCAGCAGCAAAGTTCTGTGACCTGAGGGCCTCTTACATTGCCACACCGTTTCACAGGATGCTGCTTATGTGATGTTCCCAGAAACCCAGTGAGTGGCAAAAGCAGAGCTTATTTTGCTGATTGTACAGGTAGGATTATTGAGACTCAGAGCTGTGGCACCTGTGTTCAGGATTCACAGCAAGTCAGGAGAGGCCTGGCGAGCTGAAGGCTCTTTACTGTCTAGTTATAGAAGCCAGGATGTACACACCCTGAGATAAATTAAATTGTGGGAAAGAATATGTCCCAGAACTACTGTTCCATGATGGCAGAGCAAGGGGGGAGGTCAGGAGACTAGATTAGCCCCAAACCATTTATGAGGACAGTCTGGACTCTTAGAGAAATAAGCTTCTCAGAAACATATGCTTTGGCCACATCTGGAAACTGCCATCCTATCCATCAGTACTGAGCCTCTGAGCCCCCGTTCCCTCCCACCCCCACGCTGGGGTGACAGGAGTCAGGCCAAGGGAGACCTGGAGTCTCCCTGAGTTCCTGCCATTTGGACCTCCTATCACTATCCTGGCACCTGCTGACTCCCTCCATGAAAGATGGGGATTTAACCTTGGATTTCCAGTCATTTGTATTGGGTGCCAGCTCAGTGTTTGCCATCCATGAGATGCTGAAGCATACTTGTTCTTTCTTGCTGGTGCTGGGAGAGTGCTTGTTGGCATTTTTACTACTTGAGCCGTTAGCCCTGACGACTGACTCCTGCACCTCCAGCCCTGGGGGTGGGGGCAGTGGAGATACCCTGGTCCGGGGCTTCTAAAGCCTCTTTGTGGCTGCCTTGAGGCGGGTCTATTCTCTTGGCTTCTCCTCCTGAATGCCTACTAGGGAAGCCAGAGCCTGTGGACCAGGGTGCTGGTTATTCTAGTGGGGCAAGCAAGTCTCAGGACCCCTCTGAGCTTCCACTTTCCCACCTGATCAATGGGAAGAATAATCCTGGCTTTAGCTATCTCAGGCAGTTGCCCTGAGCATCAAAGAAACTTATATATTATCCTTTAAAAAATTTCATTTTGAGCCTTGTCACAAGCCAGAAAGGGAGGCAGTGTTATGAGGATTATACTCATTTAAGAGATGAGGAAAATAATGCCAGAAAAGTTGAGCAATTAATCCAGGATCCTCCAGATAGTGCTTGGTGGAGGCATGGTGAGAGCCCCGCTCTTGTCCTCCTAACGTACTAATAGCCAAGCACAATGGCCCGAAGTCCTCCTTGTACCCTCGCTGTAGACTCCTGCTGGTACCCTTTACATCCTCACCCAGACCCTCCAAAACCCAAATCACTCTTTGTTTAAAGTCATCCTTCCTTTATGGCATGCATGACCATCCATCTCAGTTTGCCTGGATCGATCCAGTCTACATCTCTTGTTCTGGGATAATTGGTAAATAGCTCTCCCTTTCATTCCCCAGTGTTCCAGGTTGGATGATAAATTATATGGTCATCCTATTTAAAGCCCCAGACACATGCCTACAGATAGTCTGGTAATGTCCACAGTCCTGAGTCGTAGCATTCTTTTCTGACCATCCAGAGCATCAACAGCCTGGCTACGTATGTGATTTAGCTTCGAATCCACAACTTTATGGCTATTATTTCTTAGGAGCTTATCTTTCCTTCAACACTGGGTCTTCAGTTTGAGTTGCAGGACTGTGTCTTATACTTATTCCCCTCCCCCCGCCCCGACCTCATCTAGCGAAGTGCCCTGTTAATCTTCACTTTGATGTGTGTGATCATTGGCTGACAGACTGCAAACACAAACGCTAAGAGGGCTGATCATTATTTAGGGCAGGTGTTCTTCAACTTCACTTCAACTTCTTAGCTTGGCTTCTGGAAGTGTCTGTGGTTTCCCCTGACTCATGGTCATGCAAAAATATATGTGTGTGTGTGTGTGCATTTTTCTGGGGAGAAGGTACAAAGCTTTTTTGTCCTGTCATATCCTCAAAGGGCCGATGACCTAAATGCTAAATGCCTGACTTGGGGAATTCACTCTTTTCTGCCAGCCAGAAGCCAACTTATAGGTACCCTAATGCTTCCTCTTTCCTGGAGCGTTGAGGAGTTCCAGGATTGTGGGATCATTAATATTCTGAGTGGCTCCTTGGATGTCAGGCAGGGTGAGGAGATGGGGGCAGGCAAGCGGCTGAATTATCTTCACTCTGCTCCTGGGAAAACTGTAGCGGGGTGAGGGGGAGCTGAGGCCCTTGGATATTACCCAAGGCCATGTGCTGTAGCTGGCTGGGCCAGAACTCATTCTCATCTGCTGGGCTGGGTCTTCGAGGCTTCAGAGCAGAGCAGTTAAGGGTACAGTGAGGTAGCAAGGAGATGTGGGGTGGAATCCCACTTTTACCACTAATTAGCTGTATAATCTGGGGGAATTCTTGAACATCTGTGTAGCTCAGTGTGTATATTTATAAAGCACAGTTAATAAAACCAGCTACCTCGGAGGGTTATATTATAGGGGATTCAGTGAGATCAGTCATGTAAAATATGTTCAGAACCTTGTGCATAGTGAGCCCTGGCCATGTCATAGCTGGTATGACCCTCAGTTTTAGAATAATGTGCTTATTCCTCCTGGTCTAACTCACAGACTTTCCAGCTTGACCACAAGCTAACCCTCAGATCCCTCCCGACTTGTGACCTGGAGGTCTGAGGTCAGGGTAGAAGTGATTTGAGATCCCAAGTTGGGGTCCAAAGACTGACTGGCATTGGGATTTACCAAGTCTACTGTGGGCACACAGATTCTCCCTAGTGGCATGGCTATTTAAAGAGATGGGTCTAGAGGATGAAATGGCTAGACAGCAGCCATGACTGTGTGTGGGAGGCCCTGAGGCTCAGTACGTACAAGCAAAGGTCCCTGGGGCCACAGGGCAGGCTAGGGGCAGGAGGAGGAGCCCCAGTTCAGGGTCTGTTACAGTCTCGGCTGCTAAGCTGATCCTGGGGGAGTTCCTGCTCACTCTGGGTCAGCTGCTTCATCTCTAATGTAAGAAAAAGTGGGAGTCGTCATTTCTCAGGTCTCTTTCTGCCATACATTTTTGTGATTTGAAGTGATAAACAAATATTTGATTCAGTTTGAACAGCTGATCTTCGGATCAGAATGTTGATTATATTTTGTTTCTGTTTTTGCGGCTAGTTCTCCCCACCCTACCTCTAGCCACAATAGAGACTAAAGAGAGTTTCTTGAGGACAGGCCTTGCCTTCTCTAATTGTCCCCAGAGCATAGGGCAGAGCATACAGTAGGCTCGCAGGAACAAGCTGACTGGCACACGCATGTCTTGATTCAAGATGGTATAGAGCATGGTTCTCATCTTTTCTGGCACCAGGGACCGGTTTTGTGGAAGACAATTTTTCCATGACCAGGGTAGTGGCCCCTGCCATGGCTTCAGGATGATTCAAATGCATTCCATTTATTTTGTACTTATTTCTATTGTTATTAATATTACACCAGCTCCACCTCAGATCACCAGGCATTAGATCCTAGAATTTGGGGACCCCTGGTATAGAGGAGATCATTATTATTTTGATGAAAGCAACTGCCTCCTCTCAACCCCACTGAAGGCAGAAACAGAAGACTGAGCATGTTACAACCAGAAAGACATGGGTTAGAGTGTAAGGAAAATTAATTAGATGCTTAGAATTCGTAAGCCAGGTGAGAACTGAGAGTGGTCTCTCTGACTGCCTCATTGTCATGGGTGAGGAAAGAGAAGGGTGTGAGGGATCTGAATTAGTATTTCAAGGTCACCCAGAAACTCAAGGGCCTGGCTGGTCTTGGACCTCAGGTCTCCTGAGTAAGAGTCCTTTCTGCCACTCACATTGTCTCCAGGCTTCATCACTGTCATGGTGATGTCAGCGTATCCTTCCAGGGACATCCTTAAGATGAGAGAGGCAAGGGAGCTGGAAGGGCTGGGAAGCTGAGGGCAAGTCCCTGGGACCTTCTGAAACCAGCTTCACATTGCAAACAGAAGCTGTCTCGACTGTGGAGCCTGGAAGAGCATTTTAAATAAGCCAGAAGGCAGGCACCACACCTTTGGCAATCATTCTGAAGCTGCTGGCTTTCCGGCTCTTGCTGCCTAGGGATTCGGGGCCACCCTGCACAGTGACGGGGGGTGGGGCAGAAAGGGCTGTGGGTGGAACCGTTTGCATCTAGCCACAGGGCAGTTGCTTTGCTTCATTCCAAAGGACAGAAGTCTGTGTTCTCCTCCACGTGCAGGTGCTTCAGCTGAGCTAAAGAACAACTGATGATATTGCCATCTTGTGTGTTTCTCCAGGTTGTAAATCGCTAGAGCTGTGCATGTGTGGCTGGAAAACAGGTGGTAACAGTTGTGTGTTTTCCTCTACATTTCTCCCTCATTCAGAAATGCTCCCCTCTGGGAGAGAGTATGTCCTGAGAGTCATTTGCACCAGAACATTTTGCTGTTGCCAGCTCGCCACTGTGTCTGATACTTGGACATTCCTGTGAAGTGAGCCCTGCCCTCTGTGCCCAGTCCCCTTTGGAAATACGGTCTCTCTCAGGAGGCATCAGAGGCATCATATAGTGTGGTATGTGTCAGGACTTGGAGAACTAGTCTGTGCTTCAGGTGCTTCTAGAAACTTCTAGAGATTTCTAGGAGTTCAGAGAATCATAAAGCTGGGCAAGTCCCCAGAACCTTCTAAAACAGGAATGTCAGACACATGGCTCACGTGTATCTGTCTCATCCTGCTTCCACAGCAGACATATCACTGAGTGCTTATATTCCTCCCTGTTGAATCTGGATTCCACCTCAGAATCCTCTGCAGAGTCAGTTGATAGGAGGATCCTGACCATTTTATATCCCTGTTCTTTGCCCATTCGTAAGTGCAAACAAAATTGATGAGTGCAATGCTGAGAAGCAAGAAAATAGAATCAGAAGTGTTGAGAAACATTTTCAGGGTCCCATCCTGACATGTGCACAGAGAGCAAAGATAATGAAGAAATCTAGAAAATCAGGGCAAGAGAGCAGAGTCTCTGAGAGCCTGCAAAAATGGTTCAGTTTCATCCTTGTGTATCTCAAGTCCCCTTTCAAATACAGCATCACTGGCTTCCCCTTCTTAGCATAATCCCTAAGCATAAAATAGAGCTCTTGTGCTGTCAGGAATGACTAGTCCATACTATTACGTTTTTTCATTTTGTTCTTCAAATTTCTACACGACCTTTCCTATGTCAGAGCCACAAACAATGCAGTGGTGGTCCAAGCTTCGGGTGTGCTCCACCTTTTTTTTTTTCAATAGCTATATTCCGCCTGACACTGATGCTTAAATCCCCTGCGAGGCTCCCATAGGGTGGGGCCACCGTTGTTGCCAGCCTCACCTGCTGCAGAGCTCTCTGGATGTCGATGCCCTGGCCCCAGGGCACAGCTGGGTTAGCCAGGCAGTCCCCAGCATTCCCCCGGCGGGAGATATCAATTCTCTGCCTCCGCAGGCTCTGGAAAGCCTCAGCCATCACCTTCACCCCATCGTAGGTGAGCGCAGAGGTGTACTGGTGGGAGGAACAGAGACAGTTGGGTGTCAGAGAGAGAGCTGGTAGGGAGGCTGGTGGGAGCTGTGTCTGGGAAGGAGCCTCCTGGTGATGAGGATGCCTGCAGTGAGCCAGGGATGCGGGGTATGGTGGGGACGGGGAGCCACTGTAAGCCACAAAGCACCTGCTGCTCCATCTCCCTAGCCAATATTGCCCTCCTGAACTCCCGAGTTCAGTATTATTGCTGGTTGTGAGGTTCAAAGAGAATTCTAGAATTTTCTACCCAATCCACGTTAAAATGTTGGTTCATCTGGGGGAAGAGGCATAGCTTGAATACAAAACATCTAAATTAAATACAACTCATCTGTATCTGTCTGATACAGTCCATGAAAACAACTTGGTTTTCTCTCTGTCACCAACTGGGAGCCAAGAAGAACAGTTTACTCCACCATCCCTGGTGACAGTAAAAGAAAGAAAAAGAATAATCTGAGAAGGGTAAGCTCTTAATTATTTCTGCATGCAGCTCACTCAAGTGGCAAGTTTATATTCCACAAAATTTCCTCTTGTGCTTCCTCATGCTAAGCCTCAATTTTATCCCCCTCTTATCTAAGAAGGTACTAAAATGTTGAAACAAAAGCAAGATAACAATCCAGAACAACATTTTCCAGCACTAGCAATCATATCTATTCTCATCAATTTGTCTCTGATGTCTAGCATGTTCTCTGGTACATCCTAAGTTCACAGTGCAGTCTTATAGAATGAATGTGTAGGTATTTTTCCAGCTTTTAACTTTGTTCCTTTTGCTTTTGGGGTTTCCCTGGTGCCACAGTGGTAAACAATCTACCTGCCAAGCAGGAGACATGGGTTCAATCCCTGGGTTGGGAAGATCCACTAGAGAAGGAAATGGCAATCCACTCAAGTTTTCTTGTCTAGGAAATCCCATGGTCAGAAAGAGTCTAGTAGGCTATAGTCCATGGGGTTGTAAAGAACTGGACATGAGTTTGGACACACAAACACTTCCTTTTTAAAGTAAAGACATTACATTTGGTATCTTTATAATCATTTCCAATCTTTTGGAAATTGAGTGGGATAGTCACATGTTAATAATAGCTGTGAAAAGAAGAGAAGTGAATAGGAAAGGAGGAAAGGAAAGATATACCTATTTGAATGCAGAGTTCCAAAGAATAGCAAGGAGAGATAAGAAAGCCCTTCTTAGTGATCAATGCAAAGAAATAGAGGAAACTGATAGAATGGGAAAGACTAGAGATCTCTTCAAGAAATTTAGAGATACCAAGGGAACATTTCATGCAAAGATGGGCTCAATAAAGGACAGAAATGGTATGGACCTAACAGAAGCAGAAGATATTAAGAAGAGGTGGCAAAAATACACAGAAGAACTGTACAAAAAAGATCTTTATGACCCAGTTAATTACTATGGTATGATCACTCCCCTAGAGCCAGACATCCTGGAATGTGAAGTCAAGTGGGCCTTAGGAAGCGTCACTACAAACAAAGCTAGTGGAGGTGATCAAATTCCAGTTGAACTATTTCAAATCCTAAAAGATGATGCTGTGAAAGTGCTGCACTCAATATGCCAGCATATTTGGAAAATTCAGCAGTGGCCACAGGACTGGAAAAGGTCAGTTTTCATTCCAATCCCAAAGAAAGGAAATGCCAAAGAATTCTCAAACTACCACACAACTGCACTCATCTCACACGCTAGTAAAGTAATGCTCAAAATTCTCTAAGCCAGGCTTCAGCAATACATGAACCATGAACTTCCAGAGTTCAAGCTGGTTTTAGAAAAGGCAAAGGAACCAGAGATCAAGTTGCCAACATCCGCTGGATCATCAAAAAATCAAGAGAGTTCCAGAAAAACATCTATTTCTTCTTTATTGACTATGCCAAAGCCTTTGACTGTGTGGATCACAATAAACTGTGGAAAATTTTGAAAGAGGTGGGAATATCAGACCACCTGATCTGCCTCTTGAGAAACCTGTATTCAGGTTAGGAAGCATCAGTTAGAACTGGACATGGAACAACAGACTGGTTCCAAATAGGAAAAGGAGTATGTCAAGGCTGTATATTGTCACCCTGCTTATTTAATTTATATGCAGAGTACATCATGAGAAACGCTGGGCTGGAGGAACACAAGCTAGAATCAAGATTGCCGGGAGAAATACCAATAACCTCAGATATGCAGATGACACCACCCTTATGGCAGAAAGTGAAGAACTACTAAAAAGCCTCTTGATGAAAGTGAAAGAGGAGAGTGAAAAAGTTGGCTTAAAGCTCAACATTCAGAAAACGAAGATCATGGCATCTGGTCCCATCACCTCATGGCAAATAGATGAGGAAACAGTGGAAAAAGTGAGAGACTTTATTTTTCTGGGCTCCAAAATCACTGCAGATGGTGATTGCAGCCATGAAATTAAAAGATGCTTACTCCTTGGAAGGAAAGTTATGACCAACCTAGATAGCATATTCAAAAGCAGAGACATTACTTTGCCAACAAAACTTCGTCTAGTCAAGGCTATGGTTTTTCCAGTAGTCATGTATGAATGTGAGAGTTGGACTATAAAGAAAGCTGAGCACCGGAGAATTGATGCTTTTGAACTGTGTATTGGAGAAGACTCTTGAGAGTTCCTTGGACTGCAAGGGGATCCAACCAGTCCATTCTAAAGGAGATCGGGCCTGGGTGTTCATTGGAAGGAATGATGCTAAACCTGAAACTCCAATACTTTGGCCACCTGATGCAAGAGCTGACTCATTGGAAAAGACCCTGATGCTGGGAAAGATTGAGGGCAGGAGGAGAAGGGGACGACAGAGAATGAGATGGTTGGATGGGTTGGATGACTCAATGGACGTGAGTTTAGGTAGGCTCCGGGAGTTGGTGTTGGACAGGGAGGCCTGGCGTGCTGCAGCTCATGGGGTCACAAAGAGTCGGACACGACTGAGCAACTGAACTGAACTGAATGAATGAAACTCCTCTGTAGTTTACTCATTGATTGAAATCACATTTGTGATTTTGTTTGCTTAAGGTCATGTCGAAGTGCCTTTATTTCTAAAGTCCTGAATCAGTTTGAGCAAAACTGGGATGACAGTGTCTTGGTTCAGTGGCCTGACATTTACAAAATGCAACTGACCAGGGGCAAGAGAAAGTTGGCAAGGATCCACAGTTGGCCCTGGATAAACAGATTTAGACTCAGAATCCTTCTCAACAGTGTTCCTCATAGCCACTGCCAAGCTGTTAGATTTGACGTGGGAAAGAGAAATTATCCTCTATTCTTACTCTGGGGTGAAAGTGAATGTCGCTCAGTTGTGTCTGATTCTTTGGGACCCCATGGACTATACAGTCCAAGGAATTTTCTAGGCCAGAATACTGGAGTGGGTAGCCCTTCATCTCCAGGAGATCTTCCCAACCCAGGGATTGAATCCAGGTCTCCTGCATTGCAGGAGGACTCTTTACCAGCGGAGCCACAAGGGAAGCCCAAGAATACTGGAGTGGGTAGTCTATCCCTTCTCCAGTGGATCTTCATGACCCAGGAATCGAACTGGGGTCTCCTGCTTTGCAGGCAGATCCTTTACCAACTGAGCTATCAGAGAAACTCATCTTTATTCTAAGCCATTTTCAAATAGAAAACAAAATAGATTTTAGCTGCAGAGTTTAAAGCTGCCTTGCAGGGAATGAGAGGCTGGTAGTCTGCATGATAATTGGGAGTTGACTCTCTGAGGCAGAAATGTACTGGTTATTGCTTAGTTAAATTTCCTTGATTTGTAGCCAGGTATGCAGCTGACCAGAAGGACCAGCCCACTGCACAAATCTAGGAGGCTCAATCAACATGGCGATCCTGCCCAGAGTAGAGACACCATTTTCTGGCTCCTGCTGTAGCTAGCTGGGGTAGGTTCCTGAGATGTGGCCAATAGCATGTGAGGAGAAGATCTGTATGTGACTGCTGGAAAGAGTTCTTAAGGGAAACAGTTTTGCTTTCTGTTTTCCTTTTCCCTTCCTGATGGGTAGAATACTGAGGTGATTGTGGGGCTTCTGCAGCCATTTTGGGCTATAAGGTAGCAGCTGTATGCTGAGGATAGCAGAACAAGAAGATAGAAAAAGTCGCTATGTTTTTGGTGATTGTGAAACCATTATACAAGCCCCAGATTGCTGACTTCTGAATTTTGTTTATATGAAAAAGGAGCAAAATGTCTATCCTGTTAAAACCATTGTCATTCTGGAGTGTCCATACCCTCAGCCTTTATGGATCTAGTTTCCTTAGCTTGCTCCTCTTAGAAAGTCTGTTCCAGGAATCTAGGGCAGGCAGAGACCAGCAGGGTCCTTTCTTGCCTGCTGCCCATCCTCTCACCTTAGGTCTCTTCCAGTCCACCCGGGTGTGGTCCCGAGCATCACTGTTCTTCCACTGTTGCATGATCTTGGCTGGGATGGTGTCTGTGTAGTTCACCAACTGGAAACCTGTTACGTTTGCTCCACTCTCCTTGAATTTGTTTAAGTCAATGTCCATGAAACCCTGGGTGGTGAGGAAGGGAAGGAAGTTAGAATATGCTGCCTGGATGCATCAGTTTAACCATGTTACAGAATCACAGCATTTTCCACCCTGTTCAGACTTAAGGTGAAACTGACTTAGTGGAGAGGCAGTTGCAGTTCCCTTCCTTCTGACCTCTGTTATCACTTATTTTGTGTGCTAAGTTGTTACATTGGTTAAGAGCACTTGCTCAGGAGCCAGCCATGCCTGGGCTGAAGGGTAGGCTCTGCTACTCAGAGCTATGAGTTACATACACTGCCTTGGACCAAGTTCCCTGATGGTTTCCTGTATGAATAATGGAGGTAAGGAGGCTGAGGAGAAAAAGCAGTGCAATGATGCATGTCAAGTCCATGTTGCAAGACTGAGTGATCAATAAACAGCGGCTGGGATTATTATAACAACACAGATACGTGATAGTTTAAAAAACATGAGGGGGGACCTTTGTCCTTTACCACCATCACTCTGCTCTGACTGTAGAGGCATCTGAATTCTATCTGGGACAAGCTTCTGTGGCCCCCCAAGGTCCCCAGCATGTCCCCAGCACATCTGGAAGAGGCTGGATGCTGATTATGCCTCCCTGCCTCGCCCCCCAACCCTCCCCGCCCTGTGCTTTTTCCTGTGCTGCAGGCAAGGTCTTGCAAGTGAGGCCCGATCAATTCTCCTATCCACAAAGGATTTCTTATTGGAATGAAACTTTCCTCCCCATTTGACGAAGTTCATTCAAACTCAGGAAGCCTTCAAGATAGAAAGGAAACCTTGTATCTGTATAATTTATTCCACAGTGTATGGCACTTTCAAATCTATGGCTGTGTTTCACTTTAATGCCTTTATAAGGTAGAAACTGTACATCTGTTTGCCAGATAAAGAAACTGGGATAGAGAATTGCTTGCACAAAGTCATTCAGTGATTTAGTGGCATAGAGGGGACCGGAACTAGGCCTTCTGAAGGCCTATGATTACTTATTCTCTTGTCATAAATTCAACAAACATTTTTTGAAAGCCAGTGTACTATTCTAATGCTATCCTAATGCAGTGTACTATTCTAATAGCGAGTAAAACAAATTCCTTCTCTTACGAAGCTTACTTTTTAGTGGGAAGAATGGACCATAAATAAACCGTTGTGTATAAAATAAGCTAAAAGGATATATTGTACAATACAGGGCAAATATTTTATAATAACTATAAATGAAATATAGCCTTTAAACATTGTGAATCACGAAGAATTGATGCTCTCAAATTGTGGTGCTGGAGAAGACTCTTGAGAGTGCCTTGGGCAGCAAGGAGCTCAAACCAGTCAATCCTAAAGGAAATCAGTCCTGAGTATTCATTGGAAGGACTGATGCTGAAGCTGAAGCTCCATACTTTCACCACCTGATGCAAAGAACTGACTCATTGGAAAAGACCCTGATGCTGGGAAAGATTGAGAGCAGGAGGAGAAGGGGATGACAGAAGATGATATGGTTGGATGGCATCACCGACTCAATGGACATAAGTTTGAGCAAGCTCCGGGAGATGGTGAAGGACAGGGAAGCCCGGCATGCTGCAGTCCATGGGGTCACAAAGAATTAGACACACCTTTGCAAGTGAACAATAGCAACATGGTTTTTATTATGCATCTACTCTATTTCAATTTTTAAAAAAGAAGTATGTAGCAGTGTATAAGGTCGAATCTAGCAGAGGATACTGTGTGGTAGGTAGCTATGAGTCCTCTGAAGGAAGATGAAGTGGGGAAAGAGGATGAGGAGAGGAGGGCAGTGCCTGGCCCCGGGAGGCCTGGTCCAAATGAGCCACCCTGAGGAGGTGGTGTCAACACAGGGACCTGGCTGATGTGAAGCTGTGGCATGAGCTCTGGGGGAATCTGGGGAAGAGCATTCTGAGCAAAGGCTCAGAGGTTGGAGGATGCTTAGCATATTCTAGAAACAGTAAGAAGACTAGTGGACTAGCACAGCATGAGAGAGAGAGAGAGAGAGAGAGAGAGAGAGAGAGAGAGAGAGGGTGGGAAATGCAGTTGCGGGGGAGGGGGTGGGGGTCAGCCCAGGGTTGGATCCTAGAAAGCCTTGTGATCATCTGGGTTTCTCTCTGGGTATAATTGGTACCCACTTCAGGAATTTGAGTAGGGATCACAAAGTCATTGCTCTCTGAACTCCGTGGTTTAGGGAAACTGCCAGATCCCAAGGGGCGAAATGGGGGAATGAACACAAGAAGTAGTTTGGTGGATTCAGGGTAGGAAGAACTGTGGTCTGGCAGCTCTGAGCCCCCATCACTGCCTCAGCTCTGCCTGGAGATCCTAAGACATTGTCCTAGTCTCTTGATTTCTCACTGACTCGATCTGGTTTCCTTACCTAAAAGATCTGGTCATCAACCAGTGCAAGTTTGATGTATGAAGCAGGGCACTCAAAGCTGGTGCTCTGGGACAACCCAGAGGGATGGGGTGGGCAGGGAGGTGAGAAGAGGGGTTTGGATGGTGGGATACAAATACACCCATGGCTGATTCACAGCAAAAACCACAACAATATTGTAAAGTAATTAGCCTCCAATTAAAATAATTAATTAAAAAAAGAATAGAATTAAAAAAAAAGATCTGGTCATCAATAACTTCATGACTCAAAGACCTTCCCCCCACCCTATGCCTCTGAAGTTCAGTGATTCTTTATTATTTCTATTTTACAAACAAACAAAGCTCAGCTCTACTCTGAGCCTTTGCCCAGCTATTCTCTATGCCTGGAAGGGAGTTCTCTCTGGCCAGCTCATGTCCATCCTTGGGTCCCAGCTAAAATACAGTGTCTCCTGTAACGTGCTTAGTTGCTCAGTTGTGTCCAACTCTTTGTGACCCCATGGACTAGGGCCTGCCAGGCTCCTCTGTACAGGGGATTGTCCAGGCAAGAATACTGGAGTGGGTTGCCATTCCCTTCTCCAGCGGATCTTCCTGACCCAGGGATCAAACTGGTTCTCCTGCACTGCAAGTGGATTCTTTACCATCTGAGCCACATGGGACTCCTTATCTAAAGACCCAGTTCTCACCCTTGATAGATGCCCTTGGTGCCCTGCTCATTTCCACATCTCCCCAATAGACACTGATATTGCACTTTTTATACTAACTACAGCTACCTATCACTTCACCACAGGTAAGGTAAGCCAGATGTATTGAGGAGTTCATAAACCCAGAGCAGCTCTCTGCTCTTGGGGAGTTAGTAGAAACCATAGCCCTCTCCCTTGGGTGGGTTACCATGAGGTACACTCTACACCCAAGTCTAGAGCTTCTGTAAGGGATGGAGTTCCATAGCCCCAGAGATAAGTGCCTTGATTATGCACCTTTTTCAGCTGCCTGCTCTCCCATCCCTACTTTCTTCTTGTTCAGTCGCTTAGTGGTGTTCAACTCTTTGCAGCCCCATGGACTGCAGCATGCCAGGCTTCCCTGTCCTTCACTATCTCCCAGAGTTTGCTCAAACTCGTGTCCATTGAGTTAGTGATGCCATCCAACTATCTCATCCTCTGTTGTCGCCTTCTCCTCCTGCCCTCAATCTTTCCCAGTGTCAGGGCCTTTTCCAATGGGTCAGCTCTTATATCCCTACCTCAGGGAATCCCTGATTCCCTGATGTTATTTCTCATATTAGCATCCAAGGAAGCTACTTGTATTTGAATTGCTGTCTTAAGACCTGGTTCTAATAGAACTCAGTCAAGTTACTTCCAATATGCAGTCTAGTCAGTTCCTTTTCAGTGCTCTGCTTATCACCCATTTGAGATGATCTGGTTTGCTCATTTGTTCCCTTGTCCTCTCTCCTTGTGTTGGAATGCCAGTTCCATGAGAGTAGGGATATTTTTCTGTTTTGTTCATGCATGTGCCCTAGAACTCAGCATCTAGCACCATGTCTGACACAAAGTAGGCTCTCAATACATTTTCACTGGGTGAATGAATAAAAGCCAAAGACATTCCTCAAGCAAAAATGCTAATTTTTAGGGAAAGTATGATCTCCAGGTAATAAATCCAGTGGATGATTTAAATTGTTTGACAAGGGAAGCTCATGTTGGAAATGCATTTAGTGACTAACTATACCTACAGCTATAGTTTACAGACATTCACAGGGGTCTGTTGAATTGTGCAAGGGTTCTAACAAGCTTTTAGTACCGATGAAATTGGAGTTAGGTTCTTATACCCAATAGGCATCCTAAGACATTCTACCACCTAAGAGTACAGCCAAAGAACATTTTATTCATAAAGTAACTATTGAGAGAATAAAATGAAAGCGATCTCCTGTAGTCAAATTCCATTGCTTGAAAATCTGTAACAAGCACTTGGACATTTTGTACCGACTGCCCCCATCAATGTAATGGGGGCCAAAGGAAATGGCAGAGTTTATTCAAACATAAATGCCACTCAGCTCTATCACCAGAATGTCTGACTGCAAGGTGACTGGAGCCAGACCTGAAGTTATTTCCAATCAAACTGATGGGACCTCTACCTGAACTTCTCAGCTCCCCTGAGAAAGAAGGGACAAAGAATGATAAAATAAGCTTTTATCTGTACTGTTAGGGAAGGCACGAAATGAGGGAATAACTTGGCATCAACATGCATTCACTTAGTAGAAGACATCCTTGCCTTCCCCTCATGGAAGATTTCATGCCTGAATGGTGATCTTGAATCTCCACAATGTCTTTAATCATGAAGATTAAAGCAGTCTCTTATAGCTACTGGACTTGATCTCTCCATAATGCAAGAAAACAGACCATTCCAATAGAGAAAACTGTTCATGACTAAGAAGAGGAAATAAAGGTGTGAAATATTTGCCTACCGGTCAGCTGGGAAATTCAACCCACCCACTCTAGTCCCCTGAGCATGCTCATTAAACATGGTTTAATTAAATCATTTTCTAATTTTCTTTGCCATTTTGTTTAAAAAACCTTAGGGGGTAATATTTGGTAATGAGTACATTTTGCTTTATCTGTGCTATTAATTATATAATATTATAAAAGGATACAACATTGCTAATTGTATTATATTAAAGATTAAATGATGAAGTCTGATTTTAAGCACTGTCTTTGAGTCATTTTGCCTCTTTTATAACATGCCCCCAAATATGGAGTCTATTGCTCTGTATGCTGTGACTAGTGAATGAAATGAAATTAACCCACAAAATGCTCAGTTCAAGTTATTCAGTATGAGAATTCAGCTCTTCTAAACCCAGATGCCTCTCAGTGTCCCTCCAGCACTGTACCCGATGCTGTTCTTCACAAAGTGACTGTTTATCATCTAAGATAAGCCTCTGTGATAAGTGAGCTCCTGGAGCTGTTAGATCACTGTGTCCCTGTCTGCTTCTGCGGTTCCTCTGTGGCCTTTCACACTGTCCCATGTGCTACTGATGAATGGGGGACAGAAGAATGGTCTGCCTATCATTTTCATTCAAGTGCAGATGAACAGGCTCTTAGGATAGAGGTCCTTCATCTGAGGGACCCATCACAATATATAAGTGAGGTTCTGCATAATAGCCATTCCTAATGGTTATCATGCAGGGGCTCTGGAGAGGAAACCAGATATCTCTATAAAGCTCTAATGCTGGTCATGTGGCTCAGTGGTAAAGAATCTGCCAACAATGCAGGAGACACAGGTTTGATCTCTGGGTTGGGAAGATCCCCTGGAGAAGGAATGGTAGGAAAGGAATCTCTACCCACTCCAGTATTCTTGCCTGGAAAATCCCACAGACAGAGGAGTCTGGCGGGCTACAGACCATGGGGTTGCAGAAGAGTCAGACATGACTTAGCAACTAAACAACAACAATGCCAGTCAATCAAAAATCAAGGTAAAACATATTATAAAGGGACTAATTAGAAGAATTCCAAATAATAGCATGACTAATGAACATTGAGGACAGGATGTGGAAAACAGTATGAGGTGTTCATCTTTTTTTTTTTTTTTAACTGAGGAGCGACACATGGGATGAAAGTTGATAAAGCAAGAAAAAGAGACATAGACATATTACACAGAAGTGTGTAGAGGGAACTACTAGAATCACCAAACACAGAAAATGTTTAAAATAGTTTTTTCTAAGTATGAGATTAGAGAGATTAGGTATATGCTTTTTTTTAATAACCTTCAATAATATATTTTTTTATTTTTTATAACCATGTGAATGTGTGTGTGTTTTAGTACTATTGAAAAATAAAAATAGATCCCCAGGTAATTCTGATGTACCTTACTGGCTCAGAATCATCTGTAAGTCCCTAGAAAGTGGGAGAGGGAGTGTCAGTGACAGAACAGGGAAGAGAAGTCATTGCATGGGTTGATATGGTCTATTAAGGGAGCCCTGCTTAATTTGTTGTCTCTTGGCCTAGAATTAAAGAACACTGGTGCCGTTAAATATTCTACTGAAACATAGCTCTAGAAACATCGTTCCTAAGGATGACAGATGTGACAACAATGGCGAAGCTGTGGCTTCTTGTGCATCATATAACTTCATTTATATAGCTCTTGGAGAATTCTGAAGTTGTTGTCATTTAAAGTTGAAAAATGAAATAATCCATCAGCAGTCACCTTTGGATTTATTAAACATTCCCCAAGCTCTTTTCCTGAGCCAGGCATTCTATTAAATGCTTTATATACATAATCCTATTTAATCCCCCCAAACAGCCCTGAGGGGTGGACATGCACAGTAGGCCCCGGGTACTCGTTTGCATAAATGAGTGAGTATCTGTCCCAGTTTTACATGTGAGGAGCTGTGGTTCAAAGACCTCTGGAACCTACCCCCTCTCCCCACCCAGAGATGCCCCAGAAGCAAGGATTCCAGCTGTGGTCTAGCTATCAAATCTGTCTTCATCTGTGTGGTACACTGCTTTGCCAGCCGAGGAACACAGGAATGTAGCTTTAGGATGGGGTTTCCAGATTGCCCCAGATAAAGAGGGACAAAGAAGCTCAGACAGCGTGGCTGACAGTTAATAGCCTAGAATAGAGGTCTCACTCTGCCAAAGAGGGGTTACAGATTGGGTAGATGTTTCTCAAGCCTCTGATTTATATGAAGTTTTTTAGTACCCACCTACTCCATATCTATACCAGGAGTCAGCAATTTTTTTTTTTTTTTTTTGGATAAGTGATCATATTGTGAATTTTTTAGGCTTACAGGTCATGTTGTTTCTGTCATAACTATTGAATGCAGCCTTTAGAGCATGAAAGCAGGCCTAGATAATAGAAAATGAAATAGCATGGTTGTGTCCCCTCCACCCCCAAGTGTGTTCATGAACACTGAAACTTGAATTTCACATGATTTTCATATGTCATGAGCTATCACTTTTCTTTTCATTTTTTTTTTCTAGTAATTTAAACATGTAAAAATCATTCCTGGCTAAACAAAGCCAGGAAATGGTTGAATTTGACCCATGGGCCACAGTTTAGGTTTACTGATGCCTGAAGGAAAGATGTTAGAGATCAGATCAAACCCCCTGTTGTCCAGAGAGGAGACTATTGGCCTCAAGTTGTAGGCTGGTTAGAGTGTGAGCTGGGGTTAGGATCTATATTCCCTAAGCACTCGTTGTAGGAGGCAGTGCAATGCTGACCAGCTGTTAGAATAGCATGACTGGGGGAGGGGAGGAAGTGCTCAATTAACTAAACCAGTTACAATAGTCATTCCATCTATCGTATCTCAATGATAATTTTCAAAGGATTAGCACAAAAAGGCATGTCAAATAATTATGATATCCAAAAAAGATGTTTAACAGCATAACTATATTAGATGTACTTTTATATTGCTGTAAAGATTTAGAAAATGCTTTGAGGATGGTGATGAGGCTCTGGGCTATCATTATGACTTTTAGTTATCATGTGTGCCTGGAAACAAAACATCTTGAGGAGGTGTGCTTACTGATTATTTAAGCTCTCTGAGGCTTAACTCTCTGGTCTTCAAAATGCAGATATAATAGCACCTACAGCATAGAATTGGTACAAGATTTTTTTTTAAAGTGTGTATAAATATTTACAGCTGTGTCTGGCACAAAGTAAGCATTTAATACATCTTAGCTATTATTATCATCATCATATTTACCATCATCACTATGATGCAGTCCAAAGAGGTTAGGTGTTAACTACTTGAAAACCAGGCACTGGGGGTTTGGGATGGACATGTCCACACTGCTATGTTTAAAATGGATAACCAACAAGGAACTACTATATGGCACATGGGACTCTGCTCAATGTTATGTGGCAGTCTGGAGGGGAGGGGAGTTTGGGAGAGAATGGATACACGTGCATGTATGGCTGAATCCCTTGCTCTTCACCCGAAACTGTCACAACATTGTTAATTGGCTATACCCCAATACCAAATACAAAGTAAAAAAAAAAAACCCCAAACCAGGCACTGGGTCAGGTAAGACACCTGAGCCCACAGGAGGCAGGTGTATAGGAATGCAGCTTTCAAAAGATAAAAAACTTTATCTTCAAAGCCAGATTTCCTTTCTCTCTGGGGTTCTTTCAAGGGGTCACAGACAAGCTGCTCAGCCCTCATCATCCTGCTTGGGCTGACACCACTCCCATTAGATGGAAGAGGGAACAGCCAGCATTGTTAAGAGAAAGGGGCCAAAGAGAAGGATTTTTAACAAGCCCTGGGAGGTGGGAAAGAAAACTCCCTCCATCTCATCCACCTGAGATCTAGAAAAGAGGTAAGATTAGAACAAATTGAAGAACTTTCACTTTATACTCTGAGTGGCACAAGTTGAACATGGCAAGTTTCCCCAGATTGTCAGGTAAATTCTTAGATGACAGCTCCATAGAGAGGATAGTTATAGGAAAGTATAGTTCAAAAAGTCTCGTTACATTAGAAATGCTTGAAAAAAGTGGGGATGTTCAACCTGAAAATAATGAAAGACTAGGAGGGGAAGTGAAGGATGTATTCCAATCCCAGAGGGCTTTCGGGGGGCGGGGGGATATTTGTTCTTTAAGGTAAGCCAGAACCAACCAATGGATAGAAGTCATGGGAGTGAGACTTCGGCTAAAATAATAATGATAACAACCACAGTGCCTAACACGTATTAGACCTGAGCTATGTAGCAGGCACTATGCTGAGAGCTTTATTTGTATGATCTCATATAATCCTTGGAATAATCCTATGAAGCAGGTACTTTTATCATTTCCACATTGCAGATTAGAAAACTGAAGCTTAAACGAATGCAGTAGCTTCTGCCCAATATAACATAGCTAGTGAGGGGCAGAGACCAAAGTCATAGCAAGTGACAAGACTGTGCGCTTACTTTCTGACCACTGTACATTAAGCCTCCTCATCACTAGTTAGTCTGATTCATTTATCTCCTGTCCTGCCATGAATGAAGCCCTTGGACTGGCTTGCATCTCTATACTGTTATTAGAAAGGAATCAGCAGTTTTCTAGGAGACCTGGGTGTTAGTCTTCAACTCTTTTTTAAAACTGGATTATAGTTGCTTTACAATGTTGTGTCAGTTTCTACTGTACAGCAGAGTGAATCGGTCATACATATACATGTACCCCCTCTTTTGGGGTTTCCTTCCCATTTAGGTCACCACAGAGCACCGAGTAGAATTGCCTGTACTATGCGGTAGGTTCTCATTAGTTACCTGTTTTATACCTAGTGGTGTAGATATGCCAATCCCAATCTCCCAGTCCATTCCTTCCCCCAGCCCCCACCCAGTATCCACACCTTTGTTCTCTACATGTGTCTTTATTTCTGCTTTTCAAGTAAGATCATCTATCCCATTTTTCCAGCTTCCACGTATCAGATCAGATCAGATCAGATCAGTCACTCAGTCGTGTCCGACTCTTTGCGACCCCAGGAATCACAGCACGCCAGGCCTCCCTGTCTAGCACCAACTCCCGGAGTTCACCCAGACTCACGTCCATCAGTGATGCCATCCAGCCATCTCATCCTCTGTCATCCCCTTCTCCTCCTGCCCCCAATCCCTCCCAGCATCAGAGTCTTTTCCAATGAGTCAACTCTTCGCATGAGGTGGCCAAAGTACTGGAGTTTCAGCTTTAGCATCATTCCTTCCAAAGAAATCCCAGGGCTGATCTCCTTTAGAATGGACTGGTTGGATCTCCTTGCAGTCCAAGGGATTCTCAAGAGTCTTCTCCAACACCACAGTTCAAAAGCATCAATTCTTCGGCACTCAGCCTTCTTCACAGTTCAACTCTCACATCCATACATGACCACAGGAAAAACCATAGCCTTGACTAGACGGACCTTTGTTGGCAAAGTAATGTCTCTGCTTTTGAATATGCTATCTAGGTTGGTCATAACTTTCCTTCCAAGGAGTAAGCGTCTTTTAATTTCATGGCTGCAGTCACCATCTGCAGTGATTTTGGAGCCCAGAAAAATAAAGTCTGACATTGTTTCCACTGTTTCCCCATCTATTTCCCATGAAGTGATGGGACCGGATGCCATGATCTTCGTTTTCTGAATGTTGAGCTTTAAGCCAACTTTTTCACTCTCCTCTTTCACTTTCATCAAGAGGCTGTTTAGTTCCTCTTCACTTTCTGCCATAAGGGTAGTGTCATCTGCATATCTGAGGTTATTGATATTTCTCCCTGCAATCTTGATTCCAGCTTGTGTTTCTTCCAGCCCAGCGTTTCTCATGATGTACTCTACATATAAGTTAAATAAGCAGGGTGACAATATACAGCCTTGACGAACTCCTTTTCCTATTTGGAACCAGTCTGTTGTTCCATGTCCAGTTCTAACTGTTGCTTCCTGACCTGCATACAAATTTCTCAAGAGGCAGATCAGGTGGTCTGGTATTCCCATCTCTTTCAGAATTTCCCACAGTTGATTGTGATCCACAAGTCAAAGGCTTTGGCATAGTCAATAAAGCAGAAATAGATGTTTTTCTGGAACTCTCTTGCTTTTTCGATGATCCAGCGGATGTTGGCAATTTGATCTCTGGTTCCCCTGCCTTTTCTAAAACCAGCTTGAACATCTGGAAGTTCACGGTTCACATATTGCTGAAGCCTGGCTTGGAGAATTTTGAGCATTACTTTACTAGCGTGTGAGATGAGTGCAATCGTGCAGTAGTTTGAGCATTCTTTGGCATTGCCTTTCTTTGGGATTGGAATGAAAACTGACCTTTTCCAGTCCTGTGGCCACTGCTGAGTTTTCCAAATTTGCTGGCATATTGAGTGCAGCACTTTCACAGCATCATCTTTCAGGATTTGGAATAGCTCAACTGGAATTCCATGACCTCCACTAGCTTTGTTCGTAGTGATGCTTTCTAAGGCCTACTTGACTTCACATTCCAGCTTCTACATATACACATTAATATATGATACTTGTTTTTTTCTGACTTACTTCACTCTGTATGACAGTCTCTAGGTTCATCCATGTCTCTGAAAATTTTAATGTGTGCTGGTTCTTGGGATGTGAACCTCAAAGTTCTTTATTTCTCTCTCTCAGAGTCTCTACCAGTATCCACATCACAGTTCCTGGAGCGGGCTGATGGCTTACCTCACACCAAAGAGTGAAGCAATAAACAATAATTTCTTCACTCATCCTTCTCATGGTTTTCTTGTAAGTTTCCATCCTTCATCTCTCACCCTCTAAACTTACATCTTGTGGACCAAAGAGTTTTGTTATTGACTCTTTTGGGGTAATGTTGATCCAGGCACTAGATTGTTGATCTGCACAGTGAGGCCCTTGGCTAGATCAGTGAGTGATCCTTCCAACTGTTGTCCCAGGCTGTAGGCATTTTAGAGTCTCCCATGTTGAATTAGGGGGAAGGGAGAAGAATGGGGTTCTAGATTCCTGCCCTCCCTCTACCATCAAAGCAGCTTTGCTTTTTTATCTGTTTCACATACCGGGGTTCTCCCCAAGATTCCATTTGAAAATAGAGCTTTAAACTAAAAAGTTTGGAAATTTCTGAGCCAGTTGACTTTTCTCTTAAGGGCTTTTCAGCTTTGATCTACAATTCTGTGATCACACAGGTGTGTGCACATGAATATGGAGATACATGAGTTCATGGAATATTCCTGAGATGAGGACTTTGTTCTGTCCTCAAATAACCATGTCTCTGCATACAGTGTTCAGATTTTCCTATTTTAGCCACTTTAACTGACTGGAACTTGAATGTGTTCTCGCCCTATATAATCCCTCATAGTACAGGCTTATCTGGTTCCCGCCAAGTCAATAAGACATTGCAGCTATGCTTAAAACAGCTAAAACGTCATTTGAATTGAAAAAAAGAAAAAAGCCTCTAGTGTTAACTCTTATCCAAGTACATTTCAAAGAAGAGGGGCTGTCACCTATATGCTTCGATACCTTCAAACGCACAATCAGACATATCCCCCAAACACAAGTCCGCTGTTGACAAGTTATTTTAAAAGGTGGTTGGGATCTCACAGTCTGGGGGTTTAGGATAAAATGGTGGCACTTTGTGGCAGAAAGTCAGGGGGCCCCTAGACTAGGCTGTCAAAGCATGATTAAAGAAGTATAGTATCTGGCCTGGTATTGGTTGGTCTTCCAGAATCTCCCTTAATGTTAACTTTGTTCTGTCTGCAGTCAGGGGTGCCACTTGGTCATGGCCACCTCAGAGCAAGAGCCAAAGACCAGTTGAAAATTCAGCTTAAGGATTATGCCCTTGTGCCTACCTGTTGCTGTTCAGTCTCTAAGTCGTGTCTGACTCTTTGCAACCCCATGGACTGCAGCATGCCAAGTTCCTCTGTCCTCCACTATTTTCTAGAGTTTGTTCAAATTTATTCCCATCAGGTCGGTGATGCTATCTGACCATCTCATCCTCTGCCACCCACTTCTCTTCTTGCCCTCAATCTTTCCCAGCATCAGGGTCTTTTCCAGTAAGTTGGCTCTTCACATTGGGTGACCAAAGTATTGGAGCTTCAACTTCAGCAACAGTCCTTCCAGTGAATATTCAGGGTTGATTTCCTTTAGGATTGACTGGTTTCATCTCATTGTAGTCCAAGGGACTTTCAAGAGTCTTCTCCAACACTACAGTTCAAAAGCATCAATTCTTCAGTGCTCAGCCTTTTTGTAGTCCAGCTCTCATGTCTGTACCTGCCTACTGGATAAACCATAGCTTGACTATATGGAACTTTGTTGGCAAAGTGATGGCTCTGCAAAAAATATGCCATCTAGGCCCATGAAGGGGCTTATGCCTGGAGTTCCTGACAGACTTGAAACCAACAATGTCTCCCTTTCATATGACCAAAACCTTTCTGTCTAAGAAGGATCAGCCTACTTTTTAAATAAAACACCAGCTTAAGCATTCTCAGGGGCTCCCAAAGAGTAGGCACCCTCTGAATGCTTGGTGAAAAACGAATGAAAATTCCAACATAGCATTAAATTTGAAACTTAGCAGGATGGGGAAAGGAATATTCTAGTTCATTCATTCATTCATTCATCTGTATCTAATATTGCCAAGCACATATGGGACAAAGGGATACAGCAGAGAATAAGATACACTTGATCCTTGTTTTCGTTTAAAGTTTAGTGAGAAAGACTAGTATTACCCATGTAATTATGGAGCAAAATAAGTAGGACAAAACCTGGCCCTGGAACTCAGGGAAGGCTTCCCAGTGGAAACACAGAAGCTGAAAGAATAGGAGGCTTTGGTTGGGTGAAGAGTGCAAGGAAGAACCCTCTAATCAGAAAACACACAGGCTTGGAGATTCCAAGTCAGTGACTGAGGGTGGTGAATCAGAGGAATTGAATGTACACATCAGCTTAGCATCAGGAGAGACAGACCCCTTAAGTGCCAATGGTGGCTCAGAGGTTAAAGCATCTGCCTGGAATGCGAGAGACCTGGGTTTGATCCCTGGGTCGGGAAGATCCCCTGGAGAAGGAAATGGCAACCCACTCCAGTACTCTGCCTGGAGAATCCCATGGAGAGAGGAGCCAGGTATGCTACAGTCCACGGGGTCCCAAAGGGTTGGACAAGACTGAGCGACTTCACTTTCAGTTTTCATTTTCACTTAGGGTAATGTACAGCTCGGAAGGTTCGGTTCTTGCTTCCCTACTTGTCCCTCTTTTTAAAAATTTGTACTTATTTTGTGATTTTTCTCTGGCATTTTTTACAAACTTTACTTATATGTTCTAGCTGGAAGACAAAGCCAAGTTGTTTCCAGGACAAACGTGAAGCCACATGCTTCTTAGTGCTTCTTAGTGCTGCTGGTATGAGCCTGGTGCAGTGGAAGATGTGCTCAGTTCATGTTTGATGTTCCTTTGGTGGGCTGTCAGAACCATGTCCTATGAGAAGGCACTGGGGGATGTGAAGATGAGGGGCATCCAGGCCAGAGGAGCAAATGCCAGGAGCAAGCAGGGTAGGTGGTTCCAAATACACGATTCCCTATCAGTGGGTGTTATTCGAGCAGGAACCAGATGGATGTGCTTCTGTTAAGGACATTGTAGAGGAGAGTCTGGCCTTTTATGGGGGAGAGTCTGGCCTTTTATGGGAAGTGGTTTAGCTGCCCTCTGAGTCATTTGCATATTCATAGCCGTACTTATAGTCTACCATTGATCTCTGCTTCTTTTAGCAAGACACAAGGAATTTGCCTTTAAGTTCATGTGATAAATGGATACCAGCATTGTTTATTTCCTGAGAAGTCATTTCACTCACTCATTCATTCATTCGGTGACTTTTTAAAGAACACTGTTATGTGAAGCTCATTTTGCCTGGTGAACTGGAAATTCATCAGTGAGAAAGGCAAATTCCTTCCTCCAGGATCTTACAGACAAACAGGGAGGAAGGTATTATATTATTGTATTTCTATTATTATTATTTTACCATAATTATTATATTATTATAATAATATAATGTAATTATATAATATATATTTATTTTTTATAATTATAATATTATATTATCGATAATTATTATTATCATTACCACTGTTATTATAGTGGTGGGTGAGATTTAGTCTAGAAGGGGGTTGAGGGACCTCAAAGATGGTACCCTGTTCCCAGATATTGTGTTTTCTTCCCCCCCTCAATGATAATGATGATGGTAATTACAATGATTATGATGGTGGTAATTGTTAACATTTATTGAGTGTTTTTGGGGGCCCAACTATAACTATGAGAACTTATACAGTTGTTATTCACTTAATTCACATGATAGTCCATGTGGAGGTAGATGATACTACATTCCTTTTTTTCTTTTGCAGATGAGGCAGTGGAAGCTCAGAGAGGGTAGGTTATTTTACTAATACCACACAGCTAATCAATATAAAGCCAGAATTCAAACCCAGGTCTGTCTGACCCAGAGCCACTCTCCCCAACTACTGTACCACCTTCCTAACCAAAGAAACAACACAGAAACCAAACATGAACATGCACTGAGATGACGTGGGCAGAAGAAAGCAGACACGCTTGGCCTTATAGAGGGCGTAGATAGATTTCTCTGCACAGGGCAGCAAGGAGATGAAAGAGCACCTTCTTCTTAGGACTCTTACAGCAGAGGGACAGCAGCGTGGAGCTGAATCTTGGATGAGCTGCCACATGGACCAGAACTACTTCTAACTCTAACATTTCACAGGAGGTCATCTGCAACCACGTGGTGGAAATGTCTGACACCCTGGTCCCCAGATACCCCAATAAGACATGGGATGACCTGTCCTCAGTTTGTGTTTCCCTCAGCTTTTGTGCACTAGAAATTGCAGTCGGTATCCATGGGAGGTTGGTTGAGGAACCTCTGAAGACACCAAAATCTGCAGATTCTCAAATCCCTTAAATAAAATGTTGTAATATTTGCATATAACCTGTGCATTTATGTGCATTCTCCTGAATACTTTAAGTCATCTCTAGGTTACTTATAATACCTGATAAAATGTAAATGCTATGTCACTAGCTGGAAATACCATATAAATGCTAGGTAGATAGTTGCCAATATATAGCACATGCAAGTTTTGCATTTTGGGAACTTTTGGATTTTTTTTTCAAATATTTTTGACCTGTGGTGGGTTGAATCCATGGATATAGAACCCATTGATGTGAAAGACCAACTGTATAATTATAATAAAATTCCATCAGTGTCCAGTGGAAAATGAAATGGGGATTTGAGAGCTTGAGTCTGAATTCCGGGTCTATTGCTGCAATTGTAGCAAGATTTAAACTCAAGCCCTCTAGTCAAGAGCCTGTCCTCCCACTGCACCTGACCCCCCTCCTCATGCTCAGCAGTCATATGGCACAGTGTAAGAACATGAATTTGGGAGTTCTGTAGTCCTGGAGGGGAAGCCTGGCTCCATGACTTTATCAATTTAGTAACTGGAAAACTTTATAAATTTAGTGACCAGAAAGCTTACTTTCTGAACCTTGGTTTCTTCATTTGATAAATGGGGTTTTTATCAACCTCAAGGACTATTATGAAGACTTAATAGTTAATCACTTACAGTGTTTGGACTGTAGCAATCACTCAGTGAATAGCTGTTGTTATCATTGTAGTTATTTATTAGGGGTGTAAGGCGGTCTAGTTCAGTGGCTCCAGGGGTTTGGCATAAGTTTAGCCTGGTCATCCTATTCTTAGGATCACATCACTTGGTTTTTGTCAGGTTCCTGAGAGCCAAACTCCACTGACCAGTAGTGACTGCCTTCCTCCTCTGCAGCTCAGTCACGTAACATCTTGGAGCCTCAGTTCTCTCTTCTGTAAAATGGGGGTGATAGAGTCTACCTTGCTTATTTCATACGGGTACTGTGGGATGTGATGTATGCCAAAATGTCACATCAGCTATAGCATAGTGTAAAAATGAGAGGAATTGCTGTTATTATTATTGTTATGAATGCCCTGAAAGGTGAAAGTGAAGTCGCTCAGTTGTGTCCAACTCTTTGCGACCTTATGGACTGTAGCCTACCAGGCTCCTCTGTCCATGGAATTTTCCAGGCAAGAGTACTGGAGTGGGTTGCCATTTCCTGCTCCAGGGGATTTTCCTGACCCAGGGATCACACCTGGGTCTCCCACACTGCTGGCAGACACTTTACCATCTGAGCCACCTGGGAAGCTCATGAATGCCCTGCTGCTGCTGCTGCTGCTAAGTTACTTCAGTAATGTCCGACTTTGTGCTACCACAGAAACGGCAGCCCACCAGGCTCCCTGGTCTCTGGGATTCTCCAGGCAAGAACACTGGAGTGGGTTGCCATTGCCTTCTCCAGTGCATGAAAGTGAAAAGTGAAAGTGAAGTCACTTAGTCATGTCCGACTCTTAGCGACTCCATGGACTGCAGCCTACCAGGCTCCTCTGTCCATGGGATTTGCCAGGCAAGAGTACTGGAGGGGGTTATGAATGCCCTAGGCAGCACCAAATGCTGCACATTGAAAGACAACCAATACCTTCAGTATTTCAGTGCTTCTCAAACTGGGATCTGGTGGACCCTTTATAAATTCTCAGGGGTGTGCTAGTTCTCTGCAAAAACATTTTTTTTTTTTACAACTTCTGTTTATCTTTATTTCATTTGTATGTCTATTTCACATTATATTTACTAATCAAAGTATTACACATATATAATTTCAAACAGATAACCAAAATATATTGAGTTTGCTTAAAATATTTTTACTGATGGAAGAAATGACCAGAATCCTTTCAGTCCTGTTTCACTACATTATTGTATCATAATCAGTCTCTCATATGTGTAAATGGAGTTTATTTAACTTTTATTATTATTTTTTTGTTTTTTTTCTTTAAAGTTTTTTTTTTATTGTGTTAAAAGTCACATAATATAAAACATACTATTTTAACCATATTTAACTGTGCAGTTTAGTGGCACTAAGTACATTCACATTGCTGTGCAACTGTCCATCATCCATCTCCCGAATCTTTTACCTTCCTAAACTGAAACTGTCCCCATTAAACACCAGCTCCCCATTCCTCCTCCCCATCCTATTCCCTCATCTCTGACATCTACCAATGTACTTTCTGATTCTACAAATTTGTCTGTTCTAGGTACCTCATATAAGCAGAATCAAACAATATTTGAAAAAATCTGTACCTACTGTATATTGGATTGCACTTTTTCTCTTTTTTATTTTTTAAAATTTTATTTAATTGGAGGTTAATTACTTTACAATATTGTATTGGTTTTGCCATACATCAACATGCATCTGCCATGGGTGTACACGTGCTCCCCATCCTGAACCCCCCTCCCACCTCCCTCCCCATACCATCCCTCTGGGTCATCCCAGTGCACCAGCCCCGAGCATCCTGTATCATGCATTGAACCTGGACTGGTGATTCGTTTCACATATGATATTATACATGTTTCAATGCCATTCTCCCAAATCAACCCACCCTCTCCCTCTCCCACAGAGTCCAAAAGACTGTTCTATACATCTGTGTCTCTTTTGCTGACTTCTCTGCAAGAATTTTTAAATGTTGTGCTTATTTATTTCAGTGAAACTCAAATCATCAATATTAATTATCTGATCATTTGTCTCATGTTGTGAGTACTCTTGTTTGCAGTCCCAGTGGACTGAAAAATTTAATCATTAGCTCAGTGTTTCCCCAACTGTCTGTGCAGACGCATTCTAAGGGTCCACATATCTTTCTTTTGAGAAACACTAGCTTGTTCTAAGATTTGCTGCTGATGCATTATAGAGATAAGAACTAGCTATAACTGGAGAGCCCCGGCTGGTAACTGTCTGCTTTGATCACAGTCTCAGAGTAGTGAGTGAAAGCTGAGTCAGGGCTGGGTTTGGAGGAGGACTAACAGCCAGACAGGAGAGCTTGGTCCTCCAGGGGATTCCAGGACCCAGGAGCTTCTTTAAGTAGTAACAGTACAGTTCACCAATTTCTGTGGCAACCCACTCCAGTATTCTTGCCTGGGAAATCCCATGGACAAAGGAGCCTGGCGGGCTACAGTCCATAGTGTTGCAAAGAGTTGGACATGACTGAGCGACTGAGCATGCACTCAAGTTCACTTTATGGCCATCCCAATACTATGGAAATATAAATATACATCTATCCTATCATATATAAAATAAGAATGCATGTATCAGCATATATATGCATGGGCATATACATGCACATAAGGAGATCCAATCAGTCCATTCTAAAGGAGATCAGCCCTGGGATTTCTTTGGAAGGAATGATGCTAAAGCTGAAACTCCAGTACTTTGGCCACCTCATGTGAAGAGTTGACTCATTGGAAAAGACTCTGATGCTGGGAGGGATTGGGGGCAAGAGGAGGAGGGGACGACAGAGGATGAGATGGCTGGATGGCATCACTGACTCGATTGACGTGAATCTGGGTGAACTCCGGGAGTTGGTGATGGACAGGGAGGCCTGGCGTGCTGTGATTCATGGGGTCGCAAAGAGTCGGACACGACTGAGCAACTGATCTGATCTGATCTGATACATACAGATACAACATGTGAGTGTGTTCAGATGGGCACATTGACTATATGAAGCAAGGATTCCCCACTATGTAGAGCAATTTAACTTTTTCTAGGCATGGTGGCATTCAGCAACATACTGGCCTTCCCCAGTGACTCTATGAGCATATAGAATAGGAACTATTATTCTCAGTGAGGGAACTGAGTGCTGGCGAATTGCCCAAAATCACAAAGAAGCTAGCCGAGGATGGTGTCTGGACAAAAAGCAGGGTTTTTATTTCTTTGTTTTTTTAATGACTCCCTGTTATAAAGCTCTCCTCCCTGACCCAGGGTTCTCCTTCCGTCTTCTCTTCCAGTAGCCCTCCAAACCCAGAAAAGCATCCCTCCAAAGTGACCTGTTACAGGGACGCTGTTGGCTTCTTTGAAGCTCACACAGTCTGACAGGGACGGAAACAACCTTGAAATAAAAAGTAGCTCCCTCCTTTGTTAAACCTTTCAAAAGCTCCCTTAGTTTCTAACTCTATAATTACACCCTAATCACAAGCATGCTGAAGGAGGGGGTCAGTTCCATGCAGCAGTGGGCTAATTATGTGGCAGAATTTCTAAAAATTATCATCTTATAAATTGCATGATTCCTCTGAAGGGGGAAGAAAAACACACACCACATACTCCACTATGTTTCAAACTGAATTAATTAGTAATCTGAAGCCCAATTATCAACTAATCTATTGGAACATGCAAGTCTTTTGTATTTGGATGGTATATGCAATTTGCATCCTATTAGCTGGCAGTTGTAAGAATTTGAGAGCTCATTAGGTCAGGGGAGAGAAAAAAGAATGCAGATCAGAAGGCTGCAGAACCCAAAGGGCTGACTTGGTGATGCTGTGACTAAGGGGTCACTTGGCAACAGATGGAGGCTGGCAATGTAATTACCTGAGGTCTTTGGGTGGCTTTGAGGTCACTGATGTGTAATTTCTATCTTATCCTGGAGAGATGATTATGCATGCCCCCACCCTTGTTCTGTGTATTCTCAAGCAGCAGGGTGCCCACATGATCTATGCTGAGAGATGTCCTGGTATAGTAGAAAAGGCATAGACCTGCTAACCCTGGTGCCAGGCCTGGCTCTATCACTGACTGGTGTGAGCCTGGCCAAGTCATTCCCTGTTGCTGGTTTGACCATAAGCAAAGTTTCCCTGTAAGCAAATGAAACTTAGAGCTGACTTCCACAGTCCCTTCTAGGACTAAGGATCTGAGTGAGATTCAAGGGATGTCAAGAGTTTTTTTTCCATCACAAAGTCAACAATTTAATCCTTGCAAATGGCTTTTGAGGATGCAACTCTTGGTTCCCCCAAAAGTGTCTGGACAGTTATCATCCATTTAAAAGGCAAGTATCTCTGAGAAAAGTAACATATTTATTTATTAATAACCAGACCTTAATTAACTTATCTTAATAAGTCCTTATTTCTAGTCCTGACCATGAAATACCAAGACAGCCAAGGCTAGGAAGTTTCCAAGGGGAAAGACAAGATGGTTCAGGTAGGAATATGTCTGAGGCTGGAGATCAGTCAGAAAGAGAGACAGAGCTTAAGAATCAGGCAAGATATTTTGGTCCCACTTTTCAGTCCTACCGCTTTGACCTTTACTACACCTAGATCCTGTGCCTTTGTTCTGTTAGTGATCCTTATTCTAAAGATAAGTAGGAAAATATCAACCTCTTATTCAATTAATATTGAATAACGTAGCTAAAACTGGGTGATATAATTTGTTATGGGCAAAAAGCTAAAAAATCACATCTTAAAGGAAACACAGAAAATCATAAAGAAGGCGAGGATAATAAGCAAACTTTGTAGAAAAAGGTATCATTAAGGAAATCTGACATGCTCAAACTACCACATGGCAAAATTTGTTATTTATTAAAAATTTGCTGGGAGATGCAACCACTTTACAAAGTAGTTTTGACATTCCTCAAAATATCAAACATAGAGTTACCATGTATCCCAGCGATTTCACTCCTAGGTTTGTGCTCAAGAGAAAAACTTGTATACAAATGTTTGTAGAAGCAGAATTCATAATAGTCAAAAAGTGAAAACAACTCAAGTGTCCATCAACTGGTGTGTGGATACACAAAATGGGATGCATCCGTGTAATGGTATGTTACTTGGCAATAAAAAGGAATGAAGAACTGATACGTGGTACCAACATGGATGAATGTTGAAAACATTATGTTAAGTGAAAGAAGCCAGTCAGAAAGGACCAGATATTCTGTGATTCCAATATCTAGAATAGGCAAGTCTATAGAGATAGAAAGTAGATTACTGGAGGAATTTGGGGGAAAATGGGGAGCAACTGCTAATGTGTATGGGGTTTCTTTTGGGGGATGATGGAGATGTTTAAAAATGAGATTGTGGTGATGTTTCATAATTCTGTGAATATACATAAGAGAATTGACTTGTGTGCTTTAAATGGATGAGCTTTACATCATGTGAATTACATCTTAATAACGCTCTTTAAAAATAAGACAAATGCACAGGTATACCTGTGGTGGATTCATTTCGATATTTGGCAAAACTAATACAATATTGTAAAGTTTAAAAATAAAATAAAATAAAAAAAAATAAACTAAAAAAATAAATAAAAAAAATAAAAATAAGACAAATGCAAAGTAAAATTAAATTTGACTTTGGGGGAAAAAAAAAACAAAACACTGAAAGTCTCAAACCTCATAATTTAGAAAGATAGATGAGAAAACATGACCCAGGACTTGCCAAAATAGACTTGCCAAAATGATGGCCACAATGAAAACTCATAATGATACATGTCACTAGGAATAATTTAATGTGTACCAAAAATTATCTTATGAGTCAAGTCTTCCTACCCTGAAAAATAACTGCACCCAATAAAAATAACTGTAGTACATAAAAATGAAAGTAAAAATTTTCTTTAAAAGACAGCTTATCTATGCCACATAAAAAAGAGAATAAAAACTAAATTGTCATAATATTGTTCATGCTATAAAACTGTTTCTGGTTAAAGACTTGTCAGTGCTAGTGTTCTTATCATTTAAACATTTGTATTTATAAACAGTAAACTATCATTGATGTCAAAACAGAGAATCAAAACCAGTGAGGTTAAAGCATCTTGTGTCCATTAAAAGATGTGGTTTTGTTGTTATTGCCAAGTGGCAGAGTCGATTAAAGGTGGAATTGTGATGACTAATAAAGGCCTTCCCACCAGTGTGATCTCTTACAAGGAAGCTTAGAGAATCACCTTAAGTGTTATGGGTTTTGCAGGGGCACAGCTGAAGCTCGAAATTTGCCAGTCCCACTCATGCAGTTCCTACCAGCCAGGGACCACAGTAGCAAGCCAGGCCCCAAACATGGCCCCACCAGTTGAGGGCTTGCAGTGTTCTCTACTCACCAGATTTGCAAGGATATAGTGGTAGCCAATGCCATTCTTCTCCAGCTTTACAATCTATAAAACACAACCCGGGGGATACATGCATTAATCATACTGACAATTAAAGCTACACCTGCAATAATAATAGCAATGAACATTGAGTACTGACTGCCCTGTCCTATCCTAAGTATTCAAGCTACAATATCACAACCACCCAATGATGGTGGCATTGCTGATATCCTCGATTTTACAGATAGGGATGGAGGCTTAGAGAAGTTAAATAAGCTCCCTGAGGTTACCCGGATATAAAGTACAGATACAAGATTTAAAATCATTTTTCCCTGATTCCAGGGATGGATTAGTGTTATTACAACCCCAAGGTCCTGGCTAAAATGCTCACTTCTTTTCTTCTTCCATAAAGCCTTCTCCATTCATGGAGATTCTTTCTATACACAGTGAGAATCTTCTGTTGTATTGGATATAACAATATCTGCTGCTTGAGTGGACAGAGAAGTGGACGCATGGTCAAATGGGTAGTTGGATGATTGCACCCCAGTTCTTGAACTTCACATTCTTGCATGGATCACATTTAGATACAGTTCCTTCTTTGTGCCTTCTTCCCTAAACCAGTTGGGTATTCAGACATTTCTGAGCAACTTCCAGTTTGAGTACAAGCCGGAAGCTGGGAGGGAATGTCAGGATCATCTGATCCCCCAATCACTGTACAGATGGGAAGTCATGCCCCAGAGTTGGGGCGTGATATATCAGATCCCACAGCAGTATGTTAACAGTGTCAAGACATTGCATTGTGTGTTGTGCATGCTCAGTCGTGTCCAACTCTTTGCGACCCCATGGACTATAGCCCACCAGGCTCCTCTGTCCATGGATTTCCTAGGCAAGAGTACTGGAGCAGGTTGCCATCCCCACTTCTGCAGGGGATCTTTCCAATCCAAGAATTGAACCTGCATCTCCTGCCTTGGCAGGCGGATTCTTTACCATTGCGCCACCTGGAAATCTCTAGTGTTAGGACAGGGACCTGGCTATTGTGAGCCTTTCCATATAATGCCTGAAATAAGAGCCAGGGTCTCCAAACACCCCTCCATCTTATGTGCACAGGCTGTCTCTAATCATTCTAGGCAGGAAAATATCTGTAGAAAGAACTACCCAGAGATTTGCTTGGGCATCCAGACGCACTACCCATCTGGGAGCAGCTAAGACTGTGGACCTTGATTTAGCCCCAGCTCAGCCAGCAAGGTAACTTGATCTGTTTCTTTTTAATCATCAAAATGAGGTTGGTACAGCCTGCTCAGTCCCCACCCCCCCCCCCCACCAGCCCCACACTGTAACAAGGAGGCATAAAACATAGGAGAAGCATTTGGACTTCTTTTCTAACTGAATAAATTTTCAAGGTTATTAACAGCCACATTCAGATATCTACTTAATTGGATGTATGTGCATAGCAGCTCACATTTTTTTATGGAAAGAATAATTAAATGCAAGTGCATACAATGAATGCTCTGAAATAGTGGCTAGCATGTGAAATTCCAGACCATGGAGCTCAAAGACTATTGGGATGATAGTTTTATTAATAATTCTTCATTGCTTTTTCATTTTCTTGTCAAATGGCTTGCTGCGCTTTCAACAATGAGATACCATTATCAGAAACCTATTCAGCTTCAAATTAACACAAAACAGCAAACAAAAGACAGATTGAAACCCACTGCCTTAGGGCAATGGATAAGAATAGTCTCTGGAGGATGAAATTACAGGTTGAAACATAAGAAACAATAAGGAATGATTTTTGACCAATAAACATTAGTAATTTCATATAGTTGGACCTAAACACCAACCTTCCCACCCATCTACTCACCTACCCACCTCATGACCTCCTTTCCCTTTTACAAATATTAAGTGCTTACTATCTACCAAGCACTGTGCTGAGAATATAGTGGAAAGTGAAAAGGCATGGTGCTTGCTCTGCTGGAGGCCACAGTTTACTGGGAGAAGAGCAATACTAAAGAGATAAAGAGATAAAAGGTTCCTCACTGAGAAAGTTGACACAAAGGTAATGTACACTTGCAGTCCACTGCCTCACTGACCCCATCTCTTCAAAGCTCATTTTCACTGGATTGCCTTAATTCACAGTCTTTGTGTCTGGCATGCCCTTTCCCGTTCTCTTTGATTATTCGTAACCTTTATGGCTAAGCTCTAATCCCAACTGCTCTGTAAAGCCTCTATGATTAATTAATTCACTCAACAAATATGTATTGAACGTGGACCATATGTCAAGCCCCACGCTATGTACTAGGGACAAGCTATGAACAAGTGAGGCAAGGTCCCCAGGCCCTCATTGAGCTGAGCTGACAATTTAGCAGGGAGCCAGATGGTAAATATATAAACAGATAAATGCACAAGATTTCAACAGATGAAAAGCACTTTGAAGACAATAAGAGTGAATGGATGGGCTGGTCCTAGTCTCCCTCATCCATCTTTGACTCCTTCTGAACTTAATGACTGTATTACATAATTAAATACCATACACTGATAAAGTATTATAATCTAATGAATTTCCTGCCAGTCCAAGAGATGCAGGTTTGATCCCTGGGTTAGAAAGATTCCTTGGAGTAGGAAATAGCAACCTGCTCCAGTGTTCTTGCCTGGAAAATTCCATGGGTAGAATGTCCTGGCGGGCTACAGTACCTGGGGCCCCAGAAAGTCGGACACGACTGACCAACCGAACACATACACACAAACACGCACACGCGCGCACACACACACACACACGCACACGCACACACACACACACACACACACACACACACACACACACACACTATAGTTTGATAACTCTGTTCCTTGCTCACAGACCTTCACTGGCTCTCCACTGTTTATAAAATAACCCCCAGACTCTTTAGAATGGTTTCCAAAGATCACTGTCTTCCAGTAAGCAACTGACATCCTCCACTTGGCCTCTTAAGCCCTCTGTGAACCTTGGCTCCCACAAGCCCTCTGGGCCTCCCTACCTGCTCTTACCTCCAGCTTAAAGGCTCTTTTCCAGTCAAAGGCTACCTGTAGATATTTAGACCCATCTCACATTTAGGATCTTAGAGCATTCATTGATTCCTTATTCTTCCTATTCATTCAAAAAATATTTATTGAATACCTGCTAGGTGCCAGGCACTGTTCAAGGCACTGTGGATACAGCAGGGAAGAAAACAGAACAAGAATCCTAACACAGCTGATATTCCAGGTGGAGCACTAGAGACTGTGACAGGCAGTTAATTCCCTATGTGGAGTTTGGAATCATTGTCTTCCTCCTTAGATTAGGCAGAACATTTGTGTTAGACTGAAAAGATCCCAGTTCTTGAGTGTGAGATAGTCTAGGATGATGCCAAGATGTCAGACTGCAAATCGGAAGATGGAAATCCTTTGTCACTAACTAGTCTGAACCCAAGACAAATGATTCAACAAATATGACCATTAGTCATCTCATCTGTAAAGTGTAAATGCAAGTGATAAACCACATAACTTATAATATCCTTTCAGCATTTTGTTTTTACTTTTCAGAATAGAAGAGTCCAATAATTAAAAAAGATAATATACTACAATATAAAATATTCAAAAAACAAGTTACTTTCTTCCAAAACACGTTTTTCCTTTGACAGAGGGGATGGCTATAGTCAGCAGATGCTGACAATTGAGTTTTTAAGACGTCTGGCATGGTAGCTAGACCAAGATGGATTTGACTTCCTACTTTCATTCCATGCTACTTGTGAAATCTCAGGCAAGTGTAATCCCTCGTTTCTCCATTTATAAAATAAGGTTGCTAATGGAAGCAGTTTTATAGAGAGAATGTGAGGATGAAGTGGAATTATACATGGAAAGGGCTTGGCATGGTGTTTGGTATAAAGTAAGTACTCAGAAAATAGTACCAACAGCTTTATCTTTACTGTAGGAGTCTTCAGTCTGCTAAGAATACCTGTTTATCATCCAACACTTTGCCTACCTTTCATCTAATCTTGTTATCAGCTTCGTAGAACAGGGGTCTTCATTCCTATTTTACAGATGAGTACACTTACACCAAAAAAGAAATGACTCAAGAAGCCAGTATCATACCCACAACAACTTGAATGAATCTCCAGGGAATTATGCCAAGTGAAAAAAGCTAAACCCAAAATGTTACATACTATGTAATTCCATTTATATCACACTCATTTAAAATAAGAAAATCACAGAAATGGACCACAGATTAGTGAGTGCCTAGGGAAAGGGAAAAGGAGAGAGAGAGAGGGAAGCAGGATGACCGCAGAAGATCTTTGTGGTGATGGAAATGTCCTGTACCTGAAATGTATCAATGTCAATTTCCTGGTTGTGGTATTGCACTATAGTTGCTACAGTTTTGTGAGATGTTATCACTGGGATAACCCGACATGTGGTGCATGGGATCTCTCTGCATTATATCTTGTACATGCATATGAGCTTATATCTCAAAATTTAAAAAGTTGAACTAAAAAAAAAAACACAAAGCAAAACCAGTATCAGTTGGCATTATGAATAGCAAAAACATGTAAATCTTTACATTTATGACTTTCAGTGGGGCAGGCTCTATTTTAAGTGCTGTGCTTGTATACATAGATTCTTCTGACCCTCACAAGAGCTCTCTAAAGGTAGCCATTTTTATTATTATTATGCCCATATTAGAGGTCAGGAACCTGAGATGTAGAAATTAAAAACCTGGCCCAGGGTCTCAGAACTAATGAACATTAGAGCTGGGGATGTGAATCTGGCTCCAGGGTCTCTGCATTTAACTATTATTAATACTCTATTCTGCTTTGCTGCTGCTGCTGCTAAGTCGCTTCAGTCGTGTCTGACTCTATGCAACCCCATAGATGGCAGCCTACCAGGTTCCCCCGTCGCTGGGATTCTCCAGGCAAGAACACTGGAGTGGGTTGCCGTTTCCTTCTTCAATGCATGAAAGTGAAAAGTGAAAGTGAAGTCGCTCAGTCGTGTCCGACTCTCAGCGACCCCATGGACTGTAGCCCACCAGGCTCCTCCATCCATAGGATTTTCCAGGCAAGAGTACTTGGTTGGGGTGCCATTGCCTTCTCCGCTATTCTGCTTTACCTAACTAGAATTCCAGTCCTCTGACTCTGGCTCAAAAAACTCCCATCTTAATGGGAACAATTTTTGCTGCTTTTTCTCTCTGAGAGGGAGGCACAGATTCACACTTTGTAAAGTAGAACACAGAGTTAATGCCTCAAAGGACCCCCAGCTTTCAGAATCTCTCCTGTTCAATTGCTGAGGCCTCTGAACAAGTGCTGAGCTGACTCTGAGATTCCCTGCGGGTGCCCCAGGGGTCTTGAGGACTATTAACAAGCGCTGTCTTATTGTCAAGTACCTAAAACTGCCATCTTTAATTGTAGAGTACTGTTCAAAAACAATTGCAGCATCTCCTTCCTTGCTAGCTCATCTGAATACACAGATGTAATTTAAAAAAGACAAGTGATCTATCCAGTGCCACATGCTTTACCTCTGAGAATAGGAGGAACCATGACTTAGAGACATCTGGCTGAAGACTGTTGAGGTTATGGTGTAATTTCTTAGAATGGACAGTCAATCAATTCATCTTTCAGACACGTGTGTGTGTTTCAGGAAAGAGTAAAGGGAGATGCTCAGAGCCTCCCTGGACTCAAAATGGGTCAGTGGGCCAAATGGACGAGAAACCAAATGCTGGATCCGTGGGGGACAGAATGCAGAGCCAAACCCAGGAATCAGGTCTAAGGATGTGATAAACTTCACAAACTATAAAGTGCAATGCATTTTTCTTTTTAACAAGAAAAGGAAGCACTTGAGGTAAGTTTTTGGTTAACTGATCTGAGAACTATGGGAAGCCCTAGGTGATGGCTCCTACTCCGTACTATCTCATAACATTTCAGAGTTAAATTGTATCAGTTACAGGATTTGAGAAACAGCCTGTGGTTTCACCTAGTCAAGAACTCTCCTTGTAACTCAGAGGGCCAGAGGTCAGTCTGGTCCCCTGGAACCATCCCCACAGCCACCCTGAGGGCACCTTCGCTGAGCTCACTACCTGGCCCAGGATAGCATTGAGGCGTTCTGATTCACAGTCCACCACCACCAGCCGCTCCTTTTTCTTCTCCAGGTCCTGGAAGAGCATCCGGTAACCCTCCTCCGTGGTTGTCAAAATGTTCACGGCTGTCACCTGCCAGTTCTTCTCAGCAGCTGTGTCCAGGACTTTCTGCAAGACGGACAGACCTGGAGGTGGGGTGAGTAGGACAGAGGTGGCAGTCAGAATCCACAGCAGTTTCCCCCACCTTCCCCACTCCTCCACTAAACTCAGCTCCAGCTTGCTCCAAGGCCAGTTTGAGCTGGGGTGGGCAGGCTCTGTGTTTGTTTTGTGTTTCTGTTTGCAGAACATAGGAGGCAGTAGAGTTAGTGATTAAAAGTGTAATCTGAAGCTCCAGTTCTAATGCTACAATATACTTGGTTAAATGATCTTGAATGGATTAATTCACTTTGTGAAACTTTAGTGTCTTCAGTGGTAAAATGGTGATGTTAATAACGCCCACTTCACGGTGTCATCATGAGGATTGAATGAGAGTGTCTCAAACATGGCAGGGGTTTTATAAATATTGATTACTATTCAGCCTTTAGTAACTGCTTATTAAGTGTGTTGATCTGATATCTAAACAGCACCTGATAGCTGTCAACCACAGTTACTAATATATAGTATATCTCAAATCCTAGCACTTTGCCTCTCATACAGTAGGTATTCGATCACCGTGTACTGAATTAAGCTACTCTCTTCTGATTTACAGCTAAATGATAGAGGAATCCATGACTTAATACTGTTTTGTTTCATCTTTGGGACATAGGTAGGATATTAGTTTCCTACTGCAGCTGTGACAAATTATTGCAAATTTAGTGGCTTCAAATAAAAACATTTATCATGTTAAACTGCCAGAGGTCAGATGTTTGAAATGAATCTCACTGGGCTAAGTTCAAGTTATTGTCAGGGTTGTGTTATTTTCTGGAGGTTCTAGGAGGGGAAATTTTCATTGCTTTTTCTGCTTCTAGAGGATACCTGCTTTCCTTGGTTTATAGCCTCTTCCATCTTCAGTGACTAGTTGAGTCTCTCATGTTATACTCTGATACCCTTCTGCCTCTCCCATGCTTAAGGACCCTTGTGATTTCACTGAGCTCACCCAAATAATCCAGGATAATCTGTCTGTTTTAAGGTCAATTGATTAACAATGTGAATTCCGTCTGTAACCTTTATGCCTTTTTCATTTAACATAACATATTCAGGGGTTCCAGGAATTAGAGCATGGGTGTCTTTGTTGGGGAAGAAAGGGGAGGTCATAAATCTGCCTGCAACAAATCATTATATTACCTGTGCACTGTTAATCTATCTTGTGCACATATATCATTTCTGTCTCCATATAACATTGCTCATCTCTCTGATAGTGACCAATATGGTGCCCAGCATAAAGAATCATCTGTAGATTGATTCTGTTGTTTCTTTTTTGCTTGCTTTATTTATTTTATTTAAGTACAAGGTTGGTGTTCTTAAGCCTCACATTTACTGAAAGCTTATTATGTGTCTGCCATTGCTCCATTAGCTTTCCTGTCTTCAATTCACTTAATTCTGTAAGATAGGTACCATTGTTACCCATGTTTCACAAATGTGGAAATGGAGGTTCAGAGAGACTTGGTCATTGGCTCAAGGTCACACAGCTAGCAAATGGCAGAACTCTGAGCTCAGAGTTGTGAGGTAGGTGGAGCCCCTTTAAGAGTATGGGCGCTTTTTGCTGATAAGCTCCAGAGACGATCCTCTAATGAAAGAGATTTTTCTGGCTTTGCTGCTTCTAGGCCTCAAGCCTCATTACGCTGCAAAAGTGAAGTCGCTCAGTCCTGTTGGACTCTTTGCAACCCAATGGACTGTAGCCTACCAGGCTCCTCCCTCCATGGAATTTTCCAGGCAAGAGTACTGGAGTAGGTTGCCATTTCCTTCTCCAGGGGATCTTCCTGACCCAGGGATCGAACCTAGGTCTCCCACATTGCAGGCAGATGCTTCACCATCTGAGCCACCAGGGAAGCCCTATTTATGCTGCAAAGTTGTCCTGAAATAGCCATTCTGCAGTTCATCCTTATAATGCCTGCTTGTCTGAGAAGGAAAATCATCAAAATAAGGAAAGAGAAGGGAAAAATCAAAGCAAATAGAATGCTTCTGGCCACACCTGCCAGCTAATTCTTCTTGAATAATGCCTGCCTAACTCTTCCTGAAAAAACATTTTGCCGGCCACTCTTCTATTGAAAAATCTTCTAAGCCTCTCTAAAGGCAAGCTCCTATAAAGCCTCTCTTTTTAAACAGGGTGGAATTCCTATGCCTCACTTCCCAGACCTTGTACAATCCACTTATTTCTTCACACCAATAATGGTTAAGTTCTTTTTGGACCATTGAGTATAGCAGGGGATGGTAGGATATATCGTATAATACAACCATCACAGGAGTTAGAGAAAAGAAGAGCGTTTCCATTTACAAGGTCAGGAAATAGAGAAAGTGGTGTTCTCCATTGCAAAAGAGAGGAATAATTTGCATATGTAGATTTGAAAAGGGAAGTGCTCCCCAGAAACTAGAATCCTCTGATTCAAGATATAGAGTAGAAAAACAAATGCTGGACATATTTAGAAAATGGAATGGAAAATTTGAAATTTAGGTAGAGGCAGAATTATTAAGGCCTGGGAGGGCTGATGGTGATGCTGGTGATGATGCTGATAGAGGTTAACATGTATAAAAGACTCTGTGCATTGACTGTGTTGTTGGTACCATACAAGCCCCATCTAGTTATTGTGTCATTCAGTCCTCACAATTTTATGAGATAGAGACTGGCTTTATCTTCATTACAGAGATGAAAAAATGAAGGAATAGAGAATTTTATTCCCATTACAGAAGTGATCAAATTGAGGCAGAGAGAGCTTGCCTAAAGTCAGACAGCTGGAGAAGAAGGAACATAGAATTCAGATCCAGGTCTGACTCCATATGCTCCTCAAAGCCATGCCATGAGCCCTGAGCCCTGAACCAGTCAGCTAAGGTCCTTGGACGTTGAGTCTGCGTTCAGGAACAATGGAAGCTTTGAGAGCTGTAGAGTGACATGGTGCGTTAAAAGGTTATTCTCTCCAAGGATGTGTTTCTGCACAGTGAGTTACAGGTTAGCTACTGAAAAATCAGTCCACAGACATAAAGCATTTCTGGATCATTCCTCCTTGCTTTCAAGAAAGCAGGGAGGCCCCATTCTTCTTCCTGCTGGTAATTTTCTCTCCATCCCTTCAACGTCTCCCTCCCCTAGCCCCTGGCTTACCCCGGTCAGCATCATAAATGTAGACAAATTTTTGCCACTTGTAATGGTCGATGATACTGATGAGGGCATCCTGCAGCTCGGGGCGCAGCTGGAGGACAAACTGGTTGGATGTGTCAACGGGAAAGCTTGGTGTAATGAAGCAGACGTGGAGGGCCCCGCAGAAGGAGGTCAGCATGTTGACAGTCCTCCGTTCATAAAACCCAAAGATGGCATAGACTCCTTTAGAGAACTGGGAACAGACTGGAAAAGGAGAAGAGAGAAATTAATGAATAGAGGAAGATGCTGCAAACATGCTGTCAGTGGCTCTAAAACTATTTCATCCATTAGCCTATCCATCTAACTCATCATCCTTCTATTATCTAGCTAGCCTTCTACTTACTCAGGCAATCTATCCCTCCATCCTTTCAACCTGCCAACCTATCTAACTGCCCGTCTCTTTTACCCATCTGTGTATCCATTCACTCATTCATCTGTCCAACCCACCCATCCATCTGTTGAACCAGTCTTTATTAGGCGCCATTTCCATGCCAAGAGTTGTCATGGTTATTCATTATAAATGTATACAATGCAGTTCTGTATGTTCTTTCGTATTATCTGTACAACAACCTTATTAAGATAGGAAAAGGATGACTAGGTCAGTTTTTAAAGGGAGAAACCAAGGCTTAGAAAGGTAATGGACATGTCCAAGGTATCTCAGATAGACCGGATCTGAGTTAGGCAGGTATCTTGAACCCAATCTAACGATCTTTCTATGACACTGCCCATCACTTCAAGGCAAAGCATAATAAGATGCCGCAGGAAGAAAGTCTGTCAGCTTGCTGCTGATGCACGTTTAAGAAAACAAGTGTTGATTTTCCCAGTCTACCCTCAGCTTTCAGTGTACATTTCTCTGCTAATGTTCATCGCGTGTTTGTACATCCTACCAGCTGATTTTTCAGGCCCCCTGGTGTATCAGCCACAGTAATAGCTTAGCTGTGTGAATATCCCCACAGGAGTCATTTTGTAAGATGCCAGTTAAGTTACCAACACTGGTTGGTATTCAGTTAGACTGTTGGTTAAACTATAACGGTAAAGAAGATGAAAATTACGGGACCAAGTTCAGGTCATTCACCAATGAAACTTCATTTTAATATGTGATACAGGGTTCCTAGACTTTGCCCCAGTCAAGTGCCCAACTGTAATGCTAACCCCAGTGCCCCCAGATTACTGTCCTAATATGGATGGTGAGGCAGACAAGTTATTCTCATCACAGTGACAGTATTTTAGGGTGCTTTGCCGTATATGTTAGGCTGTTCATTTCTCATCACAACCCTGTGACTTTGGTATTATCAGTTTTATTTTAAGATGAAGAAGCTGATGTTCTTAGATGCTCTGCTCTCTTGGCCATATCACCTGCTTTCATGACCCCACATTGCCTTTATATATGGGCTCTCAAACTATGCTCCGTGAACATCACCCAAATGTGTTCCATGAAACATTAGTACCACAAAGTGCTCCTTAAAAAAGAAAGACTTCTTTGTGCAAACACATTTTGGAAATGATGTAAACCCTGTCCTCCTTTTGCAGTTTCATACTACATAGTAGCCACATAAAAGATTGAGAGGAATCCTCTTCCAAAAAATCCAGATTATTGTCAAACTCCCAGGGCCCTTTGTTGGTGAAAACATTTTAACACGTAATTGATGCACTGTGTCAGGCTGAACTGAAGAATGCTATTAGCTGCTAGGACACAGCTGCCTACCAAGTCTCAGATCAGTTACTTCCTAGATCTTCCCTTCATGCCCTTGCAAGATCTTCTCTTAAAGACTGTATTGGAGCCATACAAGTCATCTGTTTAACTTCCAGTGTAACCCAGCATATTGTCTAAGGAAACCCGGCAGGTGCCCTTTGTGTGTTTGTATCTGTTTTTTAATTTAATTTTTATTTTGTATTGGACTGTAGTTGATTTTCAACGTTGTGTTAGTTTCAGGTGTACAGCAAAGTGACTGATTTTTTTTAGATTCTCCGCCTGCAGTGCTCTTCCCTTACCTCTTTGCAGTGCTCACTGCTTTTCAGCAGTTATGTCTCAGCTCACATCTCTCCTGCCTGGACTGGCCTTCCTTCATCACCTCCTCTAGATGGTTGTTCCATCCTCCCCTCAACCCTCTATAAATCTCTATCACATCTCCCATCGTATCTTTCATACTTCAATGATTATTATTTGAAATAGTTATCTTTTTCTTTTTTTGTTTTTGCTTGTATGTATCTGTGACTGCTCAGGTCAACGTTAATTCCCGAAAAACAGGGGTCTCATTTATGCCCCAAAGCCAGCATAATCCCCAGCACATGGTAGGTGAGTGCTGATGAGAGGGTCACATGCCTGCAGTAAGGGATGGGAGGAGTTGGTGGGTCACCCTGGACCTCTTCCTCCTCCTCTGTTCTGGGTTGATGTCTCCTGTATTAGCTATTTATCCTTTACTGCTCACACTATTTTCTCTTTTGCCCTAATGAGGCCACTCCGTCTGTTTGCAGCTGACAATAGGCCCTGTCTTTAAATGTCTGTTGTGATTGTCAGAATCACGACTTCCATAAATACGGATCTCTCCAACAGGAAGCATACATTGTATATTATTCTCCTCGTGTTAAATATAGATTTGTCAAAAAGCAGAATCCATCTTACTGGGTGAAGTGTATATGAGGAGCACATAAACCCCATTAAAATATTATAATATGCTCTCTGCAGTATTTTTAGGATCTCTTCTTTCCTTGCTGAAATGAAATATTATCCAGTGGGATATAAATCTCATGTTCCAGTCCATTCCCTGGCGTTACCTACGTGGTTTTGCACCTTTCCTTGGGCCTCTAGGGACCTTGTGGCCACTGTTTCTTGCTGGAACTTTAGAAGTGGAAGAGGAAAGGATGAGATGGGAGGGAAGAAATGGGTGCAGGTAAGCATGATAGAATCTTTATACTCACAGAGGCCAGGATATTTTCCCTTCTCAAATTATCTTCCTATTTTTACCTTTTACAAGTCCATTTTTCCCCCTTGACCTGAATATATTATCCTCTAAGGCTAAGAGGGTGCATTTGCCCACTTCTCCCTAAAATGACATGGCTTGGAGGTAGCCTTCTGGATATACCGAAGTGGACCCTGGCCCCAGACTTGTTCAGCATCTGATCTTCAATCTGGCTCCTTATTTCAACTAAGCCTGAGCAGCAACAGAGGATGGGACAGCGAGAGACTGAGGCTAAGACTCTGTAGGCCCAGGGCCTGTGGGACACTGCATAATTGGTTAAATGTTCAGAAATATAATTGGTTGTAGTGCATTTCCTTAAATCTGTCACACTAAATATTCAATTAAAAGAGATAACTTGGTCTTGTAGAAAAAGTACTAAACTAGATGCCAGAAACCTAGAGGATTCTCTTTGGGGTTTTTATCACAAGACAGGGCTATGTGACCTTGGACCAATCCCGGGCTCTCTCTGGGTCTCAGTCTCCCATCTGTAAATTGGTGGCTTCAGACTTCATAATAAATGTTCCTTCAGGCTCCTACAGTCTACGTTCTAGTCAAATTAGTTGAAAAATATTAACCGATTGAGCATACTTTGTTTATTTGCTAAACTTTTCGCAAACTCCAGTGCAGTTTTTCAAACCTAGAAACCAGATAAAGGTTCTGAGTTCTTAAATCTCATTGTAATAGAATCCTGGCACTAAATCCAGATGCATTCAGAGTCTTGAGTTGTATTTAAGTTTTTAATGTGATCCGTGAGTTAGTTACCTAGGAAAAAGAAATAGCAAACCATTCCAGTATTCTTGCCTGGAGAATACCATGGACAGAGGAGCCTGGTGGGCTACAGTCCATGGGGTTGCAAAGAATCAGGCATGACTGAGCGACTAACATTTTTCACTTTCAGAGAGTAGATGAGTGAAGGCCAGTCAGAAAGCAGGCCAGAGGTGGACCCTGTATCATTAGATACAGTGAGCCCGAGGAGAAATGGAAACTTTGGAAAGCAGCCTGGGGACCCTGCGGTGTACTAGTCGGTCAGATTCTCAGGCTGATGGAGAATCTGAGTAGGCAGGACTATGTATGTATTCTCCATTTAAGACAGCAATGGTGAATATACTGCCTCTGATAGTAATAATTAAGAGCTGATGTTTGAGCACTTATGAAGTACCAGACTCATGCAAAGACATTCGCTGGCAATGATTTCTTTCATCCTGTGAGTTAGGTTACAAATTGGGAAGGGCAAGTCCAAGATCAGGGTAAGACAAAACTGAGATCTGAACTCTACCAGTCAGACCACAAGGCTTGAACTCTTGACTTCTGTGATATGACACCCCTTCCCTCCCTCCTATAAGACTGGAAGGAGACAGTCATGGCAAAGAGGACAGCTTCAGTTTCTAGAAAATCCTCTCCTATAGCACTTTGCCTTCCCCTGATGCCAGATCAAGAGGCATTAGTGCATTAGGATCTATTGATATGAAAACAAAATGAAACTGGGTGGTGCTCAATTCAGCCCCCTCTGGTCCCTGGGGATCATGCAGAGCACACACACACACACATCTGTTCTTCTACTGGTCCATCGGCCCATCCACCCACTTCTCAACATTTCACATCTACCACTCGTGAGACTCCATGTTAGGCAGTGGACTTGCAGTGGTGAAATCAGCAAGGTCCAACCTCAAGGACCGTTGCCTGGAAAATGGGAAAGACCAGGACTGAACTAGTAAGTACACTTCATGTAAGTGCTGTGGAGGGGATGAGGTCAGGGTTCAGGCAGGGGCACCCAACCTCAGCCTTTGGGAACCTCAGAGAAAGCTTCCAAGAAGAAGTGCCAGCTTTGACCCTGAAAGATAATCGGAGATCAGCCATAAGAAGGGGTGTGTGTGGGGGGCAAGAGTAGAGTGCAGGTGGAAGGAAGAACAGCAGCAAAGACCTGGCAGAGAGAAAAGCCATCGCACATTCAGGGAACCCCGAGAGAGTGTCAGATTCCGAGGTCCCTGCCTCCAAGAGATTCTGCAGCAGAATGCGGCCAACAATCAGAACTAGTAAAAACGAGGCCAGGAATTCCCTCTTGGGGAGGTAGGAGGGCAAGCCCTGGCAAGGGCAGGAAAACCCCTGCTCTGCAAAGCGCAGGCTGTCCAATTCCATCCTCACTCGGCTCAAACCTCTTTGATAATAACTTCTGGTTAAGGCACCATCCACTTAGTATCAATAAATCTCCCAGCCCTGGGCACTCTTCCTGACAGCTCTCTCCCAGGGAGGGATCTCCTGGTATTAGCAACTCCTTTTTTATTGTCACTTCATTTAAGGCCTCTCACACCGACATTTCTCCTTGGCTCCTGGCTGCGGTCCCTGAAAATGTGGCAGCCTCATTGTAAATGGTGGTTAATGAGGTGACAGGGTGGCTCCATTCAGGGGGAGGGAGATGGAAAGTGTGTGTGTGTGTGTGTGTGTGTGTGGAGGGACTTTTAGACACTCATCGTGCTCCTTGAATAAGCGTATCCTTATGGGTAGAAATGACATTCTTGATCTGACTCTAACCTTGTGACATCGAAGGTGCTTTATTTCTGTCTTTCAGACAATGAGAGTGCCCCTCCATCCCCTTATACTCGCTTACATTCAAGATCTGATGATCCTATGTCTTGAATTACCATAATAGATATAAATTGTCCTCATCTCCTTTAAACAGCAATTATTTAGGATTCTGAGACATGTCTAGGGCTTCTCTGACATTTACTGGATAAAGCCTCATTGTTCATTTGTTGAGTCAACAAATATTTATTGAGCACCAGGAAACTGGGAAGCAGTGATGATGCAAGAGAGGTGTGTCTTCTGCCTACTCAGAGCTTAGACAGGAGATCAGTGTTCAGTAAGTTTTAAATTAAGGGAAAGAAAGGATATTTTGAGAAAGTAATAAGTATTAAACATAGAACAAATGATTGTTAACTATCATGATAGCCAGTGTTTACTGAGTACTTACTTCAGGGGGTCATGGTGCTAAGTGCCTGTGCCAATATCCAGGATGAGGGACCAGTTTATCCAAAGGCAATGAGGTGAGAGAGAGGAAGGGGCCTTAGAGAAAGTCCAGAAAAGCCAGTACAACTGAGACGGGTGTGCCAGAGTTGGAGGTGGTGGTGGGGGACCAGACTGCCAAGGGCCTTGCCAGGACTAGCCGTGTTAAGCCCCTGAGTCATGTGTCCGTGTTGCATATACTTTGACTTTGGGTTCCTCTCAGCTTCCTAGAGCCTCTCTTCACCTTGGCCCTGGGGCCCAGTTGGGACCGGGCAACAGAGGGAGATGCAGAAGAGGAGGCCTCCTCCCCTGCTCAGACTTGCGTATTTATTATGAAACATGAGTATTAATTACCAGGCACTGAAAGTTAATGAGATGTGACATGGTATATGAGGCTAAGAATTGGTTACAGGCTGGGCTCACTGGTCCTGGAATTAGATTCACCTTGTGGGCTGACATATGAAACCAGGGGCAGGGGAAGGACAAATAGACGGAGAGATCGTGGGTTCTGTGGGAACGCTCTTCAGGTGCCTGACCTGGTTCTGGAAAAGTAAACACAGAAAAACAAATCAGGGACTATGAACAAGCCCCTTTCCCTCTGTGAGCTGCATTTTCCCCATCTGGACAATGGAGTGTCTCCTAAATCAGTGTTGTGTGCCTGTGTGTGTGTGTGTGTGTGTGGAGTACCTCTAATAAAACATTTGTGCTCCCTGAAGATGTGTAGTTCTACAGACAGGGGTTTTCTCTTCCTTCTTTCCATCTTTCTTCTATGTAACTACTCGTCCACCCTTCCAACAAATGTTTACTGTGCTCATGGTGTATGTCAGACAGTGGGGTGCCAGGGCAATACAACACTGAGAACCTTCCATCATGGAGCTTAGGATCTACAGAGGGGAGAGAGTTGATGTACATGTCAGTAAGATCGTTAGGATCTGATAAGTGTTAGGAAGGCAATAATATGAGGTGATGGGAGTGTATCTGATGGGGCTACTTATATAAAGGGTGAAGGAGACCCTGTTTGTGGCAGTAACCTTTGAGCTGAGAAGATGAATCATATGGAGGAGCTGGCCAGGCAGAGGGCCAGGGAAACAGTTTCAGGTGGAAGGAACAGGAAATTCAAAGGCTCATAATAAGGTTCAGGAAAATATTGGTGAAATTGAGAAAGAAAAAGAAGGCCAAGGTAGATGCAGTGCAGGCCAAAGGAGAAAGCAGTAGAAATGGAGGTGAAGGAGACCATATGTAACTTTCTGAGCAAACTTAATGCTCCCCTAAGGTGCACAGCACTTCATGTGTGGCTCGGGTACCTGTTCAGCTCTAGAACATCACCTTGCCAGAGACAGTCTAGGTCTGATTTTAACTGAGCCCTCAGCTCTAACATCCTATAGATAAAGGCAATGGAGAAGAGATACCATGGAAGCGAAGCTGGTTCTGATCCAGTGCAAAATGGGAAAAGGAAATCTGACTTAAGTGTAATGGGGGTACAGGCATGGACCAGTGAGTTCATGGGGTTTGAGTATAGACACTCTCCTCTTGGATGTTTCTAGGCTTGCTTTAGGTTCTTGGCCTTTGCTCATGTTCTTGTTCCAAACTTTACAGACTTCCTGACTTCTACCGTTTCCCTCTACAAATTCTTTCCAATCTTTAAAGGTCCAGCTTAAATGCCACCTCTTCCATGAAGCTCTCACGCTTCCCTTTTCCTAACTGTAGTCTATAAAAGTAGTAGTAGTCCATCCCTCTCTTAAATGTCCACAGAAACGCATGCCTCTTATCAATTTTTATGCAGCCCTCATGCTTTATTAGTTTGAGTTCTTTGATTGCAAGGACAGAAATGAATGCATCCTAACTGAAGACAAAAGAAGAAAGGAGAGGGAACCGCCAGCTCAAAGACTGAACTTCAGACAATGGAAATTGCAGGAGATTGGGGAATCTGGGTGTGAGAATTTCATAGATGGTGTCTTCAGAATATCACCGTTGATTCAGCCATTTGTAATCACTGCTCCACACAGCTCCAGATGGGCCTTTTTCAGAGTAGAAGTCATCCCTTGGTCAAGGGAAGGCAGAGAAACTAGTTAATTATCTTCCTAAGATAAGGTAACCATACTAGGACTTCTCTGGTGGCTCAGATGGTAAAGCATCTTGCTTACAATGCAGGAGACCTGGGTTCGATCCCTGGGTCGGAAATATCCTCTGGAGAAGGAAATGGCACCCCACTCCGGTCCTCTTGCCTGGAAAATCCCATGGACAGAGGAGCATGGTGGGCTACAGTCCACGGGGTCGCAAAGAGTCGGACACGACTGAGCGACTTCACTCACTTCACTTACTAAGAAGGTATCAGCCAAAGGACAATGAATGTGTTGTGGACAGAGAGAAGATGGATGTCAGGCATATCAAACCAACTGATGTCTACTACATTTCTATTTGCTAGTATTTTATAATACAAGCCAAAGCCTAAGACCGTATTAGGAGCTCCATAAGTGTCACAATCATCTAAACACCACGTCTGTCTGTTTCAGTCACTGTTGCCTCTTTCCTATGGGCTAGACGCTGTGCAACAGAGTGGTGACTAAGATAGATGATGCCTCTGCTTTCATAAAGCTCATTTTATTCTTTACAGTCCTTAGAGGGCATCACACAATGACTACACAGTATTTCTGGTAAATGACAGAATGAAGACTGATTGAATGAATGAGTGCATATCATTCACTTATACTACTTGATACTGTTTTTGACAATTGACCTAATCTTGCTTCCATGGCATTTCTTACATTGGGTAGACTTATTATTTTTCTTTGCATTATCAAATGACTTTTTGTGTATGTATATCTTTCACTCACAATTGAGGTGTAAACTCTCTTAAAGGTAGAAGCCTTTCAAACTCTATGATTTTTCTTGGCATGTTCAATGTTATGTATACAGCTGGATAGGGAATAACCATACATGCTTGGTTATATTGCTTTGTTTCACAGTCTTCTAAATTAAGATGACCATCTGCTGCTGCTGCTAAGTCACTTCAGTCATGTCCGACTCTGTGCGACCCCAGAGATGAGAGCCCATCAGGCTCCCCTGTCCCCGGGATTCTCCAGGCAAGAACACTGGAGTGGGTTGCCATTTCCTTCTCCAGTGCATGAAAGTGAAAAGTGAAAGTGAAGTCGCTCAGTTGTGTCCGACCCTCAGCGACCCCATGGACTGCAGCCTACCAGGCTCCTCCATCCATGGGATTTTCCAGGCAAGAATACTGGAGTGGGGTGCCATTGCCTTCTCCAAAGATGACCATCTAGCAACCATGAACTTGGGGAATATCCATTATGCCCCACCCTTGGTCCAAATTCCCCTTGCTTCAGCCCACTGACCTCTGTCACTCCCCGTTATCTTAGGCCAATAGAGAATTAGAGATGTTCTCCTAGGCTGGTGTCCAAAACCCAGCCACCCTTAATATATTCCACCTGCAACAGTCAGTCTCCTTAGCCAGTGCTTCCTAGGCAAGATTTACAAACCATGACATGACTCAACCCTTAGGTTTTCTAAAGGATTCAAAATGAGGGCATTTTCACCCTTATGTAGCAAACCAGGTAACCATTATAGGCAGAAGATCTTTTGGAGATAGCTCATGTAATCACACACACACACACACACACACACGTGCTGTTCTCTTTGCCTCTCACTTAACCCAAGAACCACTGTAGGATAATGGATTGTTGTTGCTGAAAGGTACTTGGTCTTGAGGGTCTTTTAACCTAGAGAAAAGTCTCCTAAAAGATGTCTGTCTGCCTGACTCTACTTTGAAGTCTGTAGAATTTAAATGTGCTTGGAATATGCAAAACCTGATGTCAAGGTCACCACCAGCCACAGCTAGAACCTCCTGAAGATGGTGGTGTACTGGAGACTTCTCCCTACCTATCTGTTCTGGGTGGCTGTCCCTACTTGGGGAAAAATACTGTTCTTCATCTTATTTATTATTATAGTTCTGTCCCTTGTTGAGTGTTGACTATGCACCCAATCCTGGTCTAAGCACTATCATTTACTTCCCACAACAACCTTATAATTTTTTTTTTTGTCCTATTTCATGCATGAAGAAGCTGAAGCTCAAGAAGGTTAATTAATCTCTCACAAGTCATTCGTGTGATAAGTGACAGTTGAGATATGAATCCAGGTCGGTTCCTCTCCCCTGTGCCTTGAACCATATTAACTCTGGTCCCCAGAAAGTCTGTCATCACAAACCAGAGCTCTCATTTCCCTGATAATAGTACCAGGCAACACTGAATGCTTACTGTACGCTGGGGACTCTGCTACCTGCTTTGTATGAATTACTCATTTACTGCCATTTCACTAGTGTAGAGGGATTCAGTTCTTATTGCCATTTTGTGGAGATAAAAAAACTGGGGCTAATTTACTTGCCCAAGGTCACATAGCCACCAAGTAGAAGATTCAGCCTCTAGACACAGGCATTCTAGCTTCAGAGCCATTGCTCTGCTCCTCTGTGCCGGGTGACAGCAATGGAACAAAGAGTATCTTAGGCTTGGTGGGCCTTACAGTCTCTGCTGCAACTGTTCTGTGATGCTTTGGTAGCATGAAAGCAGCCAAGGACAATAGGTATATAAAATGAGTGTGAAACTTTATTTACCATGTAAACCTTTATTTACAAAAGCAGACATTGTGCTAGATTTGGTCTGTGGCCAGCTCCTACTCTGTGGGCTTCTGCTACAGGACAGCAAGAAGGCTGAAATGTTGACATTTTGAGAGAGGTAGTAATAGTTCACAGTACATTATATGAGCTTTAAATCTTTCACATCCACTTCCTCTTGAGACTACCCAGTGGGGCAGGTAGGGCAGAATTGATGACCCTCGAGCCCACACACAGATGAGGAACCAGGGACACAGGTGTGAACCCATGTCTTCCTTTCCACATCTTGTGGTTCTTTTGCAGTGGTCTGGCAAGGAAGACCTGGGCCTCGAGAGGCCAGGGGCTTTCAGAGGCTTCCATAAAAGGGAATGCACATCACTGTGGCTGCACCCCTCGAGGCCAAGGCTCAGGCACACAGAGGGGATTAGGCAGGAGCACTTGGTCCAGGGCTCGGGGAGGGGCTGCACAAGGTTGGAACTTGGATTTGAGGATGAGGTCAGGGCTCATTCTTGGGTCAAGTTCTGGGGCCAAGGTCAAGGCTGCAGACCAGTACTAAGGCATGTGCTCATTCAGCCTCATTTGTGGGTAGGAGGTAGGGTTAACTCAAAAGTCCAGGTAGAGATTACATCTATCTAGCTCTTTTTTTTTTTTTTTACATCTATCTAGCTCTGCTGCTATGCAGCCTTGGGGAACTAGCACAGAAACCCACTAGAGCAGAAGGAATGAGAGTAAGACACTAGCCAAAGAGAAGGGGTTACGGGAGAGATCAGCCTCATAGCATCCTCTGCCTCTGGCCCAGTCACCACCCTGTGCCACCTCCCCCCGCATCACAAAGCATCTTCTGCTGGTTCATGAATGAACAGTCCCTGCAAGGAACACCAGGTAAATCATTCCAGAAATGAAGCCAGACTCACCCTCTGACGATCTTGATTCTATTCCCTGGTTGAGTGGGAAAAATATTTTCTTGTTTGCTATTCTTCTTCTATGAAAATCATGCACATAAATAGGCTTTCCTAAGCCAAGTGGCAAGCCTACAATGCACTGCACACCATAAACTTGACTGGCATCTGTCTATCAAGGCAAACCTTCATGAAAATCTGCAGATGACTGCCTGAGGGTGCCCTGTATCAGTGAAATTCATTTTTCTAGCAAGGGTATATCTACTGAGGAGGGGAAGGACAAAAATGAAGGAGGAATAAGGCTATAGAAACAAGAGGTTACAGCTCTCAAAACTATATGACACCACCAGGAACCAAATTCTACCTTGCCTGATACCTGAATTCACTTCTGACTCTGCCCCTGGCTGAATTCTTGAGCTGAACCCTAAGCAAAGAGAAAAGTGGATACAGAAGAACAGCTCAACATATTTTTTTTCTTTTTCTTTCCTGCTCATCTAATCCAGGTCTCAGAAAAGCATACTGAGAATAGTGAATTTTAATCAACCAGTAGAGTCCAACAAAGATGTGAAGGTCAATCAAGAATTTACCAATAAGAGCACTTTGAATTTTAAGCTCCCTGCCTACCTCTCCTTGGGCTTCCCAGGTGACTCAGTGGTAAAGAATCTGCCTGCAATGCAGGAGATGCAGGCTCTATCCCTGAATAGAGAAGTTCCCCAAGAGAAGGAAGTGGCAACCCACTCCTGTGTTCTTGCCTGGGAAAGCCCATGGACAGAGGAGCCTGACGAGCTACAGTCCATGGGGTTGCAAAGAGTCAGACACAACTTAGCGGCTGAACAACAACCATCTCTCCCACCACATCTCCTACCCAGGCCATGCCCCTTTTGTCTATCCACACACTGGTCTTTCTTTCACCTTTCAGGACAGTCCAAACTTTTTTTGTCCTGGGGCTTTTGCACATGCAGTTCTCCCCTAGAAAGTTCCTCCAAACCCTCTTCAAGTGGCTGAGTCTGTAGTGCTTGGGTCTCCGCTTTAGTGTTCTTTCTTCAGAGAGGCTTTCTTTGTGCTTTTGCCCTTTTATTCTCTATACCAGTGCTGGGTTTATTTCCATCATAGCTTATCTCTGTCTCTAATTATCCTCTTTAACGTTTTGTTTATTGGCGTCATTTCATTTCTCCCAACACAGCAGAGATCATGATTATTTCATCTCCTGCTTTAGTCCTGGCATCTAGCAAGGTACTTGGCACTGGGGATTCACCAAGACATTTGCTGAATGGAGTGGATGAGTGAATGACCAAACAAACTGCCCATTCCCTATATTACCTTTAGCAAGTTATTCCCCGTCTCTGGAGTTCATGTCCTCATTTGTTTAAAAAAAAAAAAAAAAAGTGAGATTCATTTAGCTATAACACTCTTTCCACCTCTAAAACTACACATTTTCTTATTTGTCATTTTCCAGATGGGACTGTTGAGGCATGAAAGCATGCTGTGCCCAGGGATGAGAACTCAGGTCTCCTAGACAATTTCCAACTGACACTCTTTAGCAAAAGCCCAGCCTCCTCCTCTGCAGACATGCCTCCCCTCCAAAAGCAACTCCCTGGTATTTAGTTCCCTTTGTTCCAAAATTTGAGTCACTTTTCAAGGTTTCTCAAAACATGAAATAGTTTTGATGTTTCATCCATGAAATAGGATGAAATAGCTCCTGCTAAGAAACAGTCCAGACTCCTTGATTTCTAAAAGAAATTCTGAGAATAATAGCAGTTCTTACTGACGAGGGGTTCTCTCTTTGTATGCCTCCCCTGAATTAAGATCCAGGAGTGTGTGTGGGAGGGGAAAGGCTGAGATTCAAACTCATTCTGGGGAAAATAGTAAGTGAGGAAGGAGAGAGTAAAAGGCGCAGATACAATGCAGAACTGCTGAGAGCATTTGGAGAAAACATACTCCGGAAGCTACTGTACTAGATTTTTTTTTTTGCTTGGGCATAATGCACCCACAGGGCTCCATGTGGGAGAGTCTCAGTGGTCCTGATCCACCCCCAGCCTCGTTTCTTAACAGCCCACTGAATGCTGGAGACCACAGCCACACGGCTAGGTCTTCATACCTCTGTAAACATTCCTTACAAACGCCCCTCAGCACCTGAAAAACTCCTACACTTCCTTCAAGACCCCAGTTAGATGCTGATTCCAGTAGGAAGTCTTCCAACCCATCCAGAAAAAATGAGTTCCTTCTCTGAGCTTCTACTGTGCTTTCTTTCTTAGTGCTTATCTTGATATTCTATAATTTCATGTCTGTTTCTTCATCAGACTGTGAACTTCTACAGGGTGGGGCTGGGTCTAATTTGTTTTTAAAGTCTCAGGGCCTAGCCCTGGTCTTGATAGAGTAGATGCTCAGTAACTGTTGAATATATTTGGGTTTTCTCACCTGTGAAGTGAAGGCAATAAAACCTGCCTTACCAGTTGTTAAGCTTATCCAAGTCCTTCCATTCACTATAAAGGGTAATATACACATTGATGTAGTACATCATCTTATTCAAATTACATAACTTAAATATAATATAGACTGGAGAGGATATTATTATTCTCTTTATCCAGATGAGCTTCCAAGAGTTCAGAGTCTTGCTTTAAGTAGCACAGTCAATAAATAGCAAACTAGGAGAAGAAAACCGATTTACTTGACTTCTGGGTTCCCCCCTCTCCCTAGATTGAATCATAAATACCTTTCAAAAATTAGCTGTAAGTTTGGTCATGCTGATTGATTGACAGGAGAAAACATGGACAAACGTCCTTCTAAAGATGTCACGAACGTATCTACTATACCCCCAGCCCCCAGCGGCCTAGTGCTGTGTCGCTGTTCACCATGCACAGAGTCAGTTCTTGTACCTGTGGGTTCCACATCCACAGACCAACCAACCGTGGATTGAAAATACTCGCAAAAAAGGATTGGGAAAGCTCCACAAAGCCAAATTTGAATCTTCTGTGTGCCGACAACTGTTTCACAGAGTTTATTTGCATCAGGTGTTGTAAGTAATCTGTAGATGCTTTAAAGTGTATGGGAGGATGCGCAGAGGTTGTATGCAGATACTGTGCCATTTTTACATAAGGACTTGAGCATCCATGGATTCTGGTATCTGAGGAGGGTCTTGGAACCAATCCTCCACAGATACTGAGGGACAGCCATATTTACTGCTTTCTTTATCACTTTCCTGCATCGCTGCCTCCATCTTGCTCTCTCCCTTTTCTCACCCTCCTCCATTCTTCACATAGCAGCCAGAATGTTCTTTTGAAAATGGAAACGGGGTCCTGACATAGTCCCCTTGAGCTTTGAGAGGGTCCTCAGTGTGTGTTCGGTAATTTTTTAACATTTATTTATTTGACTGCGCAGGGTCTTGGTTGTGGCCTGTGGGATCTGGTTCCCTGAACAGAGATCAAACCTGGGCCCCCTGCACTGAGAGAGTGGAATCTTAGCCACTGGACCACCAGGGAAGTCCCTGTCAGTGATGTTTATATTGCCTTGCATGACCTGGCAGGGTCTGCCTTTTGTCTGAACCCTGGTAATCTGAACAGTTTCATTCATCCTCTCCCTTTCTCTTATCCACTGTTGCACCGTCTTCAACATGCTAGGGCTCCCTGCTAGGCTGTCCCTTCTGCCTAGAACTCTTCTCTCCTACTTTTGTCTGGCTGGCTTCTTTGCATCTTTCAGTGACCACCCTAAGTAGGTCATCCACTGTGCTCTGTCACCTCGTTCAGTTTGCTTCACTCACAGCACTTTACTCAAGTTGTAATTGCAGCAGAAATCCTTTCATCTGAGGCAATGAGGGGCTGCTACTAGATTATTTGGAAAAGATGGTTGAAGTGAAGAATTGCAAAAAATGATTCATCATAAGGATTTTCTTCTAACTTAAAAGATTTAAGTGCACACACATTTATCAAACTTTTATGTAGTGGGAGCTTGAAGACATAACGTAAATGTAAGCACAGAATTTTTTTGTGTCCCCCGCCACAGTCTTTTATAGTTTCTTTGCCTATACCTAGCATTATAATGTTTTCAGTGATTCATCTTTGAGCCTTTCAAAAGCATGCAACTGACTTTCCAGAGAAGTAAAGCAACTTTCTTTTTGCACTCACATTTTACATAACTTCTAGTTACATGGCAAATATATAAGTAAAACACAGAGTATAAATAGGTTTGGAAACAAATGGAATGGATTTCTAGTCTGTCTCCAACAAAGCTAATGTGAACAGAAATATAGGGGCTGATCAGAGAAGAGGCTACTGTCCAGAAGGTGTGGGGTTTATAGAGGTCATGGAGAATACAGGTCAGTCCAGAGACATGGTTGGATAGAAGTTGGTCACGAGAGACTCCACTGCATCTGATGGATTGTTGGCTTGTTGATTATCTGTCCCTCTTTTAGGGTGTACATTTGTGAGGGCAGGGCCTCTTTCCCTTTTTCTCAGCCTGTATACACAGCACATAGCATCGTCCTTGGCATTAAGCAGTACAGTCCATGCCAAGTAAGTGAATAACCAAGTGGGTAGACTATTTTCCTTCTTAAGTGAAGAATTTTGTTTCCTCAGCTGTGAGAGGATAGGCGTGTACTATACAAGCATGGTCATTTTCAGCTCCACATTCTGTTACCACTAGCTACATCCGGTAATCATTTCTATGTTTCAGATTCTGTTTTTCTCCATACTTTCTACACACACTCTAGAGCATCATACTAGTGAACTTCGTTGTACCCACATGCCTACTCACCCCTACAGCCATGCCAGGACCTACTCTCCCACCCGGTTTTTGTTGGTTTAGGATAACCCACTCCCCCTGCTCCTCCCTCGAAACAAGTAAGGAGGTAGCAAGACCAGTTTGGGCCGTGGTGCCACAGCTGCTGGCGTTGTTTCTCTGACGTGACAGGCAAGCCTGGGGCAGCTTTGAGTGTGGGTAGGATGGACCTCTTTCACCCTGAAGATTTGAGTGGAAAGCTTGGACCTGCCTTATTTGAGAAATTAGGCAAAACTTCTCTCCTCACCCCTTCATTGCCTTGTTGTTTGTTGTTTAGTTGCTAAGTTGTGTCTGACTCCTTGTGACCCCATAGACTGAGGCCCACTGGACTTCTCTGTCAGTGGGATTCTCAGGCAAGAATACTAGAGTGGGTTGCCATTTCTTTTTCCAGGGGATCTTCCTGATCCAGGGATCGAACCCATGTCTCCTGTGTCTCCTGCATTGGCAGGCAGGTACTTTACCACTGAGGCACCTGGGAAGCGCCTTCATTGCCTTAGGTTAGTCTTTTCTTGTCTCCAGAGGGCTGGCATCCACAGAGCCAAGGTTAGGGGACAGCCTCAGGAAAGAAGCTTTTAGGGATCCTTCAGTGCACAGAAGCCCACCGTGTGGTGTGGTGCAACAACCACAGAGTAAGAAGCACTGGATTTCTTTTCTTTCCTTCAGTTTATTTCTTTGCATCTCTCCCTCTCCTATCTAAGGAAAGACAGGAGCTGATGGAGGCTTTGGGGATTCTGGTCACCAGCATAATAACTGTCAACAAACGACGATGGTGATGATGGTGGTGATTTCTGATATTACTACTAGCTGCTGCGTATATTGAGCCCTTTAATGCTAGGAACTAACTACACATTTTAAAGTAATAAACTGTTTAAATCTGTGTGACAGTCCTAGAAAGTATGCACTATTATTATTATTTTATAAATGGACTGAGGCACAGGTAGGTAGAAGTCAGAGAACTGATAAAGGTAGAGCTAGCATTCAAACCTACCCATGTCTGATCCCGCCAGGTGAGTTCTTACTATTAAGCTAAAGTACCTTGCAGTATATCTAACCATAATATTCACTGAATAATTAACATCATATAATTAACGTCATCATAAATAGCGTCATAAGCACATTATATATGATTCAATACAATATTGTTATATCATGTATCACATATGATACAGTGCAATTGCATAATTGTATTGTTGTGGGGCCTACCTTTAAGAGGGATGTTCTTTTTTTAAAATTTATTTTTAATTGGAGGATAATTGCTTTATCATGTTGTATTGGTTTCTGCAGTACGACAGCTTGAATCAGCTATAAGTATACATGTATCTCCTCCCTTTTGAGCCTCCCTCCCACCCCGCCCCATCTCACCCCTCTAGGTCATCACAGACCACCGAGCTGAGCTCCCTGTGCTAGACAGCTGCTTCCCACTATCTGTTTTATACATGATAATACTGTTGTTTTGTATATATGTCAGTGGTACTCTCTCAATTCATCTGCCACCTCTCTTCCCCTTGCTGTGTCCACAAGTCTGTTCTTACATCTGCATCTTAAGAGGAATGTTCTAATGTGAAGAGGAAGACAGACCCATGATTCATGAATAAAAACTGGACATGAGAAAATGAAATAAATTCTAAAGTAGAAGTATAGCATGTTCTGTATATTCAGAGGAAAGGGTGAATGCTTCTCGAGAGGGAGCCTGGGGCAGACACAGGATTCTACCTAGCCTTCTTGCCTGAGGAGCCCAGGCGCTGCTTTGAAATCTATTGCAGCCTGGTCACCACCACCAAACAGCTGGAGCTGTCATGTGAGATGAAAAGCCTTTATATCCTTGATCTCAGGGGAGCAGAAGGCAAGTGTTAAGGTCTCCTCATTTTTATCACTTCTCTATGATGTTGGTCATCACAAATGTTTCCTGCCTTCCTTCTCACTTCTTTAATTCCAAGGCTGTTTAAAGTGTTTTCAGTCTTCTTGCCTCTCTTCCTGTCAGCTGGTCTCCAGACTGTGAGGCCTCAAAGTCAGTACGTGGTATGTAAGCGACATCCAAGGATGCTTGCGGGAGTGGTAAATGTGTGTCCAAATGGACCTCCAGGGGGCTGCCCTTTCCAGTTTTACCCATAGTCAGGAGGGAGGGCAAGGGGGATGAAGGGAGAGAAGGAAATGCATCTTTGACCTTATCAAAGCCTGGGTCTGCAGAGCAAAGGCACAGAGGTCACGGGAAGTCATACAGGGTGCACTGACCCGTGAGTTCCCACACTTAGGGTCTAGTGCGCAGACCCACCCCTGCCTGCCTCTCTACAGAAACTTGACAAATGTTTTCCTGTCTCTGGCCTGTGTGGTGCTCCTTAGTAAAACAGAAGATTTGGTTCTAGTTCCCTGTGGTTCCAGTGTCCTCTGTTGATTCTCAGTAGCACGATGAACAGGAGACAGAGAAAACTTGGCCATGAACAAGGCAGGACTTCACTCGAGAAGCTGACTGTCATAATGGCCCTGTGCCTTCACTGCTGGATCTGAAAGCACCTCAAAGGGTGCACCCTCCAGTGCAGAACCGTACTGCATGAAGAAGTGAGAAAACGAGACCCAGGAATTTAGTCCATTGTATGGACGAGAACACCAAAATGCAAACCAAAAGGGCAAAACTGTGATTCAGGAGTGGACAAAGGTGCTGGCTGTGCAAAGGTCTGGGGAGAGGGAAAATGCACCCAGGATGAAGACAAGTGCCAAGGACTATGCAGGTGCATTTAGTTAATTCTGGAAGTTGTCCGAATATCCAGCATGGCTGAATAGTCACGTGTTGTCCAGATGAGCTAGATAATGTTCAGTGCATCAGTAATCATACTACAGTAAAAGCTATCATCTATTATTTGCTAGACACTTGCATTACTAAACATTCACCGTAGTTAATTTCTTTATTCCCCACAACAATCCCATGAAAAAGATACTAGTATCTCCTATTACAGATGACGATACCAAGATTTAAGGTCACACAGACACGGCAGATCCGGAAATCAAAATCAGATCATTCTGAACTTCGACTTTGATGTTTGCAGCCATTCTGCCTTCAGAAACGCAAACATAGACAAACTGACTTTTTCTTTATACTGACATCCCAGAGATGAAAGGAATTTCATCTCAGCCCTTTCACACTCATTTCAGTTCTTCAAGATTCCACTCAAACACCACCGTTTCAGTGTTAACCCCAGTCAGAATCCACCCATCCCTCTCTGAGCTCCTGGAGCTCTCAGCCTGTGCTTTCATTAGAGCTCGTAGCACTTTCTGCCTTGTGTTGGAGTTAGCTGCGGAGTGGATCCTCCCTCCACTCCACGCCCAAAGCAAGTTGTTTAGACTCATATGGCACGTAACGTCTGGCGTTAATGCCAGCCAAGCCTGGATTTGTCTCCTGTCTCACACAAGGAGCACAGGGGCTCTGTCTCAGGAATGGTTCTGTGTGCTTGGCACTTAATAGGGCTTTGGGAACAGATGCTTTCTAAGTGAGGCTGGTCCATGCAGCTGGTTCCTTCATTCTGCCTAATCTATGAGCCGTGACTCCCTCTCCACTGACACCCACACATCCTGGTGTACTTTTCCATGCACGCTCAGTCAGGGTCACTGAACAATGTCGGGCAGAGGTCGGGGGCTCCTGTGTGGAGTGTCTCTCAGATCACCAAGAAAGTGAGTAATTGCACTTTCCTCATGCTACTTTCTCCTTCTGATTTTCTCTCTTCAATGGACGCCTGTCCACTCTTGTATCATCAGAATTCACTTTAGGGAAAGGACTGCTTGTCCTATTCTCTCTCTGGAGTTAGTGACTTCCTTCTTCCTGAGGAAGAAAGGCTCTGGTCCCTATGAAAAAGTCTTTAGAAATCATTTTTCAAAGGCAAGTGGCCTCCAGGGCCGCCTGGGACACCTAGGTTCATACCCTTATGTTCAGTCCTGGCTGGATATCTAGGTGGCTAAGAGCACAAGGTGTGCCACGGACAGACTGGACTCAGTTCCCCACTGTCTCTTGGGCAAGTTAATGATTAACTCTGAAACCTTGGCTTCCTCATCTGTGTTACAGAAATAATGATGATACCCACCCAGTGGGGCTGCTCTGAGAGTTGAATGCGTTGAAAATGTATTGCTAGCACAGTTCCTGTCCTCCACTATGTCTGTTGCTGTTGTCACATTATTATTGTTGTTGCTTTGTAAATGGCAGCATCTGGTAGCTGAGAGAGATAAGAGCAAGAAGCAGTGGAAAACGTGACCTCTGCAGTTAGTAGGAGATGCAAAATCACATGTAGCTTCTAGTTGGGAGCCTAAGAATAGCTTTAGTTAAGTTTCTGCTTAAAATAACCTGCATGCTCTGGGCTTTCAGACTCAAAGATGCTTTAAGGAGCACCTGTATCAGTTGTGCCATTTTACAGAAAAGGATCGTGCATGCGCGCTCAGTCATGTCCAACTCTTTGCAACCCCGTGAACTGTAGCCCACCAGGCTCTTCTGTCCGTGGGAGTCTCCAGGCAAGAATACTGGAGTGGGCTGCTATTTCCTCCTCCAGTTTCTAGGGGCAATCAGTCAAAAATCAGTCATGCTAGGGCTCAAACTCAGATCTTCTGGTGCCAGTCCAGTGTAATTCCCACCGAGTATTCCTTGAGTTGGTGCCCTTTTCTTAGCGTATCCCTTCAGCTTTACCACCAGTTCCTATGGTAACCTGGACACCATCTGAAGATGCTGCCTTGGACAGCATTGAGAAGATGATGGTAACACATCTTACTGCACAGACATTCCTGAGATGAGTCTATTTCTTTATGCTGGGATTGTCCCTAGTGTCGCTCTTACATGGGCTAATTCTGCTGAAACTAATGTGCCAATGCCTGTATTAGTTTTGAGGGTTAAGGGTCTAGTCCTTTCATTCAAATGCTGTGGCTGAACTCAAATGCTGATGAGAACTGTGTTGGCATTCTGGGCATGAGCTTCAACAGTGCAAAACATGAGGAAAATGGACTACATTTGTCATTCTCTACTTTAGAGAGCACAGTCAAGGCCTAGCATAGATATAGAGATGAGATGAAGTAAAGCCTTGAGTGGAAACTACCCAAGGTGTAACTCTGAGGAAGAGACCCCAGGCCTGACCCATCAGGTAGCCCTTACTCATGGGACTCTCTGGACGATCACTCTGCCCTGAACACGTGCCTAAATATATACACCTTGCACTTTACCACCTTCAGACTTCTCTTCATGCTGCTCCTTCTGCTTTCTTCTATTATTTAAAAATATATAGAATTTGTTGTAAATAATACAGGGAACTCAACCTGGTGTTCTGTGACAACCTAGAGGGGTGGGATGGGGTGGGAGAGGGGAGGGAGGTTCAAGAGGGAGGGGACTTAGGTATACCGATGGCTGATTCATGTTGATGTGCGGCAGAAAGCAACACAATATTGTAAAGCAATTACCCTCCAATTAAAAATAAATAAATTCAAAAAAAGTATATAGGAATTTCCCTGGTAGTCCAGTGGTTAAGACTTCACCTTCCAATGCAAGTGATGCAGTTTCAATCCCTGGTCAGGGAACTAAAATCCCACATATCTTGTGGCCAAAACACAAAACAGAGGCAATATTGTAACAAATTGAATAAATAATTTAAAAATGATCCACATCAAAAAAGCCTTTACAAACAGAAGAATATATAGAACTTTGTATCATTTAAATCATATTTACATCCACCATTTTACTGAATTGTCATGACAATCCAGTGAGGCCAGTACTTAGCACTGCTATTTCACAGGTAAGAAACTGGGAGACCAGAGGCAAGAAAGGACTTGCCCACGGCCACAGAGCTCATCCCTGAAGTCAGATCTTCTTCATTCTCCAGTTTCCAGAGTCAATGGTTTTCCATGTGTCACAATCAGTAGAGCCATCAGATTGAAAATGGGAGCTTGTCCACCAGATGGCCTGTGTTTGAATCCTGACACATACCCCTTTCTTTGTGGCCTGTTAATAAAGCAGTGTATGCCTCAGTTTCTTCATGTGCAGAACGGGAATAATAATCACAGTCTCAATATCAAAAGACTGAGAGGAATAAAGGGTTATTGTGTGCAAAGTACTCAGAACCGTGGCTGGCACAAAAGACCTGCTCAGTAAATGTTGCTATAGAAACTAAGTTGTGTCCTGTCTGAATTCCCTCCCTGACAGGCTCATCTGAAATGCCGTGAAGTGTGAGTCTGACTTTTGGTAAATAGATGCAATTTCTGCCTCTTTTAGACCCTGTAATCATCTGTACTTTCCTCATAGCACACAGTATGTTCTGCTGTGCACCAGAGATAACTGTAAACTTGTTTTTCTCTCCCACTCGCCCCTTGCCTGTGAGTGCTGTGGTTCAGAGAGAGAGAGAGATCTTATAGAAGCATATCCCCTGTGATGCCTAGCGTGATGCTTCATGCCAGAGAGGAGAAAGTCGGCAAATTCTGGTTACACCAATTTCAGTTGAACCCAGAATTCCAGTTCCCTTGAAGATCTAGAACGTTAGGGTGGAAAGTCTCCTTAGAGATGAGTGTTAGTTGTTTAGTCATGTCCAACTCTTTGCAATGCCATGGGCTGTAGCCCGCCAGGCTCCTCTGTCCATAGGATTCTCCAGGCAGGAATAGTGGAGTGGGTTGCCATGCCCTCCTCCAGGGGATCTTTCTGACACAGGGATCAAACCTGAGTCTCCCACACTGCAGGCCAATTGTTTACTGTCTGAGACACCAGGGAAGCCTAGTCCTGCACTAACAGCAGATCACTGGGCTGCTGGGAGGAGGAAGATACTTGTCCAAAGTCATGTAAGATGACAGTGGCAGAAGCAGATATAGAAACCGGATCTTGTTCCTACCCTCAACCCTGGGCTCAACCCAAAGCACTACACTGTCTCTCTCCATGGAATGAAGGAGAAAACAGCCATGGACCTGGGTTAAAGAGAGAAGGCTGGACAATGACAGCATGTAGCTAAGCTTCAGCACCAGAACTGCTCAATGGGTAGGGATGTATTTGGGATACACATTACAAAACCAACCAGGGGTGAAGGACGCACAGCCAATAAGGCAGTTTCTTTGAACTGGCTTGGTATTTCGCTGCTCCATGAAAGGATCAGGAGCCCTGCAAAAGAGAAGCTTCAGGGTTCAGTGTATTCAGTATGAACCTTTAAATGGTTCTCTTCCTCTTTCAGAACGTATAATCTAAACTAGAGACCCCCCAGCCTTGGTCTCCAGGGCACCTTCTTCGTGTTGGAATTTGTACCTTAGAAGATGCTAAGATACAAAGATACACAGCCTCTGCACATTGAGTCCATTTCTTATGGTTCTCCAGAAGATTATCTAAAGGTGAAGTCCTTATCAGCCTGCACCCCAGGGCCTGTTTTCCACAGACGGCTGTCATGTTTTCTTTTTCTCCTTGTTGAGGTTTCAGATAATGTTTAAAATGTAAAATGGATCAGAGATAATTCTGCACTGGTCAGCAGGACTTGGGCAGAGAAATGTTTTGATTCCCGGTACTGTCAAATCTCTTTTCCCAATGTGAGATAAGGTAAATAAATCTTAAGGTGATAAGCTCCCCCATCATCTCTGGTGTAAATGCTTTGGGGGAGGAGGACCAGTGGGAAGCCAGTTCCTGATAACTGTAGGTGGGGGTTAGGGGAGCTCTATCAGCAGGCAGAGCCCTGAAGTGGGGGACCACTGAGGCTTACGCCCCAGTTGTTCAGATGCTGAAACCCAAGGCTGCCCATAACCGTAAAGTGAGCCTCTGATAACGGGGGCGGGGGTACACATGGGTTGTCCAAGTCATGATTACTGAGAGATGAATGTTCACAACTCCTGGGGAGAAGTGCCCAGGTGGCCAACAGCTCTGACCTGGGATTTTGGGGGAGATCATCTTCTCCTTTTGATCTCTATGTCCAGGGCACAAGTTCCTTCCAAAAATTGTTAATTTCAAGGATAAAAAGTGTTTTTATAACAGTTCAGTGTGAAGTTGAGACAGGGAGAAGTGAAAAAGAAGTTTTGCAAAGGAAATTCATCCAGAAGTCATTTCCCATGACTCTCGACTTGATGGTACCCATCAGATTTCCTCTGATTATTAGAAACAGTTGCTGCTGTTGTGTTGTTACTGTTGTTTCAATCCATACATTGGTTTAACAAATATATTGTGAAAACAGTATTTGATTACCCTTCAAAGAGCTCACCTACCATCTTCTCAACACCGTAAACCATGTGTGAAGCAAACTGGCACTAACTTAGTACCATCTTTGCCTTAAAGAGCCACGCTCTCAGTCCCTCTGACTGATAGTAACTTCTAAACTACTCTGCAGTTGAGCCATTAGGTATGTTGAATGCATACTTTTTGGGTGGCGTTTCTAAATTTAAGTTTCCCCTAGGCACGAGAGTCCCAACTTGACACGTTATGCGAACAGTGACATTTTCTATCATATCAACATCTGCCATGTTGATGGAAATAACAGAAGTAAAAAATGAAAGTGAATTGTCCTACAAACTTTGAAGCTTAGGTTCATAAGATTGTTTGTTATCGTTGTTTGTTTTTCACTGTTACACTTAATCAGCAGCTTCACTTTTTGAAGAAAACTTCATTCCCTTTCTTAATGAATGCTTCATCAGCTCATAACATCCTCAGCTGTCACTGACTACCTCCTAGTAACATATAATAGGTGCCCACTGATGCCACAGAGCTATAAGTTCCTTAAAGTCAGAGACAATCTTCCATGAATAAGAGACAGCTATGCAGGTCTGTCCCTCTTTGTGCTAAGTCCTGGAGGCAGTACCCTGCGGTGCAGGGTCAGCAAACGCATGCATGACACATACACTCCCCTATTCTGTACCCAAGGCAGACATCACTAATTGATTGTGGCATCCTTTCCTGCTGAGCCAGCCCAGGTCTCAGAGTCCTCATCACCAGCCTTCCTGGAAGCCATAATCAATTTATCAGGATTGACAGGCTTGATAAAACCTATTTTCCAGCCAAACTGTAGTGGTTAAAAGCAAGAACTCTGGAATTGGACTGACCTGAATTCAAATCCCAACACTACCTCTTGCTTGCAGAGTGTGACCTGGAGTACAGTTGTCCAAGTGCCCTAAATCTTAGTTTTCTCCGCTTTAAAATGACCAGTTCTCTCATCCTTTGGAAACCTAAATTTAGGCATTTCTTTCTCTGAGAAACCTCTGTTTGCATAAGACTGAGTGTAGCTGCCTCACTTAGACCTGTGAAAACACCCTCAACTTGCACTTCAAGATTTATGTTTATTTATTTTTGACTGTTCTAGGTCTTTCCTGCTTCGTGGGCTTTCTCTAGTTTCCGAGCAGGGTCTTTTCTCTAGTTGCAGTGTGCAGGCTTCTTCTCATTGTGGTGGCTTCTCTTGTCGCGGAGCACCGGCTCTAGGCACATGGGCTCAGTAGTTGCGATTCCTGGGCTCTAGAGCACTGGCTCAGTAGTTGTGGCACACGGGCTTAGTTGCTCCACAGTATATGGGGTCTTCCCAGACCAGGGGTCAAACCTGTGTTTCCTGCATTAGCAGGCAGATTCTTTACACTAGACCACCAGGGGAGCCCTGAACATGCCCCGTCGTGTTCTGCCCTTTAGTGAGCTGTGCTAGATCCTCTTCCAGGTTACTGGAACTCTCATTCTCTTTCGACTTCCCATAACCAACACAGTAGCCCAGGAGGTCTGTCCTGGGATAATCACTTATGACAGTGGTTCTCAAACTTGAGCTTGTAGTGTATCAGAATTCCCTGGACAGCATGTTAAAATGCAGACTGAACAGCCCACCCCTAGAATTTCTGATTCAGTAGGTCAAGGGTGGGGCTTGAGAATTTGCATTTCTAACATGATCCTGAGTAATGCTCATGATGCTGACTCTGGACCATTCTTTAAGAACCCCTGCCTCATGGAATAAAGGAGATTTTAAAAAACGATGAAATACTGTTGTCTAGGGAAGAAACTTAAGTTCTATTTATCAGCTCCCAGATTGGTGATGATCTCCATCTGAACCCTGCAAGCTGTATTCGCAACTGATTCTCATTAAAGTCAAGGAAATTTACACATAAGTATCAGATGTAAGACCTTGCTGAAGGATGAAAAAGCAGGGCTTCTAAATTTTGCTGATGGAGCTCACAATCTTCCCTCTTTCTCAGTTGACAACTAGTGAAACGACTTGATACTTTAATATCTCACAGTTAATGTCATACTTTTGCAGGAAACTTTATATTTTCAGGAGTATTCTCATCCATATTATCACATTTGGTTTTATAATAACTGTTTACAAGAGGAGAGATAGGGAATTAACATCTCTTTGAGTGACAAGGCAGAATAAGCCAGGATCCAGAGTCCTCGATTCTTTGCCAGGTCTGTTTCCATGACATTGCATAATCTTTGGTGCAAGTGTAAATTCTGTCTTTGAAGTCCCTTCATGTACCAAACCTTAATTTATTTCAGTTTGTTACAGATGCTTGAGCTAGAAGATATCACAAGGAGATCTACTGATCAGAAGGTTCTAAAGCATTTGGAGATACGGATTCCATTGAGACCTTAGGAAAGCTTTGGACTCTTTTCAAAAACATTACCAATATATAAATATATGGTACAGTTTACATACAGTTTCAGGTTGTACAAGGACCTTTTAAAGTTGAGGGCCACCATATTTCATGACTGTCAGAGGCGCTGTTCCTAGAGAATTAAATGTGGTACTGTAATGTCCACCCACAAACCATGGAAGATGAACAGAGGCCAAATAGTCACTGTTTTGGTCAATTGGCTGGTTGTGGTTTTTAACAGATGAGTAAACTGAGTGGTTATTTTTCAGGTACCACAGTCAAACAAAGGCAGAACTAGAATGAAAACTAGGATTTCAGAAGGTGATGAGGTACTGTGGAGGAGGACTGGCTTCAGAGTCAGGGAAGATTTCAATTTCAGCTTATATTGGGTTGGCCAAAAAGGTCACTTGGGTTTTTCCATAAGCTCCCTGAGTGAACTTTTTGGCCAATCCAATATTATTTACAAGCTGTAAGACCTTACTTACCTTCGTCAAGGTTTCACGTCCCCATTTTACAAATAGGAATCAAAAAATCAAACAATGTTTAAAAACTGTATTCTGATAGAGTGTGTGCATGCTGTCACTTCAGTTGTATCTGACTCTTTACCCCGTGATCTGTAGCCCACCAGGCTCCTTTGTCTTTGGGATTCTCCAGGCAAGAATACCAGTGTGGGTTGCTGTGCCCTCCTCCAGGGGATCTTCCTGATCTGGGGATTGAACCCGTGTCTCTTGCATTGCAGGTGGATTCTTTACCACCGAACCACCGGGGCATCAGCCCCATTCTGATAGGGTGCTTTTAGCATAAGGATTAAATGAAACAAAATGTGTCAAATGCTAACATATGTTGTGGCATTCAGTAAGCATGAATTCCCGTCTCCAAGGCTGTTTTCTCAGCTCAAGTTCAAGTGTAACAATTGCATAAACTTTCCTTTCTTTCAGGACAGGTAGATACTACCTCAGGTTGACCAGAGGCTGTATATCCTCAGGTCATCTGGGTCATATAAACCTATGTATGATGTCATTACTTATGACTGTGCTCAGGTGACCTGACATTCTTCTACATCCTTGTACCATTGACCCGTGTAGAATCTCAAGGATGTTTGTCCCCCATCTAACCATGGATGCAAAATGAGAAAAGAAAGTCTTAACAAAGGGGAAAAAAGCCTAGACTACTGTAGCGTCTATCTCTTCTAACATTTTTCAGTGCTTATTTCAGGATGTGCAAAATTCATTCTTCCCACTGCAAAGCAACTGCATTATACTTCCTAAACTACAGAGGATAATGATTTTCATGCTAATTTTTAATTCCATGTTTGCATCTAATTCACATTTAAAGTTCAGCAAAATTTATAGGTCACTTCACTGTGTACTTTTTCTTGTGTCTTACACATTGGAAAACAGGATCCTTGTTTTAGCTTGTTATCATACCCTAGAATGCCAGAAAAGACAGAACCTATAGAGGTTTGATCTAACTCCCTTATATGAAAGGCAAGGGGTGGAGGCTGGGGGGGCAGGGGAATGTTGTCCTCAAGTCACACAGGTGACAGCTGCAGAATCTACACTTGAGTTTATGTTTCCTGAATCCAGATTCTTCATTCCACCATGGTTTTCCTGACCTGCCTCAGATGTTAAGATGCTTGAAAGGCCAAGAAATTGTATAATATTTTCCTACGCCTAATTTCCTCCTACTCTCACTTCTTTTTTCCTAAAAGAAATTTGATGGGCATTGGGATAAAAACACACATTCCTTTTTCCATTTTAAATAAGTGGATGGTCCTAGTTTTTCCTTTTGCTTTTATAAGGCTCGCATTACCTCACTCTGCCTCCGACCCTCCGTTACGTATGGGCAGCAGTTCGTTTTACTCCCCAGTACCATGGGCTCTGTCATTGCCTGAACACCTCTCTTGTCTCTCAATAAACACAGAGCCCATCTTCTTGGACATCTTGGAGTTCCTCTGTAGAGAAGCTCTTTCCCCAGGGAAAATGCCCTAATCAGCCTTTAGAAATGACTAGTATCTTTAGACTCTTCAACTCTAAATGACCAGTGTGATGGAATAAAATAACCAAAGTGTTCCAATGACTGGAGTACAAGGCTGAGTTTTGGGGTTCCCAATCTATCCCAAGACATTACTCTCATTTTGTCTAATGACCCGAAGGTACCATGGCCCTAACCCCATGGAATCATGGAGGAAATAAGCAACTGCAATGAGACACTTCCTTTTATTAAACAGTTAAGAGGGAAAACAGTTTAAGCCAAACTCCTTTTCTGACCACAGTCCTTTCAAGCTATTAAGACCTGCCCTTGGCCTGAGTGAGGTCATAGCTGTGTGTTATCTAAGTCTGCACACAGAGACAGATGCTTGAACTTTATGAGGTCATTATTCTGAAATGCCTCCATAATTAGCATCGTCAGGAAATGGCATCTTCGAGAAAGTAGTAAACCGATCTATCTTGTAAGTAGCTAAATAATTTCACATATTTTGAAAACCTCCTAATAGGTTCTATGCATGTCCCAGCTTTCATAAAAAGAGCCAATTAAAGGATCACTTATACCAGCACACCCACTCTCCCGTAATCCTAGGCATAAGGACCAAGTCCCATCTTTTCACATTTCTGTTTGGGCAGCCTTTGGAAAAGACTAGGTGGTTAGACATAGAGCTGGTATCACTCTTCTAGATGAAAAGATGTCTAATGACACATCACTCTTCTCCAGAAAGAATAAGAGACGGCAGCCCACATTCCCAGGGGATCATTTCCTGAGAACAAAATGGCAGTCACTGTGCCTCAGCTGTGTGTTTACTGGAAAAGACACACGCATTGGGCTCCTATGTTGGGCTCTTCATTTTGACATTCAGCTCTTTAAAACAAGAATGGAGCATGGTTTCACCAGCCCTCTTACTTTCTGAGCATTTGATTCCTCAGTTCAGAGGAGTCTCTCTCTCTCAGCATGAGATACCTGTAGCCTTTTTTGCCGACGCCTCGAGTCATCTTTATACCTGAGGGCAGGACATTTCTTCACGTCTCTTCATTTCCTCAGAAGGGCACTTCTGCATAAAATGCCTACTCTCCCAATTTTGCCTAATAATAATGCTGGAAGACAAGTAGCAACAGCAGCAGCAGTGACCATGACAAACATTTGAACACTTACAAAGGACAGAGCGCTCAGATGAGTTCCTAATGTACTGCTTCATTTTGACTTCCCAGCAGTAATTTTTGTCATCTCAACCGTATAGATGTAAAAATTGGGGCTCAGAGAGGATAACTTTCCTAGGTTAACATAGTCCAAACCTCCAGACAGGAATCTTAATAACCACTTTACCCCCAACTCTACTTTAAATCATTTTTTTTTCTAAATGACATATATATTCTTAAAACAGTACTTCTCTCCATATGAACTGCAACCTGGGGGTGGGGCAAGAGGAACAGAGCGTTGCTGTGGGAACTGAAGCCCTAAGCTTTACCCAGTGGTATCTAGCGATGCCTTACAAAGTCCACTGGATCCAGGGATCTTCCCTCAGGGAAACTGAGAAATGTCCCATGACTAATTCTATCAGGAGGCAGATCCAGGAATACATAAGTTTCTTTCTTATTTCTTCCCCTCCTTTCCCTTCCCTAATTTCCTTTCCTTTCCTTCTTCTTCCCCCCCTTCATTGATTGCTTGCTTCCTTCCATCCATCCATCCATCCATCTATCCATCCATCCATCCTTCCTTCAGTTTTTTGCTTTGGGATCTCTGTAAAATGTAATGGCAAATGAAGATATGTTTTATCAGGTTCTAAAAAAGTTCCAAGGAATATTGTTTGTCCTACCATAGGGTTTCCACTGAGGTCAAACCCAAGAACTGTGTCCTCAGTAGAAAGGAAGAACTCTTCAGGAAGCTTAACAGTCTCCTCGGCTACTGAAGGGCCACCTCTTCTGTGGATTGCTGTCAAATACCTAACATCAGTGTCTCTGTTCTCTTTTTTCAGACTGTTTTATAGTATCAAGTACAAATTCCACGTAAGTCTTTTCAGTCATTCCGTAGTTTCTTTTCTGGGTGTGTTCCTTTGTTTCAGGCACTTGACACCATCATCTGTGAATTCTTTAATAACATCTTTTGTGGCCATGAACATCTCTTCAGTAGCAAGCTGATGAATACTTTGAAACTTTTGGAGACATTCCTCCAAAGTTCTTTTCTTTCCCTTGTTAATCATAGTCATCTAGTCATGGATTTTAAGACCTGGTTTATTGTGTACTAATTTCCTCATGGCATTAGAACTAATGGATCCACTCAGATGAAAATGAAGTTCCATTTTAGGTAATTCCAAGGGAAAGATTGTCTTCCAGGGCTGTTGTTTGTCTTCCGCCTCCATCATGACTTAGCAGGATGGTCTTTCTCACAACACTGTTATTCTTGGTATAAAGAGTATGATGTATTGGTTTGGCCAAAATGTTCATCCTGGTTTTTTTTTTTATAAGATGTTATGGAAAAATCTGAGCAAACTTTTTGGCCAATCCAGTATTTCAGTTCAATAAGTTTTGTGGTCTTGAATTTCCTTCAGATTGCTTTACTTCCATTCATTTTGATAAGATTAAGTGTATCAGACCATCTGACCTTCTTGCTGAGAAATCTGTATGCAGGTCAGGAAGCAACAGTTAGAACTGGACATGGAACAACAGACTGGTTCCAAATTGGGAAAGAAGTATGTCAAGGCTGTATATTGTCACCCTGCTTATTTAACTTATATGCAGAGTACATCATGAGAAATGCTGGGCTGGAGGAAGCACAAGCTGGAATCAAGATTGCCGGGAGAAGTATCAATAACCTCAGATATGCAGATGACACCACCCTTATGGCAGAAAGTGAAGAGTTACTAAAAAGCCTCTTGATGAAAGTGAAAGAGGAGAGTGAAAAAGTTGACTTAAAAGTCAACATTCAGAAAACTAAGATCATGGCATCTGGTCCCATCACTTCATAGCAAATAGATGGGGAAACAATGGAAACAGTGAGAGACTTTATTTTTTTGGGCCCCCAAATCATTGCAGATGTTAGTGACTGCAGCCATGAAATTAAAAGACCCTTGCTCCTTGGAAGAAAAGCTATGACAACATGTACAACCTAGACAGCATACTAAAAAGCAGAGACATTACTTTGCCAATAAAGGTCCATCTAGTCAGAGCTATTGTTTTTCCAGTAGTCATGTATGGATGTGAGAGATGGACTATAAAGAAAGCTGAGCACTGAAGAATTGATGCTTTTGAACTGTGGTGCTGGAGAAGACTCTTGAGAGTCCCTTGGACTGCAAGGAGATCCAACCAGTCCATCCTAAAGGAAATCAGTCCTGAATATTCATTGGAAGGACTGATGTTGAAGCTGAAACGCCAAGACTTTGGCCACCTGATGCAAAGAACTAACTCATTGGAAAAGACCCTGGTGCTAGGAAAGATTGAAGGCAGGAGGAGAAGGGGATGACAGAGGATGAGATGGCTGGATGATATCACCAACTCAATGAACATGAGTCTGAGTAAACTCTGGGAGTTGGTGATGGACAGGGAGGTCTGGTGTGCTGCAGTCCATGGGGTTGCAAGGAGTTGGACATGACTGAGTGACTGAACTGAACTGAACTGCAGTGTACATGCAGCTCTGGGCTCAGCTTCATCACCATGATAGACTTCCACTCTTGATTCTCTCCTGATCTTGACCTTGTGGCCCCCAGCATAGGGCAGGGGCAGTACTGAGCACCAGTGACAGCAGCGCCCTAGCATGAGTTCCCAGGTCACGAACAGGTACATGCAGAATGTCTTCACCATGTTGACATTGCCAGGACCACATTGCACACCACTCATCTGCTGAGGTCACTAGGTCCACACATGTGCAGTGCAGCACTGCGTGAGCATCTCACCCAACTTCTCAGCAGTTCTTTACTTGGAGTTTGAATTAGCACCCTAAAATGTATTCCTTCCTTTGAATTCTGTGATAGTTTGGTTGGATCCATATGCGGCACTTTCTACCCAAAATTCATTTATTCTGTAAATATTTAGGAAATGACACACTATAGGTCAGGCACTGTACTAGCCCTGAAAGGATAAAACACTTTCCTGGAAAAACTCAAAGAATAGTGGGTGGGGAACACATGAGATTAGAATGTGGGATGAGAAGTATTAAAATGAAGGGTCGTGAAGGAGGGCAGAGCTAACCTGATCTTACAGTGTTTGAGAAGGCTACCAGGAAGGGGAGTCACTGAATCTGTCCTACACAACAAATAGGGTTGTGGCAGGGGAAGAATGGAGTATCTCAGATCCAGGTCAGCAGCATATGTAGACCTGGAGAGGCTGAGTGGTGTTTCTTGTGGTGCTGTCTCTGTCTCTGCCCCCACCTTCTAATGCTGCAAACACTGGTACTCCCAACATGCCTCTCACCCATAGGTGGTGACCTGGAAATAATGGGATAAATGCATTTGGCATAGTTGATACCAGAGTCAAATGGAGCTGAGTTCAAATCCTGGTGCCACAAGTTCCTTGCTTTGTGATTGTGATCAAGGAATTGGCATCTCTAAACCTCAGTGTCTACATCTACAAATGGAGTCTAGTACTAATGCCATTATCCTAAGGGTGTTAGAAGTGTGAAAATGACATAATATGTAAAGGGACATAGTACAGCATATAGACAAAGCACACCCCCAAGATGGTGACTTTTACTCATAGTGGTGGTGGTTATGAGGTCCACCTAGATTAGGACATCTCCATGGAAAGGAATCTGACTTATTTTTCTTTGTGAGCCTTACTGTGCCTTGACTGCATAAACTTAATAACAGGTGCTCAGTGAGGACACGCTGATGGATTTGTGGATGTACCTTTTCCATTAACTCATTAAATAAATATTACTGAGCACTTACTATGTGCCAGGCGATGCTCCACATGCTGTGGCTGCATCAGCGAACAAGGCACTCAGCTGGAGCTTTCATCCTAAATAGAATTCTGACCAGCACTCTCATAAAATTGATGGTTGCTTATACTTCATAAACACGTTTGAAAAATATGAGAATCGTTGGTGATAATAACTATAAATCCACTTCATGTTTCTAGAGAATGTAATTCCTTATCCTAAGTCCTCTTCAATAGTTCAGTGTTTCTCTACCTGCCACTAGGTCCTGCTTGAATCTAAAAGGATGATTTCCATTTCACTCCACAATCTACAACACAAGGTCCCTCCCATAGTCATTACCAGCAACAGACCAATTTGTTAATTTCTTCTTTCTCTTTTTATTGCATTCTGCTAGTTCTTGAGAGGAGAAGGCAATGGCAACCCACTCCAGTACTCTTGCCTGGAAAATCCCATGGACGGAGGAGCCTGGTGGGCTGCAGTCCATGGGGTCACTAAGAGTCAGACACGACTCAGTGACTTCACTTTCACTTTTCACTTTCATGCATTAGAGAAGGAAATGGCAATCCACTCCTGTGTTCTTGCCTGGAGAATCCCAGGGACGGGGGAGCCTGGTGGGCTGCCATCTATGGGGTCGCACAGAGTTGGACACGACTGAAACGACTTAGCAGCAGTTCTTGAGAAGCCCTCTGTTTGCATAGAAAGAGGAGTGGATTATCAATCAAGCAATTTAAGTTTTAACCTCAGTTTTGCTGCTAATCAATTTGGATAAATTTTTCATTTACTCTTTCAATGAATATTAATGGAACACTTCATAAAGACACAGCATGGCCTGGATAAGTGTTCAGGCTTTGGAGTCAGAATTGCCTGGATTAGAAACTAGCTCTGTTACTTTCTAGCTGTGTAATAATGGGTGGGTGACTTTACCACTCAGTCTTGTTACCTGCAAAATGGGGATAATAATCATACCCTCTTCATAGGATAGTTGTAAGTATTAACTGAGTTAATACATATAAAAGTCTTAGACCAATGTTTCTGAAACTTGCAAGGTCCCAGTAAATGTTAGACACTATTACTTTCATGTTTTTAATAAGGCAGTAAAGTGACTGATCTGAGACATATTTGATCACATTTAGATGTTACACCATGTATACATTCAACAAAAGAAACAGAATGAATAGGTTTTAATTAAGATAACAAAATAAACCATATATCCTTTGGCTGTCTAGCAAAACATAGATAATCACAAGTAAATATTTTAATAAGCAATAGTTATTCATTTGATAGGAATATGAATAGCTCAGCCATGATCCTTACTGTAAAAATTCACTGGATTTTTTTTAATGTTTTTTTTAAATTTTGGTAAAAGTCATATAAAACATACGATTTTAACAATATTTAACTGTATATCTCAGTGGCACTAAATACATTCACGCCGCTGTGCAACTCTCACCATCATTCATCTCCCAAATTTTTCACCTTCCTAAACTGAAACTCTGTCCCTGTTAGTCACCAAGTCCTCATTGCTCCCCTCACCCCTGACCCCTGACATCTGCCAGTAAGTATACTTTCTGACTCTATGAATAATTTGACTGTTCTAGGCACCTTCTAAAAGTGGAATCAAGCAGTATTTGTCTGCACCTACAGTATGTTGGAATGCACTTTTAAGTGCATTTAATTATTGAATGCACTTTTAAGTTTCTTGTTACGATCTGTTGTTACTGTCAAGTGCTAGGCACTGTATATGGCACTGAAGAAGTAGAGTGGGGAAGGGACAAGACATGGTGTTCAGCCCCAGAGATCTTGCTTTCTAATAGGTGAAGAGACATTAAACAACTAAATATGTAGTTATAAATTTGATGAGTGCCAGGAAGGAAATGAACAGGGAACAGTGTGTGGTCTGAGTACCATTTGAGTTGAGATTTAAGGAATAAATAGAATGTAGAGTGGTGAAGAAGAGGTGTGTGCTCAGGTGTGAAAGACTGTCCAGGAAGAAAGAAAAGTATGTGAAAAGGCCCTGAGGCAGGAACTGAAGGATCTGTGTGGTTACTGTGTGGAGACTGAGGTAGAGAAGTGGCTGATGCAGTATGGAGGGCCCGAGCCTGCAGTGCTGGGTGATGCCTGTCGAGCTTGAAAATTTTCCTAAAGGCAAAGAAAAACCACTGATGGCACATGGATTCCCTTCCAGCACACAGATTTCTCAAAACTAGTGAGAGGATTGTATAAGAAAGCTTCTCAAGCCTCTTTGACATTGAAGAATATGAGATTTTATAATTACTACTAAAAAAAGAGGCAGTTTCTGGGAAAAGTAGAAAGTAAAGAAGTGGGGAGGGAGGAGAGGGAAGAAGAAGACGGGGAGATAAGAAAAGAGCAAGTGACTAAAACTTCAGTGGAGACATGAAGTCTAGAAATGAACTGTTGAATATTCACCGCCGGTACAGACTCAGTACCTATTACATCTATGCGTGTGTAGGTGTGTTTGACTTATGCATGTATTTGTATAAGTTCACTGATTTGGCAGGAAACCAAACCAAGGGAGTCTTTCTGTGGAAGACAAGTAAGACTAATGAGCTGGAAATGCTGGGGAGGGGGAAAATGCTGTGTCAATCTTTTTGGTTAAATGCAAGATTGCTGGATCTACAGAAGCATCTGAAACAGCTCCGGGTGTTCAGGAATTGAAATGCTGGCCGCCACATGGTTCAGCAGCTCCTTTCAGGAGCTGCTCAGTGGAAATCAAACAGAATTGCATTAGGAGAGGAGTGGGTGAGAGAAGGGACTCTCTGGAACTGAAAATTTTATTGGGAAAGAGGAAAAGAAAAAGGAGTTTAGTCCAAAAGAAGAACTGGCTCCAAGAATTTGTAATTTGTTCCAGCCTTCAGGAGCCCAGAGGAGCTTGAACACTTTTGCCTTGATATTCAGACCTGCTGGTAAAAAGAGGCATGAAAAGCAGGGAAAATAAATAAGTGTTCTCTGAGCCCAAATTTTTCATTCCCAGCTGAGTAGGGGCAATATTTAAGGAGTTTTGAAGGGGAAACACACCAGTTCAACTCTGCAAATGCTTTATAATATTAATAATACCACCTCTGACTCTCAGCACTTGCCGTTAACTTGGGCTTGTATGGTTGGGTGTCTCATGCTTCTTGTAGCAAATGCTAGGAAGAATACTGATTTGAAGTACCTCAGCGCAATGGGAAGGCAAAGGAGCCCCATCTGGTTGATGAAAAATTCTTTTCCTGTAGGGAACTATCCACTAGCAATACGTCTTATTCTCTTAACTACTTCCTGGTTTGCCAGTGGTTCAATTAGCATATGCCTCATTTAATAACAGCAGCTGTCACTTAATGGATATTTACAATATGTTTTAGGTAACAAAAGCGCATTATCTTACTGAATCTTCATAATGTGTTATAAGACAGATTCTTGCATTCCCATTTTATGCATGAGGAAACAGGGGCTCAGAGAGGTTAAGGAATGTTGCTAGGATTGATACGCAGATCTGATTCTAAGCCATGTTCCTTCTGAGCCCATATTTTCATAAATATAAAGTGGAAGTGGTTAATAACAAGGCCTTTAAATTATCATGGTCCCAAAGCTCCCTGAGCAAGACTGCAGATTCAGCAAGTTCATTGGTACTTCTGTTACATATGCTTTTCTCACCATGGAACCATCTCTCCCCATCCATTCTCAGTGTGCCAATGCAGTCAGACATTTTTTCCTATCAGATCTTGTTCTGGGATCCTTCATCCCCACTAAGGGGACAGTAGATAATAGAAATCAACAGATAGTAATTCTTTACTTTCCTGCAGCTGGCATTCAGGGGCTTACACTCTCCCATTTCAGATCATCCCAAGGTCATTTAGAGGCAGATAAGATGTGCATTCTCCCAGGTTGCAAATGAGAAACTAGGACTCCTACGGAGAAAGTGAGTCAGCCAAGGCCACACAATGAGTTAAAAGCAGCATCATGATGACAGGCTCCCATTTGCGAAGTCCTGGTCTGTCACCTTTTCCAGCAAGGCACACGGCTGCAGTGAGCTGCAGACTCAGGGGCCAGGCAGGAAGCATAAAGGAACAAATGGGCAGGCGAGAGAACATTTTTCATCCTGCCAGTGGTCACTCAGCTTTAGCCAGAATTTTTCAAATGAGAAACAGGTCCAGATCTTTCCATTAAAAAAAAATTCTCCATAGATTATTTTTCTTTCTTTCTTTCTTTCTTTCAGCCACAGCATGACATGCAGGATCTTAGTTCCCCAACCAGGGATCAAGCCCAGGTCCCCTGCAGTGGGAGCGTGGAGTTTTAACCATGGGACTGTCAGGGAAGTCCCTCATTTTTTTAAAGAAAAGCTTTAAAGAGAATCTGGATTTTAATGTTCACTGTCATGATTTTGTACAAGCTGCCTCAAAGTTGATTTTAAATCTTTGTGAAAGCTGACTATCACACATCCATAAGCTAGAGTAACCAATAGGCAGTTTTCCACGTCTGCTTCACACTGAAGACATGAGAGTTTCAATATGGATGCAGAGATATCTGGCTAACAGACCTTTTCGCCATGGGAATCCCCATTCCACGGGAGATCCAAATCTCAATCAACAAACCCTGAGAACAGTGAAGATTTTGGTCAAGCAGAAACACTGCCAGGAAGGAGAAGATTATACCTGCAGTGTGATAGTCAACTTGTTCAGTCACCAAGTTGTCTGACGCTTTGTGACTCAATAGACTACAGCACACCAATAGACTATGGCACACCAATAGACTATGGCACACCAGGCCTCCCTGTCTCTCACCATCTCCTCGAACTCATGTCCATTGAGTCATGTCCATGTCCATTGGATGCCATCCAACCATCTCATCCCCTGTCACCCTCTTCTTCTCTGCCTGCAACCATTCCCAGCATCAGGGTCTTTTCCAATGAGTCAGCTCTTCACGTCAGGTGGCCAAAGTATTGGAATTTCAGCTTCAGCATCAGTCCTACCAATGAGTATTCAGGGTTGATTTCCTTTAGGACTGACTGGTTTGATTTCCTTTCAGTCCAAGGGACTCTCAAGAGTCTTCTCTAGCACCACAGTTTGAAAGCATCAATTCTTTGGCACTCTGCCTTCTTTATGGTCCAGCTCACATCTGTACATGACTACTGGAAAGACCATAGTCTTGTCTATATAGACCTTTGTTGGGAAAGTGATGTCTTTGCTTTTTAATACACTGTCTAGGTTTGTCATAACTTTCCTTCCAAGAAGCAAGCATCTTCTAATTTCATGGCTGCAGTTAACATCTGCAGTGATTTTTAGAGCTCAAGAAGAAATCTGTCACTTCTTTCACTTTTCCCCTTCTGTTTGCCATGAGTGATAGGACTGGGTGCCATGATCTTAGTTTTTTTTAGTATTGTTTGAAGCCCAGCTTTTTCACTCTCTTCTTTCACCCTTATCGAGAGGCTCTTTAGTTCCTCTTTGCTTTCTGCCATTAGACTGGTATCATCTGCATATCTGAGGCTATTGATATTTCTCCTGGTAGTCAACTAGCTCGGGAGAAAAAAAGAAAAAGTGTAGCATTTGCCAATTTTCATAATGTAAATATTCCCACCATAGCCAATAGCTACTATTAGTTGAGCAACCAGTTTGCAAAATTCATGAACATTTAATAGTTGGCTCCAGATATTTAATAATTGGTATACCAGAGTCCAGTGGTTCACTGGTGAGGTTTTTTTAAAAAAATCAATTTATTTTAATTGGAGGCTAATTACTTTACAATATTTTAGTGGTTTTTGCCATACATTGACATGAATCAGCCGTGGATGTACATGTGTCCCCCATCCTGAAGCCACCCGACCCCCCCCCCCACCCCCACCCCATCCCTCAGGGCTGTCCCAGTACACCAGCTTTGAGTGTGCTGTTCCATGCACTGAATGTGGACTGGTGATCTATTTCACATATGGTAATATACATGTTTCAGTGCTATTCTCTCAAATCATCCCAGCCCCATTTTCTCCCAGAGTCCAAAAGTCTGTTCTTTAGATCTGTGTCGTTTTTGCTGCCTTGCATAGAGGGTCATCGTTACCATCATTCTAAATTTCATATATATGCATTAATATACTGTATTGGTGTTTTTCTTTCTGACTTATTTCACTCTGTATAATAGGCTCATTTCACCCACCTCATTAGAATTGATTCAAATGTGTTCTTTTTAATAGCTGAGTAATATTCCGTTGTGTATACGTACCACAGCTTTCTTATCCATTCGTCTGCTGATGAACATCTAGATTGCTTCCATGTCCTAGCTATTGTAAACAGTACTGTGATGAACATTGGGGTACGTGTGTCTCTTTCAATTCTGGTTTTCTTGGTGTGTATGCCCAGCAGTGGGATTGCTGAGCCATATGGCAGCTCTATTTCCAGTTTTCTAAGGAATCTCCACACTGTTCTCCATAGTGGCTGTACTAGTTTGCATTCCTATCAACAGTGTAAGAGGTTTCCCTTTTCTCCACACCCTCTCCAGCATTTATTGTTTGTAGACTTTTTGATGGCATCCATTCTAACTGGCGTGAGATGGTACCTCATTGTGGTTTTGATTTGCATTTCTCTGATAATGAGTGATGTTAAGCATCTTTTCATGTGTTTGTTAGCCATCTGTATGTCTTCTCTGGAGAAATGTCTGTTTAGTTCTTTGGCCCATTTTTTGATTGGGTCGTTTATTTTTCTGGTATTGAGTTGCATGAGCTGCTTGTATATTTTTGAGATTAATTCTTTGTCAGTCGCTTCATTTGCTATTATTTTCTCCCACTTTGAAGGCTGTCTTTTCACCTTGCTTATAGTTTCCTTCATTATGCAAAAGCTTTTAAGTTTAATTAGGTCCCATTTGTTTATTTTTCCTTTTTTTCCATTACTCTGGGAGGTGGGTCTTACAGGATCCTGCTGTGATTTATGTCAGAGTGTTTTGCCTATGTTTTCCCCAGGAGTTTTATAGTTTCTGGTCTTACATTTAGATATTTAATCCATTTTGAGTTTATTTTTGTGTATGGTGTTCAAAAGTGTTCTAGTTTCATTCTTTTACAGGTGGTTGACTGGTTTTCCTAGCACCACTTGTTAAAGAGATTGTCCTTTCTCCATTGTATATCCTTGCCTCCTTTGTCAAAGATAAGGTGTCCATAGGTGCGTGGATTTATCTGTGGGCTTTCTATTTTGTTCCATTGATCTGTATTTCTGTTTTTGTGCCAGTACCATACTATCTTGATGACTGTAGCTTTGTAGTATTATCTGAAGTCAGGCAGGTTGATTCCTCCAGGTCTGTTCTTCTTTCTCAAGATTTCTTTGGCTATTTGAGGTTTTTTTGTATTTCCATACAAATTATGAAAATATTTGTTCTAGTTCTGTGAAAAATACTATTGGTAGCTTGGTAGGGATTGCATTGAATCTATAGATTGCTTTGGGTAGTATACTTATTTTCACTATATTGATTCTTCCATGAACATGGTATATTTCTCCATCTATTTGTGTCATCTCTGATTTCTTTCATCAATTTTTTATAGTTTTCTATATATAGGTTTTTTGTTTCTTTAGGTAGATTTATTCCTAAGTATTTTATTCTTTGCATTGCAATGGTGAATGGAATTGTTTCCTTAATTTCTCTTTCTGTTTTCTCACTGTTAGTGTATAGGGATGCAAGGGATTTCTGTGTGTTAATTTTATATCCTGCAACTTTTCCATATTCATTGATTATCTCTAGTAATTTTCTGGTGGTGTCTTAAGGGTTTTCTATGTAGAGGATCATGTCATCTTTAAACAGAGAGAGTTTTACTTGTTCTTTTCCAATCTGGATTCCTTTTATTTCTTTTTCTTCTCTGATTGCTGTGGCTAAAAATTCAAAAACTGTGTTGAATAGTAGTGGTGAGAGTGGGCACCCTTGTCTTGTTCCTGACTTTAGGGGAAATGCTTTCAGTTTTTCACCATTGAGGATAATGTTTGCTGTGAGTTTATCATATATGGCTTTTATTATGTTGAGGTATGTTCCTTCTATGCCTGCTTTCTGGAGGTTTTTTTTTTTTTTTTTATCATAAATGGATGTTCAATTTTGTCAAAGTTTTCTCTGCATCTATTGAGATAATCATATGGTTTTTATCTTTCAATTTGTTAATGTGGTGTATCACATTGACTGATTTGCGAATATTGAAGAATCCTTGCATCCCTGGGACAAAGCCCACTTGGTCATGATGTATGATCTTTTTAATATGTTGTTGGATTCTGTTTGCTAGAATTTTGTTGAGGATTTTTGCATTTATGTTCATCAGTAAAATTCAGCTTCCTATGCCCATTCCAGATCTACTAAATCAGACTCTCTATGTTTGGATCCTAGGAAGTAGTGTTTTCAAAGAGCCTTCTGAAAAGAGCAGCAAGATGTGGGAATCCCCAGTGCAATCCCTACATTCAGCTAGTAAAGAAACCATTCTAACATTCAGCCTGTTTATAATGGGTAAATAAAAGATTATAGAACAGAGGCGAGAAGTCCATGGCTCTGAGACCCACAAGATAAACATGTTAGATATTGTTAAGTAATGATTATAATAATAATAAAACAAATTTAATTGCAAATAGCATTTTTTTTAGATCAGTCACTATTCTAGGTACTTTACTTGCATTATTTTTTTTTAACCCTCTCTCTGTGAGCTAAGTATCACTAGTATTTATATTTTATGTATGGGAAAATGACAATACAGAGAAATTAAATAACATGCCTGAGATCACATTGCTGGTATACTACATAGCTGGGATTGGAATCCAGGCAGCCTGGTTCTGGAAACTGCACACTCAACCACAATTAGGGAAAGTAACTTCTTCCTGAAAGTATAGATTATTTTGCATAGAACAGCCGTACACAGAAATTTTTCATTGAATTAGACTGAGCAAAGGACAGGAGTTCATTTTTTAGAAAAGGTCACACCCTTCTGTCTTTCCCAGGGTATCTGAAAATCTTTGTAGGCTTTTATTCCATTTTATTGACCCTTTGGCAAAGTCTATTGTGAATCCCCTAAGTCCTTGAACAGATTTCCTGGTTACTGACAGGAAGAGTTGAGTCTTCTATCTTATTTGTGTGTGTGTGAGTGGTTTTGTTTTCACTCAACGTGGCATCCTAGTGGCATTAATACTCCTTCTACTGACTCTGGAAGTGGACTCCACACCCTGTGGGAGCTATACACCATCTGTTTCCAAGTCATCCTGCCTTCAGCCTTTCATTCAGCACTGTCCTGGTCTCACACCATGACTGAGGCTAGAAACCAGCAGATGTTCGGCTGCTCAGAAGAGACTATCAGTCTGTCCTCACAGGGCAAGCCTGGGACCATTAAACATTACAGATCTTCCAGGCACATGGAGAGGAGAATGATAGCAACCCTATAAAACCTTTAGGAGCTCTTTCCCAGCAAAATAATAAACAACTTAACCTTCATTTACCAAGTACCTAAAGCCTAATTTAGAAGAAATAGACTCAGAAGTTTAAATTTGACTTAGAAGACCAAATAGTGCTTTATCAGAATGTTTATCTTTTGCTTTGTTTTAGAAAGGATTTAAGGCCAGAGTCTCAGTCCCTGAGACGCACAGTGGCTGAGTCGATGTAAATGAGAAGTGACCAGCTGGAAACTGTGATGATCTGGGAGAATCATCTAGAGGGGGAAACCACTGCCTGCAGTCAGTCTCTTGTGGACATGTCTGTGAATTTTTTTAAGAAAAGGCATAGGACTTTTACTTATCTTAATGAGAAACTATATAACTTGGACCAGTGGGGACAAAAAGAAAAACTGGACAAAATACTTAAAAATCTGCTCTAAGATCTAAAGGGCTAACAAAAGAGTGAAGAATCACAGAGCAAGGAGCTGAGGCTAGAGCAAAGTCAGTGGGTAACCCTTGTGTTTGGAGATATTTTTGCTCTGGAGACATTTACCAATTCCAGAAGAAACAAATAAACTAAAAGAAGGCAGGAATAAGAATGTGGGAATTGGAGTTCAGAAACAAAGATTGGTGGCAGTGGCATGAGGCTGTTAAAGAATGTTCATTTTGGGTAAGGACTCAGAATAGCTGCCCAGCAGAAATGAGAATGAACCTGGAAATAGGTGCTTGTAGAGACAGCAATTTAGTTTTAAATCATCTCAATCTCTGAAACGGGACCGAAATGCTAATGGATTGATATTAACAAGGCAAACCTATATCTACTAGGGAAAAAGCTAACATAACCCTAGGCATCAAATTATTTCTATGACAAATTCTGCAATACAACATCCAGAACACGATAAAAAATAACCAGTTACACCAGAAGCTAAAACAACATTAAGTATAATTGAACAGAAAAGATAGGGCCACATCCATAGGCGCTCAAGATACTAGATTGATCAGGCATGTATGCCTGATCTATGCTTACATAGTAAGTAACTATGCTTACTACCTTCCAGAGAATAAAATACAAGATAGATAATTTCAGCAGACTACTGAAAACCATGCAAAATAATAAAGGGGAAATTTCAAATTTGAAAAATAAAAGATTGACGTCAAGAATTTTATAGACTATTAGGTGCTTCTTAAAAGAGAATCAGTAAACTTCAAGATAGATCAAAATAAAATAACAAGATTAAAGCACAGAAAGCAAAAAGAATGGAAAATTATTATGATTGCTGTTTACTCAGTCCATGTTTGTTTGTATCTACCCGTATTTTTATAATTCTAGTTCCTTTTGATTCCTGAGTTTCTATCTCAAATACTTCTGCTGCTTCCTGAGTAATATCCTTGAGTTATTTCCGTTAGAGTATGTCTATTATTGAGACTTTTTTTTTTATTTGTATGAAGATGTCCTCATTTTACACTTTCTCTTGAAAATACATCTTTGTTGAATATAAAATTTACATTTGCGGTTATTTTCTTTCAGCACTTTAAAAATATAATTCGCTTATTTCTTGTGAAGAGTCAGTTGTCCGTCTTAATGCTGATCGTTTTGTAGTAATTTGTCTCTCACCCTTTCTTCACTCTGAATGCTTTTAAGAACTTGTTTGTGGTTTTCAGCGACGTTAGTAGGTTGTGTCTAGGTGTGATTTCTTTCATTTAACTTGCTTTGGGTATATTGGACTTCTTGAATTTGTATTATAATATCTTTTATCAGGTTTAGAAAGCTCTTAGCAATTGACTCTTCACACGTTATTTCTGAATCCTCTTACTTTCTCTGTATGACATCCCATTTCCCATGTATGTTAGGGTTTTCCATTGTACCCACCATATTTCCCACATATTTTATTTTGTTGAGTTTAAAAATACAAAAATTACACAACAATCATGTTATGTATGTTGGCTAGAAAAAAATAAAGCTGCAGTGTTCTAAGATCTTTGCACTGTCTGGGAGGATGGAATAAGTAGAGATACACAATAACATTTAGTTAGTCAAGAATAAATGTTGTGGCACTTCCCTGGTGGTTCAGTGGTTAAGAATCTGCCTTGCAATGCAGGGGATGCAGGTTCAATCCCTGGTCAGGGAACTAAGATCCCACATGCCATGGAGCAACTAAGCATATGTGCTGCAATAAGGCCTGATGCAGCCAAATAAATAAATAAATATATACATATTTTTAAAGAAAGAATAAATATTTTGATCTCTCATGTAACTGCAAAAAGAATAGGTAAGGGTTGTCAACTTTCCAAATTAATAAGATAAGTAAAAAGTGGAAAGATAAAAAAAAATTAGTAAATCTGAAAAGTCAACAAATGAATGATGTAATTAAGCCTATCTCTAGAGGGAAATGAATGGCTTTACAAATTCACACATTAGAGAAGAAGAAAACTGTTACCAAAAAAATCAGTGAACTGTGCATCCATTTCAAGAACATGAGAGAAGACTAGAAATTAGTTACATAAGAAGCATACAATAGAAAAGATCAATGAAATCAAAAGCAACCCCTAAGGAATCTTAGAGAAAGTGCAAGAGCCACCAAAGCACAAAAACAACCAATGTCAGGAGTATAAAAAGTAACATCACTTACAAATTATATGGACATGAAGAAGACAGTTAGAGGACATTATAAACAAGATATTTGAAAACATAGATGAAATGGGAAAATTTCATCTACATAATATACATTATCAAAACTGCCACACGAATAGCAAAATTGACTAGTGCTATAACTCTTCAAGTCATTTAATGCTTTGCACAAAGAAAACTCCAGACCCAAATATCTCTCTTCTGAGTTCTAAAAAAAATAGTTAAGAAATAAATAACCACCATTTTATAGGGTTCTTCCAGAGAATAGAAAGAGGGAGCACTCCTTTCTTCTTCTGAGGTCAAGACAGCTCTGAACAGGGACAATAAGAGAAGAGAAAATTACAGACACTATTTCATAATCAAAATGAAAATCCTAAACAAAATATTAACACTAGTAAACAGGATATAGGAGTTAATATCATGACCAAGTTGACAAGAAAAAAATAATACTGTCATTATTCATAGGTGACAAGATTATAGGAAAGCCCCAAAATGCTATTGAAAAATATCAGAATTACTAAGTGAATATGGCAAGGTCACTGGACATGAAATCTATAGAAGAGTAATTATTTCTATTTTGATCTATCAGCAACAAAAATTATAACATAATATTTTTAAAGATACTCTTTATAATAATATCAAAAAACATCAAATACCTGGAACAAAGATCTAACAACCAATGTGCAACATCTCTATACTGAAAACTACATAGCAACACTAAAAGAAGTATAGGAAAACCAGAGTTGGACACAACTTAACAACTAAGCAACAACAAATAAGTAGACCAATATGTTATACGTTTGGATTGAGAGACAGTATTTAGAGATGTCAGTTCTCCCAAGTGGACATGTAAGTTAAAGGCCATCTCATGTCTTGTAGTTTTTTTTCCCCACAATTTGACATGTGGATTCTAAAATTTATATGTAAAATGTAAATGTCTAACAGGTTCAAAATTGTTTTGAACATATATAAAAACTTGGATTAAATTTAAGACTTAAGGGTATACAAATAGACCAATGGAATAGAAAAGGAAGACCATAAACACAGTTACATGTGTATTTGGTCATTTGATTTATGATCAAGATGCCACTGAAGTTCAATGGAGAAAGGATGAGCTTTTCAATAAATGATGCCATCAGTTGGATATCAGTATGGAGGAAAATTGATTCTAAACTCCTGTATCAAAAATAAAATAAAAAAATACCCCCCTGTATTAGACCATATAAAAATCAGTTCTAGGTGGGATAATCTAAATGGAAAACATAAAGCCACCAGAAGATAATCTAGGAGAATATGTTGATGACCTCAGGGTGGTATAGGTCTTCTGAAATAGGATATTAAATATCCATTTAAAAAACTGATAAGTTGAACTGTACATCAAGAGATACCATTAAGAGAGTGCAAATACAAGCTACAGAAAGGAAGGACATATTTGCAACATACACATTTAACCACGGGCTCATATCTAGACATCTACAAAGCAGTAAGAAAAGCACAGAAAAGCAAGTCGCAAAATGGGAAAAAGGCATGAACTATTTATCCCTTTAAAAAGCATATCAACATTTCAATAAACATAGAAATGAAGCTAACTTCACGAATAATCAGGAGAGATACAAATGAAATCACAATGAGTTGTCACTTACACCCCCACCAGAATGGCTAAAATTAAAATGACTGACAATCACAAGTGTTCGAGAGAATTTGGAGCACTGAGAATCGTCACATACTGATGGTGGGAGTGTAAATTGGTGCCGCCACTTTGGAAACTACTTGGCAGGATCGATTAAAACTGAACGTTCTCCTACCACTCCCCGTGTACATCCAACAAAAATGCGTGCACATGTACAGCAAGAGACATATACAAGAATATTTACAGACTCATTATTCAAAGTGTAAGCAGCTCAACTGTCCCTCAACAGTAAGACCACAGATGGATGAATTGTGACATATTCATTCAATAGAATCCTATAGAGAAATGGAAACAAGTCAACTACACCCATATACAACAATATGGACAAATGCTAGAAGTGTGATATTGAGCAAAGGAAATCAGATACACATAAAATCGTGCTGGATTATTTCCTTTATATAAATTTCAAAAAGCAGGCAAAATTAAGCAACACTTAGAAATGCATGTTAGATTGTAAATTTATGAAGAAAAACAAAGATATCATGATAAGAGTCACATAGAAAATTCTCTTTGGTGGGACAGTGTACATGGCTAAAAAGGGTACATGGAAGTTCCTCGTGGGTCTGGAAATATTTTAATTCTTGACCTAGGTGGTGGTTGTTTGGGTGTTAACTTTGTGATAGTTATACAATTTTGCTGTATGATTTTGCTTTGAGTATGTGTGTTAGATTTTACAATTTATGAGAGTTAAAAATGGGAGAGAGACAAGAAACCTAGATTTTCAAATGGAATTCCTGGATTGAAAATATTACCAACTAATTTTGAAAACTTGAGACATCTGTGTGGGCCATACCCATTTTATCTATGAGCTGCCACTGTGTAACTCCTTAAGGTAACCTGTGTTTGTTTGGCAGTTCTGGAAAGGGAGCTTGGTTCTTTTCTGGCGTTTAAGAGTCTGAGGAAGTTAGGGGCCACCACTTGAGTTTACATGTAGAGGACCAGAATTATTGAGGGCAGGAAGAGAAGGGGACGACAGGATGAGATGGTTGGATGGATCACCAACTCAATGGACATGAGTTTGGGTAAGCTCCAGGAGTTGGTGATGGACAGGGAGGCCTGGTGTGTTACGGTCCATGGGGTCGCAAAGAGTCAGACACAAATGAGTGACTGAACTGAACTGAACAAGTCAAACTTATTTCTCTCAGCTTTTTTCCTTTTTTCTCTCTCCTCTCTGTCAGTGGCAGCAGAGCACTGAAGAAAGTTCTGGGGAGACATTTTACAAATTTGTTTCTGATATGTCCATGAATGATAGTGTAGTAGGGTTAGTCGATCAGTCATGTCTGACTCTTTGCAGCCCCATGGACTGTAGCCCACCAGGCTCCTCTGTCCATGGGGATTCTCCAGGCAAGAATACTGAAATGGGTTGTCATTCCCTTTTCCTGGGGATCTTCCCAACCCAGTGATTGAAGCAGGGTCTCCTGAATTATGGGTAGATTCTTTACCATCTGAGCCACCAGGGAAGCCCATGCATGATAGCAACCTCGCAAATGAAATAGCACTCATTCTGAAGCTTCTGAGGCTTATTGGAGATTATAAGACAGAGGAGAAAAAAATATAGTAATAGCATTACCATTATGGAGCGCTTAATATACATCCAGCCCTGTACAAGATTCTTGACATATCATTTAGTGATCATACCATTTAAATATTCCTGTGCCATGGGAATTATCAGATCTGTCTTACAGATGAGAAAGTTGAGGCTCAAGAACTTAGCATGCCAATGGTAAATGGCACAGACAGGATTTTTGCTTAGGGCGGTTTATTACTAACCATTACATCATCGTTGTGAGGCCATCAGTCCTCATGTGAGAAATATAGACATATTTGCAATTCCACATGAAAATGGGCTCCAGCTGCTAAAGCCCTCACTACCTTGAGCGCTCAGTAAGTATGGGTAATTGTTACAATCTGTTCATCCTCCCTGTTTCCCTGAGACCCTTGGAACAAGCTCAGTGTGGTTGAACAAAGCCCAGACCAGCTCCCCAGCTTGAACACAAAGCACATGGAAAGAAAAGGCATCTAGCAGTCATAGAATTTACACATAGCGGGCCAGAATTATACTAAAGCAGCAGTCATAGCAGTCAGTACACCCTTACTGTAGGACCAAGGACAATACAGGCTAAGTAATGAGTGTTCAAGCATAGCACAGGGGGGAAAAAAGAAGGTAGAGTCTGTTTGTAAGACATGTATTAAGCTAATCTTAAAAATGCATTCCAATATATGGTGTGTGCAGACAAATACTATTTGATTTCACATATATAAGGTACCTAGAACAGTCAAATTCATAGTTAGAAAGTACACTGGGAGATGCCAGGGCCCAGGGAGGGGGTTTGGGAGGAAGGGGGATGAGGACTCAGTGTTTAATGGGGACAGAGTTTCAGTTTAGGAAAGTGAAAAATTCAGGAGCTGGATGATGGTGTTAGATAACAATGTGAACGTACTTAGTGCCATTTGGTACAGCTAAATATGGTAAAATATTTTATTTTAGATTATGTGACTTTTACCACAATAAAACAGCATTAAAGAAAAGAAATTTAGAAAATTAAAACACGTTAGTCTCGAAAAATACCAATAGAGATAGTCTGGTCCCTTTTCTCCATCCTAGACTATGGGAATTGAGGCCCAGGGTGATACGGGACCTGGGGTAGTAGTGAGAAGATGTTCACTCCACACATGATGACTAGTTAGCAATGGCACTTGGGCAAGTCACTTCATCTCTTTGGACTTCACTATCTTTCAAATGGGAGTGTTAGAATAAAGGTTTTTTTTTTTTTTTTTAAGGAATTTAAGCTTTTCTTTCTGACAAATCTTAACTGCAATTCCAGTACGAGGCAGGGTATGGTTAGGTAGTGAGGAGAAGAGGTCAAGTTTCCCTCCTTGGAGCTGCCTTGGAGGTAGCTCCTGGACCAATACTCTGGACCAGTACCGGCACACAGTAGGTTCACAATGAATATTTGAAGAGTGAAGTGTGAGTTTTCTGTGTTTCTGGAGAGAATAGTTTATAACAATCTAGGGCAGGGCACTTTAAGTTCCTTTCCAACTCAGAAACTCCCGTCATCTAAGGGACCTGCTTAAGATCATCCTGAGATCAAGGTATGGGCAGAGCTGGGTAGCAAACTGGCTCTCCCATCCGGCACTCCAGGGTCCCAGGACTCAGTCTCTGGCCTCTTGGCCCATGGGCTAGTTCACTTCTGAGCTCTTCAGTTCCACCTCTGGCTCTCCAGAGTTGTGTGGAGAGGCGTTCTCTGCTCTTCCTCTCCTGTTTCTTTTAAACTCTGATTTGATTTTCACCTTTGCCTTGGACATGCACTCTGACAACAGGAAACACGCCCACACATGAGAGTAAGTTGAAAGTTAATTCCAAGCCCTTCATGTCCAGGTGAAAGGTCAGGAACCAAGACACCTTCATCTTAGCAGTGGGATTATGAAATAGCAGGGCTGGAGGATAGCTACAAGTCATCTCCAGTGTAGTATCATGGTGCAGAGTGTGAACGTCAGGATACTTTCCTGAAAATAAAGTTAAAAAAAGTGTGGACAGGCTTGGTTCAAATCTTAACTCTACCACTCATTGGCTAGAGGAACTTCTGCAAGACACCGGATTCTTTGGGTTTCAGGTTTGGTTTTATTTTTATTTTTTTTGTATAATGGGGATAACAGCATCCCTTACCTTCTGGAGACACAATGGGGAAAGTATATAAAATATTAATGTAGAGCCTGGCAGCCAGGATATGCTCAGTCAGTGGGAGCTATAATCGTTCTGACCAACCAGCTGCTGAATGAATTCTCTTGATGGTATCCCTGCCAAATTATCCTCTGCTTGAAAATTTCCAGGAATGGAGAACTCACTACCTCAAGGGGAATCAGCTAACCCTCAAGCATCTGATCAGCTCAGGCTTCTGCCTTCCTCTTGAGACAAGGAAGTCCCTGGAGGCCGAGATGAGACCATTCCAGTGGGATCCCAGAGTGCAATGCCACTCTGACAGTCGAACCTACAGTTAAACTTGAGATGAACAAAAGGCTTCACCTCCCATGTCTGTTGGGTTGGCAGTGTCTGTGCAAAGCTCACCTAAACCCAAATTACTGGCCTGCCAGACAGAGGGAAACTCTGAAATAAGTTTTTAGCAGCAGGGTTCCTAAGTGGTGGACATCCAGCTGCTTCCTTTATGAGTTTGCCTCCAGCCCCTAGCCTCGCCAGGAACAGACAGGTACTTCTCTTTAGTCCACTCAGAATGTTTCCTTTTCAGTCTGAAATCTGAGACTATCATTTCCTATACTTGTCAGCTCCTTGAGTACAGTGGCCTGAGATCCCTGTGAACCCCTATGGTGGAAAATCTGGTGGATACATGACATTTCTTTTCTTAAGAAATTCAGGATTACAGAGAATCTCTCTTTGCCTAGTATTTGGAAACCTAGTCCTTACAACAGAGAAGGCAATGGCGCCCCACTCCAGTACTCTTGCCTGGAAAATCCCATGGACGGAGGAGCCTGGTAGGCTGCAGTCCATGAGGTCGCTAAGAGTCCGACACGACTGAACGACTTCACTTTCACTTTTCACTTTCATGCATTGGAGAAGGAAATGGCAACCCACTCCAGTATTCTTGCCTGGAGAATCCCAGGGACGGGGGAGCCTGGTGGGCTGCCGTCTATGGGGTCGCACAGAGTCAGACACGATTGAAGCGACTTAGCAGCAGCAGCAGCAGCAGCAGCAGTCCTTACAATCTCCATACTTCTATCCTCAATTAATAGGAGATAACACACACTACAGACCACCTGTGACCACCTCTGTTGGTCATCAAGGCACTCAGTGCTCTGCCTACTTCATCTAACCAACGTTATCACCCTGCACAGACTCTTTAGTCAAGCTAGTAGCTTTCTTCATTTTACCCTGTGACACTAATGCCTAAGGACCTTTACCCATGCTATCTCAGGCATAGCATCTCCTCTTTTCCTGCCTTTTACTTACTTCAAAGCCCCACTTTCTCTGGACCTACCATCTATGATCTTGCCCTTCCCAACAACCCAGAATCCATCCCTATAATATAGATGCAGTCACTTTAGTTTTCTGAATTGGTGGCAAGTTTACTGGCAGGCTTGGCCACTCTGAAATAATTTCATAAGTACTGTCCATGAGTAGTATTTTTATGAGTATTATGGTCATTTAGGTTAAGTATTATGACTTATACTTCTTTCATATTTTCTTAAGTGCCTAGCCTAATAGATGCTTAGTAAATTTCTTTGGATAAAAGTAATCTATTTGAAATGATAGACAGTATTAAGCTAGAACTAGCAGTGGACCTCAGGTCAGCCACAAAGAAAGGAAATTATATAAAATCAGCAGTCCCACTCTGGTCAACTCAATTAAAGCTAAGCTACTTAATGCCAGTTACCATGGTTTGACTTTAATGCCATTAAATTAAATGGACAGGCAACTTTGTGTGATTTTCAGTTGACCACTGAACTCAGGAGTACAATAAATATTAATAATGAATGAAAGGATGGAGGGATTCCTGAGATGGAAATATAATTTCACATGTGGTTAAGGAAGGCTGATAAATACAATAGATTATCAAAATCAGTTCTTGAGGCTGCCCTCCGATCTCAGTTATTCCCTCTGCTCTGTAGCAGGCCATTCAAGGCTCTTCATATTTTCTTCTTCTTTCTTTTTTTTTTTTTAATTGACATGTAGTTAAATTTATAATGTTGTGTTAGTTTGAATTATATAGCAAAGTGGTACATCTGAAACCAACACAACATTGTCAATCAACTATACTCCAATATAAAATAAAAATTAAATTACTGAAGTATACAGCAAAGTGATTTAGCTACACATATATATGTGTGTGTACATATATTCTTTTTCAGATTCTTTTCCATTGTAGATTATTATATTGAGTATAGTTTCGTGTGCTTTACAGTAGGTCCTTGTTGCTTACCTATTTTATATACACTAGTATGTACATGTTAATCCCAAACTCCTAATTTATCTCCCTTCTTCACTGTTCCCCTTGGAAGCCATAAGGTTGTTTTTTGTGAGTCTATTTCTGTTTTGTAAATAAGTTCATTTACTTTGTTTTTTTTTTTTTTAGATTCCACATGTAAGTGATATCATATATTTGTCTTTCTCTGACTTACTTCAGTTAATATAATTTCTACCCATGTTGCTGCAAATGGCATTATTTCATTCTTTTTATGGCTGAAAAATATTCCATTGTATACATATACCACATCTTTTTTATCTCTTCATCTGTTCATGGACATTTAGGGTGCTTCTATGTCTTGGGTATTTTAAGTAGTGCTGCTATTAACACTGAGGTGCTTGTATGGTTTCAAATTAGAGTTTCCTCTGGATATATGCCAGGAGTGGGATTGCTAGATCGTATGATAGCTCCATTTTTAGTTTTTAAAGGAACCTCCAAACTGTTCTGCATAGTGATCACACCAGTTTATGTTCCCAGCAAGAATATAGGAGGGTTCCCTTTTCTTCATACCCTCTCCAGCATGTATTATTGATAGACTTTTTAATGAAGGCCATTCCGACTGGTGTGAAGTGGCACCTCATTGCAGTTCTGATTTGCATTTCTCCAAAAATTAGTGATATTCAACATCTTTTCATGTGAAACTCTCCCTAATCTAAGCACAGATGCTCTGCCAGTTTTATCTCTCGTATTTTCTCTGTTTGCCCTGTGTTCCAGAAAATGGACTATTTGGTGTTTTCAAAATGTAGTTTTAATCTCCTTCTATTATCTTTGCTTATATATATATATATATTTTTTTTTTTTCCCTCTAAGATAGACTAAAACCAACCCACAATCTAAGCTCCAGCAACCTCATCTCTGAAACTATTCTAATCAAAGGAAAAGTTTATGATCTCCCTGTTTTTGAATTTTTTCTAGCAGATAATTTGACTGTACTTCTTTGACAAGACTTTGTATATTTGGGCTCATATATATAATTTGTGACTGATTATTTACATGCCATTCTCAAGAGCTCCTCCTGGACTGCAGTCTGAGGGCTGCTGCTGCTGCTGCTAAGTCACTTCAGTCGTGTCTGACTCTGTGAGACCCTATAGACGGCAGCCCACCAGGCTCCCCCATCCCTGGGATTCTCCAGGCAAGAACACTGGGGTGGGCTGCCATTCCCTTCTCCAGTGCATGAAAGTGAAAAGTGAAAGTGAAGTCGCTCAGTCATGTCCGACTCTTAGCAACCCCATGGACTGCAGCCTACCAGGCTCCTCTGTCCGTGGGATTTTCCAGGCAAGAGTACTGGAGTGGGGTGCCATTGCCTTCTGAGGGCAGAGGTGGTCTTTTATCTATCTTGATGTTTCCTGTGGCACTTAGAAATAGCCAAGTTTGCTCAACAGTGGCTAATAATAGTGCTAACATTCTAAGAGCACTTCTGGGTGCTAGGAATCATGTCTTATCTCAGTGAATGCTCACCATGACCCTCTGATGCAATGATGCAAGCACTTTTTTTTTTTTGGCCACACTGTACAGCTTGTAGGGTCTTAGGTTCCCCGACCAGGGATTGAATCCAGGTCCATGGCAGTGAAAGTGTGCTGATTCCTAATCATTGGACCATCAGGGAAGTCCCTGAAGCAAGAACTCTCATTGTTGTCTTTTTCAGATGAGGAAAGTAAGAGATACCCTTAAGTATCTTGTCTGAAATACCTGTGAAATAGAGGCAGCAGAGTACAACCCTAGAAGTATGACTACAGAGCCTGAGTTCTTGAAAAGGACTTGGTGACCCTTCCATGGGCAACAGTCCTAGAGAGAAGAACAGACTCTCAGAAATAGCAAAAGGGGGTGTAGGAACCACAGCATAGACCTCTAGAGATCCTGACTCTTAAAAGTGTCATTAACCGATTCATATTCAAGTGGCCCCCTAAGTGTTGAAACAGACAAAGAAAAAGAGGGAAAGCAAGTTCTAAGGACCAGATTTCTATTGACCAAAGCGCCCCTTCAAAACAGAGCATAAGGCTCTGCTGAGCTGAAATTTTCAAAACCATCTCTCTCCCGCAGAGTGAACCCTTCAAAGGATTCCCTTTAGGGTGAAGCATTCCAGCTGATGTTTGCTTGCTCTCTCTGCTCTGTTCCTAGCAGACAGCCAAATGTGCAGGGTGCCCAGGGAGGCTGCGGAGCTGGGGAGGCTGGGGAGCCGGGCGAGCTTGGACTGCTTTGTGTGTCAGGTGAGAAGAGACCTGTCTCTCCCACTCGCCTGGTCCACTGGCCTGAACGACAGCCGAGCTGCATCAGGGCTGGGCTTCCACGGATAGGAGCAGGTTTGGAAGCCACATGTGTTTTTCCATTGAACTGCTTGTCAATGTTTGGCAAAGAACAGTGATGCAAGCACTCTTAACCCGCTCTGCTCTTTGAGGCTATTGCAGCAAATATCACTTGACGAGGGAGAGCAAGGACTGAGGGAATTCGTAAGCCATTAGCTGAGATTTCAGGGTCTCTTTCTCTCTCTCCCTCCCGCCCTCTCTCCACTCCAGCTTTCCTGGTGTCACAACAGGACCTACTCGGGTGGTGAACAGAGAGCACTGGATTTGGAGTTGGGAACCCTGGGTTTTAGATCTGCATCTTCAATTTGCATCTTATATGACCTGCTGCAAATCAAGGATCTCCATTTCCCCATCCGCAAAATTGAGCTATAGGTGACAACTGTTGTATCTGCCTCTTTAACTGGAGCTACTGTGGTGATCATTGAACCATCATGTCAAGGGGTCTTGTCAGTTCGAGACCACAATGAAATAAACAAAGGATCATGGTTTGTGGGATTTTGTAATGCACATGCAGATACAAAAACAAATACAAAACAACAGGCTGTAGGATATACTTCTAAATGGAAAGTGTGTTTTTAAATGTTTTCCATTTTACAATTTTGGGACCTGTTAAATAGAGTAGATGGAAACTTGTTAAACTCTGTATGCTTAAAAGACTCTCTCCTCTCTCCCTTTTGCTCTCTTTGAATCATTTCGAGTCTCTTCTGGGATGCCATGATGAATCTATCCAAATTTATTACCCAGGCCACTGAGATTTGTTGCTTTTAAACTGTGAAAGTGACACAATTGGTACTTTGTAAAGTGCTGACCTGTTTTCTTATTATTCTGTATTGTTTACTTTCTTTATAAGGTTACAGGTCCCTGAGGGAGGCCTTATGCATCTATCATGGACTATGACACTGGCATTTTGGAAATGATTCAGTGCATCTTTAATAAGTTTGCCACTCAAATATTTCATGTTCAAATCCCGTGTGCCTCTTACTTTGTGTGTAGCACTTTGTTACGTGATATGGAGCTCAAGAACTCTAGGAAATAGAATTATATTATCTAAATCATATCTTACTTTTAAATAGGAGTTTACAACTCAAAAGCATTTCTCAATGTGAGCCACAAAATCAATAAAGTAGTATTGGATTATAAACCAAAGTATAATATTAACATATGAATTCATATCTATGTAAATAAATAATGAAATAGGTAAATAAATGGGTGAGAATAGACAGTCTCCCAGGCAGAATTCCAGGACTTCCCTGGTGGCTCAGACAGTAAAGCGTCTATCTACAATGTTGGAGACCTGGGTTCGATCCCTGGGTCAGGAAGATCCCCTGGAGAAGGAAATGGCAATCCACTCCAGTACTATTGCCTGGAAAATCCCATGGACAGAGGAGCCTGGTAGGCTACAGTCCATGGGGTCGCAAAGAGTCGGACACAACTGCGCGACTTCGCTTTCACTTTCTGCCTTTAAAGAAAATGGGGCCTCATTCTCCACACCTTAAATGTAGACTGGGCATAGTGACTTCTTTCCAAAGAGTTAGCCAAACAAATATTTAGTTTATTAGTTAGTAATAATACATCACTGCTGGTTCTTTAATTTTGACAAATGACCATCCTTGTGTAAGATTTTAATTATAGGGAGAAAACTGGCTGTGGGGTATACCAGAACTCTCTGAACTACAATTAGTCCTCTGTATTTGTGGAGGCAGAAGTCTCAAATTTGGAGGGCCAACTGCATTATGCCATTTTATATAAGTGACTTGAGCATCTATGGATTTCGGTATTTGAGGGATATCCCATCATAGATATCAGGGGGCAGCTGTATCTTAAAGACCTTTCTATAAATATAAAACTACGATAAAAAGTTCATTAGAAACATAGTTTCACAACTGTGTGCTTGTCTAATGCATGTTATATTGAATATACATGCTTGTCTTTGCTGTCTCCCCCAAAACCCACAAAAATCATAGCAAAGGAATGAAACAGGTGGGAACCCACAGAACAAAGAGACACTGAGAAAAGGCAAGAGGAGGCAAAGGAAGTAAAACATTTGTAGGATGTAAAGTGGATACATGGAAGGTAACTGATATAAGCAAGGTGAGTAAAGCTGAAGCCTACCTGTGGGCAGAGAAAGTGGGTGGATGATAATAAGAGAGTAAGAGAAGCTAATAATACCACAGGTCACCAGAAAGGGGTAGCAATTTGAAGTACTAGAGACTCAAAGCGCTGAGGTACAACAGGATGAAACTGATAGAAAGCTGCAGAACCCCTCTCCCAGCTCATGCAGCCAAGCATGCAGCCTTCTTTTCAGCCGAGCAGCAGACTGGAGGCTGCAGTGGAGGTGAAGTGAGGGGATTCTAGACTGGGTCACTGGGTATACCTGGTGTGGGGGATCCCCATCTCTTGGCCATCTTCCTCCTCTCATGCAGACCATCCTATTGACTTTTGGCATTTATAAAAATAGATAGTTGTGTGTGTGTGTGCTCAGTCGTGTTCGTCTCTTTGCGGTCCCATGGACTGTAGCCTGGCAGGCTTGTCTGTCCATGGAATTTTTCAGGCAAGAATCCTGGAGTGAGTTTCTATTTCCTACTCCAGGGGATCTTCCTGACCCAGGGATCAAACCCACATGTCCTGCATCTCCTGTATTGGTAGCACACTTGGCATAAGAATAAAGGCAAGGGTCTCTAAGTATGGGAGGACAGCAACTAAAAGGAACAAACAGAAAAATGTAAATCACAGGAAACAAGCACATTTCAGGGACCAAAAGAATGTTTCAAAAAAAGATACTCTTATTTGAGAGATGAGAAGCATGAATAGGATGCTCTTATAAAGGTATAATAACAAAATAAGAAAGAACTCTGGAAATTCAGTGCAATAGATAAATAGATTAGCTAATAAAAATGCTGAAATGTAAAGTTGAAGGTACCACTCAGAAGATAGCTTAAGTCATGTCCGACTCTTGTGACCCCATGGACTGTAGCCTGCCAGGCTCCTCTGTCCATGGGATTCTCCAGGTAATAATACTGGAGTGGGTTGCCATTTCCTTCTCCAGGGGATCTTCCTGACCCAGGAATCAAACCTGAGTCTTCTACATTGCAGACAAATTCTTTACCAACTGAGCTGCAAGGGAAGCACCTAGAAAATAGCTTAAAGTCTGATAAATAGAGTCTTAGAAGTTCAACATACAACTAGTAGGAAATGAAAGTGAAGGAGAGGAGAAAAAATGGAGAGAGGGACACTGTTAAATAAATTATAGAAGAAGATATCCTAAAAGTGAAGGATCTGAATTCTCAAATTGAAAAATCTCACAGAATGCCTAGCCTCACAAATGACCCATGAATGAAAAACACTTTAAACCACAGTCACAATTCAAGGGACAAAGGGGTGGTCATTACAGCTTCTGCAGGGAGAGAAAGAAAGGAGATCACATGAACGGAGGAGTGCTCAGAATGGGCTTGCCTTTCATCAGCTCCAGTGGAAAAGAGAGGTTAATGGAGCTATATCTGCAAAGTTGGAATGAAATATCTGTAAACTTTTGAATGAAAATTATTTCCAAGCTTGCATTAATCCCCAATCGATGGAGTTTTAGGTGGAGTAAAAGCCTTCTCAGATATGCAAGACCTAGAAATTTCTCTCACTTACTCTTTCTTAAGGAGGTACCAGAGGATACAATCCACTGACATGGGAGAGTCGATGAAAACCTGAGGAAGGATGACATAGGGAGACCAGGAGAGCCAAATTTAGAGAATGAGAGAGCCAGCCCCAGAAGACAGCTCTCCTGCTGGGCCCACCAGGTCCAGCCAGGCCAGGCTGGAGCAGGAAGGACCAGGGATGTTCTCCTGTTCACTTCAGGAGAACAGTGAAAACTGAGAGATCTAGGAGAGAGGAAGCAATGAAACTGAGAGATCTCATATGTGCACACATAGCTAAGAGGAGTTCTGCAGTTTGTTCTGCAAGTTTGGGTCTGAGTCAATGATAAAGTACATAGAAAAAAAATCAACAAAACAAACAAATGGTATAAACAAAGCAGGAAAACCAAAGTTTCAGAGTACACTATTTAGCTCCACTGTGAAGGTATTTGCGAAGTTGCTTCAGTCATGTCTGACTCTGTGCGACCCCATAGACGGCAGCCCACCAAGCTCCCCCGTCCCTGGGATTCTCCAGGCAAGAACACTGGAGTGGGTTGCCATTTCCTTCTCCAATGCATAAAAGTAAAAAGTGAAAGTGAAGTCGATCAGTCATGTTCGACTCTTAGCGACCCCATGGACTGTAGCCTACCAGGCTCCTCCATCCATGGGATTTTCCAGGCAACAGTACTGGAGTGGGGTGCCATTGCCTTCTCCATGAAGGTATTTATGTAGTTACAAATTTGTATAGTTATGTAAATATTAATGTCACAAAAAATATGATGTTGTGAAAATGGGGGCCATGTGACTGGGGGTGAAGGGGTCAAAGATGTGTGAGCTCAACCCTCATGCCTCATGTGTAATAGTAGAAATCCAATAAGCATTGGAGAAGGAAATGGCAACCCACTCCAGTGTTCTGGCCTGGAGAATCCCAGGGACGGGGGAGCCTGGTGGGCTGCCGTCTATGGGGTCGCACAGAGTCGGACATGACTGAAGCGACTTAGCAGCAGCAGCAGCAGAATAAGAAATCAGGAAAAGGCAGTATAAAGTATAGGAAGGTGAAATATCAGAAGAAATAGCAAAAAACATTTAGAATGACTCTCCTGAGCTGGAATCTGGGATAGGAATGGACGAGGGAAGGGAATGCTGAATTTTGTTCAATTACTTAGAATGCAATTTGGTTTTATAAGTTGTAATACATTACTTAGGGGGAAAATGGAATTTAAAAATATTCTGATCCTACTCAGCAATGACTGGAAGAGTGAGTAATCCTCTCTCTGCATTTTTTGGAAGAGGAGACACAGGATGTGAAAGATCAAGTGACCTGCTCAGAATCACAAAAAACAGATGATGCCACAGCCAGGACCAGACCTGGGGCTCCTGACTCGCAGTCTGGGGCTCTGTCCACTCTAGATGGAAAAGAAGCAATAAAATTAATTTATGCTGTCAGGTGTGTGGGCAGCGATTCAGTGGAATCTAGAATGATCTGCAAGTTTCAGGGACGCTCTTTGACCTTTACTATGTTTTGTGAGTTCTGAAAAATAGCAGAGTACGTGAAGTACACAGCCTCTTGAAATGAAAGAGCCATTTCCTAAAATCATCTTTCATCAGCCCTTTAAGTCTTTTTCTCATACTCCTCTCCAGCTCCTCCTTGAAGTCACGTGCTTCAGCAATAGAACTTTCACTCTGGGTAAGCAGAGTTCCAAAGAATAGCAAGGAGAGATAAGAAAGCCTCCCTCAGCGATCAGTGCAAAGAAATAGAGGAAAACAATAGAATGGGAAAGACTAGAGATCTCTTCAAGAAAATTAGAGATGCCACGGAAACATTTCATTCAAAGATGAGCTCAATAAAAGACAGAAATGGTATGGACCTAACAGAAGCAGAAGATATTAAGAACTGGCAAGAATACACAGAAGAACTGTACAAAAAAATCTTCACGACCCAGATAATCACGAAGCTGTGGTCACTCACATTCATCTAGAGCCAGACATCCTGGAATGTGAAGTCAGGTGGGCCTTAGGAAGCCTCACTATGGACAAAGCTAGTGGAAGTGATAGAATTCCAGTTGAGCTATTTCAAATCCTAAAAGATGATGCTGTGAAAGTGCTGCGTTCAATATGTCAGCAAATTTGGAAAACTCAGCAGTGTCCACAGGACTGGAAAAGGTCAGTTTTCATTCAAATCCCAAAGAAAGGCAATGCCAAAGAATGCTCAAACTACTACACAATTGCACTCCTCACACGCTAGGAAAGTAATGCTCAAAACTGTCTAAGCCTGGCTTCAGCAATACATGAGCCGTGAACTTCCAGATGTTCAAGCTGGATTTAGAAAAGGCAGAGGAACCAGAGATCAAATTGCCAACATCCGCTGGATCATGGAAAAAGCAAGAGAGTTCAAAAAAACATCTATTTCTTCTTTATTGACTATGCCAAAGCCTTTGACTGTGTGGATCACAATAAACTGTGGAAAATTCTGAAAGAGATGAGAATACCAGACCACCTGACCTGCCTCTTGAGAAACCTGTATGCAGGTCAGGAAGCAACAGTGAGAACTGAACATGGAATAACAGACTGGTTCCAAATAGGAAAAGGAGTACATCAAGGCTGTATATTGTCACCCTGCTTATTTAACTTATATGCAGAATACATCATGAGAAAAGCTGGGCTGGAAGAAGCACAAGCTGGAATCAAGATTGCCAGGAGAAATATCGATAACCTCAGATATGCAGATGATACCACCCTTATGGCAGAAAGTGAAGAAGAACTAAAGAGGCTCTTGATGAAAGTGAAAGAGGAGAGTGAAAAAGTTGGCTTAAAGCTCAACATTTAGAAAACAAAGATCATGGCATCTGGTCGCATCACTTCATGGCAAATAGATGGGGAAACAGTGGAAATAGTGGCTGCCTTTGTTTTTCTGGGCTCCAAAATCACTGCGGATGGTGATTGCAGCCATAAAATTTAAAGACGCTTGCTCCTTGGAAGCAAAGTTATGACCAACCTAGACAGCATATTTTTTTAAAGCAGAGACATTACTTTGCCAACAAAGGTCCATCTAGTCAAGGCTATAGTTTTTCCAGTAGTCATGTATGGATGTGAGAGTTGGACTATAGAGAAAGCTGAGTGCAGAAGAATTGATGCTTTTGAACTGTGGTATTGGAGAAAACTCTTGAGAGTCCCTTGGACTGCAAGGAGATCCAACTAGTCCATCCTAAAGGAGATCAGTCCTGGGTGTTCATTGGAGGGACTGATGTTGAAGCTGAAACTCCAATACTTTGGCCACCTGATGCAGAGAGCTGACTCATTTGAAAAGACCCTGATGCTGGGAAAGATTGAGGGCAGGAGGATGAGATGGTTGGATGGCATCACCGACACAATGGACATGGGTTTGGGTGGACTCCATGAGTTGATGATGGACAGGTAGGCCTGGTGTGCTGTGGTTCATGGGGTTGCAAAGAGTCGGACATGACTGAGTGATCGAACTGAACTGAAGAAAGATATACAGCCCTAGATGTTTTTTCCTTCTTAAACTAGTCATTTGCTTTCCTTTCCCTCACTGTCCGGGAGAGAGCCTGTTTCTTTTTCTGCCTGGTGCAGTTAAAGCGCGTTTTCCTAAGATGCTCTCTGTCTTGTGAGATGCATCCTGGTTTGGGCTTTCACTTTCATGTTGCGATCACAAGAGATTGTTCTACTTTCTTAGTTTGTACTTAATAATCTGCCCTACTTTCTGCCCCGTGTGGGACACTTATCACAGGTACTTGCCTGTATGCAGTCCTGAGTTCTTTCAAGGCTTTCCTTGTTTCCTCAAGCAATAATATACTTCTCAGACTCATTCAGCTCTCTCAGAGATCATCATTTATTCCTTTTCTTATTCATTTCAGTGCATTTCTACTGAATACCTTTTTTTTAGTGCTAGACAGTAAACTGGAATGTAGGAATTTAGCAGTACGCAAAACTGATACCACCTCTGTCCCCCTGGGGCTCTCAGTTGGTAGATAAATCATACCTGAGATACATACTTATTGTATTAATAATTGCAATTAATAATAATAATAATGTGATATAGGGTTGTGCATGGAATTTTAGGTACCATGAGACCCTGTGAATAAGGATCTAACTGACTTGGAATGGAGGGTGTTGGTCAGGGCAGTTGTGTGATACTCAGTGGGACACCTCAAATATTCTCCATAGTATTGAGCGGCAAGTTAGTGCCTAATAAACGTTGGCCATTTCTTGGATGGATATCCTTGGAATGGTTTTGAAAAACTCAAAGTTGTCTACAAAGTAAACCTGTTACCATGCCCTAAGGAAAGTCAATAAAAAGTCAGGAAAAAAAATCCTGATATAAAATGAGGCTTAAACTGGATTTGGGGGAAATTATTGGAAGGATTCTGCTTAGACCAGGAAGATCTAGCTGACTTCCCTCCTTACCCTTTTGCCTTCTTCCAATACGGTCTAAAAAACAATTTCAAATTTCTGCTCAGCAGCTCCTGAATAACTAGGACTGGGTCAGGATGTAGCTAAATCTTTTGACACCACGGACAACAGCCATAAAATAGCAACCCATGTTTGCAGTGCTTGCAATTAACACAATACTCCGTCAAAGGTACAATGCTTAGACCTTTTCACACTCTTAGAAATTTCTTCTCAACTTTGAAAGGGTAAGAAAAAAACAAACAAAAAAAGGGTGTCCTTCTAACAAGTACTGTACACACCCTAAATGAGAACAAACGTTTATAAACACAGGAAGCTGAAAATAAAGTTTAGAAATTAGCAAACACAGGTTTACTGCCTATACAGTCTCTTAGCATAGAGGACAGCTTTTAAGAGGTGAAATAAGGATGCCCTTGTTTGAAAAAGACTTTCTGAAAAATATGGGTGCAAAGTGAATTTCTTTAAAATTAGTACTATTTCTACAAAATTTTTGATTGGGAAATTAGAAAAGCAGCCTAGTAGGGAGGGGATCTCCAAAATACTGAGGAAGGGAGACATGCATACACGCAAAGACATGAATATACCCCCACACACATATATAAACACATGAACATACCACAGAAAGACACATGCACACATACATACAAATACACAGACACACAAAACATACATACACACAAACACATGAAATACCCCCGCATACATATATATAAACACATGAACATACCCCACACACATAATATATAAACACATGAACATACCACAGAGAGACACATGCACACATACATACAAATACACAGACATACAGAACACACGTACACACAAACACGTGAATATGCCACACACACAGGACAAAAACACACGAATGCACGTGCACATACACTCACATAAGACTTGGTGGAGGCTGGGTGTTCTGGGGGTTCATCAAAACATTATCAGGACTTTTGAGTGTCATTCTCCATCTTGAATTCTCCACTTCATCCAACCTTGAACACCTCTTTAGAACTTCAGTATTTTTCTCTTACCTGAAAACCTGAGGTTTCCATACTTGGAATTCTCCACACTTTTGACCCTCGCCTTTATGTTTTGCAGACTTAGTATACTAAAGCTTGGCTGCTATGCAGCTCTCTCATGAAGGCTTTGACTATCACCTACTCAGGCAGTTTTCTCAAGCTGATTTAATTTATGGGCCCATTTGAAAGGAAACTGTCCCAGACTTACAATGTTGACAAATTATTTTTGTTATAACCGACCTGATGGACATGAGTTTGAGCAAGCTCTGGGATATGATGATGGACAGGGAAGCCTGGTGTGCTGCAGTCCATGGGATCACAAAGAGTCAGACTGAGTGACTGAACTGAGCTGAATTAAAAAGGTGCAAACATTAAAACAGGGCACAACTCTCTGCTTATTGCTTCTGTAGAAGTACAGAACAGAAGAAAATATACAAATGAGACACAAATGATTTGACCAATGTGTTTTGGATTACCAACATGGGTTTAATGTGACAAACTATGCCATGTGCTGATTCCAAAACATGTTGATGACACCAATATGACCCTATGTTATTACATAGATTCTGTGAGTTAGCATGTCTAAAGTTCTGTGTACTGTGTGAAGATTTGGTGCTCTCACCAGTATTTTCCCTCTTTTTCCACATTTTTCTTGTTGTTCAGTTGCTCAGTCATGTCTAACTCTTTGTGACCCCATGGACTGCAGCATGTCAGGCTTCTCTGTCCTTCATCATATCCCGGAGCTTGCTCAAACTCATGTCCATCAAGTCAGTGATGCCATCCAACCATCTCATGCTCTGTCATCCCCTTCTCTTCCTGCTGTCAGTCTTTCCCAGCATCAGGGTCTTTTCCAATGAGTTGACTCTTTGCATCAGGTGGCCAAAGTATTGAAGCTTCAGCTTCAGCATCAGTCCTTCCGATAAATATTCAGGGTTGATTTTCTCTAGGATTGATTGGCTTGATCTCCTTGCTGTCCAGGGAGATGTTCTCTGGCACCACAGTTTGAAGGCTTCAATTCTTTGGTGCTCAGCCTTCTTTTATGGTCCAACTCTCACATTCATACATGACCACTGGAAAAACCATAGCTTTGACTGTATGGACCTTTGTCAGCAAAATGATGTCTCTGCTTTTTAATACTCTACCTAGACTGGTCATAGCTTTTCTTCCAAGGAGCAAGTGTCTTTTAATTTCATGGCTACAGTCACCATCTGCAGTGATTTTGGAGCCCAAGAAAATAAAGTCTCTCACTGTTTCCATTGTTTCCTCATCTATTTGCCATGAAGTGATGGGACCAGATGCTATGATCTTTAGTTTTTGAATGTTGAGTTTTAAGCCAACTTTTTCACTCTCCTCTTTCACCTTCATCAAGATGTTCTTTAGGTCCTCTTCGCTTTCTGCCATTAGGATGGTGTCATCTGCCTATCTGAGGTTATTGATATATCTTCCAACAGTCTTGATTCCGGCTTGTGCTTCATCCAGCTTGGCATTTTGCATGATGTACTCTGCATATAAGTTAAATAAGCAGCGTGACAATATACAGCCTTGACATATTCCTTTCCCAATTTTAAACCAGTCTGTTGTCCCATGTCCGATTCTAACTGTTGCTTCTTGACTTGCATACAGATTTCTCAGGAGGCAGGTCAGGTGGTTTGGTAGTCCCATCATTTGCCCACGCAGTACATCATTATGTCAGCTAGCCTTCACCCTGCATTATGTTACTGTGCATTATTTCTGTGCCTTTGTGATATTAAATACAGATAAGAGCAAGGACTCTGAATTTGTGGCAGTACTCACTTATGAAGTGAACATTCTAAGATACACTCCTTATTTTTTTATGATGATCAAAATAAAACACCAAATTAAACAAATAGATATACATTCAAGTTTCAGCAAGCTCCAGGAGTTGGTGATGGACAGGGAAGCCTGATGTGCTGTAGTCCATGGGGTCGCAAAGAGTTGGACACGACTGAGCAACTAAATTGATGATACATTCAAGTATTCAAGTCCCTGATAAAAGGTTTGTGGGTGGTTGATGTCAGCCTGAGAAGCTGATAACATACTCTTTATAATTATATTTATGTCTAATACTGTAGCAGAGCAACTATGGGAACTATTTTATTTAGATTTTAAAGGCAAAATTCTCCAAAATATTCTGAATTAAAATGAAAAGAATTCATCAGAGGCTTTGAAAAGTACAAACTAATTCATGTTTGAAGAGGTGTATGAAGTCCTTTGGGTACCTTCCGCTCAAGTGATTTGAAATTAAGGCACTTCACAAAATGCATGTTTTCCCTTCTTTTCTTCCTGAAGAGATTATACATAATGTTTTAAATTTCTATACCATCTTTCCAAGACAGTACAAGTACTTCGTAAACTTCATCTTAATGATGTTAACATGCTCACAAGACTAAATAGACAGTATGTAACATGGTCCCCGGCTTATTAATAAATGAACAAGCTCAAAGAGAGGGATAGAATTCTATTTTCTGTGCACTTCAATTAACTTCTCTTCTTTCCCCCACTTATAGCACTATAAAAATGGACACTTTCTTCTTTCACTCTTTTATTCCATTATTCGTTCACCCCAGGAAGCTCTATTAAGAGCCACGTGGGTTGGGAAGATCCCCTGGGAGTAGGAAATGGCAACCCACTCCAGTATTCTTGCCTGGAGAATCCCATGGACAGAGGAGCCTGGCGGGCTATGGTCCACGGGGTCACAAAGAGTCAGACACGACTGAGCGACTTCACTTTCACTTTCACTTTTTTTCTATGTATTGTACTAGGTGTCATGAGAGTAGTAAGACCAGTACAGGGCATGGTACCTGACCTTGAAAAGCTAGTAATAAGAGAGAATAAAAAGAAGACACTCATACAGAAGCTGAAAAATGAATAAAAGATAATAATTTAATGCAAAGAAAAATATCAAAAAACTTTTTTATTAGTTTAGATAAAGTATCCTCCCTATAAGACTGGTGGTAGAAGGAGGGTTGGGAGAGAGATGGTGGCGATTTGGGAGACAGGTATTGATCTGGTGATGCATTTTGAATAGATGCGTTTGGATAGATGCATTTGGATAGATGCAGAAGAAGCTGTTATTGGCAAGAAAAATAGTGCATCACTGGCTAGGAGACGTTAGAGAAGAATGGGCAATGGTGAGTAGACCACAGAGTCTAATAGGTTATTATTAAATCAGTACTTTCTGTATTATGGATTATGCACAAGTCTTTATATACTTATCTGATCTAATCTTTTATTTTGATCTGATTTAAAGATGCAAAGAGGCAGACTCAGCAAGATTAAATAATCTGTTCTGGGTCACAGAGGTAGAAAGTGGAAGAAATGAGATTCACACTGGCTATTTGACTATTGAGCCCCTGCTCTCAAAATTTATACCATATGATTTCCCCACAGTGAGAGATGACAGCTAAAAGCTTAGTTGGTGCTGAATTATAGACATTCTGGATGCCAGTGGATTCAGGCTTCACACTGTAGGGAGTGGAAAGCAATGGGTAATTTTTGAAATAGGAGAGTAACAGGAAAGGCAACAACAGTGCTTTAGAAAAAGGAGTTTGGCAGTGGGCACATAGGGCGAGCCAGAAGGGGAGACACAGGGAAGAACAAAAATTGATTCCTTCAGGCGTCTAGACGTGGGGGTTACTCTGGCCTGCCAGTGTCCTTGCAGAGCCTCTCCATGCCTGCCCAACCTTATCTCTCTCCACCCTCCACCTTTGTTCTCTGTCGCCATCCAAACCAGTCTGCTTTCACTGTGCTGGTCAGAGTTATACTCCCTGACACCAAAGAGTGTTTGTACATGTTGTTCTGATTGGCAGAAATGATTTTTCCTCCTTTTGATTGCTTAACGTATCCTTCTCCTCATCCTTCAGATTTTGGTTTAAATGTTACTTCCCTTGAGAAGTCTTGCCTGGTATTTCTGTTCATGTCAAATGCCCTGTCAGAGGCCCTCCCAGCGTTATGCATGCTCTCCTTTGTACCATTCATCCCAGGTGAAATGATCCATTTATCCTTGTGATTGTTCACTGAACTGCTGTTTGCCTCCTCTAGAATATCTGCTCCTTTAGGGCAGGAGTCATGTCTGTTTTGGCTCATCACTGTATTCCCTGGGCCTGTTGCACTGCCTGTCACAGGGCAGGCACTCAACATTTGTGGAGTGAGTGAGTGAATGGCTGGGTAAATGAATACTGGTCAGGATGAGAGCAGTGGGAACGAACAGAAAGGTATGATGAAAGTGTTGACAAAAGGCTCCAAGGTAGATGTGGGGTTGGGGAGGGGAGAAGCAGAGGCAGGGAATGCGAAGGTTTAGACAGTTTTCCCTAAGAGCTCTGTGGTGCTCAGACCTGGCTACTGAACAAATCGAACAGCCTGCAATAGTATACTTGGTGCTTATAACATCTGTGGTCACTAGCCACCTGAAATTCTGAAGCAAGAAGGAAAGAATCAGAAGCAGAAATGGGCAAGCCATTTAGCCTAGAGCTAAACACACCCTTCATCAGAGAATCTCATAGGAGAGCAGCTGTGGGGAGAAATTAAGTCCCTGTGGGGACCTGTGCCCCGGGGTAGATTATCAGATGTCCTGGGCTATTGAAATATCCAGTTGATCCTCAAGCCATGTCACTGACACTGCTGCAATTTCCTTTACATTTGAGTGAAGCCTGATTCCTCTTCCTGATCCAGGGAGATTTTGTAACATTAGTTGTCCCAGGTGGGGATCAACTAGGCATGGTGAAAAAAGCACTGACATCCTCCAAGGCCTTGACCAGATAGTAACTTTGTCACATGGCCTCACCTGACCATCGGGACACCCTCACTCTTCCCCAGAAGCATTAGATCTGCTCTAAACGACTAGCTCCTGTAGGGTATGTTCTGCATACTTCTGTCACGTCACATTATTTCTTTATGTTCAAATATCTTTTTTTTTCCCATTAGATTATAAGCTCTTTGAGAGTAAGGACATCATCAGCTTCATATAGCTTGGGGTTTAGAGCAGGGACTCTGGAGATATTGATAATACGTCTGGGTTCAAATCTGGCTCTTCATGTATTGACTGTAAACTTGGACAAGGGACTGCATCTGTCTCTGCATTTTGATGTCTTTGATAAATAAGGGTAATGAAGAAAGTGAAAGTGAAGTCGCTCAGTTGTGTCTGACTCTTTGGACTGTAGCCTACCAGGCTCCTCAGTCCATGGAATTTTCCAGGCAAGAGTACTGGAGTGGGTTGCCATTTCCTTCTCCAGGGGATCTTCCCGACCCAGGAATGGAACCCAGGTCTCCTGCATTGCAGGCAGACACTTTACCATCTGAGCCACCAATAAGGTAATAGCTGAACCTAATTAACAAAGTGACTGTAAGGATTCTCATTCATTCAACCGTTCATAATCAATTCCAGTTATTGATTCAGTGGGCATCATATACCTGACTCTGTTTTAGATGCTAGAAATACAGCTGGAAAGAAAATGGAAAAGGTTTCTCCTGTTTCCAAGCTTATATTGCCTGGGAAGGAGAAATACTTTCAACTAAATAAACAGAGTAATTTCAGACAGTAAGACGTGTGCCAAGGCTGGCTCACACTGGCTCACAAGAGTGAATTCTATGTATCTCTTCCCAGTTTCGCTTTGGACAGTATGGATAACCTGGAGCATTGAATGACCTGTAGTGGAAGTATTTACACTAGGAAATTAGCAAATGCTACAAGTTAGCATCCCTTACCTCGGCCCCACTAGATCCAGGGGTTAAGTATTTATCAGCACATTGCTGTGTATAAAGGCACTAAAATAGGTTGACTAAGAGATAGTGACTAAGGGGGTAGGAGTGGGTAATTCATTGTCAAGGAATCTCTAAAAAAGTGAAGTTTGTCTTCAGGCCTTGAATGAGTATCCAGAAATGATGAAGGGAAGAATAATCTAGGCTGAGTGGACAGCTGGCTCAAAGACCTAAAGGGGCGATGAGCCTGGTGTATATTCTAGAAATAATAACAGTGAAAGTCACTGAGGCTGGAGCAAGAGGAAGGAGAGGGAGAATAAAGTGAAGTGAGGTCAGAGCAAGGTCACATAGATCCTTGTAGGCAAAGCACCTGCATTTATTCCAAGTGCAACTGGAAACTGTTGGAGGGTTTTAGCAGGAGAGACTATTTAAAGGACTTAGCATATACCTAACACCGAGGACATGCTCTGTAAATGGAGCATGTTAAGATTTATCTTGGCATCCCTGGGAGCTCACTTGTGTCTGACAGGTAAAAGGCAGCCAGTTAAACTTTGTTGAGTAATAAATAAATGTGTGGTCACAAAAGAAGCCCCTTGCCCTCTCTGAGCCTCAGCTGCCTCATCCAGAAAATGAATTCTTCGTAACAGATGATGTCCCAGGTCCTTCTGTGCCTAAGCTCTCCCACTGTGTTACCATGGATTGCAGACTGGTGTTGCTAACTCAACCTGGCAGAGGTGACTGCAGCTCTAACAGCCAGTAGTCTCAAACAAATCTGCAATACCATTTTGGATTTGTCACCTTCCAGAACATGACATTTCTGCCCTGGGCTTGCGTTGCATGCATGCTTAGTTGCTTCAGCCATATCCAACTTTTTGCGACCCTGTGGCCGATAGCCTGCCAGGCTCCTCTGTCCATGGGATTCTCCAGACAAGAATACTGGAGTGGGTTGCCATGTCCTCCTCCAGGGGTTCTTCTTGACACAGGGCTCGAACCCACATCTCTTAAGTCTCCTGCATTGGAAGGCAGGTTCTTTACCACTAGTAGTACCTGGGAAGCCCTTTCTGCCTGTACAATTGCATAAAGCATAACAGGCTCCATATTTCTTTTCCCATCTTAAGGAGTGGAGGAGAGGGGAAAAAGAGAGAGAAAATATGCACTCACTAACGAGGCCATAAATATTGATGTATTCCTCAACTCCCCCCCCCCCCAAGAGTGCTATCATTTTGGCAACTGGCTGATTAATAATAGATTAAACACTTTATGTTTGCTTACTCTGAGATCTGTGAGTTTAAATACATCTGCTTTGTAAGAACTGGTTTAGATGGGGATCCACAGATCATGCAGACTTCCAGCATAAAAATACAGTGGGATGGAACACAAATGGGGCATGACAACCAATATTTCCACTGAGTAATATCTCAAATGCTATGTGCAAGGCTCAGGATGTCTTTCCAGATGTTAATTTCTTTTCCCAAGAACCCACCCACATGAGAACCCAAGTGAAGGGACCGTGCTGACACGCACCATATGGTTGTGTTCTGAGTAAGTGACAGAAGAGCAAGGAAGTCTTCCCACATCTCATCTAAATACCATTCAGTAACCACAAGAATTTGGACCGACACAGGCACAGCTGGGAGGAACCCAGGATATGGGTCCGTGACTGCTGTGGTGGACCGCCTTGCCCTGAAACCTTCCCCTTCGTGATGAAGACAGGTGATAGGACCGAAGGATACACTGAGGCCCCCATAGAAAGCATGCGGCAAGTAAAGGAGGCCTTGTGGGCAGACATGGGCAACTGGAAATACCCGCTTAAACGCTCATCTTCATAAATCAGTGCGGGGACCACCACGTCTGAAGACCAAAAGGCAGTTTGTCTTATTGGGAGAGATGCTGGGGGAATTGATGATACTGGCATCCTATTGTGACATTGTCACTGAGTCTCTGTGTGGCTCTGGACTCATCCCTTCCCTGGGCCTGAGTTTCCCATCTGTTCACCGAAGGGATAGATAAGAGCAGTGTTTCTCAATAAGAATCATTGGTGAGATTTTTTTTCAAAACAGATTCCAGTATTCTTTTTCATGGGTTGAATTGTGTCTTCTCAAAACATATGTTCATGTCCCAACCACCTGAACCTCAGAACGTGACTTTATTTGGAAATAGGGTCATTGCCCATGTAATTAGTTAGATGAGGTCACAGTGGAGTAGGGAAGGCCCTTAGTCCTAGACGATGGTATCTTTTTGAGAAGAAAAGACACAGATACGTGAAGGGAAAACACGGTGTGATGATGGAGACTGAGACTGAGGCTCAGCATCTGTGAGCTGATGAATGGCAAGGATTGATGGCAACTACAGGAATCTAGGAAGAGAAGAGGAAGGATTCTCATTTATAGTTTTTAGAGGCAGCACGGCCCTACCCACACCTTGATTTCAGACTTCTAGGCTTCAGAATTGTGAGACAATACATTCTTGTTTTTTGAAGCCACCTGTTTGTGGCACTTAGCTCCACCAGCCCTAGGAAATGAATATATCTTGTTTCTAATCTTGCTGAGTAAAAAAGTCAGGGTAGGGACTGGTGGAAACACACGGTTATAAAAAGCTCCCTAGAAAAATCTGGTGAACATCATGGCTCATAAACATTGAATTACGTGCCTTCCCAACTCTTAAATTCTTTGATTCATGTGGAAGTCTGATTCCAGCTTCTGGCACTCAAGATACGCAATGGAAACAACGAACTAGGAAAGAGTTGCTTTTTCTAGAACTAGGAAAGAAGGGGAAGCTGCCCTATGTTCTGTGGCAGAACAATGGAGTCATGCCAATAGTGAAAAAAGAGGAAGAGCCTCAAGGTGCTGCTGAGACCATCAAACCATTCTCTTTCTAGGCTCACTTCACATCCCTCCAAACCTAAGCTACTTAAAAGGAAAAGCTGATGAGAACCACCAGTGAGTCAGGGATCCCTCTGAGCGGCCGATAAAAGCCATAAACATTCTTGCCAGAAGTATGCCTACACTTTCACAGAGCTCCAGACACCCTGATCCCCATCTGCTGACTTCCCAGAAATCTATGAATACCCTGCCAAGAATCCCTGGGTGCTATAATTTGACAAAGTCCTAGCCTAGCCCAAAGGTGCTAACCTAAAACCTTCAGAGGGAAAACAGGGCAGTGATGGCCACTCTTTTCTGCTTCTTTCTTCTCAGTCATTAGGAGGAGGAGCTCTTTAATCCATCATACGTGTATCCATTGCCCATCTACTCTGTGTCATAGCACCTCTGCTCTTACATGCTAAATATTTGAAATATAGTGAGGGATCTCTACTCTCAAGGCACTAATCTTCTAGTAAGACCACCCCTAAGTAGATGAGTAACACAGGAAAGTCCGGGAAGTACTGGCTGTAGAGACTTCTGAGACAAACTGGAACCCTGGGATATGAAGGAGTCAACCGTGGAAAATTGGGGGTAAGAGAAATGCGGGCAGGAAGAACTTTGGGCACATATCCCCTAAAGTAGGAGAAAGCTCGGCGAGCATGAGGTACAGAGAGAAGGCCAGTGGGGCTCCTGCACAGTGAGGTGGGGGTGCTATTTGAGAGGTGAGGTGAGAGAGGTCAGCAGATGTCAGATCAGGCTCAACTTCCGGGCCATGGAAGGCTTCTGGATTTCATTTTAAGCATGATGAGAAGCCGGGAGTGGGGCGTAGGGAGACGGGGGAAGTTTTAAATAGCAGAACAAGGCGATTTGATTTACATTTTAAGGAGAAGGAGTGACTTTCTAAGGTTTTCGATGTGGACATTCTAGAAGGAAACAGCCTCCTGTCCTTCCATTATTGCTGTCAACGTGGGCAGAACATCAGTGTAACTAAACACAGTACTGTACTGCAGTGACAAGCTATGATCTCTCGCAGATGTGCAGCGGGGGAAGGAAAAGAGAGGAGGACGCTGTCTGCATGCCAACGTCAAACTGAGCGGCTGCCCAAGCCCCCGGGCTCCCTGTGAAATGCATAAACTACCTTTGTTATTTCTAAAGAGTTATCTGTTGAAACATCTTTAGGCAAAACCTGTCATGAGACATCTCTCCAAACTCACACTCGATCTCAGCTGCGCCCCCCCCCCCATTAAGATGTTGACACACGCAACATCAAAGTCAGAGATGCCCTACCAAGCGGCACTGCCAAGGTACCAGCAAGCTGCTCTGAATACAGATAGTGGTAGGAACCTAGTCAGTGGAGGGCAGCTCTCACCCCCTCCCTTCTCCTCTCCCTGAATCCAAATTTCAGTCTCTAATGAGATGTCACAGCCTGAGCTGGCTTCTCTGTGGCTGACCCCCCGGAAACCGGGACCAGACTATAATATCAATGAGATGAACACATGCATTTGAGTAGAAGGCTGCAAAATACAAAGTATAGTCTCACCCATGATCCTGTTGGACCCTCATGTCTTTTCTAGAAGAGCTGGGTGGGTATTTTTAGCCATTTCACCCACAGAGAAGCTTGGCCCCAGGGCAGGCCAAGACCAGAAGGCTCACACCTGGACATCAGGGTCCCACCCCAAAACTCATGTCCATCCCAGTGAACTTGGCTGCCTCTGAGCTACATCACATTTTAGGCTCAAATTGGACAAGATAATGTGTCTAGCTGCCAAGCTGTATAGAAGGCCAATGCAGCCAGTGCAGTGCTTTAAAGATGCCTCCTATGAACCAGTCCTCCTGGGTGTGAGGACTGGCTGTGTGAGCTCAGGCCAATTACACAATCCCCCTCTGTTCCATTTAACTCATCTGTAAAATGTGGGAATAAAAGTTTCTACTCTGTTCAGTTGTTGTGAGAGATAGGTGAGATAAAGCAGCCTCTTCTGGGAAATGACCAGTTCTGATGTGGTGACATGGATGGCGATGATGATGATGATAGCAGCAAAAACCAGCTTTTAGTGGGCACTTACTAAATGCTGGGTCCTTTCCTATTCTTTATAGGTGCTTCTCTTATCTGGTTGCATAGTGCCTGTTGTTATGTTGGGTCCTCAATATGCATCTACTTTGTTGACTGATAAACTTTTGGAGATAATGTTCTAGGGCAGATAAAACTCTTGAGTTACTGGAGGTGAAGTTAGGAGTTTGGGAGAAGGAGGTGGTTCCAGGAAAATCATAGAAAATTTGTCTTTTTCCATAGAGGGTGTCCATATCTGAAACTAAGGAGACATCGTGCATTCCATGAGCCAAAATATAGGAGCCTTTGATATTACAAAGGACTCAATGTATAATCAAAATGGCCAAATATATCCTATCCAGTTGGAAAGAACTCAAAGATTCACTTTGTCTAAACCCCTGACAATGATGATAGTAACAAATAGTTGGTAATACACACACACACACACACACACAAGTGTGTGTATATAGCCCCTTGCTACTTTTCTCAAAGCAAGAGAGGAGAGCAAGAGAGGCCTAGGGCAAATGCATGTCTGGCCCAAGGTCAGCGCCAAGGTCCCAGAGACCTCCTTAGAATCTAAAAGAGAAAACTCTCTTCATGTGACAGTCTCTAGGTCCATCCGCGTCTCTACAAATGGCGCATATAATCAATTCACTTTGCTGTACAGCAGAAACTAACACAACATTGTAAAGCAATTATATCCCATTGAAAATTTAAAAAATAAAAAACTCTCAGCTTACTGAAGAGCTGTTCCCAGTCCTATCCCCTCTTTGGCCATGCAGCAAACTGCAGACTGCTGGGGTTTCTTTTGTCTTCCCCAGCCACTGCAGCCCCCAGCTTATATATGGGGTTGACAGGCAGGGTGGCGGGAACTTTAATAGGTACTTGAGCAGGTGGTAGGAAGGTTACTTGCCCATGTGTGCTCCTGCTCGAGTTCCAGTTTCTCTGTGTGCAGAATCGGGGAAGAGGGCTAGACTGTATGGATCAGAGGTTCTGTAAAGTCTCACAATGCTCTAATTCCGATTTATTTAGGGTCTCAGTTTTCTCTCCTAAGCCTCCCAGGGGAGCTGAGGGGTTTCGACACTGTGCTGGTCCAGAATTTAGACTCTGTGACCTGGTTTCACCTCTTCTATCACTCACATACGACCTTGAGGCAAACCACTTAAGTGCTTCATGGCCCTTTCCCCAATTAGAACACTCCCACTCTGCCTCTGCGCCTGACTGTGAGCTAAATTAAAACAATAGATAGAAAAAAATGCTTTGAGAAAAGAAGCAAAGGGCTATATATACACACGTGTGTATATATATCTATATGCATTACTAATCATTTGTCATTATCATCATTGTCGGTATTATTCTTCACAAGTCCTTCATAGGGGATTTATGACTGATGGGGACAAGCTCCCACCTGCTGCAGAAGGAGAGGTTAGAAGGTGCCCAGTTCTAAGCATACACTTGCTAACCTGAATCCCAATCCTGTCTATCATATTCTCTCTGGATATTTTTATTTCTTAGGGTTAAATAGCAAACTTGAGTCTAGTTGATGTGTCCCAGGTCAAAAATAGAGAATAAGTTGGTGCTGTGGAATAAAGAAACTAAATCTTGACTCTAATAAACAAGTGAACAGAAATATAAAGTGCTTTTTATGGGGATGGGATTTTCAAGGCATTTGTAGCCGATTATCTTACCTGTTCTTGTGAAGAAGTCTGGGCTTTGGGAAAATGATGATGTTGATAAAACCTTACATATGTGTGACATGTTTTATGGCTTATAATGTGTGTTCATATTGTTATTGAACAATTCAAATCAATTCAACATTGATCCAACTCTCCTTGGAGCCATGTATTATGATGAACATTATATATGATTCCTCAACAACCTCTTGGAAGGGCACGGTGATGGGAGTTTTTCGTTTGTTTTTTTTTTTTTTTACTCCATTTTTAGGAGAATAAAGGAAGTCAGAGATACTGAGTAATTGGGCCGAAGTCAGATTCTTAAAACAGAGATTACATCATGTGCTGCTTCTACTTAGAACCTTTCAGTGGCTTCTCATACACACGAAATAAAACCTGAACTTCTCTCCATGGTCCCTTGCTCTGCCTTGCTTGGTCCCGTCTCTGTCTTCCCAATGTAATCTATTGCTAGCTCCCTTGCTAAAAATGCTCCAGCTACCTGGTTGCCCCTCAGTTCCTCAAACTTTACCACTAAACTTTTTCCTATCACAGAACCGTTGCACAAACTGTTTCCTCTGACTTGAATGCATTTTCCCTCAATTTTTTTTTTGTAGAGCTAATTTCCCCTCCAATTTTTCCATCCCTTCTTAGCCTCTAAGACAGGCCTTATATATCATCACTCCATGATTGCATGTATAACATTTAGATACGTATTTGTTCAGTGTGTGTGTTTTCTGTGTCTGTCTTACCCATTAGAACTAAGGTCCATGAAGTCAAGCACCGTGTTCCTTTTATTCATGTTTGTCTTCCCAGAGATTGGCTGAGCCTGCTACAGAGGAGGAACTCAGTATGCAATACATGAATGAGTGAATGAATGATGTTTATAAACTTTGGATCTCAAACCCAGGTCTACTGATTTGTAGTCTGCTGGTCCTTCTCTTTATTCCGCATGATATCCCTGCAGCCCAGTCATCATTACCCTCAACTCTGTGCCATAGGTTGGGAATGGCAAGAATTCTCTGTTTCTTATATGAGGGGAACTGCAGATACACTCAGAGAAGGAAATGGCAACCCACTCCAGTATTCTTGCCTGGAGAATCCCATGGGCAGAGGAGCCTGGTGGGCTGCTGTCCGTGGGGTTGCACGGAGTCGGTCACAACTAAAGTGACTTAACATGCATGCATGCATTGGAGAAGGAAATGGCAACCCACTCCAATATTCTTGCCTGGAGAATCCCAGGGACAAAGGAGCCTGGTGGGCTGCCGTCTATGGTATCACACAGAGTCGGACACGACTGAAGTGACTTAGCAGCAGCAGCAGCAGGTACACTATCATGCATCATGCTAAAGGGGATAGTCTCTTGCACAAATAGCCTTCGTTGTTAAATGCTTTGTTTCACAGGAAATTTACTAGATTTCCTATATCACAGAATTACAGCAGACAGACCTAGTGCCCATCCCCATTTGACAGACTCCAAGGTAGGCCACAGGTAAATGGCTGCAGGGCAGGCCTGCCTTCTGTGCTCTGGGATTTCTGCTGAATCTGGGATTATCATAGAGGAAAATGATAGTTTGGTGGATATTTGGAGAAGCTATCAATTCAGTCCCCTTCCTCTCGCATCTATCCTTCCAACCATCCATCCATCCATCTGGTATTTATTGAGACTATGCATCAGGCAACCCGGGCAACTACTAGTGACCTTCCTAAAGCACAGACAACCTAAAATGCTCTGGGGGCTTACTGTGAGGGATACAGGTAGCGATATAAATACCATTCCTTACAAACTGTAAAGTCTAGAACACATAGAAGGAGTTATAATTATTAGTAGTACAATTTAGCAACCAGAGAGCAAGGCGGAGAGGGAACATACTATAATTAAAGTCTAAGGTGGCTGCTCACTTGTGGAATTATTTGGATATAGTCTTTACTTTTTTTTGACAATTAATATATTATACAAAAGTTTAATAAAAGAAAAGTTTCTATGATGTGACTTGTTTCAGTGAATAGTCCCCATTCTTCCTCAGGGAACCAGTTCAGAAAAGTAAAATAGAAAGCACTGTTGAAAGGAGGTGTCAAGGATTGGAACATTATTTAAAATGAAAGTACAGAATCCAAAGCGTTAAGAAACATCCAAGAAAGTGTAGTGGGACATTTGCTCAGGCTACTGCCTCCTTTCTCGTTTGCAAATGCAATGCAGGTGTTGAAGACTCTGCTGCTCCCTAATCTCTCCCAGGAAGCATTTTCTAACCTCCTCAGGATTCTTAGAGATTTTCCTCCTCTCTCTAAATTCTTATAATGTATATAAAATAGGTCCAAAAAATTCATACGTCCTCCCATACCTCTTGGTTTCTTTTTTTCTTCTCATTTGGCTCAAATTAACTCTGCTCAGCAGATACTGTCCTCATCATCTCTGTCTTAATGATGAGAAGAATGAGGCTCACAGAATTGAAGTGAGTATCAAGGTTAGGTGACTAGTGAGTGTTGGCAGTGTATATCTGTGGCGGATTCATTTTGATATTTGGCAAAACTAATACAGTTATGTAAAGTTTAAAAATAAAATAAAATTAAAAAAAAAAAAAAAAGTAGGTCTTCAGACTCCTAGTCTATTTCTCTTGACAGCACAACTCTCTGTATCTGAATCAGGATGTTGGCTTGATTTGAATCAGGAACAGCAGTTGGTGTCTGGATGAACATATAATTCTTCCCCTAGTGCTAGTGGTTTATATTAAGACCTGATGTATACAAGTCACCAAAGCTGCACAAATCCAACATTCCTTTGTCTAACTGTGTATCTAAGGTACCTGATGTCCCTCATGCTCAAGGAGAATCCTAAATTTGCTTCTGACATTACTCTGCAATGGGCCAGAAAGCAGAGTATCCTTATGCTTCTTGGGAAGGTGTGCAGTCATTGGATCCAGGTCATGGGAAACTTGGTAATACTGTGTTGGAGTTCAGTTCTCATTCCGAGTTCTAGTCCCAGCTCTGCTGAGATTCCCAGGTGGCTATGGCAAAGCCCCGGAGCCTTTTCAGGACCCTGTTTCTTATTAGTTGCACAACAGATTTTGGAAGCTGTCTAAATGGTCTCCTTTAGACAGGATGTTCAATGACTTTTTGCTGATGTTCAATGACTTTTCTCACACTTTTGGGCTTCCCAGACTCTCAAGGGGTCAATTTCCAAATCTGGAGTTCTGGATTGTGGATCTCTTGAATTTTCTACCCTTTGTGCATCCTAAAAATGGTAAACAGCATTACTAAACAGAGAGTGTACAAATTGTGTTTTATTTCCCTACACAAAATCATCTGTTAGGGACCAGAAACCAGGCTATAAAGAGTTAAGCGGGTAGGCTACCAATATTTAACACCTGGTTGAGGCTTTCATGGTCTTTTAGCCTGTACCTGGGGTTGGGGTATGGGCCAGCTCCCCAGGTGGTTTAAGTATATTCTCCTTTTTAAAACAGCTCTCTCTCTGTCTGTCTCTCTTTCATCTCAACTTCCAAGGGAGCTCTGTGCATAGCACTACTGAGCTGAGGAAGATAAGGCCCAAGAGGCCATCCCAAGATTAAATAGAGTCTCCTTGTGATGTAGAAGCCTGAAAATGCCAGCTCTAAATCAACATGAATTCTCCATTTAATTTGAATCAATGGGTTTTATGAGTCTGTTTCCCTTTCAATTTATCAGTCAGATCTCCTGTCTCTTCCCCCACTCCCCTTCTCTCAATCTCGCCCTCACTCCCCCTTATTTCAGTGTTTCAGTGTTGTGCAGGCAGAAATCTTATACTCTGGCAAGCCTGAAAGGGGCCTTAGGGATTGTCTAGACCAAGCTCTAGGTTCCACTGTAGGGAAACTGAGACCAAATAATGGGAAGAGATTTGTTCAAGGCCATCTACCTCAAAGAACTAGAACCCCTTTCTCCTCTCATTCCCAACTATATTATATTTCTCCTACATCATTTCTCCTTTGTTTTCCCTCACACAAAGGCTTTTGTTTACTTCAATTGTTTAATCTCTCTTTCTATCATTAGATAGATAATCAGTCACCCCCTTCAGGGATTCCTATCACAACAGCCCATAGCAATTTCAATTAGTCAGAGATCAGGTCCCAAGATTCTTACCCTGAAACAATTTCCCTGATTAGCTTTAGGGAGAAACAGAAATCTCTGTCCCTCCTTCCCTCCTTCTGTTTCTCATACATACCCGAGATATAGACATCAAGACGGCTTTTATCAGAATTAAAAAGAGGCTTGCCATTCAGCCTATTCTCTTGGAAAAAAGATATTGATTGTTGGGAAAAAAAAAAAAAAAAAACAAACAAAACCCTTACCTACTTCTTTGGACACCCAAATTCAATTCAATTACTGGCCATTGAGCATTTTTTTCCTATAACATAGCTGGATATTTTTCATTTTTACTATTTTTAAGGATAAAAGTATAAACACCACAAACTAGAATTGATATAAGTTGCAGTTTGCCAAGCCTTTAAACAATCTCCTCTCTCCACACCATAGCAGAGGGTAAAGTAGGTGTCACAGTCATGCCCTTCTTGCTGGTGAAATAACTGAGTCTCAGAGACATTCAACAGCTTTCCCAATCTTATCAAGCTATCACAATATCAGTTCTGAAACTCAAATTGAAGTCTCCTGTTCTGTTCCCAGACCCCAGTTACTATCACCTCTCTGCACATCCCTTTTTCTTTCTTCCACTGGATCACCAGGGAAGTCCCACATCACTTTTTCCTGAATGATTTTATTTTAAGACAGCTTGGTATTTGGGGAGAACTCAGGTACTAGAAGAAGAAGACCTGGGTTTTAGGTCCCTCGCCAGACAGATGAGTTCTTCCGCTGTCCATGGCCGCCCAGCTTGTCTCTTCTTTGCTTCTGTTGCATACTCACGGAAGCTTGGACTAGGACAGAATGTTCGTCTGGCTGATTTCTTGCCTTGGACTCCAGAGCACTTGGCACATGTCACCATAGTAATAGTAATTCTCATATTATCCTCTCATGTGCATTACCTGTCTCCCTGGTTACACCTGGAATCCCTTGAGTTATATCAACTGCCTCTGACTCACCTTTAGATATCTAGTGGATGGGACAAAGTCTGGCACTTAGTACGTCTTCATAGTATGTTTACTAAACGAACCAAGATGCCAGTCCAGTACTCTTCAGTTGACATGAGAGATGATTTCCCTACAAATCTCATAGGGAGCTCATGGCAGAACTGGAACCAAATCCCTCATCTCCAGATTTTTCCTGTGTACTTCTATGCATAGAGAGGAAAATGATGATTTTATTGTCACTATTAATGACTGCAGCTACCATATATCAGATGCTGACTGAATGCCTAGCACTGTGTTTGGTGCTTTCCTATTTGATCCTCCCAATAATTCCAGGAGGAGGTTTATGCCCATTTCCCAAGTGACAAAACTGATACATATATATGTATGCTGCTGCTGCTGCTGGTAAGTCGCTTCAGTCGTGTCTGACTCTGTTGGACCCCATGGACTGCAGCCTACCAGGCTTCTCCGTCTCTGGGATTCTCCAGGCAAGAACACTGGAGTGGATTGCCATTTCCTTCTCCAATGCATGAAAGTGGAAAGTGAAAGTGAAGTCGGTCAGTCGTGTCTGACTCTTAGCGACCCCATGGACTGCAGCCTACCAGGCTCCTCCATCCATGGGATTTTCCAGGCAACAGTACTGAAGTGGGGTGCCATTGCCTTCTCCCATATATATGTACATATATGTATTAATTTAACACATATGTATCAGCTTATCTACATATATATTTATCAGAGAAAACATACATATATATGTTATAGAAAACTAATTATTAGAGAAATTAATTTCTCTAATTATTATTAGAGAAAAAATATATAAGTATATTGCTTTAGGTCAAAATTAGATTTCTTCTCACCTTGCATATTCCCTCCAGGCAGACCCCTACCCCCAACATAAAAAACAAAATAAAAGTACTGGGACAGAGGCCAGAAAGGCTTCTTCCTGTGTGAATTCAACACGGAGATTCCTGGCATCCTCAACAGTAGCTGTCCTGGCCAGGCAGGAAAACATGAAGGAGGAGATGTGCTCATTAGCTGCTAACTTCAGACCTCTTAGGTCTCCTTTATTTTGGCTGTCACTCAAAGTGGCCTTATTTTTCTCCAGGCCTCTTGTGAGCATCTCCTGCTGGTGCTTATTTGTTTGTCTGAAAGGCCAGACTCTCTGGGATAGGCTCGTTAAGAAGACATCCCCTTTTGCGAGGGAGTGGGAGAATGGCAGGGACATGGGGGCTCCTGCAGGCCTCCCTCTTGCCGTGCCAACATGACAACAGTGGGCGCTCAGTCTCCAGCCAACCAAAAGCCAAGCCAGGCAACGTGTATTCTGCTGGAGCCCAGCTGTGAGGGAAAATAAACGGCCTCACAGCTCTGGCCGCCCTCTCACCTCTGCCACAGAATCTTCCCCTGACCTTTGCATCCCATGGTGGTCCTGTCTTCTTTGGATCCCATCAGTACCATGAAACCATGCCATCTGAGGCAGACAACTGCAGATGTTTCTAGTTAGGAGGGAACGACCGTAGAGATCGTTGAAACTAAGTATGGCAACACCCTGGCATTTGTGCCGGCCACCCCCTGAGTTCCCATCAGTGGCAGACAGCTCTAATCAATTGTGGCGCTTTCTTTCCTGCTCAGCTTGAATGGTGCCTCAGAATCGTTCTCAAAAAAGCACTTTGGACAGAAGAGAAAAGTAACTCTCCCATTCAGGATAAAAGGCATAGAAGAGGCTAAAAGAGAAGCCCCTTGCTTGCCAATCCAATGCTCTTTTCCACTGTATCATTTTTGATGACAGCCTCTTATGGGATCATCTCATATGAATATGGGCTTCCCTGGAAGCTCAGCTGGTAAAGAATCTGCCTGCAATTCAGGAGACCCCAGTTCAATTCCTGGTTTGGGAAGATCCCCTGGAGAAGGGATAGGCTACCATACTCCAGTATTCTTGGGCTTCCCTGGTGGCTCAGCTGGTAAAGAATCCACCTGCAATGTGGGAGACCTGGGTTTGATCCCTGGGTTGGGAAGATGCCCCGGAGAAGGGAATGGCTGCCTATTCCAGTATTCTGACCTGGAGAATTCCATGGACTGTATAGTTCATGGAGTCGCAAAGAGTCGGACACTACTGAGCGACTTTCACTTTTGCTTTCATATGAATGTGCTTCCCAGGTGGCACTAGTGGTAAAGAACCCACCTGCCAATGCATGAGATGTGGGTTTGATCCATGGGTCAGGAAGACGCCCTGGAGAAGGAAAAGACAACCCACTCCAGTGTTCTTGCCTGGAAAATTCCATGGACAGGGGAGCTTGGCGGGCTACAGTCCATGGGGTCGCGAAGAGTCGGACACAACTGAGTGACTAAACACACACACACACACATGAATCAACTTTAATATTACCAGAAATTTTCAGCCTCTTGAAGGTGGAGCCTGGGTCATTCGTTAATCTCTTAAGTAGTCACTATGCTGAGTAATACTCAGGCTACTTAGTTGACAAGAGAAGTGAGTAGACTCTAGATACCCGGTGTATGGAGGACACACTTGAAAATTTCAAAAAAGGATTTATAGGAACCACCTTGGATTAGACAGTTACATATTACTCAACCAGTCTCTGGATGAAATACATTAGAGGACCACCAGGGCACTTAGAATATTTCTAGGTGTCTTATTGGATCCCACCCAAGAACAATCGGTTATGAAAAGCCCAAAAGACGTTTATGTGAGTTAGTTTCTTCCTACAATGGCAACTTCTCAAATTTTTCACGTAAGTAGCTTAAAAGCAGAGGAGAATAATGGCCGGGATGGCCTCCAGGAGGCAAAGTTCCAAGCAACACATGGGAAGCAAGACATTACTTTGAAATATGTATTATCTTGAAAATGCATATGGGTTTGGATTCTGCTCCAGAATATAGCAATAGTTATTCTGATAAAAAATTTTTTCTCCCAATTTTTAAAATTAGTCTGATACTTTCAGTAGAAGTAGTATGTTTATACCAGGACTTCAGGTGCTCCTTACACACAGGTCAGCAAAAACGACCCATGAGACAAATCCACCCCAATACCTGTTTTTATATGACCTGTGAGCCAGAAATGTTTTTTTTATAACTTAAAGTGGTTAAAAAAATAAAAAAGAATATTTAGTGACACATGGAAATTATATACTATTTAAATTTCAGTGTCTATAAAAGACATTTCATTTGAATGTATTTGTTTATGCATTGTCTGTGGCTGCTTCCATGCTGTAATGGTAGAATTCAGTAGCTGTGACAGACACAAAGCCTAAAATACTTACTGTCTGCACTTTTACAGAAAACAAAAAAAATCACACTTCTGAATTGGTCTGTCTCTGGCTACCCCATGACCATACATGCCCCTATGATGGGAAAATGTAGTATGTAAGTCAGTGGCTCTCCACTGGGGGCATTTTTGCCTTCTAGGGCTCACTCGGAAGTATACAGAGATGTTTTGGTTGTCATGAGTGGAGGAAGTGGAGGAGGATGTCATACAGGTATCTCATAATGATCAGAGACCAGGGATGCTACTGAGCATCCTTTGGCCAAAAAAAGAGCCCCTGGAACAAACATTTATCCAGTACAAAATGTCAGCAGTGCTGAGACTGAGAGACTGTGGTATAAACCATGTAATATTAAAGGCTGACTTCCACTTCTATCTTTCATTTCTGTCCTTATCTCCATTAAACCCCCAAATGACTCTTGATATTAGTACATTTGAGGGGATTGCTCCTTCAGGCCTGGGAGAAGAACACTCCATAAATGTTTCTGAAGGATAGGAAGACTTCTAATTTTATTTGAGTGTAGGAATTCTTAATTAATATGTAAACATAATGATGATTGATTTTTATGAAGCACTGCATACTGGGCAGTGGGCCAGGTATTTTACATTTATCCTCTTATTTAGTCATTATTTCTGCCTTGTGGGGTTAATTGTCATTATGACACCCATTATGCAGATAAGGAAATTGAGGCTCAGAAATTGAGGCCAGTGGTCACAAAGCTACTACGAAGTAGAGCAGTAATTTGTTCCTAAACAATCTGATACCAGACATTTAACTGTTTACTTTCATACCATGAACTTCCTAGAATACTCATTGTCTCTTCATTTCCCGTCTTTGATGTGGGCAGAACAATTTGTTCATCCTGCATCCCTACCATGATGCACAAGAAAATAATTGCCACCCAAAGCCTAGCCTGTAAGACACTGTCCTTAGCACATATGTCCTTTGCTATAAAACGGCTTTGTAAATTCAAATTCTTTGAACCACTTAGAAACTAGTGGGTCAGCAAAACTCTGTTAACTGCACGATCAATTTCCAGAGGCTTCTTACAGGAAATACATGAGTCTGTTGATGCACTGAGATGCTAGTCAGTTAGCATCTGAATAGTTTCTTATTTCTTTCTCAGGTATAATCAGAATTGAACATCATTATTAAAGGGATAACTTTGAAGAAAAAGTAGACGGGTGTTTGAAGCAGTGAACCTCAAAGGCAGAGGATGCTGCTCCCAATTTTGGCAAACCTGTTTTAGAATAGAAATGGCAAATATCTCTCTTTAAATGAATCAGTATGGATTGTCAGATAGGGCCATGTTGATAGTTGAGTAAAAGTGTGGACTCCTGAAATAGATCATCTGGATTCAAATATCAAACTTTGTCTACTTACCATCAACCTGTAAGGCTGCAATGAGCCTATTAACTGCATTTTAGTCCTGGATTCATGAAACCTGAACTCCAGTCTCAGCTCCGGAACAAACATTGTGATCCTGGGCAAGTTAGATCACTTGTCTGTGCCTCCATGTCCCTAGGTATTACAAGGGAATGGTGGCACTTCCCCTATATCTCTTTGGTTTTAGGAGGTTCATAGGAGCTAGTATATACACAATGAAGGTTATCAGTAGGTGTGTCTCCTTATGGGGATCTTTACCAATGTCCAGGAATAGGAAAACTAACTGATTCTACTGTACCACCACATTTTATATAAGGGACTTGAGCATCCATAGATTTTGGTATCTACAGGAGTCCTGGATCCAATCTCCCACATATACTGATGGAAAACTATATACAAAAAGCTAATAATATGCTGAGCTAAGTGAATAACCAACACAGTTGCCAACAGCCTCAAGAGAGAAGTGCTAAGCAGACACAAAGCTGTAGCAAAATACAAAGTTAGGGTTAACGTTACCAGCATTTTGTATCTGGCTGACCAGGTCAGCTGGGACAGTCCAACTGGGGCTCTACACCTGACACAGCCCTCAGAGCAGCTGGCCTTGAGGGCCACGAAGGGAGGTGGGAAAGGATACCTGTTGTTCTGACACCAAGAATAGAGATTTGCTCCACAGAATACAGTGGCTCTTGAAATAAACATTCACAGTTTTTATTTGGCTTGAAATTCTGGACTGTCTCCAATGCTTACCGCCTTGCTGATCAGAGGCTGCCTACCCATGGCTGATTTTATAAACAACGCTGTTTGCATAATTACTAAACTGTACTATGAACCCTTAGAGGAAAAAATTTAGTAGGAATGATGTGCTTGTAATTCTGGGCATTACTCTACAACTTCATCAGATTCGGAAGCAAAATACTTACTGATTACCTACTATGTGCTCAGTGCCTTGTCAGATGCTGAATATGGAAGAGGGATAAAGATGCAACCTGTTCTCTATGAGTTTATGATCTAGTTGTGAGACATAGACTTCTACCTGAAATTATAATGCTGAAGTGCCACAGGACCTCAGAACATGGGGAAGGCAACAGAAACCTGGGTAGATGTGGCAATCATGATAGAAGTGGGACTTCAGCAGAGCCCTGAATACTGTAGAAAAGATGGGAAAGGGCATTCCAGAAGATGAACAGAGTCATGGACAGAAGAGCATATATGCCACAGATTGTCTGGGAAGTGTTTTGGGATTTGAATAGAATGGCCTTCAAAGCCGGCGTTAGGATATGAATTTTACCTTGAAGTCAAGAGAAAGCCAGACGAGATTTGAAAATGAGAGCTTTAGGCAAATGGAAGGGTATAAAGGAGGTGGAGGATAAGTTTGGATCTGCAATAGTCCAGGGTCAGAGTAGAGTGGGTGACAAAGGTGGTGGCCACAGAAACGGAAAAGAAAGGATGTGTGTCCTAATCAAGGACAACTGCTTAATTTGTGACCTTGGGAGTGAAGAATTACTGAAAACAAAGGAATCAGGATCGTGTTACAATAAAAGCTTGGTGATATCATCATTAATCTTCTGACTCAGGGAAAGCCCATTAAAAACCATCTCAATTATGAAACTGCTTCTGATGATAATTTGATAAACTAGAAGAGTGCTTCCCAAGCTTTAACATGCATACAACTTGCATGGGACTTTGTTAAAATAGATTTTAATCTAGTAAGTTTGATTTGGAGCCTGAGATTCTGCATTTTAACAAGTTCCCTGGTGACACTGATGCTGCTGGTCTGTGAACTATAATTAGCAATAGACTAGAGTTTCTTTTCTTTGATCTTCATACCAATGTCAACAACCATGTTGGGACTTCTTAAATAAGGTGGATTGAGGGAATGGCTAGTTATATTAATGGTCATGTGTAATCTTCACAACAGTTAATAGGTGAGAACTGCTTAGTTTCTCTTGTTTAGTGGAAGGACAATGGACTTCCCTGGTGGTCCAGTGGTTAAGACTCTGCGCTTCCAGTATATGGGGTGTGGGTTCAATCCCTGGTCAAGGAACTAAGATCCCACATGGCCACAGTGCAGCCAAAAAATAGATGCAAAGTTTTAAAAAAAAGGGAGGACCACTAGGCTAAGAGGCAGGAAACATGACTGTTAGTCTTAGCTCTATCACTGTCTATTTTTAGGTCCTTGAACAAGAAAACATGGGACAAAAACCAAACCTGCTGCTCAGTTTCTGTATTTCAGAGCACTTGCCAAACACTGCCTACTTGTGCCCTCTCAAAATTCATGTGTTGAAACCTGTTCTCGCATGTGATGGAATTTGGAGGTGGGATCTTTGGAAAGTGATTGGGTCCTGAGAGTGGAGTCCCTCATGAGAAGGGATTACTGCCGTTCTAATAGATACCCAGGAGAACTCCCTTGCCCCTTCTGCCACATGAGGACAGAGTGAAAACATAGCCATCTATGTAACAGGAAACAAGCTCTCAACAGACACTGTACCTGCTGGTGCCTTGACCTTGAACTTCCCAACCTTCAGAAATGTGAGAAATAAATGTGAAGTCACTCAGTCTAGGGTAGTTTTGTTATAGCAGACTGAATGGACCAGGTCAGACATCGGTGCTGAGATACATGGATGTTGCTGTAACAAATATCTAAAAATGCTGAAATGGCTTTGGAACTGGGTCATGGGTAGAGGGGCTGGAAGACGGTTGAGGTGTATGCTTGAAAAAGTCTGTATTGCTGAGAATGGATTGTTGAAAGTGATTCTAGTTAGAATTTGGAGAGAGAAAAGAAGGGGTGTAGAGAAAGTCTCCATCTTCTTAGAGAATACCTGAGTAATCATGAACAGGATGTTGGTAGAAAAATGGATGGTAAAGTTCATTCTGATAAAGTCTCTGACAAAAATAAGGAAGGTGTTGCTGGAAACTAGAGGAAAGGTGTCAAGGAATTTGGCTAAATTATGTTACTGTTCTAGTGCTTTGTGGAATGTAGAACTTGCCAGCAATGAAATTGGATATTTAGCTGAAGCGTTTTCTAAGCAAAAAGTGTTGAAGGGTGTGGCTTGGCTCCTCCTGATTGCTTATAGTAAAATGCCAGAGGAGAGAAATGATTTAAGAGGGGACTCATTAAGTAAAAAAGAATTGGCACTTGAAGATTTGAAAAATTCTCAGTCCATTTATATTGCAAAAAATGAGAACACTAGAAGTATGGACAAGTGATGGTTTAATAAGGAGATTTGTATGGGTCAGCCCTCTCAGTGGAAGCTGGAAGCTATTCTCCCAGACAACAGGAGAAGAACAGAAGATGGTTCAGAAACCATCAAGGCTGCCATTCCTATAACAGGCCCAGAGAGTGAGAGCATGGGGAGGGGGTGCATAGGGTTTCAAAGGAGTGGGACCTCCTGTCCTTTTTAAGTGGGCCAGGATGCCCCTCTCCATGCCTTGGGGTTGGGGCCCCTGCAGAGAGCTGTGGAATGAGCCGTGCCTAGAAGATCCATGGGGATAAGACTGCTTCCACCTAGATTTCAAAGGATGGGCCACTGGCAGAATCAGAGGCTCATAACTTCAACCTGGAGAGCTGTTGGCATAAGACTCAAGCTCACAAGAGCCACCAGTATGGGATGCCAACAGAGAGATGCTGTGGGGCCATCCCACTGAGCCATGGGAGCGAGGTTGCCATCCCAGTGGGCCTGGAAAGTAGAACATTAAGATAAAGAGGGTTATTCTGGAGCCGTACAGAGTTTAGTGTTGTTTTCCCCATTACATTTTGGATTTACCTGGGACCCATTACTCATTATCGCTTTCTTGTTTTCTCCATTTTGGATGGTAATGCCTTTCCTCTATCTGTCTTACCACTGTGTTTTGGAACTCTTGTTTGGTTTCACTGGTTCATTGGTGGAGGGGAATTTGCTTCGGGATGAATAGTACTTTGTCAGGTGGCCCTAGTGGTAAAGAACCCACCTGCCAGTGCAGGAGACGTAAGAGATGTGGGTTCAATCCATGGGTTGGGAAGATCCCTTGGAGAATGGCATGGCAACCCACTCTAGTATCCTTGTCTGGAGAATCCCCATGGACAGAGGAGCCTGGTGGGCAACAGTCCAAGGGTCACAAAGAGTCGGACATGACTGAAGTGATTTAGCACACAAACACACATATCAGTTTTACATATTTAGATGAGACTTTGGACTTTGGACTTTTGATTCTGGAATGAATTAAGACTTTTAGGGGTGTTGGGATAGAATGAATTGAGGGGTAGGCGGGGGCAGAATGATATAGGCCGAATGTTTTTGTCTCTCCGCATTCATACATTGAGGCCTAATCCCTAATGTGAGGTATTTGGAGGTGGGGCATCTGGGGGTAATTAGGTCATGAGAGTGGAGCCCTTGTGAATGTAATTAGTGCCCTTATGAAAGAACCCTTAGAGAATTATCTACCTCACAACTTATGATGAAACAGAGAACACAACCATTTATGAATCAGAAAGTGGACTCTCACCAGACCTGAATCTGCTGGTGCTTTGGTTTTGGATTTCTCAGCCTCCAGAACTATAAGAAGTAAAACATTTGTCATTTAATCCACTCAGTCTATGGTATTTTTGTTATAGGTAGCCTGAATGGACTAAGACACCATCCCTAACACATTGCCTTTCGATTATACTTGGAATGAATCCCAGATTCCTTATAACTGTCTGCTAGGTTTGTCATAACCTCGCCCCAGCCCACCTCTCAGATTTTATATTCTACCAATCCTCTCTTTATTCACTCCACTCTAACTCAAAGCCTGGTTTTGTGTTGTCAAAATGGACAAACACATGCCCATCTTCAGACTTTTGAACTTGATCTACTACCTGTTTTGAATGGCTTTGCCTTAGAGCTTCCCATAAATTCAACTCCTTTCCCCAGGTCTCCATTTAGAAATGCCATCCTCAACCATCATCCTCAGTGGTTCTCAGCCAAGGGTAACTTTGTCTTCCAGGGAACATTAGGCAGTGTTTAGAGATATTTTTGCTTGTTACAGCTGGGTCAGGTGGCATTATTGGCAACTAGTGGGTAGAGACCAGGGGTGCTGCAAGAGATCCTGTAATTGCACAGGAAAGCCCCCCTCGCCCCTTAAAACAAATAATTATCTGGACTGAAATGCAAATAGGGTTAATTTATCTAAAGCTGCTCCCCACTTCTGACACTTGCCCCATAAAAACTTTCTATCCTATACCCCACTTTGTTTTCTTAAAAATATTCACTACTGGGGCTTCCCTGGTGGTCCAGTGGTTGAAACTCCACACTTCCACTGCAGGGGGCATGGGTTTGATCCCTGGTTGGGAAACTTTGAACATCAAAATATTCACTATTATCTAAAATTATTTAATGTATTTATTTATTTAATGTATCATCTGTTCCTCTGACTAGAAAAACAGTTTCATGATAGCAGGGACATTGTCCTACCTTGTACACTAATGTAGCCCCACTGCCTGGAACAATTCCTGACACATAGTGGGTACTCAATGAATGAATGAAGGAAGGAATGGATGAAAACAGAAGCAACATAAAATGAAACAGATGCATAAGTGACCAAAGGACATCAAAATAAACGATCAAAGAACATGTTGTGGAGTAAATGATACCACCAAGAAAAGACACAGAGTGGAAGAAAGTATTTGCAAACACGTATCTGATAAGGGACTTGTTTCAGGAATCTATAAAGACCTCAGATAATTTAACAATAAAAAGACAAGTAAGCAATTTAAAAATATGCATGGGATTTGCATTGACATTTCTCCAAAGAAGATATGCAGATAGCTACGAAGCACATAAGAAGATGTTCAACTCCATTAGTCATTAAGAAAATGCAAATCAAACCCACAGTGAGATACCATTTCAGACCCACAAGGATGACTAGAGCCCCAAAGACAGACAATAGCAAGTGTTAGTGAAGAAGTGAGGTCGCTCAGTCGTGTCCAACTCTCTGCGACCCCATGGACTGTAGCCCCCCTGGCTCCTCCGTCCAGGGGATTTTCCAGGCAAGAGTACTGGAGTGGGGTGCCATTTCCTCCTCCAGGTGTTAGTGAGGATGTAGAGAATTGAAGCCCTCTTGTGTTGCTGGTGGGAATGTAAAATAGTGCGGCCACTTTGGGACCAGTTTTTCAGTTCCTAAAAAAGTTAAGCATAGAGTTACTGTATAATATAGTAATTCCACTGCTACCCAAGGAAAATGAAAACATGTGCCCAGATAACAACTTGTACAAGCTTGTTCATATCTTCATTAGTTATAAAAGCCCCCAAAAGGGAAATAGCCAGCGTCCATCAATGGAGGGATGAATAAATGTGATACATCCATACACTGGAATAGTTTTTGACCCACCAAAGGAATGAAGTACTAATACATGCTACATCATGGATAAATCTGGAAAATATGCTCAGTGAAAAAAGTCAGTCAGAAAAAAGCACATATTGTGTGATTCTGTTGATACGAAATGTCCAGGATAGGCAAACCTATAGAGACAGAATGTAGATTTGTGTTTGCTTAGGACTGGCAACTGGGCAGGCAGTGGAGAGTGACAGCTAATGGGTACAGAACTACTATTTTTTTTTTGGATGGAAATGTTCTAAAATCAGATTGTGATGATGGATACACACATTTGTGGATATGCTAAAAGACTTGGAACTCAGCATGTTAAGTGGTGAATTGTATTATATGTGACTTATGTCTTAATAAAGCTTTTAAAAGAAAAAAAGACAACCATAGAAACTGAAATGGAGAGAACTTTTATTCCTATTTGAATAGAGTACTTTTGCTGGTTTACTATTTTGGGAGAGGAGGCAATTGCTTAGAAATATAGATCTGTTGAAGTACCCTTCCTTGTTTACTGTAGATTTTTTTTTTTTTTTTTTTTTTTTGCCACAGTGCTTAGCATGTGAGATCTTAGTTCCTTGACCACGGATTGAACCCACATCCTCTGCAGTAGAAGCTCAGAGTCTTAACCGTTGGCTCACCAGGAAAATCCTTTAGTGTAGATTTCTTTTTATTGGAAGTTGCTTTGAAAAATAATGACACGAGAAATCAAAGGCAAGTCTGCTGGCAGAAAAAAGGTTAAATTAGATCATGTGACAGGAATTTCTGAACCAGTCAGTCAAAGCACTTGCTTATGTGACCATGAGTATTAGATAAGGTTACCACTAAAGTACTCAGAGACTAAAATAGGTGAGTGTCTGAGAATGCACAAGGGCTCTACATCTTTAAAAAAACTTTCTCAGCACTTATGAGTGGGATCCTGGGAAGGTTACATATCCTCAAAGTTCTGATTCAGAAAAGGGAGTGAAAATTATAACATTGGGTTCATCAAGATGTTGAGAGAATTAAGTGTGAAAATGCTTAGGCAAAGGAGGGACTCAGGTAATGTCAGTTTGGCAGTAGTGGTGAGCCTAGAACAAGGGCAAGGCTGTTGGTTGGATGATTTATTTTTAAATTTATTGTTACATACAATTTTCTAATACATTGATTTTTACACAATACATAGATACAACAAATGGGAGAAGTTATCATTTTTTTATCTGTTTTTCTTTGAAGCAATGTTAGACACATATCTCCACTTTTGGTCTCCTTTAATCCTGTTTCTCTCCTTTTTTTTTTTTTTTTTTTTCTGTCTTGACCATCTACTTTCTGTTGCTGACATAACTTTCCATGAGGCATCATAATATCATGGTCTCTATTACAGTTTTCTCCACACTAAGCCTTGGAGCCCAGTCGCCATGTTGTGAGGAAGCCCAGGCCACGTGGAGAGGCCATGAGTGGGAATTCCAACCAGCAGCTCCAGCAAAGACCACATGAGAAGGATGGAACTTTCAGATAATCCCAGCCTGCAGTTTTCAAGTCTTCCAGCTGAGATCTCAGATAGTATGAAACAGAGACAAGCCATCTCCATTGTGTTCTGTTTGAATGCCTAACCCACAGAACCATAAAAGATAATAAATATCATTGTAATAATCTATCACACTTTAGGGTAGTTTGTTATTCAGTGATAGGTAACTAATGCATAAAATCTGTCTGGATCCCAACCCCATGTTCCTAATCATGATGACAAAATACAGAACAAAAATACCTCTAATCAGAATTGGGTTCCCCATGAAGACCTCCCTATTAGAAAAGTCTGCATTGTTTGCAGATTCCAAGGTCCAGTCCACATGACTAGATATTCATCCTGGCAGATAGATACCAGTGCAACAACTATGTTTAGGGCATTTTCTCAAGGATTCAGTTGTTGTGATGCAGGCATCTTGAACCTTACTGTCTTTGAGTGTTGGCAAAGCTGACACTCTAGATTTGGCCACCACGAGGACCATAAATTATTCAGAGGTCACTGATAGGGCTTCCCTAGTGGCTCAGATAGTCAAGAATTTGCCTGCAGTGCAGGAGACACAGGTCAATCCTTGCATTGGGACAATCCCCTGGAGAAAGGAATGACAACCCACTCTAGTATTCTTGCCTGGAGAATTCTATTGACAGAGGAACCTGGTGGGCTACAGTGCATGGGGTCGCAAAGAATCAGAAACGACTGAGCCCTAATGCTTTCACTTTTTCTTTACACCTTGATCTGGGCACACCCTTCAACAAGCAGACACAATTTACATACATACACAAAATAGTTCCTCCATGTACTTGTTTAAAACCCAGCAGCATAAGCTTCTGTCTGTAAAAGGAGTGTACTTTGTACTCTACAAATACAAAATCTTATTAATTAGCATTTAGTGTCTTCAATAATGCTATTTATAGAATATCTGCTTTTTAAAAATTCCCTGGGATCCAAGAAAATAATGGAAAGAGAACAATTTGAGATGAAAGAGTCATTTTGCATCCCTGGCTTTTTGTTCCCCCTGAAGGGGAGAGGAAGGGAAGAATGAAGGAGTGAGAGTGACAATGAGCTTCTTTGATGCCACGCTTCTTCTTCAAGATGGACTGACTGCACATCCCAATGAAAAGTGAATTTTTAAAAATCTTTTCCACAGCCAATATTGTACATATTTGATGGAAAGAGTAGACTGACAGCAGGAGGTAGAAGCAGCAGAGAACAATGAGAAGTTAGAGTTTTGTGTTATTTCATTTTTTTCCAAACTATTCAAGACCTTGGGGCATAGATGAACCTGACTTCCTCCTTTTACCTTCTATCCTTCACTCTCCTTGCTGTAAGGAAAAGAAAGCTTTGTAAGGGGAAATAAAAAACAACAGCTGCCTCTGAGTGCTTCGAGAACAAAACAATTGGTACCTTTCATATCTTTGAAGGCTAAGCTCCATTATCTTGCATCAGAATCAGAGCAGGGGCTGGAAAATCAGCTCTCAGAGGGCACAAAGCCAGTGCTCCCTCTGTGACTGACTTAAAAGGGAACAGGCAAAGCATTGCTTTTAGGAAGGAAAAAAAGAAAAAAAGCAAGCAGGGTTCCAAGTTATTCAATTGTGTATACCTCCAGAAAGCACCCCTTTAAGGAAATGTAAATGGATATGTATGACAATAATGACATTGGGAGAGATGAAAAGTCCTGGGTTCAAGTCTCAGTCATATGTGTTACCAACCAGACATCTTGAGATTGTTTCATCCTGTCTCCTCACTTAGATCGCTTGAGTCCAATGGATGTTCACTCACTCACACTCAAGTATGCAAAAGTCAAGCAATCACACACATACAATCTTTGACTTCAGTAAGCTCACAAGTCAAAATATTTCCCTCATTTCATCACAGGGTTGTCCTAAGAATCTGATGGACTTGAAAGACATGCATGAATTTCATATTAATGCTGCAAAGGAAGGGACTGTTTTAAAATACCGTGACATGTTAAAAATGCACCTTGCAAGACCTGTTAAGTCTTGGGCATTTCACAAGGCTGGTATGGAGATCTCCAATTCTTCATCTCCATCTAAAGCCCAAAGAGGTCTTGCTGATTGTATACAGCAGGGGACCCCAGCCTCAGGGGGCCACAGACCATTGGTCTATAAGGAACTACCTGCATAGCAGCAGGTGAGCAGTGGGTGAGCAAGCAAGGCTTCATCTGTATTTATAAGTGCTCAGCATCACTCACATTACCACCTAAGCTCCACCTCTTGTCAGATCAGTGGGGGCATTGGATTCTCATAGGAGTGAGAACCCTACTGTGAACTGCGCGTGTAAGGGATCTAGGTTGCATGTTCCTTGGAGAATCATCCCCAAACTACACCCCTGACCCCATTGGTGGAAAAATTGTCTTCTGGTTGCTGGTGCCCAAAAGGTTCAGGACAGCTGATATACAGTGTTGCACTGAGTCAGACTTATCGTGAACTGGTCCTTCCCAAGTCTTATTTGTCTCCTGTGACTCCCTTATGTGTATCCCAGCCACAGTGGGTAGAGATGGCCAGCAGAATCTTCCCAGAATCTTCTCAGGATCTTCTGCTGCTCCCCTGCTCATAACTGCTTAGTGTTTCCTCTCTTCCTATAAAACCATGCCTCTGCTCAACTCAGTTCTCCAAACTCTCACCCCAAGGCATCTGTCTACCTTCTCTGCATTTTTCTAGGTATCAATCAGCCAAAATGGCCTGTTCACCATTTTTAGTCATCACTAGTTTTTTCATAGTATCTGTTTGCTTTCACTTCTGTTGTTTCCTTTTTTTATTAGAAAGAGATTTTTAAAAATTATTTATTTATTTATTTGATTGTGCTGGTTGGCACATGGACTCTTTGATCTTCTTTGTGGAATGAGAAATCTAATTCCCTGACCAGGGATCAAACCTGGGACCCCTGCATTGGGAGTATAAAGTCTTAGCCACTGCATGACCCCCTCCCCCAGGGAAGTTCCTCATGTTTCTTTTTTTTTTTTTTTTAACACACATATACACACATTGTTGGCATTAAACTTAGGCTTAGGTTTATTTAAAAAATTTTTTTAATTGGAGGATAATTGCCTGACAGTGTTGTGTTGGTTTCTGTCATGTAACAACATGAATCAACCATAGTTGTGTGTGTATATATACGTGTATATATATATATATGTATATACACACACACACATATATTTGTCCCCTTTCTCTTTAAACACATTTTTTTTTATTGAAGGATAATTGCTTTACAGAATTTTGTTGTTTTCTGTCAAACCTCAACATGAATCTGCCATAGGTATATGTGTATGTATATATATCCTCTTTTTCTTGCATCTGCCTCCCATCCTATCCCACCCCTCTAGGTTGTTACAGAGCACTAGGCTGAGCTCCCTGTGTCATGCAACAGGTTCCTGCTAGCTAGCTATTTTACATATTGGAGTGTGTATATGTCAGTGCTACTCTTTCAGGTTTTTGTTTTTTGAAAATTGAGTTGTATGAGTACTTGATGTGTTTTCTTTCTTTTTTTTTTAAATTCATTTTTAATTGGAGGATAATTGCTTAACAGTGTTGTGTTGGTTTCTGCTGTACCACACATGAATCGGCTCCAAGTATACACACATCCCCTTCCTCTGGGGCCTCCCTCCCACCCCCAACCCCATCCCAGCCCTGTAGGCCAGCACAGAGCACTGAGCTGTTGTTTCTTATATTGGACCTTTGAAGCCCAAATCCCTTACCTACACATTCTCCTTTTGAGGTCAAGTTTGAATTTTTATGAATCTTACACCTGTGCTCGCACACCTGGACTGTCCTGTTGGTGAAAGGGTTTGCCTCTTCTTCAATCACTATAATACTCTGCATATGCCTCTCTTTTGGCAAACAATAATGATGGTAGTGAGGATAAGAATAATAGCAGCTAGACTATATTGAGAATTTCACTATGCCAGGCATTATGATAAATAAATACTTTATATTAATTATCTTTAGTTTCTGTAAATGTTGGAAGCCTGTGAACTTAGTTATCCCATTTACAGAGGAAATGGAGGCCTTATAAGGTCAAGGAGTGAACTTGATTTCCCTTGTGGTAATGGGCAGTTACATGGATTGGCTTCGGCATCACGGGCACTTGAGCTGCATGCAGGCTCTACAAGTTAGTAGCTTCATGACCTTTGTCAAGGAACTATCTTAGTGTAATTCTCAGTTTTCTTATCTGTAAAATATGAATGGTGTTAAGTTTATCATAATGATTTCGTAAGGCAGTGGATATAACACTTAGCAAGATGCTGAACCCAGAGAAGACACTAGAGAGATGGGTAGCTTTCATGATTTCCACCTGAAAGAGCTGCTTGGGGGGTCAGGATCTGATGTTAGTGGACTCCTGATCCTCACTGCCCCCCTCCCAGGTTTAATAAATGCCAACTGGATAAATCAAGACCACATGAAGAATCTTCTACTATTCTAAGGCTCTCCTAAAGATGTGTATTATGGGGACACCCATATAATTGAGAAGAAAGAAGTTATATAAACACAGATACCAAACAAGAAAAAAAAAAAGTCCCTGTTCCTTGGTCTTAAGTTCATCTTCATTGCTTTACTGAGACAGTTGCAGCCTGAGAATTGGCCTCGTTACTCTGTCTCCTCCACATATGCAGGCCTTTATTATTCTGCTGCTCTGGCTTAATTCCTTACATGGAGCATCTTCAGAACTCCACTAAATGGTATGTCATTGTCCAGCTAAATGTTGGAGAGCCTTAAAGCCAAAAGCTCACAGCTTATGCTCAAAGTCTTCATGGTACCTTTCAAACCACTGGTGGGGAGAGTCATTGGAGGGCACTGCAGGTGAGGCAGGATAGAGGGGCGCTAGAAAGGCAGGCAAAGGGTAGGTCTTATGCATGTTGTGAAGGTTTGGGGTCTTTATCCCAAGGCCTTTGGAAAGCCACTCAATATTTTAAGCAAGGGAAATTACAGTGAATTTCCCATCTCCATTGAGCTTCTGTTAGCAATTTCTGGGACTGGAAATCTGGTCACCTCCCCAGCCCCCACCTTCTTGTTTGCTGCACCTTGATAAACATTTTTCTTGGGGTGCATCCTCTCAGGTATAGGCAATAATGAACAACAATGAGTGCAAGTGGATAGAAACTTTCATGCTCTGTGATTGGGCCTCTGCAGGAAGTAGGACAAATCTGAATGATGGATCCTTGGAGTGTCTGAGCCAGAACTCCAAAGGGGCAGGAGGCCAGGCAAGAAGCTTGCATTATGTTGCCTGGTAAACATAGGATGGAGAAGCGGAGCTTAGCTTCCAGGACCCACTGAGGTCCTGGAAAGGGAAAGAAGACTGACACTGTCACACAGTGAAAGACTGGACTACAGTGGGATAGCGCCTCAAATTGAATCCAATGCCTACTGTATTAAGCTAGGCTGCGTCTCAATTTGTTAATATTCCATTTGAGAAGTCAGCTCACTGAGCTTAGGGAACTCCACACATAAAAGGAAGCAGCAATAGCATCAGTTGTTCTTTTTTTTTTTTTCTTTCATAATCATTTTCAGGGACCTCAGATCTGTGCTCTGTGGTGACCTAGATGGATGGGTTGGGGATGGGGGAAGTGGGAGGGAGGCCCAAGAGAAAGCAGATATATGTATACATATAGCTGATAAACTTTACTGTCGGTAGAAACTAATACAGTGTTATAAAGCAGCTATACCTCAGTTATAAAAACTTATGTTGGAATACAAACTATGTTAGGCTTCCCTGGTGGCTCAGTGGTAACGAATCTGCCTGTAGTGCAAGGAAGTACAGGAGAATCTGGTTCAGTCCCTTGGAGGAGGAAATGGTGACACACTCCAGTATCCTTGCCTGGAGAATCCCATGGACAGAGGAGCCTGGTGCGCTACAGTCCATAGGATCACAAAGAGTCAGACACGATTGAGTGACTAAACATAGTTGGTTTACAGTGTTGTGTTAGTTTCTGGTATACAGCAAACTGATTCAATGATACATACACATATATCTATTGTTTTTCAAAGATCAGTGGCTCTTAACCTTTTGTAAACCCTGACCATTTGGGGAGTATGATAAAATCTATGAACCATCTGCCCAGAAAAAATAATACATCTATACACTCAATAATTCTGCATGGACCCACTCTCACAATAATCACCTGAGAGATATTAATAAATATGTGTGAAAAACCTATACAGGAATATTTGTAACAGCTTCATTTATAAATACTTCAAATTGGTCACAGTCTAAACGTCCATCATCTGGAATAGATAAGCAAATTGTGGTACATCCATATGCAATGGAATATTGGCTCAGGTGTAAATGGGTACAAGCTATTAATACACATAGCAACATGACTGAATCTCAGAAGCATCATGCTCAGGAAAAGAAGCCAGACTGTAAAATCTATGACTCCATTTACATGGTGTTTTGGGAAATACAGAATTATAGGAAGAGAAAAACGATCACTAGTTGTCTAGGCTCGAGTTGGAGAAGGGAATTGATTGCAAAGGTATCTAAGGGCACTTTTTGGACTAAATTATTCTATGCTGCTGCTGCTGCTGCTAAGTCACTTCAGTCATGTCCAACTCTGTGCGACCCCATAGACAGCAGCCCACCAGGCTTCCCGTCCCTGGGATTCTCCAGGCAAGAACACTGGAGTGGGTTGCCATTTCCTTCTCCAGTGCATGAAAGTGAAAAGTGAAAGGGAAGTCGCTCAGTCGTGTCTGACTCTAGCGACCCCATCTTGATTATAGTGGTGGTTATGTGACTTTATACATTTGTCAAAAGTTATAGAACTAATAGAACTAATTTCTAGTAGTTATAAAACTAATTCCAATTTACTATATATAAATTATACAAAACCTAATCAAATTTTGGAGAAGGACATGTCAACTCACTCCAGTATTCTTGCTTGGAAAATTCCATGGATAGAGGAACCTGGCGGACTACAGTGCACGGGGTCACAAAAAGTCAGTCACAACTGAGCACATCAGCAAATCATATTTTAAGGGTACTATGCATATGGTTCGGAGAAGGCAATGGCACCTCACTCCAGTACTCTTGCCTGGAAAATCCCATGGATGGGGGAGCCTGATAGGCTGCAGTCCATGGGGTCGCTGAGTGTCGGACACGACTTCACTTTCACTTTTCACTTTTCACTTTCATGCACTGGAGAAGGAAATGGCAACCCACTCCAGTGTTCTTGCCTGCAGAATTCCAGGGACGGGGGAGGCTGGTGGGCTACCGTCTATGGGGTCGAACAGAGTCAGACATGACTGAAGTGACTTAGCAGCAGCAGCAGCAGCATGCATATGGTTATAGAGAGTACATTGACTGATCTTTAGGACCATCAGGAAGCTTCCATAAACCTCTTATCCTTATCCATCAGAGGGCAGACAGAATGAAACCGCAGTCACAGAAAAGTAACCACACTGATCACATGGACCACAACCTTGTCTACCTCAATGAAACTATGAGCCATGCCATGTAGGGCCATCCAAGACATACAGGTCATGGCAGAGAGTTCTGACAAAACGTGATCCACTGGAGAAGGGAATGGCAAACTACTTCAGTATTCTTGCCTTGAGAACCCCATGAACAGTATGAAAAGGCAACAAGGTATGACACTGAAAGAGGAACTCCCCAGGTCAGTAGGTGCCCAATATGCTACTGGAGATCAGTGGAGAAATAACTCCAGCAAGAATGAAGGGATGGAGCCAAAGCAAAAACAATACCCAGCTGTGGATGTGACTGGTGATAGAAGCAAGGTCCAATGCTGTAAAGAGCAATATTGCATAGGAACCTGGAATGTTAGGTCCAGGAATCAGAGCAAATTGGAAGTGGTCAATCGGGAGATGGCAAGAGTGAACATCGACATTTTAGAAATCAGTGAACTAAAATGGACTGGAATGGGTGAACTTAACTCAGATGACCATCATATCTACTACTGTGGGCAACAATCCCTTAGATGAAATGCAGTAGCTATCATAGTCAACAAAAGAGTGCAAAATGCAGTACTTGGATGCAATCTCAAAAATGAGAGAATGATCTCTGTTTGTTTCCAAGGCAAACCTTCAATATCACAGTAATCCAAGTCTATGCCCTGATCAGTAACGCTGAAGAAGCTGAAGTTGAATGGTTCTAAGAAGACCTACAAGACCTTCTACAACTAACACCCAAAAAAGATGTCCTCTTCATTATAGGGGACTGGAAAGCAAAAGTAGGAAGTCAGGAGCTACCTGGAAAATTTGTCCTCGGAATACAAAACAAAGCAGGTCAAATGCTAACAGACTTTTGCCAAGAGAACACGATGGTCATAGCAAACACCCTCTTCCAACAACACAAGAGAAGACTCTAGACATGGACATCACAAATGGTCAGTACCGAAATCAGCTTGATTATATTCTTTGCAGCCAAAGATGGAGAAACTCTATACTGTCAGCAAAAACAAGACTGGGCACTGACTGTGGCTCAGATCATGAACTCATTAGTGCCAAATTCAGGCTTAAATTGAAGAAAGTAGGGAAAACCACTGGACCATTCAGGTATGACCTAAATCAAATCCCTTATGATTATACAGTGGAAATGACAAATAGATTCAAGGGATTGGGTCTGACAGAGTGCCTGAAGAACTATGGATGGAGGTTCATAACATTGTACAGGAGGTAGTGATCAAGAACATTCCCAAGAAAAAGAAATGCAAAAAGGCAAAATGGTTCTCTGGTGAGGCCTTACAAATAGCTGTGAAGAGAAGCAAAAAGCAAAGGCAAAAAGGAAAGATATACCCATTTGAATGCAGCGTTCCAAAGAATAGCAAGGAGAGATAAGAAAGCCTTTCTCAGTGATCAGTGCAAAGAAATAGAGGAAAACAATATAATGGGAAAGACTAGAGATCTCTTCGAGAAAATTAGAGATACGAAGGGAACATTTCATGTAAAGATGGGCTCAATAAAGGACAGAAATGGTATGGACCTAACAGAACAGAAGATATTAAGAAGAGGTGGCAAGAATACACAGAAGAACTATACAAAAAAGATCTTCATGACCCAGATAATCACGATGGTGTGATCACTCTCCTAGAGCCAGACACAATGGAGTGTGAAGTCAAGTTGGCCTTAGAAATCATCACTACGAACAAAGCTAGTGGAGATGATGGAATTCCAGTTGAGGTATTTCAAATCCTGAAAGATGATGCTGTGAAAGTGCTGCACTTAGTATGCTAGCAAATCTGGAAAACTCAGCAGTGGCCACAGGACTGGAAAAGATCAGTTTTCATTCTAATGCCAAAGAAAGGCAATACCAAAGAATGTTCAAACTGCCACACAATTGCACTCATCTCATATGCTAGCAAAGTAATGCTCAAAATTCTCCAAGCCAGGCTTCAACAGTACATGAACCGTGAACTTCCACATGTTCAAGCTGGTTTTAGAAAAGGCAGAGGAACCAGAGATTAAATTGCCAACATTGGTTGGATCATCAAAAAAGTTACTTTTGCTTTGTTGACTATGCCAAAGCATTTGACTGTGTGGATCACAACAAACTGTGGAAAATTCTTAAATAGATGGGAATACAAGACCATCTGACCTGCCTCCTGAGAAATCTGAATGCAGGTCAAGAAGTTCAACTTTGGCATGTTAGAACTGGGCATGGAACAACAGACTGGCTCCAGATTGGGAAAGGAGTACATCAAGGCTGTATATTGTCACTCTGCTTATTTAACTTATATGCAGAGTACATCATGAGAAATGCTGGGCTGGAGGAGCCACAAGCTGGAATCAAGATTGCCTGGAGAAATATCAATAACCTCAGATATGCAGATGACACCACCCTTATTGTAGAAAGTGAAGAACTAAAGAGCCTCATGATAAAAGTGAAAGAGAAGAGTGAAAAAGGTAGCTTAAAGCTCAACATTCAGAAAACAAAGATCATGGCACCAGTCCCATCACTTCATGGCAAATAGATGGGGAAACAATGGAAACAGTGAGAGACTTATTTTTATTTTTTGACTCCAAAGTCACTGCAGATAGTGATTGCAGCCATGAAATTAAAAGACGTTTGCTCTTTGGAAGAAAAGCTATGACCAACCTAGGCAGCATATTAAAAAGCAGAGACATTTCTTTACCAACAAAGTTCCGTTAGTCAAAGCTGTTGTTTTTCCAGTAGTCATATATGGATGTGAGAGTTGGATTATAAAGAAAGCTGAGTGCTGGAGAATTGATGCTTTTGAACTGTGATGTTGGAGAAGACTCTTGAGAGTCAGGAAATCAACCCTGAATATTCACTGGAAGGACTGATGCTAAAGCTGAAACTTCAATACTTTGGCCACCTGATGCAAAGAGCTGACTCATTTGAAAAGACCCTGATGCTGGGAAAGATTGAAGGCAGGAGAAGAAGGGGACAACAGAAGATGAGATGCTTGGATGTCATCACCGACTCAGTGGACATGAGTTTGGATAGTTTTCGGGAGTTGGTGATGTATTGGGCAGTGCATGGTATGCTGCAGTCCATGGGTTTGGAAAGAGTTGGACATGACTGAGCGATTGAACTGAACTGAAATTTTGAAGCTGAAAGACCTCCCTGAACAGGTAGCCCACACCTACTTATTTCAAAGATAGAAAAATTGGAGAAAGAAAATACTGTGCTTTCCCCAAGTTTATAGCCCTTACTAGTGATATTCTTTCTTGTAACCAATAACAGTTGCATATTTATTGCATCCTAGACATGATGCTAGTTGCACACCTAGCCGAGTATCCCAGCTTAGAAGAAAAATGAGACTTACTGCCTTGAAGACCTGGGACTTTAACTCTAGTTTTTGACTCTATAGTTTTTCCAATAGACTAGAAGGTCTCCAGGGAATATTTAGTTTCTGGATCTTGCTGGATTACTGGACTGAGGATAAGAGGACCTGCATATGGATTAACTAAGCTGCAGGAAAGAGTGACCTTTTGAGACACCAGCTGATCTCTGAGCCTCTTCTTTCTTGGCCACAGCTGGATGAGAAAATAGTTGAATTTCTGAAAGGACCAGCATCAGATCCCGTACTATGCAAAGACGAAGATTCCCCAGAAGCATAGCCTAGTGCACCAGTTAAAAGCCTTCCAGAATGGTAGCTGCAACAAGCAATTGCATCATAATTGTGCAGTGGGGGAGAGTAGAATGGACCTGAAGGTGAGATGGACCAAACCCAGCCCTATACTACCTATATCACCAGGTACAAGTCACTTAATAGGTCTAAACCTCAGGTTCTTTATGTAAAATGAGACAGTCATACCACTGCCTCCCAGGGGTGGTGTTTGGGTTAAACAGGATAAAACATGTGCCTGCCACATTACCATCTCTTAATTAATGTCACTGGCTGCTGCTCTGAATGCCATCGTCATCAATATCATCATTCTAATTTCTACTGTTCCTTTCTGTATCACTTGAGAGATTCTGATTAAAAAGGCCAGGTTGTTATTTAGTCACCAGGCAAGGCAATTGTAGCCTCTCTCCTTTAGGATCAAATCATTTGACATCCAGCAGGGGAAGAGTGATCGAGTTGCTGAAGTGTACACCTGAGTCTCCTTGAGCAGGCTGTCAGAATGTCTGAAGCTCCAGCCTGGACAGGCCAATTCACATGCCCAGGGGCCTTCCAGATAGGTCTCTGCACCCAGAGGCCAGTCATTCTCTTCTGGTCTAGGCTCCCTGCGGTGACAGGCATGCACCAGCCGCCTTTCTTGCTCTCCCTGGCCTTGGCATTATAACAGTGAATCGCAGTGGAGAGGCATGAGGAAGTGGGGGCATGCCTGCTAGGGGAAAGGGCTTCTATAACAATGTACCACAGGATTCCTCTAGTACAGCAGGAGCAGTGGCAAAAGCATTTTCAACATTAAAATATCATAAGTTATTAAGTATTTATGCATACCTGTTTGTTTGGATGGTAACAGGTTTCCAAAAGTCATGTACATAAGATTTTTCTGTGTTAGTAGCAATGCATAGGGGTTTCCCTGGTGGCTCAGATGATAAATAATCTGCCTGCAATGTGGGAGATCTGGTTCAATCCCCAGGTCAGGAAGATTCCCCTGGAGATAGGAATGGTAATCCCATCCACTCCAGTAATCTTGCCTGAAGAATCCATGGAAAGAGGAGCCTATCGGGCTACAGTACATGGGGTCTCAAAGAATCGGACATGACTGAGCGACTAACATTGACTGACTGACTGAGCAACCCATGTGCTTAGTCACTCAGTTGTGTCTGACAATGCATAGAAAATGGAATTGTCACTCTGTATTTAGTGATACTCAGTGAGGGCATCATCTAAGGATATATTCACACCTAGCAGAGAATAGCAGGATCTGAGGCTTTTAATGTCATCCAGAGGGAGTGGCACCCCTCTCCAGTACTCTTGCCTGGAAAATCCCATGGACGGAGGAGCCTGGTAGGCTGCAGTCCATGGGGTCGCTAAAAGTCAGGCACGACAGAGCAACTTCACTTTCACTTTTCACTTTCATGCATTAGAGAAGGAAATGGCAACCCACTCCAGTGTTCTTGCCTGGAGAATCCCAGGGACGGGGGAGCCTGGTGGGCTGCTGTCTATGGGGTCGCACAGAGTCGGACACGACTGAAGCGACTTAGCAGCAGCAGCAGCAACAGCAGCAGAGGGAGTAATCATTATTAATTCTTTTCTTAAAAGTTGCAAAACAGTGCTGTACTGAGACCTCAAAATCTAAAGACTGAGAGAAGTTTTACCCCATTTCATGTCTTACTGTAGTAAACACATTTGGAAAACCTCCCAGCTCTTCTCTGCTAATAAAATGATTATAGCTGAGTTCCAAGCTGCTCATCCTAATAGCAAAGGGATCCTGGGTGATGTCTGTCATGATTCAGCACATGAAGAGGCTGCTGCCAAAGTGATTCCTAGGCTCAGGTTCAGAAGAAAATAGCCCCTATACTAGCAGGCAGGGAGGGAAGGTCGTTTATGTACAGACCATATTTCTCTACATTGGAGCTCCTCTGGCATCAGATTCACGTGGATGAATTTTCTTAAAAATGTCATTTCCTGGCTCCCACCCTGGACCTACCCATTCAGAATTTCTGGGGATGGGGCCTGAAAATGAATTCTAGCCTCCAGAGAGTCTGATACACACTGCCTCTTAATAATACTTTGAGAAACATGGATCTAAAAAAAAAAAAATGAATCCACCATGATGGCATTTTTAGCTCAGAGAAATGGCTAGCCCGAAAGAAATCTTTTGGCCCCAGAAAGTCCAGAATGTGTTCCAGCTTCAACTCTCCAGTTTCAGACCTCAGATTAAACTGTTGAAAGTTACCTACTCCGTTCACTTGCATAACCAGGCAATTAGACCTGTGTGGAGAGTGAAAAAGTTGGCTTAAAGCTCAACATTCAGAAAACAAAGACCATGGCATCCGGTCCCATTTCATGGGAAATAGATGGGGAAACAGTGGAAACAGTGTCAGACTTTATTTTTGGGGGCTCCAAAATCACTGCAGATGGTGACTGCAGCCATGAAATTAAAAGACGCTTACTCCTTGGAAGGAAAGTTATGACCAACCTAGATAGCATATTCAAAAGCAGAGAAATTACTTTGCCAACAAAGGTTCGTCTAGTCAAGGCTATGGTTTTTCCTGTGGTCATGTATGGATGTGAGAGTTGGACTGTGAAGAAGGCTGAGCGCTGAAGAATTGATGCTTTTGAACTGTGGTGTTGGAGAAGACTCTTGAGAATCCCTTAGACTGCAAGGAGATCCAACCAGTCCATTCTGAAGGAGATCAGCCCTGGGATTTCTTTGGAGGGAATGATGCTGAAGCTGAAACTCCAGTACTTTGGCCATCTCATGAGAAGAGCTGACTCATTGGAAAAGACTCTGATGCTGGGAGGGAATGGGGGCAGGAAGAGAAGGGGACGACAGAGAATGAGATGGCTGGATGGCATCACTGACTCAATGGACGTGAGTCTGGGTGAACTCTGGGAGTTGGTGATGGACAGGGAGGCCTGGCGTGCTGCGATTCATGGGGTCGCAAAGAGTCGGACACGACTGAGCGACTGAACTGAACTGAACTGACTGCTTCACTCTCACCTGAAAGAGAGGCTGCCAGAATCTAAAACTCAATCAAACAATGGAGTATTACTCAGCCATTAAAAATAATACATTTGAATCAGTTCTAATGAGGTGGATGAAACTGGAGCCTATTATACAGAGTGAAGTAAGCCAGAAAGAAAAACACCAATACAGTATACTAACGATTATATATGGAATTTAGAAAGATGGTAACTATAACCCTGTGTACGAGACAGCAAAAGAGACACTGATGTATAGAACAGTCTTATGGACTCTGTTGGAGAGGGAGAGGGTGGGAAGATTTGGGAGAATGGCATTGAAACATGTATAATATCATGTATGAAACGAGTCGCCAGTCCAGGTTCGATGCACGATACTGGATGCTTGGGGCTGGTGCACTGGGACGACCCAGAGGGATGGTATGGGGAGGGAGGAGGGAGGAGGGTTCAGGATGGGGAACACATGTATACCTGTGGTGGATCCATTTCGATATTTGGCAAAACTAATACAATATTGTAAAGTTTAAAAAAAAAAAGATCAATACAAAAACTTTAAACAAAAAAAAAGAATCACTTCAGCTGTTTTCTAAGACTCCAAAAAGCACCAATAAATCTGGATAATGCAAAAACCAAAAAAAAAAAAAAGAAATTCTCAGGGTTTTAGACTGATTACAAAGACAGATGGAAATATTTTTCTCTGTGGATTGGCTCCTCTGTGTGTGTGTGTGTGTGTGTGTGTTTGTGCGCGTGCACATGCGCTCACTCAGTTATGTCTGACTCTTTGCAGCCTCATGAACTGTAGTTCATCAGGCTCCTCTATCCATGGAATTTTCTAGGCAAGAATACTGGAGTGGGTTGCCATTTCCTACTCCAGGGGATCTTCCCAACCCAGGGATAGAACCTGCATCTCTTGCATTTCCCGCATTGGAGGTGGATTCTTTACCACTAGCACCACTTGGGAAACCCTATTGGCTCTAATTCATAGTTATGTGATCTTGAACAATAACAGGGAGAGGTAAGTAAGGATCTATTTTCTAATCTCCACCCACCCACCATCACAAAAGATGAGAACCACTGGGGTGAAATAATGTTCTGTTGAATGAAGACCTACCCCTGCCTCTTTTATTAATAGTCAAGAAGTCATAACAGAATGTAAGTCAGTGAAGAAAAGCACCCACTTTGTTACAGAAATGTCCTTGACACCACTATCATTCATGGCTTTAAAAGTAAATTCTTAAAATAGAGTAAATTCTTCCTAAGTTTAGATACTTAACTATGATGAATACAGTATTATTTTGGCATCCCTTTAAACCTGTCAACAGGACCAGAGGACTTAGAGGACCTCTAAGATTTTGCTATGTAAAGTGTTGTCTTGGGACAAGCAGCTTTGGCTTATTAGAAATTCTAGATCTTAGGTTTCATCCGGACCTACTGAATTAGAACCTGACTATCCAGGTTCCCCCGGAGAAGGCAATGGCAAGCCACTCCAGTACTCTTGCCTGGAAAATCCCATGGATGAAGGAGCCTGGTGGGCTACAGTCCATGGGGTTGCTACAAGTCGGACACGACTGAGCGACTTCACTTTCACTTTTCACTTTCACACAATGGAGAAGGAAATGGCAACCCACTCCAGTGTTCTCGCCTGGAGAATCCCAGGGACGGCAGAGCCTGGTGGGCTGCTGTCTATGGAATCGCACAGAGTTGGACACGATTGAAGTGACTTAGCAGCAGCAGCATCCAGGTTCCCCAGGTAATTCATATGCACAGTAATGTTGAAGAAAAACCCCTCTAAGGCAGGGGTTCCCAATCTCTCATACCTGATGATCTGAGGTGGAGCTGATGTAGTAGTAATAGAGGTAAAGTATGCAATAAATGTAATGCCTGTGAATCATCCCCAAACCACCCCATCACTCCTGTTCCACTGAAAAATTGTCTTCCACAAAACCAGTCCTTGGTGCCAGAAAGGTTGGGAACCACTGCTAAAGTTCTGATTCTTGAATATGTTTGGATGTTAGAATCATCTGGGGAATTAAGAAAAAAATACTGATGTCTTGGTCTTACTCTAGAGATTCTTACTTAATTAGCATTGGGTCCAGCCTGGATATTGGAATTTGTAGAGGCTACCTGGTGAATCTGATGGGAAATCCCTGCTCTAAGGAACTTCTCTAGCTCCCGAATGTTGTAGGTCTGTGAGCCTGTCAAGAAGAGCAAAAATAAGCAACTAACATCAATACCTTCAGGAAGCAAGCAGGTAATATAAATGAGTGACAAGCCTACTAGTATGGACAGTGGCAAACTAGAGAGCTTGGGCCCAAGGAGGTGAACAGCCCTCGGTTCCTTCAATATTGCCTTTAACAATGGGAGTCTTTACAATAGCTAAGACGTGGAAGCAACCTAGATGTCCATCAGCAGATGAATGGATAAGAAATCTATGGTACATATACACAATGGAATATTACTCAGCTATTAAAAAGAATGCTTTTGAATCAGTTCTAATGAGGTGGATGAAACTGGAGCCTATTATACAGAGTGAAGTAAGCCAGAAAGAAAAACACCAATACAGTATACTAACGCATATATATGGAATTTAGAAAGATGGTAACAATGACCCTATATATGAGACAGCAAAAGAGACACAGATGTAAAGAACAGACTTTTGGACTCTGTGGGAGAAGGCAAGGGTGGGATGATTTGAGAGAATAGCATTGAAACATATATTTCCATATGTGAAATAGATGGCCAGTCCAGGTTCGATGCATGAGACAGGGTTCTCAGGGCCAGTGCACTGGGATGACTCTGAGGGATGGGATGGGGAGGGAGGTGGGAGGGGGGTTCAGGATGGCGAACACATGTACACCCATGGCTGACTCATGTCAATGTATGGCAAGAACCACTACAATATTGTAAAGTAATTTGCCTCCAATTAAAATAAATAAATTAATTAAAATTAAAAAAAATAAATGAGAAAAAAAGAAAAAATGGGACAAATATGAAATAAATTTTGTCCACCACCAAAAAAAAAAAAAGAAAAACAAAACAATGGGAGTCCAGGGTGACAGAGCTTCTGAACATTTTGTTTTTGATAAGCTGGGAATCCAATTTTTATAGAAATTTTATAGAAATTCTTTCTCTCTCTCTCTTTGTAATGCTGGTCACAAATTCAATTTTCTTTTCTTTCTTAAAAAAAAAAAAACACACAAAAGTCTACTTTACCTAAGGTGACTACGGTCCATGGAACACCAATGTGGGGCCCCCGACAGGGAGAAAACAGGTTTTTGTGTAGAAAGACCAGAAGCCCCACCATGCTGCATATAGGCAGGCCATTCCACATTTTGAAGAGAGGATGTGACTGCTTTAGATGGTAAAGAATCTGCAACGACTGGGTTTTGATCCCTGGGTTAGCAAGATCCTCTGGGGAACAGAATGACAATCCAGGTTTCCTGCCTGGAGAATTCCATGAGCGGAGGAGCCTGGCGGGCTACAGGTCATGGGTTTGCAAAGAGTCGGACTCGACTGAGTCCATACATGTACAGTAACTGCTTCAGTGAGGGTGCAGCAAGTTCTCTTGATCTTGTTGCTTGAAGCAATTAGAATGGCTTCTTCCTCTTTCTAAGAGGAAACAGGCGCTTTAAAATACTTCATGAACATGGAGAGGCAATGCCCATGGCATGGCTGGAGCCAGGCCCTGGAAAATGTCACTCTCCAAAGAAGTTCAAAGACCAGAGTGTGCAAAAGACATGTGAAGCATGAACACTCGGAGGCCAAGAAAGGAGATGGGGTACAGGAAGTGGATGGGCTGTGAAAGCATGATGACTGGCTGTGATCTTTCTGAGATAAGGGTGTACTATAGCAATGGGAGTATGTGTAAAGCAAAGACTCCACTTCTGGGAGAAAGAACATTTTGAAAGTGATTTAGAGTTCTGATGGTTAGAAAGCCTGTTTCAGATATTGGAGGGGGTATCTGGGTCTGTGCTCAAGTGCTCATTTGTGTCTGACTCTTTGCAACCCCATAGACCGTAGCCACCAGGCTCCTCTATCCGTGGGATTCTGCAGGCAAGAATACTCGAGTAAGTTGCCATTTCTTCTCCAGGGGATCTTCCCAACCCAGGGATCGAACCAGTGTCTCTTGCATTTCCAGCATTGGCAGGCAGATTCTTTACCACTAGTGCCCCTGGGAAGTACATCTGACTCTAGTTCCATAAATATCTGTCCTCTTAACACTAATCAAAATCTCACCCAACCAAGGGCCTTTAAGACTACTGAGAAATGTGGTCATAGGAGCAGAAAGAGAGAAATCGGCCACATTAAGGATGCAATTTGTATCAAAGTCTAAGAGAGAAGAAAAAAAAGGTCCTTTAGGAATTGTAGACTTCATGACTGAGGGGGGAAAAAGAAAACTAGAAAAAGACTTAGTCTTATTCCAATGAATGCTATCATTCTAATACATTTGAGATAATACTTTCTAGTGAGACTAGGAGCTATATAAGGACAAATCAAATCAACATATTCATTAACTGTGTATGACTGAGCAAGGCCAATATTGTGTAGGGATAGCTGGGGCAAATATTGTGTCTTCTACTTGTGCATACTCCCTATAGAGTCTCTTAAGGGGCAAGAAGCAAAATAAAACATAGTAAACACTTACATTACTCTTGAACCAATTGTGAATAATAGCTGAGAAAAATTCAGTGTCCTAAAGTAGCAGTTTCCAAAATATAGTCCTCTGTAACAGCCACATTAGCATTGCCTGAGAGCTTGTTTGGAATATGAATTCTTGGGTCCCACCTCATACCTACTGAATCAGAGCCAGTGAAGGCAGGGTCTAGTAATCTGTGCTTTCGCAAGCCTTCCTGATGATTCTTAAGTATATCCTATATTATCTCAGTTAATTTTCACAACAACAGATGGAAGTGGTTAGGAAGAATGTAGTCTTCATTTTAGAGTTTCAGAGTGGATGACATCATGTGTTCAAAGTCAGACTATTAGTATCAAAACAAAGACACATCAGGCTTTGACTACTTTGATCAAGTGGGCCAAATTTTAATTTTCTAGCAAGAGTTGATTTGGGTTCAGTTGTAAATATATACTCTGATTATTTTTTCCACCTTGACAAAATTAGTTCATTAGAAGGAACTAAACAATAACAGTAACATCTATTTCTGCTTCATTGACTATGCCAAAGCCTTTGACTGTGTGGATCACAATAAACTGTGGAAGATTCTGAAAGACATGGGAATACCAGACCCCCTGACCTGCCTCTTGAGAAACCTGTATGCAGGTCAGGAAGCAACAGTTAGAACTGGACATGGAACAACAGACTGGTTCCAAATAGAAAAAGGAGTATGTCAAGGCTATATATGTCACCCTGCTTATATAACTTATATGCAGAGTACATCATGAGAAACACTGGACTGGAAGAAGCACAAGCTGGAATCAAGATTGCCGGGAGAAATATCAATAACCTCAGATATGCAGATGACACCACCCTTATGGTAGAAAGCAAAGAGGAACTGAAAAGCCTCTTGATGAAAGTGAAAGAGGAGAGTGAAAAAATTGGCTTAAGTCTCAACATTCAGAAAACTAAGATCATGGCATCCGGTCCCATCACTTCATGGGAAATAGATGGGGAAACAGTGGTAGACTTTGTTTTTATGGGCTCCAAAATCACTGCAGATGGTGACTGCAGCCTGAAATAAAAAGATGCTTACTCCTTGGAAGAAAAGTTATGACCAACCTAGACAGCATATTCAAAAGCAGAGACATTACTTTGCCATCAAAGGTCCATCTAGTCAAGGCTATGGTTTTTCCAGTGGGCATGTATGAATGTGAGAGTTGGACTGTGAAGAAAGTTGAGAGGACGACAGAGGATGAGATGGTTGGATGGCATCACCAACTCAATGGACCTGATTTTGAGTAAACTCCGGGAGTTGATGATGGACAGGGCAGCCTGGCGTCCTGCAGTCCATGGGGTCGCAGAGTCAGACACGACTGAACGACTGAACTGAACTGAACTGAAACAATAATAATAACAAACCATCCACTGTGCCTTTTACTTTCTTATCTGAGTACCTCTACTCCTACTCTGCCATAAATTTTTTATCTTTTGGCACCCACTCCATGGATGCCTCCCCTATGAAGCCTACCCCACTCCCCCATGGTGAGGATACATCACCTCTGCCTTGTTTATACAGCTCTCTTCTTGATCTTCCCATACAGCTGTGTTTACATGTCTGCTCCCCACAGTGGGCTACAACTCCTTGGAAGCAATGAACGTATCTTAGTATCTCTATATGCCTCTAACACCTTTCATAGAATAGTACTTTGGAGCTAGGAAGGAACAAAGAAAATGAAACAGCTGCCAACCCCTGTAATTATTGAGCATCCACTGTGTCATGGGTCCTAAGCTAAGCTTTTTATATATCTCATTTTGTTTTAATACTCAGTACAGTCTTATACATATTTTAAGCTCTATTTCAAGGACTGGCAAATTTTGAACACTGGAAAGAAAGTAAAGAAGAAATCCAGTTTTATAGTTAGTAACTGGTAGACCTGGAATTCTTGATGTGTATACTATAATACCTCTCTACTTCTTCTTATTCAATGGCTAGAAAACCTAAATAGACAGAGGAAAGAATTTTCTTAGTTGCACAGAGAGGGACTGAAGCCAGGTCAAGAATGTAGACCTCAAGGCACTTTACTAACCACCCTGGTGTCTCTCCTGAACCTCATAGTAAAGAAGGAAAAGATGTTCTGGGAATTGCGGGATCACTTAGAGCATCCCTTTCATTCTATAAATGGATAGACTGGCAAATTTGTTTTCTGACAACTTCTCAAAAACAGGCCAGATTCATTTTCCTCTCCGAACATACCAGAGTCCATGATTTGATCACATTTGCCCACTTTTTGGTTGTGATTACCCTGAATTTCTTAGAACTCTGCTTTTCTGATCTCACACGTCCAACATACCCTTGTCACCTGGATCTTTCTCAAGTTTATGACACTTTTCTCCTGGGCTCTAATCTGATTCTCTTGTTATTTCTAGGGAAACATCAGATTTTTCCAGGGTTTGGATTAATGGCCTCCCTTCCTTTTCCTGATGAAAATTCTGTGCTGACTGCTAAGTTCAGAGATCTCACTTCTGCTCTTGGAGTAGGCAGAGAAGTCTCCAGAACCCATAAGTAATAATGTCCTGGTATCGTGTGGAGCCCAATTTCAAACCTGAAAGTAAACTCAGTGAACCTGACTACTCATGCATCAGAGTGCTGGTCACACCTGTCATTCAACAGTGATATGAATGCGGGGGTCATTAATGTGTACGTTCCACCTCAGTTATCCAACTAGACTGAGGAGGGGTTAACTGAATGCTATATCTTTACGTTCATCAGAACTGCTTATTACCTAAACATTCCTTTTTTTTTTTAACTTGGTATATGATGTCATTTATTTTTAAAAATTTTTTTTCATATAAATTTATTTATTTTAATTGGAGGGTAATTACTTTACAGTATTGTATTGGCTTTGCCATTCATCAACATGAATCCACCACGGGTATACACATGTTCCTCATCCTGAACCCCTCTCCGACCTCCCTCCCTGTACCATCCCTCTGGGTCATTCGAGTGCACCAGCCCCAAGCATTCTGTATCATGCATCGAACCTGGACTGGTGATTCGTTTCATATATGATATTATACATGTTTCAATGCCATTCTCCCAAACCATGCCACCTTCTCCCTCTCCCACAGAGTCCAAAAGACTGTTCTATACATCTGTGTCTCTTTTGCTGTCTCGCATACAGGGTTATCATTACCATCTTTCTAAATTCCATATATATGTGTTAGTATACTGTATTGGTGTTTTTCTTTCTGGCTTAATTCACTCTGTATAATAAGCTCCAGTTTCATCCACCTCATTAGAACTGATTCAAATGTATTCTTTTTAATGGCTGAGTAATACTCCATTGTGTATATGTACCACAGCTTTCTTATCCATTCATCTGCTGATGGGCATCTAGGTTGCTTCCATGTCCTGGCTATTATAAACAGTGCTGTGATGAACACTGGGGTACACATGTCTCTTTCAATTCTGGTTTCCTCAGTGTGTATGCCCAGTAGTGGGATTGCTGGGTCTTAAGGCATTTGTATTTCCAGTTTTTTTAAGGAATCTCCACACTGTTCTCCATAGTGGCTGTACTAGTTTGCATTCCCACCAACAGTGTAAGAGGGTTCCCTTTTCTCCACATCCTTTCCAGCATTTATTGCTTGTAGACTTTTGGATCGCAGCCATTCTGACTGGCGTGAAATGATACCTCATTGTGGTTTTGATTTCTATTTCTCTGATAATGAGTGATGTTGAACATCTTTTCATGTGTGTGTTAGCCATCTGTATGTCTCTTTGGAGAAATGTCTGTTTAGTTCTTTGGCCCATTTTTTGATTGGGTCGTTTATTTTCCTGGAATTGAGCTGCATGAGCTGCTTGTATATATATATATATATTTTTAAATCTTCCAATTTTATTTTATTTTTAAACTTTACATAATTGTATTAGTTTTGCCAAATATCAAAATGAATCCGCCACAGGTATACATGTGTTCCTCATCCCGAACCCTCCTCCCTCCTCCCTCCCCATACCATCCCTCTGGGCCGTCCCAGTGCACCAGCCCCAAGCATCCAGCATCATGCATCGAACCTGGACTGGCAACTCGTTTCCTACATGATATTTTACATGTTTCATTGCCATTCTCCCAAATCTTCCCACCCTCTCCCTCTCCCACAGAGTCCATAAGACTGTTCTATACATCAGTGTCTCTTTTGTTGTCTCGTACACTGGGTTATTGTTACCATCTTTCTAAATTCCATATATATGCGTTAGAATACTGTATTTATGTTTTTCCTTCTGGCTTACTTCACTCTGTATAATAGGCTCCAGTTTCATCCACCTCATTAGAACTGTTTCAAAAGTATTCTTTTTAATGGCTGAGTAATACTCCATTGTGTATATGTACCACAGCTTTCTTATCCATTCATCTGCTGATGGACATCTAGGTTGCTTCCATGTCTTGGCTATTATAAACAGTGCTGCGATGAACATTGGGGTACACATGTCTCTTTCCCTTCTGGTTTCCTCAGTGTGTATGCCCAGCAGTGGGGTTGCTGGATCATAAGGCAGTTCTATTTCCAGTTTTTTAAGGAATCTCCACACTGTTCTCCATAGTGGCTGTACTAGTTTGCATTCCCACCAACAGTGTAAGAGGGTTCCCTTTTCTCCACACCCTCTCCAGCATTTATTATTTGTAGACTTTTGGATCGCAGCCATTCTGACTGGTGTGAAATGGTATTGTATATTTTTGAGATTAGTTGTTTGTCAGTTGCTTCATTTGCTATTATTTTATCCCATTCTGAAGGCTGTCTTTTCACCTTGCTTATAGTTTCATTTGTTGTGCAGAAGCTTTTAATTTTAATTAGGTCCCATTTGTTTATTTTTGCTTTTATTTCCAATATTCTGGGAGGTGGGTCATAGAGGATCCTGCTGTGATTTATGTCTGGGAGTGTTTTGCCTATGTTCTCCTCTAGGAGTTTTATAGTTTCTGGTCTTATGTTTAGATCTTTAATCCATTTTGAGTTTATTTTTGTGTGTGGTGTTAGAAAGTGTTCTAGTTTCATTCTTTTACTGGTCAATGGTTGACCAGTTTTCCCAGCACCACTTGTTAAAGAGATTGTCTTTTCTCCATTGTATATTCTTGCCTCCTTTGTCAAAGATAAGGTGTCCATAGGTGCGTGGTTTTATCTCTGGGCTTTCTATTTTGTTCCATTGATCTATCCATTTTTGAGCTTTGGTAAGTTGTATGCTGTTCACTTAAGTATGTTGTTTTAAAAATCCATAGATGTCAGACATCTAACAATAAGATTCTGTTGAACATATTATGCTTTAGTACATGAAGGACTTCTATAATCAACTATTAGTGGGAATATCTGCTTTAAAAAAAAGTTTTTCTTTTTTTTATATACAGTTGACATACAGCACTGTACAAGTTTAAGGTGTACAGTATAATGACTTGACTTACATATTCATATATATGGTGAAATGATTACAATAAGTTTATTTAACATTCGTCATCTCATATAGATACAAAAAAATGAATGTGTTTTTTTGTGTGTGATGAGAAGTCTTAGGATCTAGTCTGTTAACAACTTTCAAATAGCATAAAGCAGTGTTAACTATAGCCATCATGTTATATAATACATTACAGCCGTAGATCTTGTTTACCTTGCTGAAAGTTTGTATCTTTTGACCACTTTCATCCAATTCTTCCACCCCACCCCCTGCCTCTGCTAACTGCACATCTGTTCTCTTTTTTTAAGAGTTTTTTTTTTTGCTTGTTTGTTTAGATTCACCAAACAAGTGAGATCACACAGAGTTTGTCTTTCCTGTCTGGCTTGTCTCCTATGGTGTAATACCTTCAAGATCTATTCAGATGGTCACAAATGGAGATTTTCCTCTTTTTCCATGGCTGAATAATATTCCATTTTATAATTAAGCCACAGCTTCTTTATCCATTCATCCATTAGTGGACACTTAGGTTTTTCCATCCCTTGGATACTGTGAATAATGCTGCTCTGAACATGGGGCTGTAGATGTCTCTTTGACATAGAGTTTTCTTTTCCTTTGGATGTATTCCCAGAAGTGGAATTGCTGGATCATATGGTAGTTCTGTTTTTAACTTTTTGAGGAAACTCCAAACTGTTTTCCATAGTGTCTGTACCAACTGACATTCCTACCAACAGCGCACAAGTGTTCTCTTTTCTCCACATCCTTGTTAGCATTTGTTATCCCTTGTCTTTTTGATGATAGCCATCCTAACAGGCACAAGGTATCTACTTACTGGCATGTAAGATGCTCATAATACAAAGAGTGAATGTTTAAGAGTGAAAACCTTATAGCATATTCAAAAGCAGAGACATTACTTTGCCAACAAAGGTTCGTCTAGTCAAGGCTATGGTTTTTCCTGTGGTCATGTATGGATGTGAGAGTTGGACTGTGAAGAAGGCTGAGCACCGAAAAATTGATGCTTTTGAACTGTGGTGTTGGAGAAGACTCTTGAGAGTCCCTTGGACTGCAAGGAGATCCAACCAGTCCATTCTGAAGGAGATCAGCCCTGGGATTTCTTTGGAAGGAATGATGCTAAAGCTGAAACTTCAGTACTTTGGCCACCTCATGCAAAGAGTTGACTCATTGGCAAAGACTCTGATGCTGGGAGGGATTGGGGGCAGGAGGAGAAGGGGACGACAGAGGATGAGATGGCTGGATGGCATCACTGACTCGATGGACGTGAGTCTGAGTGAACTCCGGGAGTTGGTGATGGATAGGGAGGCCTGGTGTGCTGCGATTCATGGGGTCACAAAAAGTCGGACACGACTGAGCGACTGAACTGAACTGAACTGAACTGATCCCAGTCTTATGAACTAATTTTAAAAACCCAGTAAATGGATAGTAAGTGTAAAATGATTTGTATCAACATATTAAAAGGGTTATCTCAGAGTTGTGTAATGATAGGTACTTTCTTTCTCCCATTTTTCTTACCTATATTTTATATTTATCCACAATAAACATGTATCACTTATGTATTTTTAAAAGAATACTCTTTTTATTATAAGTACAAATGACCAATAACTAACAATCTCCAAATAAGTCCTAAAGTTATAGTGTTGTATAAAAAGTTGCCTGGTAGGGAGATTTTTGTATCTGCAGAAAACTATTATGGATTTTTAGTCCTAGAGCTTCCCCCAACTACTGCTGTACCTCCAATCACACAGACCTCTGGTCTCTGAGTTTCAGTTTACTTCTAAGTAAAATTAGGATAACACCATTCACCTTACAGGCTACTGTGAAAATAAAATAATGGCATCCCATTTCAGGACTGTGTTTCAGAATCAAGACAACTTTAAAAATCCCTCATGGCCAGACCCCACCTCAAGTCATTCCAGCACAATCCAGGATTGAAAAGATAGTGCTGGGCTAATTCTTATGTACTGATTGTCATGGCAGTTCTCTTGCGTGGACTCATGGGCTTATGTTGTGTGACATAGAATGAACCTCATTAGTTAAAAATCATTGCACTCTTAATGTAGGGGAAGAAAAAATACATTTTCCATAGACTGGGGTCCTGACAAAGGTTGAGACTGTTCAAGGAGGAGACAAAATTAAGCAAGTGATATTTATTACATTCTGATAAAAAGTTTTACAGAAAGGTTCTGTTTACCAAAGGATAATGTCATAGTCAACTGAGGCAGGACTTAAAAAGTCCAAGTTTATATTTTAAAGGGATTTTAGTGATGATGTGCTGACCACAATGTAACTGTCCTCTCTAAACCTCACCCCTGGTCATCTCTTCTTCAGTATACCTGAGGTTTGGGAGCTCATGACTTTGCCTCTTTGCCCATTCATTCTTTGGATTGTTCTGTGATGACATCTCTCCAGCTCTTACCCTGATTTTCCTATAGGTCTGAGCTCTGCCGCATGGAGTCACATAAAAGTCTTACCAGCTTTTCTGTCAATAGCTGTAAACTGTGTTACAAGTTCAGTTCAGTTCAGTCGCTCAGTTGTGTCTGACTCTTTGCGACCCCATGAATCACAGCACACCAGGCCTCCCTGTCCATCACCAACTCCCGGAGTTCACTCAGACTCATGTCCATCGAGTCAGTGATGCCATCCAGCCATCTCATCCTCTGTCGTCCCCTTCTCCTCCTGCCCCCAATCCCTCCCAGCATCAGAGTCTTTTCCAATGAGTCAGCTCTTCACATGAGGTGGCCAAAGTACTGGAGTTTCAGCTTTAGCATCATTCCTTCCAAAGAAATCCCAGGGCTGATCTCCTTTAGAATGGACTGGCTGGATCTCCTTGCAGTCCAAGTAACCCATCATTAATATAATCAACAAGGTTTCCACCAAGGTACCATTTATAAATCAGAGCATATTTTTAGCATATTCCTCTCTGATTTGCTTTCTACCCTGGATCTATAAACAGGAGAGAAAACGGTTGAGCTCCAACACAGAGAGAGTAAGTAGTAGATGCATCTGTCATGGAAGCTGGAGGGGATAAAAAGTGGTTAATTGCAGTTGATTTCTGTAGTTATATTGTTGTTGTTGTTGTTCAATCACTCGGTCATGTCTGACTCTTTTGCAACCGAAGGACTGTAGCCCACCAGGCTCCTCTGTCCATGGGATTTTCAAGGCAAGAATACTGGAGTGGGTTGCCATTTCCTTCTCCAGGGGATCTTTTTTGACCCAGGGATCGAACCCACATCTCCTGCACTGGCAGGTGGATTCTTTACCATTGAGCCACCTGGGAAGCCCTCTGTAGCTGTATAGCACTCGACATATTCAGAGTTAGCTGTTATTCTTCATCATTGGCTAATACTCATTAAATGCCTACCATACCCAGGGTATTAGCCTATGTGGTTAAAAGAGAGAGAAGTATGAGGCATAAAATTGTTGGGCTAAATGGTTATGAGGTTTTTAATACTAAAAAGAGAAGTAATCCCAAGTGTTTATGCATTGATTTATTGGTTCAAATATTTATCAGACACAACTAAATGGTAGAAATAATACTGTGGATAAAGCATATAAGGACCTTACCTTTGTGGATATTACATTCTGGTCTCTATCTCGGTTTATACATTTCGATAATTTAGTTCTCTGCCCTTCCACCACAATGAAAGTTTGATTTAAAGGATCCTTGTAGGTCACTGAAGTCATCCAAACACTGAGTAGTCACTTGAACATATGAAGGAGTGCTGTAGCCATGGAGTAGGAAAGTGTGGCAACTAAGGGGTTAGCTATGGGTTTGGATGTGAATTCAGGGCTGAGGTTTGGCACTAATTATGAATTGTGTTTCCTTGGGTCAGTTACCAAGCTTGACTGTCAGTTTCTTCACTTGTACAGTGCTTCTCATATGTGCTTCCCTTGGCTGATATGAAGATTTAGTGATGCATGAAGCATTGGCATCGTGCCTCACCACTGGTTGCTACTGGATGAATTACTATTGCATTATTGTAAGCATAACTTATCATTAGGCCTACTTATTAATTGAATTCCTCCATGTTTGGGGCACCTATGAGAAATGCCCTTACATCTTCTGATGAGTAAGTCAAGAAAGAAAGTGAAAGAAGAAAGTGAAGTTGCTCAGTTGTGCCCAACTCTTTGCGACCCCATGGACAGTAGCCTGCACCAAGCTCCTCCGTCCATGGGATTTTCAAGGCAAGAGTACTGGAGTGGGTTGCCATTTCCTTCTCCAGGGAATCTTCCCAACCCAGGGATCAAACCCAGGTCTCTCGCATTGTAGACAGACATATTTTCTAAACTATAAAGCACCCGATGCATCATATCTGTTACAACCTGCCACAACAGAATTCCTTATGACTTTCACCCATCTTACTTTCCTCTCTCTTTTCCCTGATGTTCCTTCAAATATCTCTCCTGTCAGCTTGAGAGTCTATTTCTACAACTCTTCCTCACTGGAGGAAGTCAAAACCTGCCTCCATGTTGGTGAATCTATCTCAAATGCACCACTCATGCAAGCATCTAATGTTCTATAGATTAATCCTCACATACCAATGACCATGTTGAACACCTGGGATTTTTGTCATGTTGAAATACATTTCTAGTGACACATGGCTCAACAAGTGATTCCATTCTTTAGAACACCTACTGGAGAAGGGCTTTTCCATCTTCACTCTCTTCTGTGATAGGAAAAAACTACTCATAAAAGGGAAGAGATTTCAAGATACAGATGAGAACACATTGGATATGAGGTGGGGCCATCATGCATTTAAACATGAGTTGACTGAGTACGGTGTGCAGGCTGAAATCAGGCTGCCTCCTTTTGTAAAAGTTGTACTGGAATATAGCTATACCCATTCATTTACGTATAGTCTATGGCTATTTTCACTATCCAACAGCAGAGCTGAATAGTTGCAACCGAGATCCTGTGATCCACAAAGCCAAAAATATTTACCATCTGGCCTTTTACCGAAAAAGTTTGCTGACCCCTGCAGACACAGCTTAGCATGTTTTTAGCTCCCACGTTGCTCAAGTGATGAATTAACCAAAGACCTGAGCAACTGTGATGAGCTTGACGTTCTTTCTTTGAGATGCTCTTCTTTGCAAATCTCCTTTGGCAGATTCTGAAATGGATATGTGGCTGGTCCATATGGTCCAGAACATAGCTGTCCATGCATCTTAGACTGCCACACCATCTTAAAGTCACTCAAACGTCACCTCTTTCCTGAAAAACACCCAGCCTATAGTTTGTCTTAGTTAGCACCACCATCATCCTGCATTACCTACACCTCTGAACTATTTTAGCTCAATCTTCCCTTTTATTATCTCTGCAGTCTCAATACAGCCCAGTTATACTACACCTTCATATCCACCATCCTTTCTTGATTCTGCAACCTTTAAATTTCTTTCAGTGTCTCTAAGGAGGCCTGGAGCTTTGTCTATCTCCCAAATGACTGCTTTTCTGTGGGGCCTCTGCCATGAGCCTGTATCTTTTACTAGTCCCATCCAGGTCTGCTGGAATGGGTTGAGTCTCCTCAGAGCTCATGACATCCTCTTAAATGTAAGAGAACCAACAATATTGGGCTGAGAGCCGCATCATAGATCATTGCAGAAGAGGAAGCTAAAGATCAGAAATATCAAAAGGTTTTCCCCAGTCCCAGAGCCAGTTCCTGGTTGACTTGAACTCCAGCCCCCAAGCTCCCAGTCTGGTGCTCTATTCCACATATGATCCCATGACTCTATGGATTCCCAGAGAAGTCATATTTTCCAGTGACTTCATTTCCTCTGAATTTATCATGATATTGGTCTCATTGCCACCAACAACCTTCCCAGAATCCTTCTTGTGTCTCTTCCACCTGAGTAGCTATTTTTATCTCTCTCTTCTCCTCCTGACCTTGGAACCTTCCAGAGATTCTTCTTAGGTTTATCTAAATTAAAAATCTTCCCTGGACTGTTTACCTATTCCTCTAAGCACTTCATTCCAGTTGATAATTTCTCTCATAATCTTCTCCTGGGCTTGTAATTCTGTGTACTTTGGCATCAACAATAAATCTGAATAGTATACGGCTAGCTTCATTTCGTATCATTATAGGTTTTAATAAACAGTGTCGATCTCATTATAGACCCCTGTGGAGCTGGGCTGGACTAATCCTGTTCCTTTTGGTGTAGTGAGAAGCCCTGATTTTCTTTCCCCACTGAGAGGAGTGAGAAAGCCATGGGCTTGGGTGACCCATCTAGCATCCTCTTGTGCATGGATGGTTGAGTGGTGAATAGATGTCACTTCTCCCCAGCCCACGGCCTGTTGCCCAGGGAACCATGCTACAATAATGGTCTCTCCCCTCCATGACATCACATCTTGCCTGAGGTTTCAGGACCAGTGCTGGGGAGGTTACTAGGGGAAACACTGAATTCCACTCTTCTTTATGCCACTGGGATCAGACCTCACGGTTCTGGCATTAGCTCATTCCCAGCATTTGATTTGCAGTGACCTCATTGTTTCTGAATATTCCAAATTTACTTTTAAACTGTCTTCTGGGATATAGAACACTCTTCCCCAGCACAGCTCCCTGTCTCACCTTCTCCAGGCATTGCTCAAATGCTAACTTATCAGAGGCTTTCCCTGACTCCTTTATTTAAAAGGATGCCACCCCCCAATCCCACACTCCCTAGTCCCTCCATGCTTTATTTTCCACTATAACACTATATATCCTTCTTGTTTATACTCTTGTCTGTCATTAGACTGAGGGCTCCATGAGAACAAGGGATTTTATATTATTTTTATTTATATTGAGATATAATTGGTATATAGCTTAGTATTAAGTTTAATGTGTACAGTGTATTGATTTGACACTTTTATATATTACAGTATGATTACCATTGTGGTATCAGTTAAAACCTCTGTTACATCACCTAATTACCAATTCTCTTTTGTGGTGGGGACAATTAAGATCTTGTCTCTGAGCAACTTTGAAATTTATAATATGATTGACTCTTAGACAACACAGATTTGAACTGGGCAGGTCCACTTATATGGGGAATTTTTTCAATAAATACCTATATATACCTTTTCCTTAATGCTTTTCTTACTAACATTTTCTTACTTTATTGTGAGAATACAATATATAATAAATATAACATACAAAATGTATATTAATAAATTGTTTAAGCTCTGGCCAATAGTAGGCTATTATGAGTTGAGTTTTGGTGGACTCAGAAGTTATTTGTGACTTTTTGGCTGTGGAAGGGATCGATACCCATAATCCCCATGCCCCAAGGGTCAGCTCTTCAGCATTTTTTTTCAGGGCAGGAACTTTAGTCTGTTTTGCTCACTATACTCCCAGTGCCTAGAGTTGAATATTTGTTGAGTGGTTGAGTGATTAATTGTGGAGCTGTTGCTGATGCTCATTTGGTCTTGCTTGTTTGTTTGTAAAAGAAGAAGTTAAAAAAAAAAAACTTGACAGACAATCTGATTTTTTAAAGACTTTTTTGATGTGGACCATTTTTAAAGTCTGTATTGGATTTGTTACAATATTGCTTCTATTTTATGTTTTGGATTTTTGGCCCCAAGGCATATGGGATCTTAACTCCTGGACCAGGTATCAAACCCTCACCCCCTGAAAGGCAAAGTTTTAACCACTGGATCACAAGGGAAGTCCCGAGACAATATGTTTGTATATAAAATTTTTTACAGATTCACAACGTCAGCAATGTCTCAGAGCACAATGTCAATTTGATCTCTATACACAGAGAGCATTAGATGGTTTTCAGGGGGCTTTGATATCCTTTATTTCATTTGATTTTCATAAAAGCAAGGATTACTATCTTCATTTTCAGAAAATCCTAAGATCAAAAACCAAACCAATTCTTTCTTCCTTCCCTCCCTCCTTTCCTTCCTTCCTTTCTCCAAATAATCAATAGTTGAGTATTTTGCATCTATGTGGTGATATCACACAGCTTGTGTCAAATTCTGACTTTGTCTTAATTTCTTAAATATAGGATCTCAGGCACATTACTAAACTTCTGAAACCTTATTTCATTCTCTTAAAGAAAGATGATACGTATCTGAAGATATCAAGAGGATGAAATCAGATATATGCAAGTACTTAGTACAGTGCCTGACATACAAGAAGTTCTCAGTGTTAGCTGCCGGTTTTATTATCCTTACATATGATTACTACAACCGTCACAGCATCAGCATCATTGCCATCACCGCATTACCATTATCCCCATTATAACACCATGGCTGCTATCATTCCAATATCACTACCACCACCCTCACAACATTGCACCATCACCATCGCCACATCACTCATCTCTAGTACCATCACCATCATATCCCTCATTACCACAGTCACCACATTATTCATCACCAGCATCATCACCACCATATCATTCTTCACCACCATCGTCACCATCATATGATTCATCACCACCACCATCATCACCGTATCATTCATCACCAGGATTGTCACCCCACCACCATCATTGCATCACCATCGTTACCACCACAGGCTTTGCCAGTGTGTACCAGGCATTGTATTGCATTATGGCTATAGAATACAGACAAAAATAAAAGGCAGCAGCTTTATCAGCTTTAAGTTATGTTCTGTGTTACTTGCTTTATATATCCTTAATCCTTACAGCAGCCTTCTGAAAAGTATATTATTTCACACAGCTGGAAGACAGCAGAACAATGAATTGCAACCGTGGCTGCCTGATAATTGTATCCTTAATCACGCTACTGTACTTACAAGATATAGTGAGAGAGGGAGGTGTTTGTGTAACTATTATGTTATGGTGTGACAACTGAAGAACATAGACACTACTTAAGCACACAGGAGGTCCGTCTGATCAGACTGTGGGAAGAAGGAGTGGGTAAGGAACGCTTCTTAGAGAAGGCATCATGAGGCGAATCTTGGAACCTGAAATGGAGTTGAGCAAGGCCTTATGACGAGCAAATGGCAGAACAAAGACGGCTCTGGGACCTTGGGTTCCCTCTGCTGCGTGTTCCCTGTAAAACCCCATTCTGCAACACAAAATTATTTTCTCTAGTCCCTGATCTCCAGTTGCTCACAAAGACTCTACTCTTGGCATAGTGCTGATTTCACACCATAGTTCATGAAAAATGCTTTGCCAAGTGCTGTCAGCTGTCATCAAGCTATTCCCAACAGGATACCCTTCATTATACATCTGAAGCAAGTACATCACCCCGATGCGACAAGTCCTGCTCCCATGCAACTCCTTCAAAAAGAAGGAAGACTGGTAATCCATGCTGATTCCACAGCTGCTCATTTATGCACGGGAAAAGAGAGTATTTGGATGTCTCCCGGAATGTATACAATGTAGAGAATACAGGGAAGACGTGATATTTTGACTTTTAGAGGTTCTGTCATGTGCTGTTAGAGAAAATGAGTTTTTCTTTTTGATACTCTTCTAGATTGCTAATGCCACTGCCTGAGTGGACTTTGCAGTCAACACTGAAAATGAAGCCTGAGGTAGAATGGGTTTAGGTCCAAGACTTAATTACCAGTGGGAAGGCAGAGTGGCCCAAAAGTCCAAGTAAGCTGGGCTGAAAATAAATAGGTACCAAAGATCTTGTTGATGCCTAATTCATGGATCCAGATTCTTAGTAACTACCAGGGAGACTGACACAGGGTAGATATTTCAAAAATATGGTAAGTAAGTTAATCAGTCAGTTTGATCAGTAAAGCAATCGATCAATCATGGGAGTCAAGGCAGAGAGGTCTGGACAGTAGTATCCTGAGGGGCCATGAAGATTGAATTGAGATGTTTGGTTTTTAGTCTCTGGATGGTGGACATAAATGTTTCATCAGAAGAAGGGCATTTATAGAAAGAAGAATGTGGAAGCACAGACTCAGATCTTAATCTCGGACATCACAGGGATATAAAGAGTTGATCTAAGCCAGTCATAGCAGACTGCAGTCTCCTTTCTTCTCACTTGGCCATCACAGAGCTCTTCCTTCTTCTTGTGCCTTTTAGTAGGGCCCAATCTGACCTTACCGGAATTCTTACTGAGTATTTTTACAGTTGCTTGCCTGGGCAGTGTGTGAAGAGTATATGTTATTAAGGCAGAGTGGACAGAGGTAATACAGGCTTCTCCCCATGTATGTAACTGGCTTTTCACAGGGAAAAAATTCATCCCATGGACCACAGATGTCATCTTGTCATCTCCAGTTTTACCCTCACCATCCTCCTGGGTTCAGTCTGTATATACAGGACAAAAGGAAGGGAACAACCCAACATCATATTTGCAGAGCTGAAAGGACTTGGAACCTGCCCAGTCTGATCTTCTCACTGTTCACATGGGGAACCTGAAGGTGAAGAATGCTCCCCAGCTTATACTGTAAACTGGCCTAGAACCCAGACCTCTTGATTGCATCCAGAGATTCTTGTCCAGAAGAAAGTTCAAGTGGAACAAACCTTAAATCTCCCAGATTTCCATGGGCTTCCCAAAGGGATTTCCGGCATCGAGCTGTACGAACATCCTGTGAGCTAAGAGCAACATCCTGACATCATGCAGAGAACCTGCAGGCAAGAGCAGGCCTGGAGGAGGAGGGGCCAATGAGGGCTGAACTATTAGATTTTGGGGGAGTAGAGACAGTAAAAAAAAAAAAAATGCTTGTCCCTCTACCAACCTCCTGTACCCATCTCACATTCTTTGCTTCTTACTACTTCTCCATAATCTTGTCAGAGTCACAATTTATCAGCTTAAAATGTCATGGGATATACACTTTAAATGAGTGAAATTTATGGCATGTAAATTATACATCAATAAGACTGTTTAAAAGTGATGGGAATGGGACCTCTTCTGGGTGCTCAAGGAGCCATCATCCCTGCTCCCCTTACTGCTCATCATTTCTGAATCTTTTGGGAAAACCTCATGCCTCCTTTCTTTCCTGTCAGTACTCATCCCGTCCTTATTGAGTCCACCCCCTTGGTTCCCTCCTACTTCCATAGCCCTTACCACCCCTTAACATACGGGGTGATAATTAAATCAGGTCCAAGCCTCAGGCCTCCCAGATTCTGCACCAGCTCTTCCCTGCCAGTCACTGTAAACCCCTGTCTCTTCTGTCTTTGGTACTTCTCTCTTTCCCAACAACATTTTGAACTTTATCTTTCATCAAATCACAAGGCTAATAAGAGTACAGATGTTAACTAAGGCTAGGTTAAAGAAGCCTCCATTTTCTAGTGCTTATTCCACAACACAAAAGTGAGATTTTTTCCTTTTGTAATTTTCGTATTTCTAGTTGAGGCCCTTTCTTTTCCATTTAGAGAAGTCCCTTCAATATATCTTGTGAGTGAGTGAGTGAGTGAGTGAGTGAGTGAAAGTCGCTCAGTTGTGTCTGACTCTTTGTGACCCCATGGACTATATACAGTCCATGGAATTCTCTAGGCCAGAATACTGGAGTGGGTAGCATTTGCCTTCTCCAGTTGAACAAAACAACAAAACAGAATTATGTTTCAGCTTTTGATTTCCATCAACCTGCAGATAAAGAGGGGCTTCCTTGGTGGCTCACTGGTAAGGAATCCACCTGCCAAGCAGGAGACTCAGGTTCAATCCCTGGGTGGGGAAGATCCCCTGGAGAAGGAAATGGCAACCTATTTCAGTATTCTTGCCTGGGAAATCCCATGGACAGAGGAGCTTGATGGGCTACAGTCTGTGGGGTTGCAAAAGAGTCAGACACAACTGAGCAACAACACGAGAAGAACAAAAAGGCAGATAAAGAGGATGGAGGTCTGATTGATTCGTAGCACTGGCACCTGGATCCTCACCTCTGACTCACGACACCACCGTCTGCTTGTGCATTTGGTTGTAGCATTTCTCTATCTTGAAACTGCTGGAATCCCTGATTCTGACACCAAGACCCTAAAGCTATTATGAAGCCTCTTACAAATGTGATGACAGAGGAGGACTGCCATGGACCTAAATCACAATGCAATTTATTTCTGAATCACCTTTAGCCTGAATCACCTTTCAGGCTAAACTCATCAAAGACAGTGCCTTGGCAGCAGTGCAGAGAAGGACCCAGGCAATAATAAACAGAGCCGGAGACACAGTGGCTCGACTGGAAGACGGGGTGGGTGGGCAGAGACGGGGAACTAGGGGCATGTGGAGAATGAAGAGAGCTCTCGCCAGCCAGAATCTGCTCTGCAGGGCTACAGAGGAGAGATCATTAGTTTTTCACAGGGCTTTGATGTGCAGGGCTGGATCTCTGGGCTGCTGCAGAATTCCAGAGCTGGGCTTTGCTTTGCAAAGCTTATTTATGCTCTTCTTGTGTGTCAGGAGCCAGGAGTGGATACCATCTCTTTCCTCACTCAGCTTACAGTCTACAGGCACAAACTGCATGTGGCTGAAAGCAGACAGCAGGTGTCATTGGCAAGTTTATAGATTACCTGGTTCTCAAGATGTCCCTTTGCTTTGCTTTTCTTTTCATCAGGCCTCTGGAACCTCTCTCTGAAATGGGTAACATTGATATTTTTATTTTACAGTTGAGGGAACTGAGACCCAGAGCGAGTAATTGACTCACTTAAGGTCTGTTTATCAGCACAACTAGTATTAAAACTCAGACATTCTGATCTCAGGACCCTCGAACACTAACCACAAAGGTGAACTCTGAAAGTGCTGGTGATGGCAATGGAGAAGAGAAAACTGACTGGGAATATGAAAGAGGCAGAAAAGTCATTCAGTTGCCCTTTCCCTGAAACCTCAAGCTACTTAAGAGATTAGCAGGTGGAGGTGGAGTGATGGAATACAGCAAAAGATTTCTAAAAGGCATATGAGAAAAATAGTTAAAGTTTTTATCCAATATCATGTTAGCTAAAATTTTTACTCAGCCCTGAGGAGTCCATCAGCCATTGCCAAGGAAACAGAGTACAAACTAATGGATTCTGTTGAACAAGCTTAGTTGGGGTGTCTGTTGTGTGAAATGCACTCAGATGCCTGGGTTGGAGGAGAGGGTGAGGAGGGAGGAGGTGAGAGGAGGAAGATCCGTGGATGGGTGTGATAAGGGCATTTACCCCAGAGGAGCTGTCAGTCTAAGGTAGGGGGAGACAGGCATGCAGACAAATCTTGCTCATGTAGAGCTGCATAATAAGGGATACAGTGGGGGAGGGGGGAGCCAGTGTTTATGGGGTTGAGGGTAGAAGGTCCAAGAAAGTCTATTGATGGAGACTAGACCTAAACTTGGCCCTGAGAGATGATTGAGAGTCTTAAATGGAGAGAGGGAAGGGTGAAGAAAAAGAAAACAGACATGGGAAAAGAATTTGAAAAAAGATTAGATATATGTATATGTATATGTATAACTGAATCACTTTGCTGTATACCTGAAGCTAATATAACACTATTAATCAACTATATTCCAATATAAAATAAAAGTTTAAACAATCTGCTTCCATCATTCTTTTTTTTTCATGTCCCTTGTTGAGAAATGGAATTATAGTTGATTTACAACATCATATTAATTCCAGGTGTACAGTATAGTGATTCAGTATTGTTATAGATTATACTCTATGTGATATAGTTGACATACAGCATGGTATAAACTCCAGGTGTACAATGTAATGATTTGACTTACATATATAATGAAACTATTACCACAATAAGCTTAATATCCATCATCATATAGAAACAATAGTAAAGACATAGATAAAATTACTTTTTCCTTGTATTGAGAACTCTTATGTTTACTCTCCTAACAACTTTTATGTATAACATAAACAGTGTTAATTATTTTTATCATATTGTACATTACATCCTAGTACTTATTTATCTTGTAACCGAAAGTTGTACCTTTTGACTGCCTCCACCTAATTCCTCCTTCTTCCAATCCCCACTTCTCATAGCCACAAACCTGATCTCTCTTTCTGTGAATTTGTTTGTTTTTGAGATATAATTGACTGACGTTACTATGTTAGTTTCAGGTACAAAACATTGGAATTCAATATTTCTTAAAAAAAAAAAAAGAGGAAGAAAACAGTAGGAAGTCTTTGCTGACAAAGTGACTAGCTTCCTCTGAAGTGTAGAAGCAAGAGAGTACAGAAGGGTGATCTAGCCATGGCTTAGAGCTTGGGTGTGGGTTTGAAGCAGGATTCAGGTGGGGTGTGGAAGGTCAAGAGTGATAGGAGAGGGTCAGCCTCCGCTGTGCCCTGAATGTTACCTGTGACGCCTGGACTTCCCCGTGAGCAATGAAGTGGGGTGGCCTAGTGATTGAAGATGATGACTTTTTGCAAAATGAGGTATTTATGTGTTTCTACGTTGGCTGCACGTTGTGGTGCGTGGGCGCTCTTTGGTTGCAGCACGTGGGGGCTGCTCTCTAGTTGCGGTACACAGGCTTAGTTGTCCTGTGGCAGGTGGAATCCTCTGGGGCAAGGGATCGGACCCACGTCCTCTGCATCAGCAGGCGGATTCTCAACCACTGGACCTCTGCGGAAGTGAGAAGATGTTGATTTTGATGGCAGAAATGGGGACAGATTTGGTGGCAGGCACAGCACAGGTGTAGAGGGCAGTTAGGAGCGTCTGCCAGTACTGCCAGCCTTGGCTGTTGGGAGGGTTGTCTTGGTGACAAATCAAAGATATGAGTAAGGGGAAAAGAAGAGCCAGGAGCCTCTTGATCTCCTTCTGGGTGACTCAGTGTACGGCAGCACCATCACTGAGACGGGATGCAAGAGGAGGGACAGAATGAGGTGGAGGGGAAAATTACAACCTTGAATTTGGATGTGACCAGGCAATGAACAGCTGGCATTTATAGATACTTAATACTGGGAATGGGTGCTTTATAGGGAGAACTAACCTGAGGACAAGAAATAAAAGTTGCATATATTCACATCACACATCTTCCAAACATGTTCTGAAACAATTTTGAATCATTAATGCTCTTGTCTACCACCTGTCTATTCGATTGACTAGAGAACGATGTTCACAAGTCTGGAATGATGTTTCTGTCCACCGTATGGGTCAGTTACCTTGCTCTACTCAATAGACACAGGCCACACCTCTGACCACCTTAGATCATCTCTTGAGTGGACTAAAAGACTGTCCCAATTCTTAGATGTGCAATTAAATGAACAATGGTGGTGGAGAGTGGGTAATAGCATTACTCTGTACATACATCCAACACTAAATTTATGGGAAATTTTTGCCTCCACTCACCTGATCCTAACAACACAGTAAAAATGACCTATGCCTCTTTAGAATGAAAAAAATCCATGTGCCACTCTCCCTCCCCTAGAGATTTTGATACACCCCCACTAAAATGGATACATGGACCCAGTGAAGAAGTTGCTTGGTTCATATAGAGTTGAGCATCTGCTGAGGCAAAAAGATTTTTTTTATGGACCACACCACATGGCTTGTAGGACCTTATTTCTCTAACCGGTGATTGATCCTGTGCCCCTTGCGGTGGAATCACAGAGTTTTAACTATTGGCCCACAAAGGGAGTCCCCCAAAAGGTTTCTTAAAGCATTATTTCCATGTATTAAAAAACTCAGTGAATGTAATTATTTCCCCATGTGAAACCATGTTATAATGTTAAATAAACTTTTTCAAATGTGCCCCATTCCCTGAAGACATTGATATGTAGGCCACAGAAGTCAGCATTTATCAATTGTTGTTGTTGTTCAGTCACTCAGTCGTGTCCAGCTCTCTGCAACCCCATGGACTGCAGCACGCCAGGCTTCCCTGTCCTTAACTGTCTCCTAGAGCTTGCTCAAACACATGTCCGTTGAGTGGGTGATGCCATCCAACCATCTTATCCTCTGTCGTCCCCTTGACCCTTTGTTAAGACTGGCCAGTGTGTTAGAGTGGGGAGTTACAATCCTGCGTCAAAGACGCCCAAGAACGTATATACAGTGTGCCCACGGGCCACACAACTGGTAGTGACTGTCCGGGGGCTCAAGCCATAGCCTGCCACTGTCTTTCCATGAGTCACTGACAATGTGTTGCCATCTGTATATCTACTAGTTACATTTCCAGGCAAGAAATCTTTATTCATCTCATCACCAAGAGGTTTATGAAACAAAACTGAACATGCAAGATTTTTCAGGTTGCTATTATTAAAGTTTATTGAAGCGTTTACTGCCTTAGTTGGTCCTTCTGCTTTCCCCAGATCTTTTTTCAGTTTGAATTTCTAAGGTCATTTTCCCCCTATAGTTTCTGCCAATAGATCCGGGCTCCTCCACAGCTCCTTCTCCCCAGAGGAGAGAGAGCTTTCAGCTACACCTTCACTTGGCATCAAATACTGAAGTCAAGTAATTCAGCTGTTCTCCCAGACAGGCCAGGCTGCTAATTACTCTCCGTGGACCTGAAGTTTCAGAGAAATGTTAGCAGCAGAGGCATAGAGAGGAAAGAAAAGTTGAATCTATTTTCTCAGCATGCTTTGGAAGAAAATAAACATTTCCAGGTTAGGCAACTTTTCCAGGGCAAGTATGAGAATAGCCCCCAGATCTTCTAAGGACTCCCTGTCACAAATCAAGTGTAGATATCCCATGGCCTGGTGACAGAGGATTTCATGGATCAGTCCCCATATTCTGGAATTCGACAGACGTTGATGTGGTTCTTGGGGCTTCCCAGGTGGCACTAGTGGTAAAGAACCTGCCTGCTGATGCAGGAGACATCAGAGATGTGGGTTTGATCCCTGGGTTGGGAACAGCCCCTGGAGGAGGGCATGGCAACCCACTCCAGTATTCTTGCCTGAAAACTCCCATGGACAGAGGAGCCTGGCAGGATAAGTCCATAAGGTTGCAAAGATTTGGACCCAACTTAAGTGACTTGGCATGATGTGATTCCCAGCTCTGCACTTTTTGATTTTTTTTTAGAAGGATGACTTTGGATAAGTAATTATACTCTGAGCCTCACTTGAGCTACCCTTTTCTAAATGGGCACTGTAATGGTGTGGTTCTGAGGACAATTGTGAGCAATAAGTGAGATGATGCACAAGATGTGTTTCGCAGAGTATCTAACACTCATGACAGCTGGTGTGACTGTTGCAACCTTTTAACCAAATATCTTCTGCCTTCTTGCTTTTTCGCCTGTGTACATGCAGTGTTGCTGCTTAGAATGGCCTTTCCCAACACTTTTGCCAAAAGTAGAAATTCAACCACCCTTCAAGGATCAGCTGAAATGTTCCCTCTCCCACACAATGTTCTTTGACAGCTTCCCAACCAAATTGGAGGAGCATCCTGCTCCTTTAAGTGCTGACTAGTAGTGTTCTGACTTTCTCATGTCATGTAGTACTTTTATTGGAGTAAGCATTTTGGCTTTTCAAAGTATTTGAAGGTAGATGCTACAGCCTTGTACTGCATATTCATTCCTGTACTTCTCCACCTGTCACAGTCACCACACCTTATTGTGATTTGCTATCTGTCTTCCCACCAGGGACCTGAGTTGTAGCCCTGGTACTTAGAAGATGGCAGGCACCCAGTGGTCATTGAATGAATGAATGAATCTTTTAATCCTTTTTATGTCTCCTACAGTGCCCAACCCATAGTGGGTCCTCCATATATGTTTAAAGACAAATTCAGTGTGCAGTGGGAGGATTCACAAACTCAAATGCCTTTGGGAGTCATGTGGGGAACTGGCATGAGTGAAAAGGCCTGGGAATATGCTATATGGAAAAGCAAGAGCAGTAGCTAACTGTAAGAAAGCGTTCCTTTCTGAAAGAACTCACATGCAGTTTTTAAAGATACTGCTTGTTAAGCAAAAACATATCTATGAATCGTATTGCTCTTAATATTTGCTTTTCTGTGACCTCATACTATGAGTTGAGTGAAGTTCTTGACCTGCAATGCTTAGAAACTTGTTTCAAATAGAAACACCATTCACTTGTCAGTAGATTAGGAACATGCGTGTGGGATATAGCAGTCTCATCTTAACTATATAAAAATCTCTCCTGGAATCCATGAGAATCTTCAACTGTATTCCTGCTGAAATTTTGTTTTTGCATAAATTCTCAGATGGACAGCAAGTTACAAGTTTTTCACACTCATGTATAAATAGCCAGTAAATAATCCTTGTATTAGACCTTTCTGGGTAACTTATCAGTTAAAAGTACCAATTTCTTTACTAAATTTTGGGGAGGGGTAGTAATAGGAGGATCTGTAGCCTGGAGAGAAGGGAAATCTGATTATAGGTATAAATCTTAGCGACTGGAACGCCTTCATGGTGTATATCTCTCCAGTCACTTCGCACACCATCTCCCCACCCTCCAAATGAACTTTCATTTCCTGTAGTGAGAACAGATCAGGACTCATTGACCTCTAAGACTCTATGAGAATCATGAATGAAATAGATAAGTGCCACTGGCAGCAGGCTTCGCAGAGGAGGTAAAGGTGAGAACAGGGTAAAAAGTTTGGAAATGGATTCATTTTCTGCAGTTAGGTTTCCATTCAGAGGCTTTTTTTTCCCCCCCTTCTTGTTTCAGTCCTTCCAAATCTGTTCATAGCTAATGTCCACATGTGGGTTCTGCATGTGTAAAGGAGCCCTCCAAGTTCAGAAGCAGTGACCCCCAGTTCTCCTGCCTTGCACCATCTGATGAGGGACCTCTAAGCCTGTGGCCCATAGAGTCGGGCAGACCTGCCGGGAGAAATGGACGAGAAAGAGGACTGGCAGTTCCTTCCCTGTCCCGCCCCATTCCACAGGAGACTCCTGTAGAATGGATTACATGCTGGTTCTTGGTAAGGAGTCAGGGAGAACCACGGAGGTCGCAACAACTCTAACACTCCCTGTGCATTATCATTTGGAGGGTGGGGAGATGGTATGCGATGTAATTGAAGAGACAGTACTGTGAAGGCTTCCCAGTGGCTCAGATGTCCTCCTGTGATTAGATTTCCCTGTTCTCACAGTCAGGCACAGTTCCAACACTACCTGTGTGTGAGCCCGTCCCTTCCCCTTTCTGGGCCTCAGTTTGTTCACTTATGTTAAATGCAAGGCTAGGGGTAGGGATGGATTCAACAACTCTTAAGTTCTGACCCTTTGCAGTTCAATGGGTCCTCCATGGTAGGCTGTCTCTTTTGGAATATAAATAACAGGGGATAAAGGATTTCAGATGTCAGAACTTTAGAGATACCTCAGAGGAGCTCTGGAACCTGACATTGCTTCTGAGTGAAAGTGTTCATCTGGCCCTAAACAGACGCTGCCTTGACTATTTGACTTTCCTAATACAACTGCTTAGTCATCTTCCACTTTCTTCTGGTCATTAAACTTTGTCTTTTCTCCTGGTAGCCCTCACTCCCCAACACTCATGTATATACACATATACTCATACACATACCTACACACACACACCATGTCAGTTCCTGTCTCCATGCCAACCATGTTGACTCCAGACTTGGAATGTCCCCCCATGCTTCCAGCCAGATGCTGCTCTTCCTGCAAATATTGGAGACTTTTCCTGGACTGCCCCAGCCTACCACCATCTCTCTCTCCTCTGAAAGCTGATCAGACTCACAGTTCAGAAGTCCCATGGCTTGTAGCCTGGTCCAAGTTTTTACACTCTTCCATGTTCAGCCTACCACACCTCTAAGGCCCTCTGTGACCTGGTTCCTGTTTGCCCAAATGACTGTGTGACCTCCACGCTCCTCAGTTTGTTTCAGCCACACGGGCCTCCTTTCTTGTCTTCCAGTGCTTCATGCCTGTTCCTGCCCCATAGCCATGCACTCGCTACCCTCCACCCTGAGATCTTGGCATGATTGACAACTTCTCTTCATGGAGCCCCCAACTCACAAGTCATCACCTTCCTCCATGACCACCCTTCTTTTTTTGTTTAATTTTATTGGCATGTAGTTGATTAATAATGTTGTGTTAGTCAGGTGTACAGCAAAGTGATTCAGTTACACATATACGTGTATCCATTCTTATTTAAGATTCTTTTCCCATACAGATCGTTACAAAGTATTGACTAGGGTTCCCTGCGCTGTACAGTAGGCATCACCTCCCTTATTAAATGGCTAACTTTCCTCTCCCATCACACTGTTTTTCATTCCTTTTAACGTTTTTCTTCTAGAGCTTAATGACTATCTGAGATTTTTTCTCGATGGGTTTATCTACAGTTTATCTTTCTTCCCCTCTGCCCCCAAGAGACCACAAGCATCAGAGGAGCAGGAAGCTGCTTCAAGCATCTCTCTATTCCTCATTTCTAGAACAGTCCCCAGCAGGCTTTGGATGCTGAACGTTTTTTAAATAAATGAGTGAATGCCTATAAACTGCTCGTATGTTTATGACTGATGTATCTCGCTAGATTGTAGCTCTCTTAAGAGCAGGGCCTTCTCTATATTTAGGTGTGAGCAAATAAATAAATGTAGATCGTGTCAGATGGGAAAATTTGCTAACCACTAGTCTCCGACTATCTCAAGGCTAAATTATTCAAGAAAATACTAATGGACCGAGGAAGAAAAATATTAAACTAACAGGTGAGTGCTATTAGTGGGAAGTTTGCCAAAGAATTGGAGGCTGGTGATCAGCAGTGGCCATGAGAAAACTACTCATCTTTGCAGGCTTGACTTGCAAAATGGACCCAGTAAGAACCGCAGTGAGAGCTGAAGGCATAATGAGTGGGAAAACCCTCTATGAGTTGGTATAATATGTAAATGACAGAGCAAGTGGTTATAAGATGTTCATCATCTATCCTGTGGGCGAATAGGTAGGTGATTGCACCTGGGTGGGCTGGGTGTTAAGGCCCCCTGGTGATGCCTGCTGGACAGGGTGGGTGAAAGAGGACCTGCCACCTGAGTGCTCAAAAATCAGTCAGTCACAGTCAAATATTCCAGAAATTGGATGGAGCCTCCATTGTTGGGTGCTGGAAGGAACCCTGAAGATAGGCAAGTAGATACCTGCTCCTCCCTGGCTTCAGTCCTGACTCTAAATGGAGGCTTAACATCTCCAGGTATACCACCTTTGGAGAGAATCCTTAGGACTCCCATATCTCCTAGCTGTCAAGGAGGAAACCTACAGGAAGTTACCCAGATTGGGAGAGAGCTGGTTAAATTCTAGGGGTATAGGACAAAGCCCTAGAAACTTCCATTCCCATTGGATGCGTCAGGTGTCTGGACTAACAGAACATCATCCTTTTTACAGTAAGATTGAAAAGTAAGTCTGGGGCTTGACTGCACGTCTTTGGACCCTCAGTTTTAAAATTACTTTTCCTACCTCCTGCTTTCTCTCTGCTGCTGCTGCTGCTGCTGCTAAGTCACTTCAGTCGTGTCCAACTCTGTGCGACCCCATATACGCCAGCCCACTAGGCTCCCCCGTCCCTGGGATTCTCCAGGCAAGAACACTGGAGTGGGTTGCCATTTCCTTCTCCAGTGCATGAAAGTGAAAAGTGAAAGTGAAGTCGCTCAGTTATGTCCGACCCTCAGCGACCCCATGGACTGCAGCCTTCCAGGCTCCTCCATCCATGGGATTTTCCAGGCAAGAGTACTGGAGTGGGATGCCATTGCCTTCTCCAACTGTTCCTTAGCCAGCCGTTTTATGAAAGTCCCACTGTCATGAGTAGGATGGAGCAAGAGGGCAAATATCTTGAATGAATAATGTATAAGGTGCAGTGCTCCTCAGATTAAGCATCCCAAAGCCCCAGATCATTTTTTTTCTTTTGTGACATGACGTTGTGTATTCCAGAGGTTAAGAGGAAAAGGCTGACTTCAGATCAACCTGGATTCAAATGTCAGTCCTTCCAGCAAAGACTTAGGTTAATTTGGGTAGATCACTTAACATCGCTGACCATTAGCTGTTAGCTACCATCATTACATTTATATCAACAACATGAAGCAAAGCGTGACATCTCAGTGAAGAGTAGGTGCCCAGCAAATACTCATTGTGATGAATTGCCCATCAATATCCTCCTGGATTCATCGCTGATTCATCACTCTCCTGTCCCCTTTGTCACTATTTTGGTAGATCTAGTAGATTCTGCCTGGCTCTGTGGGCAGAGTCTTTTGTGAGACAGAAGGAACATATTTCTTCCATCACTGTCTCTCTTTTTATTTTCATCACACACTCAGGTGAGCCAGCTCTATATTGTGCCACCATGTTGGGTGTGCTGTCCACTCTAAGGTGGAGGTAAATATAGGGACATTTAGATGTTCCGTTTTTTCATCAAGCCAGTAAAGTGATGGTATGCCCAGTGTATTTCTTATTTTCACAAGCGCTGTGATCGCATCCCTAACACTGAAGCCAGGGGTGTTTACATACATATAGACCCCTTCTTCTCTCAAAAAACAGTCACTGAGTACCTCCTGTTTCTAGATTTGTGGGTTCTAATGCTGGAAATTACAGTTGTGAAGGAGACAGACCTGGGTCATAACTTAATTGAGCTTATTCTCCAGGAGAGAAAGATGATGGGCAAGGGATTCCAGAAGCAGTGGTAGACTTTGCCTTGCTGTGAGTGCTTCCAAGGAAAAGTATACAGTGCTTATCAACTCATGGAAAGAAAAACCTAACCTCAGCAAGGGAGGGAGTGAAAGTAGTGAAAGTGTTAGTTGCTCAGTTGTGTCCAACTCTTTGGGACCCCGTGGACTGTAGCCTGACAGTCCTCTGTCCATAAAATTCTCCAGGCAAGAATACTGGAGTAGGTAGCGGTTTCCTTCTCCAGGGCGTCTTCCTGACCAGGAATTGAACCAGCGTCTCCTGCATTGCAGGCAGATTCTTTACCATCTGAGCTACCAAGGAAGAATGAGGGAGGGACTCCCTAAAGAAGTGATGCTAATGCTGAGACCAAGGGATAAGGAGGAGTTAGCAAGGTGAAGAGGCGATGTGGGCAGGGAGGAAGATTGTTCTGGTGGGGTTAAAGACCCTGAAGTAGGAGGACTTCAGTAGAGCTGATCGGGGAGAGGGCAAGGATGCAGGTGGGTGTGGTGGGCGGGGACCGAATTCCACTGGGCCATGTAGGTCGAGTTAAAGGGGAGGTGGGGAACATGTAAGAGGAGGGTATCAGAGGGCTCCCTAGAGTGACATGATCTGAGACTTTAAAGATTAAAGGTTCCACTCCCATTCAGATCTTACAGATTATAAAAAAGCAGAATTCAGAAAAAGGAGGAAGAGCTTTCTCGAGGTCAGGCTAGTAAGTGGCAGCAAAGGATGTGAACCAGATCTCCCGTCTCCAGGCCGTGGACTCTCCCTGACATCTCTCCTGGCCTCCCCCTGCTCCAGACACTCCTTGGAGGGGTGAAGGCTTTGACTCGCCCGCGTCGGGGCAGCTCTTACGACCTGTGAGTAGAAGACCATTTCCTGAGATACATCTCTGCAGCTGCCTGTTGGGGTCCATTCAGCCTCACAGGGTGATGCAAATAAAGCAGAGTGTCCAAGGGCTCTGCGATGATAGTCTAGCATGCAAATCATTTCGTAGTGTTCAGGAATCAGCCTCCAGTGGAGCTCCCAGGATCTGTGTCCCCCAGTTGACTTGGGAAAGGCAATCGTCCTGTTTCCAGGGAAACAGAAGACCCAGGGTTTCTGGCACCCCACCCTTGTGAAATTAGACTGCCATGGAAGGGGATGTGTGAGCTGAGCCTCAGCGGTGCTGATGCCAAGGGCAGGTTCTCTTTCTTTTAGTCAGGCAGATTGTCTGACTCCTCCTGGGAGATCACATCCTGTTCAAGGTGCCTGCTGGCTTCTGCCCAAAATAGCTCCTCCACTGGCAGAAGAAAGGGAAGAAACACACCCCCTGTCTTCATAAACTTCCTCTTCTACAAGCCAGTGTTCTCTTCTGGGTTCCTGCCCAGCAAGTCCTCTCATGCTGGGAGCCTTGGCTAGGAACTTCCTTTTAAGTCTATGAAATACGGGCGCACCGCGTTCTCCTTTAGGAGAATCTGTTCCCTCTGTGCCCCCGCCGTCTCCCCGTGTCTCTCATCGTGGGCTCCCCAGACCCGTTGTTCCCACAGCACATTGAAGGGGGTGCTCTCCACCCTCACAGCCCCACTGGTCTTTCTCAGGCAAGCCAGGGAACCCCTTCTTTCACAGGGTGATTCTGGCTCTCCAGCCAAGTTTGGGAACGCATTTTGAAAAGGACAAAGACTGATTGAAATTCAAAACATTATTATTAACAAAGAAAAAGGCTCTGTTCATAAAACCCAGATCCCCTACTTCCTTTCTAGCTCCTTAGTCCCTAAGAATCTCTCTTCCTTTCAACTCCAGAAACTTTTTGGGTCAAGTCACAGCACCACTTGGTAGGCAATTCAGAGATAACGTCAAGAACCCGGGGCCATGACTGACACTTCTGTGGGCTCTCAGATCATTCCCAGTCACCTGTTTTCCAGAGCTGCTATTTCATGGAGGGAGTCTTGTCTCTGTGGTTTCCACCTGGGCAGGGCCTTCTTCTTGGGCCTCTGTAAACTGGTGGGGAACAATAGACCCTGAACCCAAGACTAGTAGGAAGGAAAGCCTTAGCTTGATGACCCTCTGCCAACATCCCCACTTAAATTGGAGGCAAGCTGGCCTCTATGACCGAAAAAGGCAAGAAGAACACTGCATTGACAGCAAGAGGACATCATCCGTCTGTCCTCAGAGAGGAAGGCAAGGGACTCTGGGTCTGGTTGCTAGACAAACAGTAGGTAAAAGGCCTTCATTGGCTTCCCCTGCTAGTGCCTTATCTTATGTAACTTCATTTCCACCATCAATGAAGGACAGATCCACTTAATACCTGGAGAAACATCAGCAAGATGAAAAGAAATTGAATTCAAAATTTCTTGAGCATCAGACATACAGGTACGGCTAGAGGTCAGAGTGGGGTTTGTATCATTTGGAAATAGCAAGTACCACCTTGCAATGAAAGAGCCCTGAGCTGTAGGATCAGCCCTGCCTCTGACTTCCCTGTGTGATCCTCAGAAAGTCATTCTCATTCTCTGAGTTCCTTCTTCCTCCTTCATTCATCTAGACAGAGGATGAAGGAATTGGATAAGGTCCAAGTGAAATAAATGAAAGAAAGTGTTAGTTCGTCATGCCTGCCTCTTTTTGACCCCGTGGACTGTAGCCCACCAGGCTCCCCTGTCCATGGGGATTCTCCAGGCAAGAACACTGGAGTGGGCTGCCATTTTCTTTGCTAGGGGATCTTCCTGACCCAGGAATCGAACCCAGGTCTCCTGAATAGCAGGCAGGTTGTTTACCATCTGAACCCCCAGGGAAGCACCAAGGTGGCATAAACCTGGTGTATTTTGTTCAGTTGGCAAAATGTTTTTAAAAATTGGAATTACTTGCCGATATCCAACAGTTGAATGCTTTCAAGTAAAAATTCAGATTTTTAACTTCCCTTGGAAAAGTAGACAGAAGGTTAGGCACTCACCTCTGGCCATGGGAGGCTTAAGAACTGAGTGGCTGCCCCTGTTTAGCTGGGAGGTGCTCTCCTGTCCCCATAGCATTCCCCCAGTCTCTCCAATAGTGAAGCTGTCCCATCTGTCATTTCTCATTGCTCTTGTCTGGGTGACATCCTCTGGGTTCACTTGGTCACATTATCAGTCCAGCTCCTGTAGGCATTTGAATTTGGGATGCCTGACCTGAGGATCTTGGTTAAGCCTCTCGGTGTTTCCTGGTCTGGAAGCTGGCTGTAGCATCAGTATCTATGGTCAGATATCGGCTCTACATCCTTACCAGTCGTGTGACCTTGAATAAGCATCTTAACCTCATCGAACTAATGAGGAAAAAACAGTCCCCGGTGCATAGGGGTGTGATAAAGACTAATCCAAATGATGCTCAAGAACACTTAGCTTAAGATCTGGAAGGTTCTAGTACACATTTATAGTGCATGCGTGTGTGCTAAGTCGCTTCAGGTGTATCCAACTCTTTGTGACCCCATGGACTATAGCCCCCAGGCCCCTTCTGTCCATGGGATTCTCCAGGTAAGAATACTGGAGTGGGTTGCCATGCCCTCCTCCAACGGATTGTCCCAACCTAGGGATCAAACACACATCTCTTACATCTCCTGCATTGGCAAGCGGATTTTTTACTACTAGCACCACCCGGGAAACCAAACGTTCATAGTAAATATTAATAATGATTGTTAGTAGCATTATCAAGTTTTATAAATACTAGACAGTGACTATTACAAATCTAGACTTGTCAGGTCCAATGCATGTGCAAGGAAACGAGCCCTAATATCCAATGTCCCTCTTGAGAAGACTTCACAGAGAGTTGTCTGAATTGAGGGATCCCTTGTGATCCAGAGTTCTGTGACCTTCCCCAGGGTCTCAGGGCAAATGCACAGCAGGCCCAGGCATGTGTCATGAGTGGGTGAGGCAGTCTGGGCTGGGAAACCCATACATCCTTTTAGAGATATTTCTCCTCAGTCTTTTTAAAGCACTGGGCTGCCCCAAAGAAATGCCACTCTAGGCTGCCCTAATTTCTCAGGCTGGCCATTTTAACCCAAATGGATCTTCTTGGATGAAGGAGGCTTCAGAAGGATGGGATATGGGGCAGGGGGGTGGGGCGGGAGTATCTTGTGAATAAGATTGTAAGGAAATTGGAGGACTTGGGCAAGACTAGGGAAGGCAGAGAGCTTTATATGATCTGAACTCTGGATACATTCATTTTCATGGCTGAAGTTTCTTTTTTCCCTACTCTTTAAATCCCTTCACCTCTTCTCGAGATGCTTGTGTGTTAGCTTAGAGAGAGCTATGACCTCATTTACAGTGTTTTGAAGGAAGATGAGGGGAGCATCAGGGTGAATTTTTATTTTTTATTTCTTCATCGACATAGTTTAACCTTTGGTTTTGGCAGCTAACGCTTTGCTCAGATAAAGTGAAGAGAAGTGGGTAGGGTGGGCAAGAACAGCAGCATCTTTAGGGAATGATTTTGCTGAAGAAAAATATGCTTTCAGCCATCCTTTCCAACATATTCTATTAAATTCAACTCTATAAGTCTGCATTATTTTATTATTTAAGACACACGAGGGGACCCCAAAGACTCTGCACAAGCCCCCTGATAATGTTTATAGTAGAAATGAAAGCCAGGATACATGATGCCAAAAGATGGACTCAAGTCATCCAGTTTTTCTAGAGAGGATTACTGCGTATGGACTTCTAATCTGGACCATGACACTTCCTCACTTTGTGACCCCAGGCACACAGGGCACACAGTCCTCAGACAACTAGGGTTTCAGTTTCCAGGGCTGGGAAGAGGGGATAATAATAGTACCTCCTTACCGAGCTAGTAGGAGCATTAAATGAGATCCTATACCTAAAGCGCCTGGAATATATTAATGGGTAATACATGAGGATGTTACAACACTCATTACCTACTGAGGCACTTGATCATTTTGGTGAAAATAAAATATTTCTTCCTTGGGTGTATGTGAACTCTGCCTCTGTGGCCTGTGACATTATCCAAAAGCTACACCTTAAAGTTATCAGGCCATCTGGATAATTGGCTATGTGCCCAGAACTGTGTACCATTTGGTTGGAAAGATATAGAAAGAAGAAGACATGGTCCTAGCCTTGGAAAGATGCAGAATGAAAAAGAGATGACATGGTTCAGAGACAGTCTGTAGAGATACGATGAATGCACAGAAAGGATCTCCTGCCTTGGCTGACAGGGGCCCAGAGGATTTCTCACAGAGGAGCCCCCAGGCAGGAGCATGGTCTGTGTGCCCTGCTTACTGACCCTATTTGAGCCTCCTTTCCATGCTTGCGCCTTCGCACTGGGACCCAACCTTTGCTCTTGGGACCCAAGAGCTTTTGCATTTGAAGTTCCCTTTGCCAAGAATGTTCTTCCCTGATCTTATTTATCTCAGGACCAATTCTTGCTTACCATTACCATCCCAGGTCAAATATCCCTTTCCCCAACAGACCTGATCATCCTAACTGAGGGATCCCTCCCTGCCCAGTCCAGCAACTCTATATCACATCACTGAGTTTTTATTTCTTCTCGCCCCTTATAATGATCTCACATTGTCTCCATTACTTATCTGTTGACTTGGCTATGGTGTGCTTTTCCGCACTTCCAGTAAGAGCAGGGATTCTGTCTGTCTTAACACACCACTGCATCCCTATGTCCTCACACAGTCCCTGGCACATGGTGGGTGCTTCATACACCTTTGCTAAGTGTTTCTTCAAGGGGACAAAAGACTAAACTGAGTTCCCTCCAAGCCTAGACACATTCTCCAGTCTCTGTCTCCTGCAGAGAGCTTGTCCTCCCCAGGAGGATGGTCCCTCACCAGACAGCCTACCCCTCAGGAGCACAGGGAACCAGAGCATCCCCATCTGCATGCAGACGACACCCAGACCTGACCACTGAGCAAATTGTTTTTGATTCCCTGTGGCACCTGGAAGCCAAATAGATTGTAACAGCACAGTGGAAGCTATCTGCCGACTGGTAACGAATTAGTTGTTAGCAGAGGTAGCGACACTCACAGTCCCATGTGCAATCAGCAGGGCTCACAGCTGCTTCTCATTTTCATAATGCAAGGGAGGAGAAACAAAGAAAAAATGAGAGCCCACCCACTTGGGGCCAGGCACCAAGATGGAGGCATTCAAGGCCATCTGCTTAAAGCCTGGAGAGCAAGCTGTGGCATGGCTAAGAAGTCACCTTCCAGCCACAGAGATATTTCACATTTACCAAAAAAAAAAAAAGTCAACCTGTATCACAGAACAGTGTCTCTTGGTGCTTACGTGCAGGTGAGTCAGACAGGGCAGGACACTAATCCTCACTCCACCATATTAGCTGTGTGACCTTGACAGGCTATTCAACCTCCCTGTGCCTTAGAGTTTCTTCACTGCGTATTAGGGAAGAAATGTCACTTAGAGTTTCTAAGCTGGGTATCATGACAGTAAGCACCTTCCAGGGCTGCCAGAAGAATGGGCTGACACAGACAGTCCACAGAGCCAAGAGGACCGTGAGTGTGTATGCTGTTAGAGTTGTTGCTGGGACAACCATTATATTATTATTATTATTACTACTACTACTACTATTATTATTATTAGCAGCAGCAGTATTTTGGCTTCACAGCATCCCTGTGATGTGGGCAAAACAGAGGTTATTAATCCATTTCAAAAATGAGGGAACCAGAAACTGAGGCTCAGAAAGGAAAAGTGAGTTCCCAAGGTCACCCAGCAGAGGGCCTGAATGGTGCTCAGCTCAGTGTGTGAATTCCAGAAAGCTGCCCTCCTCTAGTAATTTGCCTCTAAGCAAAGCAGAGGGTTTGAGAATTTGAATGTGCTCTGCCCAGAGCCTCAGGATGTCTTGTCACCCTGAGGCCAGGCTCATGTTACAGCAAGCCCTCAGAGCTGGTGAACATCACTCAGGGATTCTCTGGGACTCTGAGTCCTCAAGCCTACATGCTTCCGCTCTGCTAGAGTGTGTTGCCCTGACTTTTAGGGTCTGGGTATTCTCACATGTTCTTCCTTGTCTGCTTGGCCAAAGTAGCCCTCAGAAGCATTTCTGATGCTTGTCATGAACACTCGGATGTGACGAGGTCAACTCATCTTTTCCCAGGGCTGTGACTGACTGAAGTTTCAGCTCTCTTAGTGAAAGTATTTGAAGCAAGACGAAGCAATTGAACTGAGCTGAGGTAGCTCATGAGTGGGTAGGTGCCCCATTCTAAAGACCTGACACCCAAGGTTATGGGGTGTCCTGGACCAAAGATCTCAACCTGAGTCCTGGAGGGAGGAAGACTGTCAGCCCATTCTTCCAACAGCCCTGGGAGGTGGTTACTGTCATGATTCCCATCTTAGAGGTGAAGAGACTCAGGCACAGAGAAGTTGAATAGATTGTCTAAGGTCACACAGCTAATATCTCTGTGGCTGGAAGATGACTTCTTTGCCATGCTGCTGCTGCTGCTAAGTTGTTTCAGTACAGCTTGCTTTCTAAGCTTTAAGTGGATCGCCAGGAAGCTTGACTGTTCATAGCCTTGATTGCCTCCATCTTGGTACCTGGAGGGAGGAACCTGGGAGTTTGAGGTCCACAGGTAGTTTTGTAGTGAAAGATCATCATTTGTTAGCTTAAGTCTTGCCCTCCTGTGCATCTCTCTGAGAACTGGTAATCTGGAAAGATGTTCCCCAAAGGGATAGATGTGTCTGACAATACAAGACTGTATTGTAATTCACCCCCTGGACTGCAAACACAGATGCCTCCTACTCTGAGGCGGAAATGGAATAAAGACGACTCAGTTGAAACAAACAACAGTTCTCATTAACATGAAATAGGCAGACACGGCCCTGATGAGAAAATCTGCTGGAATTGTTTGTGTTGGCTGACAATAGACCATCTCCATTGTTCTGGGCAGGACTGTGCTAATCTGGTTCTTGAGATGGGAGAGGCTTATTCATGCTCTGACATCTACTCTGGGGACCAGTTTATGCAAGGTCATGTAGCTGTTACGTGAAGGAGGAATGGTTAAACTAGTTGGGGGCGGTAGGCTGCATGTCCGCTGAGTGGGAGATGAGCCAGGGGTTAGTGAGGTAAGCCCTGCAGACAGATGGGACGTGGCGGGAGAGCGAAGGTGGTAGACAGGGGGATGCCTTTGCTGGAAGGATATGGAGTGTCTACCAGGGTTGGAGATAGTGGGTACGGGCCAGGTTTTGAAAATGGCCAGAAAAACTGCAGCCAACCATCAGGAAGCACAGGAGTGAACTGTTGCTGAAAAGAGGGAACATTTAGCCAAGTGATTCTCAAGAGGTGGTGCCTGGACCAGCAGCATCAGCATCATTTGGAAGTGATTAGAAACACAGACTCTTCTCTCCACCCAGACCAGAATCAGACACTCTGCAGTGGGTCCAGGAAAGCCATGTGTTTAACAAATCCTCCAGGTGGGTCTGACACATGCAAGAGTTTGAGAACCTCAGTTTAGTCCTCTGAGCTTGTACCTAGAAGTCAGGGTTACTTCAGTTACTGGGGTGGCAGATGTTCAGAGGCAGGGAACTTAGAAGGCCATTGGTTTAACATTGGAAGAGCCTCCATATCACAGATGCACCATGTATATAGTAGCGGGTAGAGGACATGATTGGGAGAAGGCAGTGGCACCCCACTCCAGTACTGTTGCCCAGAAAATCCCATGGATGGAGGAGCCTGGTGGGCTGCAGTCCATGGGGTCGCTAAGAGTCAGACACGACTGAGTGACTTCACTTTCACTTTCCACTTTCATGCATTGGAGAAGGAAATGGCAACCCACTCCAGTGTTCTTGCCTGGAGAATCCCAGGGACAGAGAAGCCTGGTAGGCTGCAGTCCATGGGGTCGCACAGAGTTGGACACGACTGAAGCAACTTGGCAGAGGACATGATTTAAAGGAAGAAAAGGAACAATCTCAAGTACCCACCAAGTGCTGTCTTTTCTCCTAGCCCCTCCTCTACACTGGTTTACTCCAGCAACTCTGGGGTTGTATTACTATCTTCCCTTCTTGCAGATGAGGAAATGGATGCTCTTAAAACTTACTATAGAGTCACAAAGCTGACCAGAGAGGGTATCAGCTGTGCCTGAGTCCAAAGCAGCTGACCTTTCTACTTTGATGCATCCACTCACCCTCTCTGTGTTTCATTGTGATCCCAGGCAAATAAGATCTGCCTATGGGTTAAGACGGAGAAGGCAATGGCACCCCACTTCAGTACTCTTGCCTGGAAAATCCCATGGATGGAGGAGCCTGGAAGGCTGCAGTCCATGGAGTTGCTGAAGGTCGGACATGACTGAGCAACTTCACTTTCATTTTTCACTTTCATGCATTGGAGAAGGAAATGGCAACCCACTCCAGTGTTCTTGCTTGGAGAATCCCAGGGACGGGGGAGCCTGGTGGGCTGCCGTCTATGGGGTCTCACAGAGTCGGACACGACTGAAGTGACTTAAATAGATTTTAAATAGGTTAAGAAATTGTGTGAAAGGTCCTTTCCATGCATGCCACACATATCCAGTCCACAGGCACACAAACTTATATATAATATATCACCAGCAATAATAACATTCCTGCCCAGGAGATTTCACTGAGCTCCCTCACACTGGGGTTTGTAGATCAGAAAAAATTTAAAGACATTTCAGGGACTGACATAAGATGTGAATATTTTATATTTTCATGTCAGGATATTTTAAAACAAAACATCCTGCAATCTATCACCATCATATTTCATAATAGAAAAGGCACTGGAACAACAAAGAAGAAAAAGCTCATAGTCTCAGAATAAAGGAGTCTTATAAAACTGCATTACTCTGTTGGCCTCTTTTTTTTTTTTTGATTTGCTGCAGTCACAAAAATATTTCTTCAAATTATAATACACTGATTTGTAAATGTGGCCTCACAGACTGGGGTCAGTATGGGAGAAGACTTCCTATCCTAAGGTCCACATTTGGGGGAGCAATTACAGTATAATTTACAGAACAACTGAGCAATGATCAGTGATCCTCTTAATCCCAGGGCCAGAATTAGTATTCCTATCATCCAAATGAAGAAACTGACTCACCAGTAAGTTTAGCACCAAGATTCCAACCCAGTCCTGTTGGATTGAACCCAGTGACCCTTTTAGCACAGGGTCCTCCCACTCTTTAGTGTCCACAGGACTGACTTTGTTTTATGGTGTTGAGTGACTGTTGCTAAGGAGCTAAAAGGAAAGTTGGCTTCCATTCTGGCTGTTCTACACCACGATCACAGCTAACAAACTATCATCAATCAAAGTGCCAATTGTGTACCTAAAGAAACTCCTCAATTTACTGTTCCAGCCAGACCAGGGAAGGGGTGACAAGGATTGTATCTGGAGAAACCCATGCCTGGCTGCTGCACTTAGCCAGGGAAGAGCGGTTTGGGTTCCAGCTAGAGGGAGGACCATAATGCTCGATTTATAAAATGCCATGGACAGATTTCCATATTACCATACAAAACCATATAAAACCTGTTTCAGGTTTAAGGAAAGGAAGGATGGGAACTACTCATATCCCCCAAGCCTTGTCTGCTCACTGAGGGGAAGCCAGCTGGAGCTGATTCTGAACAGGGAACACTCTGAAGAATCTATCTGAATTCCATACATTGAACTATTGGAGGGGACCAGTGCCCAGCACTTAGTGAATAAAACTAGACAAGGGTTTCTCAGCCTCTGCACTACTGACATTTTGGACAAGATAATTTATTGTCATAGGGCTTTGTCCTCTGTATCAGGGGATGTTTAGCAGCATCCATTGTTTCTGCCTGCATGCCACTTCCCTTCCAAGTTGTGACAACCAAAAATGTTTTCAGATGAATGATACAGGATGCTTGGGGCTGGTGCACTGGGATGACCCAGAGGGATGGTATGGGGAGGGAGGTGGGAGGGGGGTTCAGGATGGGGAACATGTGTATACCTGTGGCGGATTCATGTTGATGTATGGCAAAACCAATACAATATTGTAAAGTAATTAGCCTCCAATTAAAATAAATAAATTTATATTAAAAAAATGTCTTCAGATATTGCCACATGTGCCCTGGGGAAAGGAAGGAAGCAAAATCACCCCCAGGTGAGAACCACTGCTGTAAAGAACTAGACCGTAAAGAAAGAAGGAAGAGGTAGATCATTTTGGTGATTGGATGAGTCGGCTCTTCTGTGTGGAAGCATTGTGTACACTTCTAATAAAATGCTAAGCTCTGGAATTCAATAGGTGATGTATGTCCCGTGGGCTGTACCTTAGTTAAATAAATAGTTGAATCCTTGAGAGATCCTGAATTGACATCGCTAAGGCTGACTGTGTCTGTTCACTATTTATCCAGGAACTAACAAAAGATGGCAAATATTTCCTCTGGACTTCTATCAGCTATCAGATGGGCTTAATGGGTGATCTTTGACATTAAGAACAATACTTTCCTCCAGAGACCCGTAAGATCTTGCATTACAGGTCAACTGGAATTACAATTAGGAAACTGTATTTTTTATTTCATCATCACAGCTTGTTGGCCACCAATCCCTGAAATGGATGCTAAACAGAAGGCACTGGGTATAAAGATAAAATCAAGCATTGTCAGAGAAATCTACTGTAAAGAATCATCACCATCTTCACTTCAAACTTAACACCTTTTAGAAAAACATAGGCTATACCCATTAAGTGTACAAAGATTAATTCAATTCTAACGAACTGAGTTTTGGAAGTACTCTAGTCTAGAGTTAAGTGAATAGCTAAGCAGAGAGACTGGTTAGAAGGGCCATCCCTGCTAGATGGGTTGCCTCGCAGAGACTTACCTAGAAGAATTTATATCCATTCAAGAGGGGAAATCCCAAAATAAGATTTCTCAAAGCCTAATCTATAGATCTTAGTATCACTATCATTTAGGAAGCTCGTTATAATACAGCTTTTTAGACCTTACGTCACAAATTTTAATTCAGTAAACCTAGATTCCAATGATCGACATTTAAAAAAATTGGTGTATAATTGTTTTATAATGTGTTAGTTTCTGCTCTACAAAAAAGTGAATCAGCTCTCTGTATACATATATCCTCTGCCTCTTTGATCTCCTTCCCACCCTACCCACCTTCCCACCTCTCTAGGTCAACACAGAGCACCAAGCTGAGCTCCCTGTGCTATACAGCTGCTTCCCACAAGCTTTCTATTTTACACATAGTAGTGTTTATGTCGATCTCAGTCTCTCAATTCATCCCACCCCTCATCCCACACCCTGCCTGTCCCCAAGTCCTTCTCTACGTCTGTAGCCTCCATTCCTGCCCTGAAAATAGGTTCATCTGTACAATTTTTCTAGATTCCACATATATACATTAATATATGATATTTGTTTTTCTCTTTCTGACAGATTCAAGGTCCAGCATTTTTTTTTTTTTTTTAAATAACCTTCCTTGCTTCTTCTATACACTGAAGTTTGAGAACAATCACCTAAGAATTCTTTTCCAAAGAATGTTTACTTTTCAAAGGACTCTGTCTTCAAGGAACTTAGAGTTTTGGAGAAAACTATTAAAACTAGCTAGTAGCGAATAATTATCCATTCATTCAACAGATAGGCATTGAACTGCATATTATGTGTCAGCTACTATTCCAGGGACTAGGGAATCAGCCCGGTGAGGACAGAAATCTACCCTACACTGGGCATCACCACTGTTTTTACTTCTCCCTTCATAACTTCTCCCTTGGGAGGCAGGTATAATCAGTTCTGTGTTGCAGGAAAGGAGCAGAGAGCTCAGGAAAATAGCCGACCTGCACAAGGTCTGAAGGCCAGTAAATGACAGACCTGAAATTATTCCAGTGTCTGTCTGATGCTGTCCTTGTTCTTTACACAAGAGCAACATGGGTATAAAGAGAATAGAAAACAAACGTTCAAAGCAGTCTTGAGTTCAGTGCCAAATGAGCGACATAGTTCCCGAATATTGAGGCTATTCAGCCTTGCATGAAATCGTTGCAGGCTGAGCTGGGGGAGGAGGCTTCTTGGAGGACTTAGAAAATGGGTTCATAGAAAACACAGGAATCCACAAAGGGAAGACGCATTGTGGGAGGGGAGTTCATCCAAGAAGCAAGTGCTCAGTACTCAGTCACTCTGAAGGGTCTGACTCTTTAGAGACCCCATGGACTGTAGCCTGCCAGGCTCCTCTGTCCATAGGATCGCCCAGGCAAGAATGCTGGAGTAGGTTGCCATTTTCTTCTCCAGGGGATCTTCCCCACCCAGGAATTGAACTCAAGTCTTCTGCTTGACAGGCACATTCTTTATCACTGCGCCATGTGGGAGGAAGGGTGCTCATCAGAGCCTGAGGTAGGAATGTACAAGACTGATTTTGGGAACCCTAACTAGGTGCTTCCAGCTAGAGCAGAGGCAGAGTGTTAGGAATGGGAGAGGAAACTCCACTGGTGGTTGGCACTGGATGCCAGAGTACCTTCTGATGCTAAGCTTGGGTGTCTGAACTTGGTTGTGTAAGATGATGAGGAATCAGTGAGGGACAACAGATGAGAGGGAGATCTGGAGAATACAGTGCAGCAAGTAGTCAGCAGAGTGGATCTCTGGGAGAGGAAGGCCGTGGACAAGGGAATCAGGTGGACAATATTTATATGGGAATATTGCCATAGGAGTTGTTGTTGAGTCGCTAAGTTGGGTCTGACTCTGTGACCCTATGAACTGCAGCTCACATAGCAGGCTTCTGTGTGCCCCACTGTATCCGGAGTTTTCTCAAACTCAAGTCCATTGCGTTGGTGGGGATATCTAACCATCTCATCCTCTGTTATCCCTATTCCTCTTGCCCTAATCTTTCCCAGCATCAGGATCTTTTCCAATGAGTTGGCTCTTCACATCAAGTGGCCAAGGTTTTAGAGCTTCAGCTTCAGCATCAGTCCTTCCAATGAATATTCAGGGTTGATTTCCTTTAGGACTGACTAGTTTGATCTCCTTGCTGTCCAAGGGACTCTCAGGAGTCTTCTTCGGTACCACGGTTCGAAAGCATCATGTCTTTGGCACTTGGCCTTCTTTATGGCCCAATTCTCATGTCCACACATGACACTGCTGGAAAAACTATAGCTTTGACTCTATGGGCCTTTGTCAGCAATCCATTAACTAATAAGGATGAATACCTAACCTTTAAGGAAGCTCTTACCGTGTTCCAGACTCAGTCATTCATTTGTATTCATTAACTTAATCCTCAAAGTTTCCCTCTGAAATAACACTAGGGCTGTGCTTCTACTCACATGGTGTGACTGGTCTTCTCCACCTCCTATTCAGACTCAGCCCGGCCTTGAAACTTGCTGGGTCCAAGACCTGTGAGCGGAAGTGTTGTCTGTTACCTCTGAGATGAAAGTTTATGAGCCAGTGTGTTTTGTCACATACTTTTGATGGAAGCTTTTCTAAGAAGGAATCTCTCCTGGCCTGGGTGCCTCAGTGCTTCTGAGAAGCAATGCTCCTCTGCCATCCTGGATGGGCTTGTAGCATGAGCCAGAGATTAAACGCATGTTATATGCAATGTGGGAGTTATTGCTACCATTGTATCACCTGGTCTGCCTTTACTAATACAAACCCTTACTGATTTAGAAGGAGATCTCAGTTCAGAATCCCCCCACCATGTACCAAGGTTGGTAAGTCACAGCCTTTCTAGCCTCAGTCACTTCATCTTCAAAATGGGAATAACCACTATTTGGTGGCTATTTCATGGGACACTGTAAAAAAAATAATAAAATGACAAGAAACCAATTTTCCATGCTGTGTTATAGGCGGCATCCTTAACTTTTTACTCACATTATCTGATTTAGTCCTCATAGTAACTGTTTTGCAGATGAAGAGACTGGGGCAGAGTCAGGATTGTGGCACTTGCCAGAGACCACACAGTTTATAATTAGTACTGCTAAGATTCCAGCTCAATGTGGTTTAATTCCAGAGTCCCCACACTTATCCACTGACAATGTGTGGAAGCACTTAACTCCTAGGACACAATTATCAGAGAATTGTTTTTTTCATTTGGCATGATAAGCTCAGTATCCAGGCCCTCTGATTGTTTGAAGAGCCTTAAAAAAATATTTCTGGCCATAAAAATAAATATATTGTTTCTGAAATATTTAACACAAGTGGCAATATCAAATTAATAAATATTTCAGTGTCTATAAAATTTGTCATAATGTATTCTGGTCTACAACTCCACCACTTAACTCACAGAAATCAAATAAATGTGAGATTTGCATGCACTGTAATATCTTTGACATGATGAGGGTAGGCAGGACTTGTAAAAGTGCTTGGAGCCTAAAATATACCTTAAAAGGACCCCCTGAATAGAGTTTAACACATATTAGCTATCCTATTTCTTTCATTATTGACCTTAGCTTTGACTAACAGAGACACATCTAAAGCCATTTGAAATTCTGCAGTAAAGCAGCAATTGGTTCCCTGAGCCAGTCCCAAATGGGTGTCAGCAGCTCACCACTGAAGCTGGTCCTTACCCAGACCCAGAGGAGGGGAGCAAGGCTGAGCTTCTCCTCTTTCCCCTGAGAGGACCAGTTTCCCTCACCCACTGAGTGAGAGGTGAAAACTCTTGTCCTGCGGAAAGCTCCTCCCCAACCCTACCAGGTGGCTGGGAATGGAGTTAAATGAGATGCCTCTTTGGAATTACAGCAAAAAAAAAAAAAAAAAAAAAAAATCCGAGGCCTTTGGAATCTGCAGCTGCCTGATAACCACCTCTGCTTCCCAGTGTCTGTTTCTCTAGTCCCGGCTGCTTTCTGCAGTTTATAGGATGTATTCAGTCACCCTGGGGGAACCCTTTCTGACCCTGACTCTTAAACCTTGACTCCCCATCTAGGGTTCTACTGCTTAGCCTGGACTATTGTGGTCACTCACTGGAGCACCTCGGATCTGGAAACACTTTCCTTGTCAAAGGCCAAGCTCACAGCTTCTGATGCCAGACCTTCAATTTTGTTCTCTTTAGATTCCACCCATTTTATCACTGTAACTTACACAGTGGAATCTTAATGGTTTTCTCGATTGATTTTGAACTCTGATGCAGTGATTTAGTAATAGTAGGTCTTGGGATAAGACAGATGTGAATTCAAATCCTTGGGCCATCATTTTTGAGGGGTGACTAAGTAAGCGGGCTTCCCCAGTGGGTCAGATGGTAAAGAATCCTTCTTCAGAGATTGACTGGTTTGATCTCCTTGCAGTCCAAGGGACTCTCAAGAGTCTTCTCTAGCACCACAATTCAAAAGCATCAATTCTTCGGCATTCAGCCTTTTTTATGGTCCAGCTCTCACATCCATAAATGACTACTGGAAAAACCATAGTTTTGAGTATATGGACCTTTGTTGGCAAAGTGGTCTCTGCTTTTTAATACACTGTCTAGGTTTTTCATAGCTTTCCTTCCAAGAAACAAGCAACTTTTAATTTCTTGGCTGTGATCATGGTCACCATCCGCTGTGATTTTGGAGCCCAAGAAAATAAAATCTGTAACTGTTTCCACTTTTCCCTCATCTATTTGCCATGAAGTGATGGGACTGGATGTCACGATCTTAGTTTTTTGAATATTGAATTTTAAGTCAGTCTTTTCACTCTCCTCTTTCTCCTGTATATAGTACAGTGCTATATAGATGATTGTGAGAGTTGAGTACCTAGGCTAACTTTGTTGGACTTAAGAACTAATTGGACTTACGAACACCCTCTTGGAAGGGAACTTGTTTGTAGGCAGAGGACTTACTCTATTACTTATTCGCACATTTGACTTTCAAAGGCCCCTGTGAAGCAGGCAAGTAGGGAACCCCAGTCCTTATTTCAGGAAGGAGGAAGGAGAGGATGGGACAGGTAGAGAAGCTTGCCCAAAGTCACAGAGTCCATCAGGGTCAAAACTGTGGAGGCTGTAGCACTAGATCTAGAGCGGTCCCACCTTTAATCTTCCCTCTGTGTGGACACCCCTACCCTAACCCTTTCTTTATTGACGTGCTCCCATGAAGACAAATTTGATGGAGTCCTCATTCACTCCAGGAACATTTGTAGCCAGTTGGGTGCTATGTCTTTGTTCAGAAACAAACTATCCTTTCTTCTTAAACCTCAAGTTCAAACCCCAGAGAACTCCAGAGGATTGTGAATCTGGCAACTTTGAAATTGACAAATAATTTGCCTTCATCCTGCTGAATCCACCTTGGGTGATACTACATTGCTCTGGGTCCCCCAGAGAGAGCTAGCAGATTGTGGGCAGGCACATTCACCTTTGTGCCATGCTCCCTCTCTGCCTGGTATATGAGCTAAAGAAAGGTTGACTAATTAAACAAATGACTGGAGAGCTTGCAGTCTAGAATGAAGTGAAAGTAAAGAAACTGCTGGCTAAAGCTGACTAGCTGGGAGTCTGGAAGCCTCAAATCTAGAGGTTTTATTAAATTCAATGGAAATCAACACACGTAGCACAGAGCCTGGCCCACATAAGCTCTCAACACACATTAGCGTTTGTTACTACTAAGCTTATAGGCCATGAGACACATGTCTTCATTCTCTCCCTTCACTAATCAGGTAGATTGACAGTACTCTACTTTGTATGACTGGAAATCTGAAAACAATAAATACTGGAGAGGGTGTGGAGAAAAGGGAACCCTCTTACACTGTTGGTGGGAATGCAAACTAGTACAGCCTCTATGGAGAACAGTGTGGAGATTCCTTAAGAAACTGGAAATAGAACTGCCATACAACCCAGCAATTCCACTGCTGGTCATACACACCAAGGAAACCAGAATTGAAAGAGACCCGTGTACCCCAATGTTCATCACAGCACTGTTTATAATAGCCAGGACATGGAAGCAACCTAGGTGTCCCATCAGCAGACGAATGGATAAGAAAGCTGTGGTACATATACACAATGGAGTATTACTCAGCCATTAAAAAGAATGCATTTGAATCAGTTCTAATAAGGTGGATGAAACTGGAGCCTATTATACAGAGTGAAGTAAGCCAGAAAGAAAAACATCAATACAGTATACTAACGCATATATATGGAATTTAGAAAGATGTATGCGAGACAGCAAAAGAGACACAGATGTATAGAACAGTCTTTTGGACTCTCTGGGAGAAGGTGAGGGTGGGAAGATCCGAAAGAATGGCATTGAACCATGTATATTATCATATGTGAAATGAATCACCAGTGCAGGTTCAATGCATGAGACAGGGTGCTCAGGGCTGGTGCACTGGGATGACCCAGGGGGATGGGATGGGGAGGAAGGTGGGAGGGGGGTCAAGATGGGGAGCACGTGTAAACCCACGGCTGATTCATATCAATGTATGGCAAAAACCACTACAATATTGTAAAGTAATTAGCTTGCAACTAAAATAAATTTTAAAAAAAACTAAAAAAAAAAAAAAGATCTTTAAAAGATAAAATACATGTGAAAATGCCCTGAAAATGGGCCAAGTGTAGTCAAAATTTATGGTGTGACTATTTTACTTTTCTTATGATTATTTATTATTAACATGATGGATGTGAGAGTCGGACTGTGAAGAAAGCTGAGCGCCGAAGAATTGATGCTTTTGAACCATGGTGTTGGAGAAGACTCTTGAGAGTCCCTTGGACTGCAAGGAGATCCAACCAGTCCATTCTGAAGGAGATCAGCCCTGGGATTTCTTTGGAAGGACTGATGCTAAAGCTGAAACTCTAGTACTTTGGCCATCTCATGTGAAGAGTTGACTCATTGGAAAAGACTCTGATGCTGTGAGGGATTGGGTGCAGGAGGAGAAGAGGACGACAGAGGATAAGATGGCATCACTGACTCGATGGATGTGAGTCTGAGTGAACTCTGGGAGTTGGTGATGGACAGGGAGGCCTGGCGTGCTGTGATTCATGGGGTCCCAAAGAGTCGGACACGACTGAGCGACTGAACTGAACTGACTGATTCTTATCATATAATGACCTTGTGGCCACAACAATAAATCTTCCATGGAGCATTGCTAAACAACCAGCTGACTGCATTTGGAAGAGAACTTCTTAGGATGGCCCTATGTCTTGGGTCCTGTACCCTTCTCCTGCCTGGTGACACCCCTTTCTCCAGGTTAATGGGGCACAGACTCCATCCTACTGAGATCATCCTTCTTCTCAGGGTCTGCATATCTGGGTGTGGTTTGACATGCTACAAGTACCGAGGACCATGGTCACACAGGGAAACAGACTTAATTCGGGTCACAGTGTAGCTCCTTGAGCTCAGGATCAGGAAGTCTTCCACACTCATGGAGCTTGAGCTGAAATTTGAGTTATTATAGGAAAAATCCTGACTCCCCTCTATCCCATTATCCAGAAATAACAAGTCATTCAGTGGGCAGTGGTTCTCAAATGTTACCAAGCGTCACCAGAATTACCCAGGGACCTTGTTAAAACAGACTTCTGGGCCCTACCCCCAGGAATTCTGCAGAAGGTCTGGGTGGGTCAGAGAATTGGCATTTCTAATGAGTTGGACCACTGCTGGTTCAAGAAAATCATATTGAGAATCACTGGCCTAGTGCTAGAAGCACGGGGTTTGGAATAGAATTAAGATGCTAGGTTGAAATCTTAGCTCCTGCAGGCACTTACCAGCTGCCTGCAGGGGCGAGTTAGTTGGATCTCTCTGGGTCTCCGTTTCTGCATCTGTCAGATGGGTTGTTACATAGTTTAAGTGTGATTATACTAAGTTAAAGGGTTTTTTGTGATGATTCAATGAAAAAATGCATGCAAAGTATTTTGCACAATGCTGAGCACACCTTCAATGTTTGGGGTTAGCTAGCAAAATCATCATGATAGTGTGTGTACATATTATTATACTTCTTACTGCAAAACTCCTGGCATCCCAGTTTCCCTCATTAAACTGTGAGCGGCTTCAGAGAAGTGGTCTTGTCCTATTCATTTCTGTATCCCCAGTGCTGAGGACAATGCCCTACACGAAGGAAGAGCACACTGTAGAAACTCATTCATTCACTCAGTTATTTATTCATCCAAGTAATAAATTCTTACTGAGCCTTTGCTCTGTGTCAGACCCAGGCTGGACTCTGGGGAATATGGTGAACAAGAAGCAGCAGACCCTGTCCTTGTGGAATTGGCACTGAGTGGGTGAGAGAGACATTAATTAATATGATTAAACAAGCAGAATAGTTACTAATTACAAAAACATACTTTGAAGGAATAAAATTTACTAAAGTAGAGGGCTATTAGAGATTTCCTTTGGGTAGAGTGTTCAGGGAAGTTCTCTCTGAGGAAATAACCTGTGAGCTGAGATCTGAACCATGAGATCTAAGAGGAGGGAACAGCCAGTGTGAAGGCCCTGAGGCAAGAAGCAGCTTGGCCTGCTCAAAGGATGGAAAGAAGGCTCAGAAAACTAGAATCTAGTTCCATGAGCGAAAATAAGAGATGAGGTTAGAGGACTGTTGGGATGGGTTCATGGAAGACCTTGTAGGTCAAAGTACAGAGCTCTTTTTCTTTAAGCAGTTGAATGACATGTTTAGCTTAATATTTTCAAAAAGTCATATTAGCTTCTGGGTGGTACATAGCCTGGAGAAAAGGAGAGAAGTTAGGAGGTTAATGCAGGGACATGGGAAAAGAGTGTGTTGGTATGAAATATAAAAAAAGCAGTGGAGATAGGGAAAAAAATAGTGTTTGGGTTCAAAATATGTTGTGCAGCTAGTGCTGACAGATTTGCTGATGAACTAATGTGGGGGTAGAGGAAAGACGAGGAAAAGACCACTCTAGGGACTTAATGAACACATCTCCAGCTGTGATCTCTTTATAAGAAGCTGCCACAGCTACTTAACTTCCCATCTGCTCACATCTCATCCCTGCCTCCGGTACCCAATCCAGCCCCTCCCCTTTTTCAGGGCCCAGGGGCCTTTCTGAGGCTCCTTGAGGGTCCCTGCCCTGATTTCTGAGGTTCTGCAGCCTAGCACTGATGGTTACTCTCCCAGAAGCCCAGATGTCTCACTCCCTCCAAGACAGGAAGCAAACCCTCCGTGGGGCAGTGGCAGGGCAGCCAGTCAGCAGGCAGCAGATGACAAAATAAAGCCACGCAGGCACTCTAGGGATCCGGGACGCTGGCAGGAAACCGAAAACGAATTCAGTTGAATATTAAGAGAGAATTGTTGTCTTGCTGGTCTGGGCCTCCTGGAGCTGATGGGAGTGGCAGAACCATGAAAAAAGCAGAAAGCATCTTCCTGGCCTGCCTGGCTTCCCAGTTGGTTGTTGAGGACAACGTGTTCTTTGATAGATGCTGCAAAGAAGGGAATCCGAGCCCACAGCCTGATTCCCTCCCAGCCCCCGCATCTCTCATACCCAGTCTCTCTCCCCTTTTCACCAGTCCTAGGATCCAGTCATTAAAGCCCAGCCAAGGTTTCTCTTATTCTTTCCCCATAATATGGTAATACATGCTGCAATCAGTAGAATATTTTTCATCAGACATAAGGTCATGCTCGGTTTTTGTGTTCGATTCGTATTTTTCAGTTTTTTAATTTTTTTCCTTTCAGTTGGCATGGGAACACTGAAGTGCCAGTCCAGGGAGGATCCATCAAGCCCATCATAACACTCCTCCACGCCGCTCAAGTGCTTTGATAGGGTCAAAGTGTGTACACAGTTCTCTGTCACAGAGGGGAATCTGGAAGCAGGCAGCCTCGTTGTTTCCTCCCCCAACCCCCCGGTTAGGCTCTTCAACTCATGTGATTCCGGGGTAGAAGAGACCTCGGAGACCAGTCCAAACCCCAGAGAAGGGAATCTCTTACGCCAAGGTCACACAGCGAGCCAGCAGTGTACAGACTCAGATTTAGGTCTTTATATAGAGCTGGGGGGTGGGTAACCTTTTAGAATCATCTTAAACTTTCCTAGGCCTTTGTTTGCTCATTAGTAAAATCACATTATCATCATCTTCTCTTTCCTCAAAGGGACTGGTTCACATGAATGGTGAGCATTTCTTTTAATGCAAATGCTCCAAACTTAGGTCTTACAAGTAGATGATCCTAAATAGTTACTCATCTGATGTAAAAGTAAAGGAAATGGTTACAGGTTTATGCTTCAGAAATGGATATGGTAGATTGTGATTCATCTTCTCAACTGTGCATCCATTCATCCGTCTGCTACCCAGTGGCCGTCTTTCAGACACTTCATGCCTAGCAAAGGCCAAGCTAACTTGGTTAAAAACTGGCTAAAGAAAAAAAAAAAGGCATTGGCCTTGGCCCCAGCAAAAATGTGAGATGCAGTAAGAGAGACAGTCTTGTAAAAAACTCACCACAATGTGATGCATTCTGAGCAATAATGGCTGAAAAATGATGCAATTCTGCTTCCATAAGAGTATGGGACCCATTACCTTCATAGCCAGGAAAGCCTTCCTTGAGGTCAGTAGGTTTACATTTGGGGCTCAAAAGGTGATGAGGAGTTTGTTAGGCCTGCATAGCCAGAGTCTACAGCAAGTGTTTTGGTGGGGGGACTGGGGAGGGGAGGTGGTGGAGGGGGACCCTGCAAGTTGTTCTGTAGCTTTGAGAAAATATAAGATCATGTTTACTAAGCTTCACAGGACCTGTGCTCAACTTTTCACAAGCAATTCTTCCTTTCGCGCATGTGAAGGCCATTCAGGATAGGGATGGTTACTGACCCCATTTGATGGCTATAAAACTAAAACTCGGAGCTATCATCTAATTTTGTCCAAGGTTTCACAGACGAGAAGTAGCAGATGTGGAATTCAGGAGATACATGACACCAAAGTCTGGGTTCGTAATTGCTACTCTTTAAAAAAATTTTTTTTATTATGGTAAAAGCCACCTAATACATAGCATTTTAACCATATTTAACTGTACAGTTCAGTGACACTAAGTACATTCACATTGTTGTACAGCTCTCACCGTCATCCATCTCCTGAATTTTTCACCTTCCTAAAGGAGGTCAGCCCTGGGTGTTCTTTGGAAGGAACGATGCTAAAGCTGAAACTCTAGTGCTTTGGCCACCTCACGTGAAGAGTTGACTCATTGGAAAAGACTCTGATGCTGGGAGGGATTGGGGGCAGGAGGAAAAGGGGAGGACAGAGGATGAGATGGCTGGATGGCAACACCAACTCGATGGACGTGAGTTTGAGTGAACTCCGGAAGTTGGTGATGGACAGGGAGGCCTGGCGTGCTGCGATTCATGGGGTCGAAAAGAGTCGGACACGACTGAGTGACTGAACTGAACTGAACTGAAACTGAAACTCTGTCCCCATTAGACGCTAAGTCCCCACTCCCCCTCCCCACCCCCTGCCCTCTGGCCCCTGGCATCTGCCAGTGTACTTTCTGACTCTATGGATTTAACTGTTCCTGCTACCTCATATAAGTGGCATCAAATAGTATTCATCTATACCTACTGTACAGAGAAGGCGATGGCACCCCACTCCAGTACTCTTGCCTGGAAAATCTCATGGACGGATGAGCTTGGTGGGCTGCAGTCCATGGGGTCGCGAAGAGTCGGACACGACTGAGCGACTTCACTTTCACTTTTCACCTTCATGCATTGGAGAAGGAAATGGCAACCCACTCCAGTGTGCTTGCCTGGAGAATCCCAGGGACGGGGGACGGGGGGGACCTCGTGGGCTACCACCTCTGGGGTCGCTCAGAGTTGGACACGACTGAAGCGACTTAGCAGCAGCACACCTGCTGTATATTGGAATGCATTTTTAAGGTTAACTTAATATGGGATAGGATAGAAAGCCCAGAGATAAACCAGTGTACCTATGGTCAATTGAAAGTAAGTGAAAGTGAAAGTCACTCAGTCGTGTCTGACTCTTTGTGATCCCATGGACTATACAGTCCATGAAATTCTCCAGGCCAGAATAGTACAGTGGGTAGCCTTTCCCTTCTTTAGGGGATCTTCCCGATCCAGGAATCGAACCGGGGTCTCCTGCATTGCAGGCAGATTCTTTACCAGTTGAGCTATCAGGGAAGCCCACATGGTCAATTAGTCTATAACAAAGAAAACAAGACTATACAATGGAGAAAAGATAGTCTCTTCAATAGGCAGTGCTGGGGGGAATCTTGATAGCTACATGTAAAGGAATAAGATCAGAACACTGCTGTACACCATACACAACAATAAACTCAAAGTGGATTAAAGACCTAAATGTAAGGCTGGAGACTATAAAACTCTTAAAGGAAAACAGGCGGAACACTCTTTGACATAAATCACAGCACGATCTCTTTTGACCCACCTCCTGGAGTAATGAAAATAAAAACATAATTGCTACTCTTTATGGTTCTTTGTTAAAGAGGGATCTAGGAGGGTGAGGAGAATGAGACTGTGGGGTAGTTGGGCCATGGAGGGGAACTTGAAGGAAAGAGAGAATCTGTGAGTTCCCAAGATCACGTGGCTAATCGGTGACCACACTAAGGCTTATGTCCAACAGTCCTATTTCTTGCCTCTGGACCATACTGCAGCTCACTGACTAGGGACAAATGAAAAGACAAGGATAGAGGGTGTCAGAAAAAAGTCAGCTGTCCTCCTGAGAAAGCACCATATATCCTGCGCATCTTTTCCGCTGTTCTGCTTGTTAGGTTTTCCCGGGGATCTGAGTGGGCGGGGGAATTCAGAGTATTTGTGGATAGCAGATGTGGATATTTTCTTGGTCTAGTGAGATGAGGAGAAGTGGGAAGAGACTGGGCACAGGGCCAGCTCTCAGCAGAACTGTCAGAGGCGAGGTCTAGTCTGCAGGACTCCCTCTGGTTCCCCAAGGTACCACCCTCTACCCTTTTGCTTAAGTTTCTATTGGCTTCCTATCCACCATCTAAGTAGTTTCACTCTTGTGGGAAAAACACCCCTATGATCCATTGTGTTAGTCTGCTCAAGCTGCCATAACAAAATACCATAGATTGGGTGGCTTACGTGACAGAAATTTATTTTTTCATGGTTCTGTAAGTCTGAGATCAGGGTGCTGACATGATTGAGTTCTGTTAAGAGTCCTCATGCTGGCTTGCAGATGGCAAGTGCTAGGATATAGCCTCTTATGGAGGACACTCATCCCACCGTGATGTCCCCACCCTTATAACTTCATCTAAATCTAAAGTTCTTCATAAGCCTCCAACTCCAAACATTAGCACACACGTTGTTAGGAATTCAGCATACAAATTTTGGAGGGACGTGGTTCAGTCCATAGCACTGGTTCATGGCATTAGTGCCACACTCAGAAAGATTTGTCTTGATTGGTCAAGGATGCTGAGAGGGCGTATTTGAAGCCCACAGATGCCTTTAGTGGTACCATGGGCATTATGTCACCAGGGTGGAGGTGGTAATTCTGTAAAAGAGCCAGATTTCCAATAGCCATGCTCAAACGATGACTCTCCACCACCAGCCGGTCCATACTCTTAGAACGGGCTCTGCCATGCTGAACTAAGATCTGTCAAGCTAGACCTCCCTTTCACTGGGTTTTGTTTGGCTTCTTACTTACATTGCAGAGAATTCTCACTGGGCATACCTTCCAGGCCCTAGACCACCTGAGTGCTTGTGTGCCTAGTCACTCAGTCGTGTCTGACTCTCTGTGACCCTGTGGACTGTAGCCTGCCAGGCTCCTGGATTGGGTTACCATTTTCCTCCTCTAGGGGACTTTCCTAATTCAGGGATTGAACCTGTTTCTCTTTGTAGAGAGAATTGCAGACAGATTCTTTACTTGCTGAGCCATCAGGGAATCCCAAAGGAGAATTTGGTGATTAACTCATGGTACCACTATTACTGAAACCTGCATGTGAAGCCCAAAGTCTAACTACCCAAGGTAGAGTGGGTCCAGCCACTAGATTTCTTTATACTGTTTGTAAAAATATTAATAGATTTGGGCCTGTCAGACAAAAGCCTGGACCTTAATACATTTTGCTGTTTCAAGGACACTGCAAATTTCCCCCGCCCGTTCTTGTCACCCTCCTGACTGTATGTCAGCATCTCTCAGCCTCTCCGTACAACTTGCCACTTTTATTTTTGATATTAGCTTTACATGCTGCATTAAAAGGGATTTATTTCAGCTTGCCTTATTTTATTACAGATTTGGGGCTTTATAAAAAAAAAAAAACAGTAGTACAGAGGTTGGGTGTCATTCCTGGATGGACATCTAAGCGTAGGTTACTCAGAACTGGCTTTGCAGGAAAATGTGAACAGAAAGCACGGCTGACCTGGGCCAGTTTGGCAAGTGCTTCACTGGAGTCTGCTGGTTCTTCCTGAAATCACTGGCAATTCCTTGTTCTGGGTAAAACTGTTTGGAGGACTGGCTCCGAAAATTGATAGGGAGGGACTTCCCTGGTGGTTCAGAGATTAAGACTTTGCCTTCCAATGCAGGGGGTGCAGGTTTGATCGCTGTTGGGATAAGATCCCACATGCCTCATGGCCAAAAAAACCGGTAAACATAAAGCAGAGACAATATTGTAAAAATTCAATAAAGACTTAAAAAATGGTCCACATGAAAAAAATCTTAAAAAAAAAAATTGATAGAGGACCCCCCCCCCCACGTTGGTCCACTGTTTGAGAATCCACCTGCCAACGCAGAGGACATGGGTTCAACCACTGGTCTGGGAAAATTCCACATTCAGAGGAGCAACTGAGCCTGTGCATCACAGCTGTTGAGCCTGTGCTCTAGAGTCCTGGAGCCACAACTACCGAAGCCCGTGTGCCTAGTGCTGGCACACCACAACTGGAGAGTAGACCCTGCTTGCTGCAACTAGAGAAAGCCCACGCGCAGCAGTGAAGACCCAGTGCAGCCACAAACAAATAAAATTATTTTAAAAATAAAATAAATAAAATAGATATAATCTCCCAACATTCCCTAAACTTAAAAACATGACAGGAGCCAGGAATAGTGGGATGAGGCCTTGCTTGGTGGTCAGCAATCCTGGGTGAGAATCATGACCCAGCAGACAGAGCCCTTTGTACTTTCTGGGCCTTAGTTTTAAAATATGTAGAACAGGATCAAACTAGGCCTTGAGTCCCATAGGGTATGAACAGGTCATTTAGTAAAATAAAGAGACTATTAAATTTGGAAAATACATATTCTTCCCCTCTTATGAGGTATATTAAAGGGCCTTCAAAATCCTGATGAATAGACCCTCTGCCTTGTTTAATCCAGTACTACTAAGTTTATGGGCACATAACCTCCCCTAATCACCCCAGTCCCCAGAGAAAACCTATTAGGCTCAGAACATCAGAGTTCTAATAGGAAACATAGACTAGATGGATCTTAAAAACAAACACATTGATGTCTGTCATGTAGGAATGGATGGTCACTTGTCGTTTGTCATTTAGATGTGTCACTTGGCGCTCATAAAACAAAGGGAACTTTATTCTGGTGGAGGATTGTTCTAGTAGCTACTAAATAAAGCCATCATTGTTATTGCTGTTGTGTTGCGTTAGTCACTCAGCATGTCTGACTCTGTGCGACCTTCCATGGACTGTAGCCCGTCAGGTTTCTCTGTCCATGGGATTCTCCAGGCGAGAACACTGGAGTGGGTTGCCAATTTCTTCTCCAGGGGATCTTCCCAACCCAGGGATCAAACCCAGGTCTCCTGCATTGCAGGCAGATTTTTTACCATCTGAACCACAAAGAGGACCTTTCAAATATCAACTGTGAAATTTTAACTCATTACTCTGTCTTTGAAATACCTTTTCCTGGCCTTTAAAGCCTTATTTAGTCTGAAACCAGTCTGCTTCTTCAAATATATCTTCTAGGGCTCCCTGGAAAATTTCATCCAAATCTTCAAACTCATCCTGTTAACTCTTTCATGGACTCTTTTTTGGTTATTTCACCCATTCTCATCTATGGTCCTGGATAATTTATGTTTACAATGCCCCCTGGTCCTATCGAATACTTGTGGTAAAGGCAATATTAAACTGGGATCAAAACAGACATCTTATCAAGGAACGAAAGCCAAAGAGTACATTTTAGAATCTGTCTTGTTACAAGTGTTTTTTAAAAGTCAGTATTTTTTTTTTCACTTTACTTATTTTGGGCTGTGATGGGTCTTCATTACTGTGATCAGGCTTTCTCTAGTAGTGGTGAGCGGGAGCTGTTGTTCATTCTATTCGGGCTTCTTATTGTGGTGGCTTCTCTTGCTGTGGAGCATGGGCTCTATGGTGCGGGCTTCAGTAGTTACGGCACGTGGGCTCAGTAGTTGGGGCACATGGGCTTAGTTGTCCCATGGTATGTGGGATCTTTGCAGACCAGGGGTTGAACCCATGTCCCCTGCATTGGCAAGCAGATTCTCAACAACTAGACCACCAGAGAAAGTCTCTGTCGGGTTCTTATGAATCCTCTGTTTTATCCTAAAATTCACTTTCCCATAGCAGTTCCTTTCTCAAACATCTTAGTCACCATTGCCCTATATTTCACTCCAGCAGCAACTAGCTTTATATTTAAAGCCTTTTGCCTTCTCATTCCCAAATAAGTACAGGACCAGTTTTAAATTTTATTTTATTTTATTATGTTAAGGCAGCTGACTCCAAGACCTGGAGAACTAAAAGGAATCATCTTGGCAGATGGTAAAAGGAAACAAGTAGCAAAGTGGCTCTATTTTGGGGTTTTGTTGTTGCTGTCATTTTCAGATCAAAGAAGCCTTAGATCTAGATAGTTCGAACTAAATTACAAAATCCCCTCCACAGTGTTTTTTATTCTCCATGCCCCTCATTTCAACGAGAACCTTATATTTCTGATGAAGACTCTGGAGGGCATTTCCAGAGAAACTGGTCATCACAAACAATTAAATTGAACAATAATAGCTCCCATTTATTGGATACTTACTTGCCAGTCCTATACTAAGCACTTTCCAAATTTGTCTCCTTTAACCCTTACAACTCTAAGAGGCATGTATGTATAACTGCCACTTTACAAAATAAGAAACCAAGGCTTTGAGAGGTGAAATCACTCATAAAGATCATACAAGATTCAAAATTAGGAAGCAGCCTCCAAAATCCTTGCTATTAACCATTATATTATTTCTTGAACATTTCTCTCAAGCAATTGGGTTGTAAATACAAGTAATTTTGTTTGTCCACCTTCAAAGAGCTCAGAGTCTTAGTAGTAGATATGAACTTCCCTCACAGAAGCTAGGAAGTCAAAAGGGCCAATAAAAGCATTAAAAAAAGGGGGAGCTTGTAAAGTAAAGGATGAAGAGCTCAGTTACATCAGTTACAAATAAAGAAAGAATGAGACACAGTTTTGTAGAACAGTGGTAATATCTGAGAAGCACCTTGAAAAGTAGGTCTGTTTTTTTATCTCATACTTTACTTTCAGTTCATCACCGAGTCCTGTTGCTAATCACCTTCAGAATAGATTTCAAAGCTAGCCCTTCTGTCTCCACTGTCACCCAGTGGAGTGACGTCACCATCATCTGTCACATACCCTATTGCAGGAGCCTCTTAGCTGGCCTCCTTGAGTGTCTTCTGTGGTGCACTGGGTTACTGTGATAGAATTACATGTGATCCTTTTGCCATGTGACTCTGTAGTCCCTGTGAGAAGGCAGAGTGGATTTCTCTACTCCATGAATGTTAGGTTTGGTCTAATGCCTTTCTTTAGCCATTAGAATATCAGAAGACACAACACAAGAAGAGGCTTTAAATATGTGTGTGTGTTTAGTCACTCAGTCATGTCCGACTCTTTGCAACCCCATGGACTGTAGCCCACCAGACTCCTCTGTCCATGGGATTCTCCAGGCAAAAGTACTGGAGTGGGTTGATGTGCCCTCCTCCAGGGATCTGCCTGACCCAGGGATTAAACCTTCTGGCTCACTTATGTCTACTGCATTGGCAGACAGGTTCTTTACCACTAGCAACCACCTAGGAAGCCAGTAACTATCATTTAAAGATATAAATCAGATTACCCACTCCTAAACTTAAACCTCATTAGTGATTTTTGTTGGTGGTGGTGGTTTAGTTGGTAAGTCGTGTCCTACTCTTGCAATCCCATGGACTATAGCCTGTCAGGCTCCTCTGTCCATGGGATTGTCCAGCCAAGAATATTGGAGTGGGTTGACATTTCCTTCTCCAGGGGATCTTCCCAGGCCAGGAATCAGACCCGGGTCTCCTGCATTGCAGGCAGATGACTTACCAATTGAGCTGTGAGGGGAGTGATTTTTATTGTATTGTAAATCAATCTCAATTCTTCAGTTGAGATTAATTTACAATACGATCAATTCTTTGTTCAGTATGCTTTAGCTTTTCTGGCCTTCTTTCGGTACTTTGAATAGACAAGCTTAAGTTCAGTTCACTGGCTCAGTATTGTCCAATACCTTGCAACCCCATGGACTGTAGCATGCCAGGCTTCCCTGTCTATCACCAACTCCCGGAGCTTGCTCAAACTCATGTCCATGGAGTTGGTGATGCCATCCAACCATCTCATCCTCTGTCGTCCCCTTCTCCTCCTGCCCTCAATCTTTCCCAGCAACAGGGTCTTTTCCAATGAGTCAGTTCTTCACATTATGTGGCCAAAGTATTGGAGCTTCAGCTTACTCCCACTTTAAAGCCTTTGTACTCGCTATTCTTTTTGTCTGGAGAGTTACAAAGTCCAGATCTAAACTGTTCAATATAGTAGCCATTAGCCACCTGTGGCTATTTCAATTTAAATGAACTAAAATAGAATAACATTAAAGATTTAGTTCCTCCTTCATACTAACCACATTTTGAACGTTCAATAGGCACAGTGACTCGTGGCTACTGTACAGCGTAGATTCGGAATGTCTCTTACCATTGCAGAAAGTTGTGCTGGTCATAACAAGTCTCAGTGAAATATCACCTCCTTGGAGCAGCCTATCGTTCATTTAAGCAGTCTTCTAGTCTAACCTACGTTCCATGACTCTGTTTAGCTATATCTGTAGCTGCTGCTGCTGTTTGAGTCATGTCCACTTGCCATTTAACAATACTTTGAAATCGTTATATTTGTTTGTTTGTTCACCAGAATACAGAACTGGAGAGCACAGGGCCTTGGTTGATTTTGTTCTCTGCTACATCCCTGGGGTCTAGTAAAGAGGCGTTTCTAGTTGATGGAATACATCAATGAAATATTAACACATTGTTCATTTATTGGTGGTGAGGACTGTTCCAGGTAGAAGCAGAAGCATGAACCAAAGAAAGCAGAGAGGGACTGAGAGGCATGTTTCTGGCAATACTGGGTAACCTGCTTTGGCTGGAATATAGAGTGTGTTGGGTTAGATGAGTCTCAAAAATACTTTCTTGAAATTGAGATCATATTATTGAGAGACTCATATTCTGGGCTAAGTATGAACTTCAGATAAGATGGGAGACATTGACAGTTTGTTTAAGAGAAAGAAATTTCATGATTAGAAATAGTCATCAAGAAATTGATCCACCCATTGTGTGGCAAGTGGATTATAACATGAAAAGACTAGTCAGAAGGCTCAAGATAGAATGCAGTGAAGAGAGAAGAAGAATGAGAACAGATTCAAGATCATATGTGTGTGTGTTAGTCAGTTTCTGACTCTTTGTGACCCCATGGACTATAGCCTACTAGGCTCCTCTGTCCATGGGATTTCCCAGGCAAGAATACTGGAGTGGGTATTCTCTTCTCCAGGGGATCTTCCCAATCCAGGGATCGAACCCAGGTCTCGTGCATTGCAGGTGGATTCTTTACTATCTGAGCCATCAGGGAGGCCCTCAAGAATCATAATGGTGAAATCAACAGATTATAGTATTGGATGCAGAAGATGACAGAGCCTAAGGAATCAAACGAGATGACATAGAAAGTGGGGGGGGTGGGGGCAGGGGTGATTCAACATAAATAAAGTGAGGGATAAGCAGAGCATTTGGCAGGAAACATGTCCAGTTCTTTTTTATAAGTTCAACCCCAAATGCGGAAGTTAGTGTCTTGGGGAAAGGGTAGACACTGGGGAGAAAAGGGGAGCAGAAGGGGTCACAGAGAGCCCCAGTTGTGGTGATGAGGAGAATATAGCATCACAAAGTGAAGGATTCTTAGGGAGAGGTGTGAAGATCCTCTCCAAATCTTAGGCTACAAGAAGTAAAGACATAATATTTGTGGAAGAGATACCTATCATAACCCTATAGAAACTGGTTCATTAGAATGATTAGAGTGGAAACCATATTGTAAGATATTCAGAATGATCTTAGAGTAAGGAAGAAGAGGTAGGAAGTGCAGCAAAGTAATTTTGTCAAAGCTAATAAGCTACTCAGATTCTAGACTCCACATTTAGCCTTATGAGCTTCCCATCCCCCGCTCTGTCCCCCTCCTCCCCAGCTCCTGCTTGTCTGTGTCTGGGGTGCAGATTAAATGGAGGCTGCATCACATGTTCTCTGTGCTCCCTTGCAGCTCTGACATCTCCGTGGGCTTTACCAGATGGGTGAGGGATGGGTGGAGCTTATCCAGCTTGCTTAGGAAATAGAGACTCTGCCCTAATTAACCACCTCAATTAACAAATGGAGTTTGGCAGAGAGCTAAGATGAAGTTCTTTGATTTAACATTTCCTTCACACATAATTTAAGTCTCAGAATTCTTACATTTTATAATCACAGATTTGGAAGGAGATCTAGAAGCTGTCTAGTTCATTTCCCTCCTCTGTGAAAGAATGAATATATGTAGACAGGCACACACACACATCTCCTGCCATCCTTAGAAGCAACAGAAGTAGCTCTTGGCTATTCTGGAGCCAAGATAGGTCAGTCAGTCAGTTTAGTTGTTCAGTCATGTCTGACTCTGTGACTCCATGGATCGCAGCGTGCCAGGCCTCCCTGTCTGTCACCAACTCCCGGAGTTTACTCAAACTCATGTGCATTGAGTTGGTGATGCCATCCAACCATCTCATCCTCTGTCATCCCCTTCTTCTCCTGCTTTCAATCTTTCCCAGAATCTTTTCCAATGAGTCAACTCTTTGCATCAGGTGGCCAAAGTACTGGAGTTTCAGCTTCAGCATCAGTCCTTCCAATGAACACCCAGGACTGGTCTCCTTTAGGATGGACAAGTTGGATCTCCTTGCAGTCCAAGGGACTCTCAAGAGTCTTCTCCAACACCACAGTTCAAAAGCATCAATTCTTTGGCACTCAGCTTTCTTCACAGTCCAACTCTCACATCCATTCATGACTACTGGAAAAACCATAGCCTTGACTAGACGGACCTTTGTTGGCAAAGCAATGTCTCTGCTTTTCAATATGATACCTAGGTTGGTCATAACTTTTCTTCCAAGGAGGAAGTGTCTTTTTATTTCATGGCTGTAGTCACCATCTGTAGTGATTTTGGACCCCCCAAAATAAAGTCAGCCACTGTTTCCACTGTTTCCCCATCTATTTGCCATGAAGTGATGGGACCAGATATACAGATCAGGAAGCAACAGTTAGAACTGGTCATGGAACAACAGACGGGTTCCAAATAGGAAAAGGAGTACGTCAAGGCTGTATATTGTCACGGAAAAGGAGTACGTCAAGGCTGTATATTGTCACCCTGCTTATTTAACTTATATGCAGAGTACATCATGAGAAACCCTGGGCTGGAAGAAGCACAAGCTGGAATCAAGATTGCCGGGAGAAATATCAATAACCTCAGATATGCAGATGACACCACGCTTATGGCAGAAAGTGAAGAGGAACTAAACAGCCTCTTGATGAAAGTGAAAGAGGAGAGTGAAAAAGTTGGCTTAAAGCTCAACATTCAGAAAACAAAGATCATGGTATCTGGTCCCATCACTTCATGGCAAATAGATGGGGAAATAGTGGAAACAGTGTCAGACTTTATTTTTGGGGGCTCCAAAATCACTGCAGATGGTGATTGCAGCCATGAAATTAAAAGACGCTTACTCCTTGAAAGGAAAGTTATGACCAACCTAGGTATCATATTGAAAAGCACAGACATTGCTTTACCAACAAACATCCATCTAGTCAAGGCTATGGTTTTTCCAGTAGTCATGTATGGATGTGAGAGTTGGACTGTGAAGAAAGCTGAGTGCCAAAGAATTGATGCTTTTGAACTGTGGTGTTGGAGAAGACTCTTGAGAGTCCCTTGGACTGTAAGGAGATCCAACCAGTCCATTCTAAAGGAGATCAGTCCTGGGTGTTCTTTGGAAGGAATGATGCTAAAGCTGAAACTCTAATACTTTGGCCACCTGATGTGAAGAGTTGACTCATTGGAAAAGCCTCTGATGCTGGGAGGGATTGGGGGCAGAAAGAGAAGGGGACGACAGAGGATGAGATGCCTGGATGGCATCACCGACTTGATGGACATGAGTTTGGGTGAACTCCAGGAGTTGGTGATGGACAGGGAGGCCTGGCGTGCTGCAATTCATGGGGTCGCAAAGAGTCAGACATGACTGAGTGACTGAACTGAACTGAACTGATGGGACCAGATGCTGTGATCTTAATTTTCTGAATGTTGAGCTTTAAGCCAACTTAATATTATCACCTCTCTGTTAGGAATGCCCTAGGAAGTCTTACCTCTATCTCTGCTATGCCCCATGGCTTCCATGTCCTGTGGCTGTCTTGCCTTGGCAGCAAGCACATCTTTGTCAGCTTTTGACTTGCACATGCAACTTGGTGCAGGCAAGCCAGCATACGCTCTTGGACAACCTGCCCTTGGAGTGACCTGACTTGGCAAGGAATTTTTTCAGAGCCCCTCCTTCTCTCCTGCCTAGAGCGAGATTCTTAATCTAACTTTCCCATGTGGCTGTGTTTTTACATCCCACAGAGGATCATGCACCTGTCTGGCTCCTTTCAAATTTTCATATTTGAACTTACATATCACCTCCTTGGGGAAGTCTTCCTTGACCACTTAATCCAAAGTAGGTGTGATCCTTTTACAATCTTCTACAATAGTGATTTGTCACTACATCCTATTTTCTTTATGACCATAGATACAATCTCTATTACTAGTTTTTATTTGTAAATGTTATTTATTTCCTATCTCTCTATAGAAAATGAGCTTGATGGGAACCAAGACCATATCTTTCACTCTTCATTGTTCCTTCAGTACCTAGCAAAGTGTGGAACGTGCAATGGTTGCTTGTATTGGTCAGCTATTGCTGCATAACAAACCACCCCATTTCCAATGGTATATAACAGTGAGTACTTAGTATTATGAGTCTGCCAGTCAGCTGAGATGACTTTGCTTCAGACTTCAGTGTGTAGGTTGACTGCAGCATCTGTTTTTTGCATTTATCTTTCTTCTGGGAGCAGATGGTTCTCTAGAACATGTTCTTTCAATGACTTCTGCTTGAAACATGCAAATATCCCATTTTCCAAGGCAAGTCACACGACCAAACATAGTATTAGTGGAACCAGGAGATATACTCTTCCCAAGGAGTTTGGGGAAGAAATGATTACCAAATAAGCATTTATTTCTACCATGATGCTCCATAAATATCAATGGTTGAATTAGACCAGTTGACTTTTCTATCTAAACCATTTTTCAGTCATTACAATCCTGTGTTTTATCAGCATTCAGTTTAGAATTTCAGACCATGGTGAATCCACAGCCTTATGTGGAGAAAAAAAAAAAATACCACTCTGTTTTCCTTGAACAAGAACTAACTTAAGATCTCTATCTGTTTAACAGAGGTTAAAACCTCCTTCATTTCTTCCTGGCTCTCTCTATCCCCCATCTTGAGGCATAGGGAAGGCTTCATTCCTGCCAAAAACTAGAAGAGATAGAACCAATTAGAAGAACTTACCATCTGGTGGTGTGGGCTTATCAGAATTGTAGCCAAAACTCCAACAGGAACTGTTAAAGAGTTTGTGCACAATAGCTTGAGTGTCTGAGTAGAGCAGAGAATGTCTTGATCACTCAGAGAGAGTATGGCTAACCTCAAGATCACCAGATAACTTAGGGCTCCTGACAGCGCCAACATTCTGTCAGAGTGGCCTGAAGGGACACCCCCAGCCATATGCATGTAGGCTTCCTAAAACTGTTCCATGAACAAGGGTTTGCTCTTAGGCTGAGCAGGGATTAGCGGAGACTCCTCATAGCTTTGACTAACCCATGAGTCTGCTTGGATTTCAAACTTGTTGCCTGCACTGACCTTTGATCTTGCCACACCAACCACCATCCCTTGTATGCGCTTCTCTCATTGGCGGTTCTTTTCTGTTTTACCATGTTGACCCTTGGTCTAGCGCCAGCTACTCTGAATTTTCCCTTCTGAAGACACGTGCCATAGGAGGACATCTGTGTGTGTGTGTGTGTATTTTGTCTTCTGAGTATCTAATGTTCGTTATTCTGGTAACAGCATCCTGACTTCCTTTGGAGGAATCACTCCTCCCTTATGTCCATGTAGTTTGGATAGGCTGAAGGAAACCAGCAGTCCATTTGGTTCTTCTTACCACCCCAAGATCTAAGAACGGTCGTGTGAGTAATCTTAGAACAACCTGAAGAATGTAAATTGCTGGCCAAGGTGCCATGTTCAGAAATGAGCGTATGTCCTAATTTTTCTTCAGTGACATCAGATCTAGGACTTCTGTGAAACAGAGGGCAAAAGAGAAGTTCCCTTTCCACTGGACTTTGAGATGGGCAGATGTAGGCTGGCTCTATCCTGGGAACTGTCACCTGAGTTTAAAGTCAATTAGAGAAAAGCGAAACCCCAAATCTAGAGGGTTTCTCTCTGTCCTGATGCTATCATTCAAGCTCCTGAATCTAGCTGAAATCAAAACTCCAGTTCTCTATCCCTTGCCACCAAAAGAGTCGTGACTACTCACTGCCCAAATGGGGTTGCGTAATTTCTTAAGCCAAATACACTATGCTAATAGATTAAACACCTCGTTAATTATATTACACTGTGTTTGCCTAGCACAAGCTGCTTCATGTAAGTAATGTCATTTTCCCAATAGCCCTGAGAATATATTATTATCAACTCCTTATTATACATCTAGAAACTAAACTGGGCACAAAAACTTCTCAAGGTCATACAAAGCAATGTCAAAGTTGGCATTAAACAAGTTATTTCAATTCCTGTTTATGCCATTGTATTAAATCTTATTGGAAATTGTCCCACTGATTCTCTAATGCTCTTAAAATCAGAATGATATATACAAATGGCTAAACTTTTATTGGGATGATCATCATAACATTATTTTTAGAAAAAAAAATTTGGGAATAAACTAGATAATCAATAAAAGGAGATAGATGAAATAAATTACTGGCTAATAAAATGGCTTTTTTTTTAAACTCAGTGGATCACATGTTATTTTCAACATTACACATTCATTTTAATGTCTTCTAAAAAGTAAGCCATAATATAAATATATTCTTAATTTTTAGGTTTTTTTATTGGAATATAATTGCTTTACAATATTGTGTTAGTGTCTGCTGTACAAAAAGTTAATCAACTATATGTATACATCTATATCCTCTTGAGTCTCTCTCCCACCCCTCTAGTTCTTAATTTTTAAATTGATACATTCATAAAAAGATGGGAAGTTTATCCTTAGTACTGTAATTGTACAAATTTTATTGTGTTTGGTGTGTCTGTCCACATGGTTTCTATAATACACACATTACTTCTGTACACAAAATAAGAGCTATTCTCAAAAAATTCCTTTCCTTTCTAGAGATTCCATGTAATGTCATTAGCCTCCAGCTGCCTCATTAACCCCGGTTTTGCCTGCATCGTCTGGGATCCAGACCTCTGGTGACCTTGGGCTTCCCTGTGCCTGCAGGACAGCAAGCTATCTTACAGAAAAGTCACGGGGCTGGCTGGAGATAGAAAGAGATTTCTGGTAACCTCTGTGCTCTGCACATCCTGACCACAGCTGGCACAGAGCTGTGGTCCCTTGAAGGTATGCAGGATTGTGTGGCATAAGCAGCAGGCATGGACACCAGGGGAGGACGGGGGCTGCTGCCACAGAAAGGAAGCTGCAGCATTCAAAAGGGTCTGAGTAGACACAGCATACAGTGAAATGAAGAAAGCACTCCCAGCCCAGCCGCACATGTCTAGGGACGGAACCAGAAACCCAGGCCATTGTCCCGCTCACTCATTGGAAATTGGAAATTGTTCACAGCTTCCTCATCTGTGAAAAGGGGAGGAAAAAAGTATCTACCTCTCAGCATCTTATGGAGTGGGAAGTTGATTTGAAATCAACCATCATTTACTCCTTCTCAAAATAGCCATGCATCACTGCTATAATTATTACCTTCATTTGAAAGAAACTGATGTTCAAAAAAGAGAACTGACGTGCCCAGGCAGGGCATCCATGGCAGATCCAGGCCTTGAACCAGAAATCCGTTATTTAGAAAATGGAGCCTCATACCTTACTTACACAGTTGGTAAAGCATCTGCCTGCAATGCGGGAGAGACCTGGGTTCAACTCCTGGTTCGAGAAGTTCCCTTGGAGAAGGAAATGGCAACCCACTCAATTATTCTTGCTTGGAGAATCCCATGGACAGAGGAGCCTGGCAGGATACAGTTCATGGGATTGCAAGTGTCAGACATGACCTAGAGCTATTTTTATATATATATATCTTACTGAGGACCCTGACTGACAACAGTCCAATAGGAACTGCAGTGAGATTTTGATTGGAATTTTCATCCCCACTTTTCAGCTATATAGTTATAATAGCCTTCCAAAGGAATTTACAATGCAGTCCTCCACTGAAACTCTCAAAACTCATTGTAGCAAAGTGCTATCCTGTAAACAGTAATAATTCAGCCTTATTTTCATCCCTGCCATTGATGTTACATAATATCCAGTTTCCCTGGTGGCTCAAATGATAAAGCATCTGCCTGCAATATAGGAGACCCAGGTTCAATCTATGGGTTGAGATGATTCTGTGGAGAAATGAGAATGTGAAGAGGAGAATGGCAACCCACTTCAGTATTCTTGCCTAGACAGAGGATTCCATGGACAGAGGAGCCTGGTGGGCTACAGTAAGTGAGGTTACAAAGAGTCAGACACAATTGAGTGACTAACACTTTCACTTTTTTTTTTCAATATACAGCTATACATTCATTCATTCATTCATTTCACTAGCACCACCACACACTATTCTCTGGTAGAGTCTGTCATGGGAACCTAAAAAAACAAAGTCACTGCCCCCAAGTTGCTTAGTCCAGTTGGGCAGATAAAATAAGGGTCCAGGTAACTAAAACTCAGGGTTAAATTTGACATCTGCTGTGAGGAAGATACAAAGGGCCACAGGGCAGAGAAGAGGGGTGCAGGGGTGGATTAGGAGAGTCCCAGCGGCACTACTAGTGGTAAAGAACCTGGCTGCCAATGCAGGGGACATAAGAGACACCTCCAGTTTGATCCCTGGGTCAGGAAGATCCCCTGGAGGAGGGCATGGCAGCCCACTTCAGTATTCTTACCTGGAGAATCCCATGGACAGAGGAGCCTAGAGGGCTACAGTCCATTGGGTCACAAAGAGTCAGACATGACAGAAGCAACTTATCATGCGTGATATAAGAACTAGGACACACCAGAAGGACAGAATTTCGACAAGGGAATGTGGGAGGAGGAATTTGTAGGTGGAGGAAACAGCAGTATCAATTTGAGGACCATTGAATTACCTGGTTTGAGTGGAGAGCAGGATTCAGTGTCATGTAACCTTCCCTGTTGATAATATTAAGTGGGGTTCTGGATGATTCTCTGCCTCTGCACACATACTCACCAGATTTCCTAGCCCTCTGCTGAATCAGCTTCATCTCCAAGAATACATCCATGGACATACCACAGAGTCAGCCCTGTACCCAGCCTTCCCCCCACCGTCTGTCCCCATCCCTCTGCCCATCTGTGAGACTCCACCCCAAGTTGGAGACAGGAGTAAAGGAACAATTGTTGTTGTTGCATTAGCAAAAAGTCTCCAGGGAGCACGAAAGTGGTCAAATGTTCTGGAGCCTCTGATTCCCAGTGAGAAAACAAATCTGAACATGGCATTCCTCTGCTTGGAACCCTTCAGTAGGTTTCCCCAGCTCTTGGGCTAAAGATCAAAATCCATAACAGGGCACACCAAGCCTGACTTGTGTCACCCTCTCCAGCCCCACGCTTCCCACATCCCTTTCCCCCCACCAGTCCTCTGCCCAGAATGCTTCTAGAATATTCCTCCTGTTTTTAGCACCACATTGCTGAAAGCGTTCAGTTTTCAGCTCAGATGCCTATTCATCTCTCTGCCCAATGCTGGTTCCTTTGTAATATGTTTCTATTGAATCATGGCCTTTCTTTCACATATTTATTTATATGATTAGTTTAAGAATAGCTATGTTCCTTACTAGCCAGAAAGCTCCATGAGCACGGGGTTGCCTTCTTTTCTTGTTCACAGTAGTAGCACTCCATAAATACCTGTTGAATTTAAACTTTTTATTTTATATTGGAGTATAGTTGATTCCTCGTTGCTTCCCTGGTGGCTCAGACGGTAAAGCATCTGCCTGCCATGCGGGAGAACTGGGTTCGATCCCTGGGTTGAGAAGCTCCCTTGGAGAAGGAAATGGCAACCCACTCTAGTACTCTTGCCTGGAAAATTCCATGGACTGAGGAGCCTGGTAGGCTACAGTCCGTGGGGTCGCAAAGAGTCGGACATGACTGAGTGACTTCACGTTCATTTGTTCATAGTTGATTAACGATGTTGTGATAGTTTTAGGTATACAGCAAAGTTCTTCAGTTATACACATACATATATCAATTCTCTTCAAATTCTTTTCCCATTTAAGTTGTTATATAATATTGAGCAGAGTTGGCAGTGCTATACAGTAGGTCCTTGTTGATTATCCATTTTAAATGTAGCATATATGTTGAATATTGAATGAATGCACCTGAGGCCCACATTTGGCTTAATATACCTGTTTTATACGTACATATGTAGCCTGACTGTGCAACTTGGAGCTTTTCTCAGAGTCTCAATTTGTTTAGTGAGGCTCCATCCAGCTAAAGGCTGGTACAAAAGCATCTTAGTTTAGTTTATTGCTGGAGTCTTCTGTTCACTCTTATCATAGAAATACAGCCCTAGAAGGACTTTTAGAGGTCACAGAAGCTTGGGAGTGGTCCTCTGCATCATTTACACATGAATGATCCAAGGAAATAGTCTGGCATTTGAGCCCATGTCTGTAAGTTTCAATCCAATATACTTTTCAGTGGTTGAACTTGGTGTGTGTGTATATGTTTGTGTGTGTATCTTCCTATTTTCCCATCTACCTTCTACCTGCCCTTCTAAATTCAATTCAAATGTACTTGTTTTATGAAACCTGGTCTGATTCCTTCAACTGGATGTTTTCCTTTCCTTCTCTGATCGTGTGTGTGTGTGTGTGTGTGTGTGTGTGTGTGAGAGACAGAGAGAGAGAGAGAGAGAGAGAGAGGGAGTGCCGAGAACCTATCCATTATATCAATTTTTTTGTGCATGCCTATTTTCTCTGAGCTCCTTAAGGGGAGAATCAATGCCTAATGCATTTTATTTTCCCAGTTCCCAGTGTAGTACCTTGTAATGGCAAATGGATTTTATCTTGTGTATCAACTACAACTCTGAGCAATTTGTAGTAGCTGCTTGGAATGCTCCAGTGAGAGGGAATTTAAGGCTATGTCTAGATTCAGTGGAAAAAAATTCTGTAATCAATAAATGCAGTATACAAGGGTATGAAAGGGGGCCATAGTGGTACATATACTCCACGGGGGGTCAATAATAAAAGAGCTTTGAAGGAATGCATAGACAAATAAACAAACCTTCATTTTCCAAATGTCCTATGTAACTACTTTCTCTTGAGCATCCAAGAGAACAGTAATGTCACCCTTCTCAACAGAAGTCTTCAAACTAATCAGAGGAAGTGATGTTCATAAACACGTTTCTGAACAAAAAAATTACAATCATCAATGTTATCAAGAGTCACCCACAGATAGTGTTGGGGCCCATGTATCTCAAAGTAAGGGCTTAGGTAACGGAGAAACTGAGCAATGCAGACATCCGCCATGTAACTGAGTGTATACACAAGAGATAAAGTCCAAGCTCTCCACCTCGCCAAACAAACAAAACAACAACTCTCTACCTTGATTGCAAAACAGTCGTATATGGTAGTGGTAGAGATGAGGGGAGGAGAAATATTGTGACTTTACTTACTCAAAAATGTTCCTCTCATGACACTCCAAAAATCTGCTCCTCCCTTAAATGGCTACCCCTGTTCCACCTCCCCCGATACTCATTCCTTATCCACAGCCACCCGCCTCTGCCTTGGAAGTCTTAGCACTTAATCCTGAATCATAAGTTTCACTTCTTTTTGGTACTTCTTGTGTTGAGCCTTTTTCCTGCCGTTTCAGTTTTTTATGTCCTCTATCTTACAAGGGTGAAAGGTCACTGAGTTTTGGAGTCTGCAAAGCTGGCTTCACATATTAGCTTAGACTCTTATTCACTGTGTAATACGGAGAAGACACAATCATTTTCACTGTCAGTAGCATTATCTATAAAATGGAAAGATGACATGTATGAAGTCTCTGTTACATGATGGGTCTTCAAAATAATCTTTGTTTACTGTCCCACCAGTCCTCCATTTTATAAATTACTACATGAAAGCCAGTTTTTTGCTTTTTGGCTATATCTTACAGCTTACGAGATCTTAGTTCTGTGACCGGAGATTGAACCAGAGCCTCCTACAGTGGAAGCATGGAGTCTTAACCACTGGACTATCAAGGAATTCCCTAGACCAATCTTTTGACAGCAAGAGTTACATATCTTTTGTGTCCTCTACTGTTTATTGCAGAGTGAGGAATAGATATTATTAAAATAAAATAATACAATGGCAGATGCTGAAGGATATGAATCAGGTGTAAGCACATTGGCCTGCTTACAGTCCCAGGCAAGTAACATGATTTTGTTATACTGGTCACATGTCTAATAAGGAGCAGGCAGGACTTTGGTAAACTTGAGAGATTATTTCTTATACTTAAATCAGGCAGCATTTCTCAGCTAAAGACCATAGTGCTGAGCAGGAATGTGGGTCCAGAGTTGTCTGATGCCCCAGGTTTTTTTCAGAGAAGCCAGAAATGTGGATTTTTATGCCAAAGTTTGAAAAGAATTGTGCAAGTCAAGCAAAACAAGTCCCTGGACTGTTAGTTTGCTGCTCTGAAAATGATGAGGGATGCTTCGGCAAGAACTAAGAAGGCATGTGTCTGCTGCCAGTGCCTAACGTCTTGTTAGAATGCCCTCAGGCTTCCTAAGTAGGTCCACATCAGAGGGAGCTGCCCTGCAAATAGGCACACTGACCTCAACCTGATTGTCATGTAGTCTTCCAGCATCTATGCTGTGTGATTCTTTGATTTTTGGAAACATTTGTTCATGTGTTAGTCCTGTGCCAGGTGTTCTCAGCCACACCAAGCAATACCTATACATGGTCTTTCTGAATAACAATTCACATTCTGGTGGTAGAGTTGACCTATAAACACACAACACCGGGAACATTGCAGGACAAATCAACTGGGACTTAAAAACTCAGTGCTTCCAGGAGCAAAGCAGGTGAAGACAAGGAGAGTAGTAGGTTGTTTAAGAAAGAAGCCATCCAGGTGGGATACTCCCATCCTAGTCAAGTGGGGTTACATAGACCCAGGGTCCAGTGTGGCCAAATGGTTTAAAATTTCAAAGAGAGCTAAGATGCCCACTTTTTGATGTGCAGTTCCATGCTTCTTAAACACTTTGCTGACGGGGGCTTATGGATGGCCATTGGATGACTCCTTCTGCAGAGTTTGATAACTGGCCAATGAGAGGCCAGCATGGAGTACCACAGGAGGTCAGAGCAGGTGAAGAACTAGGTCAAGAGTTCTCCTTGGCATATGCTGTTCCTCTTGCCTGAGACACACTTGTCTCACCTCTTTCTGCTCCCCGCCCTTGACCTCCTGGAATGTTTCTGCTTATCATTGAAACTCAGATGAACCACCAGCCTCTGAGAGACTAACCCCACTTCTCAAAGCATCTCCTGATCCTCCATGCAAATGGATGCTGTAACATTTGAGTGAGTGAGTGAGTGAAAGTTGCTCAGTCATGTCCAACTCTTTGTGACCCCCATGGACTATACAGCCCATGGAATTCTCTAGGCCAGAATACTCAAGTGGTTATCCTTTCCCTTCTTCAGGGGTTCTTCCCAACCCAGGGATCGAACCCAGGTCTCCTGCATTGTAGGAAGATTCTTTACAGCTGAACCACAATGAAGCCCATGAATACTGGAGTGGATGGCCTATCCCTTCTCCAGGGGTTCTTCCTGACCCAGGAATCAAACCGGGGTCTCCTGCATTGCAGGTGGATTTCTACCACCTGAGCTATAACATTTGCATTACATTTTAATTTTCTCTTTACAGCACAGTTGGTTTCACTGGGAATAAAGTCCTGCCAGGCAAGGAACATGTCTTAATTTTGTCTGCATTTCTAGTACTTAACACTATGCCTGGGCTTGGTTAAGGGCTCAAAAAATGCTTGCTAATGGAATGCAAGACTTTTAAAAGAATTTCTCCAAGTGTGATTGCCATACTGACTGCTACCATATCTCCCCAGGGCTATCTCTTGAATATTCTGATTCAGAAAGTCTAGATTCTGCCCCTGAGTCTTGCTTAAAACAAGCTCCCTGGGTGAATTTTTTGTGCACAGGATCTCTCAGCTAATCTGTAACTGCCTCCTCCCGACAGGGAAAGAGACTGTGTCTTCTTTGTTGGTCATGGTGTTCCTAGCACCTGACACAGAGCTGAGCATACACTGGAAATTCAGTGTATTTGCTGAACAAATAAATGGATGGATAAATGAAAAGTAAGAATTAAATCGCAACAGTGCTCAGAACTCCCTTGGTGGTCCAGTGGCTAAGACTTTGTGCTCCCAGTGCAGGGGGCCTGGGTTCGATCCCTGGTCAGGGAACTTGATCCCACATTCAGCACTGAGGAGTTGAATACCCCAACTAAAGATCCTGCATGCTGTGACTAAGACCTGGTGCAGCCAAATAAATACATAAATATTAAAAATCATTACAACAATGCTCCTCCAAAATCTAATGGACACCCCAGCTAGTATTTCAGATATAAAGACACACAATATAGGCTGAATAGCTGGTCCATAACTACCATCTCTATGGACAGACTCCTCAACTCCTGCCCTTGTGAGACGGGAAGAGTACTCGGTGCGTGCGTGCATGCTAAGTTGCTTCAGCTGTGTTCAACTCTTTGTGACCCTGTGGATTGTGGCCCACCAGGTACCACCTGGGCGGCCCAACAGAGTACTCAGACCAGATCAGATCAGATCAGTTGCTCAGTCGTGTCCGAGTCTTTGCAACCCCATGAATCGCAGCACGCCAGGCCTCCCTGTCCATCACCAACTCCCGGAGTTCACTCAGACTCAGAGGAGATCCTAAAGCATTTGGGTTGCCAATTCAATGACTTTACCCCTTAATGATGGCAGAAAAGGAGAGCAGGAAAGATGGGATGCCACAAAGATGTAGAACTCTCTTCTTGGCCGGAGATATTAGCAATAGTTCTCCTGCATCCCCTTCTCTAAGCACCATTCTGCCTTTTTAAGCAGTCTCCTGTTGCTAATACATCTAGCAGCAATAGTTCCTGTTACACTTCTTCTCCTTTCCCTTCTCCACCCTCTGGTGGAGGGATCATGAATAGCAAAATGTATAGGAAAACAATCAAATGACCGGAAAAATGGTGAAAAATAAAGATTTGGTTATTTTCTGGAGGTAAGACTGGGATAGTTAATTTAAGGTTAACTACTAGTCCAGCTATCAAAAAGCACATGAAATTAAATCCAAATATCATGTTTTTTTCTGTTTTCAATAAATTATTAGTTAAGGCATTGTACCTAAAACCTCTCTACTCCTTTCAATATTTTTCACTCAATCCAAATTGGGATAGAAGTCAGTTTCCCCAGACTAGTGAACCACAGTGAGCACAGCCCCAGAGGGTTTCCTAATCTCATGTGATAATTAACAGAGAATCTTCCAGGCAGGCTGGGAATTACAATGTCACCATGACCACCCCAGTTGCCTAGTACTCTCTCAGTTCCCGGAACTAAAGAGAAGAAACTAACGGTTTAAAAACAAAATAGCATTACTGTTTCTCAGGCAATCCCCTGAGCAGTGTCCCCACTGAACTGCAAACCACCGAGAACAAAAACCTTTTATCATCTGTTTTTCCAATAACCGTATCAGTTCATAACATTTAAAGAATGATTAAATTCATAGAAACCTATGCTCTGGTATATGGCAGGAATCAAGATGAAGAACCCAGATCTACTCGATTCAAGTTCACTAACCACAGTGGATAACACCCTGATCACATTTCAATCCTCTCAGTAAATGGACAGCAACCCTATTAGAGATCAAGTCTTAGGTAGTTAAGATAACAGTATAGAAGCATCACTTTTTGCCTTAGAACATTCCTCCAATTTTTATCTTGTATTGTCTTGTCCTGTCGGTCAACATCTTGACAACAGAATAACAGTTAACATCTCTTTCCACCAAGCTCTGCTGGAGACAGTTCTCAGCAGTGTGAGTGAATGCACATGCCAGCCATTGATTCTTGCAAATTCCCTAAGCCTGTAGTCTTTCTAGAGCAATGGACCCCTTTGAGAGAATGACAAAAGCTACGGAGCCTCTGTCCAGGGAATAAATAAGCATAGGCACATACATGCAAAAGGTTATGCATAATCTCTGGTGGTTCTTAGATACCTTGATGACCACACCTAAATCTTCCCCTTAAAAATTCTCCTTTAATCCATAGTGAAAGAAATGAGAGGTTGTCTAATAATCAAATACCTACGCAATATTATTTTCGCTTTCCAGGGAGATGGTTTCATAGAACTACAATTCACCAATTAAACTTCAGCTCTTTTTCAAGGATAATGAGTAACACAGTTGACAAGATTTTTAACTTCAACATTACCAAAATGTAGAATTGCTGTTTTATTTGTTCAGCAGGTCACTCCTATGCAAAACCATAGCTACAATCTGAAGCTTTTTAAAGTTTCCTCCTTAGGGGCTTTATCAGGTCACTGCTTGTAAAGACTCTGAATGCTCCCTTTTGTTTCTTGGGTAATCTCAGTAAAATTGATCTAGTTACCATGGGATCTGTGTATCTATCACAGTGCCCAGGAACAAGGACCTTGGGCTCACAAGACCACCATTTACTTTTCAGGTGACCCTGGAAAAGTTGTATAACCTGTTGCAGCCTTACTTTCAGCTTCTCTAAAAGGAAGATATTAATAATATAGAGCACTATAGGGATCCTGTGAGGATTGAATAAAATAACTTGAATAAACCAACACATGAAAAGTGATTAGTGCATTACTGGGCCATAGTAGATGCTCAATAAATGTAATGAATGTTATTATAATTGTCCATAAAATAGTTGTTGGCACACAGTAAGTCCTCAGTAAATGGAATCTGAAATAATGATAATTTTTTTGATTGAAGTATTGTTGCTTTACAATGTTTCAAGTGTACAGTAAAGTGATTCATACACACACACACACACACACACACACACACACACATATATATACTTCATGTGTACGTGTGATCAATCATTTAGTCAGGTCCGACTCTTTGCGACCCCATGGACTGTAGCCCACCAGGCTCCTCTGTCCATGAGATTTTCCCAGCGTCTCCTGTGTCTCCTGCATTAGCAGGCAGCTTCTTTACCACTGAGCCACCAGGGAGGCTATATATATATATATATATATATATATATATACTTTTCCAAATTCTTTACCATTATGTGTTAATACGAGATGCTGAATATAGTTCCCTGGCTATACGGTAGATCCTGGTTGCTTATCCATTTTATATATGGTCGTGTGTATCCGTTAATCCCAAACTCCTAATTTATCACCCTCCCCCCACTTTCCCCTTTGGTAACCGTAAGTTTGTTTTCTATGTCTACAGATCTATTTCTGTTTTCTAAATAAGTTTATTTATATGATTTATTTAGATTCCACATACAGGAGAGATCATATGATTGTCTTTCTCTGACTTCACTTAATATGATAATCTCTAGGTCCTTCCATATTGCTGCAAATGGCATTCTTTCATTCTTCTTTATGGCTGGGTAATTAGAGTAATTATAATAATAATTCCAGTTGTTGGATTAATAATTTAAATTCTTGGAATCTGCATATACATTATCTTTTGAGTGTTCTTAGGAATAGGGAGAATGCTGAATTCTCTGTTTGAGCCTTCAAGGCATGTTCAGTTCAAATCGCTGAGAGCTTGTCAAGAGGGGAACCGTGGCAAAGAGACGGAGGGAATATGGTACCTGGCTTCTGCCATCCACAGCTCAGCACAAGCTACTGAGGCCACAGTGGCACCCAGAGCCTACAGTGCCAATTTAATCCAGTTTCGAGTTGTTCTTGCCCATTCAGTTTATACTTCTATGCCATCAATTCCCATGTGAGCTTAATCCCTGGAGGGAAAATGTCGCTACTGATTAAATTTTGTGCTTTCACCTGTCTTAAAATGGCAGTCATGCCACCATACAGGTTTCCTTTTCACCCAGTAGTCAAGAAAAACTCAGAATGGTGTTTGTTGCCCGCATTTTATAATGCATTCAGTTCAGATGGCTGAAATTCATCTCTCCTTTCTCCTTCTTGGGCTTCCCTGGTGGCTTAGAGGGTAAAGCATCTGCTTGCAATGCAGGAGATCTGGGTTCAATGCCAGGGTGGGGAAGATGCCCTGGAGAAGGAAATGGCAACCCACTCCAGTATTCTTGCCTGGAGATCCCACGGGCGGAGGAGCCTGGTGGGCTACAGTCCACGGAGTCACCAAGAGTCAGACAGGACTGAACGACTTCACTGTCACTTTCTCCTTCTTGAGGTCACCTCTGTTCTTTTTTGTGCTCAAATGCCATCCCCAAGACTATGTAAGCCATCAGTCACTTCAGAACACTTAGGAAATAATGTAGGCTTCAGATTTTTAAATAATTATTGGTCCTTTCTAAAAATGGGAAACTAAATAGACACCTCAGGTATCCTTTCTTATCTAGCAGCATTTTCTTTTAACTGTGCACAGGAAGGACATAAGTATTGTAAACCACATTCTCCAAGTCAGAACTTTTCATTCTATGCCTCTCAGAAGTTTCCTATGTATGAAACTCTCAAGTGAACCAGAAAACCTCTGCGAGTTTAGGGGAGATGCAGTCAACCCCAGTACCCATCAGGCTGGCATTCAAAGTTAGCTGACAGCAAGAACGCAAACCCATCCCATGAAGCACTGCAGGATCTCAAATATCAATGAACAGAATCACTCAAAAGGCCCTGGACAGTTTTCTTGGAGTGCTTTCTCTTAAGACAAGGGATGACAACTCATCGTTTTTGCGGCACCACCTGCTATGTACAGGCCCTCCCTTTAATGGTCGATCGCAGAAAGAATTCTCAGAAAAAGAAGCATTTACTTACATCTGTAGGTCATCTCAAAGCTGTCGCTGATGTTCACAATATCAATCTGGGGGAGCAACTTTGGGGGCTCTGTGAGTTGTGACAAAGCAAATCTAAAAGCAGCATGTTCCTGTGACTGCTGGTTTGGAAATAATCCCCCTGCAAAGAAAGAAAATGCAACATGGTATCTGGGCTAGAGATAAGTTTGATTCCTCAACAGCCCACCCCAGATGGGCCCATTTCTTCTCCCCAGGTCAGAGTCACTAGTTGTTGCCTGATTCTGGGGATCCGAATTCACATGGACTCAACTGGACCCTGGGGCTTCAACTTCTACAGGTGAGCTTTTATTGATAAAGCCTCTAATTATCTGTCATTCTGCCCAAAGATTTGATTGTTCACCCCTCAACTCAGTTCAGGTCAGAGAAAACAGAATTGTGGAGTTTCTCTTCTCCCTCTCTCTCAAGCAAAACACTTAGGCAGCCTGTGCTCTCGTATGCATGTAAACCTAGCCGTGTCTAATTTTTCCTGTATCAGAACCAATTCTCATTAGAGAGCCATACAGGAAGTAGTATTAATGTGTGTTGCAGAGTGAACTCTAGCCCTGGGATCCTGTGAGCTTCTCTAGCACTATGACCCTTTCTTTGGCTTTGACCCTTGTAGTCTTTGACCTGGAAAGACCTGTCTGCCAGTCCTCTACAGTTTATTCATTTCCTCTAAAAAACTCTTGATTATCTGCACATCTTGATTATCTTGATTATTTGCCGGTTCTTTCATCACTCATGATCCCAGGAGTGACTTGTTACATAAGGGGTTGCCATTGTGTGTATTTGCATGGTAACACCTTGGACTTGGAAGATGTGGGGGCTTAGGAATGTCCAGAAGATGCTAGCATTCTATTCTAGCAAAAAGCAGAACCAGAGGTGCCTGGTGGGGCTCCTGTTCCAAGCAACCTGAGTACACACCTTACCTTCGTATTTACTGTCAACATGTAAATAAATTAAAATGCGTTTCTATGAACTGAAATCAGCAGTTTCCAGAGACTGAACTATAGTGAGTGTTTACATAGAAGTTAATCTGAGATCCCTCAGAAATCTCAATCCCAATATGATGCATTTCTAACTTCCTATACAGTAGATGTGTGTTTGTTTTTAACAATCAGTGAATAAATTGTAAGGCTTTTGTTACAGATAGTGCAAGTAGAATGAAGTAACGTCTGGTGACAGTGATATTTTCAGTGTGTGTTCCATAACTTAACATTTCAACCTTTTATGTGAAAATAAAAACAATGGTTCAATCATTTGAAATCAAATTGGGGCTAAATATGATGAAAAATCTGCAGAGATACATAAATAAACATACCATAGATATGTACACAAAACATCTCGTGCATTTATCCATGGCAATATACACAGATGCACTTGGAGAAAGCAAGTCCACATATCTGAAGACAAGTATTTCCAATCAGCAAAGTATGGGTAAGACATAAGTACCAGCATAAAGAATGCCACTCGTAAGAGCAAATGATTTACCCATGGTCATATGTCTCCATTTTAAAGAGTAAAAACAAAAAACTCCTTCTTAATTCTGATGCTCCACCCCCACCCCAAGATGACCACACCCCAAACACTTCCCAGTCTCCCTCCTCCCCTGCAATGAATGAAGGAGAGTGAGTGGGGGTGGGGAGGTAGGTGGCTATAGGCTGGGCTGCAAGAGAAGTGTCTCCGGAGGCAGGAAGTTTTGTTTTGCGTCTAAGGCACTAATACACATACACAGACACACTTCAGGATATAGCTTAACAGGTGTCAGGAAACAAAGCAAGTTGCTCCGCGGCTATTCCTGCTACCCTCAGAGCCAGCCCACTGGAGAGGCCAAAAGAGTACAGTAGCACATGTGTGCCCAACAAAAGACCACCTTCAACACGTTGCCCCACAAACACACATGCTTACAAGGAACACAAACTCCTAGGAATGGGAACTTTCTCTACTGGAGCCCTGCCTCTATCTGGAGAGAGTAAACAACCCCGACCCAGCAAGATGCCTCCAAGCAAAGCAGTTTGCTGGATTCCGGGACACAAACAGCCCTGAGATGCTGGTCATACTGAATTCCCAAGCCCTTGTGGACGCGCGTCATTATTGGTGTTACTGCTCCTGTTTATTTGGCTTTCACCCGTTATTACTGGGAGAAGCAGTATCTATCCGCTGTCCCATAAATTCAGGGAGGGTGGGGGTCCTCTTTGAGAAGCATGACAACCAGGAAAGGGAAATGGGGAACAAAAAAAGCATGCGGCATCATGTTGAAACCTGCCTCCAAGTTGCGAGGCTGGAGCTCAGTGATGGGGAGAGCTAGGAGGAGGGGAGAGGGACATGTGGATGTGTGTTTGTGTGTGTGTGTGTGTGTGTGTGTGTATAAAAGGCAGACCGTCTCGTGGACAGAAAATCTAAGAGGAGTGGGCGATTGAAGGAGTAGGGGGAGAAAAACAGGCTAGGAAGTTCCAGAATTGGAGGAGCGGGAACCCCCAACCCAGCATGGCAGACAGCAGACAGAGGCAGCTAGGAGAGTCCAGAGTGGGAGAGAGAGCCCCCTTCACCTGGGGTAGGGGGTGGCTTTTTAGGATTATTTTAGTGAATGCAATGAACCCAGCATCCTTCATTCCTTCTTTTAGAGGGTCTCTTTCCCCTCCCCCAGAGGAGAAATCACTGCCTCTCTCAAATATAAATGTGTATATTTAATACATAATCATACACATAAATACACACACCACACATATTTATATAAATAAATGAAATCAGGCATCATCTACCAAGCCATGGAGTTAACTCTTTAAACACCTACCACCTCTTTCCTTGTTAGAGCCTGATTTTTTTTTTCTCCAAAGCAGTGGTTCCTCCATTTCACATGCTCATGCCTAGAGTGTGAGTGGTGTGTGAGGACCTGCGTGTGTTTATGTGTCTGTGTGTGTGTGAGAGAGAGAGAGAGACAGAGCACAGTTTCCTTCTCTGCCCCATATCCCATCCAGAGAAGCCCCCTCCCCACACCATCGCCCAAGCCTTCACATCGCTGCTGGACAGCTTGGGGTAGATGGCCAGCACAACAGCCCATAGTGGGGGTGGGGGAGGACACAAACCCCCTCCCCCTCAAAAAACTGGCCAGACCCATGAAGTCCCACCCCAGGCTGCCCCTTTCACTCACCGATCTGGATATTGTTGGGGAAATTGGCACCTACTACCGCGCCTAGGAAACCGGTGCAGAAGAAGGCAAAAATGTGCTGCATATTCCTTTTTGCATTGGCGAAAAAGAAGCCCAGGTCCAATCATAGATTTGGTGTTCCCCCCTTCCCTTTCTTCCTTTCTCTCTTCTGCCGATTCTTTTCCTCCTGCCGTTCCTTCCTTCCTCGCTTGCTTCCTGCCTGCCTTCTGCGAGGTTTGTCTGTTTCCCTTGGAATCCGAGCGCTTAAACTGCAGCGTTAACACCAACTGACAGCCAGATTAACTGAGCACGGAAAAGAGAAGCCTGTCCTCCTGCGAGCTGAGCGCCGCTCCCCCTCTGCTCTGCTCTGCTCTCCTCTCCTCGCCGCCTGCCTCTCGCTCCCTCCCTTGCTCCCTCGCTCTCCCCCTCACTCTCACACAGGCAGCCAGCTCTACGCTAATACCCACCAGCAAGCCAGCTCCCTGGATCCGCAGCTGACCTCCTCTCCCCATGGCCCCCTGCCTCCCCATCCTCACCTTAGCCTCCTGGTTGGGTGTGCTGATGGGTGGGTGGGCGGGTGAGGGGGTGTGATACCTGGAGCTTGCTCCCGAAAGGGACAGCCCTACCATTCCCCTTCACCCTCCCCCGCCTTCCTCAGCTCTCTCTGCACCCCCACCCCAGCCCCCCAGCCAGCAGAAGCAACTGGGAATGTGGGTTCAGCTGTAAGTCAGTAGGTGGCAGGGGGTCCCCACAGTAGTCCTGCATCCACCCGATGCTTGCTGCTTGATCTAGGTCACTTTTCTAGGAGTGCGAGAGCTGTGCTGGATATATCTCTTGCACTCCACTGGCCCAATTATTCCTACAACTAATTCCTGAGGGGAAGACCCTAGAAAGCCCTGCTAGGAACTTTAAAGGAAAGAGGCTTCCCCACCCCCACCCCCCCCCCCCCCACCACACTGGGAGGAATGCTAGAAAGGCAGACTAGAGGGTCTGGAATGATTGGCAATCACATGTCTTGACTTGGACACTCGGTGGTCCCTGCTGCCTTTACAAGTGGAATTGGTGGTCTCTTCAATCCTCTGCATTTTAAATGAGCCCCCTTCCCCCTTCCTCTGCATTCCACAGGAGTCTACAGCATCCTAATCTTGTGGGTGTACAATAAAGGCTAAGGATACTTACACAGAGCAATTACATGAGTCATTTTGCAGGGATTCTAGTGAGAGGAGCCAGGCTTCTTTCAATGATCTCTGGATGTTGGTCATTACTAGAGTAAACTGGAACTCCCTAGACCCTGCTGGACAGGGGCTTCTGCTGAAACAGTCCCTAAAGAAGACAGCTGTGTTCAGGGCCATCCTGTGGGTTGCATAGCAGTCGTCTGAGCAGTCACAGAGCACTTTACAGTTTCTGAAGCAACTTCACAGGGTTACCTCACTCTCTTCTTACACCGGCCCTGGGAAGTGTCCATGAAAAAACAAACAAGCCTCCAGGGATTAAATCATAAAGACATAGATTTGTTAAGATGGAATCTGAACCTTCAGCACCAGCATACACTTTGACCTATGAACTTGAATGTTCTGGGCAATTTGCCCACTGTCCTGGTCAGAACCCCCACCCAACAGTTGAAAATCCATGAAAAGGAAACCACATTTTTTCCTCGGTTAGAACAGGAGAGAATAATAGGCTTTGAACTTGGTTTTGCTTTGCCACTTGACTAGGCCATTTTATCAAAAAACTCCTCTCTTCCCTCACCAACATTACATAATCACATACACACACAGGACAGCTACAAGGGCTGGGATTTGCGAGAAATATTGGACTGTTCCATGGAGCCCCTAAACTAGGAACCACTTAGAGGTTGGATGCTTTATGATTTCCTCTGCACTTTCACATATATTAATTAGCTCAAGTGATTTTATAGCTAATGTTTATTCTTTCCCATGGGCCAGGTACCATACTGGGCTTCCCCGGTGGGTCAGTGGTAAAGAGCCCACCTACCATGCAGGAGACATAAGAGATGTGGGTTTGATCCCTGAGTCAGGAAGATCCCCCAGAGGAGGACACATGGCAACCCACTCCAGTATTCTTGCCTGGAGAATCCCATGGACAGAGGAGCCTGGAATGCTACAGTCTGTGGGGTCACAAGAGTCAGACACAACTTAACAACTAAACAACAGCAAGGTACCCTACTAAGCAGTGTGGCATCATTACTTGTGCAGCAATGCCTGTGGTAGGTAATCAAATCCCCATTTTATAGATAAAGAAACCGAGGCCTAATCATTTACCCCTGTTTCACTGTTAACAGGGAAAAGATGGGGATTTGAACACAAGGAACACTACCATCAGGCCCAAGCTGTTAACCCTCAGACTCCAAAAGCAGGAAGAACTGGAAGGGGCATAGAAGTAGTGTCATTATCAGCTTGGGAAGGTGTGAGAACAGATCAGGAACCCTCTAAGGTTTCTGACAACAGGAAGAGTCTGTGATGCAAGGATTCCATCTTAAAATTTCTCCAATTGCATTTTTTGTCTCTTACTATTTTGAATGGTATCTGGGGATCTTTTAAGTTTTTCTGAGCTTTGTGTCTGGTAATAATAATAATTAGGCTGTCACTGAAAGCTTCACACTTCTGTCACCTTTCAGAGCAAGATCTCAAAGCCCTTTGCAAGGTTTAATTAGCAAAACCTCAACACCTACCTGTAATGGGTAAGACTTGTTTTGCCTACTCTGGGGCAGAGGGACTTAAAGGAGTCAAAATGATGCATTTTCGATGACCATTATAAATCATATAGTCAAACGGATTTTCCTAAAATATAGCTCTAACTGTGTCATGACCCTGCTCAAATATGGTCAAGCAGCTCTCCTTGGCCTATTAAATACGTAATTATTCAGTCATCAAATAAACCTGGAGCTTACATATCTCAAGCATGGGCATCTAGGTCAAATTACATTTAGGGTCAACTCTTTATCCTATTTCTAACTCAAGCATTGATGGAGAACTTTCTCTGTGTCCAATGGGGAATCAGGTGAAGGGGTTATGGAAAGGAATCAGACACAGTCTCTGCCTCAGGGCAGGTGACTGTGGTGGAAGAGGGACACAGAGGGACCCAGCCAACTGTCATCCAAGGCAGCCATGAACGTGTTCTAATAGAGATGTAAACTCCACACTGGGGAGCACGGGAGGAAGTGACCAATATGTCTGTCTGCAGGGAGCTGGCGGGGCTTCAGAAATGCTGAGCTGGTAAGGAGGAGACGACCGGCAGAAAGTGAGGGCTGAGGGAAGACTTCAGACCAAGGAAAAAGCATGTGCAGGGGCAGAAGGCAGGTGAGGACGCCATATGCTCCATGAGCCTGAAGCCATGGTACAGACTGGAAAGACAGGGTAGGGAATTGTGAGACTTCAGAGAGGGCAGGGTCGGGATTTGGAAGCCACTGAATTTCTGGCAGCCATGGAGAACCATGGGATGTGTTTTACTAGTATGATAGTTATACGGCCAGGAATGGATGTGAGGAAGAAGAGACTGACTGCTGGTGGGAAGTGCTTTTCTTATATCTCAGCCTCAGAGGTTAGCACTACATATCATACGTCCCTGAGTGGCGTGTTCTGATGTTATCCTTCATTAGTTGTTCTATACTGTTCTTCTGTAGCTCCCAATCCTATTTGCCATCCCCGATATCAGTCTGGAAGACTTGACTGTTCATAATCTGTCATGATTGATGGCAACCCAACCCTACAGATACATGATAAACTGTGATTGACATAGCATTTGTATATCCTTCATCTCACTTCATCCTCCCAACAACCCCACAAGGACAGGAATTAGAACCTATTTTACAGATTAAGGAAGGCTCAGGGTGGCTAGATGGTTAGCTTAAGACAATAGTTATCAATGGACAGTGATTTCACATTCCCCACCCCGGGAATATTTGGCCATGTCTAGAGATGTTTTTGGTTCTCACAGCTGGGGAGGTGTGACTGACATCTGGTGTGTAGAGGCCAAGGATGCTGCTGAACATCCTATGATACACAGGACAGCCCCCACTGCAAAGAATTACCTGGGCCAAAGCATCAGTGGATTGAAACACCGTTCTTAAGGGCCCATAACAATGAGCACACCAAGCACTAGTCACCAGCCCCCGATTCTAGTCTCCCTCTCTGTTATATTACATTGAAGAAAAACTACATTCATCTTCTTTCAAGGCTTTTCACATTTTAAAATGGGATCCCTGAAGGTGGGTGTCCCGAAAAGTCCAAATGGACAAGTATCTCATGGAGGGGTTCCAGCTGACAGGCCCGTGGAAAAGCTTTCCTAATGCTGCTCAAATGGTGCCCCAGAGATAGCACGACCACCACCCCCAAGTCAGTTCTGACCTATCCTGGTTCATTTCTTTGGCATAATGTAAGTTCCACCACCATGTGGCCAAAATAGCCTCAGATTTATTTATTTGGCTTTGGCCTTATACCACAAACCAAAGAGAATCGCGTTGGGCAGGGATTTCACATTCAAATGCCTCTTTGGGCCAAGCAGGCAGATGAATGAAGTGAGCCTCCAAGTTGAGGAGAAGGCTGTGAGAGCAGAGAGAACAGGGCCTAGGCTGTATCCAAAGTGGTTGCAGGGCTGGAAGGCAGCTGACGGTTGCCATAAGGAAGTGTAGGCCTGGTGTGGACAGATCTGATTTTCATTTTTAAGAGAGAGCAGAAATAAAGATTTTGTGGGGCTTATTCTTTGTTGTTCTTGTTCGTTTTTTTCATTTTATTAGTAGGTTTTATTGGTAATTTCCCCCCCCCAACTTTGAACTTTTTCTTTCGTATTGGAATATAACTGATTAACGGTGTTGTGGTAGTCTCAGGTGTAAAGAAAAGGACTCAGCCATACATATACATGTATCCATTCTCCCCAAACCCCGCTCCCATCCAGGCTGGCATATAACATAGAGTTCCATGTGCTATACAATAGGTCCTTGTTGGTTATTTATTTTGAATTTAGCAGTGTGTACATGACCTCCCAAATTCCCTAATTATCCCTTCCCCCGGCAACCCTAAATTTGCTTTTTTGTTTTTTTAACAACATTAAGTATAACTTACTTGCATTGGGCAGGAAAAACAAAGGATAGAGGGAAGTGTCTCTGGGCTTGATCTGGCCCACAGGCTACCTACCAAGTGTCAGTTCTAGTTAAGTGGAAGGCAGCCACCAGCCCCAGTGCCAACTTGGGGAACAAGTTCATCTCCTTTCTGGGCCTCTGTTTGCTCATCTGTAAAATGGCAAGAGTCTCTCACTTGATGGCTGCCTATTGTTTTGGCTTTGACATACCGCCTTTGATGCATTTGACAGAGGAGGCCTGGGGAGACCCGTGCTCTCTGCCTCCTGTTTCCTGGAGTGGCATCAGCCTGGCCCTTGCCCTCCCTGGGCTCACGTCTCCATCTGTAAAACATGGCGGGGGGCAGTGTGCTAAGGTCTCTTCTGGCTTGAATGTTTTGGGCTTCTAGTGTAAAACAATTCAAGGGTGGGAGAAGCCATCAAATTTATGATCTGAGAATAGATTGTTGACAGCTAACAAATTGGGAAAAATGCAATCAGAGAGAGGGTGCCTCTGTGGCTTTCGAAAGGCCCCGTTTTAAAAGACATAGGAAAAAAAAACTAATAATGATAATATTTTCCATGTTATTAGCACAATTCCTGCAGAAGGCTCCTAAAATACTCTACAGGCTGTGTGTGGCAGGAGTACCACCCCGAAGAATGTAATTACCCACCCTGGAGCTCTGCCAGGTTTAACAGCATTTTCTGTCTTTTTCACCCCCTCTTCTTTCATTCTTCCCTCCCCTTCTCCCACAAATGACAGCATTTTCATAAGCCCTCAGCATTACTAGGTAATTAGGGAGCAGTGCAAGTTCTGGAAAACACCCTGGGGCAGGATCAATGCCTTAAAAATAAAAAAGGTCTGTTCCAGGGGGAAGCTTCTACACAGAGCCATCGTTACTGTGGAGATTGGAGGCACTAGTTACTCCTCCAAAGCAGTCTTAGTTCCAGAAAGGCTGCCTGGGTGCTGCTCACAGGGGCAGGTGTCCAGAGCACAGAGCTTTTCATGGCCCTCCTGAGGGGCTCTGTCCACAGGCCAGAGAGTCACGCTCTCAGAGCATCCTCATTGGATGCATGAGTTTGGATGAGCCATTTCAACTTTTTGTCTCAGTGTCTTGTCTGTGAAATGGGGACTGTAAGAGGAGCTGTGAGGATTAATGAATTATTGCCATGATTGTAGGGCGGGGTCAAATGTGATTCCTGGAGGTTGGAGTCCAGGTTCCTCCTGGCTCTGGGGCCTTCCACGAAGTTCCAGTCTACTTCTGGAATCTTCTCCTATAGTTCGGTTTGCCAATTTCTTCTTAAAGGCTTCCCCACATTCTCAAAACATTTGTCCCTCAGGAGCATACATACTACTGATTTGAACTACCCCCACCTCCACCCCAGGCTGCTCCTCCTCTCGTTTCTCCCAGCTCCCTCAGTGATCCCTTCATTTATCCGGTCATTAAGCTGAGCACTCCATAGCCGACCCATTACTGAGTTCTATGAGCTTTACTTTTAAAATATAGCCAGAAACCAACCACTTTCAACCACCTTTCCACCCCAGATCATTCATCCCCGCTTATCTCTCATCTGACTCATGGCAATCCTCACCAACTTTTGTTTTCCCTCTTTCTTTACTTCCCCCATCCCCTGCCCCAACCATGGCATCATAATCAGTTTTTTGTATAACAGCCCAAATGAAACTTTTAGTAGTCTCTAGCTCTAAAAACAGAGAAGGCAATGACAACCCACTCCAGTACTCTTGCCTGGAAAATCCCATGGGCGGAGGAGCCTGGTAGGCTGCAGTCCATGGGGTCGCAAGAGTCAGGCACGACTGTGTGACTTCACTTTCACTTTTCACTTTCATGCTTTGGAGGAGGAAATGGCAACCCATTCCAGCGTTCTTGCCTGGAGAATCCCAGGGATGGGGGAGCCTGGTGGGCTGCCGTCTATGGGGCTGCACAGAGTCAGACACGACTGAAGCAACTTAGCAGCAGCAGCAGCAGCCCTAAAAAGCCCAGGAACTTCACATCATACTTAGAAGAAAATCCAAACACTGGCTGCTGGCTGTCTATTCAATCCTTCTTCCCTTGTTCATGCTAAGCCAGTCACACTGGCCCTCTGGCTGTTCTTTGCATAAACATCATCGTGACTCAGGACTTAGACCAGCTCTTCTTTCTGCCCTAAAGCTCCAGCTGCAGAAATCTACATTCCTTCCTCCCTCGTGTCATTCAGGCCTCTCTCCTAAAGTCTTTACTTTAGAAAAAGTTCTAAAATGGAAGCCTACCTCCTTCCAGGGTTTTTGTCTCTCGTACCTTGCTTTATTTATTTATTTGCAGTATTTTTCGCTGGGCTTTTCTGGTGATTAAGCTGGTAAAGAATCTGCCAGCAATGCAGGAGACCCTGGTTGGATTCCTGGGTCAGGAAGATCTGCTGGAGAAGGGACAGGCTATACACTTCAGTGTTCTTGGGCTTCCCTACTATCTCAGAAGGTAACGAATCTGCCTGCAGTGCAGGAGACCTGAGTTCAATCCCTGGGTTGGGAAGGTCCCCTGGAGAAGGGAACAGCTATCCACTCGGGTATTCTGGCTTGAAGAATTCCATGGACAGGGGAGCCTAGCAGGCTACAGTCTGTGGGGTCGCAAAGAGTCAAACACGACTGAGAGACTTTCACTTTTCCTTGGTGACTTAGATGGTAAGGCATCCTCCTGCAATGTGGGAGACCTGGGTTCAATCCCTGAGTTGGGAAGATCCCCTGGAGGAAGGCATGGGGACCCACTTCAGTATTCTTGCTTGTCGAATCCCCATAGACAGAGGAGCCTAGTGTGCTGCAGTCCATGGGGTCACAAAGAGTCAGACTTGACTGAGTGGCTAAGCACAACACAGCACATTTATCACTAGCTGGTCTTCCCTGGTGGCTCAACAGTAAAGAGTCTGCCTGCAGTGTAGGAGATACAAGAGATGCCAGTTTGATCCCTGGGTCAGGAAGATTCCCTGGAGAAGGCAATGGCAACCCACTCCAGTATTCTTGCCTGGAAAACCCCATGGACAAAGCAGCCTGACGGGCTACATACAGTCCATGGGATTGGAAAGAATTAGACACAACTTAGTGACTGAACACGCACACACACTCTGGGTTTCTGCAAAAGCATTTGGTAGGGCAGGCACTTTGAGAGGCAGAAGCAGTTAAGATCTGTGGCCCAGTGCATAGGTTCTCCTAGATGTCAGACACCAGGCTTTTGCCTCCATAGTCTCCCCACATGGCTCAGGGAACCATCTACCTTTGTGATGGTTTTGCTTTCCCTGCCCTGTACTTGCTGAGCTGTGACTCTGGCTATGTCTGTGATGGTGGACAGAACACTGCAAATCACGGCTGGAAAGTTATGGAGGGAGAGCAGGCCAAGAACACACTTACTTTCTCCCTAAACTCTTTAACATTAAAGTGTCAGGAGGTATTCATGAGGAGCTACTCTGTGGGAGGCCCCCACTTTCTCTGTTTCCCTGAGTCAAGAAAGCAGACAATGTAAAGTGGGTTGCTTCTTTGTGGAAAGAATCTGAGGGATGGTTATATAGAATGGGGATGTGTAAAGTCATCCACTCCAGCCCCCTTGTCTCAATGGATGTAGATGTCCTCTAAACCAAGAAGGGCCCTCCATAGGCAGTGACCACCCTGGCAAGTCCAAGGGTTGTTGTTGTTCAGTTCTGTCCAACTCTTTGCAACCCTGTGGACTGCAGCACGCCAGGCTTCCCTGTTCTTCACCATCTCCCGGAGTTTGCTCAGACTCATGTCCATTGAGTCAGTGATGCCATCCAACCATCTTGTCTTCTTTAATCCCCTTCTCCTCCTGCCTTCAATCTGAGGGTGCTGTCTCCATAATTTGTTTAATTATTCATCTACTGCAGGACATCTGAGTATTTCTAGCTTGGGGCTATTAAAAAGCAGCTATGAATTTATACACACAAAATAAATGAATAAACACACAGAGTATCAAGGAGTCCTTCTGCCACAGAGCACGCCTTCCTCCTGTTGTCCCCCAGCTCCTGATTTCCGTGCCCCCAGTGGAAATAGCCTCCTTTGCGCCCTTGAAAACTGACCAGTCCCTCCTGATCTGCCATCCCTGCACCAGCCCCCCAAGGGTCTCTTCTCTCAACACTCTGAAGCCACCTCTCCCAGGGGAAGGTCAAGTTGCAGCTAGGTGCTATGACATCACCACAAGAGGTTGAAAGACTTGGCCCAGGATTAAGTGCTAAAAATGAGAGCCTCCAGGAGCCGACTGGGGAAGTGTAGTCTCTAGGTTTCCCAGCGCTGGAGGATCCCAGGCACTGAGCAGTATAACTGGCATTATTTCTCAAGGATTATGAAGATGGCTCAGAATTTAGCCTAAAACAGTAGATGTCAGAGCCAAGCTTGCCAAAAGCTAGCCCACATGATTATTAACTATGTATTTGCCCAACTAATATTTAGAACATGAACTCTGGACTCAGAATGCTTGGATTTGTAGGTTAGCTCCAAGGCTTATTACTGTGTGACCTTGGGCAAGTTACTTAAGCTCCCTGAGCTAACCTTTTCTTACATGTAAAATGGGGATAATAATATCTAAGAGGGATGGTGTGAGGATTAAATGAGAAAACACTTGACCTTCAATACACGTTCACGGTTAGCTATGAATTATTGGCATCTTATTTGGGCTAGCACTGTACTGGGTATGTGGTATGAGAAAGATTATTTCTATCCTGTTTTTTTGAGAAAAATAAAATGAGGAATTTAGGGCAGGCATGAAGATGTCTGTGAAGCCTTTTGTCCTGGGAGATAACATTCCAGTGAGGGGACAGGAAGGTCCGAGGTCACTGCAGGAAGACAACGAAAGTTCACAGAGGAATCTTTGGCGCTTATAGAGAAGACTCACTCACTCATAGCTTGAGGGCAGTGGAAGGACTAGACAGTCAAGGCTACCTGAGGGCATCCTTGATGGAGCTGCTAACCAAACCTTCTAGAACTTAACCTCAAAATGTATCTGTGTCATATTTAACCCTTCAGACTTGGAAAAAGGTATGAGGATTGGTTCTGAATGCCCTAAACTGTAGCACGGAGGCCCACCCAGGGCAAGACTACTTTTACTTTAGGATGAAAAAGCTTAGCTCAGGAATGCATTTCTTCATAAGAGAGTAGGATATAAAGGGTAAGACCACAGATAATAGAGCAAAAGTTCCCATGTTTGAATCCCAGTTCTGTTCATCGCTAACTGTGAGACCTTGGAAAATCATTTAATTCCTTTGGCTATAGTTATTTTCATCTGTAAAGCAGTGAGGATAATATGGACATCAGAGTTTGTTTTGAGACTAGTAACTGTAACAGAGTGTCTGACACTTGGTAAATATGCTAGTTTTAGCTATTATTATCAATGCCTCAAATCCTCCTAGCCTCTTCCTTCTCACAACCTCACATTCTCCAATCTTGTTTCTTAGTGAGTTTCACCTCCCACTTCTAAGGGAGTTTCTAAGAAGGAAATATTTAAGCTGTTTTCTCTTTATCAGGCTGTACCATCTCCACTAGAAGTAAATAGCTTTATTTTTCTGAACTTCAATTCTTGCCTCCACAAAAAACAGCTTTTAGCCAACACAAAACTCAGCCTCCAGGAATTCAATTCCAGCTTTGGTACCAATCACAAGGTGGGAATTCAAGGAACAGCAAACAGTTCCTTATAGTGTGAATCTAGGATTCGTAAAGTGAAACATGAAAGTTGTTCAGTCATATCTGACTCTTTGCAATAGCCTTTCCCTTCTCCAGGGGATCTTCCCAACCCAGGGATTGAACCCAGATCTCCTGCATTGCAAGTGGATTCTTTACCAGCCAAGCCACAAGGGAAGCCCAAGAATACTGGAGTGGGTAGCCTATCCCTTCTCCAGGGGATCTACCCGACCCAGTAATCGAACTGGAGTCTCTTGCATTGCAGACAGATTCTTTACCAACTGAGCTATCAGGGAAGCCCATATGGGGGTGTTAATATGTGGGTTAGGTTTATGGCTTAGAGCAGTAGTTCACTGGGTAGTGAGCAGGGGTCATGGAGTGGGACGGTTTTGCTTTCTGGGGAACATTTGGCAAAATGTTTGGAGACATTTTTGATTGTCACTATTTGGGGAAGGGTCTTCCCAGTTGGCTCAATGGTAAAGAATCCACCTGCAATGCAGGAGACATAAGTTTGATCCCTGGGTGTGGAAGATCCTCTGGAGAAGGAAATCCTGTGTTTTTGCTGGGAAATCCCACAGAGAGGAGCCTGGAAGTCCATGGGGTGACAAAGAGACACAATTGAGCACAAACAGGTGCATGTACTTGCAGGGGAAGGTTTTTCCTGGCACCTAGGGATAGAAGATAAGGATACCGCTTCACATTCTGTAATGCATAGAACAGCCTCCCACAGCAAAGAATGAACTGGCCCTAAATGTCAGTAGTGCTGAGACTGAGAACAACTGGTTTAGAGGGAGATACTCTGAAAGGATAGAGTGAAGACAGATTTTTGAGGACAGGTCTAACAGGAACCATTGGAGGCTTTTGAGCAGGAGAAATGATACAGACCATGCTGTGCTTTAGGAAGATATCCAGGAGACCTAGGCGGGAGCCAGTTAGGAAGTCATTGCAATTGGAGTTAATTCAGTGAGTTACAGAATTAGGGCCATGGAAGAGGATGTAAAAAGGAAGTGTTAAGTGAGAATTTAGTTTTTAAACAACTTCTCTACCACTCATCACTTCTTATCCCCCCAGTACATGTTTGTACTGTGGTTATATAAATACCATCCATTTCTGAACCAAGTAGGATATTATGAATACACTTTCTTTCATGTACAGCGTTTTTATTTTTCAAGCTTAATAAATGTCTTCCTTTTGCCTTTATTTAATTACATTTTACAGGAATAATATAAAGCAACTCCAGGCTGGCAGTTACATTAGGGGAGGGGTAAGGGAATTGGATGGCAGAGTGCTGCTTCAGCAGTAATTAGAACATTTTATGTTTTGGAGGTGGGGGGAGAAACCCTGACTCTGGTACAGCAGAAACGTTTGTCACAATACTTTCTGAATTTTATGTGGTTGAAGTGCTTCATATTAATTTTTTATACAAAAAAGGTGTTGTGATATTCAACTTTATCAAGATAGATTCAGCAAATATTTTCAGTTTACTGAATTTAAAGTTAGAAAAAGAAAAGAGAAAAATTATATGTTAGTGCTTTGAGCCAAGTATAGTAAAAGTATGGGAATGATAACCAAGGTAAGAACTGTAGAAAGAAGTAGAGAAGGTTGTGAGTATATGTGGATGTGTACATGTGTTTGTATGCTGGGAGGTGAGGGAGAAGTTGCCAAGGAAGATGAGAGATTCTTTAGATACTTGGGCATAGTTTCCTGCAGTATGTCTTTGTGGAAATTTGACCTTGAGCAAGCTAGGTCAGGGATTCAGGATCAGAAGTCAGGGCAAATCTCAGAACCTGGGTAGCATCTACTTGGAAGAGGGATGAGTGAGTAAGAGCTGTAGGAGCTGCTAAGGTTTCCAAGGGGGAATGTAGCATGAAGAAAGACAAAGTCAACAGATCAAACCTTGGAAGCTATCAATATTCTAGGGGCTATGGAAGTAGATATGTTGAAGGAAATCAAGGAGAGATTCCAGGAACTAGGAGAGTATAAGAAAAATATGTTGTCATGGAAGCCAAGGAAGAGAGGATTTCTGAGAAGGAAAAGGTAGACGATGGTATTAAAGGCTATGGATAAGGAATAGAATTGGGGTTAGCGGGAACCACTGGATTCAGTCATAAGTAGTGCAATGGGGAATCCTATGAAAGTAATTTCATCAGAAGAAGGGATGTCTCATTTATTCATTCAAATCTATTTATTGAGTGTGTACTATGTCATGGTGTGGTGTGAGTATCTAAGGAAATGAACTAAACCATGGTTCTCTGCCCTCCAGGAGCTCACAGGCTGCTGTTTATATTTACAAACCAATAGCATATAATGTGGAACTCATCATTTCTGTGATTAAAGCATGCACCGGTTGTGATGAGATCATATTATGGAATACTTCCTAGAGGAGGTGACATCTGAACTGCATTTTAAAGGCTGAAGAATAAATCAGAGCCAGCTATTTGAAATGGGGATTAGAGTTGGTAAAAAAGGAGACAGTTTTCCTGCCAGTAGGATCAGCATGAGCAATTCTGTTAGAGCCAAGAGAGATCCTGGTGAGTCTTCAAGGAACTGGAGTATTCAAAATGCTCCAGTTGGAGTGGCGAAAGGTGAACCCTGGTGAGTTATGCAGAGGCCAGACCAGGAAGGCCCTTATGTTTTATAATGTAACATTTGGACTTTACCGTGAACTAACCACGAGCAACTAGAGCTACATATAAAGGACTGCGTTAACCTGTTCAGGTTTACTTTTTAGCACAGTTGCTTAGGGGAACCCAGAGCTTCAAATCATTGCATCTGGTATTTAGTAGATATTCAGAAATACTTTTGAGTTAATGAAAATATGTAAAATCAATGAATTTCTGTTAGTCATTCAAAAAAGTGAACTTATGAAATATCAGTGTAGAGCAGGAACAGAGAGAAAGTGGGAGAGTTAGGATTTTTGTCTGTTTCCCCCATTTCAAAAAATAGCCACATTATAAGTTTACATAAATATGTACTAATCATAACAAATGTTAACACACAGGGATAAAAAAGTTCAAGTCCCCTAAAACCCTTCCCTACAGAGAGACTGCCATCAACATTTCTGTGGCCATTTTGTTTCTGCATTGCTTTGTACATAGTCCTCGACATTCACGTATCTACATTCTGAGAAATGAGATCATGGCTTGTGTGTTTTACCATGAATGCATTTGTATTGCTTTTATTGGGGGTTGAGTGAGGAAGTACTGAATATGTTTATCTACTAAAAAAAGTGTCCCATGGAGGAAGACAAATGAAAGATTTAAGAGAACAGACATGAGACACAATAAACAAAACTTTGGACTGTGGTAATCTCTTCAGAACAAATTGCCTGTTTCTTCAACAAATACTTTTTGAGAAAAACAAAAACCTATAGATCACATAAAACTCAATAGGTATATCAGTAAAAAAAAAAAAAAATTGGACCTTGTTTGGATCATGAATTGAATAAATAATGAAAAAGAAGTTTAGAATCATATGGGTGTTTGAGCCCTGATTTAAAAAACAAAAAACTACTGTTGACATTTTATATGTGATGAAGACATGGTGGTTGTTTTTATAATAGCTCTTTATAAGAATATACTGAAATATATACGTATGAAATAATATCTGGGATTTGCTTCAAAATAATCCAGTATGGGTGTGTATTGGGGGTCTATTGATGAGGCAAAATCAATCATGGATCATCACTTTTGTAATTAGGTGATGGTTATGTGGAGGTTCATTCAACCATTCTTCCTACATTTGTATTTAAAAATGTTCATCATAAAAGTTAAAGAAAAAAGAGAAAACAAGAAGAGAAAGAAAAAAGAATGAAGAGAAAAAAGATTCAGCAGGAAAAACAGAGGGGAAATAAGTTGAAGACCTACTGTGTGCCGGATGTTGGTTATATTGAGTATGCCATAGTAAATATGCTATTAATGGATTCCTGGCTTAGTAGACCTTGCCATTTAAAGGGTGAATCAAATTGAAGAATCAATTACAGAAAATTATATTTAATTATATTTGTGAGAACTGCTACAGAAGTAAAACACAAGGTTTTATGAGAGTGTACAACAAGGAAATGTAACCTTCTCAGAGAAGATTTCCCTGAGGAAAAAATATTGTAACAGAGACCTGAAGCATGGACAGCAGTGAACTAGTGAGGAGGAAGAACATTCTAGACAGAGAGATGAGGAAAGACCAGAGACTGATGAGCTTAGGGGTTACCCTTTGCAGTCTTTATTTAGCCTCCGGGACTTCAGTCCCAGGGCAAGGGAAAGCTAAAGAATAAAGTAGCATCATCATATTTATAGTAGACAGCAATCCTGGAGAAGGGCATGGCAACCCACTCCTGTATTCTTGCCTGGACAATCCCATGGACAGAGGAGCCTGGTGGGCCCCAGTTCATGGGGTCGCAAAGAGTCGGACACGACTTAGCAACTAAGCACTAATCCAGAAAGGGAGGACAGAATGGGTGGAGTGGAATGATATTCAGCATGCAAATTCAATCACTAGGAAGGTGATTGACAAATTTAAGGTGTAAGGAAAAGAGAGAGGGGTGTCGTGAGTGACTATCTCGTCTGCCATAGAAGCAGAGATTCAAAGCAGTGATATTTCATGTTGGAGGTCATGCAGTGAGAGAGGGGACTGAGAAACCCGGACTCTTGAGCAGTTGCGTTACTGGCCATCAGTGAATTTCTGTGGAATGGTTATGAAAACAGCACGCCCCAGTGTTTTTACTGAACCTTGGTCTCTTTCTTCGAGGAAATAATAACTGCCAAGGTCCTTTGAGGTGATCAGTTCAAGATTCAAAAATGACAGCATGCTGTGTTGAATAGATAGGATTCACTTGTTTTTCCCTGTTGAGACGGGCCCTGTGGCAGGTGAATCATGGTTCATGTTGCAAACCACCACCTCCACCCATGTGGAAGAGGCAGCCTGGTGGGTGATGTGGTGGAAATTCAAGAACCCTAGTTTGAATTCTAACTCTCCTGTCAATCAGCTTCTTTGCTGAATTAAGACACAGGGTGTGGAGAAGAACCAAAGGCTTAGCTACACAACGGGCTACCCAAGATCCAAGGCTCAAGTTGGGTGGCTTGGGATTTCCAAGTTGGTCAGTGCATACACCCAGCTGAAGAAATAAACCAGGGATTAAAATTCAAAAGGAATTTTTAAAATATTTATTTATTTGGTTATGTTGGGTCTTAGTTTCAGTATGCAGGGTCTTTGTTGTGTCATGAGGGAACTTTTGATGGAGCTTTCCGTCTCTAGCTGTGATGCGTGGGCTCAGTAGTTCTGGTGTTTGGGTTTAGTTGCCCCATAGCATGTGGGATCCTAGTTCACTGACCAGGAACCGAACCTGTGTCCCCTGAGTTACAGAGTAGATTCTTAAAAGTCACCTCAAATGTATTTTTAACATTAGTACAATGCCTACTCTAAACCTTAAACCCAAAAGACTGGAAATTCTGAGAGCATACATTCTCTCACTAAATCCACGCTACCAACAACTTTCCTCTCAGTTTGATCTTCACATTCTTCTGTCTCATGAGCTGAGTGGAACACAGAAAATCATTGAGTCCACTCCACTTAATTTACAGATAAGAACATAGAAATCTTCACAGTGGAAACAATTTGCTTACAGATGCAGAGCAAGTTAACAAGAGAACAGTAACTAAATTCCTAGTGTCCCAGACTTCTAGGGCAGTGTTCTTTCTGCTCGGCCAGGCTGTGCTTTCTAGTATATATTCTGCCTGTTAATAGTAATAAAAAATGTCTCTGGAAAGGATTTATTCATGTGACAGATAGACATTGACAGTCTCATTTGTGCCAGACACTGTTTTAGCCTCTGGAAAAACAACAGTCAATAGTATAGGTGAATATTCCTGCCTTCATGAAACTTACACCATAGTAGAGGAGGCCAGAGAAGGCAATGGCACCCCGCTCCAGTACTCTTGCCTGGAAAATCCCATGGATGGAGGGGCCTGGTAGGCTACAGTCCATGGGGTCGTGAAGAGTTGGACACGACTGAGTGACTTCACTTTCACTTTTCACTTTTGTGCATTGGAGAAGGAAATGGCAACCCACTCCAGTGTTCTTGCCTGGAGAATCCCAGGGACGGCAGAGCCTGGTGGGCTGCTGCCTATGGGGTCGCAAAGAGTCGGATACGACTGACATGACTTAGCAGCAGCAGCAGCAGCAGAGGAGGCAGGGAACAAGATAATTATGTATAGTTTAGAGCATTTTAGATACTGATGCATTTTAAGGATCAAAAGTCCTGCAGGTAAGGGCATACAAAGTATGGGTGGGGGAGGTTAAAATTTTAGAGAGTTGCCAAGGAAGGTCTTACTATGAAGATGTATTTTGAGTAAAAACCCAAAGGAAGTGATGAAGCCACCCATGTAGATATCCAGGAGGAAGCATCTAAAACAAGGAAAATGAAAGGGCTCAGAGTTGGGGGTAACACCTGGAATGTTGGGTTCAGCAAGGAAGGTGATGTGACTGACATGGAGAGAATGAAGGGGGAAGGATTCAGATATGAGGTTAAAGGGGAAATGGGATCTAGCCCATGCATGACTGTGTGAGTCAAAATAAGCACTTGGGTTTTTATTTTGATTAACATGGGAAGCCAGAGTGAAGGGGGAGCCCTGAGTGTCATTGGCTGGGCTTGTGTATTGAAAGTAGGCTAAAGGGGCGACAAGGGCAGAAGCTCATCAGTTAGGAAACTATTGAAATAATCAATACAAACTCTGATAATGGCTTGGATCAGAATGTTAGCAGAGGGTTTGGTGGAAAGTAATTGAATTCTTGGTATATTTTGAAGGTAGAACAAATAGGATTTGCAAGAAAGCTGGAAGTGGGGAATGAGAGAGGAGTCCAGGATTATACCAGAGCAACTGGAAGGAGAGAATTGCCATTAATAAAGCATGTTTAGGGGGGAATGGGGAGAATTTCATGAGCTCATTTTTAGACATATGTTTAATTTAAAATGCCTATTAAACATTCAGGTGGAGATGTCAGGCAGGAAGTTAACTATGTGAATCTGGAGTTTGTGGGAGAAATCCAGGCTGGGGATAAGCATACGACTGTAGAGGGATGGTATTTAAAGCAAGCAATGGGATGAGATCAGTTGGGGAGTGAGCCCTGGAGCATTTCAACATCCAGATGTCAGGGAGATGCAGATGATCCAGCCAAAGAGGCAACAGAAAGCATCAGTGGGAGAAAATCAGGTGAGTGTGGCATCCTGGAAACCAAGTAGAGAAAGTGTTTTTGCAAAGAGAACAGAATGAACTCCTGTATCAAAAGCTGCTGGTGGGAAAGGGTCAGATTAGGACTGAGACGTGCCTAGTGGACCAATGCATATGTCGCTCTTCACCTTGACGAGAAGAGGTGGTGCCAGGTGTTTGAGAGGAAGGAAACCTGGTGCGGTTTGGACAGAGAACAGGAGAGAAATTGAAGACTAATTTAGGCACACCTTCCAGGAAATGCTGCTGTAAGGAGGATGAGAGAAAAAGGGTGCTATTGACAAAGGGGAAGATGGGAGTCACAGCAGCATGTCTGTGTGCTGATGGATCTGACAGAAAAGGGGGCAGGAGGGAATGATGCAGGCGAGGGAGGCAGACTTGCTGGAGGAAGTCCTTGCCTGGGTGAGAGACCATGATGTTCTTTTCTGAACACTTCATTTTTATCAAGTGGGAAGCAAGTCAGAAGCTATGAGGTAAGATGGAGAAGGTGCTGGGGGTTTGAGAAGAAATGAGAAAGGATGAAATAATTATCCAGGAGAGTGGGAAGGAGAATGGCCAGGGGAAATGTAGTATGATGGCAGCTTTAAGAACTTACTTAGTGATTGCGAGTTTAAAGAGAAATCAGTAATTGTGGCCGGGGTGTGTTTTGTGGCCTCTCTTGTACAAGTTCTGCCCCTAAGTAGCTGAAGAGCTAAATCTGCCTGGGATTGTAGTTTAGGAAAGCAAATGTGATGAAACGGTATGCATTTGGGAGTTCAGAACTTGGGGAAGGAAAGGAAGGGTTGTAAAAAGAAAATGATTATAATGACTAATCATACAATTTAAGCTGGATAAGGAGGTGAGTGAGGCCATAGGTCAAGGGACTAAGGACAGTAGAAAGATTTTGGGACTACTGTATTGAAAATCAGATAGAATCAAAGATTGCTGAAGACAGGGAGTCCAGGAAATGAGTTAGAAATTTTGGAAGGTGTAAATAGAGTGGGAATTAAGCTTTTGGTGGATTGGAAATGATAGGACCTTCTGAGGTCTAGGTGATGACCATGAGAGTGAGTAGGTGAGGAAGGCAGTGGGTCCTCAGAGGAGAGGAGGTTAGGACAAGGCCAGAATGCTGGAATTATAATTTTCTGCAGTGACCAGGCACCATTCAGAGCTGGAGATCCTGGGACACTGGAATTAGGATGGCATTCCTTACCAGGAGTTCTGCATCCATTCCACAGCAAGGACCACTCATGCTCTCTGTTTTGTTTTTTTTTTAATTGAAATGCTTATTTGTTCAGGATTGGAGCAGGTGTTAGTATATAATGTTTGCTTATACCTATTTCACCTGTTTCTAAATAAATGGAGAAAATTATATACATATATATACATATACTGGAGAAGGAAATGACAACCCACTCCAGTACTCTTGCCTGGAGAATCCCATGGAGGGAGGAGCCTGGTAGGCTACAGTCCATGGCATCACAAAGAATCAGACACAACACATGTAATACATTCGTGTGTATATGTATATACATATGTGTATTTATAAACACATATATAATTTATATGCATATAATTTGTGCATGTGTGTTCAGTCACCCAGCCATGTCCAACTCTTTGCAGCCCCATGGACTGTAGCCTTCAGGCTTCTCTGTCCATGGGATTCTCCAGGCAAGAATAGTGGAGTGGTTAGCCACTTCCAACTTCAGGATATATAATTTATATGTATATGTGTACATGTATATATATATATATACACACACACACACACACATATATATATATACACATACATATATATGTTGTTGTTGTTCAGTCACTCAGTCATGTCCGACTCTTTGCGACCCCATGGACTGCAGCATACCAGGCTTCCCTGTCCATTACCATCTCCTGGAGCTTGCTCAAACTCATGTCCATTGAGTCAGTGATGCCATCCAACCATCTTGTCCTCTGTCGTCTCCTTCTCCTCCTGCCTTCAATCTTTCCCAGCATCAGGGTCTTTTCTAATGAATTGGCTCTTTGCATCAGGTGGACAAATTATTGGAGCTTCAGCTTCAGCATCAGTTCTTCAAATGAATATTCAGGGTTGATTTCCTTTAGGATGGGCTGGTTTGATTTCCTTGCAGTCCAAGAGACTCTCAAGAGTCTTCTCCAGCAAAGCATTAATTCTTTGGTGCTCAGCCATGCATGTATACACACACACACACACACATACATACATAAATACATATGTAATTTGTCTTTTTGGTGTTAGGCATGGCCATGTGAATTGCTTTGGCTCGTGAGGACGGAAATAGGTCACTGGAAAGTGAAAGTGAAAGTGAAGGGCTCAGTCGTATCTGACTCTTTGTGACCTCAAGGACTGTAGCTTACTACACTCTGTCCATGGTATTTTCCAGGCTAGAGTACTGGAGTGGTTTGCCATTTCCTTCTGCAGAGGATCTTCCCAACCCAGGGATCGAACCTGGGTCTCCTGCACTGTAGGCAGACACTTTACTGTCTGAGCCACTGGAAGGCAGCATTTATTTGCAGAGTTTGATCTGTCAGTCTTACTCATCCCCTGCCATACTGACTTGGTAACATGAGTTGACCCAGGAGTTGTCTCATGTACCTGACCATGATGTGGAGAGCCACTGCCTAGGAGACTCAACTACACTTGCAGTGGACTTTGTGTGAGTGAGAAATGCTCCATTGTTGAGATGAGAATGTTGTTTTCCAATGGAGCACAAGTGAGCCTAGGCTGGCTGGCATTTGCATCACTCTGTAGTGGTGTGGCTGGCCCTGTGCCAATGTCTGAGGACCCAGAGATGAATAAAGCACCTTCCTTGCCCTCATGGTGCCAGGGGTGAGGGACAGGGTGGAAGAGAAGAGGTCTCACACCAGGGCCAGCTGCAGGAGAACAGAGGAGGCTTTGGAAGCAGGCTTTGGGGGCACAGGTATTCTTGCTTTTGCTAGACTTCTGTAGCCCCCCACAATTAGGTCTTATGCTCACTTTCCTGACTTTCCATTTGAGCTCCTGGGCTCCATTCAAGGAATCTGTGTTGAGTGTCAGGTACCATGCTAAAAGTTAAATGCAACAGTAAATGAAGCAAACGACCTCTGTCCTCCTGGGATTAGCAGTTTAGTGGAAAAGGATGTTAGATCATTAATTTACAGCTGGAGTGACTGTTCTGCAGGAGCCATGTACACCAGGAAACCCAACCTGGATTCATCCAGGAAATGAGCAGCAGATGTCGTGGTGCCATATTATAACCAATGAATACAGCTTCTTCAAGTGTCCTTATGTGAGAGAGACTGTGCCCTGCTCAGGACACTGAAGACGATGTGACGGCTGAGGAAGGAGACAGGAAGTGAGTGGCAGGAGGTGAGGTTGTAGAAGAAAGTGAGGACCAGGGCCAGTCACTGGAGGTTTTACAGGCTAAAGGATTTGGATCTTGATTCTAAAGGCAATTGAAACAATCTAAAATCATATTCTTAGAGAGTAATATTCCCACATTTTCATTTTTAAGATCACTTGAGAAGTAGAATTCAGAATGGATTTGAAAGGAGTAAATGTAAATACAGTCAGTAATATAAAGAAACCTCTGTTCTTGGCAGATAAAAGAAGGTGCCAGCTTGAAAGGATGGCTTGGAAGGGGTTGAATATAAGTGGGCAGCTACAAAATATATTTTGAAAGCAAAATTCAATTTAATGTGTGATTACAGTTGATATGACAGGTGAAGGAGAGGGAAGATTCAAGGATAATTCCAGTGATCTGTACAACTAAAGGGATAGTAGTGCCGCTGCTGATAAAGGAAGACAATTCTAGGTGGGTGTAAAAGAGGGAATCCAATTTGAGGCCCGAAAGATCTGAAGTCTTCAAGTACACCCATCCCTCTTCAGAGAATACATTTCTCTGCACTTTGTGTTTGCATCCATGCCTACTTTTCCCATTTGATTATTAAAGCTCTGAGAGGAAAAGCCATCATCTCACATGCAGTCTCCTACCGCCAGGCTTGTAGGGTTGAACTATGCCTTAGGTAAATACAGGGGACTACCCTGGAGGTCTGGTGGTAACGTCTCTGTGCTTCCACTGCTGGGGGTGCTGATTCGATTTCTCATCCAGGAACTAATATCCCACATGGGAACAATACAGATGAACCTATTTCCAGGGCAGGAATAGAGATGCAGACATAGAGAACAGATATGTGGACATAGGGATTGAGGGAGGGAAAGTGTGAGTCACTCAGTCGTGTCCAACTTTTTGTAATCCCATGGACTGTAGCTAGCTCACCAGACTTCTCTGTCCATAATATTCTCCAGGCAAGAATACTGGAGTGGGTTGCCAATTCCTTCTCCGGGGGATCTTTCTGACTCAGGGATCGAACCCAGGTCTCCTGCATTGCAGGCAGATTCTTTAATATCTGAGCCACCAGGGAAGCCCAAGAATACTGGAGTGGGTAGCCTATCCCTTCTCCAGGGGAATTTCCCAACCCAGGAATCGAACCAGGGTCTCCTGCATTGCAGATGGATTCTTTACCAGCTACGCTACTAGGGAAGCCTGAGGAAGGAAAGTGTGGGACAAATTAGGAGATTAGGATTGAAATATACACACTGCTGCTGCTGCTGCTGCTGCTGCTAAATCGATTCAGTCGTGTCCGACTCTGTGCGACCCCATAGATGGCAGCCCACCAGGCTCCCCCGTCCCTGGAATTCTCCAGGCAAGAGTACTGGAGTGGGGTGCCATTTCCTTCTCCAATGCATGAAAGAGAAAAGTGAAAGTGAAGTCGCTCAGTCATGTCCAACTCTTCTCAACGCCATGGACTGCAGCCTACCAGGCTCCCCTGTCCATGGGATTTTCCAGGCAAGAGTACTGGAGTGGGGTGCCATCGCCTACCATGTGTAAAATAGATAGCTATTAGGAAGCTGCTATATAGCACAGGGAACTCAGCTCAGTGTTCTGTGATGACCTTATAAGGGTGGGATGGGGGGATACAAGGGAGACCCAAGAGGGAGGGGATATATGTATACATATGGCTGATTCACTTTGTTGTACAGCAGAAACTAATACAGTATTATAAAGCAATTATATGCCAATTAAAAAAAAAAAAAAAGACCCCACATGCTGCACAGTATGGCCAAAAAGTTAAAAAAAAAAAAAAAGAGAGAGAGAGAGAGAGAAGTGTGTCCTGACCCAGTGGATAACAAAATGGGCACATCTGATTCTTGGAGCCCAGGTTGAGAGAAGCTTGTTCACTTTGCCTCCACTCTAGGATCCATTCTTGGTTTCCTGGCCCCTGTATCACTGTGACATCTGGGTAAGTTACATCCAGGTTTAGTTCACCTGAGTGAGCACACGAGAAGTGGTTGTTTATTTCTCAACCATCTGAACAATTTGTACTTCTTCAATTCGAAGGCTTCACCTGAAACAGGCACTAAGTGTTTTTAAAACTTGTCTTCTTGGTAGAATTCTGATATATTCCATTTTCATCAGGCTGTAAGTGTCTCGAGTGAGAATTCTGTCTGATAGCAGCTTTACCAAATATGCTCTTCACCTCCTATAAAACCTTGGAGGTAAAAAGAAGAAACAGCTAGTTTCAAAATGAGTGCATTTATCATTATCTGTGCAATGTAGTTCATGGGCTTCAGAATGGACTATATCCCTTTGAAAATGCATATGCATCAGAGGATGACTTAAATATCACCATTAGTACAGTATTCTTCAGCTTAAGGCTTTGGTTCCTGCTAAAAGATAAATCCATCTCCCCTCCTCTCCACTTTCTCCTCTCAGAAATGCTGGGATAATGCCTCAAGCTATTTGCATTCCTTTACACTTGAGTTCCAGTGAGATTGTGAATCTTCCTTGAGCACAGGATTGCTTTAGAAAAACCATCTGGTGTTCTAGTAAGGGTAATGGGGCTTAGAGTCAAACATCCAGGGGCTTTGCACTCTGCCTTGCACCGTGAGGCTTTGGGAAGATAAATGGACTATTCTGGGCTCTCATTTGTTACCTATGAATGGGAGATTCTTATCTCCACTCTGGGTACCTGGTTGACCCCAACAATAACTTTTAATAGAGAGTTTTAGAATGCCTGTTCAAACCACTACTCCCTTTCTCTAAAGATGTCCTTCCATTTTTCCCCCAGACAAGAACCTAGTCTCAAGTGTTTGTCATCCAAGTGACTTTCTTCACCAGCCAAAGCTGAGCAGGCAGGGTGGACCCCGCGTCTCAGCTGGACCAATCACAGTCTCTCTTCCAGAATGTTAGAGCTGTGATTTAGAATCGGGATTTGAGATGACAGCTTCATCTGTGCTGGTGGGCTGCAGCCACCTGGGACCCATGGGGCAACCTTATGTTTTTTGAGTCAACTGAGGAGTCCCCATATCAAATATGCTGAGACAGAGGATGGAGTCAAGGTGCCAAGAAGAGCACGGACTAGAGGCTGCGCTGGGCCTGGGTTCTTACAAGCATTTCAGACCTTTGTTCTAGGCTTTTTCTTGTAACTAGACGTGACATTTTTGGCCTCAGGTTTTCTCTGATATTCTTGTACCTTTATAATAATCTTCCTCTTCTTGCCTAAGCTAGCACAGGGTGATTTCTATTCCTTGTAAGCAGAATGCCCTTATCAGATTAATACTCTGATGTAGGGGGCCACAAGGGCTGGAGGAAGGCAGCCCTTTCCTGTGGGAGTGATTAGGCATAAAAATAGCTGACTGTAAAGCCCATTCACCGCCACTGGGTTTCCATCTACTGATTTAGCAGGGGTCCCACTGTAACTAAAACTTCCTAGTCTAAGGGCCATTTTTTGCTTTGACTTTTTTTTTTAGCTGTCTGCAACATTCAGTGACTTAAGCAAACTTTTTTTTCTTTCCTGTAATAGCATTTTATTTTGTTTATGCATCTTTACACCTTATCAAGTTATAGATTGATAGAGAATAAAAGGTACATGTTTAAAGTGTCCAATTTAATGATTTTGGTACCTGCATTCAGCTGTTTTTGCTTTATTGACTATGCCAAAGCCTTTGACTGTGTGGATCACAAGAAACTGTGGAAAATTCTGAAAGAGATGGGAATACCAGACCACCTGACCTGCCTCTTGAGAAACCTATATGCAGGTCAGGAAGCAAGAGTTAGAACTGGACATGGAACAACAGACTGGTTCCAAATAGGAAAAGGAGTTCGGCAAGGCTGTATATTGTCACCCGGCTTATTTAACTTATATGCAGAGTACATCATGAGAAACTCTGGGCTGGAAGAAGCACAAGCTGGAATCAAGATTGACGGGATAAATATCAATAACCTCAGATATGCAGATGATGCCACCCTTATGGCAGAAAGTGAAGAGGAACTAAAAAGCCTCTTGATGAAAGTGAAAGAGGAGAGTGAAAAAGTTGGCTTAAAGCTCAACATTCAGAAAACAAAGATCATGGCATCCGGTCCCATCACTTCATGGGAAATAGCTGGGGAAACAGTGGAAACAGTGTCAGGCTTTATTTTTTTGGGCTCCAAAATCACTGCAGATGGTGACTGCAGCCATGAAATTAAAAGATGCTTACTCCTTGGAAGAAAAGTTATGACCAACCTAGATAGCATATTGAAAAGCAGAGACATTACTTTGCCAACAAAGGTCCGTCTAGTCAAGGCTATGGTTTTTCCTGTGGTCATGTATGGATGTGAGAGTTGGACTGTGAAGAAGGCTGAGCACCAAAGAATTGATGCTTTTGAACTGTGGTGTTGGAGAAGACTCTTGAGAGTCCCTTGGCCTGCAAGGACATTCAACCAGTCCATCCTAAAGGAGATCAGCCCTGGGATTTCTTTGGAGGGAATGATGCTGAAGCTGAAGCTCCAGTACTATGGCCACCTCATGAGAAGAGTTGACTCATTGGAAACGACTCTGCTGCTGGGAGGGATTGGGAGCAGGAGGAGAAGGGGATGACAGAGGATGAGATAGCTGGATGGCATCACTGACTCGATGGACATGAGTTTGAGTGAACTCCGGGAGTTGGTGATGGACAGGGAGGCCTGGCGTGCTGCAATTCATGGGGTCACAAAGAGTCGGACATGACTGAGCAACTGAACTGAACTGATTCATCTGTGAGAGCCTCACACAATCAAGACAATGAATGTATCCATTACTCCCTGAAGGTTCCTGGTGCCCCTTTGCAATCATTCTCTCTTCTCCTCACTCTTGGTTTCCCAATAGCCACAGATCTGTTTTCTGTCACTATAGGTTAATTTGCATTTTTTAGAATTTCATATAAACAGAATCATATCATATGTGCTCTGTTCAGAAACCAGTCCTTCAATAAATATTTGATAAATATTTGAACACTTTGGCCCTGAGGATACAGCCAAGAACTGGACAGATATAGCTCTTGCCATCATAGAAGTTTGATCTAGAGAGTTGAATATTGAATAAATAATCACAGTAAAGGCTGTTGTGTGTTTTCATAAGAGGAGAAGCAGGAAAGGAGGTATATACCAAGGGATCTAACCTCAGGTCTTATGAGAGGTCTGAAAATTTATTAGAAATAAGACCAATTAAAGTTACAGGGGTGGGAGTGGGGTCCAGGCAGAGGGTACAGAGTGGGAGAAGTTCAGAGGAAGGAAAGAACCAGGCATATTTAGGGAACAGAAAGAGGGGCAAAATGGTGGGGCATGGGTGGGGTGAGCAGTAAAAGAGGGTATGGAGAGATTGGCAAATCACTGTTATCTTTAGGCTTAGATTCTCTTTCCTCCTCACTGCTGACCTCATCCAAACTTTCCAACAGTTCTTTATCTTCTTTCATTTCTTTGCCAGAATGTTTGCTCCATTATGGTTGAAGCAAAGAAAAAAAGTAGAGAAGAAATTGAATTACCTGTAGTCACACAGCTATCTGGAACCAGGGTGTGGTTATAACTAAGTTCTCTGACCTCCAAGATCAATACTTCTGCACATCCTGGTGGTAGGACAGAACATCAGTTACCCAGGGCTTCTTAGCACCTGACACCATAGCAGACTGCAGGACCGCAGTAGAAATCAAGGATGTGACAAGTGTCAGAGATCAAGGTTGAAAGAAGTTGTTTCATTGACACATAGACAGCCCCACGCCACTTAGCACTTGATTACCTACTGGCAGTAGGTAAACAGTAAAGCCCATTTATGCCATCCCTTACATTTTTCTTCCATTTAATGAAGTAATTAATGCTATAAAAAGCTATGAAAATATAAATGTAAGAAAGCATGTTGCATAATTAATAATATATACATATGCATGGCAGGGTGTTTCTTTCTGGCATACATATGCATATATCATTAATTGAAACTTAATCACTTTGTTTCACTGCCAGGGTATTGGTACATGCCACATTACCTGTATATCAGTTCCCAGCCTGATTCTAGGGTATATTAAGTTAATCCAACAGAGGACCATTAGGGTCTGGGGGGGAAAGTGCTGGGCAAGAAAACTGGGGTTCTGACTGCTTTCCAGACTTTGCATGAATTCACTATATGACTTCACTTACTTTCCTCTGGGCCTCAGATCCACCACTTATCAAGATGGGGGTTGGACTATACTAGTCGTTTATATACAACAAAGGCAGCTCATCTCTTTATTCAAATAAAACCTAAGTGGGAACTGATGTGGAAGACATGAAGTAGAATCTGCGTTCAGCTTCGAGCAGGACCTTCCTTCCCATGTGAGGCTTTCTTACTCCATGCTCCTTCTGTGGCCTTCAAGGATTCTCTATTAACTTGCAAAGTGCCTGGCCAGACCATTGGCAAAGTCCCTGGCAGCACTTCTCCTTCCTTTCAGGAATATCTCCATGTAATACAGTGGGGAAAGTGGATGAAGAGTAGACTGAGTTCCATTGGGACTCTGTTCCCTGTGAGCACTATGACCGCACATCTGTCTTTTCTCAGTTTGCTTGTCTTTCTTCCTGTCTTTCAAGAAAGAAAGTCATCTTGTTCCCTCTGATCACATAGAAATATCAAGCTAGACAATGTAAATCACAGTGCTCAATGTCAAGTGGACAATGAAAGACAAAAACATTCTTTCACTAAGGGTTAAGGGCTGAATCCAATGCTCTGCCACTTACTCTATGACCATGAGTAAATTACTTAAGCTTTCTGTGTGGTGGTTTCCTCATCTGTAAAACGGGCATCATAATATCATCTATGCATAAGTGGTTGGGTTTCTGTCTCTATTAAACTTAAGAGCAGTGTCAATGTGCAATAAACTTTCACCACTGTTACTTTTTTTTTTTAAGTTCTTTTATTATCAACATTGGTGGAAAGCATGAGGAGGCCTGAATTTTATCTTGAACTTGGCGGCACTAGTGGTAAAGAACCTGCCTGCCAACGCAGATTAAACGTAAGAGTCACCAGTTCGATCCCTGGGTTGGGAAGATCCCCTGGAGGAGGGCATGGCAACCCACTCCAGTGTTCTTTTTTTTTTTCATTTTATTTTATTTTTAAACTTTACAATATTGTATTGGTTTTGCCAAATATCGAATATTGGAAATAAAAGCAAAAATAAACAAATGGGACCTAATTAAACTTAAAAGCTTCTGCACAACAAAGGAAACTATAAGCAAGGTGAAAAGACAGCCTTCAGAATGGGAGAAAATAATAGCAAATGAAGCAACTGACAAACAACTAATCTCAAAAATATACAAGCAACTCCTACAGCTCAATTCCAGTGTTCTTGACTGGAGAATGCTCATGGACAGAGGAGCCTGGCGGGCTGCAGTCCATGGGATCACACAGAACTGGACACGACTGAAGCGACTTAGCACAGCACAGCACTACTCCCTAAATATGAGTCCCAAGACAGTGGTGCCCAACCTTTATGGCACCAAGTGCCAGTTTCATGGAAGACAGTTTTTCCATGGACCAGGGGCAGAGTGGGAGGATGGTAATGCCAGTGATGGGTAGTGGATGTAAATGCAGAGGCAGCTGTGTGCGCTTGCCCACCCACTGCTCGCCTCCTGCTGTGTGGCCTGGTTTCTAACAGGACAGCTACCTTGAGCTGGGGACCCCTGACCTAAGCAAATGAAGAGGCCCACCTCAGAGAATTCTACCAATCACATGCTGCTGCTGCTAAGTCGCTTCAGTCGTGTCCGACTCTTAGCGACCCCATGGACTGCAGCGTACCAGGCTCCTCCATCCATGGGACTCTCCAGGCAAGAGTACTGGAGTGGGGTGCCATTGCCTTCTCCGACCAATCACATGGGAGAAGAGATAAAATGAAACACGGATGCTAAGATGCTTTGAGAAAATAGTACATCTTTACAAATAATGAGTTTAACTATGCCTTCTGAAAAATAAGCCTAATTAAGCAACAGTATTCAGAAATGATCCTGAGGGTTAAATGGAGAAGATAACAGATTTAACAGGACATTCAAATTCCCTATCACAGTTTTAGTTGAAGCATGAAGAAAATAGGTGCTACATTTTGAGGTACGTCTTGTACAGGATTTGCAAAAAAGGAGATGGCAGATAAATCATTTACCACCCGAGTTAACCACCCACCTCAGCCTGTAAAGGCAGAGAGGCTGAGGAACAGAGAACAGAGAGACTGAGAGAGGGTTTTGGAGGAAAATGTTCATGTTCTGTGAGCTTGTCTGGCAAGGGGGAGGCGTGGGCAGCTGCCTGTCCCTCACCTGAAGCCTGGGTAGCGGGGCTTTAAGATAAGACTGTTGAGAAAGAATCTTTGTATTTCTTCGAGTGTGACAGATGGAGGGATGGGGTGTTGGGGAAGCAGACTGGTTATCATCCCTGAGAAGCTGACTGGCAGAGCAAAAGAGAGGACACAGAGGTGGAGCTCAGTGTTCCCAAAGAGAGATTCCCAGGGCAGAAGCCCCCTCAACAGTCCCAGTGGGCCAGATGTGCACCATGGGTGATAGGCACTGGAATGGGTCACCTTAGGCACCTCCTCGGGCCCTCCTGGAGTAGTGAGAAGGGCTCACCCCAAAGAGGGTGGAGCTGTACTGCCTGGTTCTCAGGGATTAGCAAGGAGCTATAAGTAATGAGGCAAAACAGAGCATTAGCTTTCTTCACGGGAACTGTAGATGCCAGACATGCATTAATAAAAGCTCTCTGAACATCTCTCCCCAAAGAAAACAGTCAGCTGTGACCATCTCCCAGGCCCAAGGGGTGCAATACCAGCTCATGTAGCATCCATTCAGTCAGAACTTCCCTCCTGCTCGCTCCACCTCTACTCTCAACCGGAAAGAGTCAGAAAATCTTGGTTAGCAAAATGGAGCTAGGATTGAAGCACAAGGTGGGGAAAGAGATTAGAAACCATCCAAGGTCTGTGTCCCTGTCCAACATTTACAACTTTATACTTATATAGTGTATAAATTGGATAGGAGAAGACACTTTTCTTTGGCATTTGACTATTACATGGGACTAGATATTTCAGTCTCTGGATGAAGGCTGTGCATATTACCTGGGAAAAGTATGAGACCATTGTGGGCATGAGTAGCTGGTTCCTCTGTTTAAAGGGACAGAGTGAAATGAAAATATAGTCGCTTGATGATAATATCTCTTAGGCAATGACTTTCAAATTAATGGCTACTGGGTGCTAAATATAAACTACATGTTATGAAAGGCAGATCTCCTTTTGCCCAAAGGGATAGAAAAATTTATTGTTGTTGTTTTAATCTGAGAAAGAATGGAAACAAAATCAGTTTCAGCCCTTAAGCTGTATAAATTATAAGGCTGCTACCAAGATGTCAAGGACAGAGAATTAAGTTGTGAACTCAGGGTGATTCTGGAATAGGGCTGGTATATAAGTTAAAAATTTACCTCCCCAAATTATGTGATTTTAGAGGGATTGGAGGGTTCCCTTATATCCCCTACCCTCTGCTTAAAAGTATATTCTTAACATTGTGTTTGATGCTTACAACTGTTCCTTTTGTTTTAAACTTCTGGTGTCTGAGACAATTAGCTTCCCTATGGGTGAGTCATGCTTTGCCATCCTCAGTTATTTATGCCCCAGGCTAGATGTTTATGAAGCATTTCTGAATTCAGGCTTTCATGGAAGAGAACGAAAGTTGGATGGCCCCTGTGACCTTGAGGGAAGTCAAAGAATGTTCGTAAAGGAAGAAGCACTACACGGTCTACAAGAAGCTTGCTTGGGCAACCTTCACCTGACTCAGATAAACTGCCTCCAGAAGTTTACTGTCATTCATTCCCTTTACTCTTCTTTGATTTTCTTTAAGCCATGATAGAGTGAAGAAGTTGAACGTGTATCATAGCATCAGAATATCAGAAGCAAACCCAAGATCATCTAGATTTGGGAAGGTAATCACATTTCATCTTGCATGTTAATTCCCAAAGTGATCCTGACAGCCTGGCCCATGGATGGAGGACCCTAAGGCCCTCTTCTCATTGACTATATCAATGAGATATCAATCGATGATTGACAGGAGGTGAGGGAAGCACACACTCCTTCTCTTCCCCGACCTGGATCTCCACAATCTGCGACCTCGGAGTCTTTCACTGTTGCCAAACTAGTCCCATTTCTTGCCACTTACAAACCAAAACTCATAAATGTCCATAGAAAGGAAAGTTGCCGTTAGTCAGAATCAGGATCAGAAAGTTGTCTTTTTTTTATGACTAACCCTGCCTGAGTGAGGTGAACAGAAGGAATGAAGATGAGGGAGGGCTTCACATAGGAAATAACACTGTAACATGGGCTTTGATGGGTGAATAGGAGTTCTTAAGGAAAAGAACTCATGAGGAAAGCAACAGGCTTTGAAGTCAGAATGAAATGAGTTGAAATTGTGACTCAGTTGCCAGCTGCGTGAGCCTAAGTAAGTCACTTCCCCTCTGTGTGTGTGTTTCCTTACCTATAAATTAGGAATGATAAAACACAGTAAGTGCTCCACAGTTATTGTGAAGATTGGTGACAGTGCCTATAAGTTGCTTAGCAGACTACAGGTGCTCAATAAATTGGCAAAAATTCTTCTTTGGGGGCATCCATGTTGAGAAGTCTGAGGCTGGATGGGTCTGCCATATTTGGAGCATAGAGCGAAATTCTGCAGGCTCCCTCATGTTCAAGGGGTCAAGCTCTTTCCTGTCTCTTGCCCCAGTCTGGTCTAGTTCACTGCAACCATTGACTTGTCCAGTTGAGAATGATTAATTACAAATGGAGGAGTCTCAGTCCTAGCTTAGCCAGTCTGGAGACTTGGCTAAGAGAGCAGGCCAAGAGGTAGAGGGTTAGAGGGGAAATTGCTGGGCAATTGCTGGAATATTGGCAATCTGGGACATGATGGACTCAGTGTCCTCTATAAACTGCCTCCGAAGACTCTGCTCAGCCATCAGCATTTTCATAGAAAGAAGGGAAGTGCTTCCCTCATAGCTCAGTGGTAAAGAATCTGCCTGCCAATGTAGGAGACGTGGGTTTGAGCCCTGCCGGTAGTTCCCACATACTGCAGGGCAGCCAAACCCGTGTGCCACAATTATTGAGCCTGTGCTCTGGAACCTGGGAGCTGCAGCTACTGAAGCCCAAGTGCCATAGAGCCCGTGCTCCACAACAGAGAAGCCACCATAGTGAAAAGCATGTGTATCACAGTGAAGAGTGCCCCAACTCACCACAACTAGAGAAAAGTCTGCACAGCAATGAAGACCCCATATAGCCAAAAATAATGGGAAGAGGGGAAGTCATCTCAGTTAATCGCTGAGATACAGGGTCAGAGTCATCTCCATCCCCTACAACATGGAGGCTCATAGACTTCTTGTGATCTTTCTCGAGATGTTATCCTGTTCACACAGGTTGGCCACACAGTTTGTTCAGGAGATGACTGGAGGGGAAGTTAGGGAAGAGATCTGGTGATCTGTTAATTACTTCTTCTTCATTTCTACTTCTTTGATCTATGAAAAGCACCTACAAGTTAGGCAGGGTATCATGTGATTAAAAGATTTGAAAGGTGTGCTGGGGCTGGAAATGAGCAGAGTGTGGGGGTGCCTGGTTTAAAAGTTAGTTACCATATAGCTCTGTGGTAAAGTCACAAGGGGCTTCCTGCTGGGGGTGCCTGCAAGGAGCTGCTCACACCCTCTGCCTGCCTCTTCCCACACCCAGGCCGTCTGATATCCTATGTCCTTCTCTTTAAAATGGAGATAGCAGCATTCATGCCATAGAGTAATTGTGAGGTGTGAGTGAGTTAATGTGGGTAAAATGTTGACCTACATCCAGCTTATATTAATGTAAGTACTGAGTAGATGGTGATTATCAAGTATATAGCTTTCCAAGATGAGACTTATTCCCATATTTCAGGTCATTTTAAGGTGTTAAAAAAGGATTCCAACTGAGAAACACACCACCCCACGGCTGTAAATGGCCAAGCTAAGATTCAAATCTAGATTTGTTTCTGACTTCAAAGCCCTTGATTTTTCTACAGAACCATTCTAGGAACTCAGATTTTATTCTTTGAGTTAGTCTTGGAACTAGCACCTTGTCACTTTCCTGTCATCTCGTGGATGATGGGTGTCTGTGCTTCAGAGGCTTGTGTGGTTCTGGAGCTTTTATTACTATTGATAACCTCCACACATAAGAATGCTCTGAGGATTGACGAGTGGCCTGGAATGGGAGCTGATGTGTGTCCTCGTAACCTGATACCCAGCTCTGCAAATGGACTTGTCCTCCCCATAGCAGTGCCAGGGAGTAAATCTAGTCTACTCATGCAGTCATTGTTTATGGAGTCCTAGCTATGTGCTGGGCATTTTACTTAGCAAACAGCTGTGAACAAACAGTTATAGCCTGTACCCTAATGGAGTTTCTTGGTGACTCAGATGGTAAAGAATCAGCCTGCAATGTAGGAGACCTGGGTTCGATCCCTGGGTCAGGAAGATCCCCTGGAGGAGGAAATGGCTACCCACGCCAGTGTTCTAGCCTGGAGAATTCCATGGACAGAGGAACCTGGCGGGCTACAGTCCACGGGGTCACAAGGAGTTGGACATGACTGAGTGACTAACACTAGTGGAGCTTATAATCGAATGGGAAAGCAGGCACTGGAAACAGTCACACGAGTATATAATTGTCCTCTCATGTCCTGTGTTTTCACTTTCCCTGGTTTCAGTTACTTGTGGTCGACTGTGGTCCAAAAATATTAAATTGAATTCCAGAAACAATCTAGAAGTTTTAAATATCCTGCCATTCTGAGTATTGTGATTAAGTCTTAAGTCATTTTACTCCATCCTGTCTTGGATGTGAATAAGCCCAGTGCAACCTGCCTGTGAGTTGCTTAGTAGCTGACTCTCTTCTCAGATCAACTGTCCTGGTATCTCAGTGCTTATGTCCAGGTCACCCTTGTTTTCCTTAGTGATGGGTCCAAAGTGCAAGAACAGTGACGCTAGCAATTTGGACATGCCAAAGAGAAGCTGTAAGTGCTTTCTTTAAGTGAAATAGTAATGGTTCTTGACTTAATAAGAAATGAAAAAAAAAGGATATACTGAAGGTGTTAAGATCTACAGTAAGAATGAATCTTCTATTGTGAAATTGTAAAGAAGGAAAAAGAAATCCATGCTACTTTTGATGTCGCACCTCAAACTACAAAATTCCAGCCACCGCATGTGATATGTGTTTAGTTAAGATGGAAAAAGCATTAAATTTTTACAATACGATATTTTGAGAGAGAGAGCAAAAGAGAGATCACATTCACATAACTTTTTTGCAGAATATTTGTTATAATTGTTCTGCTTTATTGACATTATTGTTGTTAATCTCTTATTGTGTCTAATTTCTAAATTAAACTTTATCACTGTGTGTGCATTTGTGCTCAGTCATGTCCGACTCTTTGGGACTCCATGAACTGTAACATGTCCCACTCTGTCCATGGGATTCTTCAGGCAAGAGTACTGGAGTTGGTTGTCATTCCCCCCTCCAGGGGATCTTCCTGCCCGGGGATGGAACCTAGGTCTCCTACATTGCAGGAAGATTCTTTACCATCTGAGTTACCCAGGAAGCCCAAAACTTTATCACTGGTATGTACAATAATTAGGAAAAAACATAGTGCATATAGGATTTGGCACTTTTCACACTTTCTGGCAGCTACTGGGGGTCTTGGAATGTATCCCCCATTCGTAAGGAGGGACTTCAGTAGTTATGAGCTGTGATAATTGATATGAAGAAGTACAGGTATAACCATGGAACTTGACTAATTTGGGGAGTCAAGTTTTGAACCATTCTTAAACCCCATCTCTTTATTGATATTTTGGAGATGAGAAGAGTACTCACCTCATGCCAGTATTGCAAGGATTAAGTGATAGGATTAGTATAAGGCCCTAAGCACAGGGCATGGCCCAAAGAATAATAAGAATCCAGAAGTTAGTGATGGCTGCTTATGATCATCATTAATAGTATTCTCACCTTCTATGAAACAGACATCTGTCTTGAGACCTGAAGGAGATGGGGACATTTGTCAGAAGTCTCTCATTTCTATCCTGTCTCCCTTTTCTGCTCCTGCCAAAGCCAATTGGGCCTTGCACTGCTAAATCTCAGAACTATACAAAATAAGATATGTTACAGTCCATTCTGAAGAGTCAAGTGAGGTGAGTTTTCCAAGGTCAGTAGGAAAGTCGTGGCTGAGAGTGAAACCTGTCTGCTAATGCCCCACTAAAGCTCTTACGCTGTCTTCATTTCAAGGTGATAACTTAGTCAAAAACAAATTTCCCAAAATTGACAAAGTAGCCCAGAAGCAACAATCTAGATTCCGAATATGTGGCAAGGCTTTAGGAATTTCTGTCTTTTGATATATATATATATTTTTTTCTTTCTGTTACAACACCAAAGGCTCCAGTGGCCTGGACTGTAATTAGCAACTCCTGGTGTCTCTGGTTCCATCAGTTGCCTGAACCCAAAAGTCCTTCTGCCCTGAATGTCCCCACTCCACCCCCAGGAGTCATACTGAGAAAGTCGGTGCCAGGTGGAGAAGATTGGGCTGTGCAGATCTAAAATACCATTTGATGCTTGTTTTCAATTTCTAGCATCCAAATCAAGCAGAGCAGAAAACAAACGTGAAATGAGAAAGATAAAAGGATGCAGATTAAAAAGAGGGGGCCGGGCAGGGAGGAGCTAGGAGCGGTAGCAATTGCCACAAATGAAAATGCCTGGTAAAGATAACATCTGCATGGTAGCAGCCGTGTTTCCCAGATTCCTTTGCAAACCCAGCAGATAAACAGGCATGTGGGCCTTGTCTGAAGTGACTGATCACAGACGTTCTAATAGTCAAAGGAATCTAAGCTCTCAGTGAGACGCCTTTATTCAAGGAGAAGAATATCAGTTTTTATTCCTTTCAGCAGCTTGCGATCCATTTCTCCTTTATCATCACTCTACTTAAAGAGGATGCACACGAGCCATCTCACTAAGCACAGACTGCTACACTGCCCCATGTGGAGGCCCCTCGCTGCTCCCCGTGCTACCAGGCGTGAAAACCCATGACCTACCTTGTGTCAAGTTTTGCTGTTGTTCCATAGATCCTCAAGGAGCTTTGTGCTTTTAAACAGAATCGAGTTGGCATTGTCAGTAGATTCTTTACTATTTGTTCACAGTTTTTTTACTTCCTCATTGCCTCACTCGTTCATTCATTCATAGAGCTGTTGGGCATCTACTTCTGCCAGGCTCAGTACTAAGCACAGTGGGGTGTAGAACACAAGAGGCTAAGTCATCGCCTTGCTCCCCACCATGGAGTTTATGTTTTAGTCACTTTGGACTATGCACCTGTCTTACATTTATTAATTATGTTTTATCTGTTAGGATTTATGCCTGGTTCTAGGAAAGCTAAAATGAATGAGAACACAGATCCCCCACCCCAAATGTAGCTATACTAGGACTCAAGCAGATAGCTGTATTATTAAATGGCAGGGACAGTATGAGAGACAGGTTCAAGCACATTAACAATATGAGAGGAAATGTCTTTAAAAAAATAAAGTTGCTTGAAAGGCCTTGAATTCCTCTTTCTATTTCAGTTATTTGTGTGTACAGTAAATAGTTGAATACCTCAAAATGCTTAGAAGAGTACCTGGCACGCATAAGCCCTAGATTAACTGTCATCCATTTTTTTCTTTTTTTTAGCTATGCATAGTATTAGGGACATAGTAAAATAAGGAATCCGAAACCTAGAGGCAGTTACACCTATGAGGAAAACAAGACTAGGGAAATGAAGGGATTTTTCCAGCTGGAAGCAGAATGCGAATCTCCAGACACCTAGTCTGGTTTCTTTCCAACACGATGTTGTTGCACACACTACGAGCAGCTCAGTGGAATTCACTGCATGGGGCTCTATTTTTAAAAATGAATAATGAGTTTTTAACACGCTCTTTGTAGACAGGCCCAGGGAGCAAATGTGACTGAATTCATCCTTTCTCAGCTGTATCAGACCTAGAAAATTCTCCTGGAGTAATGCTCAAGGAGAGAGAGCTTGGGGTTCTGTCACCATCTGTTAAGTAAATACCACCGCTGGTCTTTATTTAGCAATCTCTCTTCTCAAGACCTCCATGCTTGAGTTTAGAGGAAGAGGATACAGGGCACAGGGCAGTTGGCCAACCTCAGGTAGGGGGGATGACCTCAAGAATAAAACCAAGGCCAGCCACATTCTTTGACACAACCGCAAAAGTTGTGCTGGTAACACCGCAGCTGGGGTCTGGAAAAAGCTTGGAGAACACAATCCCTCAGTCCTTGCAGCAGAGATATACAGTTTGGATATTTGAATCCAGGCACATCTTGCCTGTGGGTTACGTTTCCAAAGGCAGATATTGTTGAGCAAGTCATTCCGTCATGCTGAACCGTGGGTGGCAGCAGGTCGAGGGGACTGGGAACAGCCAGTGCTGGGGATATAGCGCAGAGGAGGCGTGGGGTGTTGGGGGAATGAGGGGCCAGAAGCCAGGCAGCCAAGTCACAGATGCTACAGGGTGAAGCCGTGTAGGAGGGTCAGAGCCGGTGCCAACAGGAGTCCACGGGAAATGAAGTCTGCAAAGTTTGGGGGCTTAACCATCAGACTGGAAATGGAGCCAAACCAGTCATAAGCTGCATGTTGCCAGCAGCAAGCAAAGGTCCAAGGCACAGAAACTGCTGCTGACCTGGCCTCCTCTGTTTCCTTCCATCCCATCAGAGCCGCTTGAGAACTGACCTAACCTATGGCCTCAGGATGTTATGTTTCAGCCACCGCTTGTTTCGGTTCCCGCGTAGGACTAGGGAACAGACAGAGCTCTGGCTGCGGCATATTTACGATGTTCAGCCTCAGTGAAAAAAGTCAGCAAGGAGAGAGCTCTTTGTAAGAAGTGGAAAGGAAGCATTTGTTCATTCAAATATTTCTTCAGCACTTTCTGTGTACCAAACACTGTGCTAAGTACTGGAGGTAAAACTGACAGACAAGAGCAGCCGTGGCCTGTGCCCTCAAGTACGTGTACAGCCTTGTGGGGGAGAAGAGACATTAACCAAAGATCTGTAAATTGAGAGACAGCGAGCCAGACAGACACCACCAGGATGTGTGCTCCAAGGGAGAAGCAGCCAGTGGTGATAGAGGGATATGAATTAGTGAGTGTGGGCAGGGAAAGCCTCCTGGGGAAGTGACGACTCAAGTTTGTTTGTTGGGGAAGGAGAAGCTCCCAATTTTTCTGCTAGTGGACTTTAGCAGGAGAGAGCAACGTAAGAGTACCTAGTTTATTTCAAAATTAAGTTTTATGTTTAGCGAATTCATTCATAAGGCAGCCCACTGTGTGTGAGATGCTGGGCAGACTCCCAGTTTAGAAGCTAAAGGCCCTGTCTTGGAGAAGGTCTATGGAAAGAGGCCCAAACCCACCCAAGGTTTTTAGTGAATTCCTCCTCTGGGCTGGATGCTTTCCCTTTGCTATTTAACCCTAAGAGGTAGCTACTGTTATTCCCATTTTACAGTTGGGGAAGCTGAGGTTGAGACAGGTAACTTACAGGGTCATGGAGCCAAACCTGCTTGTTACATCTCTACTGATTGCCAAGCCACGATCTTTTCATATAACACAATGCCTCTAAATCAACCCTATGTGAGAACTTACTGGAAGGATGTGGGATGTCAGCCGCCTTTTCCCACTTCAGCAAGGGTTCTGTTTAGACTTGGACTGGGGATCAGCTATGGGTTGTGTGTGTGCAACCATGAATATATGCAGTTTAAAATTGTCACTAAAAGTAGTACATGCACAAGCATGGGCACACCCACCCACACGGGGATCATCTTTAAATGACCTGGATATAAAAAGGCATCCTAAGCCATGAGGAACATAATTTTAATCTTACTTTGTTGGTTCTGACTACCTTTTAGGATCTGAAAAATGTGCAGGTTATCATAATAAGTGTCAATTATCACAGTATGATAACTGGCTTCATGTGCTACTTACTGGAATTTACCAAGTCATAAAAATGCCAATATTTAAAACCCACTAAGGTCTTTAATTATCATTTTTATTAATTTAAGGGCTTGTCAAACTGTATTCCATAAGCAACTGACTTCTACAAAAAATCAAGATGTGGAATCAAATGGGTAAAATAATATATTTGGTCAAATAAACAAGAAACATTTCATTTTAGTTTATTTTTAATTTAATTTCTATTTTATATTGGGGTATAGTTGATTTATAGTGTTGTATTATTTTCAGGTGTACAGCAAAGTGGTTCAGTTATTTATATATACCTATTCTTTTTCAGATTATTTTCCCATTTAGGTCATCACAGAATATTGAGTTGAGTTCCCTGTGCTATACAGTAGGTCCTTGTTGGTTATGTCAATGGACATGAGTTTGAGCAGACTCCAGGACATAGTGAAGGACAGGGAAGCCTGGCATGCTGCAGTCCATGGGGTCACAAAGAGTTGGATAGGACTTAGCTACTGAATAATAGCAAGTGTGTATCTGTTAATCCCAAGCTCCTAAACTGTCCCTCCCCTCATCTTTCCCCTTTGGTAACCGTAAGTTTGTTTTTGAAGTCTATGAGTGTGTTTCTGTTTTGTAAATTAGTTCATTTGCATCATCTTTTTAGATTCCACATGTAAGTGATATACCATATTTCTTCCTCTGTTCAACTTACTTAGTACAATAATGTCTATGTCCATCTCATTTTATTTTATCAGGGAAGCCCATTTAGCTATGGGATGGAACATACTCTCCTTTCCTGGAAAACAGGTTTTATAACGGGTTATTCCAGGCTACTTGTTTCATGCACAGGTATATAGGCAGAGACTAGTTCTTCCTCAACCCAAGATTATTGCCAATTTTTGGCATAGCTAGGACCCAAATCTGGGAATTCAGCAGGAGTTTAGGCATTGTCCTGACCCTTTTACCTGCCCTTACCTGGACTGACAGAGTTTCCCAGGTGGCGTTGGTGATAATCTACCTGCTAATGCAAGAGACATAAGAGACACGGGTTCCATCCCTGGGTTGGGAAGATCCCCTGGAGGAGGGCATAGCAACCCATTCCAATATTCTTGCTTGGAATATCCCATGAACAGAGGAGTCTGGCAGGTGAGAGTCCATGGGGTCACAAAGAATCAGACACAACTAAAGCGACTTAGCACACAGTACCTGGACTGACAAATTATAGTTTTGAGCATATTTGGGAGACAAAAACATATCATATTTAAATTCAGGTTTTCTTTTCATCTTCACTTCTTTTTTCTCTCTGTTCTAGGGTCAGAAATGAAAATGATAAAGCTCCATAAATGAGTTCTCCTAGGTTAAAAAAAAAAAAAAAAGACAAGAAAGGGAAGAAAGAGGTCTGATTTTAAGATTATTCAAAAATATAAGTAATTTACTGATATTGCCTGAGTTTTCCAGGACACAGAAGCTCCCTGGGGCTTTTGTCTCCTGTCTTTTAGGTCCTGGTGACTGTCCATGGATGTCAGTGGGCAGAGCATGGGCGGTAAACCATCAGAATCCTTGGTGATTTACATAGGAACCCATTGTTTCTCTAGCTTAGCTACCATGGCACTTTTTGCTTTAGACGCTGTGATTATGAAATGTCACCGTGGAAACAGTTCAATATTCTCTTCAAAATATAAAAGCAACTGAAATGAAAAGCTACCCGGAATCTCAAGCTGTCTTCAAGTCCAAGCTTTCCGTAGAAGCAAGCAGATTGATTTTGTGTAGGGCACTGCACACGCTTGTCCCCTAAAAATAATCTCTTCTCCCCTGCCTGGTGAGATGTCCAAAGTTCCACCATGAGGGAAGCGTGAGGCCCTTATTAGAAGGACAAATATTAGCAAAAGGCTTAGTGGGGACTGTTTGATAGTCAAGGGACAATGCAGATGTAAAGAAAAAGAAGAATAAGAGCTGGTGTGTCTGGAAATTTGCCCAATATCACCTCCATACTAGCTAGCACATGCTAGCAGCGTTCTACCTACAATGGAGTATTTTATCAGACTAAAAAATGGGCAATCAGAGCAACATGTTTGATGGACTCACAGGCAGGAATTTCACTTACTGAATTGAATTATGTTTATGTGCTGCACCAGAAAGACTAAATGAAATGCAACAGGAGATTTAAATGCAAATGTGACTCTCCACTTCACTCTGGGCATGTCCAGGAGTCAGTGTGAGCTGGAAGAGATTCACCTGGTGCTGCAGGGGTGGGGCTCAGGCCCCGCAGTGCTTTCACAGTGGGAGTAGCTTGATATGGTGTGACCCTCATGGGTGAAACACACATATTTTCATTTAGTATGGGAAAAGGCAGGTGAGAAAATGCCCTTTCTTGAGAACTAAATTAAAAGATTTTTAAGGGTAATTCGAACAGTTCAACGTTTTCTTATAACACTCTGATTATATGCTTAGCCCCATATATGATCTGACCAGTGAATCAGCCATCATTTTTTTATATACAACCCAGTGTCCTAAGTGGTTATTTGTCATACAGCTGATGACCAAATTGTCATACAGCTTGAAGGACCAAATTTCAAAGAGACTACCTCTAAGAGTCAATCCCAATCTTCTGTAATACAGTGATGTTGAGGGGACACTCACCAAGGATAGTGGAGATTTTCCTGTATGTACCCAATACCCATTCCCTTTTCCTCCTTAGCAAGCAAGACATCCCTGTGTTGTAGGGTATGGCAGTTTGCCCAGCTATAAGTGGTATTTCCTAGCCTCCCTCACAGATATGACTTATATGTGGAAATCATTGGTTAGGACTTGAAAGGAATTGAACTTTCCTAGGAACAATGCCCTCTTGCTCTTTTTTGCTTCCTTCTTCTAGCTGCCTGGCATATTCATTTAATGACTGGAGCTACAGCAGCCATTAAGTATCATGAGGCAGCCTAGATGAGAGTAGCTATTCAATAAAGTTGGTAAAACAGGGAGGAGAGAGATCATGAGTTGCTGATGACTGGATGTCTGTTTCTCTATGTCTTTTCCATGAGACAAAAATCCACTCATGATTTATTTAAGGCAGTGTTATTTTGGATACCTGTCACTATTCATCAGAAAGAACTCCTAAATGATCTACTACAGTTTTTGCAAATATTTCTACCATGTATCACTGAATAATCCTTGAAGATGAATTCAATTTTAGAGATGGAAGAAACTCTATTTTATTCTTTGGTCCAACTGTTCTATTCTTTAGAATAATAAATGCCAGTTATTTGTTTATTTAAAAAAATATCAAGTGTTTAGGATAGATCACGCTCAGGGAAACTGAAATAAAGAGAGGTGGTTCTTTCCTATGAAGAACTCACCATATAGCTGAGGAGTTCAGTAAAAAAAAAAACAAAAAAACCCTAAAATTCAGCCAGATAAGAACTGTAATGGAAGAATATACTAAGGATATTTTAGCAATATAGAAGTAGATTATCTGATTCACCTTTGGAAGGGCAAGTGACCTCAGGAAACTATTTTAAAGAAATGAGCCCAAGGACCAAGGTTCTGAGGAGTAGAAAGTTAAATAGAAGGAACCGACTGGCCAATGCCACATAAGAAGCTTAACAGGTCAAGGCCTCAACCCCAGGGTCTTAAATCCTACTGCTTTGTTCTTGCTACTGTATCAATTACTAAAAATGTTCTTTTATAGCCATGCCTTAACTTTATCCATTTTACTGAGCCAGGAGATGATCCCTCACACCTATAGTGAATAGCCACACTTGTGAGCAACTGAGGCTTCAGGACAAATCAGGGAAAATATTAATGAGATAAATATCTAAAAATATAAAATTAGCTAAATTTTTGTTTTAAGAAGGGTCCATGTTGTTAGAAAAAGGGTGATCATTCAGAAACACAGAAGGAAGAAAGAAATGCCTGAATTCCCATCATTCCAGAAAGCCTGGTTTAAAATAATAAAATCTCTTAATATACTACTTTAATGTGTACCCATAATAATTGGACACCAAGCAGAAAAATTCAGCTTCAATTTTATTTGTTTATAAATGAGATCAAGGGCCATATCTTAAAACTAGGCAAGATAGATAAAAAGCCAGGGACAGGTAGACAAATAGACAGGCAATGCATTAGCATTCCCTGAAAATGATACCCTTCAAACATCTAAGAGCTGCATGGGGAGGCAGAACACCACAGAGGAGAGCAGAGAAAGAGGAGGGCTGGTGGTGGCAGTGCCTAGCTTGAAGCTGAATCCAGCCTCTGTACGCTGACATAGAATTAAATCTCAGAGTCAGAGTTTTGGATAAAATAGAAAAGAATAGCTTCATTGCAATGCCAGGCAAAGGGAGCCAAGCAGGTGCATGCCCTCAAAGCTATATGTTTCAACCTGGGGCCGGGGAGGCAAGTTTGGTGAGGAATTTTATAGTAAGGGTTCAAGGGTGGCATTGCTGATAAGAATCAGGGGGTGTGTGAATCTGGCCTCAGGTGGTCTCCTTACAAAATTCTGTGGTTCTCAGGTTATTAACCTATGACCTCTCTGGAATGAAGGATGCTTTATTAAGTAGGTAACAACTTCCATTTTTGAGGGTTTCAGTTCTTCAGAAGAGCTCATAAATATTGTTATGTATATCCCTTGAGACAGAACCAAGACCCTTTCCCAAGGCTGTGCACTATTTATTATTTCCTCTGACTCTTCCTCCCTTATCTCTGCATCCCCTCCCTTCCCTGACTGGCAACTGTCTGAACCTGCTGTTTGAAATTTAGGGAAGGTCATGGAGGCTGAAGGTCAGGGGACACAGAAAGGCTTCCACACCCACGAGCCCCACAGGGTCCTGCTTGGTTTCAAGCCTCCTTCCATTGTCTGGGAAAATTCAACTCTGGTCCCAAGTAGCATATGTTACTCAATTTTGCGCTACAGGAAGAAGTTGTATCTGATAGGATGCTTGTGGCTACAGGTAATGGAAACTCTGTTTCACATTGGCTTGATGGTGAGGGCATTTATTACTTCACCTGAAAAGATACTCTGAAGAGGGCAGGGTTCAGAACTGGTTGATTCAGTATAATCCAACACCCAAGTTCTTTTCCTTTTCCATCCTCATTCTTGTCCTCAGGCTGCCCTTTCTTGGTCTCTAGATGGCTTCCAATGGCAATTGAGCAACCCCAGAAAAGGCCATAAAAAGAAACCTATTCCATGCATTGGGGCTTCCCAGGTGGCCTTAGTGGTAAAGAACCCGCCTGCCAATGAAGGAGACATAAGAGACATGTGTTCAATCCCTGGGTCAGTAAGATCTCCTGGAGGAGGGCATGGCAACCCACTCCAGTATTCTTTCCTAGAGAATCCTATGGACAGAGGAGCCTGGAGGGCTATGGTCCATAGGGTCGCAAAGAGTCGGACATGATTGAAATGACTTAGCACACATTCCATGCAAAGAGAATAAGTCCTTTCCTTCTGTCTGATCAGGTAGGTATAGGTCATGTACTCACACCTATTCCAGTAACATACTACAAAGCAACAACAAACTGCTTAAACCAGGCATTTGCAAACTATTTCTGAAAAGGGCCAGATCGTAAATAATTTAGGCTTTGTTGGATGTAAAATCTCTGCCACAAAAGTTCAACCCTGCCATCATCTTCATATGTAAACAAGCATGTGTATGTTTTAATAAAACTTGTATTATATATATAAAATTCATATATATATATATATGAAAAGTTCAGAATAGGCAAATCTACAGTCACAGAAAGTAGGTTAACAGCTGCCTAGGGTTTGAGGGGCTGGGGATGATGCATGGAGTTTCTTTTGGGGGTGAAAATTGATTATGGTGATGACTGCACGATCTAGTGGATATACTAAAAGCCCTAGAGTTGTACACTTCAAATGGTGAATTATACAGTATGTGAATTATACATCAACAAAGCTGTTAAAAAAATGTTAGGGACACTGAAATTTGAATTTCATGTAATTTTCACAAGTCAAAAAATACTATTCTTCTTTTGCTTTTTTCCCAACCAATTAAGATGCGGATTTTATATTAAGTCATTGTGGCTCTTCTTAGAGCCTGTAGCAAAGGAAAGTCTGGTGTGCTGCAGTCCATGGGGTCACAAAGAATTGGACCCAACTTGGCGACTGAACACAAACAAGACGCAGAAATCATTCTTAGCTTGCAGGTAGCGGGGACTGGCCAAATTTGGCCCGTGGGCTTTGACTTGCCAACTCCGGCTTAGACCAATCAAGGTGCCCTTTCAGAGGAAGGAAAGGAGTGTTCCTTTGAAGAGTCAAATGGGGAAAATTTTCACATTTGAAAAATTCAGGAGTCCCTCAGGGAGGAAAAAAAGAGAAATGGATGGCAGAAAGGCAAAGAGCTGTGCCCTGGAGACAGTTTAGAAAACATCTCTTATTGGCCAGTCATGATCCTGGGGCATGAAACCTTAACCCCAAGCACTTAATCAAAATAGTCTTTCTAATCCCTCCTACTTCCCTGGAGGAATTCTCATAAATAAAATTATCTCCAACTCATTATATTTCCAATGATACATGAGCATCCTCACAGATGTTCCCAGGGGTCTGAGAGCCAAGGGTACCTTTCCTGTCAGAGTTAGACATGCAGACAAATAAGCCATTTTGAGTCATTCCCTGTGGGCACTGCTGCTGAAACAAAGCTTCTAGGACTTACGTCACTTGCCTCTGTGGCAAGTAATGTTAAGAAACAAAGACTTTTATTTGATCCCTTTGGCGTCTATTTTAACTCTGGGATTTGCCTTCCAGAGTTGGAGAGGAGATGTGATGTAAAGGTCACAGGCAGAAATTCAGGAGACCTGGCCCCACACTGCTTCATGACCTTGGAGTGGTTCCCTTACTTACTTGATAGACAAGCGTGCCCACAAACATTAAAGATAAATTGTTCTTCTGAGCCCAGGAGATGAGAAGATGATTCTTTCTAGTTTGGAGGAGAAAAGAGGGTGCTTAGGGGAAGAGCATGTGAAATAAGGTTTCAGCTTGTGTGTGTGCTCAGTGTGTCCAACTCTTTGCAGCCACATGGACTGTAGCCCTCCAGGCTCCTCTGTCTGTGGGATTTTCCTGGCACAAATACTGGATTGGATTGCCATTTCCTTCTCCAGGGGATCTTCCCCTACCCAGGGATTGAATCCCTGTCTCTTGTGTCTCCTGCATTGGCAGGTGGATTCTTTACCACTGAGCCACCCAGGCTTTGGCTCCCAAAGCTTCAGGGAGTGGTGGTAACTGACAGTTTGGAGAAGGGACCTCAAGTGGCAAGAGGGTGCCATTGGTTTAGGGTTGAGGGAGGGTGCTGGAATGCTGGAAGGGGAGGGGCAAGGAAACATGGGAGGGGGTTAGGATGGATCAGAGGGGGGCCTCAAGGAGGAAGGGGGTGATTCAGCGGGGTGTGGTGGGGAAGAGCCACCAGGGCAAAGGATGCACACCTGGCACTTTGCCCTCTGCCCCAGCTGTGGCCTCCAGTCTCTGCTTTCCCGAGTGCAAACCAGGAAGAAACCCCTTGCCACAGATCCACTGTCCCTGCCTCCTCGTTGCAGTTTCTCTCATGTTCCCTTCCCTATGAAGAAGGACGGAGCTGTCTGCTTCAGTGTGTTAAGACCAGTTTATTTCACTTTAAAGTGAGAGAAATTGAGTTCACTGACTTTATAAGGCTCCTGGTGCACACTCCTTATGCTTTCTCACCGCTTTCCTAAACAAGCCCTTCCTTATCCATCTCAACCAAGCAAACAGGTAAACAGAAGCCTGCTCAGCATTTCCAAAGGGAGAGACCAGTCTCTTTCCAGGAAAGAGCGTTTTCCAAAGGTAGTAAAGAGCAGAGAACTGGGGGTGGGGGTGGAGGGGGGGTGGGTAGGGAGTTCCCTCAGGGATAATCAGAGGGGTCATTTTTCAGGCCGACAGGGAGTTGGGTCCCGAGGAAAGCGTGTTAACAACCTCGCCTTAGGAGTTGCACAAGGACACTTGCATTCTCGGTAATGGAGCCAGCCCTTCAGTCCTCCAATTGGAAACAGCTGTGGGCAGAGCTGGCCGTGGCCCCGGGGAGAGCAGGTGTTACCACTTGCTTCTACTCTGAGACATCCTGGAGCAAGCAGGCAGCGGGCTGCTCTGTGCCTCCAAGAGTCTGGGAAGAACGTGCTTTCCCTGTTTCCAAAAATTTCTGCCCTGCCCGAGTGAACTTGCCCTGTGAACTCACCCTGAAAATTTCAGTGGTTTAGTTTCTATGTGGTTTCTTCCAGCGTCCTCCTCAAGATGCTAGTGTCCTCTGAGAAACAGCATATGGAGGTGAGCCTTGGTTCAGTAGAGCAAGCCTTGTTGAAATGGCTGCTTAGGGTTTCTGAGCCTCAGTTTCTTCATCTGTGTATATGTGTGTGTGTGTGTGAGAGAGAGACAGAGAGGAGTCACTCAGTCACGTCCGACTCTTTGCGATCTTATGGGCTGTAGCCCGCCAGGCTCCTCTGTCCATAGGATTCTCCAGGCATGAGTACTGGAGTGGGTTGCCATTCCCTTCTCCAGGGGATCTTCCCGACTCAGGAATCAAACCTGGGTTTCCTTCATTTCAGGGGGATTCTTCATTGTCTAAGCCATGAGGGAAGCCCCTTCTTCAATCTGGGATAAATATTCAAAGTGGGATAATTATGATCTCCCCACTCAGCTTGTTGTGAGGATGAAGTGAGAGATGGGTAGGTGCCGGGCACGTGCTGTGTGTCTTTGCACACACTGCCATACCTTATCCCCACTACTGTCCTAGAGGAGGGGACAATCCACATTCCTATTTTAAAAGTGAGGACACTCAGTGCCCAGATATGTGTCAGGGTTGAGATTTGAACCCAAACAGCTTGATTTCAGAGCCTGAGCCCCATACTATACACCTGGATACACCATTAGGGCTCAACAAATAGGGGTTAGATACCCATAGCGTGTACAGTTTTGTAAGATCCCTCTTGTTCATCGCAAAAAGCTCCCAGACTCTGAAAAATTCTGGGGACCTGAGACAGGGCGGAAGAGAGGCAAGGGGACCTGTGCAGGAAGGGCCTGCTGCTTCAGGAATTGGACTGGACCAGTCCTGCTTGGTCGTGAGAGCTCCCAGGCGGGTGCACACAGCATTCCTGCCTGCTGGGCCAGCTAAGAGTCATATCCCATTGTCCCACCCACCAGGTTGGAATTAAGACCTAGAAGGCACAGACTGGGGGTAGCCAGGAGGCTTTAGGCCAGATTCTACTCTGATACATTTTGGCTGGGGAAAGTCATCAAACCATTGTGAGCCTCCATTGTTCTGTGAAAAGCTATACTGTAATCCTCTCTGCTTTCCTTCCTAGTAAGGTTTGCTTTTGTTTATTTATTCATTCCAGTTTTATTGAGATGTATTTGAAACATAGCTCTGTATAAGTTGGTCTTTCCTTGTGGCCGAGACAGTAAAGAATCTGCCCGCAATGCGGGAGACCCAGGTTCTAGCCCTGGGTAGGGAAGATCCCCTGGAGAAGGGAATGACACCCCACTCCAGTATTCTTGCTTCGAAAATTCCATGGACAGAGTAGCCTGGTGGGCTATAGTCCATGGACTTGCAGAGAGCTGGACACAACTGAGTTACTAACACTATCTTTCTTTTCTGTATAAGTTTAAGGCGTAAGCATAATGATTTTTAAAAGATTTTATTTATATATTTGGCTTCTCCAGGTCTTAGTTGTGGCATGTGGGATCTTTGATCTTCATTGCAGCATGTGGTATCTTTTATTTGCAGCCTGTGAACTCCTAGCTGAGGCATGTGGGCTCTGGTTCCCTGACTAGGGATTGAACTTAGACCCCCTGCATTGGGAGTATGGAGTCTTAGTCACTGGACCACTAGGGAAGGCTCTAGACACAGGAGACAAGGGTTTGATCCCTGGGTTGGGGAGATCCCCTGGAGTAGGAAATGGTACCCCATGCTAGTATTCTTGCCTGGAAAATCCCATGGATAGAGGAGCCTGGCATGCTACAGCCCGTGGGGTCGCAGAGAGTCAGGTGCGACTGAGCAGCTGAGCACACGTCATCTCATATAGTAAATGCAAAGAAAAAAAAGAAAAAAAAAGTGTTTATTTTTTCCCTTGGGATGAGAGCTCTTAGGATTTATTCTCTTACAACTTTCGATTTTCTGATACAGCAATGTTACCTGTAGTTGTCCTGTTGTACTTATTTATCTTGTAACAGGAAATTTGACCACCTTCACTCACATTTCCAACCCCCAAATCCCTGCTTCTGATAACCTCAAATCTTCTCTATTTCAGTCCCCCAGGTGTTCCTGGTCATGTACACTCAGCAGTAGGCTAGGCTATGACTCAGCCTCTCTGTCTGGGCAGTGGCAGGCCAAGCTCCAGTGCCCAGCACATCTTGTCTGAGGATCCAAGCAGGCCGAGAGCTACTCCTCACGGAGTTACCTGGTCAGACTGCACCACTGTCTTGGCTCCGAGGATGAGCAAAGCTACCTGTTGGGAAGACTACCTACCCTGGGTGCTGCAGGTAGGAACTTGGTCTGCCAAGATCCAAGTGCTGGTTGTTTCAAGCCTCTGCCCACTTCTTTGTTACAATCAGATTCCCTGTGGCCAAGCCTCTCAGACTTCCCCACAATGTCTCTGGGGCAAGACCAGTGTAAGGCCCCTAAGAAGCAACCCGCAATGCTGGGGAAGCTAGATGTCATCCCTGGGTTCTCTTTTCCCACTGGAAGAACCACAAGGGAGACCTCTCATTGCGGTGCTGTGCTGGCCTGGGGGATGGGCTATGTGGTCCGCATGTAGCTGCTCCCCTCACCTTTCCGATGTGGTCTGTCTTGGTCTCTGTGATGTTGGGGGTACTTCAGCTGCACTCTCATGTTCTAGGATTTTCTCAGTGGTATCTTGTCCATGAATAATTGTTAACTGTTCTTCTTGTGATGGCGGGGGGAGAGAGGTAGGCAGAGACGAGAGCTACCAATGTTGCCCATGGCATTGACATGGGGTCCTTCTTGGTTTCAGTACTTGCTCTGTCTGATGATGTCCAGTGAGGTTTTGCATGCCTAGTGCCAGTGTGGAGGTGGGGATGTATTTTGTTAGGGGCGCGTAGCTTTCATCTGAGTAGAAGAGTTAAGTTTGGTGACTCAAGTCCTCTAGCTATTCATTCATTCACTAAATATTGATTCAGTACTGATGTCAAAAACTCAGCCTCTGTGCTCTGGTATGGAATTGAGTCTTGAAGACAGAGATTTGGGTGAAAAAGAAAAGAATAGCTTTATTGCTTTGGCAGGCAAATGGGACATAACACACAGTGGGTTCATGCCTGCAAAACTGTGTGTCCACATACTGGGGGGATTTGGTGAGGAGGTTGATAACACTGGTTCAAGGGCAGGGTTGCTATAAAGATCAAGGTGTGTGCAGGGCCTGTATTCCTTTCATCTTGCCTCCTGAGGAGTTTTTGTGGTTATCAAACTGTCACCTTCTCTCTGGAATGAAGAATGCTTCATTAGATAGTACACCCTTCATTTGGTGGGGGTTTTAGTTCTGGAAGGAACTCAAAGATACTGTTGTGTGTGTCCCTTGAGGTAGAACCGGGATCCTCTCCCCAGGCTGCACTGTTGCTCCTTGACTGCTCCTCCCTTGTCTCTGCATCTCCTCCCTTCCCTGATTAACAACTCTTTGAAACTCAGGGAAGGTCCTGCATGCTTGGGTGCATGCTCCATCACTCAATTGTGTCCAACTCTTGGTGGCCTGTGGACTGTAGCCCACCAGGCTCCTCTGTCCATGGGATTCTCTAGAATACCAGAGTGGTACCAATTTCCTTCTCCAGTGGATCTTCCTGACCCAGGGATCAAACCTGCTTCTCCTGCATTGTCAGGAGGATTCTTTGCCACTGAACCACCAGGGAAACCCCAGGAAATTTCACAGAGACTAAACAGAAAGAGCTTCTTCCATGCCCAGGAAGCCCATGGGGTCCTTCTTGGTTTCAGTGCTTATTTTGTGGCAAGCCTAGTGTTGAAGACAGTAGTATTTTGAGCAAGTTAAAGTCTTCGTGCTCAGGAGTTTCATTCCAGAGATAGACATGTACACAAAGGGTAACACACACCCTTCACAGTCGTGTTATAAAATGCTGTGAGAAGAGAGCAGCATTGTGATGCTTGGATTGGTTCTGATAAACTTGTTTCTAATGTATTCTTCTAGTCATCATTTGTCCTGTACAGGGAATGAGCTGATACTCTTAATTAGAACCCATTCCCAAGTTCTTTGGCAAAGAGGCAGAAAACCAAAAAATCAAGATAATATCATGAATTCAGTTTAGTTTTAACACTTTTTACAAAAGAACTTGAGGGTAGCCCACCTTCGCTTACTTTCTCCAGTTTCACATCTATTTTGGGGAAATGGTCATAGACTTATTAGTCATTTAAAAAGGATCAGCTTTGGAGGATCTCAAAGATCAAGCGTTCCTAATCTTACAAATAAGGAGCAGGGGTCCACAGGGACATGCCCAGGGTCAGGGTGAAAAAATGCACTGTGCTTATTTCACAGGATAGTGTATCTGATGTTTTAGACAGATTTTTTTTTTTTTTAACAGGTAGAAGTGTTTGAATGGTTTATGTTTTATTAACTACTGTGTTGGCAAAAAGTTCATTCGGATTTCCGCATAACATCTTATAGAAAATAACCAGTTTAATCATGTTCTCATTCCTCGTGCCGTGTGGTAGTTGAGTACGGATGCTGTGAATGAACTGTGTGCCATGACCCTGGGGAGTAACTGGTCTGCAAGAATAAAGCATCACACCGAAGGCTCATATGAGTCAACCTGAGGGCATCAGGTTAGAGTTTAATAGTGTCTGTGCCACCCGTGACACAGACTCGGGGCCTGGAACACTGCCACCATTTGCCCAGAGCATGCCATCCAAATATGCTTTCCTCCCCAGGATGACTGCCTGAGTGCAGTTCCCTGTTACCACCAATTTCATTGTTGAGTAAATCAAACCAAACCAGTCTAAATGACTATATTCAACAAGGAGACAGTATAATGACTAATATTCACGGATTCAACACTTGTTTGGATTCTTAGGTGAAGAGCACTATTGGAGGGACTCAGAATACAGTAATGAACAAAAATGTCTTTGACTTCATAGAACTTATAGGTAACAGAGACAGATGGGTAAATAAACAGTTATACACTTTTGGTTTAAGACACTGCATGATAAATATTAATAATGAAAACTCAAGTAAAAATAGGCTTGTAAGAAGGAATAAATGTGTCACTTTAGATAGGTGATCATCTGCTTTAAGGAAAGATCATTTGAACAGTATCTTTTTTTAAAATTTAAAACCTTTTATTTTATAAATAAATAAAGTATATGGAGTATAGATGATTAACAATATTGTGATAGTTTCAGGTACACAGCAGAGTGACTCAGCTGTACATATACATGTATCCATTCCCCCTCAACCCCCCTTCCCATCCAAGCTGCCACTTAACACCAGACAGAGTTCCTTGTGCCACACAGTAGGTCCTTGTTGGTTATCCATTTTAAATATAGCCGTGTGTACTTTTCTATCCCAAACTCCCTAATTATCCCTTCCTTCAACCCGTCCCCCCTAACTATAATGAACAGTATCTTAACGAAACCAGGCATTAGTTAATGCCAGGCATGGGAGAGCAGAGTGGTTGGGATAGAATGAACAGAGGGAAGAGAGGTAGAAAATGAAGTTGGAAGGATGGTTAGAGGCCAGAGCTTGCAAAATTTTGAAGACCATGATGGATATAAGTGAATTGTCAAGCCATTAGAGGGTTTGATCTGGGGAATGGCATGATCTGATACTTTAAAATTTTTGTATTTATCTTGGCCGGGCTAGGTCTTCACTGCTGCTTGGTCTTTTCTCTAGTCGCGGTAAGTAGGGGCCACTCTTCATCGCGCTGCTCGGGCTTCTTGTGGTTTCCCTTGCTGCGGCGCATGGGCTGTGCCGCACTCGAGCTGCAGTAGTTGTGGCACGTGGGCTCAGTGGCTGTGGCTCCCAGGCTCTAAAGCACAGGCTCAATTGTGGCCCATGGGCTTAGTTGCTCCACGGCATGTGGGATCTTCCCAGATCTGGGATCAAACCAGTGTCTTCTACACTGGCAGGTGGACTCATTACCACTGAGCCACCAGGGAAGCCCATCTGATTTGTTTATAAGGGATCACTTTAGCTTCTGTGGTGGGAATAGACTGTAGCAGGTTTAAAGTGAGAGGTTGGTACCTGTTGACTAAAAAGATGAATAATATGAGAGTTGTGAGTTGTTTTATTTGGGGCAAGATGAGGACTGCAACCCAGGAGACAGTACCTCAGAGAGCTCAGAGAGACTGCTCCAAAGAGGTAGTGGGGAAGGTCAATATATAAGATTTTGGTAAAGGGAGAGTTCAGCGCAATCAAATACTTACTTTGCAAGAGGTTTTCTGCTAGTCCCAAGGGGCTGATGTTACCATGAAGGGATTTAGTGTCTTTCTAGATAAGTGCTTTTCTAGATGGGCTTCCCTGGTGGCTCAGATGGTAAAGAATCCACTTGAAATGTGGGAGATGTGGGTTTGATCCCTGGGTTGGGAAGATCCCCTGGAGGAGGGCATGGCAACCCACTTCAGCATTCTTGCCTGGGGAATCCCTATGGACAGAAAAGCCTGGTGGGCTACAGTCCATGGGGTCGCAGAGAGTCAGACATGAATGAGTGACTAAGCGCACACACAGAGAAAAGGAGAGGCAAGGGTTGGGATCTTGAAATCAGGTGTTGAAAATATCTACCTATCTAAAGACTTGTTCCATCAGTTTCCTTGGAGCATAGAGTGCTCCACCCACCTCAGCAGGTGTTGAAAGTTGGCAGCTGCAGCAGCACAGGGTTCAGTCTCTGCAGAGGCAGCTGGCAAATGCCCTTCTTGTTGTTGTTCACTGGCAAATGCTCTTGGAAAGTGCCAGTTTGTAGTTGACATAAACTACAGTCTTCCTGAAGTCAGTTTGAATAAGGTGCTGAAATGCACAGGTGGTTTCTGCCATGGGTGGGTAGTGGGTTTGGGAGCAGGAAGGCAGGTAACAGCTATGCCAGTGTCTCTACCATGAGAGAAATTTCAGGGTCAGGAGTTACACTACCCCTTCCTAGATGTTTGACCATGTGCAAATCACTTAGCTTGGGTGTCAACGTTTTCATCTGTCTCATAGATAACAGCATCTCTTAGGCACTTCTAAGTATCGCAAGAGACACCATGCTGTTCTGCACATCCGTGTTCCATAGCCATTCCATTGTTGATTTCACTTCTCAATTTACAGAGAAATGAAATGAGGCCCAGCAAAGAGCAGGCTTTGCTCAATCATCCAGGTTATCCAGGCAAGCCCTGGATCAGATGCCCATCTTCTCATTCCCTGAGTAGGCCTGTGTCAGGATGGTGAGTGCAGAGAGGACTTTGAGGGCAAGGAGGGAAGGCTCGGAGAAGCAATCAGACTTGAATCAGGCCCTTTTCTCCAGTCCTCTCTGAGGGTGGAATGTAGGAAACGAGGCAAGAATGGATGTATCATGAAGCAGCTGCTCATTCTCTGTGCCTATTCACTGGGGCCACCTGAAGATAACACATCGGCCCGCTCAGGAGCATCTTGCATGGCTCTTCCCATCTGTTTTCTGTTGTTCTTTATGCTTATACCAGCCTATCACCTCTGTCCCAAGTTAGAAGCACATGTCTGATGGCCCATTCCATGCCACGTGATTGTGTGGCTGTGTTTGTGTGTCGGGGGGTGGGGGTGGTGGTGGATTCCTCCCAGGCTGTGCGTGCGTGTGTGTGGGTGGATTCCTCATCACTGAGTTCCCTCACTGGCAGTGCTTTCTTCTGTCACCAATTGCCTGAATATACTTCCTCAAATCATAGCATGCACATCCAGTCTGCTTAGTGCACAGATGAGAAACAGGCTTAGAGGCCAGGGACCCAGCCAAGGTCTCAGCCCTCTTTCCATTCTTTTGTGCAGATGGAACATACAGATAACAAGGAAGGCTTTGGGGAGTGATGGAGTGGGGGCAGCACATGGATGAAGCTGGAGAGAAATCATCTTCATAAAGCCTGAAAGATAAGATTGCTAGCTATCTCAAGTGAGGATAAGCCCTGCTGTGTCTCTCAACCTCCTCTTCCAGTTACCCTCTGTCATTTTGCACCAAAAGCGACACATAGCCCCACGGTGCATCATCTCTCCCTGTGAGGGGTGGCAGGAGGAAGCTCATTTATCCTTCTCTCCACTTAGCACCAGGACCAGGTGCAGATGGATCAGTAACAAGGACTGGAAAGCAAGTCAAGTCAGCCCCATGGAGTGTCTGGAAGGGCGGGACTTTCATCTCAGAGGCTCCCACTTCCAGCCCTTCAGAGCTGACAAGTCATTTACACATTTTAAGCTTCCGAGGGCTGCACATAGGTCAAGCAGGGATAAAAATGTCAGCCTGCCTGAAGCTAGGGGCTATGTCAGAAACTGTGCGTGTCCCTGGGGTGAGAGCAAGGGGCAGAGGGAGCACGTGGAGACAGAGCAGTAAAGGAGCAGGAGGAACGGGGGTCCTCGAGCCAGACCAGTGGCTCAGTGGCCAGCTCTGTGCCCACCAGCCCAGCATGCCTGGGCAAGCCAGTCACGCTCTCATGCCCTTGTTTTCTCAGTTAAAAGTGGAGATGACATAGTACCTACCTCACAGAGTTTTTGTGAGCCTTGGTTAGGTGAGAATTATAAACTCAAAGCTGCAGAGTTACCGCCACTATTGTTATCATTATTTTCCTGTTATGAACTCTTGGGGATCATTCTTCTACCTATGGTGGAAATCAGGAGGAATCTGCTCATTCTTCAGTGCTTCTCTTGTGAGGCCTTCTGCCATCATTCTCACTCCTGTAAATGAGAAATGGAGGTATCCCTCTTCTAAACTTCTGTAACACTTTACTGCCAGGACTTTAACATGTATTGTATGAAATCACGTCACAGCTGATTGTCTTTTTCAGTGCTCCTTGAGGGAGGGTGGGCTTCCCTGGTGGTTCAAATGGTAAAGAATCTGCCTGCAGTGCAGGAGACCTGGGTTTGATGCTTGGGTTCCATCCTTGAGAAGATCCCCTGGAGGAGGGCATGGCAACCTGCTCCAGTATTCTTGCCTGGATCATCCCATGGACAGAGGAGACTGGTGGGCTACAGTCCATGGGGTCGCAAAGAGTTGGACACAACTGAGCCACTAACACTTTCACTTTCACTTGAGGGAGGGTACACCCTTTAAATCTTAGTCCTGTTTTCTGTGAGCCAGCTAGAATGAGGTGTATAGACACTGGAGTCAGAGCAACCAGGCTGTACTTTTTCCCATCTTGATGGGAGCTATGTAAATTATTGTCAAAGTGTCATTTTCGGAAAGAAAAAAAAAACTGACCTATGTACAATGAGCACACATTAGAGACTTAATGAGCATCCCAGGTGGCTCAGTGGGTAAAGAATGTACCTGTAATGCAGAAGATGCAAGAGTCTCGGGTTTGATCCTGGGGTTTGGTGAGATCCCCTGGAGGAGGGCATGGCAACCCACTCTGGTAGTCTTGCCTGGAGAATCCCATGGACTGAGGAGCCTGGGGTCTGCAGTCCATACCATCACAGACTGAACATGACTGAAGCAATTGAGCATGCACATACCCACAAAGGAGGGATCCGCAGGGTGACCCAGCTCAGTCAAAGGATCTGAGAACTGGCATCACTGAAACATAAAACACTGAAATAAGAGGGCCAAGCTACGTGCAAAGGCAGTTCACGCCCTAGAGGGCCATAAACCAGAACTTTCAGAGTTATCTTTCCTATTGGGCAGAAAGCATTTGCTCTCTGGCAGCCACGCCACCAGTCATTAGTAACTTGTTCATCTTCTACAAATTAACGTCTAACGTGAGGGACTCGGCCTAATTAATGGTAAGTCAGAGAAAGAACATTCCCCTTAAGAATCAGAAAGACTTCAGCTAGTCCTGTTAGACAATGCTCCAGTATAGAAAGGACATGAAGTCATCTTTTCTCCTTATTTTCAAGTTTTGGGTACTTTTAATTATTATTAACCTCTCTAAGCCTCAGTTTCTTAATTTGCCAAAAAGGGAGTAATGATATCCATGTCCCAGGGTTAGTATGGTGGTTAGTAAGACAAGGTATTAATATATAGGCACCCAGCACACTGCCTGCTGTTAAGTTTTGGCATAGGTCTAGCTGTATATTAGGGTCCAAAATGACAACTGAGTGTCTACTGTGTGTCAGACATGATTCTCTGTGTTTTATATAGGTTTATATGCATTCTGTTTACCCTCCGAACAGGCCTGTCGGGTGGTAGCATTTATTTCTAGTTTGTATGCAGGGAAACTTAAATTACCAGGAGTTAAGTGACTTGCCAGAGCTCTCAGAACTAAGGAGTGCAGAGTAGGTCTGTGATTCGAAGCTCTTTCCATCAATACTTCTGCCTCTTAAAAAAAAAAAGAAACAAGACAAAAATTTTCAGCAGCATTTGCATTGAACTCGAATTAGATTTGGAAACGTTTATTCATTTCCCTGTTATTCATCCAGATTTTGTTCCTTCTTTCGCCCCCCTCCACCCTCTCCCACCCCTAAGCCCCAAAGCTTTTTTTTCCCCACCATTCACTTAGCACTTCAAAGTGAGCAGGAAGTGCCTCTGAGTGAAACATTGTGCTGGCAAGATGACACTCCATTTTCCAGGAGCCCTAACAAAGCCTTGTGATTTGAATGTCAGTGCTATGAGTATGATTAAGTGTAAGATTCACTTTTACATTCTCCAGCTGCAAAATAAGTTGTACAGTTCAATTAGTTTGCCATGTGGCTGAGGATACAGCCCCTAAAAGTTGCTATGGTGAAGGGACTAATGAGAAGGGTGCTGGGCCCGGGGATGGGGCCCCGTGAATTTCCAAGTACGGAAACCAGAAAGGTTACAGGTTGGGAGGATGATGCAGATGATTGTTCTTTAGAGCCCCTTAGAAATGTTTCCACGTGATACTTGGACTCTTCACATAGACATGTGAAAATATGTCTTTCCTTCTTGGAGAAAGATTTAGCCACAGGCAGGGCCTCTAGTTGGGTTTTTTTCCCCTCTCTCTTTCTTTCCTTCTCTCTCCTCTGTCTCAAATCATTTGCTGTCCAGTGACATGAATTGGGATCTGAAAAGAATAATCTAGGAAAAATGTCAAGGCCTTATAATTTATTTATTATGGCCTTAGGCTCCGTCCTCTCATTTCGGCTATCTCTTGCTCCAACGAAGGAAATCCCCTTCAGTCCTTGGCAGTGCCCTTTTGATAGCCTGCTCTTCCTGGCCCATTAGTGATTTGGGCAGACAACTGAATGAAGTCAGAGAGCAAGACACGTGAACATCTCGGGGGCAAATGTTTCCCACTGGTTTTCCCACAGGGTGGCTTTCAGAAAGTGTCGCCATTTGTTTTATTGTCTGTTTTCTGCCAGCTTCACTGAGCTCTAATCCCATGGTGGCAGAGATCATATTTATTCGTTTGATTGCTGCACTTCCCGTAGGGTACCTCGCCTAGGATTTGGTGGTAGACATTTGCTAAGTACTTGTCACTGGAATGATTGCATCTGAATCTGAATCCTGACTCTTGCCAGAGTCAAGACCTTAGGAACGTCACTTTATGTTTGCTAGACACCAATTCCTTCTTTTGTCAACTGGGGGTGACTGGCCTTCCCTGCATACGTCTGGGGTTATGACAGGAAAAAAGTAATTTATTATTATTTTTTACTTAATTTAGTAATAGAAAAGTAATTGAATAATAGACATATAGGCATTTTTTAATGGTAAAAATAAAAGGGCTTTGTAAAAGTTAAAGGGCTCTTTAGTTGAGATAGATGGCACCTTTTGGATGTGTGGGTTTATAGAGGAATTGCAAAGTCATGCAAAGGAATTGCAAAGCCTCTTTTGCACAAGAGCTGACTTGAAGGTGTGTGCAGGCATAAGGTTATCAATAGACTCATTACCATGGTCGCAGAGAGCCACACGGGCAAGATGTTGCCTTAATCTCTTTTGCAGGAGAATCATAAGAATTCATTAAGGTGGGCAGAGTGATTTGATAACCTCAAATAATAGATGTGACAGGAGTATAAACTTATATTATTAAAACATGAATTGGGCTGTTTTCTGGATGACTTAAGCAGGTAACAGGGTGAAGGCAATTTCAGAAGGTGCTTCATGATGCCTGGTGAAGAATGAATGTAGCATTTGGCTGCTGTCCGCCTGCTTCTTTCTGCAGGAGAGTACAGTACAGTTTGTACAGGGTGGTGGGGAGAAAACAGTGCTGACAGTGAGGAAAGCAAGGTTCCGATCTGACAAGCGACTCGCTTAGGAACTTACGGCAGAGCATGCACCTTCCTGAGGGCTCCCTTTCCTCCTGGGATGCTAGAAACACTTTCACATCTATTCCACAAAAACCATTTACACGCTGTCAACTAGAAAGACATAGGGAAAAATGAAGGCAGTTCTTTGGGCCAGTGAGATCAATTTTAGGTTTAAAATTAAACAAGTTTGCCTTAGGACCACATTTCTGAAAGCTTTTAATAAGTTCCTGTCAATCTTGTGGGGGAAGAGGTTGTGAAAGGCAGATGTGCTGTGTGTGTTTTTGTTTTTTTAATTATTTTATTATGGATTGAATTTTTTTTTTTTTCCTTCTCTGTTTTGCTGTTCACATCTTGACAAGTAGTATTCTTTTGACTGTTTTAGGAGATACCAGACCTAAAAATGGTGTCTTAGGTGACTCTCCATCTTTAAGAATCACTTGGGGCAACCTCCCAAGACACTACACTAATTTCAATGAGATAGCATTTTTATACTTATAAAGTGTTAAACAAGCAGGTTAAGAAACAAGGAAATCCAGCGCACACAGACAGAATTCTACTTGTTAGACATCTCCTTGTGAATGTCTTAAAGGCACTGAAAAGCAACCTTTCCAGTGAAAACTGAAAGTGTTAGTTGCTTGGTGTGTCTGAGTCTTTGCAACTCTATGGACTGTAGCCCTCCAGGTTCCTCTGTCCATGGAATTCTCCAGGGAAGAATTCTGGAGTAAGTAGTCATTTCCTTCTCCAGGGGATCTGCCCAAACTCAGTACCTTCCCCTTCTGTGTCACATCCACCCCGACCTCTTCCTCTGCTTACTCTCTAGATGACTGGCACATCCCAGCCGCCTGGGAGAGCCTCCTCTCCCTCCTCCTCAGCTCCACATCCTCCCCTAGTTCTCTCTGCCTCTCTAAAGCCAGCCACATGTCTTCATCTCATAACAGGTGAATGCCAGCAGGCAATTCTGGTTCTGTGTTCCAGCACATATGGGATCTCATTTAATCCCCAGGGTGGTTATTTCTCCCCAGTGAGTAGATACGGATGTTGAGGCACAGGGAGCTTAAGGAACTTGGCCTAAGTCGCACAGCCAGCCTATTCAGAGTCAGGCTGAGAGACAGACCTATCTCTGAAGCACCCTTCTGAGTACATCATCACTACTTCTCTGAGAGTAACTCAAGTCCAAGTTTCCTTATTGTTCAAATGTGATTTTCAAAAATCCTGCCTTTCCTACATTATATGGTATTGATATAAATGTAAAATTCAGGACATAAATGGTTAGTGCTTTTGGAATGTAAAAATTGCTATACAAATGCAAGATCTTATTACTGTACTAGGCTGCAAGATTCAAACAGGCGAGGAGAGTGCTTCTCAGTTGGAATAATCTCTGTGATAACAGCTTTGGACCATCTTTGGAAAGAAGGTACCAAGCACTCTATTTCCTTGAATAAGAATTCTTACAAAATGTGTGAAATGTAGACAACATTAAGCCATTTGAACTGTACTTCTCATTTCTCAGATACATCAATCCAGAAGCCAAAGCCCAGTTTTAGAACTTCTAAACTGTTGAATAGCATATAGCTCACCCTCTCATTCTATAGATGGTGAGACTGAGGCCTACAGCAACCTAAGTCAAGGGCAAACCATAAATAAAGTCCCAGTTCCATTTCTCTCTTTCTGGCCCCATAATTCCTGACCTAAGCTGCTTTCTAGAAGTTTTCTTCCTCTGCATATAATCTCTGAATTCCTAAAACTGAGCCTGAAGGTCTCCTTTCATAGGTAAGAACCCCTGGCAGTCTAAGAGGAGAGGAGCCTCTGGACATGTCTGTGGGGAAAAACAAAAGCTCCAGATGGGGCTGACAGACACAGCCATGCTCTCTGCACATTCTCTGAGCAGAGCGTTTGATGTGTGGCCCCCCAGACCTGTGAGCCGGGTTGTAAAGTGAGGCCTCAGAGTGAAAAGAGAGTAACGGGAGTGAGGACCTTTGCTAACAGCATCTCCTCAACCTGGAACATTTCACCTCCATGCCCAAATGCTCAAGACACGGCCATCCTTCCAGGTGTGGACTAAATATCACCTGAAGGTTCTATTCTTCTTCCCAGTATTTACACATTTTGTCTTCTTAACTTTATAAAGCGATACTACCCCCCACAAGAGGTAAGCAGAATGTGCATTTTGAAACAAACCGTAAAAGCCTGCTTACTAGCACTCTACTCTCCCCCCACCCCCGCCAACAAGCCTCCCTATTCACCTTCCTTCCATATTTCCAGGTTTTCTATGTTCTTCTTAGCAAGGGAGGGAGGTATGGGATTAAAATGCCTGGAAGGATCAGGCATTAATAAAAATGCAGTCGGCCCTGTATTTGTGGGTTCCATGTCCATGGGTTCAACCAACTACAGATCAAAAAGATTGAAAAATAAACAAACACTCCAAAAAGTTCCCAAAAGCAAAACTTGAATTTGCCTCTCATAGGCAACTATATACATAGAATTTATACTATATTTAAAATTATTTACAAACTGGTCAATCTTAAAGGAAAACAACCCTGAATATTCATTGGAAGAATTGATGCTGAAACTCCAATACTTTGGCCCCCTGATGCAAAGAGCCAACTTATTGGAAAAGACCCTGATGCTGGGAAAGACTGAAGCCAGAAGGAGAAGGGGGCAACAGAGGATGGTATGGTTAGATAAAATCACCAACTCAATGGACATGATTTGAACAAACTCCAAGAGACAGTGAAGGACAGGGAAGCCTGGCATGCTGCAGTCCATGGGGTCGCCAAGAGTCAGACACGACTTAGCAGCTGAACAACAACAACAACATGGCATTGAATGTTGTTGAATCAATATTCAATTAATATTGAATACATTGTATTCAATAGTAAGTGTTATAAGCAATCTAAAGTTGATTTAATGTATGCAGGAGAATGTACATAGGTTATATACAAATGCTACACCATTTTATATAACTTTAGCATCCCATGGATTTTGGTCTTGGGGAGTTGATCCTGAAACTAATACCTTGGGAATACTGACAGATGACTCTACATTAAGGAGTCTGTATTCAAAAGTACATGTCCCACCTTTGGGGAGCAGCCATGACCCTCTACCAGCTCTTGCTCTATATGGCACTGTGGATCTCCAGAATTGTCAGATGCTTCAATTTAACACTAGCCCCAAATCCAGACTTTTCGGCTGGAAACTCCTGCCTTTAAGATGTTGGCAATGAATTCTAAGTTTTTTGAAATGCTGCAGAGGCTGGATAGGACACTAGTAAGCCAGATGTGGCCCATAGGTTTGCAAGTTCTGATTGATTAGCTGATGTACACAAGTGGGGTATACTTTGTGCATTGTTCTATGATTAACATGACTTGTTTTTCCCAACTCTGTACTGTAAATAGTGATCTTTCTGTGTCAGCCCCCATAGATCACATCAGACACTTATACAGTTATATAATGTTCCCTGATGTGGATGATTTATAGCTTCAGTCCTCCTATTGGTAAGCATATGGGTATTTTTCAATATCAGAAGGGTTTTTAATGAATCTCTTCTACTTGAAATATGCATCTATGAGGACTCCTGAGGTTGGTCACTAGTTCCTTTCTGTCCTCTTGTTTGCTGTTATGTCTGATTTCCCTCAATGGATGTAGAGATCAGGAACCATGTCTGAATCCTTTGTGTGCTTCCGTCAGTATGTACTCAAGCATACAACCCCTGAAAGTACGACTAAGTAAATAAACTAAATAACTAAATCATAAAAATAAAACTCATTAAACTTAATTTTTACCTCTGATTTTCTGAGTAAATTTTAGACAAGCTATTGTACTTCCCACTAAAGGAGAAGAGGGCAGCAGAAGATGAGATGGTTGGATGGCACCACCAACTCAATGGACATGAATCTGAGCAAACTCCGGGAGATGGTGAAGGACAGAGAAGCCTGGTGTGCTGCAGTCTATGCGGTCACAGAGTCGGACATGACTTAGTGACTGAACAATAACATTGTATTTTCTTTGATGGAGCGTCTATCTCTTCATCTGCAATATGGGCCTTATTCATTGATTCAACAAATTTTAGCTATTGGCTGAGTTGTTGTTGTTCAGTTGTTAAGTCATGTCCAACTCTGTGCGACCACATGGACTCCAGCACACCAGGCTTCCCTGTCCTCTACTGAGTGCCTTCTATGTACTGCACGCTGTGTTAAGTGAGGAATACAGCTATAACATGAAAGTTATCTTCTCTTGGGTCTGCTGCAAGTTCCTTTTCAGTTCTAAACTTCTTTGATGTTATGATATCTTGCCATCCTCTCAAGACCTAAACAGATTTGAGAATGGAAATAGCATCACACTCTCCCAGGAGCAAGAGCTTAGAGCCTTCCACTGAACATATATACCGTGGGGACTATTAAATGCTATGTACTGACAACTGCTAAAGGCAAAATATTCATAAGCAGGTTTCACTGTCGAAACATGTTACACTGTGGATAATTTCCTCTGTCCTGTGAAAACTCATTATGGACTCTTTTCAAAGAGTATGGCTTCCACCAGTTAAAGTGATAATAATTGAAAGGCATCTTCTCTCTCTCTTTTTTTCCCATCAGCTGGGAAAGGTAGCGTGTCCCAACTCTGCTAAATCTTATTCCCCAAGGTCAGAAGGAAGTAAAAATAGGAAAAGTGAACACAAGTAGGACTTCATACAATGGGGACTGAGGCAATAAATTCATTAACTATTAAGGCACAAGGGAGTCACCATCCTGTTGTAGAAATAAAATCACATTGAAAGAAAAGGCAATATAGTATGATGGCTTAAGTCCCTGAGTTTTGGACTCACTGGCCTATTTTCTTGGCTTGTGAAATGGCAAAAATGCCACCTAACTCACTTCAGTTCAGTACAGTTCAGATGCTCAGTCGCGTCTAACTCTTTGTGATCCCATGGACTGCAGCACTCCAGGCTTCCCTGTCCATCACCAGCTCCCAGAGCTTACTCAAACTCACGTCCATCAAGTTGGTGATGCCATCCAACCATTTCCTCCTCTGTTGTCCCCTTCTCTTCCCACCTTCAATCTTTCCCAACATCAAGGTCTTTTCCAAGGAGTCAGTTCTTTGCATCCAGTGGTCAAAGTATTGGAGTTTAAGCTTTAGCACCAGTCCTTCCAATGAATATTCAGGACTGATTTCCTTTAGGGCGAACTGGTTGGATCTCCTTGCAGTCCAGGGACTCTCAAGAGTCTTCTCCAACACCATAGTTCAAAAACATCAATTCTTTGGTACTCAGCTTTCTTTATAGTCTAACTCTCACATCCATACATGACCGCTGGAAAAACCATAGCTTTGACTAGATGGACCTTTGTTGACTAAGTAATGTCTTTGATTTTTAATGTGATGTCTAGGTTGGTCATAACTTTTCTTCCAAGGAGCAAGCGTCTTTTAATTTCATGGCTGCAGTCACCATTTGCAGTGATTTTGGAGCCCAAGAAAATAAAGTCTGTCACTGTTTCCATTGTTTCCCCATCTATTTGCCATGTAGTGATGGGACTGGATGCCATGATCTTAGTTTTCTGAATATTGAGTTTACCTAACTCACTGGAGTATTGAAATCATCAAAATAAGTGTATTATTATTATAAATAGGCAAGCAACCTATGCTTAGTTTTGCTTGTAAGCAAACTAGCATTATGAACTTGGGAAAGATGATTTTCTTTCTCGGGTCTTTGTTGTACATGTCTAAAAAGGAGAACAAAACCTGCCATAGCAACCTTCAGGACCTGCAGTGAGACTCCAAGAAAAAGAATGAATGACTGCAAAAGCATTTTATGACCTCAAGTATGAACTGATAATTAATCCAATGACTTGGATTACACATTAAAGAGAGATTTGAGGTGAAGTATTTCCCCAACTTCTGAGGTTGTTATCATCCCACAGTTTCATCAGGGCATGAAAATGTAGCATCTGGGAGCAGGGCGCATGACAACTCAGTTAGATTCACTTTCTGGTCCATTCACTCTGTATCTGAGCATCTACCAGGCAGCATGTAGGTGCTAAGAAATACAACAGTGAGTAAAAGAGGCTAAGACTCTGCTCTGATGGAGCTTAGAGTTGAATGGAGGGCGCAAGTACAAACTGAATTATCACAAATACTAATCAGAGACTCAAAATGGTAAAAGGAAAAAAAAAAGAGACAGAGAAAGAAAGGAGACCTAATTTCAGTTGAGAATTCTGGGTATGTGGCGAGCCCCAGTGTTAAAATAGGTAGTTTGCTTGTATGTGGTTATTAACCCCTTAAGCCTCCTACCTCATCTCTGATTCTGATTTTATTATATTTGAATCTTCCAGTTACAAGATGATATATGGAAATGAGCTCTAATTTTGCATTTAGATAATACATCACTCATTGAGCCCTTATTATGTGCCAAGAGGTACTCTAAGTACTTTACAAGTATTAATATTTATTTTTCAAAAAACCTAGTTTTTAAAATCTCTGTTTCTAAGAAGAGGAAACAGAGGTAAAAGAGTCACAAATTCAAGTTGTAATTCACCCCTTGGAGAGGGTGAAACCTTGAGCAGTGACTCAGAGCTTCTTTGCTCTGCTCTGTATGGTAAAGGTAAGGGTCCCAGCCAGTATTTCGAGTAGGCACAAAGATCACATAGAATAATACATGTACTTCTGTATACTGAAAAAATCACCATATACCTGTAAGGTGTTATTATGTGAGGGTGTTCAGGGCACAGAGTCACAGGTTTCTGTTGGATGCAGGAAAAATACTACACAACAGCATCACTCTGAATATTTACAGCACTGACTTTTGTTCACGACTTGTAGTTTGTCAAGGTCCTTTTTTTTTTTAAACTATTTTTGTCATGGTATTCCTGGATCCTGTTCCACTATTTTCTCTGATATTTGAAACTTCTTTGGTAATTGGAAAGGGCACTCAGCATCATTGATTTTGTGTGGAGGGAACTTTTATGGGGGGATGTTTTATGTCACTGCACATCTGATGATTTAACTCCTAAAATAGCCCTTGTATAACTTTGCCCCATAAAAAATAATGGGGCAAGAATCAAGGTAATGAGCATCTAAGAGTGCTGACCGTGGGCTAGAGGCTAGAGCAGGAGTCCCTTCCCTGAAGAGCTGATGACAGCAGAACTAAATTCATACCTCCTTAGAAATGGAGTGGAATCAAAATTGATAACATCACTGGTAATAAAATTCATGCCATCACCAGTGATTTTTCTGACACTCTTGAATATACAAAGACCTTCAAGTGTGACATCCCCCAAATTATCCTACCTCTCCCAGGGGTGATGAAGGGCAAGTGGCATTAGTTAAAGGCTCCCAATTTCACATCTGCTGAGAGAGAAATCAAGGTGGCTTTCCTCGGTTCCCAGTGACTGCAGATTTGCAAAAGGGACTTTGCAGATATGATGGAGCTAAGGCCACTGAGATGGAAAAATTATCCTGGGTTATTCAGGTGGGCCCAATGTAATCATGAGGGTCCTTCAAAGAGGGAGACTGACGGGTAAAAGTGACAGAGGAGGATGTAACAATATAAGTATAGTTCAGTCATGCAGCCTTGAACCGAGTGATTCAAACAGCCTCCAGCAGCTGGAAAAGGCAAGGAACAGATTCTCCGGCAGAGCCTATAGAAGGAACATAGCTTTGCCAACATCTTGATTTTAGCCCTGTAAGACCCAGTTCAGGCTTCTGACCTCCAGAACTGTCACATCCTAAGATTGCGTTATTGTTTTAAGCCACCAAATATGTGGTCATTCGTTTTAGCAGCAATAGAAAATGAATGCAGTTGGTCTATAGTTATACAGTCTGAATTTGAGAGAGCAGGCAGGTAAGTGCAGAAGAAGCAAAACCCTTGCTCACAGAGGTGGAAAAACCTGGTTTAACCTGAATGGTAGTTATGAACTGTAATGCTGCCATCCTTAGCTATGAAAGATCTAGCAAGATCTCTATATACCTCGTGGGCCTGCATTTCTGCCAACTTGCACACAGCAAGCTCACTGTGATCTGCCAATCAGCTCTACTCCTGCTGTCCAAATTGCTGAAATCAGCAGTTTCCTCCTGTATGTGGCAGTATTTCATAAGCACTAGATTTCTTATCAAGACTTTTCTTGAGTTTCCAACACTTCCAACCATCTACATAGGCAAAAGTCTGTCTGAATCAAAATTAAGATGATATGGGTCCCCTGTAATCCTCTTCGTTTTTTTCCCTATCAAGCTTTAAGTTTGTTAGTTACAGAAGGCATTTCCATATAAAAGCTTTAAACAACACAACACATAAAGTAAAACACAGAACACTCACTTTTATACTATTGCTTCAAGCCCACTTTTTATATATCATCTCACTCTTTTGCGTTCATATCCTGCTAATTTTTAAATCCTTTTCTGAAACATTGATATTATACTATAGGTCTTATAAAAGCCAATTACATACTCTCCATTAAGTGGAGACAGCCCTATTTAGTTAGTTCCCTATTGATGGACTTGTGGGTTGTGTCTGATTTTTTGCCATTACATGCAATTTGCAGTGTAGCCTTGTAAACATATCTGCACACTACAGAAGTGCTTCAGTGGGACACAGCAGATTTCTGTCAAAGGGTTGAACACTTTAGCTGATGGAGTTTGCCAACAGATTTTCCTGGTTTACGTTCCCATTAGTATTAGTTTATGAAAGCATCATTTCTTTACACCCTTAAGATTATAACTTGGGTATGATTCATCTTTTTACCGTTTGCCAATCTGACATGTGAAGAATGCACTCTGGCTGTTGTGTTTATTTTCATTTCCCTGCTTAGTGATGAGCTTGAACATCTCTCTATATATTCACTGGTCATTTATTTATTTTTCTTTCTTTGTGAATGGGATCCATTTTCAGTGGGAACAGTGATGAAAAAGGAATGATGGAATTGTCAGGAAGTGTTGGAATTGCAAATCAAGGCCCTGCAGCCCAAGGCTCAGCCTCCAACACCTTCCTGTAATGTTTATACCACAGCCAAGAGGAGTACACATACCTGGGAAAGTGCTGGATCTGTTTTAAATCTGCAGGAGAGGGTGTGTGTGCGTGTGTGTGTATGTGTGTGTGCATGCGTGCTCAATCATGTCTGACGCTTTGTGACGCCAGGGACTGTAGCCTGCCAGGCTCCTCTGTCCATGGTATTTTCCAGGCAAGAATACTGGAGTGGGTTGCCATTTTCTACTCCAGAGGATTTTCCCAACCCTGGATAGAACCCTCATCTCTTGTGTCTCCTGCACTGGCAGGTGGATTCTTTATCACTGTGCCACCAGGGAAGCATGAGGGGGGAAGGTATCAGTTCCATTGGCATACTTATTCTTTGTTTTAAATAAAGTTGACTGTTCATTTATCTTTTTAATATTTTATTTTATTTATTTATTTTTGGCTGTGATGGGTCTTGGTTGCGGCATGCAGGCTTCTCTCTAGTTGCAGCATGACAGCTTGGTAGTTGTAGCACATGGACTCTGCAGTGGAGGCATGAAGGCTTCTCTAGTTGTGGCGCTTGGACTTATTTGCCCTGTGGCATGTGGGATCTTAGTTCCCTGACCAGGGATAGAACCAGCATCCCCTGTATTGGAAGGCAGATTCTTAACTGCTGGACTCCCAGCGAATTCCCAGCACCCTTACTCGTCTGTCACTCTGTCACTTTGTAACCTTTAGCATATGTCTTCTCCTTTCCCATTTCCTCCTTAAATAATGAAAAGCCTGTGGAGGGTGACAGAGCTGGTCTTTTATTGCTCTCAGATTTTTAGGTTCATGAAAACATTGAGTGAGCACTGATCTCTAAGAACCAGCCTTGAGTTGTCAAGTCAACTCCCTTGGGCTTCACTGACAAAGACTTAGAGAGAGTAAGCTGTTACTCTAGGAAGAGCAGTCCCATGGAAGTAGGGAATTTGGATTGTATGAGGAACAGAACTGCTGCAAGGGTTTAAGTAATGCAGAACGAGGCTGGAGGGGACGGTGAGGGCCAGACCGTAGAGGCCTTTAACACCACATTACAGATCGTGTTCTATTTTCAAAAAGGAAAGAAGAGTCCCTGGGTGGATAGGGAGCTTTCAACAAAGGGAATAATTTTAATTTGCAAGAATATCACTGTGGCTTCAGGATCAGGAATAATGGAATGGCTGACCCAAGAGGGTGCAGTGAGATGTGTTAGGAGTCCTTGTCATCAGCCAGACAAGAGAGGGTGGTGAGGAGACTGGAGAGATGGTGCTGGAGAGAAGCAGAAAGACTTGAAAGATTTTCCCTTCATAAGTTTATTAAACTAACTGAGGAGGCAGACACATGAAAAGAGAGCATAGACAGCCTCATACTTTTAAGCTCTGTATGCTGATGACTTTTCTCAACTCTTAGCCCCTTAGGGCAAGGACTATTTTATTTCTAGAAACTGACCCAGAGTGAGTGCAGAATGAATATCTCTTCAGTGAGGGAACAGTATGGAGAGAAGAAGGGTTCAGAAAAGCCAGATATCGCTACTGCTTGGTGGTAAAGTTTCCTGGGGTGAGATGAGCTGGTCATTGAGGTTCAATAAAAGCTCCGTGATTATCGCACATAATTCATCCCAGAGACACATTCATTTTATATATTTAAAAATCAGGCTTAGTGAACAGCTGGCCTAATGTTATTGATTTAAGAATTGGTGGAGTGAGAGTTGGTACCCTCGTCTGTGGGTCTATGAGGCCTTCCTTCTTTGATACATTTTTGGATTTACAGAATAGAGTAACTGGATGCGTCTACCTGGGGGAAGTGATTTTTAAGCAGTTTCTGAAGAGAGAGCAAGCTCTAGAGTGAGAAGACTTGACTCCTTGGGTTCTCATGCTGTTATTTTAAGGTTTCTAGTTTTTAATTACTGTCTGTTAAATGGTTACTATCTGTCCCTAAGATCACTCTCATTTTACATATATCTTATTTAACACCATGACTTAATGAGGTAGCTAATATAATTATCCCCATTTTAATTTAGTAAACTGAGACTCAGAAAGGCTAAATGGCATTTGAAATTGAATAAGAAGTGTGGCGGAATCATTATTTGAATGATTCAGCCTTCAACCCAAATGGCTACATGATCTGACTTAAGTGGTCAAGGTCAAGGGATTTTAAGAAGAAAGAGAGTAATTATCTTGACTGAAGGTAGGCTCATTATCTTTGTCTCTATGTGTGTCTGCCCCTTTTTGTTTCTTAGATGACCATAGCATGACACACACGCTTCTCACCCAAGTGCCGGAGCTCCCCCGATACTTCTCTCTCTGTAGAAGTTTACTGTCTGGAGTCAGCACAGCATGGTGGTTAAATATGACTGGGATCTAATTCTGATTTTTTTCAGTTCTTAGCTCTGTTACCTCCTTAGGCAAGTTATTTCGCATTTTTGTGCTTAAGTTTCAACATTTTCAAAATGGGAAAAAAACAACAAAACATCCCTCACAAAGTTGCTGTGAAGAGTTAAGCCTCTGGTACAGGGCAGGCATTCAGTACATTATTAGCTATTCCTCCTGTTGAGGCTGCTCCCATGGCCTTGATAGCTTCATCATTCAAAAGGCATTTATGATTGTCTGCTGTATGCCAAGGGCTTCCTAGGTGGCTCAGATGATAAAGAATCTGCCTGCAATGCAGGAGACCTGGGTTTGATCCCTGGGTTGGGAAGATCACTGGATGAGGAAATGGCAACCCTCTCCAGTATTCTTGCCTGGAAAATCCCATGAACAGAGGAGTCTGGCAGGCTACAGTCCAAGGGGTCACAGAGAGTTGGACATGACTTGGGGACTGAACATGCACACACTATATGTCAACTTTGAGCTAAGGATTAAGGATGGAAGGGTGTTCTTATATCTATTACTGTATAACAAACTAGCCCTAAGCTTAATGTCTTCAATGACAACATTGTGTTATATCTCATAATGTTGTGGCTCAGGCATTTGGGCAGGGATTAGTTGGGTGATTCTTCTGGTATTAAACTGACAGCTGGGTTACTCTGGAGGGTTCAGGTTGGTTCTACACGCCTGGAGCCTTGATGGGGGCAGCTGGAAGTCCGTGCTCAATGAGGCTTCCCTGTCTCTCCATATTGCTGCAGGGTCTCCCATAGTGTCTCTGGGGTAAAAATTAACCAGTCTAGAAGGTGGTGGAGCCAGGACTTAAACCTGAGTTGGGTGAGGCCAGAAACTAATACTCTATACTTGCAATGGGGTACAATATTTTCAGATTAAGGCTTCTCTGGCATCATTTCCTGGGCATGCGTACAATCCTAAGATCTTCTTCATGAGGGAATGATATCATCGGAGTTAGGAAGCCTGAGTTCTGGATTCACCTCAGTCAGTTCCCAGACACATGATCCTGCACACACCACTTCCCTTCTCAGACTTCCTTGTATTCCTTGATGAAATAAAGGCACCATCTTCCTCCCTCTGTTTCTCAAGTTCACTCCGAGGACAGCATTTGTAGTAGAGATATCACAGGGAGTCAGCCAGGAGACCCCCATGTCTGGTCCTAGCTTATCTCACTCACTTTGTGCCATTGGACAGCTCTTTCTCCATTTCTAGAGCACAGGCTTCATGAATGGTATCTACCTGTCCTTTCAACTCAGATTTCAAGGAGGAGACTGGCAAAAATACCATGATTAAGATAACAGGGATGGAATGTGTCTCTGTGAAAGGTTCAGTTCAGTTCAGTCACTCAGTCATGTCCTAATGTTTGCGATCCCATGAATCACAGCACACCAGGCCTCCCTGTCCATCACCATCTCCCGGAGTTCACTCAAACCCATGTGCATCGAGTCGGTGATGCCATTCAGCCATCTCATCCTCTGTCGTCCCCTTCTCTTCCTGCCCCCAATCCCTCCCAGCATCAGGGTCTTTTCCAATGAGTCAACTCTTCGCATGAGGTGGCCAAAGTACTGGAGTTTCAGCTTTAGCATCATTCCTTCCAAAGAACACCCAGGGCTGATCTCCTTTAGAATGGACTGGTTGGATCTCCTTGCAGTCCAAGGGACTCTCAAGAGTAGTCTTCTCCAACACCACAGTTCAAAAGCATTAATTCTTCAGTGCTCAGCCTTCTTCACAGTCCAACTCTCACATCCATACATGACCACAGGAAAAACCATAGCCTTTGTTGGCAAAGTAATGTCTCTGCTTTTGAATATGCTATCTAGGTTGGTCATAACTTTCCTTCCAAGGAGTAAGCATCTTTCAATTTCATGGCTGCAGTCACCATCTGCAGTGATTTTGGAGCCCCAAAAAATAAAGTCTGACACCGTTTCCACTGTTTCCCCATCTATTTCCCATGAAGTGATGGGACCAGATGCCATGATCTTCGTTTTCTGAATGTTGAGCTTTAAGCCAACTTTTTCACTCTTCTCTTTCACTTTCTTCAAGAGGCTTTTTAGTTCCTCTTCACTTTCTGCCATAAGGGTGGTGTCATCTGCATATCTGAGGTTATTGATATTTCTCCCGGCAATCTTGATTCCAGCTTGTGCTTCTTCCAGCCCAGCATTCCCTTTTCTAGACAGGAGCATCCTCTAACTGACCAGGGCTGCTGCTGCTGCTAAGTCGCTTCAGTCGTGTCCGACTCTGTGTGACCCCGTAGATGGCAGCCCACCAGGCTCTGCAGTCCCTAGGATTCTCCAGGCAAGAATGCTGGAGTGGGTTGCCATTTCCTTCTCCAATGCATGAAAGTGAAAAGTGAAAGTGAAATCGCTCAGTTGTGTCCAATTCTTCAGACCCCATGGACTGCAGCCTACCAAGCTCCTCTGTCCATGGGATTTTCCAGGCAAGACTGGAGTGGGTTGCCATTGCCTTCTTGACCAGGGCTAGGAATACCATCTTTTGGCCTGGATCAGGACAAAACCAAATTTTCAAACCAAATGGGACTGCTTGAATATGTTGCTCTGGTACCAAGGAATATCAGCCGACCATCATCCACTAAGCATCTTCATACATGACTTGATATCACAAATACCAAGCTTTTAAAATCATTGGCTGAACCATTTTGGTAACACATTTAAAATTAGCTAGAGTAGTCCATGCCTCAAGGCTAGATAATGAATCATGAAAAAAATGAATACTTTATAGTAAGCAAGAGATTTTTTTAAAATCCATTTTAGTATCCCAGGTACCTAAGATCCCAGGATCTAGCACATAGCACTCAAAAATTTGTCACTGAATAAAGTGATTAACATGTAATAGAAACATCATTGAGTCCTACCCATTATTCATGTATTGAGACTCCTTAAATCCTTGCTTAATAGCAGCAAATGTCATTTACAAAACGTTCCACTTCAGATTATTTTCTGTACTTAATCGGTCATATGGAATTGATCCTTGATTGAAGCATATAACATATAATAAATAATTTATATTCTAGGCAAATCAAGGCCATGAGCCAAGAAAGACCCATTAAGGTTATGTTGGCCATGAGAGGCAGCCCACAGTGGTGCTGTGTGACCTTGAATGAACTTCACCTTTTGAGTCCTTGGTGGCTACATTTGTAGAATCAGAATATATTTACAAGTTCATTGTAGTTCTGAAAAGTCTATGATCTTAAGAAAATTCTTATTTTGCCTACGTATAACATGATGTGACAGAGATTAAGTGAGACTCCTTCTGTTCAAGATAAAATCTGATATAATAGCAATGAGAAAAGATATTAGCCTTGGGTTGTTAAGCTCAGGTTTTAGATTTTGTTCTTCCATTTGTCTATAAGATTTTAGGCACGTCACCTTACCTCTCTTGGCTTTATTATTCTCATTTGTCAAATCACTCACCTAGATGAAAGGTTTTGGGGAAGATAATTAAATAACAGAACTGCCAATGTTTTCTCCCTGGAACAGTTTCCTGCCAGTCTCTGTATGGCCCTTTAGAAATAATTTGCTGAGGCTTCTAAGATTCCTGATGAAGAACCTAAAACCTAGAAAGGGGGATTGATTTATCCAGGGTTAAACAGCAAGTTCATTAAGACCTGGGGCAAAAATTTTAGCTTTATATTCATACCCTGTTTTTGACCAATGAGTGTCTTAATAATAGCAGCTAACATTTGAGGACTTAAGCACAGTACTAGGAACTTTAAGTAAGTAAGTTCAACGTTGTTCAGTCGTGTCTGACTCTTTGTGACCCCCATGGACTGTAGCCCACCAGGCTCCTCTGTCCATGGGATTCTCAAGTCAAGAATACTGGAGCTGGTTGCCATGCCTTCCTCCAGCAGACCTTCTGGACCTAGGGATTGAAGCTATGTCTCTTACACCTCCTGCATTGGCAGGCATGCTCTTTACCATGAATGCCACCTGGGAATCCCCACTAGGAACTTTACATGAGTTAATTTGTAGTTCTCAACATAGCCCAAAGATGTAGGTTCATTGATTATTCTTGTTTTGTAGATGAGGAAACCAAGATTTGGAGGGGTTAAGTGAAAATTCTCAAATTTATGTAAGTAATAAGTTAGATCCCTGGATTGGGAAGATCCCCTGGAGAAGGGCATGGCAACCCACTCCAGTATTCTTGCCTGGAGAATCCCCATGGACAGAGGAGCCTGATGGGTTACAGTCCATAGGGTCTCAAAGAGTTGGACACATCTGAAACAACTCAGCACACATACAGTAAGTGACAGAGCCAGGAATTAAGCACAGAGGGATGACTACCTTAACTGCTAACCTATACTGATCTCTGTCATCATGCTAGATGGTAGAGATACATATTATAACATAATTTGGCACATTGCACAAACTGATATCTTATGTTATCCTTAGTTATGATATAACAAAGAGAGAGAAGTTGCTCATTCATGTCCGACTCTTTGCAACCACATTGACTGTAACCTACCAGGCTCCTCCATCCATGGGATTTTCCAGGTAAGAGTACCGGACTGGGTTGCCATTTCCTTCTCCAGGGGATCTTCCTGACCCAGGGATTGAACCCTGGGTATCCCACATTGTAGGCAGATGCTTTACCATCTGAGCCACCAGGGAAGCCTTATAGTAAAGGGGTCCAAGCTGCTATGGGATTATGGGGCAGAATCCAGGGGAAGGGAGTAAAAGCCTGAGTCATACAGCCTTCCAAGAAAGTTTGTGTAGGTTGCAGCTTACAAATGGGGGTAGGATAGGGAAGGAGAGAAAAAAAAAAAAAAAAGTTCTAGTTGGAAGGAGCAGCACATGTGCAGATGTGGAGGGTAGGAAGAGTACAAAGCCCTTGAGGAATTGAAGGAGGTTTGATGAGGATGGAGAGAAGTGAGGGGCAGAAGAGGAGCAGGGACCACAGGAGAATGGCCCTGTGAACCTGGGGTCAGAGCTCGTACATCCAGTGCGGAGGTACTGGAGGGTTGTAGGTAGGGCAGTTGTGACGCAGGGTGATTCGTGACTGATTGTGAGGAGAATGGAGTGAGGCATGCAACACTGGAGGATGGCACAGAGGTTAGGGAGCATGGCAGTGCTGGTGAGCCCTTCTTCAAACCCCTTAGACAAAAAAGGAGCTTTGAAAACACAAGTTCTAGACAGAATCTTATTTGTTTGTTTTTAATTTGATGTTACGATGTGCTTTTAAATTTTTATTTATTTAATTTTGACTGCACTGGGTCTTTGTTGCTGTTTGGGCTTTTCTCAAGTTGCAGTAAACAGGGACCCCTCTCTAGCTGTGGTCCATGGCTTCTCATTGCAGTGACTTCTCTTATTGCGGTGCACGGGCGCAACAGTTGTGGAGCAAGGGTCCAGTTGCCCCGCGGCATGTGGAATCTTCCTGGACCAGAGATCAAACCCATGTCCCCTGCATTGGCAGGCAGATTCTTAACCACTGGACCAGCAGGGAAGTCCTAGACATGACCTTATTACTTCCCACCTTTGCCTAAAAATCTGTTTCTCTGGTCCTACTAGGGTCCCAGTGATGAAATCTACTCCCAGATGGTTTTCAGCAGTGTTTTCTGAGACAGAACCAGAGTTCTGGTTTTTCTTCTTGCTGCCTATCTGCCCAGACTTAAGAGCTGCCGAACCGGACCTGTTGTGAAGCCATTGGTTGGCTGGTGGAGTCTTTGCTCCACACCATGTCCCTGTATTAGAGACAAAGAGAAAACTTCAGGATGAGCTGCTTTGGGAGCTGACACATAAGAGACCATACCCTGTTTTGGAGGCATTTAAACTTATCTTACAGTTAATACAGCATCTGGGGCACATTTTCCTACTTTTATGCCAATTTTTATGTGTTTCTGTCACACAGTCAGAAGCCAGGATCATAAAGAAGAAGGAAAATGGTACAAAAAAATAAAAGTAAATAAGCGCATTCTGCTTTAACACTCCCAGGAGCGCTGAGTCCGGCAAGTTTATGAGTTAGAGAAAAAAAACCAAAGCAAACACCTATAGCACTGTATATAAAGGAAAGGAAATACTACTCCTTTGCATTCAAGTGCATCAAGCAAAGATGGGAGAGGAGCTCTGAGCTGGGAATAGACAGAACAGGGTTTAGACCAAAAAGTGTCACCAGTTGTTCAAGTGGCTTGGAGCCAAACCTCCTCTATGGGTCTGTTTTTCTCTTATAAAGTTTGTACCAGATGCCCTCTAAGAGTCTCTAGTTCCACAATTATGTTTATCACCCTTTACACACACAGGGGACACAGGCAGTCATAGAAGACCTAATTTCTGGTCTCAAAGAACTGAAATATTGGGTTGGCCAACAAATGTGCTCTGGTTTTTTTGCAACATCCTATAGAAAAACCCAAATGAACTGTTTTGGCCAACCCAATATATTATAATAACAAGACTAACCTTACCTTACCTATTTTAGAGCAAGGCTTTCTCTAACCACACTGCCATGAAAAAAGACCAAAAAGCTGTTTAAAAACTGGGTAAATGTGGTTTTACTTCTAATTTGTAGAAAGAAAGTACATGAATAGATAGTATTATCAGTGTTGGAGACTCTTAGAATCAATGACTCCTGTCCCTCAGTTTATACTATATAAACTAATTAAAAATGTTATTTGATTTAGAAGAAAGTGATATATGGCTACTTTGATTTAATATAACATTTTTCATGGCTTTCCATAAAAAGCTTAGATTTTTAGGAAAGTAAAAGCTCAGAGGTTAAACCATGAACTTCTTTGTTATGCTTAAATGTGCATTTAGGCTCTGACATTCTAGCTCTGAGTCCTTGAGAAAAGTTACTTCAGAACCCCTTCTTCAACTATAAAATGGGAGCAATAATAGTATCTATCTCACATTTTCTTGTGAGAATTAACTCAGTTAAGGGCCCAAAATGTTTGGAATAGTATTTGGTAAAATACATGCTAAGTATTAGGTATTGGATGTGCAGTATGAAATATTAATCAGTGAGTTTGAATTGAACCTTGAAGGAAGAGGAAGTTTAAACCAATTAAAATAAGGAAACAAAAATTCCATTTAATGGTTTTGTTGTTCAGTAGCTAAGTGGTGTCTGACTCTGCAATCCCATGGACTGCAGCACTCCAGGCTTCCTGTCCTGTCCTTCACTATCTCCCACAGTTTGCTCAAACTCATGTCCACTGAGAAGGTGATGCCATTCAACCATCTCATCCTCTATTGCCCCCTTCTCCTGAATCCCCTGCCCTCATAACCTTGGTGGTTATGGTAGATTTCAAAAGCAACCCCAACCTTCATCACTTCTTACATTCATTTCTTTTGTACTTTGATGGCCTCTCCCATGAAGAGATAGTGTATTTCCTTATCTCCTGTGTATAAAACTAATTTGGCGATTTGCCTTAGCAAATAATATGTGGTGGAAACAATGTTGTTTCAGTTCCAGCCAAGGCCTTACACATTTTTGCTTCTTCTCTTGGAACTCTGCCTCAACTGTAAGAGCAAGTCCAGCTGCCCGCTGCAGGATGGAGGTCAACAGAGCTGCAGCAGAGCTCAATCAGCCAAGTTGACCAAGCTGAGGTCCCAGACAACTGAGAGGCCCGAACGGAACTACATTACTAACTAGAGTTGAACCCAGATGTCTAACTGAGCCCTGCCAGTTCAGCTCAAATCAGCAGAAACATCCAGGAAAACCATAGACTTATGAACAATAATAAATGATATTGGCCTTCCTATTGGGCTTCCTTGGTAGCTCAGCTGGTAAAGAAACTGCCTGCAGTGTGGGAGACCTGGGTTCAATCCCTGGGTTGGGAAGATCTCCTGGAGAAGGGAAAGGCTACCCACTCCAGTATTCTGGGCTGGAGAATTCCATGGACTGTATAGTCCATGGGGTAGCAAAGACACGTCTGAGTGACTTTCACTTTCACTTTTCTAGGTGTTAAGTTAGTTTGTTACACTATGTTACACATATGTTAGTATGCTAACACATACTGTATTGATAGTAGTGGTGGTGAAGATAAAGGAATGGGAAAATGGTTTCAACTAGAAGAGGAGATTGAGCTGAATAAAATAGATGTCACACGTCTATGAGCTGGAGAATATTAGGTTTTGTAGCAGAGATAAAGTTATGAAGTATATTAAAGTGTACACGAAAAATAAAGGATCATTTATTATAATTTGTGTGGAAGCAAAAACATTTCTGAGTGAAAATACCCCAAATTAAAGTGTAAGGAAAAGGATAAATGATGTTGATAACAAATGACATTAAAGATTAATACCCTTAATATAGAATGAAGATATCTATCAAGAAAAACAAAGCTTACTAAACTCTTTCAAATAAATAAAAGATATTCACATTATCTTAGAGTTGTTGTACTTGTTGTTACTGGCCCTCTCCCTTTATCCAGCTACATTTTATTTATGTTTTTGATCTCAGTCACATCTTTAGGATGTCTTTCCTGAACTCCAGATCACAACAGGTCCTCCTAGTGTATGCTCCTCGTTTCTCTCATCATTTGTTCAATGTTTTCTCCACTGGTTTGTAAATTCCATAACACATAGATTGAAACTATTTTGTTTACCAGTGTAATCCTGGCATCTGGAAAATATCTGACTTGGGATTCAGTTCAGTTCAGTCGCTCAGTTGTGTCCGACTCTTTGTGTCCCCATGGACTGCAGCACACCAGGCCTCCCTGTCCATCACCAGCTCCCAGAGTTTACTTAAACTCATGTCCATTGAGTCGGTGATGCCATCCAACCATCTCATCTGCTGTTGTCCCCTTCTCCTACCGCCTTCATTCTTTCCCAGCATCAGGGTTGGCCTTGAATAACTTATTTGAAAATAATGAGCCATTGAGTAATGATCATAAAACCAAATCACTTACCAAGAGCCAAATAAAAATAAAACAAAGGCATGACTCAGATCAGATCAGTCGCTCAGTCGTGTCCGACTCTTTGCAACCCCATGAATCGCAGCATGCCAGGCCTCCCTGTCCATCACCAACTCCCGGAGTTCACTGAGACTCATGTCCATCGAGTCAGTGATGCCATCCAACCAACTCATCCTCCGTCGTCCCCTTCTCCTCCTGCCCCCAATCCCTCCCAGCATCAGGGTCTTTTCCAATGAGTCAACTCTTCGCATGAGGTGGCCAAAGTACTGGAGTTTCAGCTTTAGCATCATTCCTTCCAAAGAAATCCCAGGGCTGATCTCCTTCAGAATGGACTGGTTGGATCTCCTTGCAGTCCAAGGAACTCGCAAGAGTCTTCTCCAACACCACAGTTCAAAAGCATCAATTCTTCAGCACTCAGCCTTCTTCACAGTCCAACTCTCACATCCATACATGACCACAGGAAAAACCATAGCCTTGACTAGACGAACCTTTGTTGGCAAAGTAATGTCTCTGCTTTTGAACATGCTATCTAGGTTGGTCATAATTTTCCTCCAAGGAGTAAGCGGCTTTTAATTTCATGGCTGCAGTCACCATCTGCAGTGATTTTGGAGCCCAGAAAAATAAAGTCTGACACTGTTTCCACTGTTTCCCCATCTATTTCCCATGAAGTGGTGGGACCGGATGCCATGATCTTCGTTTTCTGAATGTTGAGCTTTAAACCAACTGTTTCACTCTCCACTTTCCCTTTCATCAAGAGGCTTTTGAGTTCCTCTTCACTTTCTGCCATAAGGGTGGTGTCATCTGCATATCTGTGGTTATTGATATTTCTCCCAGCAATCTTGATTCCAGTTTGTGTTTCTTCCAGTCCAGCATTTCTCATGATGTACTCTGCATAGAAGTTAAATAAACAGGGTGACAATATACAGCCTTGATGAACTCCTTTTCCTATTTGGAATCAGTCTGTTGTTCCATGTCCAGTTCTAACTGTTGCTACCTGACCTTCATACACATTTCTCAAGAGGCAGATCAGGTGGTCTGGTATTCCCATCTCTTTCAGAATTTCCCACAGTTTATTGTGATGCACACAGTCAAAGGCTTTGGCATAGTCAATAAAGCAGAAATAGATGTTTTTCTGGAACTCTCTTGCTTTTTCTATGATCCATTGGATGTTGGCAATTTGATCTCTGGTTCCTCTGCCTTTTCTAAAACCAGCTTGAATATCAGGAAGTTCATGTTTGACTACAAAAAGCCAAAATATATGAATACATCCAGCCACATATGTAATCAAGAAATACAAATGAAAACAAGGTATGTCACGTGACTGAAAAGGGCTACAATAATAAGATTTGTTGCAAGAGAGGCTGTGATAAGTGTGTGACACTTGTTTAGCAATTCATGCAAGTGTTACAGAAAGCAGTTTAACATAGTGTTGATTCAAATATTCATACTTTTTGGCAGCAACTGAACTTTCAGAGGGAAAAAGATCAGATGTGTCTCAGTATGATGACTGAAGATTGCTGTTAATCCTAATTTTAACAGATGACCTGTATGACCAGCAATATCACTGTATTTAGAATCAGTATGGTTTAAAGTTGGACCGTGGGTTCTGAAATAAAAGAAATAAGTTTTAATCCTGTATCCACCACTTATCAGTTGTGTGGTCAGAGCCTAATAATTCAACCTCACTGACCCTTATGACTTCATCTGTAATGGTGACAGTGTGTTAATCAGGAGATGTCTGGGTTTCAGGAATTAGTCATTTATCTCATTTTTAACTTGTACACTCATTACTCTTTGAGGAAGCAGTAGTTTGAATTATTTCAAATTCTCAGTTTATTTTTCTATGCTTTTCATGTCCCTAAGCAGCTGAGAGAGATCAGTCTGTTCTGTGTATTGATGTGTTTAAATGTATTTTAGAACTACACGAGGCTACAATGGGTTAGAAATAATGAAAAGAGACTACTCCATCTCTTTCTCTCACACACTGACTTTTATCTTTTGCTTCCATGGTTTCCTCTGTTCTGAGCTACTTTTGTTCTCACACACACAAAAAAGTCTACACTTGAACACCAAGTATTCCTCTCCGCAGAAAAAAAGCAAAGCAAACAAACAAATGGCTGGGACTATATTATGCTAACAGATAGTTTTACTGGGCTGTGTGGCATGTCTAAGTTATTGACAAAAGATAAGACTAAGCCAGTAAAAACAGACAAAAAATGACATTTTCTTGGATATTAGAATTATAAAATTAATGTGGTTGCTATATCTTTAAGAAATATCTTTAGAGCCCAGTTTTGTCTTAGAAATTAACTTAAGGTCACAAATTAAGACACCCAGCTATTACTGTTTCACTGTTTACAGTATTTTGTGATGCAGTGTATCTTATTCAAGAGTAGATTGCGGAATGTGTTGTGTAACTTATGGTAAATAATCCTCAATGGTTTAATTTGGGGCTCTTTTAAAAAATATTTTGCTTTTCATTTATCAGAGAGTTTGAATTCAGTGTAACCCATTGTTTTGTAGGGATAAATATTAAATACCATGGTATACCAATTAGGAAATAACTGAATATTTTAATTAGTTTTTAAGCTAAACTTACTGTTTGGGAATAATTTCCAATCTATAGAAAAACTGTAAAAATTGGAAAGAGAATTCTCATATATATCCCTCATTGTTAATTTCTTACATTACTGAGATGCATTTGTCAAAACAGAAGCTGATATTCACTATTAACTATAGTTTAGACTTTATCTGGATCTAACCATTTTGCATTGGTGTCTTTTGTGTTCTAGGATCCAGAGCAGCATAGATACGATGCTGTGTTTTGCTATCATCTCCTCCGTCTCCTCTGGTTCCTGCCAATTTCTAAGTGTTTCCTTGCTTTTCATGGCTTTGAGAGTCTTGGGGAATACTGGCCAGGTGTAAAATATTCCTCAATCCAATTGTGTCTCATTGTTTTCTCAAGATTAGCCTGGGATTGTGAGTTTATGGAGAGAATACCACAGAAATGGAGTGTCCTTGTTTTTGCATATTATGCGTACGTGATATGGATATAACATACTATGGAAATGAGTGTATAACTACCTCCCTGAGACCCTGCTTTCAATTCTTTTGGGCTTATCTCCAGAAGTGGCATTGTTGGATCATATGAAAACTCTATTTTTTATTCTTTGGGGAACCTCCATACTGTTTTCCACAGTGGTTATACCATTTTGCATTACCACCAAGAGTGCACAAGGGTTCCAGTTTCTCCATGTCCTTCCCAACACTTTTATTTGTATATTTTGATAATAGCCATCCTAGTGGTGTGAGGTGGTATCTCATCGTGGTTTTGATTTACGTTTCCCTAAAAATAGTAATGTTGAGCATGTTTCCATGTGTTTATTGGTCACTTACATGTCTTATTTGGAGAAATATCTAGTCAAGGCCTTTGCCCATTTTGCAGTTGGGTTGTTTGTTTTTTTGTTGTTGAGTTTTGGGAGTTCTCTATATATTCTGAATATTAATCCCTTATCAGATATATGATTTGCAAATATTTTCTTCTACTCTTTGGATTACTTTATTATTCTGTTGATAGTATCTTTTAATGTATATTTTAAAATGTATGAAGTCCAATTTGTCTATTTTTTGTTTTGCTGCCTGTGCCTTTGGTGTCATATCTGAGAAATCATTGTCAAATCCCATGTCATAAACCTTTTGCCCTTTTGATGTCTTTGGTTCTAGAACTAAATAATTTTGGATACTTTTTTTAAATCCATTCTGTCAATACTGTTTTTTCTTGTTTCACACTGATTTATTCCAAGCTGTTATTTTCTTGATGCCTCAGGCTGATATTTCTTTTCTCTTTCATCCACAGACATTAACTTAATTAATTTATTTATTCTTGATAGTCTTTTATTGACCACCCACTGTAGTGTGTTAAGAGAAATACCCTTTCCTCTTTCTTTTTTTTTTTTTTGTATCTTACAAGCACAAGGCAGAGATCAGCATTCTCTCATTCAGCATGACAGTAGCATCATCCAAAATAGCAGATTTCAGTGAGAGCTTGCTGCATGTCAGGCTATTATCCTAGACATTCCATGTATTCACTCTTCATCCTCACAATAAAGTTGATCAGGAGAACTCTCATAATCTTTATTTTAGGATAAGAAAACGAGTTACAGAGAGGCTAAGTAATATCCCTGAACCACAGAGCTGGTAGTGGTTGTCTGGCCCTCAGCAGAACAATGTTTCTTCTTTGGAGCATTAAATATGTTTATAGTTAAAGTAGTTACTGATAAGGAGGAACTTATATATGTTATATTTTCCTTGTCTTAGACTTTAGTTCAGTTCAGTCAGTCAATTGTGTCTGACTCTTTGACTTAGATCAAAATTTATGACTTTTAAAATATGATTTCCTTGGAGTGATTGATTCCACCATTCATTCATACCACTTAAGTAATTACCATGTATCAGGTATTGGTACTGGGTGTTCAGGGGCTGAGCATTCAGAGATAGTTGTCTTCTAATAATCACTCACTGTCTATCTCTGTTCCCAATGAAATGGTTATACCAAAAATGCTATACTTAAGAATGATCCTGATAAACAAAATGGAGTTAATGTATGACTAAGCCAGAGGATAATTTCTCACCAATCTCTGTTTCTAATGATTCCAGCCCTTGAAGCCTGAGTAAATCTCCATTTAATGGATATAGATGGTCAATTTAAAGTGTGGACCAATAACTGTAAAAGAAATATGATTTTGAAGGGATTCAGATGTGATATGTAACTGATATCGGAAGGGAGTAGGCAGTAGATGACTTGCTATTTTATTGATCCTGCATTTTATCTGGCTTGAAACAAAGTGGCCGGATGGAAAGGAAAAACTGAAAATCACTGTGATTCAATCCTTTGTTCCCTTTAATCTCTCATTACCATTCCTACCCCTCTGATTCCCTAAAAATTCAGGCTGTACCAAACTCAAGGAAACACTAATGATGCTGAGTCATATACGCTTTCCATCAGGGTTCTGTTCTCTTTACTCACTGAGTAGCATTTGAAGAAATATTCAGAACTGGCTTTATCTGCCTTGGTTTTATGATCCCAGCAAAGCCAGGGGGTTCCTTCAGCCTTTTCTAGGCTCCCTGCAGTATAATTCAGAGAATATACATTTCTAGCTGTCCACTTTCCCAATTTCTATACATTTAGTCAAGTACAGGGCATAACTTGGGGATTTTCATTGAAACTAAAAGCTTCACTGCAGTGTACCCTGGGAGATGTAGATGTTGGTTCTTTATTTTTGATAAAAAGGACATATAGCTTTAGTCCCCTGGTTGTCACTTGTCAAAAAAGTCCTCGTCTGACATCAAGACATCTCAGTTCTAGTCAAAAGCTAGTCTTTAGACCGTGCATTTTGTAGTACCTTGACAACCTTACAGCCTGTCGGAAGAATAACTGAAACTTGAAAAATGTCATTTATTGGAGATGACAGGATTCTAGCAATCAAGATCTGGTCATAGTCAACTATCAAGGGCAATCTGGAATCATGATCTTTTAGGACAGTTGCTGGAGCCGTCAATGGGTTCACTGTTTTCTCCAGTCCCTGGTCCAAATTGCTACCAGAACCATCTTCCTCAATAAGTTCCCAGTGTTGTTCTAACTTGAAGGTCCTTTCACAAACAGTATTCTCCCAAATTCTGTGACACAGTTTCTCAAACTGCAAGGTGCCTAGAGTCCCCTCTGATGCTTATTAAACTATGAAACAATTAAACTAGAATTCAGCAGGACTGGAATGGATCCATAACCTTTGCTTTTAATGAGCACTCCAGATGAGGCACATGGCTTGAGAGCCCCCCAGAACAAAGTTGAACCACAGGTTGAAGTCCAGATACCTTATCCTGATATTCAAAGCTTTTTAAAATATGATCTCAAGTATCTTCTACTCATGTTATTTATCCCACGTCCCAGTTAGTTTGACAAATAACAGGAATGAGGAATGCAGAAGTCTCTTCTTTAGGAATTGTGCCAGTGTCCAAAAGAATTCTTCCTGCCTTCCTTCTGTCCCTTACCATTCAGGATGTACTCCCAGTCCTTACCAGCCCATAGCAATGTCTCCCTCTGCTGAACTTTCTTTGTATGAGAATCACTGAATCACATTTTTTGGAAAGTGAAGGGAATGGTAATGAGACAAGTTTTCCTAGAAATATGATTCTTTGAGTTAGGATGGCAAAGAGGGGAAAAGGTTTCTGCCAGGAGACTTTATACAAAAATGGTAAGATGCATTTTAGTAAGAATCCAGTATAAACAAAGGTGTTTTCTGTGTACAGTTTAAAAACAAATTGTTAGTGTTTAGTCGCTAAGTTGTATCTGACTCTTGGAAACCCCATGGACTGTAGCCCACCAGAATCCTCTTTCCATGGGATTTCCCAGGCAAGAATATTGGGGTGGATAGCCATTTACTTCTCCAGGTGATCTTCTTGACCTTTGGATCAAACCCACATCTCCTGCATTGACAGGTGGATTTTTAACAAGTGAGCCATCATGGAAGCCTTGAAAATAAGTAGCCGGGGTCTAAGTTATGTTTAAAGAACATGGAAGTTGAAGGTTAAAGTCAAGGTCAGGTAACTGAGAAAACCTTAAATGCCCTTTGATAGGTCATGGACTTTGTTCTTGGTAAAAAGAATGGTTGGCAATTTGGGGGCTATTGTGATGCTGGCTTGTAAATTACTCATTTCTCATGCAAACTCAGTAAAGACAATAGAGGCTGCCCTGGAGGCTGCTTAGGTTCAAAAGCTAACTTGTCTATTTCCTAACCATGTAATCCTGGAGCAGTTACTTCATTTCCTTGAGCATATTTCATCATCTGGATTATGGAAAAAATGATAGATCTCATTTTTCAGCTTTCTTGCATTTATTTATGGAAAGGAAAGCAGCCCTTAGTAATTATGTAATAATAAATATTTAATATGCATATAGCTTACAGGGAATGAGTATTATTCCTCTTTCCAAAAATGAAAGTGGTCTCAGAAGGTAAAAACGTGTCTATAGTAACATAGCTAATAAGAGCCAAATTGGGTAGTATTTTGCCCTGCGTAAAAGCTGGATGGGACTTAAGGGACCATTTATTTCAACTTCCTCATTTTATAGTAAAGAAAACTGAGGATTAGAGTGGCAAAGCCATTTGGCCTGTGTCACACAGTATGCAGTATCAGCACGTCCTAGTACTAGGAAATAAAGAATATATAAGGCTGAGCAGGACAGTCTCTGCTCATAAAGAGCTTTCAGGCCAGTAGGGAAGATGGCTGGTGTGGTAAACATGTTTGAGCAGGAAGAAGTCATAGGGTCTGGGATGGCCAGGGAGAAGTGGTTACATATGTGCCTTGAAAATTTAAGTCAGAAAGAGAAAAATAACTATTGTACATACAAACACATACATGTGGAATCTAGAAAAGTGGTATAGATGATCTTATTTGCAAAACAGAAGCAGAGACACATGAAAAGGAAAAGTTAAAATTTTCCATAACCTCCCTCTCCCTTTGCCTCTGTAACTCAGCTTGCCCCTTGCAAAGTCTAGATCACGTAGGTCACATAGTCTCAGAAAGTGGGGACTTGCAATACTAGGAACTGGAGTTTATCTTACTCACTCTTATCCTGCTTTTTGCAATTGCCTGGCCCCTGAAAACTTGTTTAATCATGCCTGTCTGTGGAAAGGTCAGGCACCCCCCTCCCCATCTTGACTGCTGTTCCCGCACGCGAGAAACCCCTTAGTTTAAACCAGCCTATTAACAGCTAGTGTCGCCCACTATAGTCTGTCTATAAAAACTCTGTAATCCCTTTGTTCTGGGCTCAGAGCTTGGAGTGTTAACTCCTCTGGGCCCACCAGTGTAAGAAAGCTGAATTCTCCAACTCTCTGAGTGTGGTGCTTGGTTTCTCAAGTACTGGTTTCTGCAACACACAGACATAGAGAATACATGTATGAACACCAAGGAGGGGAAGGAGAATGGGATGAATTGGGAGGTTGGAATTAACACACATACACCATTGATGTCTGTGTGCGCTCAGTCGTGTACGACTCTTTGCAACTCTATGGATTGTAGCCCCCGAGGCTTCTCTGTCCATGGGATTTCCCAGGCAAGAATACTGGAGTGGGTTGCCATCTCCTTCTCCAGGAGATATTCCCAACCAAGGGATTGAATCTGTGTCTCCTGGATTGGCAGGTGGATTCTTAACCACTAAGCCATTGATACTATGTATAAAATAGGTAACTAACAAGAATCTACTGTCTGGCGCAGGGAACTCTGAGTAGAGCCCTCTGGTGACCTAAATGGGAAGGAGATCCAAAAGAGGGGATCTTTATATATGTATAGCTGATTCATGTTGCCGTACAGCAGAAGCTAGCACAACATTGTAAAGCATGTTTTTGTTTAGCTAAGTAGTGTCTGACTCTTTGTGACCCCATGGACTGTAGCTCACCAAGCTCCTCTGTCCATGGGATTTCTCAGGCAAGAGCTAGAGTGGGTTGCCATTTCCTTCTCCAGTGTATCTTCCTGACCCAGAGATCAAACCTATGTCTCTTGCATTGCAGGTGGATTCTCTACCACTGAGCTACCAGGGAAGCTCAAAGCAACTGTCTTCCAATAAAAATTGATTAAAAACAAAAGTTTGGCCCAATCACCAGTAGGCAGATGAAGTGAGGGCAGGACTCAAGCCAGATGTATACTGGGAATGACTTTGAATGCCTTCTCAGCAACATACAGTCCAATTTTTGGAAGAAAGCAACTTTGGAGCAGTTAAAACATCTTAAAACTACTGTCTATAGTTATATTTGCTGGAAAAAAAAAAAAAAAACCCAAAACAAAACAAGCTGGAGCAATAGGGAACTGACTGTATCATTAGTCCCAAATCCTACTCCTCCTATCACCCAAATTCCCCAGAGGCACATGCAGGACAGAATTCACTCCCCAAGCAGCTTAGGGTCCCTAAGCAGCCTTGAAGCAGAGCAGAGTCAGCAAAGCTGCTTCTGGCTCCACTGGTATGGCCTCACACCTTGGGCTGGCAGCCGCTTTTGAAGCACAGCCTGGAACTCAGAGGCACTGCAGGCGCTCCTTCCCTTGACAGGCAGCTGCTGGCTTCAGTTTGGGCTCCTCTCCCAGCTGACAAAGTCTAAGACAGATCCGAAGGTTGCGATCCTACTCCACAGCCTTGTGGGCCACCTGTGTCGCTAGTCACTGCCAAGGCCTTGTGGGCGAGGAGCATGGTCATTAACGAGAGAGCTTGCTGAGATAAGTCTTCTGGAGATGAATACCTTTGCTGTGTTCCAGGAGCTGGCCAGACAATCATACATTTGAAGAGAGCTTTAATTTGAAAGAGACTGACATGGACTAAATCTGTAACTCAAGGAGGAAAGGCCAAGTAACCCCATGGAAATTTGGATTTTTTGTTGAGGAGAGAAAAAATCTGCCTCCACTAGGTCTACTCCCTTGCCCGAAATTCTATCACTAAGGGCACCAGGCTTGCTCCTTTGGGTCCTGAGGATTTCCTGAAAAGGAGGGCTTCAATGATTTGTTAATACCAGGAAGAGAAATTTCACTTAGACTTGCTTCCAAAATCTGAGCACTAATTGAAAAGGAACTAGCCACACTGACCACCACTAGGGCTTTGGGGTGGTACCCCATTAGGGACATTGAGAGGGGCAGGTGGCAGGTGTCTTGGTTGCCTTTTGCCAGAGCCATCCTTATGTCTTTATTACTGGTTGTTGTTCAGTTGCTAAGCTGTGTCTGACTCTGCAACCACATAGACTGCAGTACACCAGGTTTCTCTGTCCTTCACTGTCTCCTGGAGTTTGCTCAAAGTCATGTCCATTGAATCAGTGCTGCCATCCAACCATCTCATCCTCTGTCACCCGCTTCTCCTCCCGCCCTCAATCTTTCCTAGCATCAGGGTCTTTTTCAGTGAGTCGGCTCTTTGCATCAGGTGGCCAAAGTACTGGAGCTTCAGCTTTAGCATCGGTTCTTCCAATGAATATTCAGAGTTGATTTCCTTTAGGATGGACTGGTTGATCTCCTAGCTATCCAAGGGACTCTCAAGAGTTTTCTCCACTGCTGCAGTTTGAAAGCATCAGTTCTTCAGGGTTCAGCCTTCTTTATGGTCCAACTGGAACTGTTGCCAACATCTTTAGTTCTATAGGAATCAGGGATATTTTAATCAGATCCAGCTTCTATCCATCTCTTCTGCTAACTATACTCTGCCATCTCAGTAAGGTGATTTATTATTGCTTATTCCCATAACTACAGAGAATGGCCACCCAAATTGTTTTTCCAGAGTATGTTCTGACCCTTTGTCTTGTGCATCCTTTGAAATCCTGTAGACATGCCGCCTTTCACAAGGACCTTTCCTGTCGTAACCATAGGGAGCTCTTTCTCCTGTAAAATACAGTGTGACAAATATTTTTAAAAATATTATAGCATTTCATATCACTAGAAATCTAATAAAAATTGCATTGTTTTAAGAGTGAGGGATACTCCTTAGTCAGATATTTACTGCATTTTTTTAACTCTTAAAAGTTGGCATGAAGGCAAGAATCATAAACCCCAAACCTTTACTGACTAATTGACCCCAGTCAAATCAGTGTCCAATGTCTCTATTTACTCAACATTAGCATCAGTCTGAGTGACTTGACTTTCAGTTTTCACCTTCATGCATTGGAGAAGGAAATGGCAACCCACTCCGGTGTTCTTGCCTGGAGAATCCCATGGACGGGGGAGCCTGGTTGGCTGCCATCTATGGGGTCACACAGAGTCAGACACGACTGAAGCAACTTAGCAGCAGCAGCAGTCTACAGTAAGGATTGAAAGGTTTTTCCTGTAAACTGCCAGACAGTAAATATTTTGGGCTTTGGTGCCATATTGTCACTGTCACAGCTACTCAGTTCTGCCATTGTAGCCTGAAAGCAGTCATGCACAATAGAGGTTTGAATGGTTGCTCATGACTGAGTGTTAATAAAAGTTTATTTATAAAAGTAGACAGTGGGCCAGAGTTATTTCTGGGCTGTAGTTTGTTGACCCCCAGTGTAGCTCATCATATCACCTTCATTTGACAGTTTTCTGTTGCTTGCCAGAATTTAAAGTTAAAACAGTGCAAAGCAGCTACAAAATCAGATTGCAAACTGCAAGACTTATGGCATCTGTGAAAATGAGGTAGGATAATTGCTCGAGTTAAACTTAAATCATGGACAAGGGAGAATATGGCAGAATTAGACCAATGAAAGAGAGAAGAGTCATTAAGAATTACAACTGCATAGGAGTGTCAAGCAAGAAGGACTTGCATACAGAAAGATGTTGAAAAGCTTTATAGAAAATTGATGAACCATAAAATATTTTTTTTAATCGCTCATTTTTTAATGGTGGTTTAAAAATCCAACACAAAGCAAAGAGTGGTATATTTTGCTTCTGCAAAACTAAAGACAAATCATGCCAGCAGAAAATGTGGTCCTATTTTATTCATCTTATAAATTAGGACATTATTGAATTTTGAAATTAAATGCTGATAAATGAAAAGATACACCTGTTTTTATACTTTAATTTCCCTTTTTTCAAGATCAGTTCCTGGCCAAAATATTCCCCTTAAATAAAAACTTTGTTCCTATTTTAAGAGTGTTTACTTTAAAATGGCATTTTAAATGTGAACTCTCCTTACATTGTAAATGCTTTCCTTATGTGGAATCCTCATCTTCTTAAAGGAAACCATGAAATCCTTGAGGGTAATAAGCACATCTAATTCAATTTTCTTCCCCACAGCTTCGAGAATCACATTTTATATCTGATAGACATTAAATGAACATATATTTCTTTGTGACTATTGTCACCTAGTTTCTTCCTTTACAAATATGTATATATCAGCAGTCTTCCTGTTAGATGATAGTACAGGACCATAAAAATGTTTGTGTACACTATAACCATACAAAACAGTCTTAATTATCAGTACAGTAATTATGATTGTACTATGACCTTTAATTTTTTGTTAAAACATTGAAGCCCTTGCTGTTGGAAATGAAAAATAATAAAACTAATATTTATTTGTACACTATAATTAAACTATTAGAAACAGTGAGTGCCGGGGTCCAGCCCCGGTGGATCCAGGGAATTCGAAGCAGGGACGGTGTCGGCGAGGATCAGGAAACAACTGCTTAATTAAACGTTAATTAAGGATATAAAAGAGTAATAGAATAAGGATAGCTCAGTGAGGAAATTCAGTGGAGAAAAGAGGCTGAAATAAGGATAGCTCAGTGAGGAAATTCAGTGGAGAAACGAGGCTGAAATAAGGATAGCTCAGTAGGAAAATTCAGTGAAGAAAAAAGGCTGAATAATTCAGCCAGAAGATAAGAGAAAGAACGACATGGGGAGACCAAGTTTCGGTGAACGAGGCCCGCACTTTATTTTCCAAAGTAGTTTTTATACCTTAAGTTATGCATAAAGGATAATGGGGGAAGGGGTAGAGTCATGCAGCAAGCCAGGCTTTCTTCCTGCAAACTTATCATATGCAAAAGCTTAGGTGATTTGCATCATCTCCTGGCCCGGAGGCCTGTTAGCATTTAAAGACCCTTTCTTCAGAAAACTTATTTTTCTCTAAAGGTGATTGGTCAGGAGCCACCCTCCAAAAGCATTAGATAAAGTTGCATTCCTACAGAGCAAAGGTGTGGTGGGCTATAACAAGAAAAAGAATTAACTCAAGGATCCCAGGTTACAAACATTAAAGCTACTACTTACACCAATTATATTAATCAATACACTGCCAGGGACACAGCAGGTAAGGGATATGGAAACTTAGCAGCAAACATTGGCCCAACAAGTGAAAATCCCTTCACCAATACAATTTCTAATCAATCTTTTAACTGCTCAAAGGAATCTGTATTTAGACAGTTTAGAACATCTCATCCCTCTCACAGTTGGGAGGCTCTGAGCAATCACATGTGGCCGGAAAAAACCTATTCAGGCAGGCTAGAGGACTTCCGTTTGTAGGTTGAAACACTGTCACACCCAGGAATTATTAACTGGAGCTGTAAGTTAACTCTTTTTTTCAGAGAGAGGTAGTGGGGGACAGCCCCCCGTAAAGTCAGAGGTGTAGGTGAGAGCACAAAGCAGAAAATAGGCAGACTCTGGTTTTGGGGGTAGATGCTCAAGAATTTCCAGGGGGACTCCTGAGGCTTGATCCTGCCTTTGCGTATGCCGAGCCTCCTTCCTCATGACCTTTGCCATGGGCGGAGCTCGCTCCCTGCAAGTGAGTGTAAGTGGATTTTTTTTGTTGTTGTTGCTGTTAAAAAAACTTATCAACCATTATTTGAACAGGTCTCGTCTTCTCCTTGTATAATTTATCACACAAGCAAACATGTTTTCTATCTATGCCTTGGAGAACTGTCATCTCCTTTTCTAAATTTGGATTAGCTTTTAGCATTTTATCCTTTTCTCTTTCAATGTCATGAAATATCTCCAAGAGTTCCTTTAACATGAATTGTTCTACAGACATCACTTGCTTTAGAATATTGCCTCCTTTTTTGTCAAAAACACTTTCTTCATTAATGTAAATTGGTCTTCACTAAGTTCCTTTAGCTACATATTTAGAATCTCTTTGAATGGTGGCAATATCAACATTCCCATGGTTAGATCAACTGTTTTTTTCTACTAACTCCATTATATCCGATTCACATTTTGCTTCAGCATCATCACTTTTTTTTCCCTTGCACTTGCATATTTGTGGGCCAGTCCCTTCCTTTTTTAATAGAATTCTATTTCTTTTTTTAAATTGATTTTTATTGAGGTAAAGTTGCTTTACAATGTTGTGTTAGTTTCTGCTGTACATCAAAGTGAATCAGTTGTATGTTTACCTATATCCCCTCTCTTTTGGATTTCTTTCCCATTAATGTCACTGCATAGCATTGAGTAGAGGTCCCTGTTCTATACAGTCAGTTCTCATTAGTTATCCATTTTATACACAGTATCAAAGTGTATATATGTCAATCCCAATCTCCCAATCATCCTACTCCTCCTTACCCCCTTGGTGTCCATATGTTTGTTCTCTACGTCTGTGTCTCTATTTCTGCTTTGCAAATAAGATCATCTGTACCATTTTTCTATTCATGGAATCCACATATGTGTATTAGTATATGATATTTGTTTTTTTCTTTCTGACTTATTTCACTCTGTACAATATTCTCCAGGTCCATCCACATCTCTGCAAATGACACAATTCCTTTTCTATAAAATGTCACATGGGCTTATCACTGGAAGACAGGAAGGCAGCCCAGCTACCTTCTTTGTTGTCTGTGTATAAACAGCACACCAGATACACAGCGACCAATTACCGACAGACTTTGAAAGAAGGGGTGTGCCTGGTCACTGATCATGGTGCACCTGTTATTTATGTAGTGGTTTGTGGAATGAGGAGAGAGGAACAAAGTGAAAGGTGTGAAAGTGAAAGTGTTAGTCATTCAGTCACGTCTGACTTTTTGCATCCCCATGGACTGTACTGTAGGCTGCCAGGCTCCTCTGTCCATGGAATTCTCCAGGCAAGAATACTGGAGTGGGTAACCTTTCCCTAGCCAGTCCCTTCTGCAGGATATCTTCTCGACCCAGAGATCAAACCAACCAAGTTTGTACTCTATTCAGTTATTCACAGTCCATATTCTGTGGTTCATATTTGTATTCACAGTTCATATTCTATGAACTATGAACCATAATGTTGGGGGACTGGAATTATCAAACTAAATCATGGCAACTAAAATGTGTACATGCTAGAACTGTGCAAAGTGGGGATAGCCATGTATAATATAAAACTATTTCCTCAACCACATCACTGTAGTTGTCAATTCAAAAGTTATTAAATTTCTCCTTACTTTCAACAATTATGCCCCAACCAGCTTCAGAGTAACATGAAATTTCTTTACATTTTCCAGTCAGTAAAACTTACTTTTTGGACAGTGATTCATCGTATGCTTCACAATGGGGAACACAGCTGTCTTTGTGCATGAGCAAATGGCCCTTCCCTACCCTCTGATGATTCAACACACAGGGAACCTACCTATACCTCCCTCTGGGGCACACACCCCATGGGGGGTGTCTGATTTTGTGGTATAGGGGGGTGAGGTGGTACCCATGCTGAGACATGGTGGGCTCTAACCCTGGGTTTGGGAATGGGGCACAGACTGAGTAGAAGAATGCCCAGAAAACTTTATGGTCACTCGCATGTCAAGATCTGAAACACATTCAAGAAGGCTCTTTGACATTTTGTACCGTTTGAATGACTCTGTGAAATGATATTATCAGAGAGTGTTTCTGTCCCTAGAAACCCACAGATGATGCCTACACATCTTCTGATCCTGAAGACTTTTCCAGTATAACACCATCACTCTGCAGCTCACATACATAACTCATTTAATTTTTAAGATAACACACCAGAAAGGAAAAGTACTTCCATGGTTCATATGATTTTCATTTCTGAAGAGGGAGCTGAGGTCCAAGTGGGATGCAGCTTGCCTGAAGCCTCACTGAAATCTCTCTGTGGGACTATGACAAACATAGTTGCAGACAGCCTAGAAATGTTGATGAAATTCATCGCTGTACACCAATGTGGATTAATTCTCAGAAGCAGAGTTTGGGGTAAAATAGAAAGAAATAGCTTTACTGATTTGCCAGACAAAGTGGGCCACAGTGGACTATGCCCTCAAAACTGTGTGTCCCATCTTGCTATGCTATGCTAAGTCACTTCAGCTATGTCCGACTCTGTGCGACCCCATAGACAGCAGCCCACCAGGCTCCCCCGTCCCTGGGATTCTCCAGGCAAGAACACTGGAGTGGGTTGCCATTTCCTTCTCCAATGCATGAAAGTGAAAAATGAAAGTGAAGTCGCTCAGTCATGTCGGACTCTTCTCGACCCCATGGACTGCAGCCTACCAGGCTCCTCCATCTATGGGATTTGCCAGGCAAGAGTACTGGAGTGGGGTGCCATTGCCTTCTCTGGTGTGTCCCATCTTAGAGGGGATATAATGAGTCTTCCAGTAGTGGCTCAGGAAGCAGGGTTGTTGGTAAGGACCTGAGTATGTGCAGGGCTGGCATTCTTCCCATCCACGGATCACCTCAAGATGCTCAGGGGTGGCATCAGGCCGTCTTGTGATGCTTTCTTTCATTCTTGAGGTTATCAAATTGTGACCCTCTCTCTGGAATAAAGAATGCTACCAAAAAGAGGGGAGTTGAAGGAAATGTTTGAGGGAGGAAAAATACCAGGTGCTGTGATACGGCTAAGCAAGAAGAAAAGTCAAAGTGAGCTAAAGCAGATGAGAACCGAATGGAGGCTACTTTAATATTTAGCTGGAACAGAAAAACAGTAAGTCGCTTACACAGGAACCTTCAAGTTGCGAACTCTCAAAGCTGCAAGCGTGTGTTCGAGTGTCCAATCACATACATTAGTTCGCGTGTCTGGCGTACACTGTTAGGTGCCTGCATCCTCTATAAGTGGTTGTGCTTTGCTGTATTTACTGTAAAGCACTGTATAGAGTGCAGTAGCGCAGTATCTTTATTTCAAGCCTAGATGTCCGGAAGCAAATGTGAAGAGTGGTGATGTAGCCAGTACTACCGTATTTTCCAAGGCACTGTACTGTAAGGTTAGAAATGTTTTCTTTATTTGTGTGTGTGTGTATTTGTTTGCTTTTTGTGTATTACTTGTGTGAGAAGTATTATAGACCTATTATAGTACAGTATTATGTAGCTAATTGTCTTAGGCTAACTTTGTTGGACTTATGAACAGATTGGACTTATAAATATGCTCTTGGAATGGAACTCGTTCCCATGAAGGGGACTCACTGTAAGCTACAAGGTGGAAATGGTGCTCCCATAGGCTTATAGGAGACATTTGGTGATGGAACTACATGGTTACATTGGAACTATCTGAGAGAAGGGGAAACTTGTATTAAATGGTAGTACCCAAAGAAGATTCCTCTGGTCCCCAGCTTCCAGGAGTAAGAATTTGGATGATTCCTTTAATTTCCACTATATGGTAAATTAGTAAAGATAGATAAAAATGAGGCTGTCGAATGACAAGGCTGAAAGACCCCACTCTAGAGGGCCAGTCATTTACTTACTCATGATGAGTTCTCATGCACAAATGATTCTCTCCCTTGAAGAGTTTCTAAGAGCAGACACAACCCTGGGAAAAGCCTGCAGTAATGGATCTCAAAGTTCTGAAGTTAATGTATCTTCTCAAAAGTACCAGGAACAAAAGTAGGCACTGGTAGGGGAGGCTGGTGCCCTAGGTGAGTCCTGCAGAGGTGGTGATTAAATTAAAATACTGGCTTAGTAAAAGGACATTTATATCAAAGCGGGATCTGCCTTTCTGTCTGAAGTAGACCTCTCTGCTTATGTCCATCAGGGTGTACATTCCCCCTTCTTTTATAACAGCATCTTAATCCCCCTTTTTTAGACTCTTCCCACCTCTCACTTTCATTTCACATAGTCTAAATGACCTCTGAGGACACAAGGGTGGCAATAATACAGCCTTAGATAAGTCAGCCTATCTTCCTGACCAAAGTGACTTTTCAAGGACAGGAGCATGACTTATGCTGGAAATAGTGAATGGGATATTTTCTTTCTCTACTGGGAATGGACTCAGAAAGATATAAACCTTTAAGCGCTGTGCTCCATCATGCAAAGAGGAGTTACCAGAAGAAAACTGAGCCAAGGGGTGAAAAGCGGAGTCAAGTGTTGGAGAATGGCAGCATTCTGACAATATTGTTGGAGCACCTGGATCCAGCCGTACATGATGCTATTCTCAGAACTTATCAGTTGTATCATCTGATAATAGTCCTAGGGTGACAGGAAGACAAAGAGATTTAAATTTAGCAAAGGGAGGGATCTTACTCAGTCACATGGCTGGTAAGTGACAGAGTTGAAATAACAGAACAGGTCCTAGACTTGAAGTTCAGATTCATTTTACCCTTATAGACCTTAGGGAGACAAAGTAGAAGTATGAGGGATAATGTTAGTGAGGTCATAATTCATAGGAAACAGATGCAGTAACAGAAACACAGAGAGGCTAGTGTGTGTGTGCTCAGTTGCTTCAGTCTGGTCTGACTCTTTGTGACCCTATGGACTGTAGCTCGCTAGGCCCCTCAGTCAATGGGACTTTCCAGGCAAGAATGCTGGAGTGGGTTGCCATGCCCTCCTCCATGGGATCTCCCCAACCCAGGAATCGAAAACCACGTCTCTTGCATTGCAGGTGGATTCTTTACCCACTGAGCAACCTGGGAAGCTGGAGGGTAGTAAGTACCTCAAACAATGTAACTGGACTACCATAGCAGAAGGCAGAATTCTTACACTGTAATTTTAGTCGTTCATTTATAACCAAATAATGTGATTGGTGAAGCACTTAGCCTAGATCAAAGGTTTTATTATTTATTCAAAAATCACAAAGTGAGGTAATGACACATTTTTAAATGTAGGTGTTTAGATTTCTCCATTGTTCAACACTGATTGTAACATGAGAAAAAGATCCTAGTTCATTGAATTTTAAGTGTATACTAATGTCATGATGTTAAACACAGGCTTTTCCTGATGCTCTGAAAGGCTGACGGGAAGGACCAAGACTCATTCAAATGCCCACAGCACCACCTTTTAGACTTTGTAATGTTTTTCCGATGGTGCCCAGATCATGTGTGTTTGTCCTTGTTCTCAAGCCTTCAATAAATTCTAAAAGGTCATTTTATTTTTCCTGTGGATTATTACCTTGTAAAGCCAAGTTCCAATGAATTACACAGAAGTGTGATAGAATTAGGGATCTTCTAAAAATGGTTTCTAGGTATAAACATGGTTATACAGAGGAAGTCAAAGTGAAGCATGTCTCCCTTTTTATGGACTTGCCTATCCTCAGTCTCCCTGCAGAAAACCAGAAAGAGCAGACTACAATGGCTTGATTATGTCCTTTTTACTCTTAGAAACACACCTGTGTCTTGCCTGCCTCTTTGTTTCCAAGATAATCCCATATGATGTTATCCTGAGGTTGAGTGGCAACAGAGCATTTGTGTTTTCTCTTCAGAGCAGGAAAATCTAAGAAATGATTGCATGTTTTTGATGACAGAAAAAGCCTATTTCCTTCCATAAGTTTTTGATTTCCTGACAATGAGAATAATCCTTATAAATCAAATGATAAAATGGCCATTGTCAGTGGCAAATGGAAACTCAATACATGAAAGGAATGGTAAGACTTAACTTTCAGAAACTTTAATTTTCTTGGCTTTGAGGAAAACACTCTGAGAGAATTGTTAAATAGGATTATAGAACCACTGACTAGTTTTTGAGGATCCTTGTGAAAACAGAAACTGTTCTAGATAATTAAAAATTGGCAAGGAGACCCTAGCCACTCCTGACCAATGAATCTACTGCTAGTTTTGGAGGAAAGTTTAGAATAAAGTATTTGAAGATGTGTTTTGTAACCCTTTTTTAAGAAGAAGTTGTAATTAGTGAGAGCCGTTGTGGTTTTAGTGAAATTTATTGATTTACCCTTAAAACATAAATGGAGAGCCATAAATTTTTCTAAATGTTCATTTGGATACATTGCTGAATAACTCAAAGTTTCTGCTCTCATAGTACCTGTGTCTAGTGAGGCGAGACACACAAATGAAGAGATAAGATACTTTCTCTTAATGGCAGCTGTTGCCAGGAAAATATATTATGCTTAGGACATAGTACAGTAATATACACCTGCCCTCTGTATTTATGAACTTGATGACATTATTAGTCTAAAGCAAGTGGTTCTCAACTGGGGACACTTGAACACCCCCTTCTCTCCCACGGGGCATTTGCCAATGTCTGGAGAGATTTTTGGTGGCCACAGAAAGGCAGGGGAGCTACTTGCATCTAAGAGGCAAAGATGCTGCTAAACATCCTATAGAGCAGCTTCTCATAGCAAGAACTGTTTGGCCCCAAACATCAACTACTGCTGAGACTGAGAAACTCTTATCTAGAACCTTCATTCTCAACAGGAACAGTATTGGTCTGAAGGGGAACAAAGCTGGCTTTTAGGAAGTGAAAGGAAAAAAAAAAGTCTTATTATTTCTGTATTTAAAGCATAGATAAACATACAGTACATGAACAGATATACAGTATATTTATGGTATTAAAATTTCACCGAGCTGGAGGATTAGGGGAGAAAAAGTCTCAAAAGGCTCCTCGGGGGAGTAATAATGGAAAGAAGGTGGGGAAACCCTGCTTTCTGCAGGATCACCACACTTTCTCTGCACAGGACTAGTTAGCAAATGTTTTTGTATTTGTGGCCATACAGCTTTTGTGGCAACTGCTCATTGCTGCCACCGTAGCCTCCAAAGCATCCATACGTAGATGATATGGTAACAGAGGGGATAGCTGTGTTCTACTAAAACTTTATTTTAAAAAAATAAACAAGAGATGAGTTATATTTGGCTCATGGTCCATAGTTTGCTGAATTCTGATTTAGAGCATCAGTAAGCAAAAATATGAGATACATGCCTTATTAATGTGAGGATACATTACTGGTAATGATAAATGTGCATATATGTGAACATTAAAGAAGATTCAGTCATATGAATAAGTAAGAGGTTTTCCCATTAGATACAACTAAACAATTATCCTCCAAAATTTGATGAATGGATGGCTATCAAACTTGAAGGAAATCCAGATGATGTGACACAAGGTGTGGGGGGCCTTTCAGTTAAAAACAGTTAAAAATATAGAATTAAAAAAATTCATGAGGCATGTGTATCATGTAGTATTAAAAGGCTGAGTGTAAAGAGGGAGGGAGCATGCTTTAAATTAGGGACCACAATAGAGACTAATGGGGAAGTGATGTAAAGAAATATAATGGGGTTTCAGTATCAAACTGCAGAACACTTGATCTGCCTTTTGCAACATCACGTGGTGTATTAAGAGCCATCAGCTTTAGCTTATAGTACATCTTCCCCACTACTCCCCAAAGCTAAATTTGTATCAGTATTCTATGGCATATTTTGTTTGCTAAGCTTTATTTCTGATGCCAAAATACAAGGGGCCAGAAGTAAAGACTGTGCCTGTAGATCTATTAGTAGCCTGTAGACCCAGTTGCTTGTAATAGTGTCAGCTCATCATAGCTTAACTAAGATGGCAGTATATTTCTCTATCATGTTATTGTCTAAAGTTAGGCAGTCAAGGATATGGCAGGCAATCTTGGATCTTTGAGATCATCCAGGTACCCTAGTTTCTTATCCATGAGCCTTATTTCACCTTATTTTTGAAATTTAAAACCATCACTGTATCTATCAATTGATCGGTCAGTCTATCTTATGCTTATGTTCTTAATTTGTTTCTTTGCCATCTCTATGACATGGCCTTTGTTCTGTGTAGTGCAGGGTGGCTTGTCTCCAGGCAGTAGGATGTGAAGAGAGAAGTGCTTCCTTTAAAATCATGACCAGAGGTGGTACATATCACTTTTGTTCAGATTCCATTGACCATATAGCTGCATAGTCATGTCTGCTACAAAAGGGGCTGGGAAATGTAGTTGTTAGATGGTTTTCATGTATTTACATTATACCAGAAATAATTTATGGACATTGAATACCAACCAAAAGACACTGGCATAGAATTTCAATCAAAATAAACAAGATTTTTAACTAGTCAGGGAGGAAGATCTGTATGTTATAGGGACTGTATGTCATAGAAGGAAGAAAAGGATATTTGTCTTGTAAGACAAAAAAGTTGGGGAACCATGAAATCAGCCTTTGAGTGCTTGAAAAATAAATGGAAGCTCTTCTTTACATCATCTGTGAGGTTAGTCCTAGGATCAGTGGCTAGACGTTATAAGGAGAAATTTAAGAAAATGTTACAAGGAGTTATCTTTATGAGGTCAAAGTGGAACTGCCTGTTTGCAAAAGAGTCTACTTTTTATCATTCAAGCATTCAAGTTTTCAGACATTATTCTGTAAGTTAAATATATATATATATTTATTGAGTATCTACTTGTTACCAGACACTGGTGTGTGTGAGTGTGTGCACGCGTGCTAAAAAGAATAAAGATGAATAAGACATTTAAGACCTGTGATCTACTAGATTGTAATAAGAAATGAGTAGAGGTATGCGTGTGTGTATGATGGAATAAACAGTTGTTCAGGAAACCATTAAGAATATTCGGAGACTTAGGGATAGTATGGGAACTTTGCTGTTGTTCAGTCGCTAAGTCATGTGTGAATCTTTGCAGGACTTTGCTATACTCTTAAGAAGTGTTTGTATTTCAAAAAGGTATGATTCTCTCATATATAAACTTTTACATTCTCAGGTCTTACCAACCAGTTGTCTAAGGATCAAAAGCATGAAATAGTTTAAAAGATGGTAACCTTAAAAAAAACTCAGATATTTAAAATACAACAATCCTTGTTTGTTTTAAAGACTCTAAATGAAATATAGTGTTGAAGGAGTCTAATTGGTGGTTGCATTTGTTCACAAGTCTTGGCCCTTTTCATCCCTGCAGAAAACTATAATCCCCATGCTGGAGCACTCTGCAATCTGTCACTGGAGATTCTGATGCCCAGTGGGGAGCAACTTAAATGCTTGGGTGCCCTACTAGGAAAATCCCATGCCCACAAGCAGTAGTCTCTATAGGAATAAATATAGTCATAGTCTGCTCATAGTCTCTATAGGAGTAAATATTTTCAGCTTATGAGGAAATCAGAACTCATTTACAGAAATAAAAGCAAGAGATGTCTGCCAGGGAGTAGAAGGAAATACATCCAGGGTAGTAGAATGAGACCTGGTGAAGGGCATAGGTCCCACATCAAGCCCCACTGTTGAGAGACAATATGAACTTGGTAGGCCCTCTGCTTCTCGGTGCTTCAGTGGCCTCACCAATGAACTGAAGTTTCCCTGATCCCAATCCATTCTGCCAGTATCAGTTATGCAGCTTACACCTATTTTTCTGAAAATTGGCTGGAAAATCTATAGACAGGATGTGACCTACAGAGTACTCCATAGTTTCCATCATTCCCTAATGCCGTGTCTAGGCCAAACTATACTCCTGTACGTTCTATTCTAGTTTCTCTAGGCATATAAGTTTGAAATGTAAGCTCATAGTAGTTGAGCCATTGCTATGTGCCAGGCAATTACAGGCATTTGTACATATTATCTCATTTAATTTTCACAGTTGTCCCCTTAGAGAGGTACATTTTACAGACTAAAAAACTGAGCTTAGAGAGTTAAAGAAACTTTCTCAAATTTATGCAGCTAGGAATTAGTTGAGACAAGATTCCCATCTAGGCTGTTTGTTCCCAGAACCTGTACTCTTAACCACTATGTTCTATTGTTTCAAATATTTCTAAAGTCATGTGATCTGCCAGTAGTGAGTGAAGGATTAAACAGCCTGGAGAATTAAACACACACACAACCAAAAAAAATCTGAATCCAAATCTAGACTCCACCACTGCTTACCTGCGTATGTGTGGGATTCTTGTGAATTTTAAATGAGTAAAAGTATGTTAAACCCTCATCACAGAAAACTTGCTCAAAAGGTAGCCATTATTATGCCAGAAATGTGCCTATAATGTAGATATAGGTTAATTGTTGAGTGGATAAAATATATTATTGGTCCAAAAAGAATGGCTAAAATTTACATTTCCTTTATAATCTGGTTATTGGCATATTCTATAATGTTGTTCTTTGTTCAATTTCTTGCATATTAAAGGAACATACTCCTAGACAAGTAGTTTCAACCACAGGTCACTTTGCTCTACACATGACATTTGGCAATATCTAGAGACATTTTTCGGAGAAGGCAATGGCATCCCACTCCAGTGCTCTTGCCTGGAAAATCCCATGGGTGGAGGAGCCTGGTAGGCTGCAGTCCATGGGGTTGCGAAGAGTCCGACATGACTGAGCGATTTCACTTTCACTTCTCACTTTCATGAATTGGAGAAGGAAATGGCAACCCATTCCAGTGTTCTTGCCTGGAGAATCCCAGGGATGGGGGAGCCTGGTGGGCTGCCATCTATGGGGTCGCACAGACTCAGACACAACTGAAGCGACTCAGCAGCAGCAGCAGCAGCAGCAGGGAAAACCACTAGATCATTGAGGCATGATCTAAATCAAATCCCTTATGTTAAACGTTGTAAGTGACAAATAGATTCAAGGTATTAGATATGATAGACAGGGTGCCTAAAGAACTATGGATGGAGGTTTGTGACATTGTACAGGAGGTGGTGATCAAAACTATTGCCAAGAAAAAAGAAATGCCAAAAGGCAAAATGATTGTCTGAGGAAGCCTTACAAATAACTCTCAGAAGAGTAGCTAAAGGCAAAGGAGCAAAGGAAAGCTATACCCATCTGGATGGAGAGTTCCAAAGAATAGCAAGGAGAGATAAGAAAGTCTTCCTCAGGGATCAATGCAAAGAAATAGAGGAAGACAATAGAATAGGAAAGACTTCAGATCTCTTTAAGAAAACTAGAGATACCAAGGGTACATTTCATGCAAAGATGGGCACAATGAAGGACAGAAACGGTATGGACCTAACGGAAGTAGAGAATATTAAGAAGAGGTGGCAAGAATACACAGAAGAACTATACAGAAAAATATCTTAATGACTCAGATAACCATGATGGTATGATCACTCACCTAGAGCCAGACATCCTGAAGTGTGAAGTCACATGGGCCTTAGGAAGCATCACTATGAACAAGGTTAGTGGAGATGATGGAATTCCAGCTGTGCTATTTCAAATCCTCAAAGATGATGTTGTGAAATTGTTCCACTCAATATGCCAGCAAATTTGGAAAACTCAGAAGTATCCAAAGGACTGGAAAAGGTCAGTATTCATTCCAATCCCAAAGAAAGGCAATGCCAAAGAATGTTCAAACTACTGCACAATTGTATGCATCTCATATGCTAGCCAAGTAATGCTCAAAATTCTCCAACCCAGATTTCAACAGTATGTGAACCATGAACTTCCAGATGTTCAAGCTGGATTTAGAAAAGGCAGAGGAACCAGAGATCAAATTGCCAACATCTGTTGGATCATTGAAAAAGCAAGAGTTCCAGAAAACATCTACTTCTGCTTTATTGACAATGCCAAAGCCTTTGTGTGGATCATAACAAACTATGGAAAATTCTGAAAGAGATGGGAATACCAGACCACCTTACCTGCCTCTTGAGAAATCTGTCTGCAGGTCAAGAAGTAACAGAATGGGACATGGAACAACAGACTGGTTCCAAACTGGAAAAGAAGTACGTCAAGGCTGTATAGTGTCACTGTACTTATTTTACTTGTATGCAGAGCACATCATGCAAAATGCCAGGTTGGATGAAGCACAAGCTGGATCAAGATTGCTGGGAGAAATATCAATAACCTCAGATATGCAGATGACACCACCCTTATGGCAGAAAGCAAAGAGGAACTGAAGAGCCACTTGATGAAAGTGAAAGCGGAGAAAGAAAAAGTTGGCTTAAAACTCAGTATTGAAAAAATGAAGATCATGGCATCTGGTCCCGTCACTTCATGGCAAATAGATGGGGAAATAATGGAAACAGTGACAGACTTTATTTTGGAGGGCTTCAAAATCACTGCAGATGGTGACTGCAGCCATGAAATTAAGATGCTTACTCCTTGAGAGAAAAGCTATGACCAACCTAGACAGCATATCAAAAAGCAAAAACATTACTTTGCAGACAAAGTTCTGTCCAGTGAAAGCTATGGTTTTTCCAGTGGTCATGTATGGATGTGAGAGTTGGAACATAAAGAAAGAAGTGCTGAAGAATTGATGCTTTTAACTGTGGTGTGGGAGAAGACTCTTGAGAGTCCTTTGGATTGAAAGGAGATCCAGTTGGTCAATCCTAAAGGAAATCAGTCTGAAACATTCATTTGAAGGACTGAGGCTGAACTGAAGCTCCAATAATTTGGCCACCTGCTGCGAAGAACTGACTCTTTGCAAAAGACCCTGATGCTGGGAAAAATTGAAGGCAGGAGGAGAAGGGGATGACAGAGGATGAGATGGTTGGATGGCATCACTGACTTGCTGGATATGAGTTTGAGCAAGCTCTAGGAGTTGGTGATAGAGAGGGAAGCCTGATCTGCTGCAGTCCATGGGGTTGCAGAGAGTCAGACAGGACTGAATGAGTGAACTGAAATTTCATCTCTAAAGTGGTCTTTTGAGATAAGAACCAAAGCTGTTGGATGTCAGAGAAATAGTTCAGTTTACTGTGAAACAGTTTACTATATGTGGTCTTCATATAGACTAACCTCAAATCTCTTTTTTCACTTGGTGGATCCCATTCACAACTTATTTCATTTATGACAGGAAAAAAAAAAGTAAGAAAGCCCTGAAACCCTTAGCAAATTTAATCCCAGTGGAATTTTAGAGTACTTTAGAATATAATAGCCATAAATTGGTTAACCAGATGAAAAATTATATTTTTTATCCTAGTGCTATAAACCTCAAAAGTCCCCAGTAAAAAACATTAAGGTATCATTATGGACATAAAAAAAGATTCTTTTAAAGTGGTGTCCTGGTGTTTCTTATTTATTCATTCATTGTGTAGCATTTGAAATCAATGTTACTCTGTGAGATTTAAGCAGTGTTCTAATTGGTAATAAAGTGCATTGTGAGACTCCAAGAACAGGAGGGTGGAGGTTGGGAGATGAAGAAAATGGAGACTGAGGAAGAATGGGGGTTTTGTCACAGTAAAAATGAGGATTGTATCCCAGTCCTTTGGCAAAAACATTTTCTTCCCTATCAATCATTCTCCAATAGAAGAAGTCCAAGGTGCTTCTAGTCACCTTAATGTAATTGACTCCTCATCACATTTGGTTGATTTGTCCTTAGAATTTAAATCAAAGAATATACTTGTAGACTCTTAAACCCAGGGATGTTACTGATGATACATATAATTTTGAGTAGCTCACTATCCAACTATCTATCATTCATTTGACTGTATACAACTATGTGGTATAATTGTGCAGGGCAAAGGAATATGTGAATGCATGGTGCTCGGTTGTGTCTGACTCTTTGCAGCCCCAGTGGTCTGTAGTCTGTCAGGCTCCTGTGTCCATGGGGTTTTCCAGGAAAGAGTACTGGAGTGGGTTGACATTTCCTCCTCCAGGGGGGTCTTCCTGATTCAGGGATGGAACCTGCATCTCTTGGATCTCCTGCATTGGCAGGTGGATTCTTTACCTCTAGCACCATCTGGGAAGCCCTATATGAATGCATAAAATCAACAAATCCTTATTCTCATGAAGCTCTGTACTGGAAGAGACATGTAAGATATAAACATAATAATTGTGCAGCTTAATAAAGGCTATGGAATAAACTGATTGTGATATCTGAGATTACCTGAGACTGAGAGGGCTTGAAGGATAAGAAGAAGCAGAGCTTTTTCAGACAAGATGATCTAGGATGACCTTTCTTGAGCGGTGACACCTGAGGTGAGACTAGAAGGATGGGAAGTTTCTTCCAGGAAAAGAGAACATCAGGCGGAGAGGATACCAAGTACAAAGTCAGTAATGGGGTGATGGCTTAATGTGTTTGAGGAACAGAAAGAGAGCCAAGTGAACTGTTCAGTTTATAGTGAATGAAGGAAGACTTGCTAAAAGATAATTTTAGGGAAAAAATCAGGGGATCAGATCATGTAACACCTCATAAACTATGACTAGTACTTCTGATCTTATGAATCTACACAGCCTGTACAAATTATAATGTATATAGAACAAACATAGAAGTAATTTGTGACATCAGGAGCTTCCTTGGCAGTCCAGTAGTAAAGTTCTTCCAACACTGGGGGTGTGGGTTCCATCCCTGGTTGGAGAACTAAGATCCTGCATGCCATGTGGGTGTGGACAAAAAATTAAAAAAAATTTAAAACAGTAACTTGTGACATCAGATAAAATAGTGGAGTAAAGACTTCTAAAAATCCTCTTGCCCATAAAAACAAGAATATGGAAAACATTGCTAGCATTAACTTTTCTAGAACTCTAGAAATTAACCAAAGACCTATAGAAATCTGAAAAATATTTATTCAAGAAAAATGGCAACATTGGTAAGAATAGTAAGCTTTGTGGCTTTTTAATTTGCCCTGTTCCCACCTTATACTCAGGTCTGCATTAGCTTTGAAAATGAGCAGACTGCAATGGAAATTAAAACCAGAAACCTCACCACCTATCAGAGGGGATAGGACAGAGTTGAGCTCTTTCAAAGCCCCACTCTTAAGAGAATTGCGATCATTGCGATCATTTTGCTTCCCTGGCGGTTTATTGGAAGAACTGACTCACACGATTGACTTTATTAGACCTGACTTAGGATCACCCAATGTGAGCAGTCTTTACCCTGAGAGTGTTTGTTGAAAAAAGATGAAGGCCTTTATTATCACCACCACCATCTTCACTGAAGTGATGAAAATGTTCTGGAGTTAGTGACGATGTTGTACAACTTTATAATCCCACTGAATTGTGTACTTTAAAGGGGTAAATTGCATGGTATGTGAATTATGCCTCATTAATAAAAATTTAGTTTGCATGATGGGAGCTTATTGCTGATGAGGTTCAAGAAAGGGGTTTCAGTAACATATGCACTTATTCTTCATGGAACAGTCAACAAAATAGTGTGAAGATGGATAAATGTGTTTTATATGGTTTAGACTTAAGAATTTGAATGGTATATCAGATAAACTTGGAATTTGGGTATACTAGGTTCTCTTTAGCTCAGTCATCATTCAGATCAGATCAGATCGGATCAGTCGCTCAGTCATGTCCGACTCTTTGCGACCCCATGAATCGCAGCATGCCAGGCCTCCCTGTCCATCACCAACTCCCGGAGTTCACCCAGACTCATGTCCATCGAGTCAGTGATGCCATCCAGCCATCTCATCCTCTGTCGTCCCCTTCTCTCTTGCCCCCAATCCCTCCCAGCATCAGAGTCTTTTCCAATGAGTCAACTCTTTGCATGAGGTGGCCAAAGTACTGGAGTTTCAGCTTTAGCATCATTCCTTCCAAAGACATCATTAGGGAATGGTAAATAGATTGAAAATTTTCATGCTAATTCTAATTGGAAGTGGCTGCCTGGATTGTGTGTTAAAGAGGATTCCAAGGCTCAGTTCAGGCTTTATAGAAAATTGGCAGTAATGGCCATGGGATAGTGTTATTCCACTTGTCATATGTATTACTGTTTCCATAAGTCATTTTGTGACTTGAAACGAATGTCTTCAAAACGTATAGTAGATTCTCAGATAGTTGTGTTGAGTGACCTTTAAGCATCACTTAGGTTTTAAAGCTTTGTGATTACATGATGCAATGATTCAATTCCACGTCTTTCAAAAACATATCCACTTTAAAAAAGGATTTAAAAAATAAGCAATGTCAGTAGCAAGCATGCACAGTATGAAATATTTGAGCTGGAGGAGTATATAAATAGCTGTGGTCGATGATCTTGCCTTGTTCTTTTCTAAATACAGTGCTTCTCAGTGCTAGCATTTAATTATGCACTGTACTTGGGTAAAAATGGGCATTAGGAAAGATTAGCTTTTATGATGGATATATTGAATCCTAAATATGGCTTAAATCTTTGTACTGCAATTGGAAAACTAACAACCCACAGATGAATGCTCATTTCTTATGGAAGTGCATTGAGATATATTTACTTGTGTATTATTTGAAGACCAATCCACATGCAATCAGACTTCAACAAGACAGGCGCAGCAATCTTGTAAGGGGTCTCTATTTCCAGACAAAATATCTCAGAAAGCATTTCAATTCACTTTCCTTGCCACTGTCTTATCGACGACTCCATCCTGGACTGCTGAGTCTTTAGAATGACAGATTTTAAGCTTTCTTCTCCTTCAATATATGGAGCATATGATATTCAAATGAGTGACATACTTCCATCTGGGTATGCAAAAATTTTGCACAGGGAAAGAAATTTCCTCTCCCCCTAACTCAAGAATAATGATGATGATAATAGTAACAGCAATTACTAATGTCTTTGTAGCACATACTATGTGTCAGATGCTGTTGTTAAGAACTTTGCATATATTAACATATTGAATTCATAACATCCCTATGAAATATTATTATTACTCCAAATTCTATGATGAGGCACACGTGAGGCACAGAGAGGTTAAAGAACTTGCCCAAGACTATACATCTGTTGATAGGTAGGAGATCCAAGATTTAAAGCCAGGCTATCTGCTCCACTGAGCATCTTTCTAACCATTAGGTTATACTGCCTCTTAGATAAGTGCTAACAAGAGCTGTTTTCTTAAGGATGACTATAAATTCAGCTTGGCACATAAAAAGGAAGTAATTTATAAACTCTGGTAGTTTATCTACTGACAGCAATGAAGTATTATAGGTGGGTCTTGGAACTACTTGGAAAACTACTGGCCATCCACTCCCATATCCTTGTCCTGGAAGTCCAGCACTCATCTGTCTAACCAGTCTCTTCTTTGTATGGCATTCTCTACCCCTTAACACCTCTTATATCAATGAGCCCTCTAATACATTAACAAATCAAGATGGATTTTCTTACTGTAATCCACTATGCTCTTGACTGTTCCCTTTTGTCTCAGAGATCTTAACTCTGATCAAATTATTATATTTGTATATCTAACATGTACTAATCTTAGTAACTCCAGAAAGAATGAAAAGACGAGGCCAAAGCAAAAACAACACCCAGTTGTGGATGTGACTGGTGATGGAAGCAAGGTCTGATGCTGTAAAGAGCAATATTGCATAGGAACCTGGAATGTTAGGTCCACGAATCAAGGCAAATTGGAAGTGATCAAACAGGAGATGACAAGAGTGAACGTCGACATTTTAGGAATCAGCCAAATAAAATGGACTTGGATGGGTGAATTTAACTCAGATGACCATTATATATACTACTATGGGCAAGAATCCCTTAGAAGAAATGGAGTATCCATCATAGTCAACAGAAGAGTCCAAAAGGCAGTACTTGGATGCAATCTCAAAAACGACAGAATGATCTCTGTTCGTTTCCAAGGCAAACGATTCAATGTCATGGTAATCCAGTAATGCTGAAGAAGCTGAAGTTGAACAGTTCTATGACGACCTACAAGACCTTCTAGAATTAATGCCCCCCCCAAAATGTCCTTTTCATTATAAGGGACTGGAATGTAAAAGTAGGAAGTCAAGAAACACCTGGAGTAACAGGCAAATTTGGCCTTGGAGTACAGAATGAAGCATGGCAAAGGCTAATAGAGTTCTTCCAAAAGAATGCACTGGTCATAGAAAACACTCTTTTCCAAAAACACAAGAGAAGACTCTAGACATGGATATCACCAGATGGCCAACACTGAAATCAGATTGATTATATTCTTTGCAGCCAAAGATGGAGAAGCTCTATACAGTCAGCAAAAACAAGACTGGGAGCTGACTGTGGCTCAGATCATGAATTACTTATTGCCAAATTCAGACTGAAATTGAAGAAAGTAGGGAAAACCACTAGACCATTCAGGTATGAACTAAATCAAATCCCTAATAATTATACAGTGGAAGTGAGAAATAGATTTAAGGGAATAGACCTGATAGATAGAGTGCCTGATGAACTATGGAATGAGGTTCGTGACATTGTACAGGAGACAGTGGTCAAGACCACCCCCAAGAAAAGGAAATGCAAAAAAGCAAACTGGCTGTCTGAGGAGAGGAGGCCTTACAAATAGCTGTGAAAAGAGAAGCGAAAAGCAAAGAAGAAAAGGAAAGATATACCCATTTGAATGCAAAATTCCAAAAATAGCAAGGAGAGATAAGAAAGCCTTCCTCAGTGATCATTGCAAAGAAATAGAGGAAAACAACAGAATGGAAAAGACTAGAGATCTCTTCAAGAAAATTAGAGATACCAAGGGAACATTTCATGCAAAGATGGGCTCAATAAAGGACAGAAACGGTATGGATTTAACAGAAGCAGAAGATATTAAGAAGAGGGGGCAAGAATACACAGAAGAACTGTACAAAAAAGATCTTCATGACCCAGATAATCATGATGGTGTGATCACTCATCTAGAGCCAGACATCCTGGAATGTGAAGTCAAGTGGGCCTTAGGAAGCATCACTATGAACAAAGCTACTGAAGGCGATGGAATTCCAGTTGAGCTATTTCAAATCCTGAAAGATGATGCTGTGAAAGTGCTGCACTCAATATGTCAGCAAATTTTGAAAACTCAGCAGTGGCCACAGGACTGGAAAAGGTCCGTTTTCATTCCAATACCAAGGAAAGGCAATGCCAAAGAATGCTCAAACTACCGCACAATTGCACTTATCTCACACGCTAGTAAAGTAATGCTCAAAATTCTCCAAGCCAGGCTTCAACTATATGTGAACCATGAACTTCCAGATGTTCAAGCTAGATTTAGAAAAGGCAGAGGAACCAGAGATCAAATTGCCAACATCCTCTGGATCATGGAAAAAGCAAGAGAGTTCCAGAAAAACATCTACTTCTGCATTATTGACAATGCTAAAGCCTTTGACTGTGTGGATCATGACAAACTGTGGAAAATTCTGAAAGAGATGGGAATACCAGACCACTTGACTTGCATACAAATCTGTATGCAGGTCAGGAAGCAACAGTTAGAACTGGACATGGAACAACAGACTGGTTCCATATAGGAAAAGGAGTACATCAAGGCTGTATATTGTCACCCTGCTTATTTAACTTATACGCAGAGTACATCATGAGAAACGTTGGGCTGGAGGAAGCACAAGCTGGAATTAAGATTACTGGGAGAAATATCAATAACCTCAGATATGCAGATGACACCACCCTTATGGCAGAAAGCAAAGAGGAACTGAAAAGCCTCTTGATGAAAGTGAAAGTGGAGAGTGAAAAAGTTGGCTTAAAACTCAATATTCCGAAAATGAAGATGAAGGCATCCAGTCCCATCACTTTGTGGCAAATAGATGGGGAAATGATGAAAACAGTGACAGACTTTATTTTCTTGGGCTGCAAAGTCACTGCAGATGGTGACTCTAGCCATAACTTAAAAGACACTTGCTCCTTGGAAGAAAAGCTATGACCAACCCTATGCAGCATATTGAAAAGCAGAGACACTACTTTGCTGACAAGGTCCATCTAGTCAAAGCTATGGTTTTTCCAGTAGTCATGTATGGATGTGAGAGTTGGACCATAAAGAAAGCTAAGCATGGAGGAATGGATGGTTTTGAATTGTGGTGTTGGAGAAGACTTTGGAGAGTCCCTTGAACTGCGAGGAGATTCAACCAGTCAGTACTAAGGGAAATGAGTCCTGAATATTCATTGGAAGGATTGATGTTGAAGCTGAAGCTCCAATACTTTGGCCACCTGATGGGAGGAACTGACTTGTTGGAAAAGGCCCTGATGCTGGGAAAGATTGAAGGCAGGAGAAGAAGGGGACGACAGAGGATCAGATGGTTGGATAGCATCACTGACTCGATGGACATGACTTTGAGCAACTCCAGGAGTTGGTGATGGACAGGGAAGCCTGGTGTATTACATGGGGTCACAAAGAGTCGGACATGACTGACTGAACTGAACTGAACTGAAGATGTACTTATCCCACCCCCAGAAAATTATCTCTGTTCATGCTGCACTAGTCTAAAAACAACAGGGAGATCACATCCAGCTAAGAAGCTCATGTTATGCGTTCATTCCTCTGCCCAGAGTCACCTTCACTTTAGAATTACTTAGTCCTCCCTACCTCTCACAGACCTCCCAAGATGCTCCTAACCACAGCAGTGCACACAGGCCTCACCTAGGCATGATAAAGTGTTTTCAGTCACAGCATTTTAGGGATAGAGATATGATTTAAGTAAGACCATTTGCAATTCTCCTCTGAGATTTTTTTTTTTAACTGAAATTGTCTGGCAGGGAAGAACTTTCTTTGGTCTCTTGCTATATAACTCTGAGTATAAAAGCTTCCTATAAATGATTATAAATTTCCGGAAACAGCAGCTTAGAGAAGGAAGCCAAAACTTGGGATGAAAAGCGAAAAAGAGAAGGCCCACGTGTCCTTTAAATGCCGGGTTCCAGCTGTCTTTTCGTCTTCCCTTCTGGAAATTTGATTATAGGAGACAACATATCCCATTTCTTATGCATAAACTCGTTGAATTTGGGCTTCTGTCACTTTCAACAAAGAGATTTAACTAATACAGACTGACACTAAAAAGGATATTGACATATAGAAATAGTGCCATAATGGAACAACAACAACAAAAAAAAAACAGAAAACTTGGCCACACAGAGGAAAATTGCAAGATGTTTCATCAGAACAGAAGATTTGGAATAGCTATCTTTAAATGTCAAAAAGGCTGAATGCTAGATATCTATACTGTGTAACATATTACCCAACTCCGTGGCTTGAAACAACCACTGCATATTATCTTGCAGTTTCTGAGGGTCAGGAATCAGGGAGCAGATTCCTCAAAATCTTTCATGAAGTTGCAGTAAAATATTGGCTGTGATTGCAGTCATCTGAAGACTTGGCTGGCACTGGAAGATCGACTTTCAAAACGGCTTACCAACAAGGCTTTCCATAGGAGGATTCAGTTCTTTGCCATGTCGACCTCTCCGTGGGGCTTCTGAGTATCCTCATGACGTGGCAGCTAATTTTCCCCTGAGTGAGTAAGCCAAGAGAAAACATGGAAATGGCAGTGGCTTTTATGACCTAGCCTTGGAAGTGACATTCTGCTACTTCCATCCTATTACGTTGGATGCACGTCAGCACTAATCACTGCGGGAGAAAGCTACACAGCGTCATAAATATCCTTTATTTACTATGAACCAGCGGTCACTGGCATCATCTCGAAGGCTGGATCCCACAGGCCATCCCTTGGAAGAGACCGCGAATGTTTTTCATATAGATTCAGAAGCATAATTGATAACCAGTGGAAGATTCCAGTAGATTTTGACTCCATATAGATGAAGTCAGTAACAGGGATGACCCTGAAGCAAAACAAAACAAAATGAAAAACCTACTATAGCTGAATGTACTCTATATCTGAATGTACTGTGCTCTTTAATGTTGAAAGGAATAGCAGAGATCACTAGTTTAAATGATATTAAAGACAAGGTCTTAACTTTACATAGGTTAGTAATCCAAGTCTATGCCCCAACCAGTAACGCTGAAGAAGCTGAAGTTGAACGGTTCTATGAAGACCTACAAGACCTTTTAGAACTAACACCCAAAAAAGATGTCCTTTTCATTATAGGGGACTGGAATGCAAAAGTAGGAAGTCAAGAAACACCTGAAGTAACAGGCAGATTTGGCCTTGGAGTACAGAATGAAGCAGGGCAAAGGCTAATAGAGTTTTGCCAAGAGAATGCACTGGTCATAACAAACACCCTCTTCCAACAACACAAGAGAAGACTCTATATGTGGACATCACCAGATGGTCAACACTGAAATCAGATTGATTATATTCTTTGCAGCCAAAGATGGAGAAGCTCTATACAGCCAGCAAAAACAAGACCAGGAGCTGACTGTGGCTCAGATTATGAACTCCTTATTGCCAAATTCAGACTGAAATTGAAGAAAGTAGGGAAAACCACTAGACCATTCAGGTATGACCTGAATCAAATCCCTTATGATTATACAGTGGAAGTGAGAAACAGATTTAAGGGCCTAGATCTGATAGATAGAGTGCCTGATGAACTATGGAATGAGGTTTGTGACATTGTACAGGAGACAGGGATCAAGACCATTCCCATAGAAAAGAAATGCAAACAAGCAAAATGGCTGTCTGGGGAGGCCTTACAAATAGCTGTGAAAAGACAAGAAGCGAAAAGCAAAGGAGAAAATGAAAGATATAAACATCTGAATGCAGAGTTCCAAAGAATAGCAAGAAGAGATGAGAAAGCCTTCCTCAGCGATCAATGCAAAGAAATAGAGGAAAACAACAGAATGGGAAAGACTAGGGATCTCTTCAAGAAAATCAGAGATACCAAAGGAACATTTCATGCAAAGATGAGCTCGATAAAGGACAGAAATGGTATGGACCTAACAGAAGCAGAAGATATTAAGAAGAGATGGCAAGAATACACAGAAGAACTGTACAAAAAAGATCTTCACGACCCAGATAATCACGATGGTGTGATCACTGACCTAGAGCCAGACATCCTGGAATGTGAAGTCAAGTGGGCCTTAGAAAGCATCACTACGAACAAAGCTAGTGGAGGTGATGGAATTCCAGTTGAGCTATTCCAAATCCTGAAAGATGATGCTGTGAAAGTGCTGCACTCAATTTGTCAGCAAATTTGGAAAACTCAGCAGTGGCCACAGGACTGGAAAAGGTCCGTTTTCATTCCAATCCCAAAGAAAGGCAATGCCAAAGAATGCTCAAACTACCGCACAATTGCACTCATCTCACACGCTAGTAAAGTAATGCTCAAAATTCTCCAAGCCAGGCTTCAGCAATATGTGAACCATGAACTTCCAGATGTTCAAGCTGGTTTTAGAAAAGGCAGAGGAACCAGAGACCAAATTGCCAACATCCGCTGGATCATGGAAAAAGCAAGAGAGTTCCAGAAAAACATCTATTTCTACTTTATTGACTATGTCAAAACCTTTGACTGTGTGGATCACAATAAACTGTGGAAAATTCTGAAAAAGATGGGAATACCAGACCACCTGATCTGCCTCTTGAGAAATCTGTATTCAGGTCAGGAAGCATCAGTTAGAACTGGACATGGAACAACAGACTGGTTTCAAATAGGAAAAGGAGTCCGTCAAGGCTGTATATTGTCACCCTGCTTATTTAACTTATATGCAGAGTACATCATGAGAAATGTTGGACTGGAAGAAACACAAGCTGGAATCAAGATTGCCAGGAGAAATATCAGTAACCTCAGATATGCAATGACACCACCCTTATGGCAGAAAGTGAAGAGGAACTCAAAAGCCTCTTGATGAAAGTGAAAGTGGAGAGTGAAAAAGTTGGCTTAAAGCTCAACATTCAGAAAACGAAGATCATGGCATCCGGTCCCACCACTTCATGGGAAATAGATGGGGAAACAGTGGAAACAGTGTTAGACTTTATTTTTTGGGGCTCCAAAATCACTGCAGATGGTGACTGCAGCCATGAAATTAAAAGACACTTGCTCCTTGGAAGGAAAGTTATGACCAACCTAGATAGCATATTGAAAAGCAGAGACATTACTTGTCCGTCTAGTCAAGGCTATGGTTTTTCCTGTGGTCCTGTATGGATGTGAAAGGTGGACTGTGAAGAAGGCTGAGCACGGAAGAATTGATGCTTTTGAACTGTGGTGTTGGAGAGTCCCTTGGACTGCAAGGAGATCCAAGCAGTCCATTCTGAAGGAGATCAGCCCTGGGATTTCTTTGGAAGGAATGATGCTAAAGCTGAAACTCCAGTACTTTGGCCAGCTCATGGGAAGAGTTGACTCATTGGAAAAGACTCTGATGCTGGGAGGGATTGGGGGCAGGAGGAGAAGGGGACGACAGAGGATGAGATGGCTGGATGGCATCACTGACTCAATGGACGTGAGTCTGAGTGAACTCCGGGAGTTGGTGATGGACAGGGAGGCCTGGCGTGCTGCGATTCATGGGGTCACCAAGAGTTGGACAGGACTGAGCGACTGATCTGATCTGATCTGAAGAGAAGGGGTTATAGTGGTAAATGGGCTCCCCTAGGTCTTAGACGGTAAAGAATCTGCCTGCAATGCTAGAAACCTAGGTTCGATCCCTAGGTCAGGAAGATCCCTGGAGAAAGGAATACCAACCCTCTCCAGTGTTCTTGCCTGGAGAATCCCATGGACAGAGGAGCCTGGCGGGCTATAATCTGTCTATGGGGTTGCAACTGACACACCCTGAGCACACACATGCATAGTGGTAGATGACTTCTGAGATCTCTTTTATTCCAAACATTTTATGATCTAACAATAGTTCACAGATATATCTTTCTTCATTTAACTCCTAAAACACCTTTTATGAGATATTACAAAACCCTGCCCATATCCCCTTGGTCTGAGTGTTATTGGTAAGCAGTTTCCACATATGATTTCTATATTTTTCTTTCTGTGGTTGTTCTCTGGCCCAGAAAACCCCTCATCTGATGATGGACAAGAGTTATAAGTGCCCCCAGCTTCCTTGCCTCTCTGGTAGGATAATTCTAAGCCATAAGGTCCCCGAGGTCCCACAGTGAAGTCCCTTTATTTAACACAATTACTAAGTTACATCACTTCCTTTCGTAGTTCCTTACTCCCCACTTCCTGGAATCACCAACACATTAAGCTATTCATGTCAAAATGATTGTCTCAGGTCTCTTTTGGGGGGAACTTAAACTGAGACATCCTTCTATTCCAAATCTTATAGCTAAGTATTCTGTTTCATAGTTCTGGTTATTTTGATATAAATGCACTCAGTATATAAACCTACTTTTGAGCAAAATATTTTATGTTTTTTTCATTTTCTCACACCCCAATTATAGGCTCCAACACAACATAGGCTAGAGGAGAAATCTGATTGTTGTCGGCAGTTCAGGGCAGCATGCTGGGACTGGATTAGAAATGAGAAGACCTGATGTCTAGCAGTTCTGTTTCTCTCTAGTCATGTGATCTGTAAGTCACTTGACCTCACTAAGCATCAGTTATCTCACATTTAATTAAATGCTGATCTAAATCAGTGGTCCTTAAATATTTTGAGTCTTTTAAAAACACTCGTACAAGTTTTATACTGTTTTCCCTGGAGAAAAACTAATGCACCTGAACATAAATGAATCTATGCATAATTTCTGGTTATTAACAAGGCCACTGAAGCCTATCCATAGCCTCTAGGTAGAGCTCTATGGACCCCAGGTTATAATCTTTTGGTCTAGATGCTTTTTAACGTCCCTATAAATTTCAGCACTTAGGATTCAATGAGTAATTGATTAAAGAGATAATGATTTCTTCTAGACTAAGATTTCTCAATAAAGCAGCCTTCCAGCTAAAATCCAGCTGCTTTATTAAACCTGACATTAGATTCAATATCTAATATATTAGAAATTCATACTTGCTCTCCCAGTTACTATAGCTGCTATGGGGAAAAAAAAAAATAGGGAGTCATTCACTGCCAAGAGACACAAGAAAGAGTCTCTCTCAGCCCAAATCCATATCAACAGCTGGTATTTTTATTAAGCTGATAAACTACTTCCAGAAAACATATGATTTCCTAAAATAAACTTCTTCACCTGACCAAACTGCTCTAAGAGAAGCATAGGGCAGGCAATTCAATCCCACTTTCAGGAGTAGAAATATCTCTATACCACTTCTATAGAGTTTTGCTGAAGTCTTCTCTCTGCTATCACAAAGGAAATCAATCTTGAATTAGGGCCTAGAAGAGTATAAGAACAGTGTTTCAGGCCACATGCATGGGTGCTAAGTTGCTTTAGTCATGTCCGACTCTGTGTGATCCTGTGGACTGTAGCCCACCAGGCTCCTGTGTCCATGGGATTCTCCAGTCAAGAATACCAGAGTGGGCTGCCATGCCCTCCTCCAGGGCATCTTCTGGACCCTGTGATTGAACTTGCATTTCTTAGGTCTCCCCCATTGGCAGGCAGGTTCTTTACCACTAGTGACACCTGGGATGCCCCTTCCGGCCATTTAAGATACCCTGTATCATGCACCACATAGCTTTCTCTATAGTCAACAGCTTTTTCCACAGTCTTGTTGACTGTTGCAAATTAACATATCTGAGTTGCAGGATTTATTGTAGTTGGGTGTTTGGAAGAGGTTATAATCAAATCCACTCAAAATCTCTATTGTGAACATTTAAGCCTTTTTTTTTTCCTTCTTACAGTATTATGTAGGCTGCCTCTTCTCTGTGGTGCCCCCAGAATAAATATTAATCCAAATTCTTACAGAACTGACCCACAGAGCTTCTGAGGATTTAAATCTAGTGTTTGAATGTTTAGGATAGTTAACAACAGAGTCTAGCCATAGGCCCTTGTTTTACATCTAGTTAGAAGTATCCTGTGACTGCTGCTCATCTTAATCAGTGTCTGAATGTTTAATCTGATTTAAATGAAAATAAAACAAGCTTTCATTTATATAAGCAAAGATGTGGTACTTTTTACTACTAACCAGTTGTTTTTTAAAAAACTGGCTTATTTATATTAAGCTATGGGAATTTCACGGAGAGGGCAATGGCACCCCACTCCAGTACTCTTGCCTGGAAAATCCCATGGATGGAGGAGCCTGGTGGGCTGCAGTCCATAGGGTCGCGTGAGTTGGACACGACTGAGCGACTTCACTCTCACTTTTTCACTTTCCTACATTGGAGAAGGAAATGGCAACCCACTCCAGTGTTCTTGCCTGGAGAATCTCAGGGACAGGGGAGCCTGGTGGGCTGATGTCTGTGGGATCACACAGAGTTGGACACGACTGAAGTGACTTAGTAGCAGCAGCAGCATGGGAATTTCAACATGCAGTGTTGGTTCATACTTTTAAAATGACAAGTTGTCAACTTATTTGGCCCAACTACTTCAACTGGGAACATGAAACACAAGATCAGAATAATATAGACATTCTGAGCATGAATTTAGAGATAACTAAACTTGAAATCAAGTTCTTAATTTGTGTATATCAGCCAAGTGACCTTGTGTGAGTTGCTTGACATCTGTAAGTCTCTGTTTTCTTACCTGGAAACACTTTTTCCCTTGAAGGGTTGTGGAAGGATTAAACACAGTGTACATAGCATCCTCACCAGTGTTGGAGCAAACATGCATGCAAGTAGTTAATGTTGTCTTTATTTGATATATGCAATAATTATAATGTTCAGTTCAGTCACTCAGTCCTGTCTGACTCTTTGCGACCCCATGAATCACAGCATGCCAGGCCTCCCTGTCCATCACCAACTCCCGGAGTTCATTGAAACTCACATCGAGTCAGTGATGCCATCCAGCCATCTCATCCTCTGTCATCCCCTTCTCCTCCTGCCCCCAACCCCTCCCAGCATCAGAGTCTTTTCCAATGAGTCAACTCTTCCCATGAGCTGGCCAAAGTACTGGAGTTTCAGCTTTAGCATCATTCCTTCCAAAGGAATCCCAGGGCTGATCTCCTTCAGAATGGACTGCTTGGATCTCCTTGCAGTCCAAGGGACTCTCAAGAGTCTTCTCCAACACCACAGTTCAAAAGCATCAATTCTTCCGTGCTCAGCCTTCTTCACAGTCCAACTCTCACATCCATACATGACCACAGGAAAAACGTAGCCTTGACTAGACAGACCTTTGTTGGCAAAGTAATGTCTCTGCTTTTCAATATGCTATCTAGGTTGGTCATAACTTTCCTTCCAAGGAGTAGGCGTCTTTTAATTTCATGGCTGCAGTCACCATCTGCAGTGATTTTGGAGCCCCCAAAAATACAGTCTGACACTGTTTCCACTGTTTCCCCATCTATCTCCCATGAAGTGATGGGACCGGATGCCATGATCTTCATTTTCTGAATGTTGAGCTTTAAACCAACTTCTTCACTCTCCACTCTCACTTTCATCAAGAGGCTTTTGAGTTCCTCTTCACTTTCTGCCATAAGGGTGGTGTCATCTGCATATCTGAGGTGATTGATATTTCTCCCAGCAATCTTGATTCCAGCTGTGTTTCTTCCAGCCCAGCGTTTCTCATGATGTACTCTGCATATAAGGTAAATAAACAGGGTGACAATATACAGCCTTGATGTACTCCTTTTCCTATTTGGAACCAGTCTGTTGTTTCATGTCCAGTTCTAACTGTTGCTTCCTGACCTACATACAAATTTCTCAAGAGGCAGGTCAGATGGTCTGGTATTCCCATCTCTTTCAGAATTTTCCACAGTTTATTGTGATCCACACAGTCAAAGGCTTTGGCATAGTCAATAAAGCAAAAATAGATGTTTTTCTGGAACTCTCTTGCTTTTTCCATGATCCAGCGGATGTTGGCAATTTGATCTCTGGTTCCTCTGCCTTTTCTAAAACCAGCTTGAACATCAGGAAGTTCACGGTTCACATATTGCTGAAGCCTGGCTTGGAGAATTTTGAGCATTACTTTGCTAGTGTGTGAGATAAGTGCAATTGTGCGGTAGTTTGAGCATTCTTTGGCATTGCCTTTCTTTGGGATTGGAATGAAAACGGACCTTTTCCAGTCACGTGGCCACTGCTGAGTTTTCCAAATTTGCTGACAAATTGAGTGCAGCACTTTCACAGCATCATCTTTCAGGATTTGGAATAGCTCAACTGGAATTCCATCACCTCCACTAGCTTTGTTCGTAGTGATGCTTTCTGAGGCCCACTTGACTTCACATTCCAGGATGTCTGACTCTAGGTGAGTGATCACACTATCATGATTATCTGGGTCGTGAAGATCTTTTTTGTACAGTTCTTCTGTGTATTCTTGCCATCTCTTCTTAATATCTTCTGCTTCTGTTAGGTCCATACCATTTCTGTCCTTTATTGAGCCCATCTTTGCATGAAATATTCCCTTGGTATCTCTAAATTTTATGAAGAGATCTCTAGTCTTTCCCATTCTGTTGTTTTCCTCTATTTCTTTGCATTGATCGCTGAGGAAGGCTTTCTTATCTCTTCTTGCTATTCTTTGGAACTCTGCATTCAGATGCTTATATCTTTCATTTTCTCCTTTGCTTTTCGCTTCTTGTCTTTTCACAGCTATTTGTAAGGCCTCCCCAGACAGCCATTTTGCTTTTTTACATTTATTTTCCTTGGGGATGGTCTTGATCCCTGTCTCCTGTACAATGTCACAAACCTCATTCCATAGTTCATCAGGCACTCTATCTATCAGATCTAGGCCCTTAAGTCTATTTCTCACTTCCACTGTATAATCATAAGGGATTTGATTTAGGTCACACCTGAATGATCTAGTGGTTTTCCCTATTTTCTTCAATTTCAGTCTGAATTTGGCAATAAGGAGTTGATGATCTGAGCCACGGTTAGCTCTGGTCTTGTTTTTGTTGACTGTATAGAACTTCTCCATCTTTGGCTGTGAAGAATATAATCAATCTGATTTCAGTGTTGACCATCTGGTGATGTCCATGTGTAGAGTCTTCTCTTTTGTTGTTGGAAGTGGGTGTTTGTTATGACCAGTGCGTTTTCTTGACAAAACTCTATTAGTCTTTGCCCTGCTTCATTCCATATTCTAAGGCCAAATTTACCTGTTATTCCAGGTGTTTCTTGACTTCCTACTTTTGCATTCCAGTCCCCTATAATGAAAAGAACATCATTTTGGGGTGTTAGTTCTAAAAGGTCTTGTAGGTCTTCATAGAACCATTCAACTTCAGCTTCTTCAGCGTTACTGGTTGGGGCATAGACTTGGATTACTGTGATATGGAATGGTTTGCCTTGGAAATGAACAGAGATCATTCTTTCATTTGTGAGATTGCATCCAAGTACTGCATTTCGGACTCTTTTGTTGACCATGATGGCTACTCCATTTCTTCTGAGGGATTCCTGCCCGCAGTAGTAGATATAATGGTCATCTGAGTTAAATTCACCCATTCCAGTCCATTTGAGTTCACTGATTCCTAGAATGTCGACATTCACTCTCACCATCTCTTGTTTGACCACTTCCAATTTGCCTTGATTCATGGACCTGACATACCAGGTTCCTATGCAATATTGCTCTTTATAGCATCGGACCTTGCTTCTATCACCAGTCACATCCACAGCTGGGTATTCTTTTTGCTTTGGCTCCATCCCTTCATTCTTTCTGGAGTTATTTCTCCACTGATCTCCAGTAGCATATTGGGCACCTATATATATATTAATATAGGAAATAAAGCCCCTGGAAGCGGAGAGGTAGCAAAGCACTTATTTCTACTTTGGGAAAGTTCTGGCTCTGATGGGTGGTTTAGGAGCTCAGCTACTTTAGACAGAGGCTGAACATGTTGTCTGTAGAGCAGGGACAGGCAGGAGACAAGAACAGATGTTGGAACCTACCTTTTACAGCAAAAAAGTACTCATTATGCAGTGTATAACTAGAGTAGCTTAAAAGGAACCCTTAAAAATAGAGAACAAGAACAATATTAGGCAGAGGCACTTCTGTTCCATAGAGCCCCACCTCAAAGCTCAGAGGAACATGAGATTTAAATATAGGGCTGGTAGACACCCTGTCACCAGTGGGATCCTGGGTAAGAACTAGAGGTGAGGGATCTTTGCATGAGGCTATGTGATGATCATCAATTTAAGTGGTTTCATCTGAGGCTTCTGAATTGAGCCAAATGCTACATTATCTGTGAGATCCTATGTCCTGCACCACTCCACCCAGACTTTCTTGCTTCCCTCTCTCTGCTCACATAGCATTTTATACCTCTCCACTGACCACTCATCACAATGGATTTAAATTCTCTTTATGCAGACATCTTTGCCATTAGACTGTAAGTGATCAGCTCAACTATCATACTTTGATTTATTACCTCTGCTCATCCCATTGGTGAGAGAAGTATTCCCACCCTAGGGTTGTGGGGAGGACTGAACACACGTCATCTGACATTGGACACCTGGCACTGAGAGCTGTTTACTGGTCACTTCTGTTCACAGTCTGGTGAAGGCTTCTTATGCTAGGGCAGGTCATACAGGTGCAGAGTGGACAAACAGGGACCACAAGAGGCAGGTTTTGTAGTATTAAGATGATGAAGTATGAGGAGGTGGTTGTCTTGTTTGAATAATTCTGTGGATTAGCAGGGAAGTGAAACTGCTACTCAGGGATAATCAGGAATGATGCCTGGTCCTTTTGACAAAGACAGTTGTTTGGCTGGGGAACCTGATCTGTGGGAGGAGATAGGGAAAGGAATTTTTGGTTAGGCTCTTTGAGGCTCGCCTGTGGATGGAGGTAGTTAATGTATCACTTGGCTGAAGTAGTGAACAGAAATAACTGATAAAGTGAGACAAATCTTGGCAATAGTCCTAGACCAGTGTTCTACAAGACAGGATCTCCAGCACCAAACCTCAGAATCATCTGGGATCCTGTTCAAACTGCAGAGCCCTTACCAGTCCTGCTAAATCAGGTTGTCTTGGGAGTTATACAGCATTGGGTATCCAGTTGCAGAGAATTAATATTTTGTTAAGCTCCCCAAGTGATTCTTTGCACACTGGTGTTTTAGAACTACTGCCCTGGGTGTATACTTGGGGCAGAAAATATGCCCTAGGCATCCCCAGGAGGTTAACAGGTTCACCTAGGACTCTATCTGCTCCCCTGCAACAGTAGAATTCACTTATGTCTCAGTACTATGTACTTTGTGGTTAGTAACCATAGAAGCTTTGTGGTCATTTGTCACTGTGTCCTCTCTGTTATCCATTCTGTTCTTCAGTATTCTCCTTCCCTCCTCAATCTCTCTCATCCTTTCTCCCCCCTTCCTCTTCCTTTCCTTTGCACCTCACTGTTCCTCATTGCTTCTTTATTTTTCTCTTCCTTTTCTTCTCTTCACTCTTTAGATATTAACATCAATGTGCAGGCATTGTGCTAATATGAGAGGTGCCAAGATGTCGTTTGTTGGTTCCTACCTTCTAGGAGCTTACAATACATCAATAGGATTTAAGGAGAACTATTCTTAGATCCCCAAGGTGAATGTATTGGGCCTTTAGAGAATAAAAGAATCTCATCTGCCTGGGACAAGATAAGTGTAGAATCAGGGAAGTCTTCCTGAAAGAGGCCCCTGAGAGAACCCTTAAGTAGAGGTGAAATTTGGACATAGGGTAAGAGACATCCAGAGTGGGAGAAACAAAGGCAGGGGATGTGGAGAATGGGGACCAAGTAGGACCACTTCTTGGCTGTATCAGCAGTATTGAGGGCAAGGAGTGGAGCCTTGGGTGAGAAAGGTTGGCCTTTCCAAACACTGCAGGATTCAAGGAGAATTTGTTTTATGCATCGCCCTAAAATGTCCTAGAGCTTTGTTCAATAATACTCTGTTAAGAAGGAAAAGGAAATATAGAAAAGCTGTCCAATACTTATTAATCTGAGGTGGGGAGATTGTGCTGTACTGTTTTAGCAGATTTTTTTAAAAATGGTTTGAGGAAAGAGTAGCAATGGCATTTGCATTAGTTGTAGCTAATGTGCATTGATTGGATTAAAATATGACATTATGAATTAAAAAAAAAGGTGTCTGTTGGAAAATGAAATGCCATTGCTTTCAGAAAGGGAAAGGGAAATAAAGTAAGCAGCCTGGATTCTGTTTTGCTTGAATGCTCTGTATTTAGTGGGAATAGGGTCATTGATTGATGCTCTTCCCTTAAAATGCATTAATAAAACACAGTTTTAAAGTTAAATAGAACCCATTTGGGCCTTTTTTCCCCAAGGATGTATTATTTGTACATGCATAATGCATATATCCTCAATGCTCACCTCAATTAATTTTAAAAGCAGAGTTTCTATGCAAAACAATTTGTCCATTGCACTGCACAATTGAAAAATGTCTCTTGTTTGTACAAGGAGCCACATTCTGTGAATCAATGCAGGTAATAAATTACAGTCACTGTCATTTTCAAAGCCACAAGGCATGGTCTCAATCTATGCCAGGGATGCAGCTAATCTGAGTGGCTCTGTCTTGGGGCTGACTATTCTCTCGCTAAAGAACCCCAGGTGTTACAGGGATCCAAGAGTTCCTTTTGTTGGTGGACTCAGGGTGTTGGAGAGTAGCTGCTAAATTCTTGGCTTGTAGCTCCAAATGAAAAAAAAAAAAAAAAAAATCCCAACCATAAAATCTTGCTATCAGGTGAAAAATGTACATGTTCTCTATACTAAGTAAACATTTTCCTGAGATGGAGATTCAGATAAATATAAACGAAAAAAGGAAACCTGCTTGAATGTTTTTTTCTTCTTCCTAATTATGTGAATATGTATTACTAGCTCCCTTGTTTCTTCCCTGCTGCTGGCAGCTCATACACTTGAAAAGGTATGTTTTATTCAGGAGAACAAAACAGGCAGGGACATGAGATTTTGGTGAATAATAAATTGATTTTGACTTGGCCTTTTAGCTCATTATGAATCTTTAAAATGATGAAATGTGATTCTCTTCCTTCTCTGCTGAACTCCCAGTCATAGGCTGGGATGATGGAGCTGGAGCTTGGAAGTTTGATACCCAGAAGGGAAAGCTGGGATTAAAAGGAAATCTTGAGTTTAAATTCAGAGGTTACATTTTTGTGCTTCTGTTCATTAATTCTGTCCATCCACCTGCCCATTCGTCCTTTCTCTGCAATGACATTACCATTGACTTTGGAGGGAGTCGGTTAAAATTCAGAACCTGGGTCTGCCACTTAAGACCAGTGTGATGTTGAGCAGCTCCTTGAAGACTCAATGTCCTCATCTATAAAATGGGTAACATTAGTATCTACATTTTGGTTGTGAGGGATAAATTAGATATGCATATAAGGAACTTAAATTTCATGCAGTGGTTGGCATTATTAAATTTTCAACAAATAGTAATTTTAACTCAATGTGTATTAATAATCTACTCTGTTCCACAGACTATACTAACTGCAGTGTGAATTTTGTATAGAGCTAATACTCAAGAGCTTTATAGTTAATATAGGAGAATAGATCCTTACCTTTAGGGTAAGGTTGGAAATGAGATTGATAAGAAATGGTCACATGTAGAGCTATGCTAGTTCAGAAGGCATTGACCTTACTTCCAGCCATGGGGAAAATGTGGAGGCTCTGTGGAAAGGGTGTTACTGGAGCTATATTTTAAAGGATTTGGAGGGTTTATAGAAAGAGGTTAGCAGGAGGATTCTATCATGTCTACCTATTATAAAGCTACTACCGTAATGGAACTCTACATACATGTTTTCACTTAATCCTCACTACAATTTATACCCTAATTGAGTGTACTATAGTGATTGACAATATTATGCCATCTTCCTGCAGTTTATAGAGGCAGAAGGACATATCCAGGTGAGAGGGTAACAGGCAGGAAGGCCAGGGGTCTCTAAACAGAGGAAATAGGCCACAAGTGTCAGACATTTTTTTTCTCCTCTCTCTTAAGCGGCAGGAGGAAACAAACTAGTGTTTATTTTTCCCCTTCTCTATACAAATATAGAAAGAGGTTTCTCTTAAAACACCGTGTTACCATAATGACACCTGGTTCCACCAGAACTTAACTTTTCTCAAATTTTGAGCTAACCAATACATTTTTCTTATGGAAATGTTTGTCTTAAGCTATGTTAATGTACTGTGCACTTACCCCAGACTCTGTCTTCAAGTGGTTCTGCCTAAAGGCTCAGAACTGACTTGACAAACCAGTCTGTTATCCTCATACATTGTTCTCCTAATCCATGTAAATAAAACTATTTGTATGGTAATCTGCCTTTATACAAGATTCAAGTCAATCCTTTTATGGCCCAGGATTATCTCAAAATGCATCTTGTGTGTGAGTGGCCTGGTACCATTCTCTGAGTTTTGAGACATTCCTTTCTTTCATTAACAGACTGCTAGTAAGTATATAACATCCAGCTAAAGACTAGCAGAAGGGTATTCTTTCTTCCCCCTTCTGATGTCTACGTCAGAAGCTTTCTCTAACTCTTTTATACTTTAATAAAACTTTATTATAACAAAAGCTCTGAGTGATCAAGCCTGGTCTCTGGCCCCGGATTAAATTCTTCTCCAGAGGCCAAGAATCCCGGTGTCTTTCATAGTTCAACAACAACCTTTCACAGGTTTATACAAACAGATCAAATACCTAGTTACCTCCTCAATTATATAAGGGTAATAATTGCATCCACCTCAAAAGATGTCTGTAATGATTTAAATGAAGTACCATCAGTGGGTCGAGCCAAATGTAAGCACACAAGTAGTAGCTTGGATATTGTTTGAGGGGTGAAGCTGATCACAATCATTGAGAAGCTGTTCATGATGTAGTGAGGTCCCAGTTTCAGTTTTGTTTATTTTTGAACACTGCATTCTTTTCATAGTCTTTGAAAATGGAGAAGACTGAAGAAGTTGGTTGAGTGGGTACTTGCATAAAATAGTGACGGGAACACATCTAATTAAAAGAAATGCCTAGACCTAACCTGGGCAGAGGCCTTTCTCGTGGAATCCCAAAATGTCAGCAATCGGAAATACCTCAGAGATTGTCCAACTTTATCATTTTCAAATAGGAATTTAAGGTTCAGAGTAGTTAAGCCAAGGGCTTTCCAGGTGGTGCAGTGATAAAAAATCTGCCTGCCAACGCAGGAGATCCAAGAGATGCCAGTTTGATCCCTGGGTTGGGAAGATCCCCTGGAGTAGGAAATGGTATCCCACTCCAGTATTCTTGCCTGGAAAATTGCATGGACAGAGGAGCCTGGTGGGTTACTGTCCATGGGGCTGCAGAGAGTTGGACACGAATGAGTGACCAAGCAGCAGCAGCCATAATTTAAAGTGCAAAGAATAGGTAAAATCTATTTTAATAATATATTTTATTTAGCCCAATATATCCAGAATATTATCAACATAAACATACATGTATCAATACATATTCATAAAGTATATCATAAATTATTGAGATTAATTAGATATTTTACTGGAGAGGCAATGGCAACCCACTCCAGTACTGTTGCCTGGAAAATCCCATGGACAGAGGAGCCTGGTAGGCTGCAGTCCATGGGGTCACGAAGAGTCGGACACGACTGAGCGACTTTGCTTTCACTTTTCACTTTCATGCATTGGAGAAGGAAATGGCAACCCACTCCAGTGTTCTTGCCTGGAGAATCCCAGGGATGGGGGAGCCTGGTGGGCTGCTGTCTATGGGGTCGCACAGAGTCAGACACGACTGAAGCGACTTAGCAGCAGCAGCAGATACTTTACATTTCTTTTTCCATGACGAGTCTTCAAAATCTGGTGCATGTTTTGTAATTGTAGCACATCTCAATTTGGACTAGCCCTGTTTCAAGAACTCAGTAGCCACATATGACTGATCAACTGTATGGCACTGCTCTAACTCTAATACATATCTCACGGCTCTAATAGGCTTATCTCACACCTATGATAGCAACAATAATAATAACAGCCACCATCATCATTCTCTCATGGCTCTAATAGACATTCAGTGACCCACATGACAGGGCTTTCCATCTGTGGAGGCATCTGGTCTTTGTAAAGAGTTTCTTCTTCTTGACCTGTAATCTGATCCCCTGTAACATCTTCACATTTGGCCCAATTCCATCTCTTGAAGTCATATTGTTTCTCTTCCATGGTCCAGTACTTCAGAGGGTACAAATGTCCTGAGTGACTCATTTTACCTCAACACCTTTAGTTTCTTTGGTCATTTCTCCAGGACGGAGCTTTGGACCCGTTCTTTATTCAGTACTTTGTTCAAAATGTACTTTTTTTTGGTCTTCTGGGAACAAATGAACCTGAAATTCTAAAGGAGGCCTGGCCAATACAGATAGGTCTACTGTTTCCGTCAGTTTATGTATTCCATTACTTCTAATGCACATTTAAAAGGATTAATTTTTCTGTTTGTCAGCCTCATCACATTGGTTATATGGCATTTATTGCCTGTTAAGTCTAAGTATATTCCTGTGGGCTATTTCTAAGCTCTGTATCTCCTACCTTATGTTTGTGCCATTGGTGTTTGAATTTCAGGGTAGGAATTTGCATTTATTTGTTTTATTTCATCTAGGTATATTCAGCTCACAACTCTGACATATTAAGATATGAGAATGTTGCTTCTATCATTCTGTGAACTGTCTATCCTTTTCTGCTTGGCATTCTTAAGTGTGTTAAGCACACTTTCTGTAGCATCATCCAAAGAATTAATTAATATGCTGTTTGGGGGAGGAACTTGTCCAAGAGGTTTGTTTATGTGGTTTATATCTTCATACTTTTTCCAACTCACCCTTTTCTGTCCTTGGTTCCTGGTACACTCTCTAATGAACAGTAGAGTTGAAGAACAGGATAGTTGAATAAAGACTGTGCATCAAAAATCACAGAAATAATCCTATTGGTCAGTCCTTAATCATTGAGAACCCTGGCCTCATAGCTCCTTTATCTCCCCCCATCCATTAGGTTTACATTCCTCCTGGCTCAGAATCACACTGCCATGATATCTGCCCTTTGTGCATCTGATATCTTAAGTGCCAAAGACCTGCTTTCCAACCCAAACCTTCCTCCCATGCTTCTAGAGCACTGAGGCCTCTTTTCAAATTCTCTCTCAAATAATCAGTGAAATAATTGAGCTTGAGCCTCTCTCTTCATTAAAAAAATATGGAAAGTTTAAAGCATTATGAAAGCAGAAAATAGTATAATGAGCCTTGGGTACCTCTCACGTGTACTCAGAGCCAATCTTGTTCCATCTTACCTTTACCAAGTCTCCCCTCTACTTTGCTGAAGCAAATTACAAATACTGTATCAGTGTTTTATGCTTAAGTAACTCTGAATGCATTTATGAGTAACTATGACTTAAAAAAAATACCACAACACCACCTAAAAAGTTCATAATACTTTCATATATCATCGAACATCTTAGATCACTTTTCTCTTGTCTAACCATACTTCTGAGAGAAGGATATGCTACAGAGAATATTCCTTTGAACATAGCCTTGCTAGACAAAATAAGAGACTTTCTATTATTTAAGTAGAATAACATAATTCAAAAGTCTAGAAATGTATAGCTGTTTAATAATGTATTACCTTGGCCACTTATCCATGCAGCTTGAGAGCAGAAGAAGGCAAGAGGGAGTGGCAAGGATATTTAAAAATTTCATTTGCTCCTTTGGGAACACCCAGTATGTTCTATTAGAGAAGTGTGTTATAGCCCTAGAAATATCCAAGCTTTCCTTGGACCAACTCCTGGAAAATGTATGTGTGAACTGATAGCATTTTGTGAAATCTTTCATAAGCATCTCATATTTTCCCAGCAGGAATAGCAGTACGTAAATACCAAGAAGAGCAATTTTCCTCAGGCTGTCAAATAGCTGAAATAGTGGATCTGGAAATAAAAGACTGAGGGAGCAAAGATTCATTCAGAAATAACTTTTTTGTGTAATTATACCCTACTTGGGTTTCCCTGGTGGCTCAGACAGTAAAGAATCTGCCTGCAATGTGAGAGAGCCAGGTTTGATCCCTGGGTCAGGAAGATCCCCTGGAAAAGGGAATGGCTACCCACTCCAGTATTCTTGCCTCAAGAATTCCATGGACAGAGGAGCCTGGCAAGCCACAGTCTGTGGGGTCGCAAAGAGTCAACTGAATGACTAACATATTCTTCTTGATCATGAAGTTGAGTGCAATCACAGATCTATCTTTTTATCTTTCTTCCCTCCTTCCGTTCCTTCTTTCCTTCCTTTCACTTTCTCTCTCTCTCTACTCCAGCTTTCATCTGCTATTCTCCTGGCAGGCAACAATGTGCACTGAATTTGACAGTTTACCACTCTGACTATCAGGACCCAGCATTACTCTTGTGAAGTCACTTTTGCCAGAAGCAATACGAGTTAAGGTGTGTCTACAAACTTGCAACAATTTTATAAGTCACTGACTTCATAATTTACTAGTGCTGCCTGGAAGAAAATAAAGACTATTTACTGTGTCATTCATCCGTAGGGAGATACGAGACATACTTTCCAACCTGCTCATGTCTCTCATCTCCTCCATGAAACCACTGGGAATAACTCCCATTGGAATTAATCTCTCTTTCTCCATTCTGCCATTATGTGTGGCCCTTTTATTAGCATAATTTTAACAGACTGCCCTGAACTACAGTTACTTTTATGGATATGTCTCTTCCATTTATGTCCCTGTAAATCAGCTCTGTCCTCTTCACTCACACATCTGTGCACTGCATGTAATGAACTAACAGACATTTGTTGGAATGACACATTTGATGGTATACAAGAGGTAAAATCAGCACACAAATCCCAAGTATAGAAGTTTTGAAAATTCACTTCAGTAAGCCTTCATTAACACCTAGTATGTAAAATAAAACATGGTGAAATATAGAGTTTACTATTATACATGTTCAATACTGTGCTAAGAACTTGGTAGATCATCTTATTTAATCCTCACACTAAATCGTTGAGAGAAATCACAGTTATCTCCACTTTACAGATGAGAAAATGGAGGTGAGGCAAGTCAAGCACCTGCCCAGCTCAAGTGGCAGGTGTTGTATTCAACAACTAGCCTGTCCAAATACAGACAATGCCAGAGTCCTGTTCCGTTGTTGTATGTTACCTGTCTAGTTTTAGACGAGAGGTCTATTTACACATGTAAATCCTGTATGTGTCCAACTGTTAGAATGCAGCATATATATATACTTATCCAGTTCCCCATGATTTGCCTATGCCAGTTGTTATAGTTGTCAGTACCCAAATGGAAAGAAAAATCCTTGAATGTAAGAGTTAGATGGATCTCAAAAAGAATCTAGTCTAAATTTATTTTCCTCATTTGTAGGCAAAGCCAGCAAAGCCATTTCATCCAGATTAAAGCCCAAACTTTTAAGGGTCTGATGTACTCACTGCCTTGTCCTCACGTCCTCCTTCTCTCTCCTTGTGTGTGTTAGTTGCTCAGTCGTGTCTAACTCTTTGCAACCCCACAGACTGTAGCCCGACAGGCTCCTCTGTCCGTGGGATTCTCCAGGCAAGAATACTGGAGTGGCTTGCCATTCCCTTCTCCAGAGGATCTTCCCAATTCAGGGATCGAACCCTGGTCCCCTGCATTGCAGGCAGATTCTTTACCATTAGAGCTACAGGGAAATCCTCTTCTTTGCTTGTACCAAAATAGCTATGCTGGACTTTTTGTGTTTCTCAGACACATCCCCTCAGGGTCTTTATCTGGTATTCTCTTGGCTTTGATGCTCTTCCCCCAAATACCCACTGGTTGTTTCATGGCTTTACTCAAGTATCCCTTCCTCAGTGAGCCATTTTAATGCTGGATCTTGTCCTCCAACCCTCCCCTCCCCAGCACTCTCTGTTCCCCCTTACCCAGTTCAACATTTTATTTGTTTCATAGCAATCATTATTCTCTAACATACTACTTAATTCACTTTGTTGTACTGATTTTTTTGGTCAGTGTTTCCTACCGAGAACAATTTGTAAGCTCCATGAAGGCAGGAATTCTTGTCTTTTTTTGCCTCTAATATATTTCCAAATGCTTAGAGTAGTGTCAGAGTCTCCAAGAACAGTGGTTGAAGATATGAATGGTCTACATAAGGATGCATAGCTGGTCAGTGTCAGGTGCTGAGCTAAAACCTAGGTGGATTCCCACTCTAAGATTCTTTTCATTCTCCCATGCTAAAATCTGAGGTTATAGAGGTGACCTGGCTAAGCACCATTTGAGATAAAGGCAGACACTGAGCCATAGGGAAAAACAGTCACTTAATTCCTCTTTTAGCCTTTGGAGAGAAGTTTGGAAGCCTGACATGTCAGTGAAGAGAGAATAGAGATCACAGAAGAAAAGAAATCCTAAAGATTTGTTGAAAATCTACCATCACCGAAGGCTGTACAGTAGCCCTCACATACTTTATTTCATTTAACATTTATACAACATCATTTCCATTATATAGATGAAGAAACTGAGTCTCAGAGAGTTAGGTAACACTTCCCTGGCTGCAGGGCTCATATCTAGATTCAAATAAAAAGAAGTCTATTAAGAATCTCACGTCTAAGACATCTCTTCTACCCAAAGAGATTTAACATCCCAAAGGAAGTAGAATTGTTTTTTTTAAAGTGCTTAGTAGTTAAAACATAGAGATTAATATTTATAGCAGGTATACAAGAAAAGACAGCTATTTTCATATTCATTTTATGCGCAATGAATTATTGAGTTTCTGCCACATTCAAAAGACTACACCATGAAGTTATATGTAAGCTATCTACCATTGAAATATTTATTCATACCTAGTATCAGCCAGGCATTGGGGTAGGAATCGAGAATGCAGATTTTAAAAAGCACATGATGCCTATTTTGAAACAGTTCACAGTCAGGGTCAGCTTCTCAATGCTTTAAAAAAAGTTAAAAAAAAAAAAAAAAAGATGAAACTTAATGGAAGGGTGCAATAGATAATCCATTTATCAGACTAACTGAGCCCTTAACATGCTCCAGGTACTTGGTTAGGCACTTGGAACAAAGGGCGTGTGCTCATAGTGATATGGCCCTGATGGACCTACTGGAAGAGATCGTTGTTCATGAAGTAGTCATACATTGTGTGAGTCCCAACCATCGGTGCTGTGATGGAAAACTACAGAGAGCTGAGACTCACCATTAACAAATGGACCTGTTTTAGACTTGGGGACAGTAAATGAGAAGTGATCGTTGGATATGGCTTTCCTGAGTGTCAGAGTAAGCACCACATAGTGTTGGGTTTTTTAAATGTTTATCTTTTATTGGCGTATAATTGCTTTGCAATGTTGTGTTAGTTTCTGCAGTACAACAGAGTGTATCAGCTATGTGTATACATACATCCCCTCCCTCTTGAACCTCCCTCCCAATTCCCTGCTTCCAATTCACCTCCTCTCTCCCAACCAGGTCATCACAGAGCACCAAGCTGAGCTCTCTGTGCTACATAGCAGCCACATATTGTTTTAAGGATTTTCAAAGAATGTTCTTGTCTCTTAGCTCAACAGATCTTCACCACAGCTTTGCTGTGTTCTGGGAGGCCTGGTTTATTAACTCTATTTTATAGGTGGAGAGACAGTCTTTGAAGGACTAGAGCACGGTTCCTCAAATTCTTGGCTTAGAGTGCTTTGCACTATAGCTCAGTCAGAAAACAAGTCTGCTGAAACCATGTAACTAGCCATGGGGCTGATCTCCGTAAGGAGCAGCTTACTTGCCCTTTGCGAGTTTTGAGTCTGCGCTACCCATGCCCCACTTCCCACCTGGAGTTGTTTCACAAACATATTCTTGATGCTAAGGGAGGGTCAGGAAATTGTGTAGATGTTTCACTGAAATGAGGATCCGCTTTGGAAGTAATTAAAATAATGGTGGTGACTGAGTCAGTAATTTTATCTTAGAACCTGCGGCAGTCTATCCCCCACCCATCAAATTCTCCCAGTATATTGTTTGCTTGTCCAGTTCCTACTCAGTATTCAGGATCCAGCTCAAATAGCACCTCCTTTGTGAAGCCTTCCCTGCTTCTTCTGTTATTTAATGACTTGCCTGTTTTGTTTTGAGGAAAACTGATTCATATCTCCAATAGAGCACTTATCACACTGCATTATCATTACCTGCACTTTTCCAGGCTGGCTGTCCTATGTGGGAATGGACTGATAGAGTCACATTAATAGAAAAAGGGGCTAATTCACTTCTCAGCCTTGTTGTTATTTCAGGTTTCCTAATACTGGATACATTTTACTCATTTTTCAGAGACCGTGTTGCTGGGTAGAGAGCTGTTTTCCCGAGTCCAGTCAGGTTTCTCCTGGTGGTGTCACTGCCTCCACTGTCCTCTTTGGACATTTCCATTTGCTGTGGTCCCCACTCTCTGTGATACCACCTGAGGCTGCTTCCCTTCTGACTCCAGTTCCTTGGTGGAGGTTGGGTTCCCTGGGAAGTAGTCAGCAGGATGCAGTTGGGAGTATAACGGGTTCTTTGAAGTAACACGGGTGAGAGGTAAGAGAGCAGGGGGAGATGTCAAACTGGGATGCCAGTCAGACAAACTTCCTGCCAGTCCAAAAGGAAGCTTGAGAGTGAAGACTTCCTATCAGAGGAGCCCCATGTTTTACAGAAATGGCTAGTTTTGTGTCATTATTGCTCAGTCATGGGTTGAGGGTCATCCTGAGAGTACCAGGCCCTTGGCTTGAAAACTGAGGCAGAACTTTACAACTCTTAACAAACTACCCTCCTCATAGCCCAGGGGAAATCTTTCCTCACAGAGGGTCTGAGTGGAGAGTCTGCATGTCTGCCAGATGCACTGTGTACAGGAGCCAGCTTGTCCTGGAGCAGATGGTTAACTTGCTAGGAATTTTGCAAGCTAATTTGAACACAGCCATTATCAAAAATCGATTACATAAATTTGCAAATAAATATATTAAAAACAAAGTAAATACTCAAAACTCATCATTTCCCAATAATTTTTTTACATTTTACTATTATCTATGCTCCTGAGGATATGTGTGTCAATTGCACCTTTATAATTGTATCTCTATGATTATATTATACTCTATAATACAGTGACATCACATTGGTAGTTTGAAATTGGTCATATTGAGAGTGCTTATACCATGAAATCCTGCAAACTCTACAGATCAGAGCTTGACTTATTGTTTTGTCGGTTGTCTAGACATAAGAAACTGATAAAATGTCAATAATACAGACTGTATATTCAAGTGTGTTATGTCTGGAGCCAGTACATTGTGAATGGAACAAAACATTTGAGGAAATGTTCTTCCAGTACTCCAAAACTATTAATATTATCCAATTCAGCAAAGAAGCCATGATTGACAGTGAGTGAAGTTCTGACGTATGTTTTACTTCTTTGACTTTCATCTTACTCATTAGCATGAAGAAAATATCAACCAACATTCTTGTTGGAACTACACTTGTCAGTGGCAACCGTAAGTTGGTTACAGGTACAAGGGTTCCATAAACATCAAATGAAAGCATTCTCTGTGGATCCATTGGTTCTATGGGATTTACAATAAAGAATGTTGTATATTTTGTCATTAATTGCAAATTGTATGTTATCCATTTTTAAAATTAGTAAAGTTTATATGAAACTTGTTATGAATATATGGTACTAAATATATATATGTACACACACACACACACACACACACACACACACACTTTCTTTTCCTAGAGATCCAGTTGTTAAACTTTTACCAACATACCACTGCTCAGAGGCCCTTTGCCTGGTGTCATTAGCCAAGTTCTCTGCTGTCATTTCCATTGAATTCCCTACCTCAGGTGCTCCTGCTCCCTGGAGATGCCAATGGACTTGATCTCTCTTGCTCTCAATATGCTAAACCAAGCCAAAGCTCAGACAGAGAGGTCCTCTCTTCTTCTTTAGGGACAGGGTACAAAGGCAATATTGCCTTGTGTTTGAATTGCTTACAGAGTTTCCGTGAATGCTCCACTTTCAGTTTTGACTCACAGTATTCCCTCTTCTTTCTCTAAGGACTCAGGCATGAGTCCATGATGGGCTGGATGAGAAAAGGAAGTTGGAGAAGGTTGACATTATGTTAAGAGTTTTCCATCCCCACTACGATTCAAGGCTTTGTTGTATGTTGTCTACCTGAATCTCTCCCAGAACACTTCTCAGTACTTTATATTAATTAGGTTACTAATTTCCCAGACCTTCTTTGAACACAGTTAGGACCAAGCTGGGCTTCTCTCACTCACATGTCCCAGTGATGCTATGACTTTCCCAAGGGAAGTGTTTTCACCTTTCCATCTCTAGCACCCAGATGTGACATTGACAGGCACTCAACAAATCATTGTCTAATGAATAAATGTCATGCAGCAGACAATGAAAGACACCAGATGTATAGCCTCCAATGGGAAATTTTCATTAGTCCATACTGAGAGACATACTATCACCGAGAAAGTATTATGGTCTGGCTGCAATACACACAAAAATGGCAGGAATTGAGTGAGAGGTTTAATGGGTACCGTTAAAGCAGCCATGTGAATCTTTCTGTATGCTGTCTCCTAGGTGATCTATGCTCCTCAAATCCCATTTTAAAGCCTTCTTTTCCCATTTTTTGAGCTGTTGAGCCCTTGTGTGGAAATAGTGCTGTTCCTTTTTTCTAGTATTTCAAAATCTTCCTGGCCTTTCCTGTGAGCATATGTCCTCCTGCTTTGGCCCAGTTTTGGTGATATCTTTGGTAATATCTTTTAAGGTTTCAGTGTCAGTGATCAGACGTACTGTCATATCCCTTCCGTTCTCATGAGTAACAGATTGCCCCAGAATGTCCTAGATGGGGGAAACAAACATCTCAGAAGCTGTTCCCATCGCTATTTCAGGTGATAACAAGGACTGGCAAGATCACTTAAGATGCATGTATGTAAGTTGTTAGGTATATAATACTCCCTAAAGTGAAATAGTCCCTGTGTCTTTTCCAACCTTAGGGAGGCACAAATGGTTCCCCCACTGCATCCAGGTGAAGTTCCAGTTCATTTTCCCTGGCTTTCACAGCAATCACCATTGTGACCTTGACTCTCTCATAAGTAAATAATATATTTAACTCTTACTCTGAAACAGCTATTGTACTAGAACATTTCAATGAAGTAATAAACAAAATAGATGTGATCCTTGCCTCCTTAGTATGTATAATCCAATTTAAAAATGGATTACAATGAGTACAATGAAATGAAAAGCAGAACAAGTCTATAGAATAGGGCCCAGCTCAGTCCAAGGACTTAGAGAAACTTTCTTTGAGGACATAACCCCTACCATGGCAGAATGTTAACAGAATTCAGCTGTAATAATTATTATTGCAAACATTCATATAGCCATTTATGTTGGACATTGATAAATGCCCTGCTGTGTATTCATTTAATCCGCAACCAAAAGAGGTAAGTATAAGTATGATTAAATAGAGACAAATGAAATTTGAGTAACTTGCTAAAATGTCATACAGGTGATAGGTATCCAAACCAGGTTTCAACACAACAGTCTGGTCCCATAATCCTTATTCTTTTTTTAAAAAAACATGGATACACTATGGAATTATAAAAATATCAGATGATGCATTTACTTTGTCTTATAGTTTTTTAATGAACAAAAATAGACTTGAGAATTTAATCCTATGAGTTGTATGCAAATTCTTTTTTTAATTAGAAAAATAATATTGATATGTTAAAATAATTCCAACATTAGGAAAGCTTTAAAATAAAAAACAAACAATTCAAAAAATTGTGTTTATTTATTTTTAATTGATTGGTGATTGCTTTGCAAATCCTTATTCTTGATGATGATCTGAAACTCACCTCTCGGGTACATAAGATACATCTAATTATTATTCTTTGAATAAATGAAGGAAGAAAGAGAGGGATGAGATGGAAGGTGGAGGAAAGAAACAACGTTCTAGACAGAGAAACCAGCAAATGCAAATGACCTGAGGGCAGAGAGAGCAGGATGTCTTGTGTCAATGAGATGACATTCAGTTTGGTTGGAGAGTGGGAAGGAGACACAGAAAGGTATCCTCTGAGGTCTGCAAGGTTATAACACCCCATAGCCCATGTAAAGGATGAGGTCTGCCCCTTGAGAGCAGTGTGAGGCTATTGCTTAGATTTAGGAAGGAGTGTGATCTGATGAGATATATTGTTTTCAAAGATCACTTGGGCTGTAGTATGGAGAATGGATTGCAATAAAGAAACAAATATAGGGAGAATAATTAGGAGGCTACTTCAATAATCTAGGAGTCAGATAAAATGATCAGAGGCAGTGGAGGAGGAGAGAAGTGGAAGAGTTCAAGCCATATTTAGAAGATAAAATCAACCAGCCAGATGCGTCCCCACGGCACACTATATCTACTCTGGCTTCTGAACCTTAGCTCATGTTGCTTCTAGGGCACCTGAAGTGTCTTCTCCCTCCTCCGTCTATCTGAACTCCTTCTTTCCTGATGAACCCAGCCTAGGACTGCTATAGTTATTACTTTGATTTTGTCTACAGAAAACTGATCTTTGTCTTTTCAGCTACCATTGTAACTGAATCTATTTTATCTCCCCATATTAGAGAAGTGCCAAGCCAGCTACTGCACCATATGTTTCTCTGCAGCTGCACAGCTGCTCTCATGCTGCTTTGTGGTTACCAGACTCAGTGTGCAGTGGGGAAGTAACTGCTCTATTGTACAGAGCATGGGACTGAGTCAGAAATCTGGTCCCCATTAGCTGCATTACCAGATAAGTCATTTTTTGTATCCCTACTTTCAAATCTATAAAATGGGTACAGTTCCCTCTACATTAACCATGTCTCAGGAGTCAAATGTTGTTGCTAGAATAATCCAAACTGATGATCAATGTGAAAATACCTTGTGTTATATTTTTAAAATTTCTTTTGAAATATAGTTGATTTACAATATTGTGTTAGTTTCTGGTGTACTGTGAAGTTTCAGTTATACATCTATCTGTCTGTCTATTCTTTATTAGATTCTTTTCCATTATAGATTATTATAAGATATTGAGTATAGTTCCCTGTGCTATATAGTAGATCCTTTTTGTTTATCCATTTTATGTATAAAAGTGTGTGTATCAGTTAACTTCAAACTCCTAATTTATCACCCTTCCCCTTTTTCCCTTTGGTAACCATACATTTGCTTTCTATGTCTGTCTCTTTCTATTTTGTAAATAAGTTCATTAGTATAATTTTTTAGATTCCACATATAAGCAATATCACATGCTATTTGTCTTTCTCTCTCTAACTTATTTCACTTAATATGATATTCTCTAGGCCCATCCATGTTGCAGCAAATGACATTGTTTTAAGACTTCCCTGGTGGTCCAGTGGTTAGGACTTCATGCTTCCACTGCAGGGGCCTGGATTTGATCTCTGGTTGGGGAACTAGGATCTGCAAACTGTGTGGCATGTCGAAAAAAAAAAAAAGAGGCATTACTTCATTCTTTTTATAGCTGAGTAATATTCCATTGTGTATATATACCACATCTTCTTTATTCCTTCCTCTGTTGATGGATACATAGGTTTCTCCCATGTCTTGGCTAGAGTACTTTACAAGTTTGTGGGATAACAGTAAGTCACATAATTGTAAGTCAATTATATGGATTGCAATTGAGAAAAACCCAACTTGAATGTGCTTTAAAAAATATGGGCTTTATGGCAAAGATATTGGTCCTGGGACAGCTCACACAAAGGAATCAGGGCAACTCTGTCATCCCTGGAACTGGAACCAGGGACTCAGATGCCATCAACATTGTCTCTCATATTCTCTCCATCTCTTTCCCTCCCTCCTTTGCCTTGTATCTTCCCTTCTCTTTTCTCTCTCTCATACTCTCACTGCACTCACCTTCTCCCATATCTGTTTCAGTTGCCCACCTCTGTATAACCCTTAGCCTCTCCTCTCTGTTCTGTCTTCTCTGTACCATGGGCCTTCTCCACAAAACACCACATATGATGATGGGGAACACTGACCTAATGTTTTATTTTAGAGATGTGAGAGGAAAAGATGACCCTCTCTGTATACTTAATTTGGAGAATTCTCAAAAGTTTGGTCTGGCTTATATCATGGACCCATCCTGGACCAAGCACCATGACCAAGGAATGGGGTATTATAGCTGGTAAATTTTTTTAAACATCTCTTTCTATGACCAAAGGTATAAAGTATTCTGCTCTGCAGCCCAAACTATAATTTTATGGTTGGGATCCCCAAAGGAATGGGATTTCTGTTAAACAGGGAAATCTGAACTGCTGAAAAGGGGAGAATAATGCCAGACATACAAAACAACTCAAGCTTACTGCAATTCATAATAAGAAATGTTTGTGACATTGACTTGATCAGGTGAAGCTAGTTGGTATGAGAGAAAGAGAAGAAGCAGTGTTAAACATAAGCAATATATGGCAAAATTAAGTCACCTTGTGCAGATGACATACTCAGAATAAATGAACAGAGATGACTTACAAATTTCATCCAAAGACACCTGGATTGATAGCAACTCACTATAAAAGATAGAATTTTGCTGAAGGGAATAAAGACAGATTGAATCATATAAGATGGTGAGGGGTAGCATATTACAAAATGACAAAAAGGCACAAATAAGTCAATACATGCAAGGTGCAAGACTATTAATGTTCTTCCCCTGATGGAGATGGATTCTAATTACAAACAGAAGTCAGTTGATTGTGTGCAGATTTTATTTATGATCAGATTTGATTAGACAAATGATGACAAATGAGAAATGGTTGTAAATTGCCTAGTGATAAGCTCTGTTGCTAGGTAACAAATGAACATAATTCCCAGTAGAACCAAAGAAAAAGGAGGAGTTGGGAAACAGAATATTTCCTGGATCTTCCTTTTAAAAAAATTTTAACGGTCTTAAACAGTGGACTTAGCTTTTAGGATTTCCACATGAATTCTCACATCTCATCTGAAGTGAAGTATCAGCTTAGTTTCAGCTCTATAATGCAAACTTTATACAAAGAACCTAAGGTTGAGGGGACTGGAAATGAACAGATTTGGAAACAACATAATAGATGTCTTCAGATACATTAATTCGATTCATCGAATGCTCACCCACATTCTCTGTGTGGAGAGTATAGTTCTAGACACTGTAGAGTGTAGAAGAAAGTATACCTGTTCTTGTGATATATGGAAACTCGGGCACGTAAACAACCAACTACAAGATAATGCAAGATATACTGGCCACTGATGTGGACTCATCAGAGGCTGGCTATGTGAGAAATGACTGAAGGGAATACAAATGTCCAACTCTTACAAGAGAAGGCTTTAGAAGGAGGCTAGACACCAAACTACTTTCAAATACAGAGGTGTATACTGTTCCGTATGGCTTCATAGCAAGCACCACCATCGATAGGTGAAAACTCCTAGGAGGGTATCTTAGTTCCAGGGGGAGGGACTTGCAACTAGAGATGTCTGAAAGCAGAGCAGACTCTCTTGTGAGGTTAGGTCTTCAAGCTAGTAGTGACTACCTGCCAACAAGGACCAATTTCATTGACTTACTTTTCCACTGAGTGTGTTGGATGATGGAAAAATGTCTTCTGGTTTACATTTCCCAAAGTGTGTTACGCAGAATGGTAGAACTGTGAGATGCTCTGTGACCAAAAAAAAAAAAAAAGCATGAGCCTTGTTATTTCCAGAGAGTGTTCTTCATGTCTTGTAGAAATAGTGCTTTGCCTGTGGTATACTGGGAAAAGCTGCTTTGTTGTAAGAGAGTTAGAGTAATAACTGTAAAAATTCCAAGGTCTGTCTTCTCCTTTTCAGGGAATAGTAATGACATTCACTTTCCTCAGTTCCACTTCTTTCTATCAAGGGTACTGAGACTATCTATTCAGAAAGTGGAGGCGTGAAAGAAAATGGCATGAACTCTCTGAGACATCATATTTTAACAGAAAGCTAACAACAAGGATTAAACAAATAAAGATCTAGATTGGTGGCCTCCTAGCTGTGGCACACCACTTTGCAGACCTAAAACATCCTCCAGGAATTTTCACTTTGAATGACTGACTCCTGTATTTCTATGCACATCCTGACTTATTCCCTAGTTCTCAGCTGACTACAGGGACACTCAACCCCATCTAAACTTAACACGTCTTGATTTACCTCCTCTTCTGCTATGCTGAACTTTCTCCTCCCCTGATCTTTGCCATTGTAGTAAATGGCAACGTCATCATCTCCCACCAGGCCAAATATATTAGGCTCCCAGTTGGTCTCCTATTTCTCCCCTTCCCTTCACAATCCTATTCTGTACATAGTCAAAATAAGTTTTTACAATATAAATCAGTCTTGTCACTTCTCTACTTAATAGCTTTCACTGCCTTCCCATTTTTCCTTGTGTTAGTATTGCCACAATTTAGCTTTTTATAACAAACCACCCCAAAATGCAGTGACTTAGAACAATCATTTCTTCTCATTCATGTGTCTGGGTGTTGGATGGACAGCTCTGTAGATCTACTGGACTAAGCTGAGCTTGGCTCCAGGTTGCAAGTTTGATTCAAGTATGCTCTGTATGTCTCTTGCTTTTGGTGGGGGGGAGTTGGGCAATGGACTACACTAAGTGTGTTCTCACAGCAGTAGCAGAAATCCAGGGGCAAACCTAAGAGCACAAGCACTTAAAATAGCTCCTGCATATGTCATGTCTGCCAATAAGCCATTGGCCAAAGCTAGTCACATGGCCAAGCCCAGATTCAAGGAGAAGTATACTTCTTCCAACATGAGGTTATCTCAAGGGTGTAGATTTGCAAAACTTGTATCTGGAGCAAAGAATTTTATGCACAAGAATTTCATTTACCATGCACTTAGAATAACATTCGAATTCCCGACTGTGTTCTCAAGACCCTAAGTGATTAAGCTCTTGACTGCTTATGCAATCTCATCTAGTGCCACTGTCTACCTCTCCCACTGCTTTCCAGACACACTGATATTTTGGTTTTTCGTCAGTTTTGCCAAGCTCAGAAAATAATGCCAAGCTCTTTCCTGCCATAGGACCTTGAATCAGCTTTTCCCAGTGCACAAAATGCTCTTCCCTATTCCTGATGTATAGAAGACTGATACTTGCTCTTTCTACTTAAACATTACTTCCATGAAAAGGGCTGAACCTTAGAAAGTCTCCCTTGTTCCATTTATTCCTTATTACTTCCACTTCTTTTTTTTTCAGAACATTTATCTCTGCCCAGTGCATTGTTATTTATGCATTTGTTGGTTGGATAAATTATTTGCTTTCTGCACTGGAAAATAACTTCTATGAGATAAGGCACCTTGTTTGTCTTTTTCAATTTTGCACCTCAGCATCTAGAATAGTAATTGGTACCTAGCTTTTTGAATGAGTAAAAATATGTAATTTCTTATTTCTCCCCAGAATGTTTCCCCAAGAAATATCTTCCCAAACAGAATAAATAAGTACTCAATATGGTGACATTTTTGTCCCTCTCCTTTTTTTCTGTGTTTATGCAAATAATATATTTTAATTGGTAAAAAAAGAGAAAATATGAATATACAAACCCAAGGTTTTTTTTTCCTTAGCAATAATATGCATATGCAATTATTTTTATAAACCCCATACTACCTTTACATTTGTCATTTTTTTCTGCCAATAATCATGGATCAATCTACATGATCTTTATTGGCTTCATATTATTTACACAGCTGGGCATGAACATCCTTGTGCTTAGAGCTTTAATAGCTCCTTAGTATAAATTTCAGAAGCAAAATTTCTGGATCAGAGGGCATCATCACTTTTTCAAGACTTTTGAAATACAGCCAGATGATTGAGTGTACCAAATTAGACTCCTGCCAGCAGTGTATGACAATAATGCTATGACTGCATTATTTAATTTCCCATTGGTCACTACTAGTCTAATTCAATAAAAATGAAGTTAGCATTTTTAGTGTTCCTAACATTTGATGTCAGAAAAGGTGATGGCACTCCACTCCAGTACTCTTGCCTGGAAAATCCCATGGATGGAGGAGCCTGGTGGGCTGCAGTCCATGGGGTCACGAAGAGTCGAACACAGCTGAGCAACTTCACTTTCACTTTTCACTTTCTTGCATCGGAGAAGGCAATGGCAACCCACTCCAGTGTTCTTGCCTGGAGAATCCCAGGGACAGGGGAACCTGGTGGGCTGTTGTCTACAGGGTCGCACAGAGTTGGACATGACTGAAGCGACTTAGCAGCAGCAGCAGCATTTGATGTACCTTGAAATTCTGCAGGGCCTGGCACTGCCCTTTGGAAAGTGTTGCTCCAGATCAATTTCTTTTGCATGGGTGACCAAAAGGTCCTCAGATGGAATTTTGGAGGCTCACGTACCTGGATGGCAAAAATATTACAGCTTTATTTTCACTAATCTCCAACTGTGATTGAGATTTCCTCCAGTTGTAAACATAAACAGTGGTATTGGCAGCAGCTGTGACTCCATCATCTGTAGAAATCGTGGATAGTTTCTTATCATACTGTGATAGTTGCAGATATCTTAATATCTTTCTTTCTTCCTGCTACTTTGAAATTATGATAGGTATAGATGTGCTGTTGCTGCTGCTGCTAAGTCGCTTCAGTCGTGTCCGACTCTGTGTGAACCCCCAGTCGGCAGCCTACCAGGCTCTGCCGTCCCTGGGATTCTCCAGGCAAGAACAATGGAGTGGGTTGCCATTTCCTTCTCCAATGCATGAAGGTGAAAAGTGAAAGTGAAGTCACTCAGTTGTGTCAGACTCTTCACGACCCCAAGGACTGCAGCCTACCAGGCTCCTCCATCCATGGGATTTTCCAGGCAAGAGTACTGAAGTGGGGTGCCATTGCCTTCTCCGAGATGTGCTGCTAGATCTTATCATTCAATACATTCATGTAGGAACACATGTATTATTATTTTTCAAATGTATTATTTTTAATATTTAAAATCTATTATTTCAATATATTTGGTTTCCATTGAGTGGTATTTTAACTTAAGTGTTAAAAACATTATTCTGAGTATGATAACATAGGCTGTATAATCTTGACAAAGGGATCCACAACACAAAACAGGTTAATTACACTGATGAGTAAATGGAGCTAATAATGGTTAGCTTGGTGACTTGGCCTATGGCCAGGTCTAGGGCTGCCTGAATAGAATTTGGGTAGGCAAAGTACCAATACTTGAGGAAAGCCCAGTTGCGGTCTGTGGGGAATATGTGAGAGATTTGGCGGAAGCAGCAGACCAGAATCAGGAAACACAACAAAGTTAAAGGAGGGATTTTTGGTAAACCTTTAGGCAGAGGTGGCAAACTGGTGATCCAGAAGCAAGCTTTTGTCAGAATATGTGTTCTGCTTGACCCACACATACTTTATATGAATTTTCATACCATCAAATAGAGGAAGTACCCTATTTCTACCCAGTGCCTAATACTTTGTTTCATTTTTTAATTGAAGTATAGTTGATTTATAATATTATGTTAGTTTCAGGTATACAGCATAGCAATTAAACATTTTTATAATTATACTCCCTTTAAAACTATTACAAAATAGTGGCTCTATTTCCCTGTGCTATACAATATGTCCTTGTTGCCTGTCTGTTTTATACATAGTAGTTTGTATCTCTTAATTGCATTCTCCTATTATGCCCCTTCCCCTTCACTGTCTATACTGATATCCACTAGTTTGATTTCTATATTTGTGAGTCTGTTTGATTATATGCATTGATTTATTTTTTAGATTCCACATATAAATAATGTCATACAGTAGTAGTCTTTCTCTTTCTGATTTTTCTCACTAGCATAATACTCTAGGTCATCCATGTTGTTGCAAATGGCAAAATTTCTTAGGGATGAGTAATATTCCTTTGTACGTATATACTGTATCTTCTTTATCCATTTGTCTGTTGATGGACACTTGGGTTGCTTTCGTACACTGGTTATTGTAAGTAATGCTGTTATGAACATTGTGCTGTGCTTAGTTGCTGACTCATGTCCATCTCTTTGTGACCCCATGGATTGTAGCCCTCCAGGCTCCTCTGTCCATGGGGATTCTCCAGGGAAGAATACTGGAATGGGTTTCCATGCCCTCCTCCAGGGGACCTTCCCAACCCAGGGATTGAACCCAGGTCTCTGGCATTGCAGGAGGATTCCTTACCATCTAAGCCACCAGGGAAGCCCACTATGAACATTGGGCTGCATGTATCTTTTCACATTAGTAGGGTTTTTTTTTTTGTTTTATTTTGGGGTACATATCTAGGAGTGGAAATATTTGGTTATATGGTAGTTTTCTTTTTAGTTTTCTGAGAAAAATTCACATTGTTTTCCACAGTGGCTGCACCAGTTTGCATTCCCACCAACCATATACAAGCATTTCCCATTCTGCACATCCTCACTGATATTTGTTATTTACAAACTTTCTGTTGATGGCCATTCTGACAGATGTGACGTGATATCTCATTGTGGTTTTGATTTGCATATTTCTAGCAATTAACAGTGTTGAGTACCTTTCATGTACCTAGCTGTATGATTTTGGAAAAAAAATAAGTCTATTCAGATTTTCTGCCCCTTTTAATAGATTGTTTATTTTTGTTGCTGTTGGGTTATTAGCTGTTTGTGTATTTTGGATATTAATCTCTTATTGGTCATATCATTTGCAAATCTTTTTTCTACTCATTGGATTGTCTTTTCATTTTGTTGATGGTTTCCTTTGCTGTTCACAAATGTTTAAGTTTAATTAGGTCCATTTTATTTATTTTTGCTTTTAATTATTTTGCCTTAGGAGATGGATGCAAAAAAAATATTGCTATGGTTTATGTCAGAGAGTGTTCTGCCTACTTTCTCTTCTACAAGTTTTGTAGTTTCAAGTCTTACATTTTAAATTTATTTTTGTATTTGGTAGAAGGAAATGTTCTAATCTTATTCTTTTATATGTAGCTGTTCAGTTTTCTTAACACCACTTATGGAAGAGATTGCCTTTTTCCACTGTATACTCTTGCCTCCTTTGTCATTGATTTATTGGCCATAAGTGTGTGAGTTTATTTCTGGCCTCTCTAGCCTGTCCCATTGATCTATGTGTCTGTTTTTGTGGCAGTACCATGTTGTTTTGATTACTGTAACTTTGTAGTATAGTCTGAAGTCAGAGAGCATGACCTCTAATTTTATTCTTTTTTTTCACAATGGCTCTGACAATTTGTGATTCCATATAAAGTTTAGAATCATTTGTTCTGGTTCTATGGAAAATGTTGTGGGTATTTTGATAGGGATTATTAAATCTATAGATGGCTTTTGGTAGTATGATCATCTTAACAAAGGTAATTCTGCCAGTCCAAGAGCACAGAATATCCTTATGTCATCTCCAGTTTCCTCCTTTGATGTTTTATAGTTTTTGGAGTATTCATCTTTCAACTCTTTGGTTAAGTTTATTCCTAGGTATTCTATTTTTGATGAGATTTTAAATGGGATTTTTTTTTTTTTTTTGCTTTCTCTTTCTGTAATTCAGTGTTAGTCAATAAAAAAAAATAGATCTTTGTGTGTTAATCATGTATCCTACAGCTTTGGTAAATTCATTTATTAGTTCTAGTAGTTTTTTTGGTGGAGACTTTAGGGTTCTCTCTCTCTCTCCATGTGTGTCTGTATATATAGATTGTATCATGTACTCTGCAAATAGTGACAGTTTTAGTTCTTCCCTTCCAATTTGGATGTCTTATTTTTCTGGTCTGATTGCTGTGGCTAAGACTTCCAATACTGTGTTTTAAAAAGTGGTAAGAGTAGGCATTCTTATCTAATTCCTAAATTTAGAATAAAGAATTTCAACTTTCCACCATTAAGTATGAGGTTAACTGTGGGTTTGTCATAAATGGCTTTTATTGTATTGAGATGTGTTCCCTCTATACCCGTTTTGATGACGATTTTTATCATTAATGGGTGTTGAATTGTGTCAAAATCTTTTTTGGCATCTATTGAGATGATCATATAGTTTTTCTTCTTCAATTTGATCATATGGTGTATCACATTGATTGATTTGTGACTTTTGAGCCATCCTTATATCCCTGGCATAAATCCCACCTGACCATAGTTCATGATCCTTTTAAGTTATTGTTGAATTTAGTTTAATAAAGTTTTGCTAAGGATTTTTGCATCTATGGTCATCAGTGATATTTACTTGTAATTTTCTTTTTTGTGATATCTTTGTCTAGTTTTAGTCAGAGTAATGCTGGTCTTGTAGAATTAGTTCAGAAATATTCCTTCCACTGCAGTATTTTGCAATATTTTGAGAAGTATAGATGGGAAGTCTTCTCTAAATGTTTGGTAGAATTCACTTGTGAAGCCTTCTGGTCCTGGACTTTTGTTTGTTTGTAGTTGTTTTCATTAGTGATTAAATTTCATTATTGGTAATTGGTCTGTTTTTATTTTCTAAATCTTCATGGTTTATTCACTATGCCCACTTTGATGAGAGTTTTTATCATGAATGGATGTTGAATTTGGTCAAATGCTTTTCTGTATCTTTTGAGATAACTGTGCAATTTTTATCCTTCCTTTTGTTAATGTGGTATATCACAATGATTGATTTGTGAATATTGAACCCTACTCACATCCATGAAATAAATCCCATTTGATCAAGGTGTGTGGTCTTTTTTATAGGATTGTTTTGGATTGCTAATATTTTGTTGGATTGTTATACTTATATTCATCAAAGATATTGCCCTCTAATTTTCTTATTTTGTAGCATCTTTATCTGGCTTTGGTATCACATCTTTTTGTAGAATGAATTTGGGAGTGTTCCGTCGTCTTCAGTTTTTTGGAATATTCTGAGAAGAGTAAGTTTTCATTTTTCTTTATATATTTGGTAGAATTCTTCTTTGTCTTTTGTTATAAATTTTATTTGAAAGTCTATTTTGTCTGATATGAGTATTGCTACTTCAACTTTCTTGTCATTTCTTTTCGCATGAAATATCTTTTTATCCTCTTATTTTCAGTCTGTGTGGGTCCTTATCTCTGAAGTGAGTCTCTTGTAGACACCATATAAATGGGTATTGATTTTTGTCCAATCAGCCACCCTATGTCTTTACTGGAAAATTTGGTCCAGTGACATTTAAAGTAATTATTGATGGCTATGTACATATTGCCATGTTATTACTTGTTTTTTGGCTGTTTTTCTTCACTGTCCAGTTTTTCTTGTTTTTGTTTTTTCTCTTGTCATTTAATGATTTTCTTTAGTAGTATGCATGGCATTTCTTTCTAGTTTTTGTGTGTCTGTTGTGGGTTTATACATGTGGTTACCATGGGGTTCATATATGTTGACCTATAACTATGTCTACTTGTTTGAAGCTGATAAGTTATTTAATTTCAAACACATTCCCAAATGTCTACATTTTTACTTCCCTCCTTCATGTTTTGTATCTTCGAAGTCATATTTTACACCTTCTTTCTTATTCCTTCACTATTCATTGTAAATATAATGCTTTTGCAACTTTTTTGTCTTTTTATCTTTATACAAGTTTGATTCTCAGCCCTTATTATACGTTCGTTTTTCCTAGTGGGCATTTTCTTTTCCTATTTTTCTATTTGCTTTACCCTTTTCTTTCATACTTAGAAAAGCCTATTTAATATTTGTTTTAGGGTAGATTTAGTATTGGTGAACTCTTATACTTCCTTTCATCTTATACTGAGCTTTCTTCATTTATTTATGCTTTTTCATGCTTCTATAAATACTTGAGTTTGCAATCTTGCAGAAACTGGTACGAGTTTGTTGGAAAATGCAGTGAGCATCACCGTGGTGAAGGGTCTAAGTACTTATCTATGGCCTCTAATAGATTAAAAGTTCCATGTGGGTAGCAGTAATATGTTGTAAATAACTGTAACTCTAGCATCATGTGCACCAAAATCTCATAAAAACGCTTGTCAACAGCTTGTAGGATCAGGCCTAAATTTGCAGTCTCCTCAATTATAAGGGCAGTCAGTGCCGAAAGTACTGAGGTAGTGGGCATGGGATGAAGGGAAATGACTCTAAAGCCAGGAAAGTGTTCAAAACTGAGTCTTCTTTGCCAGAAAATGAAACTGAGTGAGAAAGTTTTAGGTAGACGTAAATTAAGAAAGAAATCAACTGACGTGGAATTGGTCAAACATCTGTCTTTCCTTTGTATCTTTAATTTCCCCACTTGAAATGCTGGTCTCAGAGCCTGGGGCAGGATAGAACTTGCAAGTTGGGTCACGAGTAGAGATAAAGAAACTAGGCAGGGGTGATGGCCTGAGAGACAGGCCTGATTCTAGTGTCTGCCATATTGAAAGGGTGGTGTAACTGTCTACCTCTACTTAATAAATGAACAAACTGGGTTACAAGATTCTTGCCACTGCTACTTAGTGTGATTTTCTGCTATACCAGAGATCACAAAAATCAAATGTTCATATCGACCATTTAGGACACAAAGAAGAGTGAAGTTGTATCTATTAGGTGCTGTTGACTATGGCCAATAATCCTTGATCTATGTGAAAGTGAGCAGCAGGCCCTCAGCTCTTGCCAGGTGGTGTCATGAGAATTTGTGGGCCTAATTAATAAACAAACAAACAAAAAATGAAAAAACAAAAAGCAAATTTCTGATTTTCAAGAGCAAATGTAATTTTTTTAAAATATTAAATCTTCCTGATTTAAATGCAGGGAGATAATTTGGTTAGAAAAACAAGTCAAAACAAAAAAAAATGCATACACTGGCTAAAAAATGGATTTTTACAGATTGTATTTGTACTCATAGCTATCATACTTCAGCATTTGCCCAAATATTAGGTGAGGTGACTGAAACATTCCCCATAGAAATAAAATTTAAGGTGGTATGAAAAAGCTCAATAATCAAAATAAATTATATTTTAATGAAATGTTTTCCCAAATAATCAGAAAAAACAGTGCTATGCATAGCCATATTAAAGCTGGACAACAAAGGATACTTTAGTAATACTAATCCTGTTTTTATTTGAAACAGGTTTTGTTCACCATGAGGATTTGCCATTCATTTTGAGTTTTTAAAATTTATTGCATTAAAATAGTGTTCATCTTGATTACTGAAGTTTTAAAAATTTTGGATGAATGCTGTGTGCCTCACTCCACCTCCTCCTACTCTTTCCTTCAACATTAATTTTCTATACCTGTAAATTAAGGAGCTTGGGGCATATCAGCATTTCAGAAGCTGTCTAAGCCCAAACGACTGAGGGAGCTTCATAAATTAAAAATTCCTGTGTGTGACCCGTGGAGCATCTGACTCATTAGGTATGAGTGGGTTTGGGGTAAAGGAACCCCTGATAATTGATTGTGTTTGGAAACCACTAATTTAGATTTTTTTATGCCACTTCCAGCTTTAATATCATAGGATTTTACCTTACGTTCATTTTTTGTTTTCAATGCAAATACCCCTGGGATTATGGTCCATTAAGTCAGTAACATCTTTATGTCAATTAATTTAATAGCTTGTTTTTCTCTTGACTTGAAGGACCCTGGAGCACAGAACCTGGGTAGAGGGCTGATGGGAGGAGAGTGGGGTTCAAAAACAGGCCATTTCTTCAAAGATGTCTTACTGAATCTAGAGGACCAGGAGTGTCTTGGTTCAACCATGAACAACAAGAAATTGTTTTTAATCAATCTGAAAATAAATGAAAGTGAATGCCAGAGCATCCTTGCTCTGAAGAGATGTCAGGAATACTTTCAATCTTTTATCTTCCCGAAAACAGCGGGAGGACCGCCACTGGAATCAGCCCTGTAATTTCTACTCAGTAATTATACCTGTCACCACTTCTGACAGAGCAGATATAAATAGCCAGTTATCTTACTTTTTCTGCTTTCTTTGTGTTTTTCCTTCGCCAGCCATTGACTTTGGTGGCTGATGCTAATACCTGTACATGACACCAAGCACTCACAGCTAGACCTTAGACCAGTGTTCCAAAAAACCACATGCAACAGATTTAGAGAAGCTAATTTGCCCAAAAACTCTGGTCTCTTAAGATTTGTGACAGGTGCCAGGGTGAGACAGGCATGGATGGAAGGGGCTCTGCTTTCCGTTTCTATTTTCATTTCATTCCTTGTAGGGATGCGCACATGCATGCATGCCTGCTGTGCTGTGTGTGCTATTACACCCACGTACCTGGTCTCCTCTGTGTCAGAGTGACTCACTGGGAGAAAGTCAGGGCTTCTGGGATGTGGATTAACCCTTTCAAGGTCTCTGAAGAGCCATACCAGGATGTCACTGTCCTTAGGACTGGGCACAACAGATATGTACCAAAAAATGATTCCTTATAATGATGATTATTCCTTTTGGTAGTAGTAATACTGTTTCACAGTCATGTAAGGCATTTACTTGTTCTTCCAAGGGGACAATTATTTTATAAACTCGTGCCAGAATAAATGTGTTAAATTATGGTGGAAAGAAGATGGATTTTGAAGTCAGACATTCTGGCATTGAAATTCCAACTTTTGTACTTGATTGTGGTAACCTTAGGTGAAATAATGTTTCTGAGTCTCAGACTCAGACCTGCAAAGTGGGGATAATAATAATACTTAACCTAGGAGAAGGCAATGGCACCCTACTCCAGTACTCTTGCCTGGAAAATCCATGGACGCAGGAGCCTGGTAGGCTGCAGTCCATGGGGTCACACAGAGTCAGACATGACTGAGCGACTTCACTTTGACTTTTCCCTTTCATGCATTGGAGAAGGACATGGCAACCCACTCCAGTGTTCTTGCCTGGAGAATCCCAGGGACGGGGAAGCCTGGTGGGCTGCTGTCTGTGGGGTCGCACAGAGTCGGACACGACTGAAGTGACTTAGCAGCAGCAGCAACAACCTAGGAGAGTTTCTCTTGGAGAAGAACACCAAATAACATTGGGTAGATTGTACAAATGTCATTGTCTGAGCATGTGTTCTAAAACGTTAGTGGCCAGACTCACAGGAGGGCTTATGGAAAAAGAATGTTTTTCCCAGAGGTTTTGATATGTTAGGTTTGGATGAGGCCTGAGAATTCATATTTCTAACTAGTTCCCAGATGCTGCCGCTGATGCTCTTGGTCCAGGGGCCATACTTTGAAAAACACCAGTTGGCAATTCCTCAGTATATGTTAGATTTCCTTATTTTATGTATTCAATAAAAATTCATTGTTAATCATTCTCCATGTTCTAGACAATGTGCTTGATACAAAGAAGAGTAAGATAGGTATACCTCTTCCTTTTAAAAACATACAAAGACAAATTTCTCCCCAAATCACCACTTTAAAAGGGGGCATATTCAAGGAGCTAAGAGCAAGGTGGTAAGGGTTGAGTGAAGTTGAGTGATATATGAGGAAGAGGGAGACAAGTAAAATGATGACTCCACTATATTTATGGTCTGGTTTGTAAATTGCATGAATTGTATTCAGATGAATACCCAGAGATGGAGCCATTCATTATGGATCTATAGCTGATTTATTCTGGGTATTTACTTTAAGAAAATGGGTACAAAATTATAACATTAGGGATAGATCTGTGGAAGGAACCCTTGCAAGAGAGGGCTCCTGAAACCTCTGTTAGCTTCCCTAGCTTCTTTGCACGTTCTCCTTTGTGTGTATTTTTAAATGTATATGCAGTCGAGGTCACTGATATCAAGGAGTCTATCCATGGCTGGTCAGGTCGATCTAATGTACTTGACCTAGAGATAACAGCACCTGCCAAGAATTAGAGAGAGGACCCAGAGGGCCAGTAGTTGCTGGGAAAAGGAACCTTGATTTATACAAGGGGGCAGGTGCTGCTGCTAAGTCACTTCAGTCGTGTCCAACTCTGTGCGACCCCATAGACGGCAGCCCACCAGGCTCCCCCATCCCTGGGATTCTCCAGGCAAGAACACTGGAGTGGGTTGCCATTGCCTTCTCCGGGGCAGGTGCTACTGGCTTCTAATAGGTGGATTTCAGAGTTGCTGCTAAACATCTTTGGAGAAGGCAATGGCAACCCACTCCAGCTCTCTTGCCTGGAAATCCCATGGATGGAGGAGCCTGGTAGGCTCCAGTCCATGGAGTTGCTAAGAGTTGGACACGACTGAGAGACTTCACTTTCACGCATTGGAGAAGGAAATGGCAACCCACTCCAGTGTTCTTGCCTGCAGAATCCCAGGGATGGTGGAGCCCGATAGGCTGCCGTCTATGGAGTCGCACAGAGTCGGACACCACTGAGCGAGTTAGCAGCAGCAGCTAAACATCTTACAACACACAAGATGACCCCCACAATAAAGACTTATCCTGCCTCTGTTTAGGGCAGGAATGCTGTCCAAGGAGGAGATCCAGGTAGGAAATGACTGAGGCACTACTATTTTGAGAAATACATCTCTCCTTTCCCTGGCTTCCGAGCTCCTGGTTCCTCAGCTCTGTCTGGAATACTCTCTTGCAGACACTTTCATGGTTGGCTCCCTTACCGTAGTCAGGTCTCTGCTCAGAAATCCTGTCCTTGGATGTCTTCCCTGACCATCCACCCAATCTAACTAGCAGCTCCCTTTTCTATGCCTCCTAAACTCTCCCTGCTTGCTTTTTCTTCTAAACCTGACATCACGGTGTAGTGTTTGATGGTTTATTGTTGGTATCCATCTTTCCAAATGTCAAGTCTCATCAAGGCTAGGACTTCGTCTTGTTCATTTCTCTAACCTCAGAAGCTTACAGCGTTCTTGGTACACAGTGGGTGCTTGATAAGTATCTATTGAACGGATAGAGAACAGTGGGCTTTATTGATCTTCTAGGATTGTTGAGTAGATGCTTGATGTATACAGCTTATTGTTATTAACATTATAATCAGGGTTATTGTGTCCTACTTAGACTGCAATGTGATATTGACCAGGGATTCTCATTATCTCAGCCTTTGGGAGGAAGTGGCTGACTCTCCCTCCCTGAGCCCTCTGGCTTGGCATCAGCCTCAAATTTTTCAGTGTTTGGTTTGAGAATGAAGCTGACGGGCTCTAAAGGGACTGCTATTCATCACTCAGTCCTTCTATCACCAGCTCTGCAAATGACAACCTCTGACAGGAAAGTGTGGGGGGAGCTGATTTGGAATTAATGCCCTGCATCTGAGAGAGGAATGTTAAGACAGCAAATATTCAGGGAGCAATCCCAGACAGTCAGATCAAGGACAGAGAGGCAAACCCAGATGCCCTGGCTGAGCTTGACTTTGCACCTGGAGAACTGATTTGGTTAAGGCCCTCGAGTAAGTGCAACTTGGATTTTATTTTACCATATTTTTTAATTTGTAGAAAGGAGAGAGAACCCTGGGAATGGAAGACTGCCCAGACTTCCCCTTTAGGCATGATCCTGAGCAGTGGGTGAAAGGAAAAAAGAATAGAATCAATTTCATGTATTCAACAGACATTTATTAAGTGCCTGCCCTATGCCAGGTCCTGTGAAGATGGTGTTGTGGTTTCCAGGGATGAGAATGAGGCCCAGAAAAATGTAATGAATCCACTAGTAAGTGGCTATTCTTCAAAGAGGCTTGCTCTCCCTTCAGAGCCTTTGCACATGCTGTTTCCTGGGTTTGACCCCCTGTTCCTCCAGGTCTTCATGTGGCTGGCCACTTCCATCATTCAGGGTTCAGCTCAGCTCTCACCTCCTCATGGGAGCCCTCCTTGATCCTATTATTCCACATGACCTGTCCCTTCACTCTGTCACATGACTTTGATTTTTTAAAAATGATTTCTCTATTTGAAAATGGCCTCATATGATCTTATCTATGTATCTATCACCCATCTATCCATCCACCTAGTCACTTATCTTCCCCAAACAGAATGGAACCTCCATTAAAGCAGAGAACTCCTTTTTCAGTTTTGTTCAGTTTCCAGCACTCAAATCAGGGCTAGCACATAGGAGTTGCTCAGTAAATACTTATGGAATGAAGAAATTAGTGGTGATGGGCCTCAGACCCGATATGTCTGTAGCTGAATCGTGCATTCCTAAGAGCTAGCTGTCCCGTCTTTTGAAGATCCTTGATCCAGCAGGACTTCCCTGGTGGCTCAGACGGTAAAGCGTCTGTCTACAATGCAGAAGACCTTGGTTTGAGGCCTGGATTGGGGAGATCCCCTGGAGAAGGCAATGGCACCCCACTCCAGTACTATTGCCTGGAAAATCCCATGGACAGAGGAGCCTGGTAGACTACAGTCCATGGGGTTGCAAAGAGTCGGACATGACTGAGTGACTTCACTGAAGTGAACTCATGTCAATCACTTTCTTTCTCCTGGCTTCAGGTTCCTCATCTTGGCTGTTTCAGATGTAGAAGGTTGCTCTGAAATGCCAGAAGCTTAATGCTTTAGAACTTGTGGTTTGTTTTTTCTTTTTCCTTTTGGTAAATATCAAATACATATATTGTCAGCCATTAAAGTAATGTCTGAAAAATTTATGTGGGGACTTTCTAAGTTCTGAGTTGAATTTCTGATTTCAGTACTAAGAAACAGAGGAAAATAGAATGGGAAAGTCCAGAGATCTCTTCAAGAAAATTAGAGATACCAAGGGAACATGTCATGCAAAGATGGGCACAAAAAGGACAAAAATGGTATGGACCTAACAGAAGCAGAAGATATTAGGAAGAGGTAGCAAGAACACACAGAAGAACTATACAAAAAATATCTTGATGACCCAAATAATCATGATGGTGTGATCACCAACCTAGAGCCAGACATCCTGGAGTGAGAAGTCAAGTGGGCCTTAGAAAGCATCACTATGAACAAAGCTAGTGGAGGTGATGGAATTCCAGTGGAGCTATTTCAAATCCTACAAGATGATGCTGTGAAAGTGCTGCACTCAATATGCCAGCAAATTTGGAAAACTCAGCAGTAGCCACAGGACTGGAAAAGGTCAGTTTTCATTCCAATCCCAAAGAAAAGCAATGCCAAAGAATGCTCAAACTGCCACAAAATTGTACTCATCTCACATGATAGTAAAGAAATGCTCAAAAATCTCCAAGCCAGGCTTCATCAATACATGAACCATGAACTTCCAGATGGATTTAGAAAAGGCAGAGGAACCAGAGATCAAACTGCCAACATCCATTGGATCATCAAAAAAGCAAGAGAGAGTTCCAGAAAAATGTCTAATTCTGCTTTATTGACTATGCCAAAGCCTTTGACTGTGTGAACCACAAAAAATTCTGGAAAATTCTTAAAGAGCTGGGAATACCAGACCATCTGACCTGCCTCTTGAGAAATATGTATGCAGGTCAAGAAGCAACAGTGAGAACTGGACATGGAACAATAGACTGGTTCCAAATAGGGAAAGGAATATGTCAAGGTTGTATATGTCACCCTGCTTATTTAACTTATATGCAAAATACATCATGAGAAATGCTGGACTGGATGAAGCACAAGCTGGAATCAAGATTTCTGGGAGAAATATCAATAACCTCAGATATGCACATGACAGCACCCTTTTGGCAGAAAGTGAAGAAGAACTAAAGAGCCTCTTGATGAAAGTGAAAGAGGAGAGTGAAAAAGTTGGCTTAAAACTCAACATTCAGAAAACTAAGATTATGGCATCTGGTCCCATCACTTCATGGCAAATAGATGGGGAAACAGTGGAAGGAGTGAGAGACTTTATTTTATTTATTTATTTATTTTGGGCTCCAAAGTCACTGCAGATGGTAACTGCAGCCATGAACTTAAAAGACACTTGCTCCTTGGAAGAAAAGTTATGACCAACCTAGACAGCATATTAAAAAGCAGAGACATTACTTTGCCAACAAAGGTCCATCTAGGCAAAGCTGTGGTTTTTCCAGTAGTCGTGTATGGATGTGAGAGTTTGACTATAAAAATGCTGAGTTCTGAAGAATTGATGTTTTTGTACTGTGGTGTTGGAGAAGACTCTTGAGAGTCCCTTGGACTGCAAGGAGATCCAACCAGACCATCCTAAAGGAAATCAGTCCTGAATGTTCTGAAGGACTGATGCTGAAGCTGAAACTCCAATACTTTGGCCACCTAATACGGAGAACTGACCCATTGGAAAAGACCCTGATCCTGGGAAAGATTGAAGGTGGGAGGAGAAGGGGAAGACAGAGGATGAGTTGGTTGGATGGCATCACCGACTCAATGGAAATGACTTTGAGTAAACTCCAGGAGTTGATGATGGACAGGGAGGCCTGGCATGCTGCAGTCCTTGGGGTCACAAAGAGTCAGATACGACTGAACGACTAAACTGAACTGAAGTGAACCAAATACTTATATATGTGACTTTTGGAAACTTTCTGAACTGCTTTGATATTGGGTTTCTCATCTGTGAGATGGAAATAGAGATACTTTAGGTGGTGGTTGTGGAGGTTACATGATGTGTCATATGGAGAACACAGAAATTCCTGGCATATGGGAAACATTGAACAGATGAAAATTGTTCTCATATGTTAATACAATCAAGCAAACAGTGAAATAGCTAGTGTCATGGCCATGAGTACTTACAGATGAGTTTGTAAATCTCAGGGCTAGTCCTTCTGCCAGACCCATGGCGCAAAAGACCAGAGGGCAAGAATTGTTAAAAAAATGTATTAACAATCACTATTAAGCACCTAGTATATACTCAGTCTTATGATAATTGAGAAAATTTCTAAAATCAGTGAGGAGACAGGTGTGAAGGCAGATAGTATCTTTTTGTTACTATTGTATTTCTTTTTTTTCTCCCACCCTCTCTTCCTTCCTTTCATCCTTCTTTTTTTTGTTTTTCTTCCTATTGTCCTTCCTTTCAGGCAAGGATACCCCCTCCCCTCCCCCCCCAAAAAAACAAACATGAACCTGAGAAAGGTAAACATGGAAACAAGAAAGTGAGGCCAGGGATTAGATAATATATTTTTGCTGATCACTGCAATTTGGCCCCGAGCTTCCCAAGAACCAAGGTAAAGAGGGATAAGTGATTAGTTAAAACATTGTGTCTGTAAAAACAAAATAATGTGATGTTTTTCAGGTTCCTGAAACCAAAAGAATATCCCATCCTTGGGTCTTGTGTAGATGCTGCTTCACTAAGAAACAGCATCTTCAGCAATGTTTTCGCTAATATGCAAGAGCACATTTTCTATAAATAGCCTGCAAGTGTTATGAAATACCATAGCTCCTATCAGTCAAGTCAATTCTATAAGAACAACAACAACAAATAATCACCGTGCTCCAGATGTACAGCTCCCTGGCAATTTGGCTGGGTCTGAGGGTGGGATTAAATTAAAAGACGCTTACTCCTTGGAAGGAAAATTATGACCAACCTATATAGCATATTCAAAAACAGAGACATTACTTTGCCAACAAAGGTCCGTCTAGTCAAGACTATGGTTTTTCCAGTGGTCATGTATGGATGTGAGAGTTGGACTGTGAAGAAGGCTGAGTGCCAAAGAATTGATGCTTTTGAACTGTGGTGTTGGAGAAGACTCTTGAGAGTCCCTTGGACTGCAAGGAGATCCAACGAGTCCATTCTGAAGGAGATCAGCCCTGGGATTTCTTAGGAAGGAATGATGCTAAAGCTGAAACTCCAGTACTTTGGCCACCTGATGCGAAGAGTTGACTCATTGGAAAAGACTCTGATGCTGGGAGGGATTGGGGGCAGGAGGAGAAGGGGACAACAGAGAATGAGATGGCTGGATGGCATCACCGACTCAATGGATGTGAGTTTGAGTGAACTCATGGACAGGGAAGCCTGGTGTGCTGCAATTCATGGGGTCACAAAGAGTCGGACACAACTGAGTGACTGAACTGAACTGAACTGAGGGTGGGATTAGGACTTTAAGAGTAATATTAGTTCTGTATATCTTCAAGCAATCCTCCATGTACATTCTTGTTCAATACAGAACTTTTGACAAACTCTGGTGGTGGTTTAGTCACTAAGTCATGTCCAATGCTTGTGACTTCATGGACTGTGGCCTGCCAGGCTCCTCTGTCCACAGATTCTGCAGGCGAGAATACTGGAGTGGATTGTCATTTCCTTCTCCATGGGATCTTCCCAACCCAGGAATTGAACCAGGATCTCCTGCATTGCAGGCAGATTCTTTACTGATTGATCTATGAGTCAAGCCCCTCTTGATAAACTCTGAGAAGCAGCAAATTCTTGGTATACACCAAGAATGCCTCGGTCACCAGTTAGGAACAGATATATAAGCATTGATAGTCAATAAGTAGAGGGCAGGTTTTTTTTAATGTTTATTTATTTTTGATTGAAGAATAATCACTTTCTATGGTGGCTTAGACAGTAAAGTGTCTGCCTGAAGTGCGGGAGACCTGGGTTCGAACACTGGGTTGGGAAGATCACCTGGAGAAGGAAATCGGAATCCACTCTGGTATTCTTGCCTGGAAAATCCCATGGATGGAGGAGCCTGGTAGGCTACAGTCTATGTGGTTGCAGAGTCGCATACAACTGAGCGATTTCACTTTCACTGTGTTGGTTTCTTCCATACATCAGCATGAATTAGCCATAGGTACACATATGTCCCCCCCATCTTGAACTTCCCTCCCACCTCCCACCCCATCTCATCCCTCTAGGGTGTCGCAGAGCCTTGGTTTGAGTTCCCTGAATCATACAGCAAATTCTCACTGGCTATCTATTTTACATATTGTAGTGTATACGCTGGAGAAGGCAATGGCACCCCACTCCAGTACTCTTGCCTGGAAAATCCCATGGATGGGGGAGCCTGATAGGCTGCAGTCCATGGGGTCGCTGAGGGTCGGACATGACTGAACGACTTCACTTTCATTTTTCACTTTCATGCATTGGAGAAGGAAATGGCAACCCACTCCAATGTTCTTGCCTGGAGAATGCCAGGGACGGGGGAGCCTGGTGGGCTGCCATCTACGGGGTCTCACAGAGTCGGACACGACTGAAGCAACCTAGCAGCAGCAGCAGTAGTGTATACGCTTCCATGCTACTCTCTCCATTGGTCCCACCACCTCCTTCTCCCCGACCCCCATGTACACAAGTCTGTTCTCTGCGTCTGCGTCTCCCTTGCTGCCCTGCAAATAGGTTCATCAATACCATCTCTCTAGATTCTGTATATTTGTGTTTATATGATATTTGTTTTTCTCTTTCTGACTTAATTCACTCTGCATAACAGGCTCATCCACCTCATTAAAGGGCAGATTTGATGTGTTCTTAAAACACTGGAAGCATGGGACAAAGATGGAGGCCTTATACTTCTTAGTTGTAGGACTAGGATGGACTCATGGGCAAGATCAAATATTTCTTCAGTAGATAGCCCTTGGTCTGTGAAAACCTTGGACAAATGGACAACTGAGGTCCCACAGATTGGTACCATGGAGCAAAGTTTTAGAGCTCATGTACTGGTGACTGTCAGAGGGTCTGTGGAGGTGAACTGTCCTATGGCTGGCCCATCACCCTATAAGCAAGACTTTAACTGGTGTATTATTTATCTTATAAGCTGTAGCAAATTGGAGAAGGCAATGGCACCCCACTCCAGTACTCTTGCCTGGAAAATCCCATGGATGGAGTAGACTGGTAGGCTGCAGTCCATGGGGTCGCTAAGAGTCGGACACGACTGAGCGACTTCACTTTGACTTTTCACTTTCCTGCATTGGAGAAGGACATGGCAACCCACTCCAGTGTTCTTGCCTGGAGAATCCCAGGGACGGGAGAGCCTGGTGGGCTGCTGTCTATGGGGTCGCACAGAGTTGGACACGACTGACGTGACTTAGCAGCAGCAGTGGTAGCAAATTACTCTAAAACTTAGTGGCAGAAGACAAGACACATATGATCTCACAGTGTCTGTTGGTCATGGAGTGGGTAGAATTGTCGATGGGTAGTTCTGACTGAGGATAGTTTAAGGGGCTGCTGCTGAGGTGTTGGTTGGAGCTGCAGTCATTTCAAAGCTTTACTTGGGGAGGATCTTCTTCCAAGAAATGGCTTGCTCACACGGCTGTTGGCAGTTACCAGAAAATCCACTTCCAAACTTGCTCATGCAGAGCCTTGTATGGTGTTGCCTCAGGAAGTGGCAGCTGCCTTCCTCCAAAGCAAGCTATCCAAGACAGAGCAAGAAGGAAGACTCCCACAACATTGTTAACTGGCTATACCCCAACACAAAATAAAAAGTTTTAAAAAAGAGAGAAAGAGAACCAAAGATGGAAGTTGTAACCTTTTGGTAACCTTATCTCAGAAATGACACCCCATTATTTCTGGAGTATTCTATTCAGTAGAAACTAGTCAATAAGTTCAACCTACATTCAGAGGAGAGGATTACCTAAGAGCCTATCACATTAATTTATAATTTTATTTGATAACATTTGCCCCTGCTACAAATAAATAAAAATGTTTGAGAACAGTTTCCACTGACTATGGCCATGATTAAACTAGAGCAGTTGTTTTCAGTTCACCTGGGTTGGATTCACCTGGGTTTCTTTAAAAAAATACTGATATCTGGGTCCCATGACTGGAGAGTCTAATTTAACTGGTATGTGATGCAGGATGGGAAATGAGATTTTTCAAAAGCTTCCAAAATAGTTCTACCATGTGGCCAAGATTAAGAACTGTTGACCTAAAATATTTTCCCAGAAGGGGGTTCTCATCATCGAATGTAATCATTTAAACGTACCTCAGTAGCACATTTTAATAACATCAAACTTTGAATCTTGTGACACCATGGTGAACTCACAGAGACAAACTGGTTGTGAAAGGTAATATAAGGATCAAATGAATTGATCTGCTCCTGGAGTTGTTAGCACTGAGCCAGCTCAGTGTTTTGAGGTGATAGAGAGGGTATCTGCCAAAAATGATGTTGGTTTCAAACCAGTTGAAGTTTGGAGCTGTTTGTTTTTGAAAACAGTTTGATACAAGGGCTAATGGTGTACTGAGGATGCTTGCTCATGAAAATAAACCCTCATCAGGAAAGTTATAGGAAGATGCTCTTCTATTTATTCACTCTATCAGGAAACCCTGCAACTAGCTTTTCAGGAGTGGTCTGAAGGTAGAAAACACTGGTTTTAAAAGAACAGACTCTTTTTTTATCCCCACTTGAATCATTAGTTGATCCAATAAGATATTTTTTCTTCTATGGGTCCTGCTTCTTTTAGTGGGATTCAGAGGACCATCCTCTATACATATACCTGACAGAGTGAAGAGGGAGGCATCATAATGAAGTCAAACATCTCAGCTCAGATTTTGAGGATTTTTTCCTCTTGCTTCAGTTAATTTATTAGTTTCATCTGATAAGAATATATGTTACATTAATCTAAAAATCTTTTTGGTAAAGTTTCTCTTCATATGTGCATATACATACACATATAATTTTGTTGTTGCTGTTCAGTCACTCAGTCATGTGCTACTCTTTGTGACTCCATGGACTGCAGCACACCAGGCTTTCCTGACTATCTCCCAGAGTTTGCTCAGACTCATGTACATTGAATCAGTGATGTCATCCAAACATCCCATCCCCTGTTGTCCCCTGCTCCTCCTGCCTTCTGTCTTTCCCAGCATCGCGATCTTTTCTAATGAATTGGCTCTTCCCACCAGGTGGCCAAAGTATTGGAGCTTCAGGTTCAGCATTATTCCTTCCAATTAATATTTGGGACTGATTTCCTTTAGGATTGACTGGTTTGATCTCCTTGTTGTTCAAGGAACATTCATGAGTTTTCTCCAACACCACAGTTTGAAAGCATCAATTCTTTGGCTCTCAGCCTTCTTTGTCATCCAACTCTGATATCCATCCATACCTGACGACTGGAAAAACCATAGTTTTGACTAGATTGACCTTTGTCAGCAACATTATGTCTATGCTTTTTAATATGCTGTCTAAGTTTGTCATAGCTTTTCTTCCAAGGAGCAAGCATCTTTTAATTTCATGGCTGCAGCCACTGTCTGCAGTGATTTTGGAGCCCAGGAAAATAAAATCTGTCACTCTTTTCATTTCTTCTCCATCTATTTGACATGAAGTGATGGGACTGGATACCATCATCTTAAGTTTTTGAATGTTGAGTTTTAAATCAGCTTTTTCACTCTCCTTTTTCACCTTCATCAAGAAGTCTTTAGTTCCTCTTCACTTTTTGCCTTTAGGGTGGTGTCATCTTCATATCTGAGGTTATTGATATTTCTCCTGGCAATCTTAATTCCAGCTTGAGCTTCATCCAACCTGGCATGTCAGATGATGTACTCTGCATATAAGTTGAATAAGCAGGGTGACAATATACAGCCTTGACATACTCTTTTCCCAATGTTGAACGAGTTTGTTGTTCTATGTCTGGTTCTAACTGTTGCTTCTTGACCTGAATACAGGTTTCTCAGGAGGGATGTAAGGTGTTATGGTGTTCCTATTTCTATGAAAATTTTTCACAGTTTATTGTGATCCACACAGTCAAAGTCTTTAGCATATTCAGTGAAGCAGAAATAGATGTTTTTCTGAAATTCTCCCCTGCCCCCACTTTTTTGATCCAGTGGATGTTGTCAGTTTGATCTCTGGTTCCTCTGCCTTTTGTAAATCCAGCTTGTACATCTGGAAGTTCTCAGTTCACATACTGTTGAAGCCTAGCTTGAAGGATTTTGAACATTACCTTACTAGCATGTGAAATGAGTGCAATTGTGTGGTAGTTTGAACATTCTACTACAACGGCTGCACAGCACTTGAGTGGTGGCTATGTGGTGCTGGAGTGGTGGCTGCACGGTGCTGGAGTGACTTTGAGGAGATACCCCAGGTCCAAGGGCAAAGGAGAAGCTCCAGCAAGATGGTAGGAGGGGTGAAAACACATTTAGAATCAAACCCCATACACACCAGAGAGGCTCAGAGGGCTCAAACAACCCTTGTGTGCACCAGGACCCAGATACCCAACAGAGATTGAGACAGAACTGTGTTTGAGTGTCTCCTGACTCAATGAAAGTATGAGCCATGCCATGTAGGGCCACCCAAGACAGATGGGTCATGGTGGGAGTTCTGACATAATGTGGTCCACTGGAGAAAGGAATGGCAAACCACTTAAGTATTCTTGCCTTGAGAACTCCATGAACAGTATGAAAAGGCAAAAAGATAGGACACTGAAAGATGAACTCCCCAGGTCGGTAGGTGCCAATATGCTACTGGAGATAAGTGGAGAAATAACTCCAAAAAGATTGAAGTGATGAAGCCAAAGAAAAATCAACACCCAGTTGTGGATGTGAGTGGTAATGGAGGTAAAGTCCGATGCTGTAAAGAGCAATATTGCATAGGAACCTGGAATGTTAGGTCCATGAATCAAGGCAAATTGGAAGTGATCAAACAAGAGATGGCAAGAGTGAACATAGACATTTTCGGAATCAGCAAATTAAAGTGGACTGGAATGGGTGAATTTAACTTAGATGACCATTATATTTACTACTGTTGGTAAAAATGCCTTAGAAGAAATGGTGCAGCCATCAGAGTCAACAGAAAAGTCCAAAATGCAGTACTTGGATGCAATCTCAAAAACGACAGAATGACCTCTGTTCCTTTCCAAGGCAAACCATTAAATATCACAGTAATACAAGTCAATGCCCCGATCAGTAATGCTGAAGAAGTTGAAGTTAAACAATTCTATGAAGACCTACAATAACTTCTAGAACTAACACCCAAAAAAGATGTCCATTTCATTACTGGGGACTGGAATGCAAAAGTAGGAAGTCAAGAAATACCTGGAGTAGCAGGCAAATTTGGCCTTGGAGTATAGAATGAAGCAGGGCAAAAGCTAATAGATTTTTGCAAAGAGAACACACTGGTCATAGCAAATACCCTCTTCCAACAACATAAGAGAAGATGCTACACATGGACATCACCAGATGGTCAACACCAAAATCAGATTGGTTATATTCTTTGCAGCCAAAGATGAAGAAGCTCTATACAGTCAGCAAAAACATGACTGGGAGCTGACTGTGGCTCAGATTATGAACTCCTTATTGCCAAACTCAGACATAAATTAAAGAATGTAGGGAAAACCACTAGACCATTCATGTATGACCTAAATCAAATCCCTTATGATTATACAGTGGAAGTGAGAAACAGATTTAAGGGACTAGATCTGATAGACAGAGTGCCTGAAGAACTATGGATGGAGGTTCATGACATTGTACAGGAGGCAGTGATCAAGATCATCCCCAAGAAAAAGAAATGTAAAAAGGCAAAATGGTTGCCTGAAGAGGCCTTACAAATAACTGAGAAAAGAAGAGAAGCGAAAAGCAAAGGAGAAAAAGAAAGATATACCCATTTGAATGCAGAGTTCCAAAGAATAGCAAGGAGAGATAAGAAAGCCTTCCTCAGCGATCAATGCAAAAATATAGAGGAAAGCAATAGAGTGGGAAAGACAAGAGATCTCTTCAAGAAAATTGGAGATAGCAAGGGAATATTTCATGCAAAGATGGGCCCAATAAAAGACAGAAATAGTATGGACCTAAAAGAAGCAGAAGATATTAAGAAGAGGTGGCAAGAATACACAGAAGAACTATACAAAAAAGATCTTCATGACCAAGATAAACACGATGGTATGATCACTCACCTAGAGCCAGACATCCTGGAATATGAGGTCAAGTGGGCCTTCGGAAGCATCATTATGAACAAAGTTAGTGGAGGTGATTGAATTCTAGCTGAGCTCTTTCAAATCCTAAAAGATGATGCTGTGAAAATGCTGCACTCAATATGCCAACTAATTTGCAAAACTCAGCAGTGGCCACAGGACTAGAAAAGGTCAGTTTTAATTCCAGTTTCAAAGAAAGGCCATGCCAAAGAATGCTCAAACTACCTCACAATTGCACTGATCTCACATGCTAGTAAGTAATGCTCAAAATTCTCCAAGCAAGGCTTCAATAGTACATGAACCGTGAACTTCCAAATGTTCAAGCTGGATTTAGAAAAGGCAGAGGAAGCAGAGATCAAATCGCCAACATCTGTTGGATCATCAAAAAAGCAAGAGAGTTCCACAAAAAGATCTACTTCTGCCTTACTGACTATGCCAAAGCCTTTTACTATGCAGATCACAACAGACTGTGGAAAATTCTTTAAGAGATGGAATATCAGACCACCTGACCTGCCTCTTGAGAACTCTGTATGCAGGTTAGGAAGCAACAGTTAGAACTGGACATGGAACAACAGACTGGTTCCAAATAGTGAAAGGAGTATGTCAAGGCTATATATTGTCACCCTGCTTATGTAACTTATATGCAGAGTATATCATGAGAAATGCTGGGCTGGATGAAGCACAAGCTAGAATCAAGATTGCTGGGAGAAATATCAGTAACCTTAGATATGCAGATGACACCACCCTTATGGCAGAAAGGGAAGAAGAACTAAGGAGCCTCTTGATGAAAATGAAAGAGGAGAGTGAAAAAGTTGGCTTAAAATTCAACATTCAGAAAACTAAGGTCATGGTATCTTGCCCCATTCATGGCAAATGGATGGGGAAACAATGGTAGCAGTGACAGACTTTATTTTTTGGGCTCCAAAATCACTGCAGATGGTGATTGCAGCCATGGAAGTAAAGACTCTTGTTACTTGGAGGAAAAGCTATGACCATCCTAGGCAGCGTATTAAAAAGCAGAGACATTACTTTGCCAACAAAAATCCATCTAGTGAAAGCTTTGGTTTTCCAATAGTCATGTATGGATGTGAGAGTTGGACTATAAAGAAAGCTTAGTGCTGAAGAATTGATGATTTTGAGCTGTGGTGTTGGAGAAGATTCTTGAGAGTCTCTTGGAGTGCAAGAAGAACCAGCCATTCCATCTTAAAGGAAATCAGTCCTGAATACTCATTGGAAGGATTGATGCTAAAGCTGAAACTCCAATACTTTTACTACCTGATGCAAAGAACTGACTCATTAAAAAAGACCACGATGCTGGGAATGATTGAAGGTTGGAAGAGAAGGGGAAGACAGGGGATGAGATGGTTGGATGGCATCACCAGCTTAATGGATGTGAGTTTGCATAATCTCTGGGAGTTGGTGATGGACAGGGAAGCCTGATATAGTGTAATCCATGGGGTCACAAAGAGTCAAACACAGCTGAGCAATTGATCTTAACTAAACCTGAACATTCTTTGACATTGGAATGAAAACTGACTGCCGGGAGCCAGCGTGAGGAACTCCACCTGTGGCAAAGGTCATAAGGAAGGAGGCTTGGCATATGCAAAGGCAGGATCGAGCCTCAGGAGTCCCCCTGGAAATTCTCGAGCACCTACCCCCAAAACCAGAGTCTGCCTACTGTACTGCTTTGTGCTCTCACCTACACCTCTGACTTTACGGGGTCTGTCCCCCACCACCATCTCTCTCTCGGAAAAAAGGGTTAACTTACAGCTCCAGTTAATAAAGTTCCTGGGCGTGACAAGACTCTTTCAACCTAGAAACTCCTCTGGAAGTCCTCTAGCCTGCCTGAACAGGTTCTCCCGGCCACATGTGATTGTTCAGAGCCTCCCAACCGTGAGAGGCATGAGATGTTCTAAACTGTCTAAATACAGATTCCTTTGAGCAGTTAAAAGATTGATTAGAAATTGTATTGGTGAAGGGTTTTTCACTTGTTGGGCCAATGTTTGCAGCTAAGTTTCCATATCTCTTACCTACTGTGTCCCTGGGAGTGTATTGATTAATATAATTGGTGTATAGGAATGTAAGTAGTAGCTTTAATGTTTGTAACCTTGAACCCTTAAGTTAATTATTTTCTTGTTATAGCCCACCACACCTTTGCCCTATAGGAATGCAACTTTATCTAATGCTTTTGGAGGGTGGCACCTGACTTCAGAATAATCACCTTTAGAGAAAAATGTTTTATGAAGAAAGGGTCATAAAATGTTAACAGGCCTCCTGGCCAGAAGATGATGTAAATCACCTAAACTTTTGCATATGATAAGTTTGAAAGCCTGGCTTTGATAAGGATCAAGGACTGCTGATCTTCCCCCATTATCCTCTGTGCACAACCTAAGGTATAAAAACTACTTTGGAAAATAAAGTGCAGGCCTTGTTCACTGAAGCTTGGTCTCCCCATGTCGTTCTTTCTCTCACCTTCTGGCTGAATTCCCATCTGGAGCGTGGAGGCTCGTTAAGCCTACTAATTATGCCTGGGCTTCTAAGATCTGACCAGGGAGGCCTTAGTGTCTCCTCTCCTTCCGGAGAATGGGAGGACACCTGTGGCCTACGTAGGTGACGCAAATTCCTTGTTTTGGAATTTTACTGGCTTTCCATGTAAACTAAGTTATTCAGCCTCTTTTCTTCACTGAATTTCTTCGCTGACCTATCCTTATTTAACCACTCTTTATATCTTTAATTAACGCTTAAATAATCTATTGTTTCCTGGTCACCGATGCTGTCCCCGCTTCGAGTTCCCTGGATCCACCGGGGCTGGACCCCAGCAACTGACCTTTTCCAGCCATGTGACCACTGCTGTTTTCCATATTTCCTGGCATATTGAGTGCAGCACTTTAAGAGCATCCCCTTTTAGGATTTGAAATAACTCAGCTGGAATTGTATCACCTCCACTAGGTTTGTTTGTAGTGATACTTCTTAATGCCCACTTGACTTCACACTCCAGGATATTTGGCTTTAGGTAAGTGATCACACCATTGTGGTTATCCAGTTCATTAAGACCTTTTTTATGCAGCTCTTTTGTGTATTCTTGCCACTTCTTCTTAATCTCTTCTGCTTCTGTTAGGTCCATATTATTTCTGTCTTTTATTGTGCCCATCTTTGCATGAAATGTTCCCTTGGTATCTCTAATTTTGTCTAAGTGATCCCTAGTCTTCTGAATTCTATTGTTTTCCTCTATTTGTTTGCACTGTTCACTTAAGAAGGCTTTCTTATCTCTCCTTGCTATTCTTTGGAACTCTGCATTCAGATGGATATATCTTTCCTTTTCTCCTTTATCTTCTGCTTCTCTTCTTAGGTAAATATATATATTTACTTGGAACCAGAGATCAAATTGCCAACATCTGCTGGATCATAGAAAAAGCAATAGAGTTACATAAAAACATCTATTTCTGCTTTATTGACTATGCCAAAGCCTTTGACTGTGTGGATCACAATAAACTGTGGAAAATTCTGAAAGAGATGGGAATACCAGACCACCTGATCTGCCTCTTGAGAAATTTGTATGCACGTCAGGAAGCAACAGTTAGAACTGGACATGGAACAACAGACTGGTTCCAAATAGGAAAAGGAATTTGTCAAGGCTGTATATTGTCACCCTGTTTATTTAACTTATATGCAGAGTACATCATGAGAAATGCTGGACTGGAAGAAACACAAGCTGGAATCAAGATTGCCGGGAGAAATATCAATAACCTCAGATATGCAGATGACACCACCCTTATGGCAGAAAGTGAAGAGGAACTCAAAAGCCTCTTGATGAAAGTGAGAGTGGAGAGTGAAAAAGTTGGCTTAAAGCTCAACATTCAGAAAACGAAGATCATGGCATCCGGTTCCACCACTTCATGGGAAATAGATGGGGAAACAGTGGAAACAGTGTCAGACTTTATTTTTCTGGGCTCCAAAATCACTACAGATGGTGACTGCAGCCATGAAATTAAAAGACGCTTACTCCTTGGAAGGAAAGTTAGGACCAACCTAGAGAGCATATTCAAAAGCAGAGACATTACTTTGCCAACAAAGGTCCATCTAGTCAAGGCTATGGTTTTTCCTGTGGTCATGTATGGATGTGAGAGTTGGACTGTGAAGAAGGCTGAGCGCCGAAGAATTGATGCTTTTGAACTGTGGTGTTGGAGAAGACTCTTGAGAGTCCCTTGGACTGCAAGGAGATCCAAGCAGCCCATTCTGAAGGAGATCAGGTCTGGGATTTCTTTGGAAGGAATGATGCTAAAGCTGAAACTCCAGTACTTTGGCCACTTGAAGCAAAGAGTTGACTCATTGGAAAAGACTCTGATGCTGGGAGGGATTGGGGGCAAGAGGAGAAGGGGACGACAGAGGATGAGATGGCTGGATGGCATCACTGACTCGATGGACGTCTGAGTGAACTCTGGGAGTTGGTGATGGACAGGGAGGCCTGGCGTGCTGCGATTCATTGGGTCGCAAAGAGTCGGACATGACTGAGCTACTGATCTGATCTGATCTGATGAAGATATATATATATATATATAGAGATATATATATCAATCTATATATATATCAGGGGCTAATTTGAAAAAGTTTTTCCTAGGACATATATTCGTGTTTCGGTATTAATTAGGTACACATTTTTTTTTTTTTTTTAATTGTATTGTTTTCATTGGGTTTTGGAACCAAGCTTACACTGGCTTAAAAAAAATATATTATTGAAATATAGTTGATTTACAATGTTGTGTTATTTTCAGGTATATAGCACAGTGATTCTGTTTTACAGGTATGTGTTTGTGTGTGTATGTGTATGGGTATATGTATACGTGTGCATGTGTGTATATGTGTGTGTGTGTGTGTGTATATATATATATATTTTCAGATCCTTTTTCCTTATAGGTTATTACAAAATATTGAGTCTAGTTTCTTGTGCAATACAGTAGGTTGGAATTAACATAAACATGCTATATATATATTTATACACATGCTATGTAAGTATATATAAAATAGTTAATGAACAATACGTATTCAGGATTGATTTTTAAAGGAGTTCATGAAAGGAGAAAGAAGATAGTCATATGGCAAAGCAAAATCATCTAATATACAACTAAAGGCAATCTTAATTATAAAAAAAAGATTAAAGAAAAAACTGATGATTAAACTACAGCTTCCACCTGTACATTAACCACAGAGATTACATAATGATGCTCAAGAATCATGAGAACAAATGTAACATACATGCTTGTTTCACAGATGCCCCTTGATGCCAGGACAGGTATGATATTGTCATGAGTAGAAAGTGAATAATACTTTTTCACATTGGAGTTGTTAATACTGGGTATGAATTATAAAAGCCATTATTATAATTACTACCGTGGCCTCCACTGAACTTAGTAGGGGGCTAGTTATTGTACTGAAATTGAAAGTGTTAGTTGCTCAGCTGTATCTGACTCTTTGTGACCTCATGGACTACAGTCCACTAGGCTCCTGTGTCCTTGGGATTCTCCAGGCCAGAATACTGGAGTGGGTTGCCATTCCCTTCTCCAGGGGTCTTCCTGACCCAGGGATTGAACTCAGGTCTCCTGCATTGCAGACAGATTCTTTATCATCTAAGCAACCAGGGAAGCCCCACTTACTCTATTAAACACTTTATAAACATTATTTTCTTTAATTCTACAGTGGTTCTGTGAGTTAGGAATTGCTTCTTCTGTTTTATTCATGAGGAAGTGGAAGCACAGATAGAGTAAGTAACTTTTCTAAAGTCATACAGACAGGATATGATAGAGCCAGGGCTTTTAATTCAGATCTTTGAACATACACTCTTCGGATGATATGAAGTGTTACATGAGCGAGGTGACCTGCACTGTACAAGTTTAGGGAAAAGTTATTTTTGTGAGCTTAGTTTCAGATCTGTTTGCCCACTCCTGTGATTCAGAGTTCCCAAGTCGGTAGGATCCCATGATTCTGAAAGCCAAGTTCTTTGGCCTCATGGTATATCATGGCCCTTGACTCTAAGGCACAGAATGAAAGGCTAGAGGAAATGTGCACAGTTTATGTTGTATCTTAAAGATTTTTTCACAAAATAATAAAAGTCCAACTGTGATAAATACTGAAATAGTCCTGAATCTAAAGCAGAGCTGCTGCTTAGAAAGGCTATTGACTTGAGCAATGCAGAGTGCAATGTGTCAGGGAAGAAACCACCATGCATTTTAGATGAGATTTATTGTTAGCTAACCTGCTTGTTAGGATTTAAGAGAGAATAAAAAATGTGCTATAAATCTATGCAAGTCATGTTAAGAGGGCTAAGGTAATTCTAAATGATCCAGAGTTGGGATGAAAAGTGGAAACACAGGAATATCCTAGAAGATGCAGTCACTTGATCTGACCCTTGAAGAATGTGTAAGACTTCTACAAGCAGACAAGGGGAGTTGTTGAATGCTGGGGCTCACTCCTGAGAGCTGAATGTACACAGTTCAGTTCAGTCCAGTCACTCAGTCGTGTCTGACTCTTTGCAACCCCATGATCCACATCACGCCAGGCCTCCCTGTCCAACACCAACTCCCAGAGTCCACACAAACCCATGTCCATTGAGTCGTTGATGTCATCCAACCATCTCATCCTCTGTCATCCACTTCTCCTCCTGCCCTCAACATATCCAAGCATCAGGGTCCTTTCAAATGAGTCAGCTCTTTGCATCAGGTGGCCAAAGTACTGGAGTTTCAGCTTCAACATCAGTCTTTCCAATGAACTCTCAGGACTGATCTCCTTTAGGATGGACTGGTTGGATCTCCTTTCAGACCAAGGGACTCTCAAGAGTCTTCTCCAACACCACAGTTCAAAAGCATCAATTCTTTGGTGCTCAGCTTTCTTTATAGTCCAACTCTCATATCCGTACATGACTACTGGAAAAACCATAGCCTTGACTAGATGGACCTTTGTTGGCAAAGAAATGTCTCTGCTTTTGAATATGCTGCCTAGGTTGGTCATAACTTTCCTTCCAAGGAGTAAGCGTCTTTTAATTTCATGGCTACAATCACCTTCTGCAGTGATTTTGGAGCCCAGAAAAATAAAGTCAGCCACTGTTTCCACTGTTTCCCCATCTATTTGTCATGAAGTGATGGGACCGGATGCCATGATCTTCGTTTTCTGAATGTTGAGCTTTAAGCCAACTTTTTCACTCTCCTCTTTCACTTTCATCAAGAGGCTTTTTAGTTCTTCTTCACTTTTCTGCCGTAAGGGTGGTGTCATCTGCATATCTGAGGTTATTGATATTTCTCCCGGCAATCTTGATTCCAGCTTGTGCTTCTTTCAGCCCAGCGTTTCTCATGATGTACTCTGCATATAAATTACATAAGCAGGGTGATAATATACAGCCTTGATGTGCTCCTTTTCCTGTTTGGAACGAGTCTGTTATTCCATGTCCAGTTCTGACTGTTGTTTCCTGACCTGCATATAGGTTTCTCAAGAGGCAGGTCAGGTGGTCTGGTGTTCCCATCTCTTTCAGAATTTTCCACAGTTTATTGTGACCACACAGTCAAAGGCTTTGGCATAGTCAATAAAGCAGAAATAGATGTTTTTCTGGAGCTCTCTTGCATTTTTAAATGATCCAGCAGATGTTGACAATTTGATCTCTGGTTCCTCTGCCTTTTCTAAAACCAGCTTGAACATCTGGAAGTTCACAGTTCATGTATTGCTAAAGCCTGGCTTAGAGAATTTTAAGTATTATTTTACTAGTATGTGAGATAAGTGCAATTATGCGGTAGTTTGAACATTCTTTGTCATTGTCTTTCTTTGGGATTGGAATGAAAACTGACCTTTTCCAGTCCTGTGGCCGCTGCTGAGTTTTCCAAATTTGCTGGCATATTGAGAACGTGCACATCTTTCCCTAAATCAGCCTTCACTGACACCACACTGGTCATGGAATAGACTATCATAAATGTCTTTGCACCATGGAAATTGGAAAACCCTACATGTCAGTACCAGGATAACACTAAAAAGAAAACTAGAAATCCTTTGCAATTGTAGATGTCCAAAAGTGTAAATACACATTAGGGGAAGTTTGGTGACTTCAGATATCTGGAGGACAGAGTAGTGGGTGAAGTTGACAAGATAGGGTTGAATCAGGTTATGAGAGCCCTTGAACATCAGTGTTGGAGGCTTGATTTCATTTTACAGACACCACACTTATCACGAGCTTCCCAGGTGGCTCAATGGTAAAGAATTCCCCTGCCAATGAAGGAGATGCAGGAGAGGCGGGTTTGATTCCTGGGTCGATCCCTTGGTGGGGAAGTTCCCTTGGAGGAAGAAAAGGCAACCCACTCCAGTATTCTTGCCTGAAAAAAGTCCCATGGACAGAGAATCCTGACAGGCTGCAGTAGAAAGGGTCACGAAGAGTTGAACACAACTGAGTGAGCACACTACTCATCAGAGACACTTTATGATACCATTTGTACAGTGGGCTAATGCTTTCAGTCCTAGAGTTACCATGCGACTGAAAAAGTGAGAGATTAGAAGTGGAAGACCAGTTAAGTAGCTGAAGTAGTATGTAGCACAATGGAAATCTGATAGGAGCCTGGAAAGGGTAGTAACAGTAATATAAGAGAGAATGAAAGAGACAGAATGACATGAGTTGACACTTGACTGAGTGGAAGTTATTGGGGTAAGATAGGTGTCCAATATTACTAAAGTCAATCACTTCTTGGAGTCAGTCTGTGGTGTTATTTGCAAATATAGGGAAGACAGGGAAACAGTATAAATGAGTAAAAAGTAGTACCCTTAGTTATGGACATATTGGATTAAAAGATTTTATGGTCCTTAAGAAATTGCAGTGTAAATCTCCAGAGAAAGGTCAGGGATAGAGATAAATAACTGGTAATAAAAGTCAAGGAAGTAGAGAATAGAACACAGGAAGAGAGCACAGGGCAGTAATGGAACATTCTGGTAAAGCTTTGTTGTTTAGTCACTCAGTTGTGTCCAGCTCTTTGCAATCCCATTGACTGCAGCACTCCAGTCTTGTCCCTCACCGTCTTCAGAGCTTGCTTAAACTCATGTTGATCGAGTCAATGATGCCATCCAACCATCTCAGCCTCTGTCATCCCCTTCTCCCCATCTTCAATCTTTCCTAGCATCAGGGGCTTTTCTAATGAGTCAACTCCAGTAAAGCCTTTCTTCTTCCCTTTCCTTCATTTACTAATTTATATATTTTAAAATCATCCATTGTGAATTGTGTAACCATATATCCTACTTCATCTGGGCTGCCCTCAGCTTATATTTTTTGATGTAGTATAAGCTTCCCTGGTGGCTTAGTGGTCAAGAATCCTCCTGCCAATGAAGGAGATGTGGCTTTGATCCCTGGGTCGGGAAGATCTCCTTGAGAAGGAAATGACAGTCCTCTCCAATATTCTTGCCTGGAAAATGCTGTGAACAGAGGAGCCTGGTGGGCTACATCCATGAAGTCACAAAAGAGACCTAGCAAGTAAGCAATAACAACAATGTAATTACATCAAGAAATAGCATCCTTTACACTGGCAGAAGTACCTCTGTTTGGATGATAAATCATATCCTTAATTATGTGCCAAAAACAGTGCTGTCAGTCAAGAATTTAACAATTATCTCATGTAGATCCTGCTATTAAGGAGCTCAAAAAATGTTGTTCTTGTTGTTGTGGGTTGTGGAAGTAAATTAAGATTTTATGCCTTCTCTCTTATTTAATTTACGATCTGGAGGTAGTAATGTCCTTATCTACCTATACTATAATTCAAGTACTAGAAAGCAGAGTACGAATGCCAACACCATAGCATCAGTCAGTAGGAACTAAAATACTAGAGGAAGAGAGCCATCATTGGGATGGATGTTTTCATTTTGTCTTCAGATCTGTTTTTTGAGTATCTTCACCTTCCTTTGTGCCCAGGGGGCCTGATAGGCATTGATAATATCAATGGGCTCTCTTGTTTTTCAATTTCCAGTGGATTTAATGAATGGAAGGAACCAGAAAGTAGATCCTAAGATAGTGAAACTGGGGTGCTTATTCCTTAGGCTCCGTTAATGCTGAGTCACTGTTATGGCTTCATCCCTCTGCTAAAGCACAGCTCTGGATAGCTATACTCTCTGGGTTCTAGTAATAACGCCCTCATCTTTCAGTGCCCTTCATATGTACAGGTCCCTCCCAGGCCCTTGGAGGGACCCCTCCAATGTATTGATATGGTCACGTGTTTTTGGATACTTTGTTAAATAAAGTCTCCTAATAGAATTCTAAACATGATCCTCAAGATTGCACGTCTTAATCCCTGGAGCCTGTAAATATGATGAGATATTACTTCATGATTATGTAGTATCATAGTATTGCAGAATTGTCAATTTAGGAATTCAGGGTGGGATTGATCTAAGAGCCCTTAACTATGGAGAGCTTTCTACAACCGGAGGCAGAAGAGCAAAGCAGAAAGATTTAAAGCAGGCACGGGATTTGATATATTACCACTGGCATGAAGATGGAGAGGATCACAAGATAAGAGGTCACAAAATAAGGGTCACAGTCACCTTTAAGGAAGTGATGGAAGCCCTCAGTTGACAGCTTTTAAGGAAACAAGGACCCCAGTCCTGTAGCTGTAAAGTCCTAAATTCAGCCAACAACCTGAATCAACTTGAAAGCAGATTTCTCCCCAGATGCTCCAAGTGTGGACACAGCCTGGCATATTGATTTTAGCTTTGTGATATCCTGAGCAGAAATTTTAGAGAACTTCTGACTTAAAGAACTGTGAGCTAACAAATGGGTGTTGTTTTTAGCTGTTAAGATTTGGATAATGTATTGTACACCAACTTCAACTTCTATGGAATAAGATAGCCTTCTCTTTCTACTCCACTTTACCTTTGTACTGCTTTTCTGTGTCAGGTAATTTGAGGAATCTTATTAAGGGTAGCATGAGCTGGTTATATATTTAGATTGAGTGGGACATCAACTTTTTCTTTCATAAAAAGTATTACAACACATTTATAGGAGACTTGGAAAATATAGAACAAAGTTACATATAGCTCCACTATATTACAATTATTTTTTAAGTAGATAAATTAAGATTTTTAGTTGGAGTTTTAATATCAAACTCTCAAAAGTTAATAGAATGAATAGATAGAAAAGTAGAAGGATATAGTAGACCTGAAAAGTGCCATGAACCAATTCAACATAATTAAGATTATACAATTTTCACACAACAGTAGGATACAAATTCTATTCAAGTTCCCATAGACTATAAACTAGGAGACACTGAAACATATCCAGGGACATAAACAAGGTGCAAAGATTTCATGGTCTAAAGGTATTGAAATCATACAGAGTCTGTTCTTTTATCACTATGGATTTATGTTAGAAATCAATATCAAAAGATATTTGAAAATCACTAGTGGGGCATCATTTTTACATGGTTCACAGTCACTTATGTGAATAGACTACCATGGGTAGTCTTCCTGGTAGAGGAATGGCTTCCAGAAGTACTCCTATAATCCCCTGCACTGGTTCATCTGACATCACCATAAGAAAATGCCTGGCCAGAGTTGAATTGTGACATGTCTGACAGCGCCTGATACAGAAGTAACTGGGTCCCACAGAAGTAAGATTTGAAATATACATAGCCAAAAACCTAGTCTGTAGAAAATTCTTCCAAATCTTACATGACACATTAAAAGAAACTTGGTAAACATTTTCCGATCATAAGTTCAAAGTCATCCTAAACATTTATATGACATTACCTAAAACAAGTTATGGAACTGAAGTAAATAAAAAAAAGATACTTATGGGTTTTCTCAACTTTGATTTAAATGGTAACCAATTTACATATCTTCACCAATAACAATTTATGAAGCAAATCACTGTCGTTTGACAAAGCAGTCAAAGAATATGCAGCCAAAAATTTAGGGAAAAAGTGATACAGCATTTCATGAGGCAATTAATGAAACTGTGTTGTTTTTCTAGCTTTTGCAGTTTTTATGGCAGTTGTTTAAGCTTTGCTTGAACTTGTAATTGTTTTCCTATTTGAAAGCATTCATTTATAGTATTAATAGTATATTCTTTTTGTTAAAGTTAATCAAGTGCATAAGTGAGTAAACTTTGGTGCCACAGACCCTGGATCTCCAACTGTTGAACTTAGAGTTCCGTGCTTTCTAGTTAGTTTCCTTCAACCTTGCTTGCACGGAGGAAAAAGTGCTTTATTCATTCCCCTCAAATTGCCCAGTACTTTTTCTTCCTGGTTTTCCACCTGATACCCTCAATGTTATCCTGAGTGACCTTAAACCATGGATTAAACAATGGGTAGTGAAGAGGAGGAGGGAGTGGACTTTCCTGGGCAAAAGAATTGCAGTAGCTGAAGAAAGGACGAGGGGACGTGAAAGGCTTTGAGGGGGGGCTGGAGCAGTCGTGGGGATTAATATGCACATTACAGCTGAAAATTTAAAAATTCCACATCCGAAAACCAACACTAGCTGAATTTGTCCAACTGTTATTTTTGCCTGTAGTCTGTGGCGTTTTTTCTATTGTTATGCGCATTTTGTGTTGGTCTTGGAGATTGACATTGACAGATTTGGAAGCTTCTTTCTGCTAAATTACTGATCATTAGGAAGCTTATTGGGCTTCTCTGGCAGCTCAGACAGTACAGAATCTACCTGCAATGCAGGAAACCTGGGTTTGATCCCTGAGTTGGGAAGATCGCCTGGAGAAGAGAATGGCTACCCACTCCAGTATTCTTGCTTGGAGAATTCCATGGACAGAGAAACCTGGCAGGCTACAGTCCATGGGGTGGCAGAGAGTCGGACACAACTAATCAACTAACACATTCACTTTCAGGAAGCTTATTGGGAGGATCAGGGTAGTGTTGCCACTGTATGTATTATATACATATGTACATTACACAAGTACACATGCAACCACACCATCAAGTGGAGATATCCACAAACCTAATTTGGCCTCTGAGTAGATGATAGAGAATACTGTTTCCCCAAATGATGGCTGAACATTTCTAAAACATTGCAAAGGGCTAAAATGGGACTGCTGTCTAAACCAAAAGTTTAGACAGGACTCCTTGTTAAAATAGAAACGCCCTAATGATGAAATTTACCACTCCTTCATTTTATTTTTTTTAATAACCTAAAAAATTAACTCATATTCAGTGGAAAAAAACTAAAAAATACAACAGAAGAGAAATTAAATAATTACCTCACAGTATTTTACTATGTGCTCTTTAATTTTTTTCTGTACATGTCTATATTTTAGACAGCCTTGTCCTACAAATACATTGGTATAACTACCTTTTTCAATTATAAATATAGAATGGTTTTTCCCAGATCACAAGTCTTCTTCTCTATCTCAATTTAGACAACTTCTGTTGTTTTGCCTGCTAAGCAACCAAAACAATGACCAAAAAAAAAAAAAAAAAATCAAGAAACACACCATCCACAACTGTCATAATCATTTTGATTAATGATAGTACTCTTGCCTGGAAAATCCCATGGATGGAGGAGCCTGGTGGGCTGCCGTCTATGGGGTCGCACAGAGTCAGACATGACTGAAACGACTTAGCGGCAGCAGCAGCAGTAGCCTTTATTAACATTTTAATGCAATGTAATTTTCAATGGCTATATTATATTTCATCGTATGACTAAGCTGTAATTTAGTGAAAGAATCCCACACCTTAGATATTAGCCTGTTTTCAGTTTTTTCTCTGTCATAGATAAACTTAAGCTGAACACTCTTGTTCATCCACTTTTGTGTATATATATGTGTGTGTGTGTGTGTATGTGTGTGTATATATATATCTGATTATCTTCTTAGGATGAATTCTAGTTTTAATGCTTGGCATGCTTTAATGCTGTAGAAGTCTAAAATGATAAATTGCTCTTCATTAAGCTAGGTGTCCAGGGCTTTGCAACCTTCCTCAGAGAATAGGCTCCCTAGGGCAGCTGCATTATCTGTTGACTTGCTGGGAGAACATTGGAACCAAAAACTAATGATTCAAAGAGCATAATATTGTATGTCTTAAAGTCTAATTACATCTAATCATTATCAAACATGTAGCTGGCATTCCAAAGTGTTTTCCTTAGTATATTTAAAATGTGTTTTTAGAGAAAACCTCATTTTCCTGTAAAATCACTTCTCCTTTTCTTGACTGTCCAATTATTTTTGTTGTTATTTAGTTGCTCAGTCATGCCCAACTCTCTTGCAACCCCATGGTCTGTAGCCTACCAGGTTCCTCTTTCCATGGGATTTCTCAGGCAAGAATTCTGAAGTGGGTTGCCATTTCCTTCTCCAGGGTATCTTCCCGATTCAGGGATTAAACCTGCATCTCCTGCATTGGTAGGCAGATTCTTTACCACTGAGCCACCTGAGAAGCCCATGCCCAAATTCTTACCATGCATCAACATCTTGTTTAATGGTTCGTAGTATTTTGGGGACAGTCGTAGATCACTTCAAGGAGAGCACTTAGATCTCCTCTAAGTTATAAAGCATCTAAGGACTCTGATTCCCTCCAGACCACAAGCATATTTACTGCATTCCTGCTCAGAGGTCCTCAAAGAGTCATGTTTCTCTTGAGTACTTCACTAACATCAAGTGAACCCTATCCTTCTTGAGTATCCTTTTTGAGTCTCTTTGGGGAATTTTCATACTTGCTCTGATTTCTGCTCATCACCTCCTGCTCTGGACTTATCCATCAGTTCCCTCTTGTAGCTTAAAAACATTTATTCATACCATGCCACTCTCTGTAATCTATTTTAACTGAGATAAGAATTAAGTCCCTCTCTTAGAAAAAGCTAATGTCAAATTGTAGAATTGATAGTACTTAATGAAAAGCTAGGGAGTAGAGAGAATTACAGTACAAAGATGGTAGAGATGTGAAATTAAATACTGGGAATAGTAGCTGTAATGTATCGTTACTGTGGCACCCACAGAAGATTTGCCAGTGGTAATCTTTCTCCTGGGAGCCTGGTCTGAAACCACATTGAGGTGCCCATTGGTCCTCCATAGATTAGAGACCCCAGTTCTGTCTTCTCCACTCTGATCTAGACTCAAACATAATGGGGACTGGAGATTGTAGCAGTTGGTAAAAGTATAATAAACTTTTGCAGGGAGGAAACTGTGCCCCCCATGAATGACAACTTTTATATTCATAAGCAAAATGGTTGGCCTGAAACATTTGGAATATGTCACTGCTTTGGGCTTTTCTAAGAACCATCAGTGGGTATTTGCCTGAAATATCTCTGACTGAATGACTCACCGAAGTGGTCTCTCAAAACAAAGGGCAGGCTAGCATGAAGAACACATTCTAGCTTCACTCTAGAATGCAGAGCAGATTTTTGACATCCTTCCCCATTCCATCATTTTTGGAAGTTCAATAATAATTTTAGTAACTCATCTCCTATACCTAAAATAAATTGCTGGCAGATTTAAATACCAATTTGTCTTTCTCACATAACTATACCATTGGGCAGAATATTGTTAAATGTTTTAGACCTTCTCTAACCCTACCAATCCCTTACATAGATTCAATTCATAGCCACTTGCTCCATTCAAGCCTTTTTAACTTTTTCTCTTACTTCTACTGACATCTATTTCTTCTGAAAACTGTTCTACATCACAGATGATTACTTGCTAAATTAATGGTCTACTTCATAAACATGGGTCTAGATATTTTTTTTAGTATAGTTGACTTATAACATTAGTTTTAGGTATACAGTAGTGTGATTTGGAGATATACCTGAATTTTTTGTTGATTCTTTTCCTTTATAGATTATTACAAGATGTTGAATATTAGTTCTCAAATCTATACAGCAAATCCTTGTTGTTTATCTCTTTTTACCTGTTGAGTATATATCTGTTAATCCCATATTCCTAATTTATCTGTCTCTCTCCCCTTCCCCTTTGTTAACCATGTTTATTTTCTGTGTCTGTGAAACTGATTTGTAAATCATTTGTATCATGTTTCAGATACATGTAAGTGATACGGTATTTGTCTTTCTCTTTCTGATTTACTTCACTTAGTATGATAATCTCTAGGTCCATCCATATTGCTGCAAATGGCACTATTTCCTTCTTCTTTATGGCCTAGTAATTTCCATTTTAATGTATCTCACATATTCTTTATTCTTTTGTTGATGAATACTTGAGTTATTTCATTGGTTTAGATTTTTGATTGCAAGCTTTTTGAAGGCAGAGGCTTTGTTCTTACTTTCTTCAGAGATGCTATGGATTGTTAGATTGCCCCATTATTTAATAAATGCTTTTCAGAAAACAAACCAAAATCCCACTTCATTAAATGTATATGTTGGTTGGTAAACTCATCCCAGGTTTAGAAGCATTTATATTGGGATAGAGGGAATAAAGAAATCCATCCTACTTAGAGGAAATACGGCCTCTCATAGCTCTGAGGTCTTTTAGAGGTCAATTATTCCAGCCTCTCAGCAAATGCCCTTTCCAGAGCAAGTGTGCTTAAAGTGAATGAGTGGAATGCTGGTAATCATGGGTTCTCTGAATTTATAAGCAAAAATGTGTTTGTGTGTTTGTGTACAGGCTTTTCTTTAGAAAGGATCAGCATATTTTATTAACCTCATAAAGCAGTTAATAACCTCAGCATTATTAAGAACAACTAACCGAAATAAGCCTTGTGGGTGGTCATCCAGTCTAGTCTGAATATCTGCAGAGGGAGTTCATTCAGTCAGCTAAGGTGCCTTGGCTAAAGTTGACCTAAAATTTTCTGCTATGTGTTTCCTGTTCCAGAATATATTTGTCAGATGCTTTGTTATAAAAAATAATGATGATAGACATGGATTCATAGCTTGAGCGATATATGTTGGCTTACTAATGGTCGCAAAGAGTCAGACATGACTGAGTAACTGAAATGAATTAATATTAGAAAGGCCTTTGTGAAGACCATCAACTATCATTTCTTTTCTTGTCAAACCAATTAGGTTTTTATTGTTCTTTTTTTGTCTAATTTAGCATGCAAATCATTTAAGAAGTAAATTAGTTTGGTGAAGGAATATCATATAGCTGCTGCTAAGCCGCTTCAGTCGTGTCCGACTCTTTGCGACCCCATAGACGGCAGCTCACCAGGCTCTGCCATCCCTGGAATTCTCCAGGCAAGAACACTGGAGTGGGTTACCATTTCCTTCTCCAATGCATGAAAGTTAAGTCGCTCAGTTGTCTGACTCTTAGCAATCCCATGGACTGCAGCCCACCAGGCTCCTCCGTCCAGGGCATTTTCCAGGAAAGAGTACTGGAGTGGGGTGCCATTGCCTTCTCCGATCATATAGTTAATGCTCAGTAAATGTTAACTGAATGGATTAATTAAGGAAAGAATGAGAAATGAATGATTAAATGGAGAGATAACTGAGATGTGTGGAGTATGAATTTGTGAATGAATGAATGTGTAGATTAAGATAATATGCAAATTAACACATGTGAATCTAAGATGCTACATTTCCTATATGTCAATTATTGAGGTTCTCTGTTAGACTGTACCAATATTATTTATAGTCCCAATTTCAATGTAAGAAGTCTACCTCTTCTGAATATAGAGTCTTTCAATCTTATATCCTTCCAGCTAGCCATTCATCCACCCAGCAAACACAGCAACAATCCTGCATATATCAGATGAAGGAAATATGGTTTAGTGATACATATTAGACAGTGACAAACAACAGTGGACAAGCAAAGCCCATACTGCGAATGCTAACTGCCACCAAAACTGCAGGGAATGCAGGATTTGCCAGTTAAAGTACACATTACTGATTATGCTTGTCCAAATTCCTCTGCTTGTCAACAGGAAAAACAGTCCCAGAGAAAGACATAACCAGAAGAAGGTCTACAGTGAGTAGATTCACGGTCCCTAAAATGTTAGGCAAAGAAAATAGGATGAGGCATACATAATTAAGAAGGCTCTTAGTTTAGGGGAAAAGTACAGCTGATTGCATAAACATATTCTTGAAATAAACTGATGTAAACCCTGGAAAATGAATCACCAAAATTCAGTTACCTGCATTCTTACATTCCTCCTATATAACTATTTTCCCTGCTGTTGACAAGTGCTAAGGAGGCAGCATGTAGTGAAGAAGCATCAGGAAGACTCAGAAGGGCAAGGCGCTGGCCTTAGCTCTGCCAGTGATGTGTTATGTGTGTTTTGAGCAAGTGGCCATCTCTGTTTCAAATGACTCGTCTATAAACCAAATGGGCCAGATGGAAAGGCCTTTCCCTCTGGGTTTCTCAGATAAAAGACACCTACTGATACAACAGCCTGTAAGCACTACTTCTTTCTGGGATGGGTTTTTGTTTGTTTTTTGGAAATGCTTCCTGACACTGGGAGATGGCAGGTATGAACTCTTCAAGGTGGTCTTCTCCTTTGGCAAACCATGGTAGTTTTACTCCAGCTGTGTTGTAACCTCTTCCAGATTTCACTGGAAAGCCAAATCTAATGAAATAGTGCTTCATTGAACTTCATGTTTTTTCCAAATACTTGATCTCTCTTTTTGTGTTCCTGGCGTATAAGAAATCACAAACTTGGCTACACATCTTGAAGGAAGAAGGGAGGAAAAACTTGAATACTTTATCAATTTTTTAAAGCATCATGGAGAGCCTCATAAGGCATTGATTGGCACCAATGAAACTTTTGTGTGTGTGTGTGTGCTGTAGCCACTAACTGATGCTTTTATGTTAAAAGGTGAGTGCAGACAGAACAGCAATTCAGAGAATGAGGAGTATTTAAAACTTCTGAGGGATTGGGTTTGTGGGGAAAATGGGAGGCATGTATCTAGAGGAAAGGTCACATAGACTCTGGATTGTGTTCAGCTGCTCCAAAACCACTAGGAACAGACCCAAAGAGGAGTGGATAAAAGAGAAGGGAGGAACCACTGACATCTGTTGAATGTGTTAGATTTGTTAAGTATCTTTGTGGAAACTCTTCATGAGCATTGCTGTGTCAAGTCAGCTTCAATCAATTTTTCATTCAACAAATATTCGACATCTGCTACATGCCAGAAGCTTTGCTGAATGCCAGCTATTCAGTAGGGATCAAAACAGCCCTGTCTTTCCTGGAGTTTAGTAGTGGAGCTCATGACTTATCCTTTTAGTTTTAAAACTTTTCTCTGAAATAAGCAAGATAGGGGTCTGCCAAACTGGTCCCGGGGCAAATATTTTGGTACATAGAGTATATATTCGAGTTCCTCCTAGGAAGTCCAGTGAGGGGATTGGTAAGTGAGACAATGGAAGTGAACTGAGAAGGGGCTTGTGAATGAGTGGATCGCCAGTGTGGGCAAGAAGGACTTGTCCTGCTGGGGACCCTCTGAGGGACTGTGTAGAGAGCACATCTCAGAATTGACCTTCACCAGGTACAAGGAAGCCAAGGTGTTCATCCACAAACTCCTGTCCTTTCTGGGTTGAGGCTGCTCCAGTCACTAACTCCCTGGCAGTCATGTGGAATTTAGCCCTTAACTTGTGAAGTCTAATGCTATCTCTGGGTAGATTGCATCAGAATTGAGTTAAGTTGTATGATCCCCAACTGGTGTCAGAGACTTGCTTATTGTGGGGAAAACTGTCCCCACCTTTGGTGACCAGACGTGTTGTCAGAAGTATGTGTGTGAGTAGTAAAGAAAAACTCACAGGCAGTAGACCAAAGTAAAGTTTTTCCTTACAATGGGTGGAAAACTGAGTTTTTCTAAGCCCTGGTTCTGAGCTCTGGGTTGGTATGAAATGAGGGTAAGAAGCGAATGAGTGAGCTGTAGTATCTTTTTCACCCTGAAGGTTTATAAAACCCAGTTGGAAGCACATGATGTTATGAACAGCTTAGTGTCATGGAAATTCAGTAAGAGTCAAGTGTTGGGTCCAGTTTTGATTTGCTAATTAAGCTGCTTCACTCTGGAAGCAAGCCATTTCCTCATTTATAAAAGAAATGTCATCTGTGTCACAGGGTTGCTGTTCAGATTGTCTGAGGATTAGATGAAATATTATGTGTCTTAGCCTAGGTTCCCTGGATGGTAGAGTCTGAGACACAATTCACATGTAACACATACTTGAGTGTTAATGCTTTTTGGGGGGTTAGGTTGAAACCTCAGACTGGCCTGAGAGATGGAGGAAGAGTGAGCACAGTATCTGCTTACCCTGTCCTTTTTCCCTCACTTGTAAAAGATTGTCCCTTTTGAGTGATTTAACCTCCTGGTAGTTACTGGAGGACAGTCATCATTTGGGTTGGAGGTATAAACTGGCACAGGAGTCCCATGACTCTCACCCCCAAGGAGGCTCTGGTGCACATGGCCAGAGATTTATGACCATGAGAATGATATATGCTGCTGCTGGCTGCTCTTGGATCAGATCCAAGAGCTGAGTAGGGGAAGGGGAACAGATAGGATTGAGAAGTTTGAGAAAGTGCACAATCTTGGTCAGACACGGTATATGCAAAGTATCTTATATGTGTGATGAATTAGGCAATATAAGGCAAGTCATTATAAATGACTTTGGATCTCCAGATTTGAATTCTGGTACCTAATTTTATATTTTTTCTTTCTTTCCTCTGTTGTGACTTGTCCCAGACAAGTATGTTCTTTCTACTGTATGTGTTCTTACAAAATAACTTAAAAATGTTTAGTGAACACATGAGGGAAGAATCTTGCCTAATTTTATAGGCATCTATTTTTCTAAGGGCCCAAATATATGTTTTCCTCTCAAAAAAAAAATAGTTGATATTTATTGTGAACTTACTTGTGTACTGGGAAATATACCTCTCATGTACCACCTCACTTAATCCTCTTTCAGTGTCATTGTTATCCCTGTTTTACAGATGAGGAAACTGAGACTTAGAGAAGTTAAAGGTGTTGCTCAAAGTCACACTTGTGAGTTCCTCGTGAGATCTAAGAAATGTACTACTAGAGTTTTGTGACTTCTGCTTTCTGCTCAATTACTGTGTCTTCCTTTTGCATATTAGGGTTCCCAGACTGAGTCTGTTTAACTGAGGTAGAGGAAGTATTACTGGCTATTATTGTCATGTTTCTATGATCCTTGACTGTGGAGACAACCTTAAATGCTGTATCCGCAAACTTGATTGGACATATTCCTATTAGAATCTTGCTCTCAGATCAGTTTTACTGAATGTAAAATTCCACAAGGACAGAATCTGTGTCTACTTCATTTTTACTTTCTCCAAGTCTAGAAGAGCAATGGGATACATTAAGCCAATTGTAGAACAGATTATATACAGACTGGAGGTGAAGACTCTGAACATTAGAAGTGACTTCTAACACAGAGGTTGGCAAATCATGGCGCATGGGCCAAATTCAACACATTGTCTGCCTATGTAATTCAAGATTTATAGAACATTTGCTCATTTGTTCATGCATCTTCTGTGACTGCTTTTGTGTGTGTGCTACAACAGTGGAGATGAGAAGTTCTAACAGAGACTGTGTGGCTCACAAAGTCAGAAGTGCTTCCTATTTGGCCGTTTGAGTTTTCCCACCCAGGCTCTAAGGTGTGCTTGAAGTAGACCCAGAAGCTACAATAAAATGTCTAGATGAATGGAAATGATTTAACTGTAAAAGTGCCTTCTGACTTCCCCTCCCTTCTCTATAATGAAGATAGTTATCGTAGTGTCAGATTAAATGTATAAAAATGGAACCAAGTGCCTAACAATTGAGAGGTGATTAAATACATTGCAGAATGCTGTGCCATCACCAAAAATGCTGCCGTCAATAGAAACAGGTTTACAGTATAATAAAAGTAAAAAAAAAAAATCAAAATACTAAATTCCATTTAGTTCCACTTTTGTGCCAAAAGATATGTACATTTATCAAATAAAATGTAGGGAGGAAAAACCAGAAGGTTACCAATGTTCAGGTGAAAGGATGTTGCTCATTTTGATTTTTTGCTTTATGCTTAACTGCATTTTCTATCTTTTTCTACAATGCACAGGCTTTTTTCCTTGATAAAACATTTAATTTTGAAAATGTTGAAAAATATAGACTATCTCATAATGTGATAAGATAAAAAAAAAAGTCCAGACAATTGTTTCTGTGAATAGGGTGGCTGGTTATGGGCCCATCTAACTTCTTTTCCCTAAATGTTCTTTTTCCTCTGGGGGCTTCTTCTCCATTAGATTATTGTGGCCTCCACTACATCAGTCTCCAGGGAGCCCCTATTCCCCCTTAAAAATTGCAAATGCATGAATTGAAACAACTTTTCTTGTTTTCCTTTGCTCAGCTGAGACAGGCTGACATTTTCAAAAGGAACTTTAATACTCGGAGAACAAAAAGGCAATAATTACAGAAAATACAAAAGGCATAACAGTTGTCATGTTTAAAATGCAAGTTTCCCCTTCTCTAAAGGGCTAGTTCCTCATGCAATCAGAAGCAAATTTGGCTCTATGCTGGAGCCTTGCCTCATTCCCCTGAAGTGGGCAGCACTGCATTTCTGCCACCTGGGATCAGTGGGGCCAATAGTCTCCATTTTAGATGAGCATAAAATATCAGTTGCTAAAGCTCCATCCATCTGGGACTTTCTCACTTGGTTTTCCTCCAGGAAAGGGTACAGTAAATCCAGAGACGATTGACAAGGTGAGAGATGTCACTTTTCGTCAATTTAGCAGCATCTCACATCATAGACATATATATGCATAAATACCTGCACATATATAAATATATACAAATATATATATTACACACATATACATGCAAACATGTATTATACACCAACAAAAACATGTAATTAGACACACACATACATATTCTCACAGTGCAGCTGTAGAGAATGTATTAACTCATTTTTAGTTTAGCGTCTTTTGTTCTTCAGACAGGGAAGTAACCAAGTTGAAGTCCATGTGTTACTGCTTTATGACAGTTTGTGACATGCCCAAATGTCAAAAACTGCCTATATACAGTTATAGAACATTTTCGGCATTCACCATCTTAATGCACAAGCTGAAAATCCAGGAGGCATCAAGACCCAAAAAACTTCTCACCTTTGCCTTGACCATGCTCTAGAGTCCCTCTGTGATATCATTTTGCCATCCTCTTGCCTCTGAGAAACCTTCACTGTAGACCTTAGGATGAAGTGATTCCTCTCTCCACTGAAATAATAAAGTCTTGCTTGCATTTGCCTTGTAACTTGTACCATAAAACTGATCTGTGCTGAAACTAATTGCGTCCCTCTCTTTTGTCTCTGTAAACAGCTGAGGGCACCAACTATTTTTTTTTTTTAATTGTGGTATCCCCTATACAGGGATGGATTTTTAAAAGAGTGGATTACATGTGGTAGAGGTTTAATAAACAGCTACTGAATAAATGTATTTTAGTAATTATAGAGACAGTCTAAGGAGGTAAATCTAGGATTAAATTGTTAAAGTTCCCAGGAGATCAATTTATACTCCGTTTTAAAAAGAACTTTCTCAGAATCCATATTGCATAATGTTGTGATGAATTGTTCTGGAAAATACCACTGGGCATATTCTAGTCAAGATGAAAGTCTACTTTGAGGACTATTATGACAGAGATTCATGCCTGAGATGAAAGATTGAACTAGATGTCTTCTAAAATTCTTTCCAGCTTTACCTTCCTGGTAGCTCTAAATCCAAATACAGGCAAGACGTCTCACTGGAATAAGTATTATCATTTGCTCAGGCTGTCAGCAAGCTAGGCTGCATCTGTGTTGTGCACATCCGTCATTAGGTAGTTTTCTGTTTTCCCTGTCTAGTCCTCCTTTCTCAACTGTAGCTGTTAAACTATATTAAGTGACATCATAACAGCTAAAAGGCATTAGCAACCATTGAGGTAATTGATGCTTCTTGGTAATTCACAAAATGCTTGTGTTTTGTTTGAGGATAATTTGGCTTTGAGTTAAAATATTTGCTAGGTTTCTCTACCCATTCTTCCCTAAAACGGCTGGTTTCCTGAAACTGGGTCTTCGTTTCTGAGAATTGCCTTGTTCTACTGCCTGGCCTACCTGTGATGCTGAAATCCTATTTGCAGCAACCAAATTACTTTCTCTGAATCCAATTTATACAGTGACAGATGGGGGATTCCAAAAGGGAAAGTTTCCATTCATATCCAGCAAATCATCTTCATGGGAAGAAAGTTAGAAGTAAACTTGGTGACATACACAGCAATTTAACTTCTGGAAACCATCATCTTCCATTTTTAAATTATTTCTCTATAAAGTAAGCTGGGCCCAGAATAAGTTTGTACCTCACAATTTTCTGACAATTGAATGAACCGTTAATAAGTGATGATGAATTTATTTTACAAAGCAACATTATAAAATTGGTTTTCATTTTCTTCCTGTCTTCCTCTTTGAATATTTGTACCGTTCATGTCACAAACACTACTTGATCAAGACTTAATTCATCTCAAGAAATTAAATGCTCAATTTCTGATATTTCTCCTTTTTGAAAAACTCACAGAATTACTTTGGTTCCAAACTATTGCATACAGATTTTTAATAGAAATGATTCATTACTAGGCCAATTTCCTTGTCTGTTAGCTTACCTTTTGAAGGGGTATCTTGTTTCTGAAAGCCTAGACTATTGTTTCGGCTGCTGTTTGATATGTTTATAATGAAAAATCACAAGATTGAAAATATTCTGAGCAGAGTGAAACAAAGCATGCTAGAATTCCATGGGAACTTCACTCCTTGGAACCCCTGCACAGCTGCTGGGGAGAGGGAACTGAGGCCCTGGGGTTGTAAGTGATATGTAAAGTCACACAGAAAATTGGTGACTATAATAATAATAATAATCACCAACTTTCTTGTGCACTCCTAGAACTTGGGAAGGTTCTAGGTATACTTTAAATTCTTTTTCAGCTGTCAACTCATTTAATCTATTGAATCATCTATGGGATGGTTGCTATTATTAGCAGTAGATCAGAAAAATAAAATAATGAGATACCCTGGTAAGTGAGTAAGTGATAGAGTCAGGATCTGAACTTGAACAGAGTGGTCCCCAAACCTTGCTCTTTCTTGCTCATGAGGCTTTTCTGCCTTTTTTCAGAAACATGTAGATTCATTTTGGTCATAGTCTATAAATGTCTGCATATATGTAGGGGGTTGAGATACCTGGGTTGGAAGATCCCCTGGAGAAGGAAATGGCAACCCACTCCAGTATCCTTGCCTGGGAAATCTCATAGACAGAGGAGCCTGGTGGGCTACAGTCTATGGGGTCGCAAAGAGTCGGGCACAACTGAGAGACTAACACTTACACTTACTTATATGTAGAGGAAAAGAAAACACATACACAGTACGTATATCCTACATGTATATTGTTCTCTTTCATTTGCAAAGCTCTGCCTCTAAACAGGGAAAGGATGACTAACAGCTCCTTCTGGTAGGTTGATTATCATAATACAAGTTGCTCCAAATGGAACACCATTGCCCTAGCTAATCTTAACATCCCCACATCAGTAGCTATTTCAAGAAAAAGCAATTCCCATCTGTTATAGAAACATATTCAGTGACAGCACACATCTCCTTATCCTAGTACCATCCCATTGCAGTGCAGTGGTGAAAACAGCATGATTTTCTCCCTTAATTCTGGAAAGTGCTCTCTAAGCCAAAACATGTGAGAGGGTTCAGTGCTTTCTCTCTTTTTTTTTAAGTAAGTAAGTAAGTGTTAGTTGCTTAGTCATGCTCGATTCTTTGCGACCCCATGGACTGCAGCCCACCAGGCTCCTCTGTCCATGAGATTTTTTCAGGCAAGGATACTGGAGTGGGTTGCCGTTTCCTTCTCCAAAGGATTTTCCCAACCCAGGGATCGAACCCAGGTCTCCCGAATTGCAGGCAGATTCTTTACCGACTGAGCTACAAGGGAAGTGCCTTCTTAATTGTAAGGTACAAAAGGGTGACTGTGAAGGGAAAAAGAAATTGAAAGTGTTAGTCGCTAAGTTGTGTCCATCTCTTTGCAACCCTATAGGCTATAGCCCTCTAGGCTCTTCTGTCCATGGGATTTCCTAGGCAAGAATCCTGGAGTGGGTAGCCATTCCCTTCTCCAGGATATCTTCCCAACCCAGGCATCGAATCCAGGTCTCCTGCATTGCAGGCAGATTCTTTACCGTCTGAGCCAAGGTGACTATATATTCTTTGTTATCTCATTTTGAATTCACCTAAGCGATCAAAGACTTCCCTGGTAGCTCAAATGGTAAAGCGTCTGCCTACAATGCAGGAGACCCAGGTTCAGTCCCTGGGTTGGGAAGATCCTCTGGAGAAGGAAATGGCAACCCATTCCAGAACTGTTGCCTGGAAAATCCCACGGACGGAGGAGCGTGGTAGGCTATAGTCCATGGTGTTGCAAAGAGTTGGACATGACTGAGCGACTTCACTTCTTCACTTCAAGTGATCAAATGTATGTAACAAACTTTTTGGCTTTATGTGCTTTTTTCTAGAATATAATGGATCTTGATTCCTTTTCTGCACAGTATAGTTTTCCATTGGAGAAATGGTCTACCCCTATCTGGTGGAATTGTTATTCACATGGCCCTTCTTTGCCTGTGACAGGTACAGGCTCACGACCTACTATCCAAGCAGTGAGTCCCACCTACCTGAATGTTGTACATGAACAAAATTGGGACTGTCAAGGTTTCTCCCTAGATCCTTCTGCATGAGTCATTGAGGAAAAAGTTCTTTCCTCTTTTGAGGATTTCAAGGTATGAGGATAACATACCTTGGGATTGTTGAAGGCCTTTGCTGACATACTGAAACTGCCTGAGAATTCAAGGGAAAAAAAAAAAAAAAAGATTCAAGGGAGGGAGATTAGAGACACAGAACCTTAAATTCATAGAACCAGAATTAAGCCATATCTGAAGATAGGATCTAATTGGAGGTTTTCCACTGTGCACATTTAAAACAAACAAACAAAAAGAGTTTCTATCATTTGTAATCAAAGAGTCCGAGTACATGGACTCCTAGAACTGAAAATCAGAAGGGATCTTAATGATGTAATCTCCCACAGGTAAGTGATGCCATGCATTGCACTTCTGTCTTTGGTTACCTAGGTACTATCTCTGCTTGAATTCCTTAGGAGGTTTGTTATTAAATGGGTTGGCCAAAAAGTTCTGATTTTTCTACCCTAACAAACTTCTTGGTCAACCCAGTACTTGGCATTTCATTCCACTGTTGGCCAACTCTGGTTTCCAAACAGTTTGTTTTTCCTAATATCAAACAAGTTGCCTTCTTGAGCCTTCCCTTAACTAATTTTACTGATGTTCTCTGAAAGAAAAGTGAAAGTGAAGTTGCTCAGTCCTGTCTGACTCTTTGTGACCCCCTGGACTGTAGCCTATCAGGCTCCTCCATCCATGGGATTCCCCAGGCAAGAATACTGGAGTGGGGTGCCGTTTCCTTCCCCAGATCTTCCCAACCCAGGGATTGAACCCGGGTCTCCTGCATTGTAGGCAGATGCTTTACCATCTAAGCCACCAGGGAAGTCAAGACCACTGGAGTGGGTTGATATTTCCTCCTCCAGGGGATCTTCCCAACCCAGGGATCGAACCCAGGTCTCCCGCATTGCAGGCAGACACTTGACCATTTGCTCACATGAAAGTCAACTTGATTCTTAAAATAGTTGAAGACAGTTGTCTTGTCTTATTTATTTCAAGCATTTCTTCAACTTTATTAGCAAATTCACATACTTTTCTGCTCTTCACCCTGCCCACATCACGATTTGTAAATTTTCTGGTTCCACAGACCCCTAAATCTTCCATTGGGCTGTCTCAGAGGCTACCCAGGGAAGGCCAGAGAGCCTGCTGTTCAGCCCCACACCCTCTTTATCTGTGTTTTTGTTTGTCTCTGATACTGCTTCATTTGGAGAAAAACAGAATAAGAAAAGACTGTATACACATGGTATTTTGTTTGTTTTCAGTCTTCTTTTTTTAAATTTTATTTTATTTTTAAACTTTACAATATTGTATTGGTTTTGCCAAATATCGAAATGAATCTGCCACAGGTATACATGTGTTCTCCATCCTGAACCCTCCTCCCTCCCCATACCCTCCCTCTGGGTAGTCCCAGTGCACCAGCCCCAAGCATCCAGTATCGTGCATCGAACCTGGACTGGTGACTCGTTCCGTATATGATATTATACGTATTTCAATGCCATTCTCCCAAATCATCCCACCCTCTCCCTCTCCCACAGAGTCCAAAAGACTGTTCTATACATCAGTGTCTCTTTTGCTGTCTCGTATACAGGGTTATTGTTACCATCTTTCTAAATTCCATATATATGCGTTAGTATACTGTATTGGTGTTTTTCTTTCTGGCTTACTTCACTCTGTATAATAGGCTCCAGTTTCATCCACCTCATTAGAACTGATTCAAATGTATTCTTTTTAATGGCTGAGTAATACTCCATTGTGTATATGTACCACAGCTTGCTTATCCATTCATCTGTTGATGGACATCTAGGTTGCTTCCATGTCCTGGCTATTATAAACAGTGCTGCGATGAACATTGGGGTACACGTGTCTCTTTCAATTCTGGTTTCCTCAGTATGTATGCCCAGCAGTGGGATTGCTAGATCATAAGGCAGTTCTGTTTCCAGTCCCTGATCCCAATATTATGGACTTCCCTGGTGGCTCAGATGGTAAAGCGTCTGTCTATAATGTGGGAGACCCGGGTTCGATCTCTGGGTTGGGAAATACCCTGGAGAAGGAAATGGCAATCTACTCCAGTACTATTGCCTGGAAAATCCCGTGGACAGAGGAGCTTGGTTAGGCTACAGTCCGTGGGGTCGCAAAGAGTCAGACACAACTGAGCAACTTCACTTCACTTCACTTCATGGACTTCCCTGATGGCTCAGATAGTAAAGCGTCTGCCTACAATGCAGGAGACCCAGGTTCAGTCCCTGGGTTGGGAAGATCCTCTGGAGAAGGAAATGTACTCTTGCCTGGAAAATCCCATGGACAGAGGAGAGTGGTAGGCTACAGTCCATGGGGTCGCAAAGAGTCGGACACAACTGAGCGACTTCACTTCACTAATGCCAATATTAATCAGAATATGAAACACACCCCTCCGGATGAGGGTTGATTTGTTCAATCTTTATTTAGATTATGGTCGTGATGCAGGAGCTATGTTTTACTGAGGAAGCCTGGCATGGCTTTTTAGCTCTGGGAAGTCCAGAATCCACTTCTTTGATTATTCACATAATCAAAGAAATTCCCAGATCTTTGATTATGTGAATAACTACCAATCCTGAATGTTCATGTGAGTCCAGTTTTTACAGATAAAAATGGTGAAATAGATAAATGTGTTACTCTTTGGATCTGAGGAGTTTAAATCCATTTTCTTGCTAACATCAATGGATTTTATGTAAAATTAAATTATTATGCTTTTTTTCCAAAAGGTCACAAGTGTAACTCTTATAATAAGAGGTCCATTAATTCATAAATGCTTAAGGAAAAGCCATAGTGAACTGCCTCATTGCCTCTACTTCTACTCCCTTGAGGGAATCAATGTGAATAGACTGATTTATATTCTCCCACAAGAATCTATGAACTCATACATATGTACATATATATCAATTTAATTTTGTGAATGTCTTTTAAAAAACATATTTGAAATGGATAACCAATGTGCCGTGCCAGGCTAGTTGCTTCAGTCATGTCCAGCTCTTTGCGACTCTCTGGACTGTAGCCTGCCAGGCTCCTCTGTTTATGGGATTCTCCAGGAAAGAATGGAGTGGGCTGCCATGCCCTCCTTCAGGGGATCTTCCACACGCAGGGATTGAGCCCACCTCTCTTATATGAAGGAGCACTGGCAGGCGGGTTCTTTACCACTGGTTGCCAGCTGGGAAGCCCCGGATAACCATCAAGGGTGTTCTGCATAGCACAGAGAACTCTGCTCAATGTTATGTGGCAGCCTGGCTGGGAGGGAAGTTTAGGGGAGAATGGATATATAGCTGAGTCCCTCTGCTATTCACCTAAAACTACCAAAACATTGTTAATTGATTGTACCCTAATATAAAATTAAAAGATTTAAAAAACAACCTCCCCCACCCCAAAACTTGGCCTTCCTAGAACTTGTGGTCTAATAATGGGGAGAGAGACAATGTACAGTAAAATTGAGTAAAATACATAGTAAGGAGAGAAATAAAGTAAGAGGTGGGGTTAGAAGTATTGATGGTTGCATTTTAGTGTAACTGGTGAGGACTTTAGCAGGAAGAGCATCATATTTGGGGAAAGGGAAGAATAAGTACCCAATCCCTGTGGTGGGAGTGTCCTTGCATGTTCAACTAACAACCAGGGGTAAAGTGACTGATTGAAGGATGGATTAGCAAGGATGGAGGTCAGAGCACTAATGGGGGACAGCCCCTGGTGGGCATTGAAAGTCCTTGTAAGGACTTTGGATTTTGCTCTGAAAGAGACTGAATGGTTTTGATCCAAGGAATAGCACGCCATGATTGACATTTAACAGGATCACTTTGGCTGCTGTGCTGAGAACAGATTAAAGGGTAACAAGCGTCTGAGAAGGGAGCCCTGTTGGAAGGCCGTTATAATCATCTAGGAAGGAGAGTCTGGAACAGGATGGTGGAAGTAGGTGTGGCAAGAAGTGACCGCATTCTGGATAGATTTTCAAGGTTGAGTTCCCAGATTTGCTCAGGGATCAGATATGGGTTGTAAAACAAAATGCAGAGTCAAAGATGGTACCAAGGCTTTTATCCTAAAAACTCATGGAAGAGTCACCATACATTCAATGAGACAGACTGCAAATTGAGCAGAATTTTTAAAAGCAAGAGGAGAAATTAAATTTTAAGGTATGTTTAAGTTTGCAGTGCTAATTAGGCATTATTTTAGTAGACATATGACATTCCATAAGGTAATTAATCTAACCATTGCTTTGTTGCTTCAGTTCAGGTTATTTCAGATTTTACAAGTATAAACATTATTGCAGTTTTTCAAGGCCAGATTCTTATTGGTCAAATCTCACCTTAAATGTCACCTGCTTAGAAGGTCCTTTCTTTATCACCCATTTCAAAGTTGCACATCATCACATCACTCTATTTAGTCTCTGCTGCTGCTGCTGCTGCTAAGTCGCTTCGGTCATGTCTGACTCTGTGCGACCCCATAGATGGCAGCCCACCAGGCTCCCCAGTCCCTGGGATTCTCAAGGCAAGAACACTGGAGTGGCTATTTAGTCTCTAGATAACATTTATCTTGTATACTTTTCCTTATATATTTATCATCCCTCTCTGTCCCTTGGAATGCAAGCTTTGTAAGACCAGAACCTTTGCCTATCTTTCATGATGGGCACAGAGTAGGTCCTCAATAAATGCTTGTTGAAAGAATCAACATTATGTATGTATGCAGAATGTCATGTACTGGCACTTTTGTTTTTATAGGCTAGATTTCCCAAAAGTGATATTGCTGTGTCAAATTGTTTTTTTATTTGTACCAATATTGGCAGATTAATTTCCTAAAAGGTTATATTATAACACTTCATTCTCCCACCAACAATTTAAGAAAGCAATCATTTCTCTGCATCAGTTGAAGTGTTAGGTGATTTTATCCTTTGATGTTTTGCTTCAGTATTGCTTTCTTATTTTTCAGTCTTTCTGGCTTCTAATGGCTCCAAATAGCGTGAGTAATTGTCATACAGTTAATGAATTCTTGTACAAGGCAGCAACAATTTGTTTAGGTCTCACTGAGATTATCTTAAAGAGAGTGTTCACTTTTAACCTCCAAGATTGTTTGATGTTGTGAGTTGAGGAGTTTATCAAGGATAGATTTAACTCTTCAGTCCTTTCCTCTTTAGGGCTTGGAAATTTGAAACCACTAAGAGAATAAGGTTTTTCCCTTTAAAATATCAAATGGTTTTTAAAAGAGAGATTTATGAAAAGAAGTTCTGTGAATCCATATTTTAAAATGCATGCATGTCGGACCATTCTAGGAGAGAGATGTGAATAATGGTATAATTAATGTAATAAATGTTGACTCCATGTTGAAAATAATTTATTTCTGCATAAAATCTATGAAGCTGTAAAGCCCTTCCAGCTGAAACTGATTATTTATATTTCCATTCAAGACAGGTAGATGCTGATTACCACCCCTTTGTCTGCTTCCCCTCCAGTGGTCCTGTCAGGATCTTCATCCACATCATTCGTCTGTGAGAAAGATTTTCTTTTGTTCCTTGACTGTCGTTTGCCCTTCATTATTTAGTTTGAATCTCTTGTTTTCATCCAGCTGTCGTATTTTCTTCCCACTCTCAGAGTCAGGATAATGTGAGAGTAACAAAATCTGAGACTCTGTATGTTCAGATGCCTCTCCTGCTCTGAACCTGCTGTCTGTGAAGTTAACCCAGCATCACAAGCTCATTTTTCCAGTTTTTCCAGCAAAAGCATGTTGGGTACAGGAATGTGTGCCTGTTAGACTTGTGGACTTGCAATGATAAGAACTCAGTACCCCTAAATCCCACGATCCAGCTAAAAAGAAAGTGTTATGTAAAAAAATCTTACTGACAAATTAAGTAACAGCATTTGTGAAGTGTCTACAAACCAGATACTCTGTAAAGTCTGCCTCCAGTCTCTTATGTGGTGGTGGTTTAGTCACTAAGTTGTGTCTGATTCTTGTGGCCCCGTGGACTATAGCCAGCCAGGCTCCTCTGTCCATGGGATTTCCCAGGCAAGACTACAGGAGTGAATTGACATTTCCTTCTCCAGGGGATCTTCCCAACCCAGGGATCAAGTGTCTGGCACTGCAGGCAGATTCTTTACCCCTGAGCCACCAGGGAAGCCCCACAATCTCTTATCCACAATTCCAAATCCCAAGCCTGCTAAGAACAGCAAGATTGGATCTGAACTTATCAGGTCAGGTAAGGTAAACCTGACCTGAAATGACTTGAGCCTATTTATAGTCTTTATTCCATTTTAAATGAATAGTCACACATTTCTCTGTAGAGATAGTAATGTGGACAGTTGGGACATACTGATCAGATTTTACTGAGGTGATAAGCAATATAAAGTTTGTATAACTTTGCCTGTCAAAATAGAAAATAATTGGAAGTTTGAAACTCAGAGGTTTGCAGTAAACATTTATAAGCCTATAGGTCAATCTATATGAATATTGATTGCATAAATAATTACACTCATAGATGTAAAAATATAGAGATCACATATCCAGCAACAGTATCACATCAGTAGTGAAGGAGGTAAATGGAATTAAGGTATGCTAAATTCTTTTCATGGATGAAGAGAGTGAAAAACAATGGTAATTTTGGGTAATACACACAAAATAGAAGAAGAATATATATTTCAAACTTACAGAAAAATTAAATATAAAATCCTTAACAAATCTCAAAACAAGGCAGAGAAGAGTAAAAAGAACATAGAACAAGGAAGGAAAATGTAAAACACACAGAAATATACATTGCATTTAATGGATCCAAACACTCTGTAGAAGTTAAAAAAAAAGAGATTAGAATGAAGATTAAAAAACAGGAAAGAAAGACTTATTTGGGATTTCTGCAAAAACTCAACACTCTACGCATAAAGGTATAATGAGACTGAAAATGAAGGGGGAAAAAATACACTGCTGGCAAACACTCACTAAAAGAATGCTAGTGTGGTCATATGAATAACCTACAGCAGAAGGTTTACTAGAGCTAAGGTCATTTCATAATACTAAAAAGTTTGATTCATCAGGAAGACATAACAATCTTATGCAGATCATAACACTTTCTCTAAATATATAAAGAAAAAAATAGAAATACAAGGAGATGTAGACAAATGTATAACACTAATCAGACAATTTTAATACACATCTTTTAGTAACTGATAGAATAATTAAATCAGACATCAGTTAGGATCTAGAGAATTTGAACAGTGTCATTAAAGAGTTGACATGAGTCCTTTTCATGGCAGAGTCCTGAGTGCAGGATGAAAGTGAAAGTCGCTCAGTCATGTCCAACTTTTTGCGACCCCATGGACTATATAGTCTGTGGAATTCTCGAGGCCAGAATACTGGAGTGGGCAGCCTCTCTCTTCTCCAGGGGATCTTTGCAACCCAAGGATGGAAGCCAGGTCTCCAGCATTGCAGGCATATTCTTTACCAGCTGAGCTATCAGGGAAGCCCAAAAAGTTGACATAGTAGTTATAAATAGAATATTAAGTTCACATGGCTGCAGAACATATATTCTTTTCAAGCACATGTAGAATATTTATAAAAAATGGTCACAAAGGAAGTTTGAATAAATTTCAATGTTTGAAATTGTATACAGTATTTGTTGTGACCCCAACACAATTAATAGACAATAACATATATTTGGATATTAAGAAACATATTTCTGAATATTCTTGGTTAAAGAAAAGATTAAAATGAATATTAGAATATATTTTAACTGAATAATAATAGGAAAGCACTACAATTTAAAATTGATGGGTATAGCTAAAACAGAGATTAGAAGGAAGTTCATTCCTATCAGTGTATATAGTAGAAGGTTAAAAAGCCTGAAAATTAAGAAGCTAAACATTAGAAAAAAGAATAGCAAAATAAATGCAAAGAAAGCAGAGAGGATAGCAGTAGAAATTAATTTTTTAAAACTGCAAGTATGTAATAGAATCAACAAAGCAAAACAATATTTCTCTGAAATAACTTTTTAAATAGATAAAGCATTCAGGACTGATTCCCCTTGCTCCTCTCCAACAAGAGGGAGATAAGACCCAATAATAATAATAAACTAATTATGTAAAGTAATGCTCAAAATTCTCCAAGCCAGGCTTCAGCAATACGTGAACCGTGAACTTCCTGATGTTCAAGCTGCTTTTAGAAAAGGCAGAAAACCAGAGATCAAATTGCCAACATCCGCTGGATCATGGAAAAAGCAAGAGAGTTCCAGAAAAACATTTATTTCTGCTTTATTGACTATGCCAAAGCCTTTGACTGTGTGGATCACAATAAACTGTGGAAAATTCTGAAAGAGATGGGAATACCAGACCACCTGACCTGCTTCTTGAGAAATCTGTATGCAGGTCAGGAAGCAACAGTTAGAACTGGACATGGGACAACAGACTGGTTCCAAATAGGAAAAGGAGTCCGTCAAGGCTCTATATTGTCACCCTGCTTATTTAACTTATATGCAGAGTACATCATGAGAAACGCTGGACTGGAAGAAACACAAGCTGGAATCAAGATTGCCGGGAGAAATATCAATAACCTCAGATATGCAGATGACACCACCCTTATGGCAGAAAGTGAAGAGGAACTCAAAAGCCTTTTGATGAAAGTGACAGTGGAGAGTGAAAAAGTTGGCTTAAAGCTCAACATTCAGAAAACGAAGATCATGGCATCTGGTCCCACCACTTCATGAGAAATAGATGGGGAAACAGTGGAAACAGTGTCAGACTTTATTTTTCTGGGCTCCAAAATCACTGCAGATGGTTACTGCAGCCATGAAATTAAAAGACGCTTACTCCTTGGAAGGAAAGTTATGACCAACCTAGATAGCATATTCAAAAGCAGAGACATTACTTTGCCAACAAAGGTCCATCTAGTCAAGGCTATGGTTCTTCCTGTGGTCATGTATGGATGTGAGAGTTGGACTGTGAAGAAGGCTGAGCACCGAAAAATTGATGCTTTTGAACTGTGATGTTGGAGAAGACTCTTGAGAGTCCCTTGGACTGCAAGGAGATCCAAGCAGTCCATTCTGAAGGAGATCAGCCCTGGGATTTCTTTGGAAGGAATGATGCTAAAGCTGAAACTCCAGTGCTTTGGCCACCTCATGTGAAGAGTTGACTCATTGGAAAAGACTCTGATGCTGGGAGGGATTGGGGGCAGGAGGAGAAGGGGACGACAGAGGATGAGATGGCTGGATGGCATCACTGACTCGATGGATGTCTGAGTGAACTCTGGGAGTTGGTGATGGACAGGTAGGCCTGGCGTGCTGCAATGCATGGGGTCGCAAAGAGTCGGACACGATTGAGAGACTGAACTGAACTGAATTATAATAAACTAATAATCATGAAAACATAATACGAAATCATGAAAGCATCATACTACTTTCAATCCAAAATATATATAAGAACTTCTACATAAATTCTAAATTAAATACTATTAACAAATGGAATCCAGCATTATTTATTTAAAAAATATAATGCAATTATAATCAAGCTGAATTTATCTTTCTAAAGTCACATTGTTTATCTTTAAATCAGTGTAATTGATCACATTTAACAATATGGTTAAAATAAATCAATAGATTAGGAGAAAATCTGATAAAGCTTACCATCCAATCAGGATAAAAATTCCTAGTAAACTAAGAACAGTAGTTATGTTCTTCATATGATAAAAGGTATTTGCAAAAATCACAACAGATGTCATGCTTAATGGTGAAACCTTGAATTTTTTTCTTTGATATTAGAAGCAATGTAAGCAGTTCCAATATTACAACTTCTGCTTAACACTGCATCTGGTATCTTGATCAGTACATTAAGGCAAGAAAAAAAAAGACACAAGCATTAGAAATAAATAACCTCCATCATTAAGAGTTATTTAATCACATATGTAGATAATCCAAAGTAATTTACATATAAATTATTAGATTTACATATAAATTATTAGATTTACATATAAATATTAATTACAACAAATTATTATCTAATTTATAATATAATTTATATTATATATAATTTATAATTTACAAATATATAATATATAAATTACATATAAATTATTACATATTAATTTACATATAAATTATTATTATAAAAAGTTCAAGATTATATCTAATTTACTGAATACAAAAATCAATGTACAAAAACTGACTTCATTCTGTTTACCAACATTAAACATTGTGAAAATACAATTTTCACGTCATTTAGGACAGTTTTGAAAAAAATGAAGTACTTAGAATGAAATCTACAAAGAGATATACCAAATTCCTGTAGAGATAATTGTGGAACATTACTGAAAAAATTTAATGAAGAGCTAAATAAATGGAGGAAAATACCATAAGCATGGATTGGAATACTATGTCAGAAAATATGAATTATCACCGAAGTGTCTTATAGATTGAGTGAAATTTCAATCAAAATCCTAATAGTTTTTATATGTATATACATATATGTGTAACTTGACAAGAGAATTATAATATATATGGAAATACAAATGAATATTGTTCAACAATAAAACGGGATGAAGTACTAAGGTATCTACATCATGAATGAACCATAAAGACATTTTGCTAAGTGAAAGAAAGCAGACGTGAAAGGCTGTGTATTGTATGATAGCACTTCTATGAAGTGTTCCGAATAAATAATTCTATATGTAGATAAGGAAAGTAGGTTATTTTGTCTAGGGTTAGGATATTTGATTGAAAATGGAAAATGCTGATAAGTATGGACTTTCCTTTGGGGTGAAGAAAATGTTTTTAAAATTGGTTTTAGTGATGATTATACAACTCTGGGAATGTATTAAAGCCATTGACTTGTACATTTTAAATGAGCAAATTACAGTGAGTAAATTGAATTTACATAATACAGTAATATTTAAAAATCTCCAAACTATATAGTATTTAGAAAGGCATGCTTAGGTAGTAAAATGATAAAGAAAATCGAGGAAGTGAATAAGATAAAACTCAGGAGAGTGTTTTTTTTTCCTATGGGAGAGAAGGAATTAGGTTAGAAATAGAGCAGAAGGAAGCGGGTGACTCTGGAGTGCTGTTTTTGTCTGTTGCTTTACCCAGGTTATGGTTACACATGCCTTTATTTTACATTAGGTTTTAAATATCTGTATCTGTATTTGTGTTATGCTTCACAATAAAAATGTAACAGGATGTAAACAGTTTTATATAAAGGCATAAATAGGAAAGATGATATGGTTAGAAATACGGTAAACCTATCAAGTAGTCGGTAATGAAGACACACCTGACTAGGAATGAAGGCTGGGTCTGTCTGTCAATTCTCCTCTAGATGCTCCTCCTTTTGGCTCTTGGTTAGTTTGGGGTCAAGTTCTGTATCCCTAGAACGTTAAGAGGAGACTGTTACCTAAGACAACGCAGTGCTCATACGTTTGTTTTCTTTTGTGTTCTTCATACTTTCTTATAAGAGTAACGTAAGTAAGCAGAGTGTAAGGATGACGTAGCAATGATGATGGCGATGAGGACCGTGAGGGTGGTGATGATATAATGGATAGCCTTCATTCTGACATTCCCTAAGACAGTGTACTTCATCTCAGGTAGTCTTCAAAACAATCATGGAAAGTAGTTAGTAATTTTCTTACTGATTTTCTTTTCCTATATAAGAAACAGGAATGGAAGTTTCAAATGAAACACATGCAAGGTCACCCATTTGGAAAATGAACGAGCAGTGATTGAAATTCGATATATTTCCTGAATCGGTTATTTTGTCTCTACCTTTTGAATAATAAGTTTAGTATGACTACATCATACCATCTCATACTGATTTTTGTTCCTTTTCCATCATTTGAGAGAGACAGGGAAGGCAGTACTAATTCCAATCTATGAGAAAGAAAAGGATTCTTAGAGGCATCAAAGCATGCTTAAATTGTGACAGGTGACACTGAAATCCAGAGTCCAAAGGTCTCCAGATTTGCCTGACATGTCATGAGGTCTCATTGGTAATTAGGTACCTGGGGCATGTTTCTATTACTCTTTTTTTTCTTAACTGTGTAATTATTGAGGAAACATCAATCTCACGTGTGCATTTCTTCCCGAGTCACTTGCTGCTGCTGCTAAGTCGCTTCAGTTGTGTCCGACTCTGTGCGACCCCATGAACGGCAGCCCACCAGGCTCCCCCATCCCTGGGATTCTCTAGGCAAGAATACTGGAGTGGGTTGCCATTTCCTTCTCCAATGCATGAAAGTGAAAAGTCAAAGTGAAGTCACTCAGTCGAGTCCGAGTCACTTGAGAATGCTGTAATTAGGTTGAATTGTTTAGCCATAGCATGTTCTCAGTGGAGCTTCTACACTTCAAATCAAATTTCTCTGCTTCTTTGAAGAGCCTTTTCCTACCTCCTTCCCTTAGCCTTTGCAGAAAGAGCAAAGCCTGGACCACATCCTCTGAAGATATTTCCCCCAGTAGTCTCTTCTGCCCTCCCACACAAATCCTGGGACCTCATTAACACCTTGTATAGGAGCTCATTCATTTCTTCCCCTCTAACCACAGGGAACTCCTCTCCAGCCAAATAACAGAATGCACTGACAGTTGTTTCTTTGGCAGCTTGACATAGTTTTGCATCTCCTGCTTGTTCACACTCCTTAAGAACAATGTGAGTTAATGACAGCATAGGGTCCTGGTTTTTCTGCTTTCCTTCACAACATGAAAGAACTGAAAAGAAACTTATTTTTAAGAATTGTTTCTTCTTTTTCCAAAGAGAAAATGCAGGCTCAGATGGAAATGTCCTGCTTAAAGTGAGTTGCTGCTGCTGCTAAGTTGCTTCAGTTGTGTCCGACTCTGTGCGACCCCATAGACAGCAGCCCACCAGGCTCCCCCTTCCCTGGGATTCTCCAGGCAAGAACACTGGAGTGGGTTGCCATGTCCTTCTCCAATGCATGAAAGTGAAAAGTGAAAGTGAAGTTGCCCAGTCCTGTCTGACTCTTAGCAACCCCATGGACTGCAGCCTACCAGGCTTATTCATCCATGGGATTTTCCAGGAAAGAGTACTGGAGTGGGGTGCCATTGCCTTCTCTGTAAAGTGAGTTAGTGACTGAGAAAGGGTTAGAAACCAGATCTAACTCTTAGGTCTGTATTCTTTCTGTAATTCAGGGTTGCATACATTTTTGAGATCAATTATATCTTGGTGCTTTTGTTATTTAGATAACAGGGGTTCCAATTACAAAAGGAGCATGATGGTAGGAATATCTTGAGATGGTATGAATGTCTCTCAATTCAGGAATAGCTCAGATTGCTAAAATTCAAGGAAGCTGAAAATGTTAATGATAAAATATGAGTACAAGATGATAGAAAACAGGAAAGAATGGATTGAGAAGAATAGTACTCAGGATTGTGATACACAATTATGGTTAACACCATTTAAGACTTGAACGTGGGAATACTATTAATCATTATGACAAATAATGTCATTTAGGGCAAGAATCGGAGAAGGCAATGGCACCCCACTCCAGTACTCTTGCCTGGAAATTCCCATAGATGGAGGAGCCTGGTGGGCTGCAGTCCACGGGGTCGCTGCCAGTCGGATACGACTGAGTGACTTCACTTTCACTTCTCACTTTCATGCATTGGAGAAAGAAAGGGCAACCCACTCCAGTTTTCTTGCCTGGAGAATCCCAGGGAGGGGGGAGCCTGGTGGGCTGCCGTCTATGGGGTCGCACAGAGTCGGACACGACTGAAGCGACTTAGCAGCAGCAGCAGCAGCAGGGCAAGAATATTCAAAACATATCTCTTAACCCAAATGTGAAAAAGTCTGATTGCATGGGTTCAGACTACATGCGTAGTCTGATTTGGTTGGTGGAAAAGAATATGAACATGAAATGAGAAGGCATGGGTTGTAATTCTAACCCCAGATGTGTTTAGCAGAGATATTTCATCGCACTGATAAAATGAGAAAAAAATACATTACATCCATAGTTACTCAATTTTTTGGTACCTAAGAATCACCTAGGGGATTAGTAAAATGCAGATTCTAGGGGCCCATTTCCAGAGTTTCTGATTCAGTGATTTGGGAGAGGGCTGTGGAGTGTGTATTGCATCAAATTCCTGAGACGTTTCTAATGAAAGCACTTCTAGGACCATGCCTGAGAAAATGAAAATATACTGGGAATAAGGACGCATCAAAGATTTAACAATTTTTTAGCATTTGCTTCCCACCAGCAGAAACCTAAAATCTAGCTGAAATTCTCTGCCATTTAATAGCACTTTCAGAACATTACCTGTTTGCTGCCTTGGGTCATAATGCCATATGTTCAATTTATGTATCAAATTTATGGGCTTGTGTGGAGGCCAATGCTATCTAGCAGGAGGGAGCATGAGTCTGAATTCCAAGGCAAAGTATTAGCCTGTTTGACCACAACTTTGTTTCCTTTGATTCCCCAAGTAGATGTTATAGGTCTCTACTGCTTTCCAAATAGTTGAACAAGGAGAGGCTCTTCCAATTTTTTAATTAAGCAAGCTTTGACCTTCAAGGCTATAATTGCTCTTGACATCTAACTTATTGCTTAATTAAAACACAGTGAGATACAAGACCTCTCTTCTGGAAAGAGAGTCATGGTTATTTCTATTTTATTAAAGTCCCTCTTTTATCTGAAAGGTATGGGCTGAGGTGATCATAGGATAATGTCCCATTTCAGAGAGAAAGGATCCAGCAGGCTTCAACCTGAAGTGAGTCATATCTTTCTGAAACAACTAGAGCTTATGAAATTATTAGGCAGAAAGAAAAAAAAAAGAAAAACTAAATCATTTTGTTGTGTTATGTCAGTAGAAGAAACAATGAGAAATTAAGAATGATGGCATTTCCTTGAGTAACTGAATAGCAATAATTATTTTACCTGTTTTAAAAACAAATACAAAATGATACCAGTTTTCTTTCTTTATATGCCTTTTTTTCGCATGGCTTTTTAAGTGCCTTTGCATCTGCAGGAAGAAATATTCCATAAAGCTTTTTTTCTTGTTTTACAAAGTCATTGAGGGTTTTAAATGATAATGTGTTTAAAAATTAGAAAGCCAGCATCTTTTCCCTCCTCTATTTTCAGAAGAAAGACTTGTGAGAAAGAATGAGGGCAACAGAAAAAGGAAATTGTTAAGTATGGAGTTATGGATGATTTCTGTAAGTCATCCTGGTAACTTGAAAAATGTTTAGAAGAACTAGTACTGCATCATTTAGCCTATTGGGTGTTACGGTGAGTTAATTAGACAACAGAGATCAGATCTGCTAAAGAATTGTCAGCCTTCTAGCTTAACTGGCTTGAATGATTAGGCATAAAGTTTATAGTGATAAGATCATGGGTCCTCACATGTTGGAATGTGAAAGGGTCTTAGAGATCAATGATTCCAGTTCCTTCAGACATGGAATCCGAGGTAGAGGAAAGAACACAGCAGGACAGTAGGTAGGAGACAGAATCAGAAGAATTCAACCCTTTCTGACTCACTTTTCTTAATCCAGTGCCATCGTTGTAGGAATGAGATGCAGTCTAAACGGCCACAGTAGATAACCGCGCTTGGGTTTCTCTGTTGGGAAAAAGAAGCAAAGCTAGTTTGTTCCTAGAAGATGAACACATACTGTCAATATATCTTTTAAATTCAAGTTGTTCCTAGAAGATGAACACATACTGTCAATATATCTTTTAAATTCAAGTGTGCTTCTGTGTGTTTGAGTGAACCCTGGGAGGTGATGAAGGACAGGGAAGCCTGGTGTGCTGCAGTCCATGGAGTTGCAGAGTTGAACACGACTGAGCGACTAAACAGCTGTGTGTGTATCTATATAGATTTATAGTGTTTGTATCATTTTTTTTCCACTTCACATTGTTCCCTAAGAATTTTCCCAATGTCATGAATACTCTTTGGAAAAAAATGATTTGGTAGGATTACATCCCATTTTATCACAAGGGAATAGCATATTCTTCACTCATTGGTTAATTTTTAAATAACATTTATAGTTTTTAAAATACCGATGGACACTTTTTATAGAAATCTTTGACTGAATTACTGAATATTTTCCTTTGGTTAAATTCCTAGACTCAGAATATCTGGGTCAAAGGGCAGACTCTTTTGTCTGTTTGCTTGCTTGATTTTTAAAATTAATTTTTATTGAGATACAGGTGCTTTACAATAGGTCACTAACCTCTGGGATATAATGCCTGATGATCTGAGGTGAAGCTGATATATGAATAATAGAAATAAAGTACATGATAAATGTAATGCACTTAAATTATCCTGAAACCACCACCCCTACACAGTCCATGAAAATGGTCTCCTTGCAACTGGCTCCTGGTCCACAAAGCTTGGGGATCACTGTACAGCAAAGTGAATCGGTTATGCAAAAACATATATTCCCTCTTTTTAGATTTCCTTCCCATTTAGGACACCACAGAGCACTGAGTAGAGTTTTCTTTTCTATACAATAGGTTCTGATTAATTACCTGTTTTATACATGGTGGTGTATATATGTCAATCCCAACCTCCCAGTTCATCTCACCCTTTCCTTCCTCCCTTGATATCCATGTGTTTGTTTTCTACATGTGGCTCTTGCCTTCTGCTGTGCAAATAAGTTCATCTTTACCATTTTTCTGGATATTACATATAAGTGATATTATATGATATTTGTTTTTCTCTTTTTGACTTACTTCACTATGACAGTTTCTGGTTCTGTCCGCATTTCTGCAGATGACACTGTTTCATTTCTTTTTATGCCTGAGCAATAATTCACTTTCTATATGTGCTGCATCCTCTTTGTCTGTTCCTCTGTTGTGGACATTTAGGTTGCTTCTATGCCCCGGCTATTGTAAATAGTGCTACTGTGAACATTGGGTTGTATGTATCTTTTTGAAAAGACCATTTTGGGGCTTCTGACACATCTTGCCTTGGGAGTCTTCAAAGGAGGCTAATAAACAGGGCCCTTCTTTCCTGTTTAGATCATAAACAAAGTGAGAATTAAGACAAAGAATAAGGCATATGGAAATAAAAATGTCACACAATTGTTAAAACTGTATCAGAGGATATATCTTAGCTTAAGAGCCCAGTGGACTTCCTAACTAAGCCCCATGGTCAAACTTACAGCATGCAGAAGAGGATAGATACCTGCTTCCTACAGGCAGTGCACTCACTGAGAGAAGAAATGGGAGCTGTTGAAGGCAGCATGCATATTTCCTTTCCCCAAATTACTGCTTGTGTAAATTACTCCACTCGCTTTTGGTGCAGCCAGAAAATGAGCAGAGATATCTGGGAGTATCTTGAATATTGAAATTCCCTCAAGAATCGAAGAAGCATTCCTTCCCCTAAATACTCAGCATATTACTCCTCCATCCAACATCTCCTGACTCTGCTAAGTGCCAGGTGCCCTACAGAACACTGAAGGGAACTAGATGAATTAAGACACACTGTGTGCTCTGAGGTGACTTTAGTTGATATTTCTCAAAGACCTTTCACATAGCCAGTTTGATGGGGTTTCTATGTGCAGTGCCCTGTGAGATAAGAGAGCACTCCATCTTAGGACTTGGGCATCTAGCCTACTAGGAGCAGAGAAAACCACTGGCTAGAATTTTATTGATCACCCATTCCCTCAGAGCAGGATGACAACCTGAGAAATTAATTTTGCTTCGAGACAAAGGATGCTGTTCAAAGGATATAATAGTACTTGGTCTGTCCAGGTAGTAATGGTGGTAATAATAGCAGGAGTTATTATGTATTGAACAGTTACTAGATGTCAGCCTCTCTGCAAAGCCCTTCGGGATGATTTCTCCTTGAATACTATTCATAACTCTAGGAATCAGGTGCCAAACTGAGGCTAAGGGAGGTTGTTAGTAGTAAGTCCAAGGGTATCAGTTACTGGGGGGTAGATTCAAAGTCAAGTGTTTTTAACACCAGGGCTTGAACTTTTAACTATTACATTTCAGATAGAGGAGAAGAACAAGTGATTCCTCAGATGTATAGAGCAGTCAGGAAATCTTGGGAGAAACAGTAGTTCGCAGGTTCAGAGAGATGATCAGTGAGCACCTGGGAAATCTCTTAGCAGGTTCCATGGCTCACGTTGAAGACAGAAAGGGAAAGAAAGAAAAAAATCAGGTCACAACCCTAAGAGTGCTCTGTGGGTACCAGAAGCAGAATTTTCAGGAAGAGTGGCTGTGATGCAGACTGTAAATGAAGCAGAAGTTTAGTTCTTAAAAACAGAGGTCTAAAATTTGAGAATGTACAGTGCTCCTCTTGTATTTGTCAGGGAGGAAGACCTATTCCTCTGTTTTCTTAGGTTCAAGAGTTGGGGGTGGGAGGGTGAGAGTTAAACAAACAAACAAAACAGAGTAACAGGAGAAAAAGCGTGTAAGTTTTATTTATGTTTATTTGCACTGATGTTCACAGAAAATAAGTGAAACTCAAAGAGGCTTAGACTTGAGGGCTTATAAATCCTTTTAGCAAAAGAGAAGGGATATGGGCCTCAGAGACTGGTGCATTGTGGAGAAGTATAGGGATGAAACTAACGGACGACAACAGTTGTTTTAGTGAGGTCTGTTTGTACAGACTTATCTCAGGCTGACTCTTTGCCTCCAGTAATGTGTCACCCTCTTCTTCTTGGTATGGGGGAGGGGTATACTGTCACAAGGAAAATTTATGCCATCTGCATAAAAAGAGATTTATGCTTTACCTTTAGGCAGAAGAGGATGAGGGCAGAGAACTCTTTCTGCATCTGTTGATTCTCAGTTACATTCAGGTCAAAGTATTCCTTAGGTCAAAGTGGCATATTTTAGGGTAGTATATCCTGATCCCTTTTTCTGTGTGTCCTCTTCTAATAAATCTAATAAAGTAGGATTGATGCTTTATGATTGTCAATCATAAATGGAGTTATCAGTCCACTCTTTCCAAGGCAGAGGGTATGTCCTTGGAATAGAATTCTCTGAAATGGGTAATTGGCTGAGATGAGTGCATCAGTCTGGGTCCTCTGTGAAACAGGCACCAAGATGGGACTGAATGTGCAAGGATTTTATTTTAGGGACAATACTTGTGTAAAAGAAAAGAGGGAATGAATCAGGAAGGTTGAGAGAGTTGCAGTGCCATGAGACAATGTGAAAGAGAGATAGAAGGTGGAATTAATCATCATGAACTGCCATGCAATCTATGAAAGGTTCAGCCAAGACATCAGAGAGTCTCAAGGTGATGCAGGACATCAGTGGTGTCTGTCTCCTAGGATGGATCTGTCTTAGGGGCCCCTCTGGACCTAGTCATTAGCTGGCAGCCAGAGGTAGTCATGGTGTCTGGGCCAGTGTAGGGATGATTTCAAAGTTTATCAGTTGGGATCCTAGGTCACCCTCCCTTTAGTGACAAAGGTCTGGTAGTCAAAGCTATGATTTTTTCCAGTAGTCAGTACAGTCCAGATTTTAGTGACAGTCACTCAGTCATGTCTGACTTTTTGTTGACCCCATGGACTACACAGTCCATGGAATTCTCCAGGCCAGAATACTAGAATGGGTAGCCATTCCCTTCTTCAGGGGATCTTCCCAACCAGGGATTGAACCCAGGTCTCCCACATTGCAGGTAGATTCTTTACCAGCTGAGCCACCAGGGAAGGCCACAGATGTGAGGGTTGGACCATAAAGAAGGCTGAGCACTGCAGAATGGATGCCTTTGAACTGTGTTGCTGGAGAAGACTCCTGAGGGTCCTTTGGACTGCAGGGAGATCAAACAAGTCAATCCTAAAGGAAATCAACCCTGAATATTCATTGGAAGGACTGATACTGAAGCTCCAAAACTTTGGCTACCTGATGTGAAGAGCTGACTCATTGAAAAAGATGCTGATGCTGGGAAAGATTGAAGGCAGGAGGAGGAGAGGGCAACAGAGGATGAGATGGTTGGATGGCATCACTGCCTCAATGGACATGAGTTTGAGCAAACTCTGGGAGATGGTGAAGGACAGGGAAGCCTGGCATGCTGCAGTCCGTGGGGTCACAAAGAGGTGGACATGACTGAGTGACTGAACAACAACTATAGGAGGTGATCAAGGAACATTCTCAGGACTGTGCAAGGATATATCAGAGCATGCTTCAATAGCATATAGCTGAGAAACTGAGACAGCGAGATTGATGAATTTCCTCCAGATGAATGCTGACTCTGAGATAGAAACTGAGGTTGCCTGGGTGTGAAGTTCCTCTCCCTCAGGAAGTACTCAGTATAAAGTTCTGCTGGAGAAGTTTTCTCAAACTTGAATGTGCATCAGAATCCCCTGGAGCCTTGTTAAAACAGTGAATGCTTGGAACCATCCCCACAGTTTCTGAGTCTAGAGATCAAAGCAGGGCCTGGGAATTTGCATTTCTAACAGATTCCCAGGTGAAGCTGATACTGCCAGTGAGGGAAATAAGCTTCGAGAACCTCTATACTCAGTATTTTATGTTTTTTGGTTCTCTGCGTGCACACACACACACGTGTGTGTGTGTGTGTGATTAGAGGTAGGGGGCAGGGGAAAATGTCTTATTTATTTTATAAACTCCCCCTCGCACAGTTGAAACACTGTGCCGAAGCTGTCATATGTATGTAATAAATATTTGTGAAATTGAATTGCCTTTACTTGAGAAAAATTTTATGAAATACTCAATTTCATGAAAATAGACTCATCTTTTCTGAGGAAAAACATTGGAACTGACTCATATTTCTGCCAGAAAGGACTTCTTCTTGGGAGAAACAGAAGGTGCCTTGTCTGTTTCCCTATCCCTGTGGCATTTAACACCTCTCCTGCTGCTGCTGCTGCTAAGTCGCTTCAGTCGTGTCCGACTCTGTGCGACCCCAGAGACAGCAGCCCACCAGGCTCTGCCATCCCTGGGATTCTCCAGGCAAGAACACTGGAGTGGGTTGCCATTTCCTTCTCCAATGCAGGAAAGTGAAAAGTGAAAGTGAAGTCACTCAGTCATGTCCAACTCTTAGCGACCCCATGGACTGCAGCCTACCAGGCTCCTCCATCAATGGGATTTTCCAGGCAAGAGTACTGGAGTGGGGTGCCATTGCCTTCTCCAAACACCTCTCCTACTTCAACCATATTCACTGAAGACAGGGAACACAAGAGGGCAGAAGCAGGGTGGCAAAGTCAATGTGATGTCTAGTTTGTGGATGGTTCTATTTTACTTGTGCACGCGTGCGCGTGCACACACACACACACATATACTCACAAACACATATGCATGTGTGCTCAGTTGTGTCTGACTCTTTGTGACCCTTTGGACTATAGCCCACCAGGCTCCTCTGTCCATGGGATTTTTCAAGCAAAAATACTAGATTGGGTTGCCATTTCCTCCTCCAGGGTATCTTCTTGAACCAGGGCTCGAACCCATGTCTCCTGTGTCTCCTGCCTTGCAGGTGAATTCTTTATGTGCTGAGCAATCAGGAAAGCCCATGTATACATATGCATAAATATATATTAAATAAATATATATGTAAATAAACACATAAATAAAACATATGTATATACGTATGTGTATATATAAAAGACTATGTAATACAGAATAGAGTATTATAAATAAATATACATTAGAATTTATTTATCTTTTATGCATGCAACAGCAAGTACAAGGGAAGATGTGGTGGCTGCTAGTTTTCCCATCTGATGATAACTAAGAATTCATTTCCTTCCCTGGGGCTGCTGGGTTTGTTACTTTGTATAATCAGATGGGACCTGATGCCATGATCTTAGCTTTCTGAATGATGAGAAGAGCTGACTCATTTGAAAAGACCCTGATGCCAGGAAAGATTGAAGGTAGGAGGAGAAGGGGACGACAGAGAATGAGATGGCTGGATGGCATCACCGACTCGATGGACATGGGTTTGGGTGGACTCCGGGAGTTGGTGATAGACAGGGAGGCCTGGCGTGCTGCGGTTCATGGGTTTGCAAAGAGTTGGACGTGACTGAGAGACTGAACTGAACTGAACTGATAGTCAGATGGTAAGCAAAAGTTCCTGAAAAGACTTAATCTTTGATGCAGCTACTGCCTGGTGAGGCCCTGACCTGCCCAGTCCTGTCTGCAGTAGTCCTGAATATTAAGATATTGTGTGCCTGGCACTGAGCTAAGAGCTGCACATGCATGTTTTACTTATTAATCACACACAAAAAAACTATATCATGTCGGTCTTATTCTTATTCCCATGTCACCAGTTAAAAGAATGGAGCAGAGAGTGAATAGAATGGTCTGCATTTGGGGCTGGCAAATGCTGGATCCATGATTTGAACCATGTTCTATTTAGCTACAGTATCTTTTCACTCAACCACAACTTCCCTTGTGCTGATCGGCTTGCAAGGATCACTCAACCCTCCCCATACACAGCAATGAGATAACTGAGCAGAAAGAAAGCAGGTGATTTTCTTTATGTCATATAGTTAATTAACAACAGAATCAGAACTAGAACAAAGGTTTCCGTGTTTCCTGAGTCAATGTCAATGACTTTCCTAGTTGCTATGCCTAAGCATCATTATTCCTCTCTCTGTTTGGTTTTTCTCCATGACAACTGGGTGTCTTTTAGTTGTCCCTCTCATGACTCAATGCTAACATAATTTCTGTCCCACCTCTGCTTACTTAGGCTTAAAGTCCATTTTCATTCTCTCCCATTCTTATTATCCCAGGAGGCCCTAGGATCTCCTTCAGTTATACACATATTAATTTCTCCACAAGCCATTTACCTAGATATTAGGTCTGATTTAGGGTGACTTTAGGGTGAAGGATAACACCACCACCTCGCCTGTCTCATTGCTGAGGGAATGATGCTCTGAATATCATGACCGATCATTTGCTCATGCCTCTTCATTATATATAATTACCAAGGAACCTAAAAAGGAACTTGTCGGGACTTTCATCACATGGACAAGCCAATGACAGGATGAGTCAGACAATGATTGCAATCAGTATGCTTGCTCATCTCCTTCAGACCTGGAGAAAAGCAGGGCCAGCTAGCTATAGGGCCTTTGTAATCACATCTTCCAAGGCAAAGAAACTACCCAAGTGAGAAGAAACTGCTTTTCCATTGCCTCCTGGAAACACTGTGTCATCACTTTTCACTGGTGTCCTGTGAAAGTTAGGATGCCACCTCCGTTTTGTGTTACTAGGGAGGGTGCTACAAATAATTATGATGTTGATATTAATAATCAGCAATATTGTGAATGCAATACTAATTTGGCCAGTAAGAAGGAAAAGAAAGAATTCCAATCAAGGTTGAGGACTTATTTACCTCATTTCCCACCAAACTCAAATAAAAACAAATGCCTTCCATGTCCTCTTAGATTCTTTTATTGGGTTTAAATTATTCCAACTAGTTATTCACATGTTCTCTCTTACTATTTGTCATAGAGGTTCTGGGTCTTATTACCCAAAGTGTGGGCACTGTTGATCCTCTGGAGTGGTGGTTTCCAAATTCTGGTACAAGAGTGGATGCTTGCATGATGTTTATACTATTGCATGGAAAAATGAATAAATAAATCTATACAGGGTACAGATTGCAAAGGTTGTTACTCCCTAATCTCCTTCATGGGACCTCCACTGGCTCTTGGCTGCTTCCTCATCACAGTATTTCCATCCGCAGGAACAGTGTAGCACACAACAGGCTTTTAATACATATCCTTTCAGTAAATGAATGAATGCATTGTCTTGTTTAGGGAAGAGTTTTTTCTCTTCTGTGATTCTGTCCTTTTTGGTGCTAAAATATCTTTTTCAAAAGAAAATAATATTAATAAATAGAAAATATTTTTGATGCCCTTACATGGCAAAACTAAAAGCTAAGGATCCTGTCTTGGTCATTTAAATTTGATTTTTTAAATTTCACTGGGTTGGGTATATAACAACCTGGAAATCACTGGTGTAATGTATTTCTTAATGTTACAATGGAGGAATTACTGTCCAGAGAGAGGAAATAACTTGCCTGAAACCCCAGTAACTAGATTTTTATCTGTCTACCCATCCCCCCTTTTGTTATACAGAATTATAGATTGACTCTTTCTCTCCTTCCTTTCTCCCTTCTGTTAATTTTTTTAGTCTTGTGTTTTCATAGATTATTGTGGTCTCTACAAATTGTAAGCTCTTTGAAAATGTGGGTCATGCTATATTCTTATTTCATAGAGTTAAAAACACCCTTTGTTTAGGATGGTACTATCTGTGATATGGGACTTTGGCCTTGAAGATTAAGCTTTGTGGATACAAATAAAAGCAAGGAGCTCTTTTCCTTTCCTTTTTGGATATTAATCCCTTTTCTGACATATGGTTTGCTAATTTTTCCCCATTCTGTAGATTTTCTTTTCTTTCTATTAGTTATTTCTTTTGCTATGCAGAAGCTTTTGAGTTTGATATGGTCGTGCTGGTTGACTGTTGCTTTTGTTGTATAGTTGGTTTCCTGTCCAGGAAATATTTCCCAAGACTAATATGGCAAAGATGAGGGATGAGTTCCATCGCTATGCTTTATTCTGACAGTTTTATGGTATCAGGTTTTATGTTTAAGCCTTTGATGCATTTTAAATTAATTTTTATGAGTTGTGTGAGATAGGAGTTCAGTTTCACTTTTCTGCAAGTGTTTCTCCACTGCTTTCTAGCACTATCTTTTCTTCATTGGGTATTCTTGGCTCCCTTGTCAAATATTAATTGACCATATATGCTGAGACTTAATTTTTGGCTTTCTATTCTGCTTCATTTTCATATTTCCCTGATGCTGGGAAAGATTGAGGGCAGGAGAAGGGGACGACAGAGGATAAGATGGTTGGATGGCATCACTGACTCAGTAGACATGGGTTTGGGTGGACTCCAGGAGTTTGTGATGGACAGGGAGGCCTGGCATGTTGCAATTCATGGGGTTGCAAAGAGTCAGACATGACTGAGCAACTGAACTGAACTGATTCTGCTTCACTGGTCCATATGTTTGTTTTTCTGCTAGTACCGTACTGTTTTTTATTGCTATGGCTTTGTAGTATGATGTAAAAATCAGGAAGCAACAGGCAGATGCAAATATGCTCAACATCAAAAAATCAGAGGAAAACATTAAAACTTCAGTGAACTATCACCTCACATCTGTTGAAATGGTTATCAAGTAGACGAGACATCAGGTGCTGGTGACGATGTAATGAAAAGTGAATTCATACACTTTTGGTGGGAATGTAAATTTTTCCAACTATTATGGAAAACAATATGGGGTTTTCTCAAAAAATTAAAAATAAGTTGTTGTTCAGTTGCTAAGTCATGTCCATTGGATAGTCTTTGCTACCCCTGATTTCTATTACAATTGACTGACTTGATCTTCTTGCAGTTCAGGGAATTTCAAGAGTCTTCTCCAGCAGCACAATTAGAAAGTATCAATTCTTTGGTGCTCAGCCTTCTTAATGGTCCAACTCTCCCATCTATACATGATTACTGGAAAAACCATAGCTTTGACTATGTGGACCCTGAGGTCTACCCTACAATCTGGCAGTTCTGTTCTAGGATAATATTCCCAGAAGAAATGGAAACATGATTTTGAAGATACATATATATATGTATATGTATACTCGCATGTTTATTGCAGTGCCATTTACAATAGCCAAGTTATGGGAACAACACAAATAATCATCAGTGGATAAATGGATAAAAAAGATGTTGTACATACATAATAGAATATTATCCAGATGTGATAAAGGAGGATATCTTCTCATCTGCAGTGACGTGGATGGACCTTGAGCACCTCATGTTAAATGAGATTAAGTCAGACAGAGAAAGACAAATGCAGTATGATATCACCTGAATGTTTAACTTAAAATCTCATAAAAAAGAGTAAAATGGTTGCCAGGGGATGGGCAGTAGGGGAAAGATTGATGGTGTTTAAAGGTACAAACCTGCAATTAGTAGTAAATCAGACAGTGAGATCTAACGCACAATATAGTGAACATAGGCAACACTATTATACTACAATTTTGTAATGTGATACAAATCACCATGACAGTGATATATAAACATATATTCATATGAAATTTTCAAAATAATACAGTGTACACCTTGTTGTTGCTTGGTCACACAATTGTGTCCGACTTTGCGAACCCACCAACTGCAGCATACTAGGCTTCTCTGTCCTTCACCATCTCCCAGAGCTTACTCAACCTCAAGTCCATTGAGTCGGTGGTGCCACCCAAACAACTCATCCTCTGTTGTCCCCTTCTCATCCTGCACTCAATCTTTCCAGCATCAGGGTCATTTCCAATGAGTCAGTTCTTTGCATAAGAGGCCAACGTATTGGAGCTTCAGCTTCAGCATCAGTCCTTCTGGTGAATATTTAGGAGTGATTTCCTTTAGAATTGGCTGGTTTGATCTCTTTGCAGTCCAAGAAACTTTCAAGAGTCTTATCCAACAACACAGTTCAAAAGCATTAATTCTTCAGTGCTCAGCCTTATGATCCAACTCTCATATCCATACATGTGCATCTTAATTTTACTTAATGTTATACAAAAAAAAAGTTATACAACAAATATGTTATACAACAAAGATATAAACCATTATATCTACTACTGTGGGCAAGAATCCCATAGAAGAAATGGAGTAGCCCTCATAGTCAACAAAAGAGTCTGAAATACATTACTTGGGTACAATTTCAAGAGCACATGTATACCTGTGATGGATTCATTTTGATATTTGGCAAAACTAATACAATTATGTAAAGTTTAAAAAAAAAAAAAAGGACAGGATGATCTCTGTTCATTTCCAAAGCAAACCATTCAATATCACAGTAATCCAAGTCTATACCTCAACCAGTAATGCTGAAGAAGCTGAAATTGAATGGTTCTATGAAGACTTACAAGACCTTCTAGAACTAACACCCCAAAAAGATGTCCTTTTCATCATAGGGGACTGGAATGCAAAAGTAGGAAGTCAAGAGATAAGTGGAGTAACAGGCAAATTTGACCTTGGAGTACAGAATGAAGCAGGGCAAAGGCTAATAGAGTTTTGCCAACAGAATGCACTAGTCATAGCAAACAGCCTCTTCCAACAACACAAGAGAAAACTACATATGGATATCACCAGATGATCAATACCGAAGTCAGATTGATTATATTCTTCACAGCAAAAGATGGACAAGCTCTATAAAGTCAGCAAAAGTAAGACTGGGAGCTGAGTGTGGCTCAGATCATGAAATCCTTATTGCAAAATTCAGTCTTAAATTGAAGAAAGTGGGGGAAATCACTAGACCATTCAGGTATGACCTAAGTCAAATCCCTTATGATTATACAGTGGAAGTCACAAATAGATTCAAGGAATTAGATCTGATAGATAGAGTACCTGAACAACTATGGATGGAGGTTCATGACACTGTACAGGAGGCAGTGATTAAGACCATCTCCAAGAAAAAGAAATACAAAAAGGCAAAATGGTTGTCTGAGGCCTTACAAATGGCTGAGAACAGAAGAGAAGCGAAAGGCAAAGGAGAAAAGGAAAGATATACCCATTTGAATGCAGAGTTCCAAAGAATAGCAAGGAGAGATAAGAAAGTTTTCCTTAGCGATCAATGCAAAAAAATAGAGGAAAACAGTAGAATGGGAAAGACAAGAGATCTCTTCAAGAAAATTGGAGATACCAAGGGAACATTTCATGCAAAGATGGGCTCAATAAAGGACAGAAACAGTATGGACCTAACAGAATCAGAAGATATTAAGAAGAGGTGGCAAAAATACACAGAAGAACTATGAAAAAAGATCTTCATGACCCAGATAACCATGATGGTGTGATCACTCACCTAGAGCCAGACATCCTGGCATGAGAAGTCAAGTGGGCCTTAGGAAGCACCACTACAAACAAAGCTAATAGAGGTGATGGAATTCCAGTTGAGCTCTTTCAAATCCTAAAAGATGATGATGTGAAAGTGCTGCACTCAATATGCCAGCAAATTTGGAAAACTCAGCAGTGGCCACAGGACTGAAAAAAGTTAGTTTTCATTCCAATCCCAAGGAAAGGCAATGCCGAAGAATGTTTACACTACCATACAATTGCATTCATCTCACATGCTAGCAAAATAATGCTCAAAATTCTCCAAGCCAGGCTTCAACAGTATGTGAACCATGAACTTCCTGATGTTCAAGCTGGATTTAGAAAATACAGACGAATCCGAGATCTAATTGCCAACATCTGCTGGATAATCAAAAAAGCAAGAGAGTTCCTGAAAAACATCTACTTCTGTTTTCTTGACTATGCCAGAGCCTTTAACTGTGTAGATCACAACAGTCTGGAAAATTCTTAGAGATGAGAATACCAGCCCACCTTACCTTCCTCCTGAGAAATCTGTCTGCAGGTCAAGGAGCAACAGTTAAATCTGGACATGGAACAACAGAGTGCTTCCAAATTGGAAAAGGAGTATGTTAAGGCTGTATATTGTCACCCTGCTTATTTAACTTATATGCAGAGCACATCATGTGAAATACTGGGCTGGATGAGGCACAAGCTGGAATCAAGACTGCTGGAAGAAATATCAATAACTTCAGATATGCAGATGACACTACTCTTATGGCAGAAAGCAAAGAACTAAAGAGCCTCTTGATGAAACTGAATGAGGACAGTAAAAAAGTTGGCTTCAAACTCAACATTCAGAAAACGAAGATCATGGCCTTTGGTCCCATCACTTCATGGGAAATAGATGGGGAAACAGTGGAAACAGTGAGAGACTTTTACTTATTCATTTTTTGGGGGGAGCTCCAAAATCACTGCAGATGGTGACTGCAGCCATGAAGTTAATAGACGCTTGCTCCTTGGAAGAAAAGCTATTACCAACATGGATAACATATTAAAAAGCAGAGACATTACTTTGCCAACAAAGGTCTGCCTAGTGAAAGCTATGGTTTTTCCAGTGGTCATGTATGGATGTAAGAGTTGGACTCTAAAGAAAGCTGAGCACTGAAGAACTGATGCTTTTGAACTGTGGTGTTGGGGAAGACTCTTGAGAGTCCCTTGGACTGCAAGGAGATCCAATCAGTCTATCTTAAAGGAAATCAGCCCTGAATATCCATTGGAAGCACTGATGCTGAAGCTGAAACTCCACTACTCTGGCCACCAGATGGGAAGAACTGACTCATTGGAAAAGACCCTGATGCTGGGAAAGATTGAAGACAGGAAGAGAAGGGGATGCAAGAGGATGAGATGGTTGGATGGCATCACTGACTCTATGGACATGAATTTAAGCAAGCTCTAGGAGCTGGTGATGGACAGGGAAGCCTGGCATGCTGCATTCCGTGGGGTTGCAAAGTGTCAGCCATGAATGCATAACTGGACTGAACTGAATACAGCAAGTTAATCCAATTAAAATCAAGGAAATCCTATTAACCATTACTCTTGTTTCAGAATATAGTTGGAGACAAGGAAAAATAAACTTGAAAGTGACTTGTAAACCTTATAAAATTTTGCCATCTGCAGTCCAAGTAGGGAAAAAATTGATTTATAGCAGATCAATTAGTTCATAGAAGTGGAATGACACATAGAGCATTCACCTTGAACATGGATTTTGAGATTAGATTTGCAAAGTTGATTGATACCCCCTGCCTACCCAACTCTGAATCCTGGGATATTTTTAAAATATAAAGGACCATGTTTCTAATATTTAAACCAAAGATATATATGTAGATGTGCATGTGTGCTAAGTCACTTCAGTTGTGTCTGACTCTTTGTGACCCTATGGACCATAACCTGCCAGGCTCTTCTGTCCTTGGGATTCTCCAGGCAAGAATACTGGAGTGGGTTGACATGCCCTCGTCCAGGGGGTCTTCCTGACCCAGGGATTGAACCCACATCTCTTACATCTCTTGCACTGGGAGGCAGGTTTTTATCACTGGCGCCACATGGGAAGCTCCCATATATGTAGATAAAAACACCTAAATGAAATTAACTTTATTAATGATTCAATGAATGTTAGATAGACCTAAAAAGAAATATAATTTACTTTTGTCTAGGTATTTGCTCTAGATGCCTGACAAGAAACAAAAGGTGTCTCTTTAACTCTATTCTGTTAGTTTTTGCACCTTTTCACTTTACCTAGTATTCAGTTCGGTTCAGTCACTCAGTCGTGTCTGACTCTTTGCGACCCCATGAACTGTAGCACACCAGGCCTCCCTGTCTATCACCAACTCCTGGAGTTCACTCAAACTGATGTCCATCAAGTCAGTGATGCCATCCAGCCATCTCATCCTCTGTCGTCCCCTTCTCCTCCTGCCCCCAATCCCACCCAGCATCAGAGTCTTTTCCAATGAGTCAACTCTTCACATGAGGTGGCCAAAGTACTGGAGTTTCAGCTTTAGCATCATTCCTTCCAAAGAACACCCAGGACTGATCTCCTTTAGAATGGACTGGTTGGATCTCCTTGCAAGTTATTCATAAAAATCTAATTAGTAATTTGGTTGAAAGTTCCTTTTATACTAGTTGATCTTACTAAAATTGACCTGATCTACTAAGGTCTGTTCTTTTCCTGTCTGGTTCTAATTCCAATTATGTTTTATTTTACTTCTAACTTTGATTATAATTTCTTATTTAAGTTGTTCCTGTTTCATATATATATATATACTTCTAATATCTTAAATAATAGTGTGATAGGGAAAGCTTCCTTTTCTTTTCTTTGCCTTTTTATATTATCTGAGTTTATACCCTTGCATACATTAATTGTGCAAATTAAAAATCAAGCAAAATCAAAATGCAATTAAGCCCTAATCAACTAAAGGATCAACCAAGTCCCTGTTTCTTCTGCCTCATTCAAACTTTGTCCATGTTAATAAAACCAATTAAAACAAAACAAATAAAACCTGATAAACTTGGGAGAATTTTTACTGTAATTTTCTATTATTATTATATCAGGAACTCTTAAATACAGCCCTAAGTGTTGCCATAAGATAGGTCATTAAGGATGAACCCAGCTCCCAACATGGTTTTTAGTACAACATGCCCATATGCCAAAAGGGTGGGGGCGTGAGTAATTTGGGCATGGCAGCTCCCAGAAGACACATTCAGTATCAGTGTTCCAATCAGACACTTGGCTATGAGCCTCTGGATCCCACTTGTCTTCCTCCTACTGCTGAATGTCAACTGAGGAGAGCCTGTTCTTAATAGGAAGAAAAAAGAGATAATAGAGAAAGAAGCGATCCTTCTGAAATTGATTTGATGCTCTCAGTGCAGCCATAGCCTCAGGGGATGAAGTCATACAGTCAGGCTCCTGCTGTGTGGGGGACAGAGTATCCCATCCCAGGTCTATTCACAGGACCTTAATAAGTTCTAGGAGAAAGACAAAGCTTGTGTGTACATCCATACCAATGGATCAAATGAGTTATGTCCAGCCCACTCATGAGGTTCTTGCACTTGTCTTGGGGACTGACCTGGCATTGTAGACAGATTAAGATGTGCCTGTGCAGGGGCATGAGTGTGTGTGTAAATGCTTGGGGGTGGACATGGGGCACATTTATGAAATGGATGTGACATGCAATGCCAGGGCAAAAATTTCTGGTGAGTTTGAGTGGTGAATTTAGGAAAGGTTGCATTTTAAGTTTTACCTATTATTTATACCATATATGTCCATTTGCAAAGTGCTTTCACATTGCAGTCTCTAATCCTAACTAGATTCCAATGACATTACTAAGACAGGCATAATTATCTTTTTTTTTTTCCCCAGATGGTACAACTAGGTTACACCACTTGCCTGCGGTCACATATTCAGAGTTGCTAAGTGGTACAGTCATGACATAGGACTCATCTCTAAAAACAGTGTCTCTCCCTATTCCCAAACTTGCTGTAAACATATAATAACTAGTTAGTTTGCTAGTTTAAACTCTTTAAAACTTTAAATTCTGACTATATCAAATAACTGTGGGGAATCTGGTTTATCCTTTCAGGGTGAGGGCATTTTTTCCCTCTGATGTAAAAAGAAAAATTTCTCATAAAGTTGCAGTAATAATACTGCTGACATTCAAATTGTCTTCACACAGATTATCTCATTTGAATTGCAGAACAACTCTTTGAGATGAGCAGGCAGGATGTAGTTCTTACGACAGTTTAGTGTCCCTAGCAGTTCATTTCTTACTTATATGAAGTTTCACAGCCCATCAAATGCACTTCCAGCCTTGGAAAATTTCTCCAACCTTTGTTGGTAACATTGTGTGTTTTCCTTCATCCTTTTTTTTTTCTTCCATATCCTGCAGCCTATAAATACTACCCTTTGACCCAGCCCTGGCATCCAATACTCTGAACTTGACTGCGAGTTACACATTCTTACTTATTTGGGAAAAGAGTCAGTTAAACTACTTTGACAGGAAGAGAAACTGAGACCAGCAAATTTCAGTGACTCACCTAGAGCCTGCTTGTAACTCCCGACCTATAAAGATGCAGGAATTTCATCATTATGAAGGCCCATCCAGAGTCTCCCACACCAGAGCTAACATCTGAAAGAAGCCTAGTTACCGTGTATCTTTGGTGTACTTCTTATACCTCAAATAGGGCATTATGTTTCTCTAAATAGCTTCTCCAATGGATTATTGATAGCTGGAATTTCATCTTCTGGTAAACACTTCATTTATGTCTTTCACTTGTCCCTAGGAGATCAGAAATGTCATTGAGAAGGGTAACTACTGACCTCCTTTTAACTAGTGGCATTATCTAGTGGCATCCGGTCCCATCACTTCATGGCAAATAGATGGGGAAACAGTGGAAACAGTGGCTGACTTTATTTTTGGGGGGCTCCAAAATCACTGCAGATGGTGATTGCAACCATGAAATTAAAAGACGCTTACTCCTTGGAAGGAAAGTTATGACCAACCTAGACAGCATATTAAAAAGCAGAGACTTTGCCAACAAAGGCCCATCTAGTCAAGACTATGGTTTTTCCAATAGTCTTGTATGGATGTGAGAGTTGGACTATAAAGAAAGGTGAGTGCCGAAGAATTGATGCTTTTGAACTGTGGTATTGGAGAAGACTCTTGAGAGTCCCTTGGACTGCAAGGAGATCCAACCAGTCCATCCTAAAGGAAATCAGTCCTGAATATTCATTGGAAGGCTTGATGTTGAAGCTGAAACTCCAATACTTTGGCCAGCTAATGCAAAGAGCTAAATCATTTAAAAAGACCCTATGCTGGGAAAGATTGAAGGCAGGAGGAGAAGGGGACGACAGAGGATGAGATGGTTTGGATTGCATTACCGACTCAATGGACGAGTTTGAGTAAACTCTGGGAGTTGGTGATGGACAGGGAGGACTGGTGTGCTGCAGTCCATGGTGTCACAAAGAGTCGGACATGACTGAGCGACTGAACTGAACTGACATAAACAAAAGTTTTAGTCCCTTTGCGAACAGGATTGAGGAGACAGAATATGAAGATAGATCATGGTGGGGATGCGTAATCAATAGCAGTCATAACAATGGCTACTTACTGTGCTCCTGTCACTTTTACATAACTCTACCTATCTTTTATCATCTACTCTTCAAAAAAAGAAAAAAAAAAAAACAGTTCATAGTGCATAATATCATCGGAAGAGGAAATCAGTTTATGTTGAAGGAATAACTTTTTCAAGGCTGCTGCTGCTGCTGCTAAGTCGCTTCAGTTGTGTCCGACTCTGTGAGACCCCATGGTTGAAACAGATTTTGTTTGTTGATATGCCCAATATCATGCCTTTCTTCTGTGCTCTCTGTCTCAGGCTATATTCTTTCAAGGAATCACACAAAATAGACTTCTTAAATGCAGAAGTAGCCATAGAACTTCCTGTTATTCCAATAGAAGAGACAGATACGGCCTACTTCTCTATGAAGACCCGTCACTCTTCTGTAACATCACCCTAGGGCCTAAACTTTTACTTAGGTACACTTCTTTTTAATTATGCTATGTTCATCTCAGACTTGCAGAATATGTTAGCCTACTCAGCAATTTTTAGAAAGAAAGGCCAATAAAGACTGTTTTTTCCCCACCTGATTGAAGTCGTAGAAACACTGAAGACTGTCAGTGAAGTCCAGAGCAATTACTCCTGGAAGCTGTTCAGCCCACACTTGCCCCAGGCACAGACCTCAGTCACGAGGAAGTCAGAAATGAGTCTGTGCCCTTCCTGGGATAGCTAGTTGATCCTTTATCCTTCTCCTGCTTTTCTTTGGAGGTCCAGGAAGTAACTCATTCCATTTCTGTTGTGCCTTTCTGCCTCTCTTCTACATGTGCAAACAAAGGTTGACGCTTTTCTGGGAGAGAAATATTAGGCATTGTTCAGTGGGTTGGGGAGGAAGTTCCTGCACCTTTGAAAGTGTACTCCAGAGAAAACACTGTGGTGGAAAGAGCATTGAGCTGGGAATCGGGGGCTCCTTGATCCTGGGCTGAGTTCTGACACTGAGCTGCCTTCTGACCTTGGATACCACACTGTGTAGCCACACTCCTCCCAGCAATTCAGTGTGCCTGTAGTGACAGCTACCTGTGCTCAGTTCTGCCCCATAGAAGGTAAGGACTGATATTGTTGAAGTGCCCAGAAAAGTCTCTTCTCAGGCTCTTTTTTTATCTTTAATTTTTATTGATGAATTACTTAATTTATATTTGTGGCTGCACTGGGTATTCATTGCTGTGTGTAGGTTTTCTCTAGTTGCAGCACTCAGGGGCTACGCTCTAGTTGCAGTGGGTGGGCTTCTCGTTGAGGTGGTTTCTCTTGTTACACAGCATGGGCTCCAGAGCGCGTGGGCTTCTATAGTGGCGGCTCACCGGTTTTGTTGCTCTGTGGCATGTGGAATCTTCCTGGACTAGGGATCAAACCCATGTCCCCTGCATTGGCAGGTGGGTGTTAACCACTGGACCACCAGAGAAGTCCTCTTCTCAGGCTGTTGGTCCTTCAAAATAAGTGGATAAATATGACACATAGAGATCATCTCTAAAACCATCAACAGAGGCTAAGTTTCATGAATTGTGAAATGGGGAGCGACTGCTAATGGGTACAGGTTTCTTCATTGGGTGATTTAAAAAATGTTCTACAATTATAGCAATGATCGTAAAATCCTGTAAATGTTCTAAAAAGCATGGAATTGGGGTGAATTGTATGGTATATGTCCTGGGGGAGGGCATGGATGGCAACCCACTCCAGTATACTTGCCTAGAGAATCCCATGGACAGAGGAGCCTGGTGGGTCCATGGGGTCACACAGAGTTGGACATGACTGAAGTGAGTTAGCATACATATATGCACAAATGGTATATGGATTATATCTCAATAGAGCTACTGTTAGTCCTTTTTAAAGGACTTACAGATCATAAGCTAATTGTTTTCATGCCTCAGCACACTCTTTTGTTAATTTTGACCTTGAGAAATATGTGCCCTTTGTGACAAGGTGTGGTTTTCCCAAAATAAAGGCAATATATTCTCTCCACTGAATATTTAGGGCAAGGGGACATGGTGGGCTCACTGTTTGTACAGCTTGATAGGCGAGAACATTATATTTTCTTCTTGGTATGACATTAGTCACACTTTTCTGGAGACAAATTAAAGAAGATTTGATGGTTACTAAGTAGGCCCACCATCCCAAATACCTACCTCTACCCCAAAAAAGTCAATTATTCAACCTTAGGGGATGATGTTTGCAGTTTCTGGTTTCTTTGAGAAACTGAATCTTACTTTGAATGAATACCTTAAATCTTCAAGTGAATAGGTTCATCCAGTCTGTTCCTATATGATGATGAATGTGGTGTTTCCAACAGTGTTGAAATTCTTGAAGAAGATGTTGAAAAGTGAGGTGTGGACTTGAAGTGGGAGAGAACAGAAAGAGGAAATGAAGGCACCCGAACCAGTCTTCACTAAACTTTTAGTCCATGATCTAAAGCTGTTGTGGATGTTGAGGGAAGGAAGGGTTAAAATTCAGAAGTCAGGATGTTTCTGTTTTCATGCACAAGCTAGGTGCAAGTTGAAACTGGGAAAATAATGTTGTTCAGAAGAAAAGGGTAATTTAATTTGAATTTTTAAAAAATGTTTCACTCTACATGTATGTGCCCTTAGAAAATGTGTTTGAATTAGACAGCAAAAGGAGGAAGAAAAGGAAATGATTTTTAAAAAGGAGATGACAGCAACAGAATTAAGCCCAAACTGTTTACATTAAAGACCAGAAATGTTCCTTTCATCTAGGATTCCATTAACCTCAAGCTACACGGTTCTTCCCCCTTAACAACTGGGGTGACTCAGCACAGGATGCGATGCAGGGAATACTTGTGTGGGAGGTTATGGTTTCTATGCCCAGCCATCCTACCCCTCCCAGTACAAAAGATTCCTCTGGGAAGTGGCCCTTCACAGACTCCACTCATAAGTTTCCTGTGGAAGCAGGCATGTTTTCACCTGGTCCCTCCCAGCTGGCCAGAACTGTTGTCTAAGAGTGACCATCTGACTAATCTATACAAAGAAGTCTCTTCCTTAGGATTTCTAGTGCCCAGTGCTTGTTTTCTGAGTAAATGATTGAGCAACGTTCAATATAGAACGCAGTATTATTTTAACATCTAAGTACCCAAAGGGAGCTCTGAACAGAATATTTTCCATTAGTGCTTCTAATAAAGTTTGGTGTTGTTATTTGCTTCACAGATAGTACTACATACTGCATGGAATTGGACACCCTGCCCCCTGCCCCCTATAAAAAAAAACCTCTCAGCCTATTGAGAAATTGGTATCACTTAAATTGATTTATAATAGCTCAAACCACACACAATAAACCAGTAATTGAATTGAACACATCATAAACATCCATCTTGACTTGGCCGAGCAGATGATGCTGCCTTAAGTTTTCAATTTCATGATAAAATATTTAAGCTGATGTAATATAATAATAGGGCATTCGCATCAGGGATAAGATCACTTCTCTGCAGCTTTGCTCCTTTAAGGGGGAGAATGTATGAATGTATTGCTGTTACTAATGATATTTCAAGATCAATATCATAGCAATACCTAGGTAAATATTTTTGACATAGAAGAAGCTACCTGATGTGGAGAATAGCCTGAAACCTTCTTCTGTCCTGCCCATTTCTAACCATGTGAACTGAAACAAAATCTTTCCCCCTTTGAGTCTTGCTTTCCCTCATTATAAAATTATGGTATAAGATTAGATAAAATTTAAGTCTTGAATCTAAACATGGCATATATCACTAAACTAGGGCCTCTAACCAGACAGGGGCTTCTCTGGTAACTCAGACAGTAAAAAATATGCCTCCAAGGCGGGAGACCTGGGTTCAGTACCTGGGTGAGGAAGATATTCTGGAGAAGGAAATGGCAACCCACTCCAGTAATCTTGCCTGGAGAATTCCACAGGCAGAAGAGCCTGGTGGACTATAGTCCATGGGGTCACAATGAGTCAGACACGACTGAGCGACTAACAGTGAGCTGAATCAGACAGACTCTAAATACTGCCAGTGCTCTGTGAATAATTTTATAAAAAGAGTTCACAAGTTTGGGTTCAGAGGCACTAGTATGTAAATGTCACATTTGCCATTTATTAGTCATGTGATGTTTTGACGAAGTCACTTAGATGATCTAAAGCTCAGTTTCCCTGAAATTCAAAGTAGGAATAAGTCAATAAAATAATACCTTACTGAATTCTTGTAGAGTGCAAACGACGTATTGCATGGGAAGATACTTAAACTTTTTTGTGTTTTTCATGGTAGCAAAACATGGTAGAAATAGTAGCAGTAAGTAGTAGTATTCAAGTGATTGTGATATCAACTTATGTTTATTGAGCACTAGTTATATACTGTCTATGGGGTTGCACAGAGTCGGACACGACTGAGGCGACTTGGCAGCAGCAGCAGCAATTATATACCATATACTGATTTGAACATTATATGTGCACTGTCCCATTTCATCCCCATAACAAGCCTTTCAGAAAAGTACCTTAATTTACCTACTTTGTAGTGGGTAAAGGGCAAAGAGCTTATAAAACCAAAGTTAACTTGCTCGAAGACACAGTGAATAAATGGTGGTACTCAGATGCAAACCTGGGGCCGTCTGAGCCTGGAATGTGAGCTTTTACCTACTGTGTTATACTGATTTATTCCTCCAGTATAAAATAGATTCAGGTTTATATGTGGAAATTTCTTCTTCCAGCAATGTTCTTACTTGAAATGAAGAGTTCCATTGAGAATACCAGAAAAGCTATACCCCCAAAAGATCTGTTTAAAGATGTTGGGGAAGTAGTAAGGCAGAGAGCAATTAACAGACAAGCCACCAGAGAGAAAAGGAGCTCAGAGAAGTGAAACTGACATTCAGCACATTTTTTTTAAATTGAGTCACTGACCAATTAAAAAAACTTTAAATTTTTTAAAACTGAAAAACTGAGCAGAATTTTCACGAGTTTCATTGGACTAGGGGCCATAATACATTGTACTTTAAAACCCACCAAAAGGAGGGTCCTTGGTAAATAATCCAGGTTTTAATCATGGACTTATTCTAATAGCAGAGGTGAACTGGAAATAGATGAATCCTCATAAAGTACTGAGGTCTCCCTCTAAATTAACCCAATCCACAACAGTGTTAAAATAACTGTTCCTGTTCAAACTGCCTTGTTGCTTAGTTGCTCAGTGATGTACGACTGTTTGTGACCTCATGGACTGCAGCACGCCAGGCTTCCCTGTCCTTCTCTATTTCCTGGAGTTTGCTCAAACTCATATCCATTGAGTCAGTGATGCCATTCAACCATCTCATCCTCTGTCATGCCCTCCTCCTGCCCTCAATCTTGCCCAGCATCAGGGTCTTTTCCAATGAATCGGCTCTCATCATCAGGTGGCCAAAGTATTGGAGCTTCAGCTTCAGCATCAGGGGTGATTTCCTTTAGGATTGACTGGTTTGATCTTGCAATCCAACGAACTTTCAAGAGTCTTCTCCAACACCACAGTTCAAAAGCACCAATTCTCCAATGCTTAGCCTTCTTTATAGTCCAACTCTCACATCCATACCTGGCTACTGGAAAAACCATAGCTTTGACTATATGGATGTTTGTTGGCAAAGTAACATTTCTGTTTTTTAATATACTGTCTAGGTTTGTCATACTAGACAAATGTATATTTTGTCTATAGTGTAATACACTGTCTAGCTTTTCTACCAAGAAGCAAGTGTCTTTTAATTTCATGAGTGTTGTCATCGTCCACAGTGATTTTGGAGCCCAATGCCTGCTAGAAACAGAAGCCAGTCTCTGCGGGCATCCAGAGCCTCAAATATCCTCTGAAACTGTTCATATAATGAAAATAAAGAATTGAATAAAAAATATCACTGGTTGTAAAAAAGACAAACAACTTGGGTGACTCAGCATAGAACTGACCGATGATGATGAGAACACAATAGGACTTCAAGAGACTCAAATGTTAAGAGTTAGGAATTTTAATTAGTTGTAACTAGCATGTTCAAAATATTAAATAACAAGATGGAGAATGTTCATAGAAAACTGATGTATTCAAAAACTAGGAATCATAATATCTCAAGTTAGTAATAACAGATAAGTATAAGAGCATATTTGCAGAGTAGAGAACTAGAAGAAAGGTCAGAAGAAAATACATAGTCTGAATCACAGACAACAGTATGCAAATGTAGAAAAGGACAGAATGGACATGGAAAGATTAAGCATAAGTATAATTAGAGGCCCAGAGGGAGAGATGGAGCAGAAGCAATACTTTAAGAAAAAGTGACTTGGAATTTTCCAAAATAATAATTATATGTATATGCACATGTGTATACATGAATGCCCTTATGTGTATATATATTTTTTTCCTCTTTTGTCATTGTATTATTAATACAAGTGCATAGTCTGTGATTCTTCTTCTCTCTTAAGGTAAATGAAAAATTCAAGCTATTGAAATAGTTGGAGGAATGTGGATGTTTAGGAGACTTGTACTTTAAGAGCAGAAGGGCCCTTTGATGATGTGAAATTTGTTTGAGTGAATGAGAAATGTTGGGGGAAAAAAATGAGTACCAGAGACATAATGAATCCGGCTTCAGAGTCCTTGCTTCCTTACATACAATGGAACAGCAGATCATGGTTGGGGGACCAGGAGGATGTGAGGCAGAATTGTTTTTGTTTTGAGAGTTGGGAGGTGCCTACTCCCTATCCACTCCCTCATCAGTCGTGTCATTCAGCCTCTTTAAGCTTCAGCATCCTCCTCTAAACGTGAGAATGACAGTGCATTTTTCCCAGAATTTTTATGGTCAGTTACTGACAATGTATGCTAAGGACTGGCCCAGTGGCTGGCACATGCATGGTGCCCTGTTACTAGCAGTGCCCCCTACACACTTTTTTCTTTCTTTAATTAATTATGAAAGTAATTTCTGACTTTAACATAGAATTTCTTATGTCTCTGTCAAGGCAGTGATGATTTTCTGCCCAGCAGAACCAGAAAACAAGGAATAACAAGCATTCAGGTGCAGTATGGATTTTATTATCAGTAATATCAATACCTCTGAGAATATTTGGTTACCCAGATGCTGGGACAAAAGAGACACAGCAAATATTTAGAATTAACAGTAACTTCTTGAAAAGTTAGCACCCCAGTGAGCAGGGAAGGGATCAGGTAAGAGAGAAATTACCTAGTCTTCAAGAACACTAACCAATGGTCACAGAACTATTTGGGGATAACCCGCCCATGTGTTTACTTCCAGTGGAATGGTTTTATTCTATTAGTGTATTGTGGTTTCCTTTTCTGTTTTATCCCTTTAGATCTTTCCCTTTCCATAATAGTAGGTGATTTGATGTTTCTTGTATTCCAGTTTCTCTCTGCTGGCATAGTCCCAAAATTCTTATTAAACATATCTGTCCCATTGGAGTTCATATTTTCTATAATATGCACCTACTTATAATGTGATATGAGATAACAGGTAGTACACATTTTTTACCCAATGATAACAAAAGCAAAACGTTTAAGAGTTGGAAGTGGGATACGTCTAGTATCTGTCCTGTGGTGAATCAAGGTCTTAGAGTTGCCCAAATCATACTTCCAAAGGTCCTAAACCATTAAAATACATGTTGTCATTCTCCCATATTTATTAGATAGTAATATTGTCTTGAGAACTGGATGAGGTATCACAGGTAAAGTTATACATAGAAAACTTTCAATAATTATTAGTTGTTATAATGGTGAGTTCAGTTCAGTTCAGTCACTCAGTTGTGTCTGATTCTTTGTGACCCCATGAACCACAGCACGCCTCCCTGTCCATCACTAACTCCCGGAGTCCACCCAAACTCATGTCCATTGAGTCAGTGATGCCATCCAACCATCTCATCTTCTGTCATCCCCTTATCATCTTGCCTTCAATCTTTCCCAGCAACAGGGTCTTTTCAAATGAGTCAGCTCTTCGCATCAGGTGGCTAAAGCATTAGAGTTTTAGCTTCAACATCAATGAACACCCAAGACTGATCTCCTTAGGATGGACTGGTTGGATCTCCTTGCAGTCCAAGGGACTCTCAAGAGTCTTCTCCAACATCACAGTTCAAAAGCATCAATTCTTCGGCACTCAGCCTTCTTCACAGTCCAACTCTCACATCCATGACTACTGGAAAAACCATAACCTTGACTAGACAGACCTTTTTTGACAAAGTAATGTCTCTGCTTTTGAATATGCTATCTAGGTTGGTCATAACTTTCCTTCCAAGGAGTAAGCGTCTTTTAATTTCATGGCTGCAATCACCATCTGCAGTGATTTTGGAGCCCAGAAAAATAAAGTCTGAAACTGTTTCCACTGTTTCCCCATCTATTTCCCATGAAGTGGTGGGACCAGATGCCATGATCTTAGTTTTCTGAATGTTGAGCTATAAGCCAACTTTTTTCAGTCTCCTCTTTCACTTTCATCAAGAGGCTCTTTAGTTCTTTTTTGCTTTCTGCCATAAAGGTGGTGTCGTTTGCATATCTGAGGTTATTGATATTTCTCCTCGCAATCTTGATTCCAGCTTGTGCTTCATCCAGCCCAGCATTTCTCATGATGTACTCTGCATATAAGTTAAAGAAGCAGGGTGACAATATACAGCCTTGATGTACTCCTTTTTCTGTTTGGAACCAGTCTGTTGTTCCATGTCCAGTTCTAACTGTTGCTTCCTGACCTGCATATAGATTTCTCAAGAGGCAGGTCAGGTGGTCTGGTATTCCCATCTCTTTCAGAATTTTCCACAGTTTCTTGTGATCCACACAGTCAAAGGCTTTGGCATAGTCAATAAAGCAGAAATAGATGTTTTTCTGGAACTCTCTTGCTTTTTCAATGATCCAGCAAATGTTGGCAATTTGATCTCTGATTCCTCTGCCTTTTCTAAAACCAGCTTGGACATCTGGAAGTTCACGGTGGTGAAGCTGATGATAATGATGGCTGCCAGGGTTTTCTAGCAGGAGTTGCAGAAGAGTGTAAGATGAATAAAAGGAAGTATTCCTCTTCTGTATAAAATCTATAAAGCATGCTGGATAAAGAGATTCTATAGTTTGAAACTATAGGTTTGTGGAAGATGAAACTAAATGAGATTAACCACTGAATCTACCACAGGTTATCTAAGGGATGAGATAACTTTGTCTTGTGATCATGGATTTAAGTCCTGCGAAAAGCCTTCATAGTTGACTGCCCTTAACTCTTTGGGACAAATACTCACTCTCTAACAAAATGCAAACAAGCCAGGTAATTTGTCACATGAGGATGACTGAGAGTCATTCCCTGTGTGTGTGTGTTTGTTTTTTTAATGGCAATGTAGCTGATTTACAATATTGTGCTATGTTCTTAAATGAGAGCTTTTCTTTCTACCTCTAGTAAATTTTGGCTTAAAAGGAAGAGCCAGGATGATAAAATTAGGTCCATGTTTCCTTAGATTTCCACCCATACCAATTTGTGCTTCAGAGACATGCTTCTACAGACAAGTTTAATAATATTAGGTTGGCTAAGAAGTTTATTCACTTTTTCTGTAACATATTATGGAAAAACCTGAACATACTTTTTGGCCAATTTAATATTTAGGAAGCAACAGGGCATCCCTGTTAGAAAGTTAGGAAGATGAGAAAAATGTCATTTAGCTCTGCTGATCATTGATAAGACTGATGATGAAAGGGAAATGTACTATTCAGTTTGCCCTTCAAAGAGGACTGGAGCTTCAGGCTGCTGGGAACTCTTCATCAAAGAGCCTTCAGCTGGTAACATCTTCATGTTGTCAAGGGTCAACCTCATCCAGCGTCATGGGCTTCCTAGATGGCCCACATCCAATAACTGATCAAGGTTGGGATATAAAAGCCCAGCCACTTGGGGATAATGTGGGCCATTTAGTTCTGGAATTTTCTGTGGGTTGGCTAAGAATGTTGTTGGGTCTGCTTCACAGCCCTCTGTTGAATCCTGATTTCCTCTCTTCCCTTCTATAGGTGTTAATTCAAAGGGCACCCACCCCCAATAAAATGCTGCATCTTTAAAATGTTTCAGAGTCTGTTCCCCGTAAAACTCAACTTGTGACAGATTTCTACTACATGCGGTAAGTATAAAAAACTCTGAATTTAAAGTCTAAATATTAGGAATTCTAGTACTGTCTATGTCACTTGTTTTCAGACCTCTCACATCTCTCAATGGTAGGTTTTTGTCTGTGTGTTTATGTATGTCTGTGTGTGTAAAATACAGATAGAAATACCTTCCTCACCATGTCAAATAAGAAATAAAAGAAAAAATGGTGGTAAAATTGCTATAAATATAAGACAATTTGTAAATCCCAAAGCATGATGATGATGATAATTACTGAATCCTCGTTGTGTGTTTATTTAACCTCTGAACAAGACCTTTGCAGATTATTGTTCCTATATTAATACATAAACATAAATATTAACACATTACATTCTTGAATGCTCTTGGAAAACCTTTCAAAGAAGTTCTTAAATAGTTATGAGCTTAGAAAATACAGAAATATATGTTTTTCTCCAAATGAATAGGTAAAAATATAATGGTAAAAACTGATGGCTAGAACTTTATTGTAATTACCCATATTTGTATTCATGTAACACAACTGTATATACTTTCATCTCAAAATTGAGATTTCTATGAAAGATAAATACAGGGAGCTTCTGTTTGATATTTAGTTTGAATTGTATGCTTTTTTCCATTTTCCTCCATAGTAAAGTTTTAATGTTTTATATACTGAAGATGCCATAAAGAACATAAAAGAGAACATTTAATTAATTAGGTAACCATGCATCTTATACTCCTATAAGGAGATCAGAATCCAAAAATTCAATTCCAGTACAGAAAACTAGACATTTACAACTTGTTTCAGGGAGGCTATAGTTATGCCTATAGATTGCAAATAAAAAGAAAAAGTCTATTAATTAACCAGACTTTCAAGCCTTAAATATTGCTTTATATTTATTCATACATTCATTCACCCATGATAATTTAATGTGGTACAATATACAAAGCTCATGGCTCCTTGAAAGCAGCATTTACTTCTCATTTTTGTTCATTGTTACATCCCAAAGGGTCTTGTCCAGTGGTTGGCGCAGGGTCCATGTTCAAGAGTATTTGTTGAATTGGTGCACGAATAAATGAACAGCTGAAAGCCCAAATGAATTCAACCTACGTCATATGCCCTTGTCTCCTCCTACCACTTGTACCATGTCTCCTCCGGCCAGACTATAAATACTGCTGACTGTCCACATTTTCACTTTTACCTCTGCCAGTTCATCAAGCTCAGTATTCATTTTCTTTTGATTAACTGGAAAGAAACATTTGAAAAATATACAGATCATAAGTAGAATTGTGAATTTGTACAAGATGAATACACTCATAAAACCAGCACCCAGGTCAGAATGTATATGACCAGCCATCCAGAAACCTTCCTCAAGCCTAGTCTATCATGATTCCCTATATTTCACAATTTTAGTTTTCATAAGCTTTTAGTTTTAGCTGAACTTGAATTTATAACAAATGGAAATACACGGAATGTATTCTTTCATATCTGGCTTCTTTTGCTTCATACTGTATTTGAGATTGATCTCTGTTGGGTATTTTCATTTCTTCATCTTCATTTCTGGACACTAGCCATTGTGTGAATATACTATGATTTATTTATTTATTCTTCTGTAAACAGACAAGTGGCGCTTGAGTTGTTTTCAGTTTTGACTACTAGGGTTAACGCTGCTGTCAGTGATCTCATGTATCCTTTGGTGCACATATTAAGCATTGTGTTGAGCATGCATTTGGGAGGGTAACAGGGTATGTACTTTTCAGTATATATATTACCGAAGAGTTCTCCAAAATGATTGTATTGGATAACCCTCAGTGTATGACTGTTCTAACTCCCCCACATTCCTGCCAATACTTGCTATTTTTGTTTTTTTCATCCCAGTATGTGTAATGGTATGACATTGTGATTTTAATTTGCATTTCCTTAATTAAATTGAGCTCTTTTTCATATGTTTATGGGTCATTTGGAAATCCTCTTTGGTAAAGTGGCTGCTTGACCATTTTTCTGTTTCTCTAAAAAAATAGGAGTTTTAGTATATGCTGGTTGTGAATTCTTGGTAGATGAATGTATTGCAAGCATATTTTCCCACTGTATTCCTTATCTTTTACTCTTTCTATGTTGTTTTCATTTTTTTCTGATGAAAGACATTTCTAAATTTGAAATAGTCCTGTATAAGAAATCTGTCTTTTCCCCTCAGTTCATAAAGATAATCTCCTATGGTGTCTTCTAAAAGCTTATTGTTTTCCTTTCTCTGTTTAGATGAACATTCTACCTAGAGTTTTGCATACAGTTTGAAATAGGACTTAAAATCTGTATATATTTTCATATGGATATCTAATGTATCTAGCATAATTTATTGAAGAGACAATGGTTTTCCTTCTTCTCTGTAGTGTCTGTCACCATCAATCATGTGACTGTATGTATGAGTCTATTTCTAGACTCTGTGAAAGTGAAATCACTCAGTTGTGTCTGAGTCTTTGCAACCCCATGGACTATACAGTCCATGGAATTCTCCAGGCCAGAATACTGGAGTGGGTAGCCTTTCCCTTCTTCAGGGGATCTTCCTAACCCAGGGATCGAACCCAGGTCTCCCACATTGCAGGCAGATTCTTTACAAGCTGAGCCACAAGGAAAGCCCATCTAGACTCTTTATTCCATTTTATTTCGTCAGTCTTTTTATTTCTATCCTTGTGCTAATATAGCACTACCATTATTGTTGTTACTTTGTAATCAAATCTGATACTTGGTAAGTCTTCCAACTTTGTTCTTCTTTCTAAATAGTTTTAACTCTTTTCCTTTGAATTTCTGTAACATTTTGTAACCTGCATATAAATTATCTCCTCTCTCCTGTCCTTCCATCTACTCTCCTCTTCCCTTGCTTAACAAAACAAAAGAAAATAACTAAAACAAAAACTCTTGAGTAAGATTGGCTGAAAATTTGAGCATCAATAAATGCAACTTACAAGACTACCAGAAAAAGGGGAAAAACAAATATTTGAATTCCACATATACTTTGAACTCCACAATACACTGTTCTGTATGTTTTGATTATGTTTAAATTTTCATGCTATTGTTATTCATTTTTGTTATTCTCTATTGCCATTGCTTATTGCACTTCATGCTTACGTGTAGTATCATGTTCTTTGTCCCTGAGGAATAACATGTACCTATATATCTGAATTCATATGTATGTATATAGTCTTACCAATTTTGGCCATTTTATAGTAGTTCATCAGCTACTTTCTTCCTGAGACATGTGCTACCTTTGTGTCTGTGACAAATCTTCTGATTTTCTTCATTCCACACTGGCTGCAGCTTCTCTGTCCCTTATATGCTCACTTCCCTGTGTCTGACCCTTCAGTATTAATATCTTACAGGGTTCTGGACTGTCATCATTCACTGACTTCACCTTGTCGTGCTAAGGCCCAAGGCAAACAGATGAGCAGAGAAACCCTGGTGGAAGGAAGTAAGTCATGAAGCTTGTGTCTTTATCAAAAGTAGAAGTGTGTTAAACATAAGTCAATAATACTGCTTTTCATCTCTTTCTGGTGATTGAAGGAAGGAGGTATCCACTTCTGACTTTTAAATGCTAACTCCTAAACTTGTGGATGGAGAAGGCAATGGCATCCCACTCCAGTACTTTTGCTTGGAAAATCCCATGGATGGAGGAGCCTGTTAGGCTGCAGTCCATGGGGTCTCTAAGAGTCGGACACGGCTGAGCGACTTCACATTCACTTTTCACTTTCATGCATTGGAGAAGGAAATGGCAGCCCACTCCAGTGTTCTTGCCTGGAGAATCCCAGGGACAGGGGAGCCTGGTGGGCTGCCGTCTATGGGGTCGCACAGAGTCAGACACGATTGAAGTGACTTAGCATAGCATAGCATAAACTTGTGGAACTTGCTCAGATTTTCACCAGAGCATTTTCAATTATTGAATGAATGGTCACATTTAAATATTCTGCAAATACTAAACACTCAATAAGTCCAGAATAAACGTATAACTCAGACCTATCCTACCCTACTGGCTACCAATGCTTTGTGAATAGTACCCTCATTGACCCAACTGCTTAACCCAGAATCCTCGGAGTACTCTATATTTCCTTCCTGTCAATACTTAGCTCAGAAGTTGCAACCTCCCAACTCCCTGTCCCAGGGATTTTAGCTGCACCGTGTGTGTGTGTGTGTGTGTGTGTGTGTGAAAGAGAGAGAGAGAGAGAGTGAAAGAGAGAGATTGTATATATCATATTTTATCTTTGACATGTCTGTACTCTCTAACTGTAATAAGACAGGCAGACCTGTGTCTTATTCATCTCTGAGTACCTAGTGCCTCACTACATTGCAAATATTTTTAGCCAATTTGCATACTTCAAGGTAAAGTGGGAAATGTGTCATGGAAGTAGAGCAGCTCTAGTGGTCACCAGTAGAAAAGGATCCTTGAGACTGTAGACATCAAAAAAGGCTTCATTGAGCAAGTGGCAGATAGGATTGGATGCTAGACTGACACTTAATATCGATGTTTCCTAGGACAATTTACATAACATGTATAATCCTATGTTGCCTCATATGTAAATTGGGGATCGTCATTTTTTTTTTTTTTGCTATATCTCTGAGAATGAAATGAGATGGTCCATGTAATACACTAAGGAAAATGCCTGGCATACACAATAACCACCCAATAAATCTTGGTTGTTTATACTAATAAAATAACTCAAGCATTGACAGTTGGGAGAGTACAGGGCACAGATGGAGGATAGGGAATCTGTGTGGTTTATAAAACAAGACATGAAGGAGAATATTACAAATTTAGGTTAGAAAGGGAAATGAGATTTAATTCAACAGAAATGAGTCAATGTCCTCCTAAATGGTCTTAATTCTAAAATATATAATAGTCTGTATAATAGGACTTAATTAATGGGAAAAAGACAGAGTGGGCATATGGCTGGCATGTAAACTTTTACTTCCTCAATTCTGTGATCATGTCAGACAGCACTAACTGATGCTACATCCAGATATGGCTTCCAAATTCTCAATAGATTGGTCCAGATAGGCTTTGTCAATCAATCAGGAACTGACTTACCTTCTCTGAGTAGCAAGTGTCTCTGTGGCTCCATTTAATTTTGTGTGTGCTGACATAGCTAAAGCAAGGGAAGAAGCTCAAAGATCACTAAGTAAATAATACGAGAATAATTGAAAGAATAATTGTTAGTACAAAAAGAACATTTCTAGTCTATACCCTGAAATTCTCAGGCTGTTCCTTTTTTAATCTCTTGCATTAGTATGACCCATCAGAGCTTTCAAAATCCATACATATGATTTCACCCTCAGAACAATCCAGGAGGGTTTGAAACTAAATTTACAGAATCCACTTCACACATAAGCAAACTGATGCTTTGTGATACCTTAAAATTCTCAAAGTGAATTAACGTTAGCACCAAGGTTTGAAGCACTGACCTTGGACACCTCCTTCAGAGCTGGGAGAAGTAGGGGTTGATTGTTGTTAGTAGGTTTGGCCCTTTAGCTCAGTATTCTAGTTTGGATCCAGTTTCTAATTAACAGACATAAGCTTTATTAGAAGCACATTTTCCTTTTCTTTTATTACAGTTCTCTCTGAGTTTCTTTAGTTCAGCCAGTGAGCTTTAGAAGTGATCTATGAAAAGAATAGGTGTTTAATTAATTGCATGTTCCCTCCTGTCTCCTATAAGTGGGCTTGTATCTGAGGTGGAGCTGAGAAGATATGTTCTGCACTCCTCGCCTTGACCTCATCCGTGAAGTACTTGGGGCAACCATAAATTGAGCAGAGGTCAACAGGTTTCTTCCTTGCAAGACTCAGAGCCTTTATATCTCCAAGAGAATAAAATAGTATGCAGTGCTTCATCTTTTCCATGCATTTTGACTTCGGCTCACATTTTATTTCACTTTTCATTTTGTAGTGAAATTTATCTGTCTCCTTTTTTTTTTTATAGTAAGTGAAAAACTTACTATAAACTATAGTAAGTTTAAAATTAGACTGTAAGCTTCTTGATACTTAAGATTACAGTAGATTTATATTCTAGATCCCATAATACTCAGTATAGTACTGAGATTATGTTATTAATCCCATGTTTCAGGTATAGAAATTGAAATTAAGAGAATAAAGAGAGTTTTTTAGGGTTTCTAATCTTGGCACAAAGACTCTTACTGTCTTATCTCGGTTTTCTTATCTGCAAAAATGGAATGTTAATAGTATGTACCTCATTTTTAAAAATTGGAGGATAGTTGATTTACAGTGTTATGTTAGTTTCAGTTGTACAGCAAAATGATTCAGTTATACATACGTATTTATATTTTTTCATAAATATATATATATAATGTATATATATTTATATTATTTTCTCTTATAGATTATTTCAAAATATTGAGTATAGTTCCTTGTGCTATACAGTAGATCCTTGTTGGCTCTTACATAGTGGTTTTTGTAAAATAAGGGTTAATTAAGTTAATTTATGAAAATTCTTTGATATAGTGATTAGCAAAGAGTAACTACTCAAGATTAGGTATATTATTATATGCAGATTAATACATGAAACAAAATAGAATATGTTGTGGTCACCCAGCAAAGAACTATCGCAAATTAAGTCTTCAGTCAAGTTGTCTGTAATTCAACAACTGTCCTTGTGCTTTATCTGACATAGAAGTAACTTTTTCTCTTGGTAACTTCCATGGAGTTCAGCCAGTCACGGAAAGACAGAACAGCTTGACTATGGGAGATATTCTATTCTGAAGTGCTGGGATATAATAGGATTCAACCCCAGGCTCACTGTGTTCTAATCTGGAAATCTCTGTTCCTGCTTTTTATGACCTTCTTTTAGAAAGAAAATACTCTACTTTAGTTCAGGGCATTTAGGATGGAAGAACCTGATCAGTTGTAGCATATCTTAGTTTTACTGTTTTTACAGACCAGAAAACATCAAATGAAAGAAAGAAGGGAATGGGAAAAAAATCAAATAGACATAAAACTTGTATCCTTTGACAAGATTACAAGTGTTCGAATATTTTGAATTTGGGATGATGAGTGGTGAGATGGGATAGAATAGGATGTGGAATTGGAGAACCAAGATTTCTGTCTTGGCTAGATCGTTTGTTCGTGTGTGACAGTGTGAATTGGTTTTCTCATCTGAAAATGGGTACAGTAACTACCCCACAGGATTGTGGTGAGGGTAAAGTGAAATAATGTATGGGAATGCATCCAGTGAGCATTCACTAATGTCATTAGAAATGAAGGGCTGATGTTGTCATCATTCAGCCACCCAGAAAATGCGACACACTCAGCACTGTTCTAGCTTGTTGTTCAGATGGAACATAAAGCAATATGCTGCTTCTGCAAAAAGACATAATCCTAGGACGCAAAAAATTAGGACCCGTGATTTTACTAGAGTATGCTTCCAAATCTTTATTTGAACTTTTCTATTATTTCCTTTGAAGATAGCTACATCTTCCTGAGTATACACTTTTTAAAAGTGTATATAAGAGAAGGGCATTGAGGAAACTTTAAACTTGATTGTTGCTTATTGAGGGTCAATCATAGACAGTGATTAAAATAGAATATAGTCTGTTCAAGCTGTGGAAAATAGCACTTGATTTGCCAACATTAATTACATTTTTTAAGCTTAGGGGTACTGAACGAAGGCTGTGTGTAGAGTGGTTAAGTGTTGAGTGGTTAAGAACACAGAGTTTGGTTTCAGACCAGGAAGTAGTTTGCAAGCTGACCATTGTATGCTGCAAACATTTGGATGAAAGTATGTGATTTTTAGTCTTAGTTTCCTCATTAGAAAAACTGGAGTATTCGTTCATATGGGCTGTAAAGAAAACTGAATGAGGTAACACATCTATAGATCATCCCAAGGATTTATTAAGTATCTCATTTACTTTGCTGCTACTGCTAAGTCGCTTCAGTTGTGTCTGACTCTGTGTGACCCCAGAGATGGCAGCCCACCAGGCTCCCCCACCCCTGGGATTCTCCAGGCGAGAACACTGGAGTGGGTTGCCATTTCCTTCTCCAATGCATGAAAGTGAAAAGTGAAAGTGAAGTCGCTCAGTCGTATCTGACTCTTACGACCCCATGGACTGCAGCCTACCAGGCTCCTCCGTCCATGGATTTTCCAAGCAAGAGTACTGGAGTGGGTTGCCATTGCCTTCTCCGCTCATCTATTTTATTTATTTATTTATTTTTTTGTGTAATAAAGTTTTATTGAAGTATAAAGGAGATAGAGAAAGCTTCTGACATAGGCATCAGAAGGGGGCAGAAAGAGTACCCGCCTGCTAGTCTTCAGCTGGATGTTGTATAGTCACTAGCAGTCTGTTAATGAAAGAAAGGAATGTCTTAAAATTCAGAATGGCACCAGGCCCCTCACCCATAAGATGCATTTTGGGATAGTCTTGGCGCCAAATGGTTTATCCTGGGCCATAAAATTGATTAACTTGAATCTTGAAGAAGGGCAGATCACCGTACAAATAGTTTCATTTACATAGATTAGGGGAACTATCCATACTGGTTTGTCAGGTAGGTTCTGGGCCAAGAGGCGAACCGACTTGGAGACAGAGTTTGGGGTAAAGGCATAGTACATTAGCATAGCTTAAGACGAACATTTCCATAAGAAAAAGGCATTGGTCATCTCTAGGCTCAAGAATAGCTAACTTCAGGCGAAACCAGGTGTCATTATGGCAACACAGTATTTTAAGAGAAACCTCCCTTTACTAACTGTTGAACCTAGGGTACTGTTGTACCATACTGAGAGGTGGATTGTATAGAATCCTTTCCATATCCATTGCAAACTTCTTGAGCTATAGAAGTATACAGAATGTACAAGCTAGTCAGGACAATAGAGAGCATCTAATTTCAAGCCATCATTTCCCAAAATGTTCCTGATGCTCAATCTATGTACTGTTTAGAACCCAGATCACTGTACCTTCTTCCCCAAAGTTCATCCTCTTCATTCCAAAGAGACATTAGACAGTGCAATGGGGGTATAGGTTGGGAAAGGGGCCTGGAGACATGAAGAGGCTTAAAGGGAGATGAGAGGAAATTTAACCTGTTGGAAAGGAAACTTGGAATAAGTTTAGACTTATATCAGAGGAGAAATATGCCCCTAAGCCCTTTTCACAAAAGCCCATAGCCAAAGGCAATCACTTGGAGCAAAAGAAAAAGTTGAGTGAGATGAATTAAAAGTTGTGTGTGCCAAGGCGGAACAGACTTGCTAACAGTGAAAGACTCATTTAATGAATACCAGCCAAGATATAGATTTATGCACAATAAAATTCTGCATTTGACAGATTTTTACTATTCTACATTTCAAGCTTATACAAAGAGCTAACAATTTTTCTCAATAGGGTCATTCTTCCCAAATGCGTTTAATCAGTGATAAGAACAACAAAAAGGCCTCATTCTGTGCCTCAGCCTTTATAGTTCTCTGTATGCTTTTTCTGTTTTTAAAATAAAATTACTCTTTGGGGGGAAAAAAAACTGACAGACCTAGGCAGTGCTCAAAGCATTCAAAACGTGGGTGAGTTTTCAAGAATATCAAAGCTAGAAGTGTCCTTAGGGGTCATATTAGAAGTCATTTTCAGTACAGGAAACTAAGACACCAAGATGATTTAGAGACAAGTTCTTCTGTAGAAATGCTTTATAAATTTCCAGATTCTGAAATCTTATGCTTGGGGAAAGTAAAGTAGGTGTTCATCTACTTGTTATGATTGAGATGCTTCATCTCTACCACCCCTATAAGGTCTTGATGCTTGAAAAGCCAGTGCTCTTTGTGTCAGACTTTACTTTTGTCATCCAAAGGGTATAATGGTCCTATGCTACTTGCACCCAGCAGAGCAAATATAACATGGGGTTAGTCAAGAAAAAAATTATAGGAGAAGTGGTAGAGTGCATAGGCCAGGCTTAACTGCTCTGCAGGCATTATGGCCAACCATTTGGAAGAGAGGCCCTGGTGAATGCTCTACATACTTACAGGGGCAGAGGGACAAGGAACATCCATTGACTATTTCAGTAGTGCAATGGGGCAGGCTTCCACTGCATTGTAAAGCTGGTTGTGCTCACCTTTTCTCAGCTGAGCCTTTGTGACTTCACACCACTAGCTTGGTGTTGGCCATGGTGAGAGCACTTGCATGTAAGACATTGATGAACTTTGCAAAGTGGGAATTTTTTTATTTTTTGGAGGTGGTGGGGAGCTACTCTAGGAACATACAGCTGCAACTATGTGATAACGGAAGCACTCTGGTTAGAGGTGTACCCTTGTTAGAAAGATGAAGACTTGAGTACTCAGACCTCCTGAGCTCACTTTTGTAAAGCTACTCAGAAGATGTGTGGGCATGTGTGTGTATGTGAACTGGGGGTGGGGAGGTGGGGATGAACCTTATAGGGCCATCCAGGTCTGTGCCTCACCAGCTCTCTTGTAAAAGCTCCAAAGAGTGAACATAATTATAATAATACTAGCTGATATCAAAAAGCCCTTACCATGTGCCAGTTACTTGGCTAATTTGCCACTTAGTTCTCAAAGCAATAGTTGAGTTGATAGTTACCACTGTTTTGTAGATGAGAAAACCAAGACCTATAACATACTAATAACTTGCTTGAGAAATAGGAGTTTTATAAGAGGCAATGGGAAAGGTCTGTCAGGTTCTAGACCTGCAACTTCTTTTTTTTAATTTTTAAAAATTAATTTATTTATTTTAATTGGAGGCTAATTACTTTACAATATTGTAGTGGTTTTTGCCATACATTGACATGAATCACAGCTATTTGTAAGGCCTCCCCAGACAAAGAAATAGAGGAAAACAACAGAATGGGAAAGACTAGGGATCTCTTCAAGAAAATGAGAGATACCAAAGGAACATTTCATGCAAAGATGGGCTCAATAAAGGACAGAAATGGTATGGACCTAACAGAAGCAGAAGATATCAAGAAGAGATGGCAAGAATACACAGAAGAACTGTACAAAAAGAGCTTCATGATGCAAATAATCACGATGGTGTGATCACTGACCTAGAGCCAGACATCTTGGAATGTGAAGTCAAGTGGGCCTTAGAAAGCATCACTACGAACAAAGCTAGTGGAGGTGATGGAATTCCAGTTGAGCTATTCCAAATCCTGAAAGATGATGCTGTGAAAGTGCTGCACTCAATATGCCAGCAAATTTGGAAAACTCAGCAGTGGCCACAGGACTGAACAAATGTCCGTTTTCATTCCAATCCCAAAGAAAGGCAATGCCAAAGAATGCTCAAACTACCACACAATTGCACTCATCTCACACGCTAGTAAAGTAATGCTCAAAATTCTCCAAGCCAGGTTTCAGCAATATGCGAACCGTGAACTTCCTGATGTTCAAGCTGGTTTTAGAAAAGGCAGAGGAACCAGAGATCAAATTGCCAACATCCGCTGGATCATGGAAAAAGCAAGAGTTCCAGAAAACATCTATTTCTGCTTTATTGACTATGCGAAAGCCTTTGACCATGTGGATCACAATTAACTGTGGGAAATTCTTCAAGAGATGGGAATACCAGACCACCTGATCTGCCTCTTGAGAAATTTGTATTCAGGTCAGGAAGCAATATTTAAACTGGACACGGAACAACAGACTGGTTCCAAATAGGAAAAGGAGTCCGTCAAGGCTGTATATTGTCACCCTGTTTATTTAACTTATATGCAGAGTACATCATGAGAAACGCTGGACTGGAAGAAGCACAAGCTGGAGTTAAGATTGCCAGGAGAAATATCAATAACCTCAGATATGCAGATGACACCACCCTTATGGCAGAAAGTGAAGAGGAACTCAAAAGCCTCTTGATGAAAGTGAAAGAGGAGAGTGAAAAAGTTGGCTTAAAGCTCAACATTCAGAAAACGAAGATCATGGCATACGGTCCCATCACTTCATGGGAAATAGATGGGGAAACAGTGGAAACAGTGTCAGACTTTATTTTTCTGGGCTCCAAAATCACTGCAGGTGGTGACTGCAGCCATGAAATTAAAAGATGCTTACTCCTTGGAAGGAAAGTTATGACCAACTTAGATAGCATATTCAAAAGCAGAGACATTACTTTGCCAACAAAGGTCCGTCTAGTCAAGGCTATGGTTTTTCCTGTGGTCATGTATGGATGTGAGAGTTGGACTGTGAAGAAGGCTGAGTGCTGAAGAATTGATGCTTTTGAACTGTGGTGTTGGAGAAGACTCTTGAGAGTCCCTTGGACTGCAAGGAGATCCAACCAGTCCAGTCTGAAGGAGATCAGCCCTGGGATTTCTTTGGAAGGAATGATGCTAAAGCTGAAACTACAATACTTTGGCCACCTCATGTGAAGAGTTGACTCATTGGAAAAGACTCTGATGCTGGGAGGGATTGGGGGCAAGAGGAGAAGGGGATGACAGAGGATGAAATGGCTGTATGGTATCACTGACTCGATGGACGTGAGTCTGAGTGAACTCTGGGAGTTGGTGATGGACAGGGAGGCCTGGTGTGCTGCGATTCATGGGGTCGCAAAAAGTTGGACATGACTGAGCGACTGATCTGATCTGATCTGGTCTGACATGAATCAGCCAAGGGTGTACATGTGTCCCCCTTCCTGAACCCCGCTCCCACCTCCCTCCCTATCACATCCCTCAGAGTCATCCCAGTGCACTGGCCCTGAGAACCCTGTCTCATGCATCGAACCTGGACTGGCGATCTGTTTCACATATGATAATATACATGTTTCAATGCTATTCTTTCAAATCATCTTACCCTCGCCTTCTCTCACAAAGTCTAAAAGTCTGTTCTTTACATCTTTGTGTTTTTTGCTGTCTCGTGTATAGGGTCATCATTCAGTTCAGTTCATTTCAGATCAGTCGCTCAGTTGTGTCTGACTCTTTCCGACTCCATGAACCACAGCACGCCAGGCCTCCTGTCCATCACCAACTCCTGGAGTTCACCCAAACCCATGTCCATTGAGTCAGTGATGCCATCCAACCATCTCATCCTCTGTTGTCCCCTTCTCCTCCTGCCCTCAATCTTGCCTCACATCTGGGTCTTTTCAAATGAGTCAGCTCTTTGCATCAGGTGGCCAAAGTGTTGGAGTTTCAGCTTCAGAATCAGTCCTACCAATGAACACCCAGGGCTGATCTACTTTAGGATGGACTGGTTGGATCTGCTTGCAGTCCAAGAGACTCTCAAGAGTCTTCTCCAACACCACAGTTCAAAAGCATCACTACGATCTTTCTAAATTCCATATATATGCGTTAATATACCGTATTGGTGTTTTTCTTTCTGACTTACTTCACTCTGTATAATAGGCTCAATTTTCATCCACCTCATTAGAACTGATTCAAATGTATTCTTTTTAATAGCTGAGTAATATTCCATTGTGTATATGTACCACTGCTTTCTTATCCATTCATCTGCTGATGGGCATCTAGGTTGCTTCCATGTCCTGGCTATTATAAACAGTGCTGTGATGAATGTTGTGGTGCACATGTCTCTTTCAACTCTGGTTTCCTAGGTGTGTATGCCCAGTGTTGGGGTTGCTGGGTCATATGACAGTACTATTTCCAGTTTTTTAAGGAATCTCCACACTGTTCTCCATAGCGGCTGTACTCGTTTGCATTCCCACCAACAGTGTAAGAGGGTTCGCTTTTCTCTGCAGCCTCTCCAGCATTTATTGTTGGCAGACTTTTTAATAGCAGCCATTCTGACTGGTGTGAGATGGTACCTCATTGTGGTTTTGATTTGCATTTCTCTGGTAATGAGTGATGTTGAGTATCTTTTCATGTGTTTGTTAGCCATTTGTATGTCTTCTTTGGAGAAATGTCTGTTTAGTTCTTTGGCCCATTTTTTGATTGGATTGTTTATTTTTCTGGAATTGAGCTGCAGGAGATGGTTGTATATTTTTGAGATTAATTCTTTGTCAGTTGCTTCATTTGCTATTATTTTCTCCCATTCTGAAGGCCGTCTTTTCACCTTGCTTATAGTTTCCTTCATTGTGCAAAAGCTTTTAATTTTTATTAGGTCCCATTTGTTTATTTTTGCTTTTATTTCCATTACTCTGGGAGGTGGGTCATAGAGGATCTTGCTGTAATTTATGTCAGAGAGTATTTTGCCTATGTTTTCCTCTAAGAGTTTTATAGTTTCTGGTATTATATTTAGATCTTGAATCTATTTTGAGTTAATTTTTGTGTATGGTGTTAGAAAGTGTTCTAGTTTCATTCTTTTACAAGTGGTTGACCAGTTTTCCCAGCACTGCTTGTTAAAGTGATTGTCTTTTCTCCATTGTATATTCTTCCCTCCTTTGTCAAAGATAAGGTGTCCATAGGTGCATGGATTTAGCTCTGGGCTTTCTACTTTGTTCCATTAATCTATATTTCCATCTTTGTGCCAGCACCATACTCTCTTGATGACTGTAGCTTTGTAGTATAGTCTGAAGTCAGGCAGGTTGATTCCTCCAGTTCCATTCTTCTTTCTCAAGATGGCTTTGGCTATTTGAGGTTTTTTGTATTTCCATGCAAACTGTGAAATTATTTGTTCTAGCTCTGTGAAAAATACCGTTGGTAGCTTGATAGGGATTGCATTGAATCTATAAATTGCTTTGGGTAGTATACTCCTTTTTACTATATTGATTCCTTCAGCCCAAGAACATGGTGTATTTCTCCATCTATTTGTGTCCTCTTTGATTTCTCACATCAGTGTTTTATAGTTTTCTATATATAGGTCTTTTGTTTCTTTAGGTAGATTTATTTCTAAGTATTTTATTCTTTTCATTGCAATGGTGAATGGAATTGTTTCCTTAATTTCTCTTTCTGTTATCTCATTGCTAGTGTATAAGAATGCAAGGGATTTCTGAGTGTTAATTTTATATCCTGCAACTTAACTATGTTCATTGATTAGCTCTAGTAATTTTCTGGTAGAATCTTTAGGGTTTTCTATGTAGAGGATCATGTCATCTGCAGACAGTGAGAGTTTTGCTTTTTCTTTTCCAATCTGGATTCCTTTTATTTCTTTTCTTCTCTGATTGCTGTGGCTAAAACTTCCAAAGCTATGTTGAATAGTAGTGGTGAGAATGGGCACCCTTGTCTTGTTCCTGATATTAGGGAAATGCTTTCAATTTTTCACCATTGAGGATAATGTTTGCTGTGGGTTTATTATACGTGGCTTTTATTATGTTGAGGTATGTTCCTTCTATTCCTGCTTTCTGGAAGGTTTTTATCATAAAATGTTGAACTTTGTCAAAGGCTTTCTCTGCATCTGTTGAGATAATCATATGGTTTTTATCTTTCAATTTGTTAATGTGGTGTATCACATTAATTGATTTGTGAATATTGAAGAATCCTTGCATCCCTGGGATAAAGCCCACTTGGTCATGATGTATGATCCTTTTAATATGTTGTTGGATTCTGTTTGCTAGAACTTTGTTAAAGACTTTTGCATCTATGTTCATCAGTGATACTGGTCTGTAGTTTTCTTTTGTGTGTGTGTGTGTGGCATCTTTGTCTGTTTTTGGTATTAGGGTGATAGTGGCCTCATAGAATGAGTTTGGAAGTTTACCTTCCTCAGCAATTTTCTGGAAGAGTTTGAGTAGCATAGGTGTTAGCGCTTCTCTAAATTTTTGGTAGAATTCAGCTGTGAAGCCATCTGTAGACCTGGAACTTCTAAGCATTGCTCTTTTTCACTTTCCTGCATTGGAGAAGGAAATATCAACCCACTCCAGTGTTCTTGCCTGGAGAATTCCAGGGACAATGGAGCCTAGTGGGCTGCTGTCTGTAGCATCGCACAGAGTCGGACACAACTGAAGTGACTTAGCAGTAGCAGTTTCTGTAGATTATTCTTAAGATAGTGGTTCCCAGCTTATGGACAGTGGATCCCAGGGATAGAGAGGTATACAATGAGCTGTAGAAGACTTGAAGGGGTTGTTTAATCTATCTACACAGAAGTCATTATGTATGAACCAAGAATAATTATCTCACATGCATCTATACTACTGTATTCAAATTTATGTGAATATTGTTCAGATGAATACATATTTACTCTTTGAATTTATATTCATATTCATTAAATGTCTACTATGTTCTAGACATTTCACCATATACAGGGCATGCAACAACAAAATAGATAGATATGGTCTGTGAACTAATATAGTTTCTTTAAAAATTAATGCTAAATTCTATGATGTGTTGGAGAAGACTCTTGAGAGTCCCTTGGACTGTGAGGAGATCCAACCAGTCCATCCTAAAGGAAATCAATCCTGAATATTCATTGGAAGGACTGATGCTGAAGCTGAAGCTGAAACTTCAGTACTTTGGCCACTTTATGCAAAGAACCAATTCATTTGAAAAGACCCTGATGCTGGGAAAGATTGAAGGGGGGAGGAGAAGGGGACAACAGAGGATGAGATGGTTGGATGGCATCACTGACTCGATGGACGTGAGTTTGAGTAAACTCCGGAAGTTGGTGATGGACATGGAAGCCTGACGTGCTTCAGTCCATGGGGTTGCAAAGAGTCAGACACAACTGAGTGACCGAACTGAACTATGATGTGAAGGCTTCCCTGGTGGCTCAGACAGTAACAAATGCCTGAAATGTGAGAGACCCAGGTTCAATCCCTGGTTCAGGAAGATCCCCTGGAGAAGGAAATGGCAACTTACTCCAGTATTCTTCCCTGGAGAATTTTGTGGACAGAGGGGCCTGGCAGGCTACAGTCCATGGGGTTACAAGGAGTTGGACGTGGCTGAGCAACTAACACTTTCACTTTCTTTTCACATAATATAAGATGATAAAAATTTTTGGTAATACAAGAAATACCTTGTTTTGTACATGTTTAGGAATTCCTGCCTCTGAAGAGAGTGTCCCTTGCCCCAGCAGTCTTGCCCCTAAAACTCACTGCCACTTGTGCTATATGTGCTGCTAGTATCCCATCATCAGGACTCCTGTAACAGCTCCTAACTGATCTGTAACCCTCCATTTCCTCTTTAACCCAATCGCCCCTCCATGCACTGTCCTGTTCTTCTTCCTAATGCTTAGATATGATAAAATCATTTTTTTAACTGAATGATAGCCAAGTCTGACCAACAGAATATGGATCTGAGAATCAATGTATTTTTCTCCAGATTTGGTATAAGTCCCAAGTGGCTCAGTGGTAAAGAATCCGCCTGCCAACACAGGAGATGCAGGAGACATGAGTTCGATCCCTGGGCCAGGAAGGTCCTTTGGAGCAGAAAATGACAACCCACTCCAGTATTCTTGCCTGGGAAATCCCATGGACAGAGGAGCCTGGTGGGCTACCGTCCAAAGGGTCACAAAGAGTCAGATATGACTGAGCTTGCACACATAGGTGCGCTGTATAAGTGAACTATACTCATGTCAAACTCAATATTCAGAAAACTAAGATCATGGCATCTGGCCCCATCATTTCATGGCAAACAGATGGGGAAACAATGGAAACAGTGAGAGACTTTACTTTTTTGGGCTCCAAAATACTGCAGATGGTGACTGCATCTATGAAATTAAAAGACGCTTGCTCCTTGAAAGAAAAGCTATGACCAACCTGGACAGTATATTAAAAAGCAGAGACATTATTTTGCTGAAAAAGTCTGTCTAGTCAAAGCTATGGTTTTTCGAGTAGTCGTGTATGGATGTGAAAGTTGGACTATAAAGAATGCTGAGCACTGAAGAACCGATGCTTTTGAACTGTGGTGTTGAAGAAGACTCTTGAGAGTCCCTTAGACTGCAAGGAGATCCAACCAGTCCATCCTGAAGGAAATCAATCCTGAATATTCATCAGAAGGACTGATGCTGAAGCTGAAACTCCAATTCTTATGCAAAGAACTGACTCATTGGAAAAGACCCTGAAGTTGGGAAAGATTGAAAACAGAAGGAGAAGGGGATGACAAAGGATGATATGGTTGGATGGCATCACCGACTTCATGGACATGATTTTGAGTAAACTCCAGGAGTTGGTAATGGACACGGAAGCCTGGTGTGCTGCACTCCATGGCCACGACTGAGCAACTGAACTGAATTGACTGACGTCATTTTAATGTTTAGTATTTAGTGATGGTGCTTCCTTCATCCTCCTCAAGATCTCTCTTTTCTATTCTCTCTTCGGTTTCCTCTCTCTCGCCTCTTCTCTTGTACTGTCTCTCTCTACCTCTCTCACCTATGTGCATACACCAAAAGAAAAAACAAAACAAGATAAAACAGCACCCAAATAACAAACAACATTTTTAAACGATATTAAAGGCTTTGACTGAAACAAAGACCTCATTTGACTAAAAGTTTAGGTACTGATAACCTTTGCAAATATTCGGCCAGCAAGTCATAAGACTTTCCTCTGTCAAATCTAAAATCTGTACCTTTTTCTAATCCACCTGCACTTTTCTTTTCACTTAGGTTATTTTCAAACATAATTGATGACTGAAAAATACTGTATATTAAGCATCAGATAACAGATATGGATATATTACCAGGTTGTTATTGCTCAACTAATGTGCTTTTGAAAATCAATTGGTATTTAACCTGAGAAAACCACCTTTTGAAATCTTAATGAAAACTTATTATGAGAAAGTAAAAAGATGGTAACAATAACCCTGTGTACGAGACAGCAAAAGAGACACTGATGTATAGATCAGTCTTATGGACTCTGTGGAAGAGGGAGAGGGTGGGGAGATTTGGGAGAATGGCATTGAAACATGTATAATATCATGTATGAAACGAGTCGCCAGTCCAGGTTCTATGCACGATACTGGATGCTGGGGCTGGTGCACTGGGATGACCCAGAGGGAGGGTATGGGGAGGGAGGAGGGAGGAGGGTTCAGGATGGGGAACACAGGTATACCTGTGGTGGATTCATTTCGATATTTGGCAAAACTAATACAATATTGTAAAGTTTAAAAAAAAAATATTGTCACTCTTTCCTATCCCCCAAATATAAGGTCTTGCTTTATATCATGTAATCGTGATCTGCAAGGGGAAGTTTTCCATATTTATTTTCAAAGACTGCTGTTTGAAATGAATGCACACAATATCATTTTAAGAAACATGATCAATATATTCCTCCACATGGTGTAGAGAATGCCAGAATGAATCAAGCATGATTGTGGGGCTGATTTCTAATTTCACTGGGCCAGTGTAGAGATGCTTAAACTGTCTTGGTGACAAAAGCCAAGGACATCATGGATAAGTGGCAGAGGTAGGGCATCCTTTCCATTCCCCTCCCTCCCATCAAGTCTCCAACATTGTGCGTTTGTAGAAATGTTCCTGGACTGGGATACTTCCTGCATGGCCTCCTGCTTGTAAAACCACATGCTAACACTCTACAATTTCATTAATGAAAGAAGGCTAATTGGGAGATCTCCGTTAAATTTCAAAGTGAACATCTGGTTTGGAACATTTGTTAATTTTTTTTCTTTTCTTTTTTTTTGTCTTCCAAGGAGGTCCTCACATTCAATATCAGGATGGGAGTATAATTGAGACCTTCCCTGCTGTCAGTATAACTGCCTTTCATTGCTAAAGCACAAATAATTACTTATAAAACAGAAGGTGGTCTGCTTAAAAAATTCAAGTAAATGTTCTGGGTATTTTTAGATGTCCTTTGCTACAGACCTTTTTCATTCTGTCCTGGATCAAGTGGCCACTCTTAAAAGAGCCGGTTAGCATGATGTATACTCTGACATCTGTTTGCTATAGGTGCATTTGCCTTTCATTTCTCTTTTATTTTCCCACTTGTTGAAGATTGATCTTGTTTCATCCCTAAAGTTGTCTCTGTCTGAAGTATATGGGGATCTGTGTTTTTATTTATACAGTTAAATCATCCAAGGATCCAATCATGAACTTAGCACCTCACTGTATTTGCCTATTTTCATCACCAAGTGAGTGCAGAGAAGTGAAGTTGTTTGTTGAGAGAACATGATGGAGCTTAAAATTTAGTATATCAAGTTGGATTGAGGTGTGGTGCCAAATCCAACCATATCTCAAAACTGAATTTTCTACCCATATTCTTAAGTATGTTTTTTTTTTCTGTCCTTCTGTCTATAAAAGCTCCCCAAATTGTTGGTTATTTGGAAAGCTACTATTATCAGAGTGATATCATGCACTATAAGCAAGATAAACCTATGTTTCTAATTTAACACATTTTTAAAGGACACTAGCAACACACAGAACCAGTAGGAAGGCTGGAAGACCAGTCGTGGACATATGGAGAAACTAATTCATATTCTGTCTTTGTTTTTTAAGACTGGTAGTTGCCTAAATTAGGGTGTATGCCCACTATCAAGTTTACCTAGATGATAGAAGAATGAATCTGGTGTAAGATACCTCAAGGAAGTCCTTAACCATGGTAGAGTATCTCAAACAGCTTCCTCAACTAAGTCATAGAACAGAGAAGATGATTTTTATGACCATTTTCTTAGTTCTTCTAAGAATGGTATATAACTACTACCATTCTACATGTGTGGGGAGAGAAATAATTATGTACAATGGCTGCTTAGACATCAAAACTTTATTCTTTTCTGAAATACAGTTTGCTTCATTAGATAAAATAGACATCTTAGTTTACTGCCCTGCATTCAAGAGGAGATACACTTCCTCAAAAGGAAATCAGAGTGCTATTAGAAAGTAGAAGCTGAGCAGACAAAAAAACATTTCTACTCTGCTACATATACAATCTATTTTTGACACAAGTCAGTGCTTTTTGAAGTATTTTGTGTGGAATACTAATAACCCTCTAGCCACTGATAGGTATTTCTAGGCAAAGGTGTTCCTTAAAAATGTTTCAGAAATACTCTATACAATAATCTTTTTCTAGGAGATTAATAATATGAAAGGCTCTAAGAATCCCTACAATAAGTAGTCAAGAGATCTGTTTAACTGTGTTTCCCAAACTTCCATAACTTTTTAAATCTTTTGATAGAATATCCCATAGAGTTACTATTGTAAAGAATTTACTTTAGAAAAATAGTCTTAAAGAAGTATGTTCCGATACTTTTAGGGATTCTCCAATTTGCTAATACTACTCTAGGGCTTAAATTCCCTAATGATGGAAATGATAATAGCCAAAGGTGAGGATATTGAAATAATGTCTAAATAATTTATTTGTTGTTTCTTGCCTAATTATCCACTATTTTCCTACCTCCTGTCATATGGCTGTGCCTATAAAGAATGAGAATTTTTTTTTAATGTGGTCTTCTCTTCCCTTGGATGTACATTGGAGAATTACTGGAGAACTTTAAAAACTATTGTCTTCCATCTTGAGCTGTGAACTTAGCCTAATGTGTAAACAGTACCTTGACAGAATATCCAGGGATGGTGGGAAGCCATCATGACTGGAAGAAAACTAAGTTTATATTATATGAAGGCACATTGGAACTTAAGATTCTAAAACTTTAGTATGTGCCAGAAACATCTGGCAGGCTAGAGGTCACACCTCAGAGTTTCTGATTCAGTAGATCTGTGATGGGCCCTGAACATTTAACACTTCTACTGAGTTTCTGGGTGATGTTGTTGCTCTTGGTCTCAGGGGCGTACTGTGAGAAGCATTTTTCTAGAATATGAAAATGTACAGTCAAATGTGTTTTTAGCCCAGTGGTCCTGTTTGCTTCCCAAGTTGGCACATGAATTTGTTTATATGAGATCATACTATTTTTTGTCAAGTGCTATGTACACCTCCGGGAATCCCTGGTGGTTTAGATGGTAAGGAATCTGCCTGCAATGCAGGAGACCCACGATCAATCCCTAGCTTAGGAAGATCCCCTGGAGAAGGGAATGTCTACCTACTCCAGTGTTCTTGCCTAGAGAATTCCATGGACAGAGGAGCCTGGCAGGGCACAGTCTGTGGGGTCACAGAGTAGGACACGACTGAGCAACTAACACACACACCTGCGAGTTCATTACTTTATTTTCACTGTAGCTTGTATCGTATCTTGAACTGGTATTGTGTTGTTCAGACTTGTGCACCATAAAATGAAGGAAAGCTATATTCTCAGAATTGATTTTTTTGATTTGCCTCAAAATCCTTTATTTGACCATGCATTGGGATTATTTCTGCTGATTAATCAGACTAATTATTCTGATTATTAATCAATAATAAGAATTGATTTTTATGAAGAACATAGATTTTTGTTCACTGGGTATTGGAAGCAACAAAAAATATATGAAGTATGTCTCATAGGTGATGAGCATCAGGGGTAGAGATCAAGAGGAATTTTTCTATATTCATTTTCAGAGACTGTTTCTTCAAAGAAACAAGCAAGTAAACTCTTACTTTGAAAACACTGATAGTTCCTGTGTTTGTGGAGGTAACCCAAAATAAAATCAGGAGTGGTTTAAATTATTTTCTCAATGAAGTTCTGAAAAATCACATCTTTGTGAGAATCTTCTTCAGCTCTTAAAGTATTACATTAATAGAAACATGACCTGAAACTTAAAACCAAAGCTTCAAATTGGTTTACCACAAAATGTTAAATCAGTATTTTTAAGAAATAATAAATTATTGTCACAAATATACCAATAATAAATGGTATAGAATTAAATTTTCTTTTAATATTTTATAATCTATTTTAATATTATTTTATTCTCTAAAACATATACATTGTTTTATGACATAATATATTAAAATAGTAGGGCTTATATATACTTTATAGTTAAATGAATATGTATATGCCAGAGTATAAGCATATTTATGTATGAAAAAGGCAAAATGATAGGATACTGAAAGAGGAACTCCCCAGGTCAGTAGGTGCCCAATATGCTACTGGAGATCAGTGGAGAAATAACTCCAGAAAGAATGAAGGGATAAAGCCAAAGCAAAAAGAATACCCAGCTGTGGATGTGACTGGTGATAGAAGCAAGGTCCGATGCTATAAAGAGCAATATTGCATAGGAACCTGGAATGTCAGGTCCATGAATCAAGGCAAATTGAAAGTGGTCAAACAAGAGATGGCAAGAGTGAATGTCGACATTCTAGGAATCAGCGAACTCAAATGGACTGGAATGGGTGAATTTAACTTAGATAACCATTATATCTACTACTGCGGGCAGGAATCCCTCAGAAGAAATGGAGTAGCCATCATGGTCAACAAAAGAGTCCAAAATGCAGTACTTGGATGCAATCTCAAAAACGACAGAATGATCTCTGTTCATTCCCAAGGCAAACCATTCAATACCACAGTAATCCAAGTCTATGCCCCAACAGGTAATGCTGAAGAAGCTGAAGTTGAACAGTTCTATGAAGACCTACAAGACCTTTTAGAACTAACACCCCAAAAAGATGTCCTTTTCATTATAGGGGACTGGAATGCAAAAGTAGGAAATCAAGAAATACCTGGAGTAACAGGCAAATTTGGCCTTGGACTACGGAATGAAGCAGGGCAAAGACTAATAGAGTTTTGCCAAGAAAATGCACTGGTCATAACAAACACCCTCTTCCAACAACACAAGAGAAAACTCTACACATGGACATCACCAGATGGTCAACACCGAAATAGGATAGATTATATTCTTTGCAGCCAAAGATGGAGAAGCTCTATACAGTCAGCAAAAACAAGACCAGGAGCTGACTGTGGCTCAGATCATGAACTCCTTATTGCCAAATTCAGACTGAAATTGAAGAAAGTAGGGAAAACCACTAGACCATTCAGATATGACCTAAATCAAATCCCTTATGATTATACAGTGAAAGTGAGAAATAGATTTAAGGGCCTAGATCTGATAGATAGAGTGCCTGATGAACTATGGAATGAGGTTCGTGACATTGTACGGGAGACAGGGATCAAGACCATCCCCATGGAAAAGAAATGCAAAAAAGCAAAATGGCTGTCTGGGGAGGCCTTACAAATAGCTGTGAAAAGAAGAGAAGCGAAAAGCAAAGGAGAAAAGGAAAGATAGAAGCATCTGAATGCAGAGTAACCAAAGAATAGCAAGAAGAGATAAGAAAGCCTTCCTCAGCAGTCAATGTAAAGAAATAGAGGAAAACAACAGAATGGGAAAGACTTGAGATCTCTTCAAGAAAACTAGAGATACCGAGAGAACATTTCATGCAAAGATGGGTTCGATAAAGGACAGAAATGGTATGGACCTAACAGAAGCAGAAGATATTAAGAAGAGATGGCAAGAATACACAGAAGAACTGTACAAAAAAGAGCTTCACGACGCAAATAATCATGATGGTGTGATCACTGACCTAGAGCCAGACATCCTGGAATGTGAAGTCAAGTGGGCCTTAGAAAGCATCACTACGAACAAAGCTAGTGGAGGTGATGGAATTCCAGTTGAGCTATTCCAAATCCTGAAAGATGATGCTGTGAAAGTGCTGCACTCAATATGTCAGCAAATTTGGAAAACTCAGCAGTGGCCACAGGACTGGAAAAGGTCCGTTTTCATTCCAATCCCAAAGAAAAGCAATGCCAAAGAATGCTCAAACTACTGCACAATTGCACTCATCTCACACGCTAGTAAAGTAATGCTCAAAATTCTCCAAGCCAGGTTTCAGCAATATGTGAACCGTGAAGTTTCTGATGTTCAAGCTGGTTTTAGAAAAGGCAGAGGAACCAGAGATCAAATTGCCAACATCCGCTGGATCATGGAAAAAGCAAGAGAGTTCCAGAAAAACATCTGTTTCTGCTTTACTGACTATGCCAAAGCCTTTGACCATGTGGATCACAATAAACTGTGGAAAATTCTGAAAGAGATGGGAATACCAGACCACCTGATCTGCCTCTTGAGAAATTTGTATGCAGGTCGGTAAACAACAGTTAGAACTAGACATGGAACAACAGACTGGTTCCAAATAGGAAAATGAATATGTCAAGGCTGTATATTGTCACCCTGCTTATTTAACTTATATGCAGAGTACATCATGAGAAACACTGGACTGGAAGAAGCACAAGCTGGAATCAAGATTGCCAGGAGAAATATCAAAAACCTCAGATATGCAGATGACACCACCCTTATGGCAGAAAGTGAAGAGGAACTCAAAAGCCTCTTGATGAAAGTGAAAGAGGAGAGTGAAAAAGTTGGCTTATAGCTCAACATTCAGAAAACGAAGATCATGGCATCTGGTCCCATCACTTCATGGGAAATAGATGGGGAAACAGTGGTAGACTTTATTTTTCTGGGCTCCAAAATCACTGCAGATGGTGACTGCAGCCACGAAATTAAAAGATGCTTACTCCTTGGAAGGAAAGTTATGACCAACCTAGATAGCATATTCAAAAGCAGAGACATTACTTTGCCAACAAAGGTTCTAGTCAAGGCTATGGTTTTTCCTGTGGTCATGTATGGATGTGAGAGTTGGACTGTGAAGAAGGCTGAGCACCGAAGAATTGATACTTTTGAACTGTGGTGTTGGAGAAGACTCTTGAGAGTCCCTTGGACTGCAAGGAGATCCCACCAGTCCATTCTGAAGGAGATCAGCCCTGGGATTTCTTTGGAAGGAATGATGATAAAGCTGAAACTCCAGTACTTTAGCCACCTCATGCGAAGTGTTGACTCATTGGAAAAGACTAATGCTGAGAGGAATTGGGGGCAGGAGGAGACAGGGACGACAGAGGATGAGATGGCTGGATGGCATCACTGACTCGATGGATGTGAGTCTGGGAGAACTCCGGAAGTTGGTTATGGATAGGGAGGCCTGGCGTGGTGTGATTCATGGGGTCGCGAAGAGTCAGACACGACTGAGAGACTGAACTGAACTGAACTGAAACTTTTTCCTGATATAATATACAGAAAAAACATTTTTGAAATTAATTTTTAAAGAAATTCTTAGAGATGCTATTTGAAATTGAGACTCTTGTGTGCATGGATCAATTCATCTAAATTTTATCTGTCAACATACCAGCCCTAGTACCCAGCAGCTAATATTAAATAATCTCTATATGTTGTCATTAAGTTAATAAGTTAACTTGCATTTGAATAGCCACTAAATACTAAAATCTTAGACTGGGTTTTGGTGAAGAGGGGATTTCTTTGAACCTTAGCTATTAGCTGGCTTTTAAGTCATGAGAACAGCGATCCTATAAGAGTTTATTACCACATGTTAAATTAGCGCGGCATCAGTGGCAAAAGGTGAGTAGTCCACTAAAGTGCTGGTCATGATCCATGGTCGCTAAGCAAATGCTTATCCATAAGAAGGCCATTACCTTCCATTATCCAACTAGCCAACTCTAAGCATAATTGACAGGAGAAAAAGCATAAAGGGAAACATGGTGGACTTGTTAATTCTATGGGATGAGGAAAGTGCCAGAGTTCATTTGTGGTGTATTTCTGATTCCTTGAGTACTAGAATATTAGAGTGCATCCCAAGCTGTGCAGACTCTATATATTCCACAGGCCTTTAGGACAGGTCCTTGATGAACTCCTAGAAGATAACCTCTAAGTCATCAGAATATACTGCCCAGTAAAAGCATCTTTGTACATGTCAAGACTTGGGCCATGCCAGATAGTTTTGCTAATACTGTAATTTATAGTGAACATGTGTTATTATGGGCTTCCCAGATGACTCAGTGTTAAGGAATCCACCTGCCAATGCAGGAGATGTGGGTTCAATCCCTGGGTCAAGAAGATTCCTTGGAGAAGGAAATGGCAACCCACTCCAGTATTCTTGCTTGGGAAATCCCATGGATAGAGGAACTTGGTGGGCTACAGTCCACAGGGCCACAAAGAGTCAGACACAGTCTAGCAAGGAAACAACAGCAGCCTGTTTTTGTTCATCTGGGGCCCTGGACCATGCTGCATCAGTTTGACCTCCGGGGTCAATGCTGAAGATTGAGTAACTAAGGTCAGTGAGTCCTACAGGTGTCCCATGCCTGTATGACTAACTTCCACTGTGGATACCAAGGCTCAGGTGAGCTTCCTTGCTGGGCATGTTTTGTACATGTTGTCACACATTATTGTTGGGAGAATTAAGCATTGCTGTGTGCCGCCACTGGGAAAAGATAGCTGGAAGCTTGCACCTGGTTTCTCTTAGACTCTGTCCTATTGCATTTTACCTTTACTGATTATCACCTGAAGGTGGTCTTGAGGATTCCTGGTGCCTCACCCAAGCCTCCACCTGCCCATAATTTTATCTCCATGAGGTCAGGGATCATACTCATTTTTATGCATATTTTTTGTGTATAGTGTATTAGGTCTTCATTTTTATTTGTTGACTAAATAAGATGCTTCTGTAATAAGGGAAGAGATCTTTACATGGTAAGTCTTCAAGCTGTTCATCATCATTGTCAGAGGCCAAGCTGGGTCCTGTCTTGACCCCACCCTTCCTTGCTACACTGTGGATTCCTCATTGTCCCTAATCATGGATTGTGGCTTTTGGTAGCACTGTCTCTGTCCTCTTTCTCAAAGTTTGGGGTAAATGCCAAGGGGCTTACAGAAAGTCTGTGGCCTGTAAATAGTGAAATTTCCCCCTAAACAAGCATCACAGAAGTATGTAGTACATAGCAAAGGGGCATCTGAAAAGGGAGAATTCACTTCCTTTCATGGGTTCCCGAAAAGTACATTGAAATTAGATATTAGAAAAGAAAGTGAAACTTAGTCATACTGTTATGTCCAGATCTTTGTGATCCCATGGATTGTAGCCTCCCTAGCTCCTCTGTTCATGGAATTCTCCAGGAAAGGGGGTACTGGAGTGGGTTGCCATCTCCAGGGAATCTTCCAGGCCCAGGGATCAAACCCAGATCTCTGGCATTTCAGGTAGATTCTTTACCAACTGAGCCACCAGGGAAGATGTTAGAAGGGGCAGAGAAAAAGGGCCTTTCTGGAAGGTGGGAAAAATAGGAATCAATATCAAGTTAGGAAAAAGTTTGTCATAAATTAAAAATGTTAGGTACTCAGGGTGTGCATTAATTTCCTAGCAGAAACTTAACCAAGCTGCATGTTCATCATTCAGCAGAATTCTAATTAATTTTCCAGTTCTAAGGAAAATGACTAAAATCAATTAGGGAAACATCTTTCTATACAATCCTTAGGGAAAGCTCCAGTGAAGCAGATGTAAAAGAGACTCTAGAAGAAATGGTTATTCTCCACCAGACTTCTGTAAATAAATGATCAGACTAGGTTTAATGAAAGGAAACTGATTTTGGAAACCAGCAAGTCTCCACTTGGCGATCTTTGGTAGAAATGGAGAGAGAGACAGAAACTGTCTCCGCAGAAACTCATACACAGTTATGAATGTTAGAATGCTTGGATGGTAAAGAGTCCACCTGCAATGCAAGAGACCTGGGTTAGATCCCTGGGTCAGCAAGATTCCCTGGAGAAGGGCATGGCAACCTACTCCAGTATTCTTTCCTGAAGAATCCTGTGGACAGAGGAGCCTGGCAGGCTATAGTCAGTTGGTCACAAAGAGTCAGTCAGACACAACTGAGCAACTAACACTAGTTTGGATGAAATCTAGGTATATTGAGTAATTACTTTTTTAAAAAGACATGGATTCAGTCAATGGTCTTAAGTAAGTGCCAAACTAAGACATTCAAATTTTACCCTTAATTCACTGGGAGCTTTTGAAAGATTCAGAAGTAGGAAATCAAATGGTAAACTGCATCTTGAGAAGTTGCCAGCTAGATTGGTTTCAACGAGAAAGAAACTACAGAAGGATAAACCAGTTAGGAGGCTTTTGCGAAATAAGTTGAGGAGGAAACAGCAAAATCTGCTTTTTAGTCTTAACACCAGTTTGCAACAGAACTGTGAGTTCCTGAATTATCAAAAGCAGCCGCATGTTCATTCTTTTGGAACCTTGGAACTGGCTTCCTCTTCAAAGGAAGCATTTTGAACCCATTGTAAAAATCATATGTCAGCTGGGAACCACAGAGTTCCCCTAACAATTTTCTAAGATCATTAGAGGTAATAGGAATGCCTTAGGTTAAAATCAGCATGAAATCCCAATGACAAATAAGATTCCCTCCCATATATTACAATTTAACTTTGGTTCGTATAGACGTGTTAGTAGCTTTGCTGATTTATATTGAATCTAAACATGCAGAATGGACACAGGCCAGAATGGAGGCAATTATTAGGAAAATCAAAGCCAGTGACCATTAAAAGTGAATGAACTGATTTCTGGAATTATATTCCTAAATTCATTTCATGATCAATAACTCGAAACCCTGAATTATTTTCATTTCATATATCCCTTTCCCTGACAATCCCTTCTCTCTAACTCTGCCTGTAGCACCTCAACAATCCTTTAATCTTACAAGGTCCTCCATTCCATGACCCTACAGGATTCTCACTGTCCCTCTTCCTCTTGATACCCTTGCTGCTGCTGCTGCTGCTGCTAAGTTGCTTCAGTCGTGTCCGACTCTGTGTGACCCCAGAGACAGCAGCCCACCAGGCTTCCCTGTCCCTGGGATTCTCCAGGCAAGAACACTGGAGTGGGTTGCCATTTCCTTCTCCAGTGCATGAAAGTGAAAAGTGAAAGTGAAGTCGCTCAGTCGTGTCCGACTCCTAGCGACCCCATGGACTGCAGCCTACCAGGCTCCTCCGTCCATGGGATTTTCTAGGCAAGAGTACTGGAGTGGGGTGCCATTGCCTTCTCCCTTTATACCCTTACTATCTCCTTATCCTACATCAGTTGTTGCATTCAGTTCCTTGATTCTCTTCTCCCTTTCATGGACTGGCAAAACTTCATCTGGTTGTAGGGAGCTCAGCTCAGTGCTCTGTGATGACCTAGATGGCTGGTATTGTAGGGGGAGGTCCAAGAGGGAGAGGATATGTATATATATATATATACATACATACATATATACATATATATATATACACACATATAGCTGATTCACTTCATTATACAGCAGAAACTAACACAATATTGTAAAACAACTATACCCCCAATTTTAAAAAAGTGAAAAAAAAATACCCACTGTCTGGTTCAATCCAGTTTTCCTTGTACTCTCAGTCACATGGGTCCCTAAACTCTAGCATCTAATGCCTGATGAACTGAGGTGGAGCTGATCTAATAATAATAGAAATGAAGTACACAATGCATGTAAATGCATGTAAATCATCCCCAAACCATCCCCCTACCCCCAGTTCAGTTCAGCCGCTCAGCCATGTCCAACTCTTTGTGATTCTTTGGAGTGCAGCACTCCAAGCTTCCCTGTCCATCACCAACTCCTGGAGCTTGATCAAACTCCTGTCTGTTGAGTTGGTAATGCCACCCAACCATCTTATTCTCTGTAATCTCCTTCTCCTCCTGCCTTCAGTCTTTCCCAGCTTCAGGGTCTTTTCCAATGAGTTAGTTCTTTGCATCAGGTGGTCAAAGTGTTGGAGTTTCAGCTTCGGTATCAGTCCTTCCAATGAGTATTCAGGGTTGATTTCCTTTGAGATTGACTGGTTTGATCTCCTTGCAGTCAAAGGGACTCCCCAACACCACAGTTCAAAAGCATATACCATACAACCCAGCAATCCCACTGCTGGGCATACACACTGAGAAAACCAGAATTGAGAGACACATGTACCCCAATGTTCATCGCAGCACTGTTTATAATAGCCAGGACATGGAAGCAACTTAGATGTCCATCAGCAGACAAATGGATAAGAAAGCTGTGGTACATATACACGATGGAGTATTACTCAGTCATTAAAAAGAATGCATTTGAATCAGTTCTAATGAGGTGGATGAAACTGGAGCCTATTATACAGAGTGAAGTAAGCCAGAAAGAAAAATACCAATACAGTATACTAATGCATATATATGCAATTTAGAAAGATGGTAACGATAACCCTGTATGCGAGACAGCAAAAGAGACACAAATGTATAGAACAGTCTTTTAGACTCCATGGGAGAGTAGGAGGGTGGGATGATTTGGGAGCATGGCGTTGAAACATGTATATTATCATATGTGAAATGAAACGCCAGTCCAGGTTTGATGCATGATACAGGAAGCTTGGGGCTGGTGCACTGGGGTGACCCAGAGGGATGGTATAGGGAGGGAGGTGGGAGGAGGGTTCAGGATGGGGAACATGTGTATACCTGTGGCAGATTCATGTTGATGTATGGCAAAACCAATACAATATTGTAAAGTAATTAGCCTCCAATTAAAAAATTTTTATATAAAAAAAGATTAACATAAAAAAAAAGCATCAGTTCTTCAGTGCTCAACTTTCTTTATGGTCCAACTCTCACATCCATACATGACTGCTGGTAAAACCATAGCTTTGACTATATGGACCTTTGTTGACAAAGTAATGTCTCTGCTTTTTGTCCCTGGTGCCAAAGAAGTATGGATCTCTGCTCTAGGACACAACCTTCTCTTGTTTTTTTCTTCTGTTTCCCTGACTGATTGCTCTTCTTCCCATCCTCTTAGTGATTGGGGTTGCTCATTCTATGTACACTCTACTCTCTCTATTCATGCTTCTTTATTGATTTCACCCCAACTAGGCTTTGAATACCACCCCAATTCATGCATGCCTCCATCTGAGATCTCCTAATTTGCATATCCAGTGTTTACTCAGCATCTCCACTTGGATATTATATGGGTTTACCTAATGACTCTTAGCCTCAAATCTGCTCTCTGAAACTCTGCTCATTGATCCAGTCTTGGGACTGAGGTACATTTTCCAGATTCCCTTGTCACTGACTTTATCTTAGATGCTCCTAAATGAAGTCCTGAGAGAAAATTGGTCGCTTGCCTTATCTGCTCTTGATGTGTCTTTTATTTCAGCTGCAGTGTGGGGAGCAGTGTCATGCAAGTTCAGTGTTCTACCTCAAGGGCTTGCCATTTTCTTTCAGCTCTTATGCCTCAGAGTTTTCTCCTGAGCTAGAGAACTCATTTAACCTGTATACAGGTACAGTACAGAATTTCAAAAGTGTTAACATCCTTGCATAAAACCCTCAGCCAGTGGGACTGGCTAAATATCCCGCCCTTTTGGCCTTCACATGAACAGTCCTGGAAGGGATTCTGGATATGTGAGTGTGTGCTCGGTCAAGTCTGACTCTGTGACCACATGGACCGTACTCCACCAGGCACCTCTGTCCCTGGAATTTCCCGGGCAAGAATACTGGAATAGGTTGCCATTCCCTCCTTCAGGGAATCTTCCCAACCCAGGGATTGAACCTGCATCTCCTGTGCCTCCTGCATTGCAAGCAGATTCTTTACTGTTGAGCCACTAGGGAAGCCCTGAGATTCTGGATACTTATTAAAAGAATCCACTTCTTGTTGCTTAAAATCAACAACCTTCATAATATATTCATTTGTGTTGCTTTTTCTTTTGCAAATTGTTTTCACTTCCTCGCTCCTGCTTTCTGGGATCATATTTCAATAAACTGCCTGTACCCAAGTCCTTGTGATTTATTGTCAGAGAACTCAGACTAAGACACGGAATTCAAAGGGGGTTCTCTTTGATTGTTTTATTTTCTAGATCTTTCAGGGTCATTCCCAAGTGGCAACAGTTAGCCCAGCCTCTGGCTCCCATCAGCATGCTAGATAGATCCCCTTCAATCTACTCTAGCACTTATCACCTTCTCATATGCTATTTGGTTTACTTGTTTATTATTACTTAAAGTTTCTTTATTACAACTCTAAGTCCTTTGAGGACAGAGATCTTGCTTACTTATTCACTGATGTGTCTCAGCTGCCAAAAAGGATGTCTGAGCACATGGTAAGCATTCAATAAGTATTTATTAAAACAAAGACTGGACAAAAGTACCATGCCTGGTACTTAGTGAGTCGTTGCTACATATTTAGTTATTAGTGTTGATACTTCCTCCAATGCATTGTAGAAATTGGACAATCAGACACACCATTCACATTTTCTCAGGCAAAACATAGCAACTAGACAGATTTGCTGCTTAATCATAGGCCATCAGCATGGTTTATGCACACCCAACCCAACTCTGTCACCTCCTGTTACCTGAGGTTGACTCCATATTACCTAGGGCCACACACTGCCTTCCTTGGAGTTCAATTGAGAATTTATAACTAGGTACACTCAGGTTTTTCATGATTAAAATTGAACCTTCGATTCACTTTGCCTTCAGGAGAAATTGGTTTATAAATAAAGGCTCCATACCAAGAAGCCAGATAAGAAGTTAATTAATAGAGTGTTCAGTGTGTACTACTACCAGAAATTCAGTGTTTTATAGAATGTGTTTTTCCTTTTGATCCAAAAAAAATTTTTTTTCCAAACTGCCATAGCATAGAATGTATTTTTTTTTCCCCTCTGCCTAAGTCATGGAGCCACTGGATATTTGAAGTTGACCTTCAAGATACCTTGGTGGAGCAGTGTTATATACTGGTGTGAAAGGCAACAGTGGTACATCAGAAATAAATCCAGCTCCCTGCAAAGGCACAGCCAAATAGCATACAGAATAAGAGAACAGGCTATTAGAGGGAGACTTAGTTTCTCAACATTCCCAAGCAGGTCAGTGGCACAGGAAGAACTGAACACCTAGTTACCCTACCCTTGGTTAACAACCACCTGGTTAATCTGCTCATCTTTATAGAAATACCACATGTAGTTCTTGAAAAATCAAAATCGCACATAAAGGGAAAAATCTGTTTTATCCCCTTTTAAAAAGTCTTGAATTTTGTCTTTATTATGCAGGGAGAATTAGGTTTTCATCTTCCTCTTCCCTCTTCATTGGGCTTGGATTCTTTTATATGTTTTAAATGCTGTATAAAGAGGGGGAAGAAAAATCTCCCAAATGGGCCACATGCTGACAAGCTCGTGGTGTTACCACATGGATCTAGGGCATTATGTTTCACAATTTCCTGGGTGAGAACCCTGCCTTCTACATTGGTGCTTTCAACTGGGGGACTAAATGTTCTCTGGAGAAGGAGATAGGGAGGAAACACTGGCCAAATGGAATTAAAAGTCAAGAGCCTCTTTGTTAGGAAATGATGCCTTTGATAACCTAGATTCTTGGAAACCAGACTCCAGTGTAAAAGTATTTTGGTATCCCAAACTCCTGCCCATTAAGAACAGAAAAATAATTTTCCTAGGCACATCAGCAGATGGAATTAAGCTGAAACTGGTGTCCCATCATCTGTTCCCATCTGACAGTGAAGCTCTCCAAGCACTTAGTAGGAAAAAAAAAAAAAAAACAACAACAAAGCATATTAAGCCCTATAAGCTCTCAATTTTGTACCCAAGTTGAATATCAAACTGTGCTTCAAAACTTTCTCTTGTCAGATCCAGGCATGTTAGACTTGAAAAAAAAAAATCCCTGCTGTGGGTCATATCATCTTAACTCCATGCCTATACATATGAGATTCCCTCCATCTAGAACACTTGTTGCCCTCCTCCTGCCCACCATCCTCTTGCCCAGTGTTAAAGAACAGTCCTCCTTGAGTTCCAGTCCTAGGTCTACACTAACTAGTTGGGTAACACTATAGGAAAAGTGCTGAACCTCTGTGAGCCTTACTGTCTTCATCCAGAAAATGGAAACAATAACAGTATCTCAGAAGATTTTCATGAGATTTTCTAACGTGAGGAATAAACCCATATTAGAACATTTAGAAAAGTGATGGACGCATGGTGAATGCTCCATAAACATCAATCTAATAATTGTTATGACCGTGCTTGAATTTTGGAGTCAGACACACTTGAATCAAATCTAATTGATTCCTAGCTTGGCTACTAGCTGGCTATGTTTCTTACACTTACGTTTCCTCATCTGTAAAAGGTGAGGTGATCATCATCACATCATCATCATCTAACTTATTCATAACATGTTAAAGCATTAAATGAGTTAGCAGTATGCCTGCAATATGATTAAAACTAATAATACCTAATAATTCCATAGTTAGTAATTCTCTCATAAAAGTCTCAGCTGTACTGCTACTTTTCTCAGAAAAAATTCTATATTCGTTAAGTTCAAATGATATGCCACCTTGACTAAGCCTCATACCCTGAACGGCTGTGACTAGCCTTACCATAGTGTAATTTCTGTTTGTTTGCCTGTTTACCGTTCTAGACTCTGAACTTCACTAAGACAGGAATATTGCCTGGCTTATTCCCCATTGTATCCCAATCAACCAGCACATGGCCTGGTACATGGTAGATTCAATAAAAAAAAATGAAAGCCTTGTTTCTATCAGTCTCTCCTCATCCTGTTTTTTTCTCATTCCCCCTATGGTAAAGGCATCCATGTGTATTTCTTTAAAGACTATGCCATGACCTGGCAAAACATGGGATTGAATGATTTTTTGCTAGGCAATATAGAATTTAAACATTTTTAACTTAGGAAGCAACAGTTAGAACTGGACATGGAACAACAGACTTGTTCCAAATAGGAAAATGAATACGTCAAGGCTGTATATTGTCACCCTGCTTATTTAACTTATATGCAGAGTACATCATGAGAAACACTGGACTGGAAGAAGCACAAGCTGGAATCAAGATTGCCAGGAGAAATATCAATAACCTCAGACATGCAGATGACACCACCCTTATGGCAGAAAGTGAAGAGGAACTCAAAAGCCTCTTGATGAAAGTGAAAGTGGAGAGTGAACAAGTTGGCTTAAAGCTCAACATTCAGAAAACGAAGATCATGGCACCTGGTCCCATCACTTCATGGGAAATAGATGGAGAAACAGTAGAAACAGTGTCAGACTTACTTTTTTTGGGCTCCAAAATCACTGCAGATGGTGACTGCAGCCATGAAATTAAAAGACGCTCACTCCTTGGAAGGAAAGTTATGACCAACTTAGATAGCATATTCAAAAGCAGAGACATTATTTTGCCAACAAAGGTTCGTCTAGTCAAGGCTATGGTTTTTCCTGTGGTCATGTATGGATGTTGTATGGATGTGAGAGTTGGACTGTGAAGAAGGCTGAGCGCCGAAGAATTGATGCTTTTGAACTGTGGTGTTGGAGAAGACTCTTGAGAGTCCCCTGGACTGCAAGGAGATCCAACCAGTCCATTCTGAAGGAGATCAGCCCTGGGATTTCTTTGGAAGGAATGATGCTAAAGCTGAGACTCCAGTACTTTGGCCACCTCATGCGAAGAGTTGACTCATTGGAAAAGACTCTAATGCTGAGAGGAATTGGGGGCAGGAGGAGAAGGGGACAACAGAGGATGAGATGGCTGGATGGCATCACTGACTCGATGGACGTGAGTCTGAGTGAACTCCGGGAGTTGGTTATGGACAGGGAGGCCTGGCATGCTGCGATTCATGGGGTCGCAAAGAGTCAGACATGACTGAGCGACTGAACTGAACTGAACTGAACTTAGTTGTCATTCATCTGAAAACTGAGGATTTAATAATCAAATCTGGTTTTCTGGATTCTCATGAAAAAAAATTTGAGATTTGACAAGACTGAGGCTCATATGTAATTTTCTCTTAAATATGTTCAGAGTTTAAGGATCCATTTTCCAAAACTAGGCTATAGCTTGTGGACTGCAAACAAATGCACAACCTAAGAGTTGAGATTTATGTTTTACTTGGCAGACTGCTGAAGACTTAAGCTCAGAAAACAGCCCCTCATATAGCTCTGAGGGACTGCTCTGCAGATCCAGGGGAGGAGCCAGGATATGCAGAACTTTTACAACAAAAACTAGACAGTCAGAACATCAAAAGATTAATGTTAATTAAAGAAAACCACATATCTCAAGTTAGTGAATTTAGTATTTTTCTATGGATGATGCACGAGTCTGGGCTCATTGGAATCATTCCTTTGATGTATATCTTGACTATCTAGGCCAGATGACATTCTTTGTCCACAAGCCAAATAGTATATGCTTCTTTGGGGGTGGTTTGAACTCTTCACTCAGTCTATTTCACTCGTTTGTGTACACCTTCTGACCATAAAACCTTTGACTTTAAATCCTTTGGCTAAGATGAATAAACAAACTGACAATGGGTATGAGGGGAGGGGAGTAAAAAATTGATAAGATCCCATGATCAAGAAGGATATTTTTTCTTCACTTTTTATTAAAATAGGTTTGATATATGTGAAAGTCAGTCATGTCCGACTCTTTGCAACCCCATGGACTGTACACAGTCCATGGAATTCTCCAGGCCAGAATACTGGAGTGGGTAGCTGTTTCCTTCTAACAATGTATAAATTTAAGGTATGTGTGTGTGTGAGATCCTCAGTCATGTCTGACTCTTTGTGACCCCACAGACTGTAGCTCACCAGGTTCCTCTGTCTGTGGAATTCTCCAGGCAAGAATACTGGAGTGGGTTGCTATTCCCTTCTCCGGGGGATCTTCCCAACCCAGGGATCAAACCCACGTCTCCTGCATTGCAGGAGATGCTCTTCCATCTGAGCTACCAGGGAAGCCAAATTTAAGGTATACAGCATGTTCATTTGATACACATAAATTTTAATAGCCATTGTAGTGATAATTAATACCTTTATCACATAGATAAGTGTCCTTTCCTCTTAGTGGTTGGAAACGTGCATTTCTTGTCTCTTAGAAAGTTTGATGATTGTAATATAGTATTGTTGTCTATATTCATTATACTGTGCATTAGATCCTAGGGCTTATTTACTACTCATTATAATGTACCATTAAAAAAGTACATGTCCTATCCCTCCACTCCTCAGCCCCTGGTAACCACAATTTTACACTGTTTTACAAGTTTGACTTTTTTTAAGACTATACTTATAAGTGATATCATACAGTAGTTATGGGCTTCCCTTATGGCTCAGCAGTACAGAATCTGCCTGCAATACAGGAAATGCAGGTTTGATCCCTGAGTTGGGAAGATCCCTTGAAGAAGGAAATGGCAACCCACTCCCGTATTCTGGCCTGGGAAATCCCATGGATGGAGGAGCCTGGCAGACTGTATTCCACAGGGTTGCAAAGAGTCGGACATGACCCAAGCAACTAAACAATAGCGTAGTACAGTACTTGCCTCTGTCTGTCTGACTTCTCATTTAATATGATGCACTTAGGGTCCATCCATGTTGTTATAAATGGGTTCATTTTATATGTGTATATATATTAATATATACAAATACACACACACATATATACATGACATATATATATATGGATAAATATGTATACATTTAAATGTATGTATATTTATGTGTGTGTGTGTGTGTGTTTAAGTGTATATACATTTTTATCCATTCATCTGTGATGGGCTCTTAAATTGTTTCTGTATCTTGGCAACTGTGAATAATGCTGGAATAAATATGACAGTGCACATATCTCTTTGATATCTTGCTTGAAGGGTATTTTTTCTTAACCTAAAAAAACTACCTTTTTATGTTCTTTAAATGAGTATTTATTGAGCTGCTGTACTCTATGGCAGGCAAAGTTATGTTGCTGTTGTTTAGTTGCTAAGTCGTGTCCAACACTTTTGTAACCTCGTGATTGTAGCCTGTCAGGCTCCTCTGTCCATGGGGTTTCCCAGACAAGAATACTAGAGTAGGTTGCCATTTCCTTTTCCAGGGGATCTTCCTGACTCAGGAATTGAACCTGTGTTTCCTGCACTGGCAAGTGGATGCTTTACTGACAAGCCACCTGGGAAGGCCAGGTGACATGATAGTAAGCCTCTAAAAATCAAAATGCATCTACTTCCTCACATAGTTCTCTCTGACTCTGGGTGAATGGCATCAGTTGCATGGGCTAGTATTTTCATCTGAAAACACGGCTAATGCTATGTCACCACAAACACATTGCCACCATTTTATACCACACCAGGTCAGTTTAATGCGAGCATTAAAAGATGTGATTATGGAACCCAAAAGAGTAAGGTTCTAACTAGTTACTAGGAACATGATCTGGGGTGATTTTTAAAACCTCTGTGAATTCAGTTTCCTCTTTATCAAACTGGGATAGTTATATTACCTGCCTCCATGTGTTGTTACAGATTAAATGGGATGATTCAACTAAAGAACTGATGGGCTCACACGTGTAGTAAACTTCAGATGATAGTATTTGCAGCAGTTGAAACATTATAAAGGAATTTGTTGCTAAAGAGGTTGTGGAATAATGAACAAAGACTTCTGAAGGATAAGAAGTCTTCAGAAGCCATCCACTTTATAGAAGAAATACTTTTTGAAGTAAATACAATGACTATTAGACAATAATAATGTTCCACACACATAAAACCTCTCCTCTGATCCCTGACTTATGGGAATTAATAGAGTAGTTTTTATATTATAATCAAAGAATAGAAGTCAGGGAGGCATGGGGATTTTAATGGCCTGTTTATAACTGACTTGTTGGAATAAATAGAGGACACTGACTGCTTTTAAAATGATACCTTCCCAGAAAAAAGATTTACATATTAATTAAGATAATGAGCTTTGGGTTAAGATTACTTGAGTTTGAGTTCTGGCATTACTACTTAACAACTGTATGATCATGGGCAAGTTGTTTAAATTCCCTGTGCCTCAGTTTCTATATGGATAAAATAATAAACACGAGCATGTCCTAAAGAGTATTGTGTGGATAAATTAGTTAAAATGTATAAAACACTTAAGACATATAATTTGCATAATATTATAAATGCTCAGTAATTTTTTTCTCATGTATTTAAGATGACTTGAACCAGAGTTAGCTTACAGATATTGACATAAAATTGTAATTTTATGTAATTACTAATTCCTGCACATGAGAATTGAATTCCTTCATTTGTGTTGTACTCTTTATTGTTTTTTTAATTCTTTTTTTCAAAGATCATAGTTTCCCTTATGGTTCATTCTCAGCGGTGTGGTATACATTTTGTGGGTTTGGACAAATGCCCAATGACAAGAATACATCATTATATGATTATACAGATTATTTTCATTGTCCTGAGAATTATCTAGACTCAAGCTCTTGCCTGGAAAATCCCATGGACGGAGGAGCCTGGTGGGCCACAGTCCATGGGGTCGCTAGAGTCGGACACGACTAAGTGACTTCACTTTCACTTTTCACTTTCATGCATTGGAGAAAGAAATGGAAACCCACTCCAGTGTTCTTGCCTGGAGAATCCCAGGGACGGGGGAGCCTGGTGGGCTTCCGTCTATGCGGTTGCACAGAATCGGACACGACTGAAGTGACTTAGCAGCAGCAGCAGAAGCAAGCTATTTATTAGGGGACTTCCCAGGTGATACTAATGGTAAACAATCCGCCTGCCAATTCAGGAGACATAAGAGATGTGGATTTGATTCCTGGGTCAGGAAGATCCCCTGGAAAAGAGAATGGCTACCTACTCCAGTATTCTTGCCTAAAGAATCCCATGGACAGAGGAGGCTGGTGGGCTACAATCCATAGGGTGGCAAAGAGTCGGACATGACCAAAGCAACTTAGCACACACAAGCTATTTATTGCCCCATCTCTGTCACCCCAGGAAAGCGCTGATAACCTGGTTTTTGTTGTTGTTTAGTAGCTAAGTTGTGTCCAACTCCTGTGACCCCATCATATGGTAGCTTTCAGTTTTTTTTTAAGGAGTCTCCAAACTATTTTCCATAATGGCTGGAATTCTTAAATACATATTACTAAGTGTAAGAAACCAGTATGAAAAGGGTGCATGATAAATGATTCCGAAGATATATGTTAAAAACATATGTTTTCTTGATATGCTTCCCTCATATGACCTAACCAGGAAAATTGACTACTTATACTAGAATGTAGAATAAGGCCCTCAATTTATTTATAACCTAAAAGATGTCTTTTATTCAGTCCAGACTTTTGCCAATAAAATTAGTTTCCCAGAAGGCTGGCAAACCATTAGGTATAAAAAGGAATTTGTAGAAAGATAAAATATGGAGGGAAAAAATGGATTCTGATTCTGAGGATTTTCACAGTCCTAAGATTGCACACAAGGATCTATTGCCAACATGGTAAAGAATTATCAGATATTGTATTTCTAGATGATTTAAAATTTTACTGAAGAAAATTATAATGATGGTGTACTTTTAAGAATTTCTTCAAACTTTTCTGTAGAAACAGAGAACTAGGATAGGAAAACAATGTTCATCAATCATATCTATAATAAACCCACAATTTGGAAAGTTGGAGACAAACCACACACACCAGCTATGTGTGTGCCATGTTGGAATCTATGTGGAAGAAAGCAGGGGGAAGTAATGGGGTGTTGGATAAGACTGAGACTAGGAGAATTCTAATATCACAGGAAACCATGGTGGGTTAATTTTGGAAGAGCAGATCAGATCAGTCGCTCAGTCGTGTCTGACTCTTTACGACCCCATGAATCACAGCACGTCAGGCCTCCCTGTCCATCACCAACTCCTGGAGTTCACTCAGACTCATGTCCATCGAGTCAGTGATGCCATCCTGCCATCTCATCCTCTGTCGTCCCCCTCTCCTCTTGCCCCCAATCCCTCCCAGCATCAGAGTCTTTTCCAATGAGTCAACTCTTTGCATGAGGTGGCCACAGTACTGGAGTTTCAGCTTTAGCATCATTCCTTCCTAAGAAATCCTAGGGCTGATCTCCTTCAGAATGGACTGGTTGGATCTCCTTGCAGTCCAAGGGACTCTCAAGAGTCTTCTCCAACACCACAGTTCAAAAGCATCAATTCTTCGGCGCTCAGCCTTCTTCACAGTCCAACTCTCACATCCATGAATGACCATAGGAAAAACCATAGCCTTGACTAGATGAACCTTTGTTGGCAAAGTAATGTCTCTGCCTTTTTTTTTTTTTTTGTGAAAGCATTTTTTTTAAATTTTATTTTATTTTTAAACTTTACAATATTGTATTGGTTTTGCCAAATATCGAAATGAATCTGCCACAGGTATACCCATGTTCCCCATCCTGAACCCTCCTCCCTCCTCCCTCCCCTCCCCTCCCTCTGGGTCGTCCCAGTGCACAGCCCCAAGCATCCAGTACCATGCATCGAACCTGGACTGGCGACTCGTTTCATACATGATATTATACATGTTTCAATGCTATTCTCCCAAATCTCCCCACCCTCTCCCTCTCCCACAGAGTCCATAAGACTGATCTATACATCGGTGTCTCTTTTGCTGTCTCGTATACAGGGTTATTGTTACCATCTTTCTAAATTCCATATATATGCGTTAGTATACTGTATTGGTGTTTTTCTTTCTGGCTTACTTCACTCTGTATAATAGGTTCCAGTTTCATCCATCTCATTAGAACAGATTCAAATGTATTCTTTTTAATGGCTGAGTAATACTCCATTGTGTATATGTACCACAGCTTTCTTATCCATTCATCTGCTGATGGGCATCTAGGTTGCTTCCATGTCCTGGCTATTATAAACAGTGCTGCGATGAACATTGGGGTACATGTGTCTCTTTCCCTTCTGGTTTCCTCAGTGTGTATGCCCAGCAGTGGGATTGCTGCTTTTTAATATGCTATCAAGGTTGGTCATAACTTTCCTTCCAAGGAGTAAGTGCTATCTAGGTTAGTCATAACTTTCCTTCCAAGGAGTAAGCATCTTTTAATTTCATGGCTGCAGTCACCATCTGCAGTGATTTTGGAGCCCAGAAAAATAAAGTCTGACACTGTTTCTACTGTTTCCCATATATTTCCCATGAATTGATGGGACCAGATGCCATGATCTTCGTTTTCTGAATGTTGAGCTTTAAGCCAACTTTTTCACTCTCCATTTTCACCTTCATCAAGAGGCTTTTGAGTTCCTCTTCACTTTCTGCCATGACGGTGGTGTCCTCTGCATATCTGAGGTTATTGATATTTCTCCCGGCAATCTTGATTCCAGCTTGTGTTTCTTCCAGTCCAGCATTTCTCATGATGTACTCTGCATATAAGTTAAATAAACAGGGTGACAATATACAGCCTTGACGTACTCCTTTTCCTATTTAGAACCAATCTGTTGTTCCATGTCCAGTTCTAACTGTTGCTTCCTGACCTGCATACACATTTCTCAAGAGGCAGATCAGGTGGTCTGGTATTCCCATCTCTTGAAGAATTTTCCACAGTTTCTTGTGATCCACACAGTCAAAGGCTTTGGCATAGTCAATAAAGCAGAAATAGATGTTTTTCTGGAACTCTTTTGCTTTTTCCACGATCCAGTGGATGTTGACAATTTGATCTCTGGTTCCTCTGCCTTTTCTAAAACCAGCTTGAACATCAGAAACTTCACGGTTCACATACTGCTGAAGCCTGTCTTGGAGAATTTTAAGCATTACTTTACTAGCGTGTGAAATGAGTGCAATTGTGTGGTAGTTTGAGCATTCTTTGGCATTGCCTTTCTTTGGAATTGGAATGAAAACGGACCTTTTCCAGTCCTGTGGCCACTGCTGAGTTTTCCAAATTTGCTGACATATTGAGTGCAGCACTTTCACAGCATCATCTTTCAGGATTTGAAATAGCTCAACTAGAATTCTATTACCTACACTAGCTTTGTTCATAGTTATGCTTTCTAAGGCCCATCTGACTTCACATTCCAGGATGTCTGGCTCTAGGTCAGTGATCATACCATTGTGATTATCTGGGTCGTGAAGATCTTTTTTGTACAGTTCTTCTGTGTATTCTTGCCATCTCTTCTTAATATCTTCTGCTTCTGTTAGGTCCATACCATTTCTGTCCTTTATTGAGCCCATCTTTGCATGAAATATTCCTTTGGTATCTCTGATTTTCTTGAAGAGATCTCTAGTCTTTCCCATTCTGTTGTTTTTCTCTATTTCTTTGCATTGATCACTGAAGAAGGCTTTCTTATCTCCTCTTGCTATTCTTTGGAACTCTGCATTCAGATGTTTATATCTCCTTTTCTCCTTTGCTTTTTGCTTCTCTTCTTTTCACAGCTATTTGTAAGGCCTCCCCAGACAGCCATTTTGCTTTTTTGCATTTCTTTTCCATGGGGATGGTCTTGATCCCTGTCTCCTGTACAATGTCATGAACCTCAGTCCATAGTTCATCAGGCACTCTATCTATCTGATCTAGTCCCTTAAATCTATTTCTCACTTCCACTGTATAATCATAAGGGATTTGATTTAGGTCATACCTGAATGGTCTAGTGGTTTTCCCTACTTTCTTCAATTTAAGGCTGAATTTGCCAATAAGGAATTCATGGTCTGAGCCACAGTCAGCTCCTGGTCTTGTTTTTGCTGACTGTATAGAGCTTCTCCATCTTTGGCTGCAAAGAATATAATCAATCTGATTTCGGTGTTGACCATCTGGTGATGTCCATGTGTAGAGTCTTCTCTTGTGTTGTTGGAAGAGGGTGTTTGTTATGACCAGTGCATTTTCTTGGCAAAACTCTATTAGTCTTTGCCCTGCTTCATTCCATATTCCAAGGCCAAATTTAAGAAGAGCAGTAGACATCTAAGGACTCTTTGCATATTCTAGCTCAAGAGTGAGCACAAGGCATTGATAGTAAGGTATAAGGTGTCCAAAATATGATGCACCCAAATACTTGTCAAAGCTGACTAACTGAGGCTCCCTTCCAGGACTGAAAGAAATTACTGAAAGTAGAATCCAAATTGAGTAGAACAGGCATGATAGGATTAAAGGAAAAAGAAGGCTCAGGTGAACTTGGTGAAACAAAAGATCTTGGAAAATGAAAGATTGTATTGGAGAAGAAAGGGGTGTGTGTATGTGTGTGTCTGTGTGTGTGTGTGTGTACATTCACATGCTACAGATACTGCATAAGGAGCTCTACATCAATAAGTTAAGAAAGGAGTCTACTCTTTCTTACAAGCTTAGGAAAACTAATCTTTGTAGAAGCGAGCAACAGTGAAGACTAGCATTCATGTCCTGTAGAAAGTTATAAGAATAAAGGATAAGAGGTATCAGGAAAAGCACCCCTATTCTCAATCAGCTAAAAGAAATAAAATGACACAATAAATATGAGAACCACAGAAAGAAGAGTAAAAATTTGAAAAATCAGGAATGAGATAATATATGACAGAATATGACTAAAAAAAAAAATCATTTCAGAAATGAAGACTAAACCAGAAGGTTGGTCAGTCAGTTCAGTCACTCAGTCATGTCCAACTCATTGCGACCCCATGAACCACAGCATGCCAGGCCTCCCTGTCCATCACCAGCTCCCAGAGTTTCCCCAAACTCATGTCCATTGAGTTGGTGATGCCATCCAACCATCTCATCCTCTGTCATCCCCTTCCCCTCCTGCTCTCAATCTTTTCCAGCATCAAGATCTTTTCAAATGAGTCAGCTGTTTACATCAGGTGGCCAAAATATGAAGTTTCAGCTTCAACATCAGTCCTTCCAATAAACACCCAGGACTGATTTCCTTTAGGATGGACTGGTTGGATCTCCTTGAAGTACAAGGGACTCTCAAGAGTCTTCTGCAGCAGCACAGTTCAAAAGCATCAATTCTTCTGCACTGAGCTTTCTTTATAGTTCAACTCTCACATCCATAATGACTACTGGAAAAACCATAGCCTTGACTAGATGGACCTTTGTTGGCAAAGTAATGTCTCTGCTTTTTAATATGCTGTCTAGGTTGGTCATAATTTTCCTTCCAAGGAGTAAGTGTCTTTTAATTTCATGGCTGCAGTCACCATTTGAAGTGATTTTGAAGCCCCCCAAAGTAAAAGTCTGTCACTGTTTCCACTGTTTCCCCTATATTTGCCATGAAGTAATGGGACTGGATGCCATGATCTTAGTTTTCTGAATGTTGAGTTTTAAGTCAACTTTTTCACTCTCCTCTTTCACTTTCATCAAGAGACTCTTTAGTTCTTCTCTGCCATAAGGGTAGTGTCATCTGTATATCTGAGGTTATTGATATTTCTCCTGGCAATCTTGATTCCTGCTTGTGCTTCATCCAGCCCAGCATTTCTCATGATGTACTCTGTATATAAGTTAAATAAGCAAGATGACAATATAGAGCCTTGACGTACTCCTTTTCCTATTTGGAACCAGTCTGTTGTTCCATGTCCAGTTCTAACTGTTGCTTCCTTACCTGCATACAGATTTCTCAAGAGGCAGTTCAGGTGGTCTGGTATTCTCGTCTCTTTCAGAATTTTCCACACTTTGTTGTGATCCACACAGTCAAAGGCTTTGGCATTGTCAATAAAGCAGAAATAGATGTTTTTCTGGAACCCCTCTTGCTTTTTTGATAATCCAACAGATGTTGGCAATTTGATCTCTGGTTCCTCTGCCTTTTCTAAATCCAGCATGAAAATCTGGAAGTTCACAGTTCATATACTGTTGAAGTCTGGCTTGGAGAATTTTGAGCATTACTTTACTAGTGTGTGAAATGAGTGCAATTGTATGGTAGTTTGAGCATTCTTTGGCATTGCCTTTCTTTGGGATTGGAATGAAAACTGACCTTATCCAGTCCTGTGGCCACTGCTGAGTTTTCCAAATTTGCTGGCATGTTGAGTGCAGCACCTTTCACAGCATCATCTTTTAGGACTTGAAAGAGCTCAACATGATTTCCATCACCTCCACTAGCTTTGTTTGTAGTGATGCTTCCTATTACCCACCTGACTTCGCATTACAGGATGTCTGGCTCTAGGTGAGTGATCATACCATCATGATTATCTGGGTTTTGAAGATCTTTTTTGTACAGTTCTTCTGTGTATTCTTGCCACCTCTTCTTAATATCTTCTGCTTCTGTTAGGTCCATACCATTTCTGTCCTTTATTGAGCCCATCTTTGCATAAAATGTTCCCCTGGTATCTCTAGTTTTCTTGAAGAGATCTCTAGTTTTCATTTTCTATTGTTTTCCTTTATTTCTTTGCAATGATAACTGAGGAAGGCTTTCTTATCTATCCTTGCTATTTGTTGGAACTCTGCATTCACATGGGTATATCTTTCGTTTTCTCCTTTGCTTTTCATTTCTCTTCTTTTCACAGCTATTTGTAAGGCCTCCACAGAGAGCAATTTTGCTTTTTGCATTTCTTTTTCTCGGGGATGGTCTTGATCACTACCCTCTGTCCTTAGTTCATCAGGCACTCTGTCTATCAGATCTATATCCTTGAATCTATTTTTCACTTCTGCTATATAATACATTTTACATAACTTAAGTGACTATGAATGCACTTATAGAACTAATAATATAGATTTTTATAGAACTAATAATAAATGATTCTATGGAAGAGAGCATAATATGCAAAATAGCTATATACTTAGATATTATAAACACATAACTCTAAAAAATGGGATGAAAATTTGGAAAGTACATGAAAAGTATGTTTGCTAATTCCCTTCTTATTATTAATTAGAAGAAAAGAATAGTACTTCATATTAGATACTAGGTAAGTGAGTAGAGCAGAGGATGAGCTGGTTATATAGCATCACTGACTTGATGGACATGAGTTTGAACAAACTCCAGGAGATAGTGAGTGACAGGGGAGCCTGGCGTGTTGCAGTCCATGGGGTCGTAAACAGTCAGACATGACTTAGTGACTGAATTTAGTGACAAATGAGTAGAGGGGAAAGAAGTTACTAGCTAACTCAGTATTCCTCACTGTTGTGAACCAGCAGTAAGTAACTAAAATGAATAAACAAAAATACAAAGAAAATAAAATAAGCATCATATTTTTAAATACAAAATAATTGCACTAAACAATATGGTGGAAAGGAAGCCAGACATATCTATCATCAAGAAATTTAATTGGACTTACCAACCTATTAAGAGGAAAAAAAAAACAATTTTCTGACTTGTTAGCAAAGAAAAATGTTGCTATATACAATGTGAATACCTAAAATAATGAGATTGAAGGGGAGGGGAAGTTTGGACCAGAGAAATGCACATAAAAAGAAAGAGAAAGTCATGATATTGCTACCATAACAAGCAAAATATAAAGAAAAGGCATAACAGAGACAGGAGGAAAACTAGAGGCTCTGCTTCACAATGAAGGTATGCCAGTTATTAATATTTATATACTCAGTAACACAGTATTTTCATTAAGCAGAAACAAAAACAAGGTGCAAAGATAAATTGACATAGACACACCAATTATAAGGAAATGTTCATACATTTTTCTCAATCTATGACAAAGAACATGAACTAAAAGTGAGTTGAAATTTAGAAGACTTAAATAATATAACCAATAAAATAAATCTTGATATCAAACTGTAAGCCCAGATAATAGAGAATATACTTTCTTTCCAAGTGTACATGCATTGTCCAGAGGAATTAATGATATCGACCAAAAAGAAAAAGTTAATTTGAAATAATGAAGATGATACTAAGAGCATTCTCTGGTGGCTGTGCACTAAAATTAGCTATAATGAAATCAAAACTGTTAATGCCCTTAGCCTGGAAATGAAAAAAAAAGAAAAAAGAAAAAATCCTGCTACTAAACAACTCTTGGGTCACCGTATTTCTTAAAAATTAACAGGAATGACCCCCGCCACCAACTCCTCTGACACACCCACATACACCAGAATCAATGGTATATAGCTAAAGTAGTACTAGAGAAAATTTGAGAACACTGAATATCCCTAACACTAAAAATCAAACTGTGAATGTAAGTAGATTAAAAACAAAAATCAAAAGGTAGAAAACCACAGTAATGGGAAAGAGACCAGATGAAATTCATAAAAGCAGAATTTAGTTAGAAAACAAAGAATTAATAAGTCCAAAAGCTGATTCTTTGAAAGCAAAAGTAAATATAGACAAGCTCCTAGGTAACATAAACAGAAAAAAGAACACACGCCTATATAAAATTAGCAATGACAAGGAAGAAATAATCTTCAAAACAGAAGAAATTTAAAGTCATCAGAGACTATTTTGTACAACTCTGCATTTAAATTTGAAAACCTAAATGAACTGGGTGATTTTAAAGAATATAACTTATCAAAATTGGCCTCATTAAAGACACAAAGTCTAAAAAGATTAGACATGCATAGAAGAAATAGATAAAATGGTCAAAGAACTTACCCCCAAAAAGCATCATGCTTTGTATACCCCATTCTCTGCCACCAACACTGAAAAGGGACCTAAGCCAACTTGAAGATGCTCTCCCTGGCCATTTGAACATAAACAAAGAGTAGCTGTCAAAGACTGAAGCATGCAAAATGTCTCATCTATGATGACAACAAAACAAATCCAAACTGGTTACCATGGAAGGATACTAGTATACCAGCATGGTATTTTGAAAACTACTGAATAACAAGAAAGAATCATGCATTTATCCTATTTTCCTATATGAACCATATTGCTTGGTATCCAAATAGATGGTGAAGGCAAGTTTCTCTTTATAGAAGTATTACAGCTAATAAATGAATATCATCATTTTGCAATCTGTAATGAATTAATGGATCAAGGTATATATCTTAAAGTTCTGCTAACATCACAAAAAGAGAGACAACCAGATCTCATATGCCTCCTGATACAACAATATAGTGTCACTTGTGAATTAGTCCTGCCAAAACAAAACCAAAAAGAAATCAATCCTCAATCTGATTATGACTTTAGATCAAGTAATTTACAAATAGCCCAGGGATACAAGCATAAAGCCTATACTTCAGGAACCTCTACAGGACAAACAATCTGGTTTCTTTATTAAATAAATTGAAAGAAAAAAAAAAAAGAGAGATGGAGAGGAACTTATAGATTAAAACAATATTAAGGCATATATCATCTAATATATAGACTTTATTTGGATCATCATTAAAGTGGTGAAAAAGTGAACATGACATAATTGGAAATGGGATCATGGATTGGATATTTGTTAGCATTAAAGAATAGTGATTATTAACTTTTGATTGAGGAGTCATAATGATCTTACTTTTGTTAAAAAAAAGAAAAAAGTCTTTACCTTACCAAGTTCAACACTGCAATATTTACAGATAAAATATGTCTGGAATTTTATTCAAATAAGGAGAAAATAGAAGAAATAAGTAAAGCAAGATTGGCCATTAGTTGAAAATTGTTAAAGCTGGTTTATGTATATATGAGAGTTCATGTTACTATTCTGCCTATTTTTGTGCATGTTTGAAGTTTTTCATAATATAAAAATTAATTTTAAAAATTGCATTGCTAAAATTAGGGCATAACCCTCATGAATATCACATCGTTATGATTAACAGAAGTGGGAGATAGTGTTCCATTATCTCTGCTTTAACATATTTGAGATCACTCCAACTTCAATAGCAAAGAAAGTATCGAAACGCTAACAGGGGCAATAGATTTTGTCATTGTTCCTCTGATTCTTTCTCCAATTCCAGACATTCATTCAGCTTGCAGTTATAGAGCTGCTGATATTGTAAAAATGTTGCTTAGCAACATGTTAATGGGGAAAAACACTCCTTAAACCATTAGGGTTTTTGTCTTTTGAAATGTACTAGTTCAGCATATGATACCTCCCACAGCTCAATTTAACAAGAGGAAAAGTATCAACTCTCTGAATATAGTTTTTTGTTTTTGTTGTTTAATCTTCATAGCTGGGTCTGAATTTAATAAGACTATAAGAAATGGAGTCTGACATTGACTCTGAACTACATACAGTTCTATTGGTCTCTTTGGCAAGAGTAGTTTAGAGATGATAGACTATAGCACTCTGCCCCTTACCTAATATCTGGGGTGAGGATGGAGGTGGTGAGGCCCGGAGGATATATAGAGAAAATGCCCTATTCTTTATCATCCACTTGGTATCACTGCCTAAGAAAATGAATCGACTACTTAACCATCTAGAAGGTGGGCCCAGGGAGTCACTCTTGAAGCCTTCGTTCCTTTTTCCAGGAAATCAGGGTATTTGACCAAATGCTCTTAAAGAGCTTTTCTGTTATGCTGTGTTTCTTTATGGAAGAACCCCTAGTCCAGCCCTTCTCAAACTTCAGTGTGTCAGCTGCGCCTTTCCTGGGCATCCTATGAACATGTGGATCCTGATTTAGCAGGCCTGGGTGGGGCTTTGAGTTTCTGCATTTCTCACACCTCTCAGGAGATGCTAATTATGCTGGTTGGGGAAGAGAAGGGGAGGGAATCATGCTCTTATAGCCAGTCTCGCCAGCACTTTGAATGAGCAGAGAAATTAGAATATGTGATTTGTTAGTCTTGGCATGGTATATGGCTAAGAGGACAGCTTGAGCATTGAAGAGATTTAGGTTCAAATCTTGGCTGTCTTTAGAAGTGTGACTGAGCCATGCTGGCCTTCAAATTCTTCATCTGCAAAATGAGCATTTTGGAGAAGATTGAAGATTGAATAAGATAACAATATCACTTGTAACGGTCTTAACCAGGCACATGGTAAGCACTCTGTAAGTGTTAACTATTGTTGGAATAAAGAAAGACACAAGAGCCCTGATGAAGGGTCATGTTGCAGTATGAGTCTTTGTCCCCTTATTTATAAGTGGGGCAGTATGAAAAACTGGAAAGAGCTTGGGCTGACTCAGAGTGGAGCTTCTCTTCACTGCTGCAAATATGGCTGTCATATCCTTCACTGGGCCTCAGTTTACACACCTGCCCAGTGGAAAGGCTGAACTCATTCCTACCTGGTCTGAACAGCTCAAGGATGTGTTTTAGCTCCTCGAGTGACATGGTCCCTGGGCTGCACCAAGGAGTTCAAGGAATCCGCTCTGTATTTAATAAATTGAGGGGAGAGGAGAGTTAGGTGGCAAAAAGCTTATCAGAATTGAATGAAAATCCCAGACCCACAAGAATTTGCTAAGCAATAGATTTATTTTAAAATCCAGTTCTTTTTAGCAACAGAGAGCCAGGGCCGTGATTTAATTACCGATGGGCTACATCAGAAACAGAGTTGGAGCCAGTATCCCTGAACTGGGTTGAAGCACAGGTTAATCAGTTCTGGGAAGAACAGGTTAACTTCTGAACCTTCCTACTACTTTCCTGTTCGTACATCTTCTAGGTCTCTAATGTGCCAAGCTTTAGATTTTTAATCAAATGTCTTTGGGACTATAAAATTGTGTCCATTCTCTAAAGGATTTTCTAAGCATCTGTCAGCTTCTGTCTGAATCATACATAAATGTGCATATGAATCACTTCCTGTTTCACACCATGATCCCCACCCCTACTCTTTCACGGACATCTTTCTCCTTCCCCGCCATCCCCCACCATTTGAATAGAATAAATGAGGAAACTGATTGTGTTGTAGATAGCATGGTTTATCTTTCAAAACCACCAGGGCTCAGAAACTCTTGGGGGAGACTTCCTCATGAGAGAGATTTTAGGGCATCTGTAAGAGTAGGGGTTGGCACTGAGAGCAAGCAGCTCATTCTACGGAGGGTTTAGTGACTGACACGGCTGCTCTGAACTAGAAAAGAGCTTGAGGATCCTGTGAGCATCAACGTAGTGATAAAGGAAATCCTGAATTCTTAAGGAAGCAGCATAAACACGACATAATGAAACCTAAGGAATTTCGTAGCAAGCACAAGGTTTTGAATGAGATAACTTTGGCTCAGATTCCTGCTTCATCACAGGACAAATTTGCCTAACTCAATAGGCAAGGTCAACTAAATAGGTGACCTTGAACAAGTTACCTTACCTTTCTCATCCTCCTTTCCCTCTATTGTAAAAAGGATAGCAAAATACCTTTGTCTCAGGGTTGTTGTAAAGATAAAATGAGATTTCACATTTAAAGTACTTGGGATGGTGTCTTAAACAATAATAGTATAATAATAGAAAATCGTCCAATTGAGTAGATTTTCCAAGTGCTTTTCTAAGTTCTTGGATTTAGGATGTAGAGTGAAGGTGTCACCCAGAGAGCATATGGGCTGGACTTTACCTGCAGATTTACTTTAGACTGTCCTTTGCAGCAGTGGTCAAGGAGTTTTTTTGTTGTTGTTGCTAGTCTTTAAATTGAGAGATTTTATAATTTTGCATCCTCATCTACATTTCTTGAAAGCTTTTGACTTATCAGAAGATCTGGCAAACACAAACCCCACATTCCTGCATGATAGTTATCAGCCAGAGGTGAGAAGGGGTTGCCTCCCCCCTTTTTTTTAAAATTGGAGGTTAATTGCTTTATAGCGTTGTGTTGGTTTCTGTCATACAGCAATGTGAATCAGTCATAAGTACATACATATCCCTTCCGTCTTGAGCCTCCCTTCCACCCTGCCTCCCCCATCCCACCCCTCTTGGTCATCACAGAGTGCCACACTGGGCTCCCTATTTTATACAGCAGCTTTCCGATAGCCGTCTGTTCTGCACATGGTAGTGTATATGTCAGTGCTACTCTCTCAAGATTCCATACTTATGTATTAATATAATTTTTTCTTCTTGACCACAGTCTCCACCATCCCTTGCCCCTTGCTATAATATCGTTAGGTAGTTAGAATAGAAAAAGGACTCCAAAATAGTGTTGGCTAAAAGGCTAGAAGTGGTGGCTAAAAGGAAAAAGCCCACAGAAATAGAACAAAGGAATGTCCGAAGACCAGAGTGAGAACTTCAAGTGAAACAAATCGCCCTCCTGGCTAGCCCAGTTTACATAGGGCAGGCTTAGTGGGAGGAGAAAAAACATAAAAAGATAAGCCAAAATTGAACCTCTCTCTTTTTGCATTTTTTGGGTCAGCCTGCCTTCATGCCTCGAGGATGCGTTTTCTTTGCTTGCCAAATAAAACTGAGCTGTAACCAAGCTGTAACACTGGCCCAGCATTTAAACTGAACTGTAACTGAGCAGTAACACTGGTCATATTTTTGCTGCAGTGAGACAGAACTGAGGAAATTACACACTCCCCCAACATTACTGTTGCACTATTTTACTTCATGTTCATTGCATTCTGTGTTTGAATTGATATTTGTGTCTGCCTTCCCTTGACTTCCCCGGTGGCTCAGGTGGTAAAGCGTCTGTCTACAATGTTGGAGACCTGGGTTCAATCCCTGGGTTGGGAAGATCCCCTGGAGAAGGAAATGGCAATCCACTCCAGTACTATTGCCTGGAAAATCCCATGGACAGAGGAGCCTGGTAGGCTACAGTCCATGGGGTCGCAAACAGTCAGACACAACTGAGCGACTTCACTTTCACTTCACTTCACTTCCCTTGATATGGTACCTAAAATGTAACACCATGCTTTAGTGTGGTTTGCTTGACAAGGACAACTGTGAGCAGAGGCATCTGCTAGTGATTTAAGGGAATGCCATGTATCAAGGTACATTATTAGAGTAGCCCATTTTGGGGTAGCTTCCCACATCACTCTTCTTTAAAATTATTTTCTCTTTCCACCCACAACCCTGCTGAAGGGTTGTGGGGATTAGCTTTAAAACACCAGATACCTTGTGAGACGACCCTCACCTTGGTCAGAGAAGGGTGGAACAAAAAGTCAACTCCTGATCTGAGACAGACCAATCAGATTCTCTCTCCCAGAAGTTCTGAACTGCAACAGTGTGAAGCTGGCTCTATGGCTGATGATGATGACACTGAAACTAACAGTTCATGTAGAATTGGTTCTGGATGGGGGTGATAGGAGATATAGCCAAAGGCTGTGCAAACCAAAGTTCTGGAGGAGCATATGGTAGCCAGGAGTCACTAAAGAAGTAAGTCTGTTGAGAGAAATAGAAAGGCAGAGACTTAATGGATGTGAGCAGTGGAAGTAACCTTGTGGCCTTCCAGAAAGAAAAAAAAAGGTATCCATTACTGACCTTCCAGTCTGGGCTGGAAATGCCTCACCATGTTCAATCACTTTTTCCTTGACCTTTCTTTCTTATCTCTATGACACCTCTCTTATTACTCTCCTACCTCTCAGAATCCTTCTGCCAGCCCCTGGTTTTGGCTTCTTTTCTAATATTGAACTCAAGATGTGGAGTTTCCTGGACTCCATTCTAAGTTCTCTCCTCTTCTCAATTCACATTTGCTCTGCTATGGGCTGAAAGTCTGTGTCCCCCTTGCCCCAGATTCACATGTTGAAATTTTGGAGTTGGGACTTTTGGGATGATCAGGTCTTGAGAATGGAATCCTCAGAAATAGGATTGGTCCTCTTATATAAGAGACCTGGAGAGCACCCTTACCACTTTTACCTTGCAACGATACATCAAGAGAACAGCTGTCTATGAGCCAGGAAGCAGGCTCTCACCAGATACTGAATCTGCTGGCACATTGATCTTGGATTTCCCAGCCTTTACAACTGTGAGAAATAAATGGCTGTTGTTTATAAGCCACCCAGCCTGTGGTATTCTGTTGTAGCAGTTTGAACAAAGACATCTTTCACAGATGATCTCAGTGTAATACTAGTTATATGTTGATGTAGCCTGTGTTTTTCTGTATATACTCTTTTTTTTTTTTTTTTATTGTCTTTCTCCTCATTAGAGTGTGAGTTCAGTCACCTTGGGCAAACTTCACGTGTCTGGTTTATAGGAGTACTTGACACAAAGCAGATACTTAATGAATGTGTGCTAAATGAATGGGTGGATGAATAAATGAACTGGATTTGTGTTTTCTGCCTGGACCCGAGCTATCTTCCCTGTTTTGTACTAAGCCCCTCATACTGGATGCCTCTCCAGTTCTCTAATTTGCCAAGATTTTTCCTCCTTAAAGTCTTAAAAATTACTTTACTTTTGCCTACAAAGTTTTCCTTGGGTTCTTCCTTCAAGTGTGGCCATAAAAGCTTTCTCCTCCATGGTATCCTGCCATTTCCCTCATGCTTTCTGTAATGATATACTATTCATTACATGCATAGCCTCACATTGTTTTCTTAATTTGTAAATATGTGTGAGCTTTTGGTTGCCATATATTTGCCTGCTTCCCACTGTACTTTTCATTTCTTTTCTCCAATATACTGTTAACTTCTTGATGCATCTTAATATATTGAATACCAAGCACAATTTCTAGAACAGAGTAAATATTCAATAATATGTTTTTAATGGATGAATGGATACTCATGATATGTTATGTTATTCTCTACACAAACCTCCTTTTTACATGAGCAGTTTGATTTGATTTTGGTTTTTTGTAATCAGAGAGCTTTGACTATTGCAATTATTAGTGATGAGCAGAAATTTATACAATTTTAGGTGCTTTTGTAATTACCCTCTTATAGACTTGAAAAATACAAAAACATTACAGATGAGTTTCTAATGACATTAATCATATATGTTTCTATAGTCTAAAAAGTGAATTTACATCTATTCTCACAGTTTATTCTCACGACAGTATTGCACAGTAGAGGGTAATTGAGACAGGTCAAAAAAATCTAAGAGAAGACACAACCAGAGCCCAAGTTTTCTGTTTATCTGCCTCTTGTGGTGTTGCTATATCACAATACAGCAATGTGCCTAAATTGTTAAATTTATACTGCTGTCACTACTGCTACTAAGACTACTACTAGCTATGATTTATTGAGTGTTTACTACAAACTAGGCACTGAGCTATGTGGCTTCCTTTAATTACATCAGTTAATATTCACAATGACCTCATGAGTTTGATACTTTTAAGACAGATCTTTTAAGACAGATAAAGAAAGTGAGGCAGAGAGATGTCAGAGATCAAAGTGGATAAACCAAGATGTGAGCCCAGATTTTTCTGATCTCTGAAACCACACGACAAGTTACTAAAGTCTTCCTTGCTACAAAGAGAAGTAGAAGAACATCTGGGACTTTGGAAGTCATTCATGCAGGATAATCTCGTCACTCATGTTTTTGGTAATAAACCCAAAGCCTTTAAGGTATAATGAAAAGTTATTCAAATCCTTATGGGAAGAGGAAGCACAGAAAGATGGGACTGAATATGAGTGGCTTCATCAACATCCCCTTTGAAATGGGGACTTAATGTACTTAATTGTTGAGAGATACGTAATGAGATTATTCAGAGCCTTGGCTGTGCACGTCTTTCCTATTGTTAACTGTTTTAATTTGCAAAGACGCTGGTTGAATGGAAACAGGTTAAATGGAAACTCTGTTTTTTTCAGAGTGGGAGAAAAGGTAATCACACTGAGTAATTTGATTTTGATGCACGGTTTTCTCCTCTTTTTAAATACACATACTCTTTATAAATAGGTGAAAGAGTGTGATCATCTGGTGAGCACTGAAAGGCTGATTATCACAAATGTGACAAAGGGAATGCTGTCAAGCCTTCCTCCATGAGGAGGATTCCTGGCTCATTTTCCATTCAAGTAGAACAGAAAGGAAGGAGGGAGGGATAAAGAGAATATATTCAAAGAGTGTGCCTCTGTAGAAAGCATTGTCTCAGGATCTCTCAGACCCATTCTTTAGCTTAATCATGGGATGAGTTGAGAGAGTAGCATTGACATATATACACTGCTGCTGCTGCTGCTAAGTCACTTCAGTCGTGTCTGACTCTGTGTGACCCCATAGACGGCAGCCCACCAGGCTCCCCAGTCCTTGGGATTCTCCAGGCAAGAACACTGGAATGGGTTGCCATTTCCTTCTCCAATGCATGAAAGTGAAAAGTGAAAGTGAAGTTGTTCAGTTGTGTCTGACCCTCAGTGACTCCATGGACTGCAGCCTTCCAGGATCCTCCATCCATGGGATTTTCCAGGCAAGAGTACTAGAGTGGGGTGCCATTGCCTTCTCTGGTATATACACTGCTGCTGTTGCTGCTGCTAAGTCACTTCAGTCGTGTCCGACTCTGTGTGACCCCATAGATGGCAGCCCACCAGGCTCCCCCGTCCCTGGGATTCTCCAGGCAAGAACACTGGAGTGGGTTGCCATTTCCTTCTCCAATGCATGAAAGTGAAAAGTGAAACTGAAGTTGCTCAGTTGTGTCCGACCCTCAGTGACCCCATGGACTGCAGCCTTCCAAGATCTTCCATCCATGGGATTTTCCAGGCAAGAGTACTAGAGTGGGGTGCCATTGCCTTCTCTGGTATATACACTGCTGCTGCTGCTGCTGCTAAGTCACTTCAGTTGTGTCCAATTCCGTGGGACCCCATAGACAACAGTCCACCAGGCTACCCCATCCCTGGGATTCTCCAGGCAAGAACACGAGTGGGTTGCCATTTCTTTCTCCAATGCATGAAAGTAAAAAGTGAAGTCACTCAGTCATGTCCAACTCTTCGTGACCCCATGGACTGCAGCCTACCAGGCTTCTCTGTCCATGGGATTTTCCAGGCAAGAGTACTGGAGAGGGGTGCCATCGCCTTCTCCGATATATACATTACCATGTGTTAAATGGATATCTAGTGGTAAGCTTCTGTATAGCACAGGAAGCTCAGCTTGCTGCTTTATGAGGTCCTAGAGGGACTGGATGGGGAAGGTGGGGTGGGAGGAAAGCTCAAGAGGGAGGGGATATATGTATACATATAGCTGATTCACTTTGTTGTATAGCAGAAACTCATGCAACATTGTAAAGTGATTATAGCCTAATTTAACTTAAAAAAAATTTTTTTTAAAGTAAAGTTGGATGATTCTAAGACCCCATCAGTTACAAGGCCTGTAGACATGGAGTTTCCAGGATTAAGGCATTAAATGAGACCCTAAAAGTACTTAGAGTTTAAATAGAATATGTCCATGTATAAGCATTTAGAAACAAACTGACATTTTCCTTTCCTTCAGTGTATGTGTCCAGTTTTCTTATTGGATGAAAATAAGTGTGTTGTCATTCCTTGTATTAGTAAATGAAAAAAAAAAAAAAAAAAAGGAAAGAAAAAAAAGCTCCTGTATACAGATTGAAAGGCGCCCATTTTGAAGATGAAAGGAGTCCTTGACATGATTCCTCTTATGCCAAGAACTAAGGAAATAGTTAAAACACCCAACTATCACATCTAAGATTATACCAAGGGGACACATTAAGAGATGTGGGGAAAAATAGAAAAGAGGGATGGGGACAGAGGTGGGGCTGTGGAATTGGGATTATATATTAGCATCAAAGAACCCCAAGTACCTATATTCCCAAACTTGATTTGATATGCATTGAATTAGATAGTCAAACACATGCAGTTTAAAAATATATTCAGTTACCTAATTGAAACTTATAATAATAGTAATGATAATAAAAATTTTATTTTAAATGTATTTTTTATTTTATTCCCATACTCCCCTGCCCAAATGACTTAATCACATTTGAGTCCTTATGTTGCCCTTTTTTCAACCTTCCAAATCCAAGGTTTGGTTAAAAAGTAAATTATCACTATAAACAGCCCAACCCTCTGGTCTCTGGACCTCACAGAGAATGGTTTTTGAAATCATTTTTCACTCAGTTCACACTCTGAAAGATCAAAGAACTCTTCTCTGTGCCTATTCCAGAAGCCCCTCTGGGATTAGCCAATCATGAATATAAATCACTGTGTTTGTTATGTTTCCAAAATACCCATTCATAATCCATCTTCACATTGTTCAAAGAGATGTGAGGTCAGTTCAGCTATCACCTTCACAAGGCTTTGTGCTTCTGTTTGTGCAGCCAAAGGAGCACTGCACTTGAGACAATTAGCTACTTGCTGCTGCAGCTGCAGCCAAAGGTCTTCCCAAGGGAGCTGAGAGGAGACCTCCTCAGGAGGCTGCTCCATTCAGGCATCAAGTGTGGCTCTTAGCCAAGAAGACAGCACCTCTTTCTACCCTCTGACTCAGTGCCTTTTGTGTGCAGCCAGATAAAAGTGAACAATGGCCACCTCCTCTCTCCTGGAGGGGACAAGCAGAGGAAAGTAGAAAGCTAGCTTTTGAAAACTCAGCCATTAAACTCCATGCCACCCCAAGAGCCTGACCTGAATCCACTTTCTGAAAACCACAGGAAGCTATTGTACCTTTCTTTAAGAAGCTCTCAGCCTGGAAAAAGACCACCAGGAGGGAAAGGGAGTGCCTTCCCAAAGGGTCTTAGAGAACATCAAAGCTGGAAGGTCTCAGTGACTTTTGAGACCCACCTCCTTAATTTATAAATGAAACCCTGAGGACAAGAAGGATTTAATTTAAACCATACAGCCCAATGCAGGCTCCTCCATAAGTCATCAGAACAACCTGTTGGTAAGTCAGAGCTGACTCTTTCACTGTGGGAAGAGGAAACACTACCTACATAGCCAGTCTTGATTGCATCTAGCTGGGGAGAAGCACTCAGGGTGATTGTTGAAGTCTGGCTTAAGGTGGGTCCTTTAGGGGAGGAGGGGCGTCTTGTTAGGATTGGATGGGATCATGATATGATAGTTTAGAGTTGGTAGACACAACAAGCGGAGGACGCAATGGCACCCCACTCCAGTGCTCTTGCCTGGAAAATCCCATGGACAGAGGAGCCTGGTAGGCTGCAGTCAATGGGGTCACTCAGAGTGGCACACGACTGAGCGACTTCACTTTCACTTCTCACTTTCATGCATTGGAGAAGTAAATGGCAACCCACTCCAGTATTCTTGCCTGGAGAATACCAGGGACGGGGGAGCCTGGTGGGCTGCCATCTATGGGGTCGCACAGAGTCGGACACGACTGAAGTGACTTAGCAGCAGCAGCAGCAGCAGACACAACAAGGCAAGGACTTTGAGGTAAACAGTTCAAAGAATCTGAGGGTATAAACAGTCAGCTAGTATTTTCTGTTGAAGAATTGATGGATCTTTCAGATAAGTTCTTGGAATGTACAATAGAGTTGTTTTCTCTTCCTGGGAAAAATTTCCTGGAATAGTGAATCTATGCTGATGAAGACAGAGGACTGGCAAAGTCATATCACAGTAGACAGGAAGCTGAGTGGGGATAGATAGTTCAGGGTCTCAGAATTCAAGCCCGCAATTTATAAATGAAACCTTGCTTCAAGCCATACAGCCCTTTAATGCAGAAACATGAATTGGAAACCAGGGACCAAACTCTCCTCCTACTGCCCATTTTATGACCCAATGATGGATTATGTGAACCAAATGAATAAAATCAATTTCTGGACTTAAAAACTTTTTTTTGAAAGGTTGGAGAAAGAAAGGAAAGAAATTAAGAGTACTGTGTGTGGGAGAAATTCTGAAAATCTTTCTGAGGAGCTGACATTTGAGATGTGACCAGAAGATGCAAAGAACTTGGGAGTTCTTCAAGCTCAAAGAGAGAAGGCTGGTGTTTGAGGAAAAGAAAGAGTATGTGTGACTCGAGCCCAGTGAGCAAAAGAAGAGAGGTAGGAGATGAGGTGAGCTGGAAGATAGGACCGGATTCCTGGAGGACTTTTGGGTGCTCTCAGAATGCCTGGCCAGGATAGATGGTACTAATGTTACATATGCAAAATGTGCTCTGCCTGTTTACCTCATGAACACTCACAGTAGAAGCCATTCCACCATAAGTGTTGGATACTTGATCCACATTTTCTAAGGAGAGGGTCTGGAAGATACTCAGATATTCACTTGTTCATTTTTGCATGAACAAAGTGAGAAATACATCAATTAAGCCAGCTGTGGGGCTTCACAGAGCAATAAATTATCTTTTTTGGGGGAGTTTGTTTGCAAGAAATGCTTATGATTCCAGGATATTCTCCTCTTATTCTTTGCCATTATCACGCTCCAGCATTCATTTTCAATTTCTAATGTTGAGCTGCATGGTTTTTATGGCATCTCAGCTAGAGAAAAATTAAAATGAATGTACAAAATGAAAGGCAAGATTTATTTGAGGGTGAGGGGTACTCTTTGTAGTTCATTCTCAAGCAAAAAAGAACCTTTTTGTAGGATTTAATTATGCCCACTATTTTCTTTTAAAATGCAGATGCAGGCACTAATTGGACAATTCACATCTTCTACGCCCAGTATTATCAACAGATGATGATTTAAAAAGTTTAAGAGCATTGCTTGATGCTTTCATGAAACCACTCAATAGTTTATATGCAGGCTTATCAAGGCTGTGTAACAGATCTGAAAAGCCAGAAAATCAGTGAGTAATAGAAAATAGCAAAGTACTCAATTTATCAACTGGAATACTCATTTTTATTTCATGAATTCAGATGCAGAAAAGTATTTGTGTACTGACATTTGGGTGTGTGAGAGCTGTTTTAATATTCATTCTATTTTCATTATTACTTCTCAGGAAATGAATACCACCATTGCAGATAAATTCATTGGGCAGTCTGGGAAGTTCAAAGGTGTTAGTTTCAGGGTACATCTTCCCTCAGGACAGGGCAGGACATTGTAAATGATCTGGGAGGAAGAATGGCTCAGCAGTTAAGGGTGTGAATTTTCAGTTTTGAATCTCACTTTTATTCTGGAATATTCTGTCCGTGAACTTCAAGATGTTCAAGAAAAGGCAGAGGAACCAGAGATCAAATTGCCAACATCCGCTGGATCATCGAAAAAGGAAGAGAGTTCCAGAAAAACATCTACTTCTGCTTTATTGACTATCCCAAAGCCTTTGACTATGTGGATCAGAACAAACTGTGAAAATTCTGAAAGAGATGGAAATACCAGACCACCTGACCTGCCTCTTGAGGAATCTGTACGCAGGTCAAGAAGCAACAGTTAGAACTGAACATGGAACAACAGACTGGTTCCAAATCAAGAAAGGAGTATATCAAGACTGCATATTGTCACCCTGCTTATTCAACTTACATGCAGAGTATATCATGTGAAATACAGGGCTGAATGAAGCACAAGCTGGAATGAAGATTGCCAGGAGAAATATCAATAACCTTAGATATGCAGATGACACCACCCTTTTGGCAGAAAGTGAAGAAGAACTAAAGAGCCTCTTGGTGAAAGTGAAAGAGAAGAGTGAAAAAGTTGGCTTAAAGCTCAACAATCAGAAAACTAAGATCATGGCATATGGTCCCATCACTTCATGGCAAATAGATGGGGAAACAGTGGAAACAGTGACAGACTTTATCTTTTTGGGCTCCAAAATCACTGCAAATGGTGACTGAAGCCATGAAATTTAAAAATGCTTGCTCCTTGGAAGAAAAGTCATGACAACCTGGAAAGCATATTAAAAAGCAGAGACATTACTTTGCCAATAAAAATCCTTCTAGTCAAAGCTATGGTTTTTCCAGTAGTCATGTATGGTTGTGAGAGTTGGACTATAAAGAAAGCTGAGCACCAAAAAATTCATGCTTTTTAACTGTGGTGTTGGAGAAGACTCTTGAGAGTCCCTTGGACAGCAAGGAGATCCAACCAGTCCATCCTGAAGGAAATCAGTCCTGAGTATTCATTGGAAGGACTGATGTTGAAGGTAAAACTCTAATACTTTGGCCACCTGATGTGAAGAGCTGACTCATCTGAAAAGACCCTGGTGCTGGGAAAGATTGAAGGCAGGAGGAAAAGGGGATGACAGAGGATGAGATGGTTGGGTGGCATCACTGACTCAATGGACATGAGTTTGAGTAAACTCTGGGAGTTGGTGATGGACAGGGAGGCCTGGAATGCTGCAGTCCATGAAGGCACAAAGAGTCAGACACGACTGAGAGACTGAACTGAACTGAACTGAATCTTACTTTTTTTTCTGAAAATCTACTCCATGACCTTGAGAAAGTTATTTAACCTCTATGATCCTTAGTCTTCCAGCTTTTTTTTTTTTTTTTAGTCTTCCAGCTTTTAATATGGGAATAATAATAGTAATTAACTCATAGTATGTCTCTAAGGATTAAATCAGACTATCTAAAGCTTTTTTACTTCTTCCAGCTTTATTGACGTATAATTGACATACAGCACTATATAAGTGTAAGGTGTATAGCATAATGATTTTACTTATATGTATCATGAAATAATTATAATAAATTTACTGAACATCTATCATCTATAGATACAGAATTAAATAAATAGAAATATTTGTCCTTGTGATGAGAATTTCTAGGACTTAATCTCTTAAAAACTTTCATGTATAACATACAGTAGTGTTAATTTCTTGGGTTGATTTATGTGTCTTATCACTGGAAGTTAGTGCATTTTGGCCATCTTAGTCTAAGTTCTCTCCCCCTCCTCCCGTCACTCCCCACCACTGGTAACCACAAATGCAATCTATTTTTCTATGAGTTTCTTTACTTCTGAAGTATGATTGACCTATGTTAGTTCCTATTACACAGAATAGTGATTCTATATTTCTCTACTTTTTGAAATGATCATCTCAGTGAATGAAGTTATGATCTGTCACCAAAGCAAGATATTATATAGTTGTTCATTGTATTCCCCACATTGTACATTACATGTTCATGACTCATTTATTTTACAGCTGGCACTTTGTACCTTCGTCTCCTCACCTCCTCCCCTCTGGCTAACTCTGGTTTGTTCTCCGTATCTTTATGTCTGTTTCTGTTTTGTTACGTTTTTCCATTTGTTTTTTTAGATTCCACATATAAGTGAAATCAAACCGTATTTGTCATTCTCTGATTTACTTCACTGATGATAATACCTTTAACTCAAGACCTAAAATTTTTAATATTTTGACTTATTATCATGTAGAATGATTAAGATATATTAATATGCTACAGTCAATTCCAGAGAAAAAGGGTTGCTACCTTTGAATGTGTGTATATGACTACGTATCTGTGTTCCTTTCTGTACATAGGGATTCATGTATATGGCAAAATATAGAGTTTACAGTGAAAAACTACAGTCCCCCTGCTTGCCTTTTTCTATTCTTTGTCATGTTCCTCAGATATAAACTCTCTTAACTATTTCTATTTTTCTTTTTTTCCTGAAGATACCCCCATGTATCTAAATAGTCTGTCTGCACACCATTTTTTGATTCATCTGCTTTAGGCAATATCTTTTTACTCCATTGGATAAGAACTTAAGATTTATTCATTCTATTATTTTCCCCTCTTATCTTCCCCAAATGTTTGATGATTATAGTAGTATTTTTATTTCTTCTATTGCTCATTTTTATAACTTTAAACAGTTAAGTTGTATGTATATATTTTTATTCTATCCATTTTAGAAACTGTCTGGACTTCCCTCTATAACTTGAAAGTTTTAGTTCCTCAGTCCTTTCTTCTTTAATTTCTTTTTTTTTAAATTTTTTATCGTGTATTGGGGTATAGTCAATTAATAATATTGTGATAATTTTGATATGTATACATGTATCCATTCTCCTAACCTCCCCTCTCCTCTAGGCTGCCACATAACATTGAAGAGTTTAATGTTCTATACAGTAGTTCCTTGTTGGTTATTCATTTAAATATAGCAGTGTGTCCATGTCCATCCCAAACTCCCTAATTATCCCTTCCTGGCCCAGCAACCATAAGTTCATTCTCTGTCTGTGAGTTTCTTTCTGTTTTGTAAGTAGGTTCATTTGTATCATTTCTTTTCAGATTCCACACACAAGGGATGTCATATGATGTCTCTACTCCCTAATTTCTGAATGCTGTCTCTGTGTGTGTCTGGAAGACGTCTTAGGAAAGAGTTTCTCTAAGTAGAACTTGCCATTGGGATTCCTGTGCCTGTGGTTGATGAAGAGCGTGCTTCCAGGGGGAACCTGTAAAGGAATGCGGGAGTCCAAGCAGGGAAAGGGCAGAACTGGGGAAGGATATGGTTTTAAGCTAGAGTCTGGTTTCTGCATCCTCCCATGAGGAACTCTAGATTGTAAATTGTACCCCAGAATAAGGCCACCCTTTGGAGATCCCTTGGGATTCCCTGGTGGCTCAGAAGGTAAGGAGTCTGCCTGCAATGCAGGAGACCTGAGTTTGATCCCTGAGTCAGGAAGATTCCCTGGAGAAGAAAGTGGCAACCCACTCCAGTATTCTTGCCTGGAAAATCCCATGGGTTGGGATGGCTGGCTATCATCCATAGCATCGCAAAGAGTCAGACAGGACTATGGGACTTCACTTTATTTCTTATTGGAGATCCCTTATTTGGCAGTCAATGTCTGTAGGCTCCCTGCAGGAGGAAGAGCATGGCTTCCTTCAGGGAGTATTACACTGTGGGGCTGAGGGCAGTGCTCTGAGAAGGGGGCAGCTGTGAGCTCTTATCAGCCAGCAGTCTCAGCAGCTATAAGATGGGCATGCAGGCCAGATAAGGGGATCTGGGTAGAGTACTAACAATTCAACAGTCCCTAACATGTAGGTGATGACAAGGAGGGTGTGATGAAGACAATGTTCTCTCAACTTTTACATTATTTGAGATTTGCTGTTTACAAAGCATTTTCGCTTACTTTTCATTTGGTCTTCATTCAAACACACACACCATCACCACACTACCATCACCATCACCAATACCAATAACATCAACAAATCAGTAGGAGGTAATGTTGGTGTTATTTTCTCTATTTTAAAAATTAAATACATTATCCCATGTGGCTTGTCCAATACACATAGTATCTAGGGAAAATCGGACCTAATTCCAGTTTCAGAATCTAGTTTCTATATCAACATCTTTGATTTCTATCTTCATAGTTCTTTCAAATAGTATTAAATCTATTTGATGTATATTTATGTTCCTCTATGTTTACCCTGACTTTGAAGACTCGCTTTTATTTTTCTCAAAACACGTATTTCTTCTTCTGCATTTCAGATTGATCTCTCAGTCTTCCTGGTCATTTTGTTCATTTCCATCATATTACATCTTTCTCAGCCAGGGCACCTTGAAGCCGCAGAGGACAGACTAACTAGCCATGGCCTAAACAATAGGGATGTTCAGTATTTCTTGTAAAAAGTCCAGAGTCCCAGTAGTTCCATATCAGTCCTGTCATCAGTGTCATTAGGACCAAGCTTTCTCCTTCTTCCTCAGCCTCCCCTGGGTGGTGGCTTCCCCTCTCAGGTCAGTCATGCCAGGATGACCAGGAGGCTGGTACAGCTCCAGGCTTCACATTCTTGCAAAGGGTCTCATGTTCAGAAAAGAGGCCGTTTTTCTTAGACATCCTTCCTCTTTCAGAGAAGAGAGGGGACATTTCTCAGAACCCCCAGTTCTCCTCATACCCCATTGGCCAAAGTTAGCCATAGAATCTTTCCTTCTAGCAAAGTAAGCTGGGAAATTAAAGACCTGGCATTTAATTCTGTGTGTGTGTGTGTGTGTGTGTGTGTGTGTGTGTGTGTGCGTGCGTGCATGTAGGGGCTCTCAGTCAGCAAGGAAGGAGTGGCAAGCGTTTTTGGATAGGCAACTAATAGCCTTTCTGTCTAGAATCTCTTCCCACCATTAATATACACATATACATGCATGCACGTGGAGGGAGGGGAGATAAAGATAGGTAGGTAGGTAAATGGATCAATAGATAGATTCATTTCGATTACTTCCTTTTTGTATGTAGCTGAATAGTTCCCTGATGGTGAAGTACCAATTAATGAGGCTTTTGTTGCTTTCTTTTTATATTGAAGTTCTGCTAATAGAGCACAGTGTGATCTGGTAACTTTGTAACTTTTTAATGAAACTAGGGAATACTTGTCTGAGACCTGTCTTACTCTAGTACACTGTCTACCTGTGGTCTGTGAATGGACTGTTCTGAGGCAGACCTTGGGAAATACACCATCAACAGCTGTCAGTGTCTGTCACCTAGATTACTCTGGAGAATCGTGGGTTGGGATGTATGCACATTTGAAAGAGTTATGAGGAAAGCAGAAGCAAATGACAGTAAGCATTTACTTCTGGGAGGGCAAGAGTTGATGCACACAATTCTGGAACAACTATGTTTCAGACGACTATGTCACAGTTCAATGACAGGAGAGAGAAGCGTCCAATGTGCATTCCTCAGATATTACTTGCAATGTTAGAAGAAAGATTATGGTCAAGAAATGGACTTCTGGAGATCTGCAGGATGATGGTTTAGTTCCGAGTATAAGAAAACCCAATCGGCAGTTGCTTATAATAAAAGGGCCTTTATTGACTCAGATAAATAGGAATAGCTCAACACAGGGTTTAACTGATGTCAAGTTCTGCTGGATAAAGCAGTGTTCATCAGCGCTGTCATCAGGGCCTGGTCATCTGTCATTCTCACTCTGTTAACAACCTTTGCAGATCCATATAGTGGCAAGATGGCACACCAGCTCTGGGTTCACATCCTTTTATGTTCGAATAGGACAAGGAGAAGGAGCTTCTTTTTTAATACCTTCATCAAAGGGCCTGAGATGCACTGTTTAGTCAGTTCAAATGAGCCTAAGGAAGGAGCTACTTTGAACTTCAACCTAAGTCACTCTCAAATTAGGGGTGGTGTCTCAACCGAATCGTATAGTCTATAAATGAGGTTGAGGGTGACTTGCCAGAAGAAGTATGTAGTCAGAAGAATGAACATTGGGCTTTAGACATCTGTCCATTCCAATGTTTTAAAGGAAAGACTGACCTCTAAAGTCTGGAAAAACTGAAGATCAGCTGGGTTATACTTTTTTGAAAGGGAATTTCACCAGCAAAAGAAAAATTCTCTTGTGCTGGTTTGAATACTTCTCTGAAAGTGGTTGTATTGGGATTCTCACAAGCCAAATGGTTTTGTCCCCATGAGCTTTATAGCATGGCGAATAAAAGACCACACTGCAGCCCACAAGACTCGGGAAAGTAAACCTAAGCTCTCTTAAACCCATCTCCCTGCCGGAGCAAGTGGTAAATAAAACATAAACCACTTTTGTATATGTTTCAAATTTTGGTGTAGATGAAAGGCAATTTACTCATGGCTCAAAACAGAATTCCTGGCAAAAAGCAAAGCCTATTAACAAATGGAACAGTCCCCTGGTGACAAGATGGAGGCGTGCAACTGGGTACATTTGTCACTTTAACTCCAGAGACAGACTTGAGGTATTTTAATCATGTTGAAGTAGAATTATAGGTAGAAACAGCATCCTATTTGACATAGGAAAAACTGCCAGCATTGCTCCTCTGAACAGGTTTCCTTCTACATTTGAGTGATTTGATAAGAGAACTTAATATTCTGCATTTACTTAATTCCTCAGTATCTAAAAACACATAAATGTCAAATCTATTTTTTTTTTCAAATTCATCTTTCCATCCATATGCTTGCAAGTTACTCCTTTGAATGTACTCTTGTAACCAAGCTATCCTTCTGCTCAAAGACCTTCAGAAGCTTCATTGTCCACAAAAGAGCTGTGATTCAGTAGCTAGGTATATGAGGCCTTCTGAAGGAGACACCTGAAGTATAGACGTAGTTTCCACCTTTTCTGTATGAACAAGGAGAGGCTAGTTTCTGTAGTGTCTCTTAGCTGTGTACTGTTGTGTAGCAAACAATGACAGACCTCAGAGTTGAAAGCAATGTTCATTTCTTCTCTCCTGCTTTCTGTGGGTCAAGAATCTGGGCACAGCTTGCTTGTGTCCTCTGCTCAGGGTCTCACAGGCTACAGTCTAGGTACAGGCTAGACTGCTATTCTTTCTGGAGTTTGAGGGCATCTTCCAAGTTTACCTGATTGCTGGCAGAATTCAGTTCCTTGCAGATGTACGTGGATGAAGGTGTTCTATTCCTGTCTTTCCTGTGACTGTCAGCTAGAGGTCACTCTTAGCTCCTAAAGGCCCACCATTCTTTGTCACATGATCTTTTCAGACCACAGTCCTTTACATCTTCACAGCCAGAGTGGGATCTGTTAAGACGGAGTCTAATGTTACATAAGGTGATCGCAGAGATACTTTGCCACCACCTTCGCCATATGTGGTTGGTTAGAAGAGGGAGTGAACTCCGGGAGTTGGTGATGGACAGGGAGGCCTGGCGTGCTGCGATTCATGGGGTCGCAAAGAGTCGGACACGACTGAGCAACTGAACTGAACTGAACTGAAAGAGGAGGGGATTACACAAAAGTGAGGATACCATAGGTGGAAATCATGTAGACTATCTGAGAATTCTGTCTACCACAATGTGGTAACAAGCAGCCTTAAAACAGTAATGCCCTGTGTCTGTCAAGGGCTGGCTGAGGGCCTTGGCTCTGTGTCTTTGACAGGGAACCAATCTGAAGGAGGCTCTGACTCCACACTCCATTGCTGCCCAGCTAGAGTAAATGCCATGGAGCAAAACTTGAAAAAAGTGAAAGTGTTAGTTGCTTAGTCATGTCTGACTGCGACCCCATGGACTGTAGCCCACCAGGCTCCTCTGTCCATGGGATTCTCCAGGCAAGAATTCTGCAGTGGGTTGCCATTCCCTTCTCCAGGGGCATCTTCCTGACCCAGGGATTGAACCCAGGTTTCCTGCATTGCAAGCAGATTCTTTACCATCTGAGTCACCAAGGAAGCAGCAAATCTTGCTTCTTCTCAAATCTCTATCAAGTGGCTTCTTCTAGTTTTAAGGGGTTGGGGAAGGTGCCCCGGCATAGCACTGGAACTGTTTGGTGCATAGCACAAATGAGGACCGACTTCTCCGCCAACAAAATCTCTTCTTGCTGTGTCCTGGATAGAGCCTACTATTTCTCTTCAGGGCATGGTTCATTATCTTTTCTCAACCAGAGTGACCTTTCTGCCACCTTTTGTTTCCAAATTCCTCCGGGTTCAGTGCAAAAGTTACTTCCTCAGTTAAGTAATTTCTGATCTTTCCCATCAAAATTAATTTTCTCTTCTTGGATCTCCCATAACACTCCTCTGTGCTTTCTCCGTCTGTCTTCTATGGCTTTTATTTTATTCTATCTGGAGAAAATTATAATTTGAAAAGGTACATGCACTTTTGTTCACAGCAGCACTGCTTACAGTAGCCAAGACATGGAAGCAGCCTGACTCTTCATGAACAGATGAATGGATAAAGAAAGTATATATCTCTCTCTCTATATATAGGCTCTCTCTAGATAAATATAAGCTTTATCCATATATATAGGCTTCCCAAGTGGCACAGTGATGAAGAATCTGCTTGCCAATACAGAGGGCACAGGAGATGCAAGTTTGATCTCTGGGTTGGGAAGATCCCCTAGAGTAGGTAATGGCAACCCACTCTAGTATTCTTGCCTGGAAAGTTTCATGGACAGAGGAGCCTCGCAGGCTAGGGTCCATGGGGTCACAAAGAGTCAGACACATCTGAGCATGCAGGCATATGTATGTATGTGTGTGTGTCTGTGTGGGTATGTGCGTGTATGAATTATATGGCATTTATAATTTCTTAATTTTATCTTAGCTGAATATTTTAGATGCCTTCGCTCCCTATTGGATTGTGAACATTTTGAGGGTAGAAAATTTGTCTGAGTCACAGCTCTTTACTCTTAAGGGTCCAGTATGCAATCCAGGGCTATGCTCAATGTAGTGATACTGTTGTTGGTTGAGTGAAATTGGTCTTGCTTCCCCAGAATGTCTATTTACAATGATAGCCAAACTTTGAATTATTTAGGGAAAAGATTTGCCCAATTTCCTTATTCTATCATAAACTCTTAATTTTTTCCAGTTGAACTCTTTTCTGAATATAACCTAAATCTCTCCTTAAAGCAGAAAAGCAGTGTTTTTTTTTCTTTCCTTCTCATTTCCTCTTGTTTATCCATAATGAAGATCATAGATCACACCACACAGTTGGAAGAACATTAAAGATTGTCTAGGTCAGTGATTTGAAAGTTTTTGTTTATTTTAAGAAGCTGACTCCTCAATTCACATGAAACTTAAGCAGAGCACAAAACTATAAAATAGCCACAATAACAACAAAAAGCTGATTATCTGGTTGAAATGAGAATGACAAGTTCAGAATCCTGGTCACCAATCACCAGTCCCAAGTGGGCTTTGGGACAACCTATGAAATATTAGACATTTAGTTTGAAACCCCTTGGTGTTGATTCAGCTTTTCATATTGCAGATAGGAAAACTGAAGCTGGAGACACAAAGGCCTTTTCAAGACATGAAGCTGGAGAATCTATTTCCATAAACATTTATGGAACACCTACGAAGAGTTTGGCTAATAACAAAAATACAGCAAGCTTCTTGATACAGGTACTAATGGAAGCCTCATTTCCTAACTCTCTGCCTCATGACTTAGATGGGTCCATTGGTCAAGACTTCTGTTTCCTTTGAGTCCACTTTGGTGACTTAGCAAATTCAAGGTCAAAGAATAAATGGTTAATTTCAAAGTCAGTTTCTACAGTAGATTTGAGAATTGAGTTCATGCTGAGTTCAAAGCCAAATGAGATCCTAGCTCACAGTCAGAGCCTCCTGTGAAGGCGTGTGGCAGCGCCATTTATTCACCTTGAATTCCTGGAACTCTTCCCTCTCGTCAAACACAGGAGAAAGGTCAGTCTCTTAGAGAAGCTCACTCTTGCTGGGAATTCATTTATATTTTATGCAGATTGGCATCCATGTGCATGAACAAGATCAGAAGGAATAAGATGATCTTATCCATCCAGCTGATTTTGCACAGGGTGGTCCTGTGGCTACTTAGCCATAATTAGAAATTGACTTTTCCTCCCACTTGTGGGTGGCTTCAATCTATTGGCATCCATTCAACATCAGTTGTTGCCCATAACAATATATCCTCCCCTTATCATCATGGAATTTGTATACTGTTAGGAAGTTTGAAGAATTGCACAGACAAATGGAAAATATGTTAATATATGAATAAGTTCTAAATTATACAGTATGAGCTCTAACTTCTGCTGGAGTTTGAAAATGGCACTAATCAGTATATATAAGAATAGCCAGTAGAAATCTTCCTTGGGGAGGAAGTGTCAATGAGGATCCTGAGAGATAAGTCAAATTTGAATTCAATAGTTGGGTGGTGGTTAGCAGAGATGAGTGTTATTTTAGGCTCTGGCTATGTCATGGGAAGAGACATGAAAGGTGAAATGAGTATATTTTCCTGTAACTAAAATAAATTGAGAACATAAAATGTATGATGCTTGTATTTCTCATTTGACTGTGATAATCTTCTGAATAGTCTCATGAGGAAGAGAGTTGTTTTACAAATGAAGAACCAAAAGTGATTGAGTAATTTTAGATTTTACAGTTAGTGAACTATGGAGCTAGAATAACCCAGGTTTGTGTTTCTGATGCCAGAAATGGCATTATGAAACAAATCTCCTCTGGTCTTTTGGCACATGTAGGAAGTAGTGAGGACAAGAATGTGATGGTCCAGGGTAGGGTACATTGGAGAAAGAACGATAAGAAGATGTGTAGATAACGTGGAATCAGAACAGGTTTCTACTCTTCAAGAGGGAAAATGTTGCCCTCCAGAGACATTTTTGGCTGTCAAAACTTGGGCAGGCAGAACTGCTTCTGGCTTCTAGTGGCTAGACACCAGGGATGCTGATCATCATTGTAAAGTGCACAGGAATTGAAAAAAAGTAAAAGTGTTAATTGCTAAGTTGTGTCTGACTCTTTAAGACCACATGGATTGTAGCCCATCAGGCTCCTCTGTCCATGGAATTCTCCAGGCAAGAATATTGGAGTGGGTAGCCATTCCCTTCTCCAGGGGATCTTCGCAACCCTAGGCTTGAAGCCAGGTCTCTTGTGACTCCTGCATTGGCAGGTGGGTTCTTTACTGTCTGAATCACCAGGGAAGCCAAGTATCAGTAGTGCTGAGAACATTCCTTTTAGATAGAATGAGAAAACTGAACTTGTCTCTTTAAGTAATAGATTCTTGGCTGCTGCTGCTGCTGCTGCTAAGTCACTTCAGTCGTGTCTGACTCTGTGCGACCCCATAGACGGCAGCCCACCAGGCTCCCCCATCCCTGGGATTCTCCAGGCAAGAACACTGGAGTGGGTTGCCATTTCCTTCTCCAATCCATGAAAGTGAAAACTGAAAGTGAAGTCGCTCAGTCATGTCTGACTCTTATCGACCCCATGGACTGCAGCCCACCAGGATCCTCCATCCATGGTATTTTCCAGGCAACAGTACTGGAGTGGGGTGCCATTGCCTTCTCCAGATTCTTGGCTAGAGAACTGAAAAGGCTGATGTGACCTTCTAGGTTTGATATCTCATGTCAGTGCTCATTCATCACTGAGTTCTCTGAAGCAGACTCACCATCCCTCACCCCCAGGTGGTCTGTTTTCACTGTTTCCTTACACCTCTCTTTCATCTTTCCACTCATCTCCCGGTCCACGTCCCGCACTCTGTGGAGCCCCCATCTTCTCCTACCTGGAGTATGGCACTGACCTTCTCCTTCCTTGAAGTTCTCTACAGAGTAGTTGGAATCATTCTCATCAAAAACCAAATCTGGGCAAATTACCTTAGTGCATAAAGCTCTCCAAGAGGCTCAATCTAGAGGGCCTAGCATGATCTTTTCATCACAATTCTTTCACTCCTGACCTTTTTCTTTCAGTTCCTTGAAGGTGCTCTCCACCCACCCTCTTATTTTTCTCTAGGGCTTATATCACATCTTCTTTGCTTTGCAGCTCCGCCCTTACCCCATCCCATATTCTTTATTCTTTCAGTCTGGATCGTGTGTCCTCATCCTTCAGATTTCAGCTTAAATATCACTTTCTTAGAACTAAATCATGATGTTGTTGTTGTTTAGTCGCTAAGTCATGTCTGACTCTTTGCAACCACATGGACTGTAGCCCACTGTCCATAGCATTTTCCAGGCAAGAATACTGAGTTACCATTTCCTTCTCCAGGGGATCTTTCCGATACAGAGATCAAACCCACATCCCCTACATTGGTGGTGGATTCTTTATCATTGAGCAGACCCCAGGGAAGCCCCAAATCATGACCTACCACCTGTATTTCCCCTTTCAAAATACTTCTCACAGGACTATTAGATCAACATCTAGGATCTCTGATAGACTATAAACTTCACATAGGTGGGAACCATTTCTGTCAATACCATATCCTCAGCACTTAGTAGGGACTCAGTAAATATTTGTTGAATTAGCTAATAATTGAGCACAGTCAAGGGCACTGAATAGGAGAAGAAAGATATGCTTGATTCTCCATCCATTTAAAGCTCTTGTATTTCAAACTGTGTACAGCATGGGCAGGAATAGAAGTCAGCACAGATGTTTCTCATTCAAAGAAAAGGAATACTAGGCAAATGAGAAATTCAAGTGGACACAGGATTTGGCTAATTTGATGACAAAAACCTTTTTAGAGACACAGTGAAAGCTATAATATCCTGAACAAGCAAAGCCTTTCTTTTCTCTTCAGCATCATCACCATGGCTTGGTAAAATAAGGACTTTTTGTTGGCTAGGGACATTACAGCCATGCAGAATGCAGACAATTCATACAGTTATTTATACCTTAAGCTGCTGCTTTCCTCTCAACCCGAGAAGACACAGGCAAGGTACAGAACATTCTCCCTCAGAGCAGCCAGCCACTAAAATATCATTTTTAATGGGAGAACAAGTGCTTCCCACATTTTCTCTATGAAAATGTCAAATCTTTCCTCCTTTTTTATTGCTACTAATCCCTAGCCTTCCATCAGAAAGTAGATTCATTACAGGACTAAAGCTGCCACAACTTAACAAAAAGAAACTGGTAACACCCTAGGCAGAAATTTACTGCCATCTGGCACACTAGATCCCCTAAGTGGTATAAGGAAAATTACTTTCTTCATATTTATTTATTTATTGAGCAGTAAAGAGATAGCCCACTACAGTTTGATTTTTCTTCTTTGCATAATTGTTTATAATGATCTTTAATTTTACTCTTGCAGTGAAAATTCAAGTCTCAATACTGGGAACTTGATTAATTGGACTTTAGCTATGAATGACAAATTACATGAAGAAAGCACCTTGTTTGAAGACAATGTCTATTCTGTTCTATAGAAGATAATCAATAGCACAATTCCCTACTCTTTGCTGTTTTTGAAGGGTGATTGTAACTTTATGAGTACAAATTTGGTGTCAGAGAGTTATTGTTTTCAATGGAATCAAGCATGTAGCCAGTTCTAAAGGCTTTTTTTTTTTTTTTTTTTTACAGGCAATTTCTATTTGTCTTTCCTCCCCCCTTTCTTCTTTCCTGCCTCCTTCCTGCTTCCTTTTCTTCCTTTCTTCTTTCCTTCCTTCCTCTGTCCCTTCCTCCCTTCCATTTTCCCTCACTCTCTTCCTACAAATGCACATTAAATTCCACTCTGGACATTATTCTGTCTAGACTTTGGGAATTCAGTAGAGAATTACATACAGATAACTAGCTCTTATAGACCTTCTGTTCTAATAAGAGGGAGAAAATAAAGACACAATAGAAAATTAAATGAAATACAAAAACCAGTATAGTTGCTGTAAATAACACAGAAAAAGAAAAAAAAATGATGAGGTTAGGCTGGTCATGTAAAGATTTGAGAGACATGTGTTCTAGACAGCAGCAAAGTCCAAGACCTTGACCTAGAATTCAACATGGCATATTTGCAAAAGGAAGGCTAGTGTGGCTGGATCAGAGGGAACTCTGTGTGTGGGAAGGGGGTAACAGAAGTGGTCAGAGAGATAACAGAGAGGCCTGATGTTGTGGGGCTTTAAGAGTCATGATCAAGATTAAAAAAACTAATATTGAGTAAATATGGGAAGAATTTTAAGAAGAAATGATACAGACATTTTTTACATATATAGCAAAAGTTTATTTTACATTTGAGAAGTTTAGTCTGGCTTATCTGTGGAGGAGAAGTTTTAGTGGGCGATCATATTGGAGAGAGGAGATGTTTCATGGGCTATTGCAGTGTCGTAGGAGAGAGATAATGGTGATCTGTACCAGTGATAGTAGTGGAGACAGAGAGAGTGGATGGACTTGCCATACTTCAGGGCTGCTGTGCTGTGTAGTGGGGAGGAAGGTAAAGAGCCTCCATTCTGCAGTGTCAGTGAATAACACCTCCTGAACCACAACTCCATTGTGTTTGAGGATACCCAATCCATCTGGGCCTTCCCAGGTGGCACTAGCACTAAAGAACCCTTCTGCCAATGCAGGAGACATAAGAGATGTAGATTCGATCCCTGGGTCTGGAAGATACCATGGAGGAGGAAATGGCAACCCACTCCAGACAGTATTCTTGTCTGGAAAATCCAAAGGACAGAGGAGCCTTGTGGGTTACAATCCATGGGGTCACAAAGAGTTGGACACGACTGAAGCGACTTGGCAAAGCATAGCACAACCCCATTTAGAGGGCTTCCAAGGTGGCTCAGTTGTAAAGAATCCACCTGCCAATGCAGGAGACCTAAGAGATGCAGGTTCTATCCCTGGGTTGGGAAGATTCCCTGGAGTAGGAAATGGCAACCTTCTCCAGTGTTCTTGCCTGGAAAATCCCGTGGACAGGGGAGTCTGGTGGGCTGCAGTCCATGGTGTTGCAAAGAGTCGGACATAACTAAGCATGCACACACAACCCCTTTTGGAATCAAACAGTAGTATTTCAGGGTTTGAGAGACACCTAAGTTATTAACTAGTCAGTTCCCTAGGAATCTCTATTTATCCTGAATAAATTTCAACTTTTAAAATTCTTCTTATCGTAACACATTGAGAACTTTTAGGATCCTAAAATGATTATATACATTTTTATTGCTTCTTCCAGCTTTGCAACATCTGCAAATTTGATTCAAATGCAATCAATGTCCTTATCTAACTCAGATATAAAAATATTTACTGGAACTTGATTGAGGATGAGGCTGTGTGGCAAGAAGACTAGAGTCTGATCTTCTATTTAACATCAGTACACTAATCCACACTCTAATTAGGGTGATTTACTTGTTTTAAAATCCAGTTAAATACACCATTGTTAGTCTTTCCAACTGATGGAAATTTTAATATTACAGTTCATTTACAGGGTAGATATATTTAATCACATGAGTCTTTTATGCTCCTCATTTTAAACCGTGCAGACACCCCTTTCAATCTTATACAGCAATATCTAAACTTGTGGTTTTGCCTGTAATTTCTATTCTAGAGCTAGGGTGAGACAAAAGGAAATCGAATTTTAGAAGTGATGAGGTTAAATGAAAATTTGCTTTATTTTACTTTACAGAAAAACCTTTTTTGCACACTGTGAGAATATCATGTTATCTCCTTTTTGATTGCCTGCTAAGAAGCTCAAAAACTATATTAATTTAGATTTTTAGAATGTAAATTCTATTTTATGTGTATGGTGTTTGCTAACCCGTTTTCTATGTTATAAACATCTTTTCTCATTAGTGCCTTTTATTGTAAACCACTTCAAGATATTTTATACTTATCTGATACTTTTAAGTACTAAGTAAGTAAGTGTGTTAGTCACTCAGTCGTGTCTGATTCTTTGTGACCCATGGACTGTAGCCCACCAGGCTCCTCTGTCCTTGGAATTCTCCAGGCAAGAATACTGGAGTGGGTTGTCATTCCCCTCTCCAGAGGATTTTCCTGACCCAGGGATCAAACCCAGGTCTCCTGCATTGCAGGCAGATTCTTTACTGTCGGAGCCACCAGCAAAGCACCACTTCAAGATATTTCATATTTATCTAATACTTTTAAGTAGACTCCTACTTTTATAACTAATGTATTGCTCAAAATGTGTGTGTGTATAAACAATAAAAAATGCATATGCATGATGTAATCATGATTTAATTCCCCAGAACTAAAATTGATAAAACTTTAATCTTACTATAATTTTAGATATTACGTAATCCCAATATCTCCCCAATATTTTTGAAGGTTGGATTTAGTAGTCCTAGTTTTCGATCAGCTACAGTATTGGGCAAGGTGGCTTTCCAAATAGCCAGTGGTAGTTGTGCATTTGTGTGTGTATGTGTGTGTCTGCACACCATGTGTTGAAACAGGCTTCAGCAATGATGGCATTATTTTGAAATGTTATTCATTATCTGATGTATGAAGTTGAGACGTGGCACTCGAGGAGGGTTAGAGCTGTCAACATATAATGCTTAAAACTGTGGACCGTTGGAAAGTTGAACTAATAAAAGACAAGAGCCGTCTGTTAAGTATAGTTAAAATATGCTTATAATGAGTGACAGTGCTTCAAACATTGGAAGAGTGATGATTCACCTCTGAGTGTTCTTTGGTTTAGACAGCTACAGCCTAACAGAGAGGCTTGCAGCTCTGTAGGGTTAACGAGTTGTACAATCCCAAGTCTCACCTACCTTATGGACAGGCATCTGCTTCCAGCCTCTCGTCAGTAACTCTAGACTCTGAAAGTTCAGGCTCTCTCCCATTGGGAGGATTTGATGAGGTGGTGAATATAGAGCACTTAGATGGGTGGTGGTGGTGTTCAGTCGCCAAGTTGTGTCTGACTCTTTGCAACTCCATGGACTGCAGCAGGCCAGGCTTCTTTGTCCCTCACCATCTCCTGGAGTTTGCCCAAGTTCATGTCCCATTGAATCAGCGATGCCATCCAATCATCTCATCCTCTGTCACCTTCTTCTCCTTCCAGCTTCAATCTTTCCCAGAATCAGGGTCTTTTCCAATGAGTCAGAACTTTGCATCAGGTGGCCAAAGTATTGGAGCTTCAGCTTCAGTCCTTCCAGTGAGGATTCAGTGTTGGTTTTCTTTAGGATTGACTGGTTTTATCTCCTTGCTGTCCAAGGGATTCTCAAAAGTCTTCTCCAGCACTATATTTGGAGATGGGTGGTGCAGTGATAAAGAACCTACTTGCCAGTGCAGGAGACGCAAGAGATGTAGGTTCACATCCTGGGTTGGGAAGATCCTCTGGAGTAGGAAATGGCAACCCACTCCAGTATTCTTGCCTGGAAAATTCCATGGACAGGGGAGCCTGGTGGGCTACAGTCCATGGGATCGCAAAGAGTCAGACATGACTGAGACTGAGCACACACACAGATGGGTGAATGGCACGTAGTCAACAATGGTTACACACTGGCTCTTATTGTTCCTCTGATTCCACAGTCTCCATTCCTCTGATGAAGTGGTTTGGAAAGTGCCCTCATCACCCTGACTTGCTCTCCTCTGCATGAGCTCTGTTTCTGAAATGAGCACTTCAACTTGACATCAGTCAACCTCTTGGACTTACCTTGCACTCCAGCCATGGTGACCACACCCAGTTCTGCTCAGACTTTGACTCACTTTCTGCTGACAGAACCTCATCTCAGTGTTGCACTGTGTCTCTGCCTTCCTTTTGGAGGCTTCTCTCACACTACTGAATCCCCAGGAACCTACTTGCCACCCACATAATGTGCAATCCAGAAGTATAGGGCTGATAAGTATCTGGCACCACCTGTGACTGGTGGGGAGATAGGTGATGGTAGGAAGTAAAGTTTGTCCCTTTTCTCTCTCAGGTGAGGGTTCTGAAAGCTGCTCATAAGAGCTGATCCAGTAGTTGGTTGCTTGCACTGGTGACCAGGTTGGTAACCCTTCTTCCTCTGAGTGGTTTTTCCTCTTTCCCTCTTCACTCCCATGTGCCTCAAAAAATATCTTATTTGCAAGTCTTTGTCTCAAATGCTCCTTTCAGATGACACCCAGGAGAATATAATTATGTGCAGCACACTTTTAGGCAGATTATCCCAAAAAGCATTCATTCACTCACTCATACAAAATATGTTTAGTGAGCAGTTACTCCTTGAAATAAACTAAGACAAGTATGATCTTTGGGTCTTCTCATTTTTGACAGCAGACATAATCAATGGTACAGTTTCAGTTCAGTTCAGTTCAGTCGCTCAGTCATGTCCAACTATTTGCGATCCCATGAATCGCAGCACATCAGGCCTCCCTGTCCATCACCACTTCCAGGAGTTCACCCAGACTCACATCCATTGAGTCGGTGATGCCATTTGGCCATCTCATCCTCTGTCGTCCCCTTCTCCTCCTGCCCCCAATCCCTCCCAGCATCAGAGTCTTTTCCAATGAGTCAACTCTTCAAATGAAGTGGCCAAAGTACTGGAGTTTCAGCTTTAGCATCATTCCTTCCAAAGAACACCCAGGGCTGATCTCCTTCAGAATGGACTGGTTGGATCTCCTTGCAGTCCAAGAGACTCTCAAGAGTCTTCTCCAACACCACAGTTCAAAAGCATCAGTTCTTCGGCGCTTTAGGAGGTAGCTATAAACTGTCCTCTGTAACTGATGTTATTTCATATTTGTCAGTTAGGTAACAATATAATAGTTAATTTGTTGAACACTGATCATGTTCTGAAGTCCTTTTTGTGAATCATCTTGTTTAATCCTAAAACCTGCCCTATGAACTAGGTTCTATTATCCCAATATTAGAGATTATGGAAAAGAGGCTAAAGAGACTACATAACTTCATAGAATCTCTAGTAAAGTAGCTGGCCTGAGACCAAAGAAACACTTTAGTCACTACTTTGTTCTATATGCAGCAACTTGATCTTCTCTTTCTCTCTCACACACATTTACTTAACACTTAACTTATTTAAAGAGTATATAATCAAGAATTACAGCATATGGACCATGAGAAATATAATGGTAACTTCAACATTTCTTCTCATTTTATGGCTGGAAAAACTGATGCTAAAAACATGATGCAATTTGACCAACATGGTAATGGACAAAAGGAAAGTGAATTAGTAGAGCCTCAGGAACACATCTGACTCACCATCTCTCCTAGCACCTTACACTTAGATTCCTTTTTCATTTTCATTTTATTGGTTTATATTTGATTTACAGTGTTATATTAGTTTCACATGTACAACAAAGTGATTCAGTTATATGTGCATATATGTACATATATTCATCTTTTTAAGATTCCTTTCTCATACAGGTTATCACAGAATAGTGAGTAGCATTTCCTGTGCTATGCAGTATGTGCTTGTCAGGCTTCTCAGGTAGGGCTAGTGGTAAAGAACCCACCTGCCAATGCAGGAGAAAAAAGAGACTAGGGTTTGATCCCTAGAGGAGGGCATGGCAAGTCACTCCAGTACTCTTGCCTGGAGAATCCCCTGGACAGAGTTGCCTGGTGGGCTACAGTCCATGAGGTCGCAGAGATTGAGACACGACTGATGTGACTTAGCACAGCACAGCACATACAGAATGTCCTTGATGGTGATCTAGATTCTTTTTAAACTAAAAAAATCATGGTGAGAACATTTAAGATCTGCTCTCTTAGCAAATGTCAGTCATATGATGATGCAGTATTGTTAACAATGGTCACCATGCTGTACATTAGATTCCCTGGCATTTATCTCTCTTGACTGAAACTGTGTACTCTTTGGCCAACATCACTCATTTCCCCTTTCCCCTAGCTCCTGGAAGTCACTATTCTACTCTATTTCTATGAATTTGGTTGTTTTAGATTCTGTGTATAAGTGAGATCTTGCACTGTTTGTCTTCCTGTGTCTGACTTATTTCACTTAGTGTAATGTGTCCAGGTTATTGTATATTATTACAAATGGCAGAGTTCCCTCATTACGTATGTGTGTATGTGTGTGTATATGTATACTTCTTTACTTGTTCATTCATTGACATTTAGATTATTGTCATATCTTAGCTATTGTGAATAATGCTGCACTGAATATGCAAGATTTGCACTTAGATTCTTAATAATTATTTGGAAGATGAATAGGTAGAGGTGTTGATAAGATAGAATATTCACTAAAATAATTATTATAGTCATAAAATAGTATTTTTGTCATTGACCGTTTAATATTCTTTTTTTTACAGACTGCATTCTGAGTGTGAGAAGTGAGAGTTTGAAAATATTCAGTAACATTGTATTATATGTTAAATTGTTTGTGATGATACATATAGGGAAATGAGTTGTCTTTTACACTGTTGGTGGGAATGAAAATTAATGAAATGAACTGAAAAGCCATTTGGTGGACTATTGCCCCAGGAAAAAGTAGCACATTTTGGTCTTTTTCTTCCCTTGTGATAAATGATAATTTATAATTAAAGTGAAAACATATATTTTTTTTGTTTGCTTTCAGTTTAGAGAGAGATGTTCTGTTGTCCTTTAAACCTATGAAAGAAATTGTGGTAGAATTTCTCTATTCAAATCTTTATCTATATTGTCTTGGAATTTTTATTTCTTTTTTGTTCTCTGGACTCAAACCTTTCCATATTTTCGGAAACTTAAGGAAGATTAAAATGTTTATCTCTTATGCCTCCAAGCATTTTCTGAATATTTCTTAGGCAAAATTTTCAGGGGGAGGGAGTCAACAGATTTTTGGGGGATAGAGTATTGCAATTTTACAGTGTTACTTGCCGAGGAAAATGTCTGAGTAAATGCCATGTAAATATAACCAGAGAATCAGTTTACCTCATTTCAGGTCTTGGTCCATATGGCTGTTAGAGTTCCCAGGGGTCTCTCTAAACTTTGTAGAGGGAGATAATCAAAACGTGCTAGTAATATCCTTCTAACACAATAAGCCAAAATGTCCAAAATTATGAATGATCTGTTAATTTCTAGAATGTAGGAACTGCTGTTCTGGGACTCTGGTCCCAGTCTCTCAGCATCCCTAAGCAACATTAAATCAGTTTGAGAATTAAATCAGGCAGGAGTATATTCAGCTACAAGAAAAGAGAAAACCCACTTTATTGGCTTTAAGAAATAAGAGTGCTATAAGCAGTTAGGAGGTAGGCAATCCAGGGCTGCTATAGTCGTTTTGTGATCCTTTGTCATCTCATGGTTATAAGATGGCTGCTGTATCTCTAGGTCTCATTTCCACTTTCCAGGAAGACGGAATTAAAGGCCTATTTCTAGCAGGTCTCTGTCTTTATGTGCAGAAAATAGATCCCTTCCCAGAAACATTTTCCCAATCTCATTGTTTATCTCTGTGTGACAGGGCCATTCTTATATGCGAGTAACAGCAGGAAATCAAAAAACTTAGCTTTTCTATCTTTTGTAGTATAGAAGGGTAAGAGAAACATGGGTTGTGCATAAACTTGGGGTAGCATTCTGTAGGAATCTCAACTTGATAACCAAAATAGCACAAGTTTTTATGCACAGAGCCATGGAAGATATGAATCTAACCATCATGATTTGTTTCTATGCCCAAGTGCTAGACTGGTTTTGCCAACTCACTCCTCAAAATTAATTTATTTCAAGGCATGCAAAATAATTGAATGACTAATTTCTGCTGAGATTATTTCCCAATAAATGGATACTGATTAATATAGAGTTTATGTTTTGTCCTTCCATAGCGAACATCTGTTCTATTCGCTGCCAAAATCCATTCCTCCTTCCTCTGGCAATAGAAAATCCAACTTTCCTTTTTGGAGCCAAACCACCCACACTTTCAGTCTGTATGATTGGAATGAGGCTGATTCTATCTCTGCGGGGGCCAGTGAGTCATGCATAAGCCAATTGGGCACATGACTTTCACTAGGATTGATTGGACTGGTTGATTTCTTAGCGATGGACATGTGACCCAATTTAGGTCAATGAGAGAGAAGCCTAAGCCCAAGCTGATACTGCTGAGGAAGAGAGACTTCCTTTTCTGCTAGCATAGAGCGCTGAGGGTCTAAACCTGGAAATATTGTAGGACGCTACATGGAGAGGCCGTGTAGTGAAGGCGATACTGACCTGGAGGACAGCAGAACAGACAGAGGTGGAAAGTAAGGCTGTACTGGGTCCAGCCGTGTCTGATGCCAGTATATCCCTAAACTTTCTAGTTACGTTAACCAGTAAATTCCTGTTCTTTTTATTTTGCTCAAGCCACTTTGAGTGTTGGTCTCCTTCTCTGACATTGCCCTGAAAAATACACCATCTAAAGGAAATTTTAAAGTAGACTATATTCTTAGTCAGAGAAATAAATTTCTATTGTGAAAATCTGAGCACAAGTTCATACCAGTGTGGGAGGTATATTTCTAGCCTTTGAATCACATTATATATGTGACCAAATACTTCCACATGAGTAGATACAAAGATAACAGGAAATGTTGGCTTACCAGCAGGCAGAATATGTGTTTAGGGACCAAAGTTCTAGTTCTGACTTGCAAAAAAAATGACTGTTTTATGATCCAGTTCAAGTGGCTTCAGCTTTCTGCACCTTAACACTTGAATTTCTAAAATTGGGTTCAGAACACCTGCTATGTCAAACTGCCAGTTGAGGCGCCAAGGAGACAATATATTTCATGGCCCTATATAAAACCCACAGCAGCAAACAAGCAAAACACATCATCTCAAACAAGGATCACCAAACTTTGCCCACAAGCCAAATTCTGTCTGCCACCTGTTTTGTAAATAAAATTTTATTGGAATACAGCTGTGTTTCATCATATAAGCATTGTCTATGGTTACTTTGTTCTAAAGTGAGGAGTTTCACCAGAAATTATACAGCCTAATTATTTACTGTCTTGTTCAATTGTTCAGTTGCTAAGTCATGTCCAACTGTTTGTGACTCCATGGACTGAAGATGTCCATTGAATCGGTGATGCTATTTAACCACCTCATCCTCTGCTGTCCCATTCTCCTATTGCCTTCAACCTTTCCCTGCATCAGGGTCTTTTCCATGAGTCAGCATTTTGCATCATATGGCCAAAGTATTGGAGCTTCAGCATCAGTTATTCCAATGAGTATTCTGGGTTGATCTCCTTTAAGATTGACTACTTGTGCCGCATAGATCTATCTACTATTTAGACCTTTGCAATAAAAGTTTGCTGTCTTTCAGTCTAGAATTAGGAAACCCTTTAAGCACTAAAGAGAAATACTCTCATGTCTAATCAGCATCCTCTGAGAGATTAGTGGGTATTCACTGTGCTCCTTCCTTCTTCTTTTCAACTCTTCTCAACTATAGTTTTAATAGTATCAATATAGAAACACTGAGCTGCATGGAAAAATGGAAATGGGAATAATTCACACAAAAAAGTTCTTTTTAAATATGCATTGCACACAGCTGTTGAACTATAATTTGATTATTATTCTGTTGGAACAAAGGCATTTTGGATGGCTAGATTGGTGCTTTAAAATACAAGCAAAAAATGTCTCAAGTTGGAATCCAAAGAAAAGCTTCTGCTTCATCAGCTTGTGTGTATCACATCAGCATATGGTTGAAAAAGTTGAATCAATTGCTCAAAGAGCCTTGTCTTCAGGTTTTATAAAGGTGAGGACAGAATGGAAGTACTGCTGTTTAGAATGGGTCACTGAGCACAGCTCTGCATCATGCATATATTCATTGATGCAAAGTACGTATGCTGAGAACCTGATATGGGCCCGTCACAGTGTGGAACACTGCAGTTAAGACTTTGGGCAAGACAGGGTGATTGCTCATGGTCTCTGCCCTCATGAACTTCACTTCTACTGAACATGCAGTTTTCATTTAGTTTCTTCTTGATTTTTTTTTTTTGGCTATACTGACTCCTTGTTGCTGTGCATGGGCTTTCTGCTGCTCTACTAGTTGAGGTGTGCCATCCTCTTACTGTGGTGCCTTCTCCTGTAGTGGAGCACAGGCTCCAGAGCGTGGGCTCAGTAGCTGTGGCCCAGGGGCTAGGTTGCCCTGCAGCATGTGGAATCCTAGTTCCTGGACCAGGGATCAAACCCGTGGCCCCTGCATTTCAAGCAAATTCTCAACCACTGGACCACCAGGGAAGTCCCAGTTTCTTCTTGATTCTGATATGTCAGTGTTTAGCTTTTGCTTGAACACACTAGAAATGCAGAGTACATTTCTTAATTGAGTATATGTATTCATTAGAGAATTCACTATTATTATTGCTCTTAGTGTTAATCTGAAATAAAGTTTCTTGTACCACCCCTTTTTGTCCTGGCAGTATGCTCAGGACATCACAGATCACATTTGCTCTCATTTTCACATAGCAGTCTTCAGATAAAGTGTTCTCATGATCCATTGCTTAGCTCCAAGCTAAAAGATCCATAATTCTTGCAAATGTAGATTGCAGAAATTTGATATTCTGTGCTGTGCTTTGTCGCTTGGTTGTGTCCGACTCTGCGACCCCATGAACTGTCACCCACCAGCCTCCTATTTTCCAGGTGAGAATACTGGAGTGGGTTGCCATTTCCTTCTCCAGGGGATCTTCCCAACCCAGGGATCCAACCAGAATCTCCTATGTCTCCTGCATTTCAGGCAGATTCTTTACCTGCTGAACCATTGGTGTAGCCCAATGTCACTTTAATGCCAAATTATCCTCAGTGTATTAAGATATACCTGTTGAAATTTGTAATGCAAGTCCCATTAGACTGAGTTTAATTTATTTTGCTCCTGAATACAATAATAATAAAACCTAACAACTCCTTATTAGGGCTATTTCTAATGCTATGAAATTAATCTTGTTACTCACATTAGTTGTGAGAATGGATGCCAGTTACTAGCTTGAAAATTGAATTGGGGGCATATTAGAAGTTTTGGTTTCCAGAAATTTTTAATTAATGAAATGTCAGGTAACATATCTTTTTACTAGTTTTAGGTTTAGCTTAAAAGTGTTTTCAGTTGCTTTGTAAATGACCTTTTGTGTCAGCAAATGAATTCATTCTTAGTTACATTATTGCACAAGAAGAAAAGTCATGGGTTCCCAACAGTCTGAGTATATACTGAAATCTTACTCTTCTTGGCCTTTGCCTTATTTAAAACAACTTATTGATTTTTAAAATAGCACACATTTAAAAACTGTACCATTGCATCCAGGAGAAGATCAAATAGTTCCTTTATTCCCACATTGCCCACCAGGATTATTTCTTCCTCTGTTTAATTTTTGACTGATAGGGCCAGAGTAGAATCACTGGTTTGAACCAAATCTCAAAAGCACCTATGGTTAAATGTGCTATGAGATTATGTAACCTGGTTAATCTCATAGTCTCAGTGGTGAGTAGGGTGTCTCAGAATGACCATCCCATCATTCCGATCATCACAATCACCCCAAAAAATCACTGAGTTTGTCCACTGCTATTTTGCCAAACAAGTAGCAGATGGAATAGTGTTCCAGTTACCTAATTAACCAGCACAAAACTTGATAACTTAAAGCAACATTTATTTTTCTCACAATTCAACAATATGAGCAGGGCTCAGTGAAAGTTGCTCATCTCTGCCCCACTTGGAATCAGCTGGAAGCTCAAAATATGAGAGGTGGAAGCAGCTAAAGGCTTGCTCACTCTTCTGTCTGGTGGCTGGGCTAGAATGAGGCAAGGAACAGGGGCCTGGAACACTTGGGGCCCTTTTATCCTTTTATCACTGCATAGTCTCACCATGTTATCTTTCCAGCCTGGAAGCCTCATGAAAGTCAGACTTCTTACCTGTTGTCTTAGAGTTCCCAAGGTACATGTTTCCAAAGGGTGAGCCAGGCAGAAGCTGTAATACCCTTCATAGGCCAGCTTCAGAAATCATGTAGCATCACTTCCTCTGTAGTCACAAGCCTGCCCAAATTCAAGGAGGAATTCCTAAAGGTGGAATGTCAAGATCACCTTGCAAGATGATCATGTGGATGGGAGATATTTGTGTGTATACCTTTGGAAAATGCAGTCTATTACAGGTAATGACAGAAGCCTACCCCCAACTCTTGCTGTTGAGAACATTTTGCATTGGGAAAGCTTATTTAAAGGTCGATATAAAGGTAAGAGGAGTCTGCTGCTGCTAAGTCGCTTCAGCCGTGTCCGACTCTGTGCGACCACGTAGACGGCAGCCCACCAGGCTCCGCCGTCCTTGGGATTCTCCAGGCAAGAACATTGGAGTGGGTTGCCATTTCCTTCTCCAATGCATGAAAGTGAAAGTGAAGTTGCTCAATCGTGTCTGACTCTTAGCGAACCCGTGCACTGCAGCCTACCAGGCTCCTCCGTCCATGGGATTTTCCAGGCAAGAGTACTCAGCATCACTTTACACAATCACTGGCTCTCTCTGGGTCTATCGGTTTGTAAGGTAAGGGGAACACACTCTCCTCAGCCTCCACCCATCTCTCGGCAATCTGTAACTTGTTTCTTTTAATCTTCAGTGCTCAATCTGATCTGCACCTCTACTTCCACCTGCCATCAGCCTCCCCTTTTGTCTTCTCTTAAGTGCCGCCTTTCCTTATTCTCAGTCCCAGTTCTGTTCCTCCTTTAGCTTTGAAGGTGCTTGGCCACAGTCCCACCCCTGACCCAGTGCTCCTGTTCAGGCTCCACAGAGGATTTCCTAGTCATAGCATCACTTCCAGCTACCTCTTGCACTCAAATATTGACTCGTTTCTGTTCTCTAGTTCCATCCTTCTGTACTTCTTTCCCTAGACCAGATTCGTCTTTCCAGGCTGCCACTTCCAACTTTCCCATGAATTCTGTCACATGCCCCCAAATCCAGCACTCTTTCCACTCTTCACATTAACATCTTTCCTTCTATTGTTTTAATAGCTTAGAACCTTGATCAGTGAACTAGACCCACTCTTTTCTACCTGGCTGTGGCATTCCTGGTCTCAGCCCTCTAATGTGAGGTAAGAGCCTGGTCTTCCTTATTATCACTGTGGTCATTGTTTATATGTTTTTGCCCTGTTTTGTCTTCCTTACCTACTAATTTTTCTTCTTTCTTTAAATTTCAAGAGGTCTACCATTGTCGTTTCCAAATAGTTGCACAGTATTTTATTTAACCTAACTAGTTAACTATTGTTGGGCATCTAGGTTGCTTTCAATTTAGTGAAATAATAAATGATGCTGCAATAAACATTTGTCTTAGGTCCTGTTCCTGGGAAACAGACTCAGAGAGCTTTGCATTCAGATGGTTTACTGGGAGAATTCTTGGGAATATCACCTGTAAGGTAATGAGTTACATGATACACTTAAAACAGAGACCTCAGCCAGTTCCATAGGAATATTTGAAACTGAGATGACCCTTGCATTTGCTAGTTACTGGACATGAGATATCCTTTGGGGAGGGGATGTACACTTATATGAAGCAGCTCCCTTTGGCTCAGGGCAATTCCTGGGGAAAGACATAGTGTGATTCCATCAGGCAGCACTTCTGGCATCTGGAAAAATGAATGCCTCCATATTATAAGGGGGATATGGGCAAAATAATACAGTATCTAGTATAATGTTCCACTACCCACAGGTCAATGGAAAGGTACATTTTCAAGTACCATTTAGTCAAAAAAACATGCTCTGTATAACTTGAAAAAATTTAAATTTTAAAAAATTTATGGAGTCTTGTTTTAAGTCCTAAAATACAGTCTGCCTTGTTCAGTACTTGTGTACACTTGAAAAGAATGTGTACTCAGTTGACGTTGAGTGGAGTGTACCAAACATGCCATATAGATCATTTAGTAGGAGTTTGAGAGTCTTAGTAAAGGCTTATATCATGAATGATTTTTCTGACTTCTTGATGTATCATTTATTGAGAGGGGGTATCACAATCTCCACCTGTAATTATAAATTTGTCTGTTTTCCTTTTAGTTCTCAAGTTTTGCTGAGTGAATTTTGAAACTTTTACTGTCAAGAAGCTTTTAAGATTGCTATATATTTTTGATAAATTGACCTGTTTATATCATGAAATTACTTTGTCTTTGGGACTGTTACTCTGGATTGTACTTTGTCTGATACTAATCAACTTTTCTTTTGATTAGCTATTATGGTATACACAATTTTACCTTATACTTTTCATCCATTTGTGCCTTTGCATTTAGAGTGTGTTTCCTGTGTGTGTAGCATACTTTTGAATCTTACATTTTTATTCACTTTGACAATCTATTATGTTTAATTGAGTTTTTTTAAAACAGTCTATATTTAATGTGGTTATTGATATAATTAGGTCTAAATCTATCATATTGCTGTTTTCTAATGCCCTATTTACTTTCTATTTTTCTTCCCTCTTATAAATTGAATATATATGATTTCATTTAACCTTTCTTGTTGACTTGTTATCTGTAACTCTGTTTTATTATTTACTGGATGCTTTAAGCTTTTTAGTTTACATCTTTATCATAATCTACTTTCCTGTGATATATATCACTTCACATATAATTTATAATCCTAATAGTGGTATGTACTTCTTTTTATCCTTTCTCTAATTTATGATCATAAATTTTACTTTTAAAAGTATTATAATCCCATAAAGGCTTGTTATTACTTTTATTTATGCATAACTTTGTATTTTAAAGAGATTTAAATAAGAAATCTTATATGTTTCCCTATGTGTTTGCCATTTCTGCTCTCTTCTGTGCTTGTGTAGATCTATATTTATATCTGGTTCTGCTTTCCTTGTGCCTGAAGGACTCTCTCTAACATTTCTTTTAGTGTGAGTCTGCTTCAGATGCAGTCCTTATCTCATTTTGGTTTTGAAAGATACTCCACAAGGCATAAAATTATAAGTTGATGGAATTTTTTATGCCCATACATCAAAGATGTTTCATTGTTTTCTTGCTTGCATTGTTTCCAATAAGATGTCTGCCGTTAATTTTGTTTTCCTCTGTGTATAGCGTTTTTCCTTTCTGCAGCTGCTTTTCAGATTTTCTCTTTATCTAGTATTGAGCAATTTGGTTATGATATGCATTCGTTTAGTATTCTTCATGTTTCTTTTTCTTGAGTTTCACTGAGCTTCTTGGATATTTGGTTTTACAGTTTTTCATCAAATTTGGAAATTTTTTCAGCCATTATTTCTTCAGATATTTTTTTCTTCTTCTGCCAGTATTTTCTTGTATATTCCAATTATGTATGTATTAAGCAATTTGAGGTTCACATAGTTCACTGTAGATGGGGAAACAGTGGAAATAATGACAGACTTTACTTTTTTGGGCTCCAAAATCACTGTAGATGGTGACTGCAGCCATAAAATTAAAAGACACTTACTCCTTGGAAGAAAAGTTATGACCAACCTAGACAGCATATTAAAAAGCAGACACATTACTTTGTCAAAAAAGGTCCATGTAGTCAAGGCTATGGTTTTCCCAGTAGTCATGTATGGATGTGAGAGTTGGACTATAAAGAAAGCTGAGTGCCAAAGAATTGATGCTTTTGAACTGTAGTGTTAGAGAAGACTCTTGAGAGTCCCTTGGACTGCAAGAAGATCCAACCAGTCCATCCTAAAGGAAATCAGTCCTGAATATTCATTGGAAGGAGTGATGCTGAAGCTGAAACTCCAATACTTTGGCCACCTGATGCAAAGAGCTGACTCATTGGAAAAGCCCCTGATGTTGGGAAAGATTGAAGGTGAGAGGAGAAGGGGATGACAGAGGATGAGATGGTTGGATGGCATCACCAACTCAATGGACATGAGTTTGTTAAACTCTGGGAGTTGGCGATGGACAGGGAGGCCTGGAGTGCTGAAGTCCATGGGGTCACAAAGAGTCAGACATGACTGAGCGACTGAACTGAACTGAACTGAACTGATAGTTCACTAGTATTCATCTCTTCTTTTTAATTGTTTCCCCCCATATGTTTCATTTGAACTATTTATATTGCTTTGGATTCAAATTTACTAATCTTTTCTTTTGAAATCCCTAAGCTGCTATTAATTCCATCAGTATATTTTTTCATCTGAGATATTGCATTTTTCTTCCCTAGAAGTTTTTTCAGGTCCTTTTTGTATCTTCAGCATTTCTGCTTAAATCTGATCATATATAATACAATTGTAATAACTGTCTTTATGTCATTGTTTACTAGTTCTAATTTTTGTGATCATTTTTTATTGGTTTTGATTGATTTTAATTGATTACTCTTCTTATAATGAGTTATGTTTTCCTGCTTCTTTGCATCTCTGGTAATCATTGATTGGATATATAATTTGTTGGGTAATGCATATTTCTTGAGGTTTAATATGGTATGTGGTTTAGTTATTTGAAAACAGTTTGAATTTTTTAAGCTCTTGATTTTATGATTCATTAGGTGGGACAGAGCAGTACTTCATCTAGAATTAATTTTTCCTCACTAATGAGGCAAGTCCTTCCTTAATATTTAGCCCAGTGCCCCATGACTCTCCCATGAATTTTCATTTCCAGCTTGTGGGAACCAGTTATATTTCCAGCCTGGTTTAAGAGTCAGTTGCTGCTGCTGCTGCTAAGTTACTTCAGTTGTGTCTGACTCTGTGCAACCCCATAGACGGCAGCCTCCCAGGCTCCGCCGTCCCTGGGGTTCTACAGGCAAGAACACTGGAGTGTGTTGCCATTTCCTTCTCCATAAGAGTCAGTTACTCCTCCCTTTAATAGCATCGGAGGTGTTTTTTTCTTTTTCCCTCTGACCTTGAGTAGTTTACACACATATGCATACACACACATTCACCCACTCATTAATATTCTGCTGAATACCCAAGGGAGATACTCCTTAGGCCTCTTTGAATACTTTCTCCTTCCTGGTACTTTTTATGGATTTTAGTTACTTTGGTTTCCCCAAATTCTCAGCTGTTTCCTCAACTCAGGGGGTTTAAGGTAGCTCTCAGATATCTCTCTCTGTCCAGAGCCTGAAAACCCTCCCAATACGGTAACCTGGGACAATCATGGGATTCACTTTGTTTATTTATTGTCTCATTGCCTGATGTCCAGTGTCTTGAAACCATTGTTTTATATATTTTATTTGTATTTAGTAGTTTAATACAGGAGAACCAACTGGGTCTCTTTTATTCCATCTTGGTCAGATATGAAAGTCAGAAACTCATGTTTAAAAGTCATATTCATGGAATGGTTTCTGAGTGATCCTGCCCTAATGCAGATGAATGAATGAAATAACTTTCTCAAGTCTGTCCCCCTCTATGACCCCGAGTCCTGTATTCTGCAACTTGGATGCTATTCTGAGACGGAATTTCTCCAGTAATCTGGATTTCCTCTTGAGGTCCATGATTTGCCTAGCCTGAATCATATCAGGCTGTAACCATATTTAGCTCTTGGGAAGGAATTTTTAAGTGCTGTCACTCTCAGGTCTTCACAAGCTGACATCGTCATTATTACCTTTATCTGATTCAGTGTCATAGAAACCCAAGTCTCAGACACATCATCAATAGAGTGTTTAAAAAGGCTAACATCTGATAAATAATCGCCTACCTCTCTCACCCACACATACTTTTATGGACAAAAAATTGCTTCTGAGGCTTCCTGAAAAATGAAGGCACTGTCATGATTATTATTGTTAAGAGGTGGTGAATATAGAGCTGGAGGTTTACCTCTCCCTGTGGTTCTTTGTCCATTTTAATTTTTAATCTAAAGTGCTATAGTCCTACCTATGGTATAGGCTTCTACTTGGGCAATTACAACTTGTTAGAAATACTGAATGGGCTTTGGTGGTAGAAGCAGAACTTGATTCTTAAAGCCAGGTATTATCCATGGGAGTCCATGGTATTTCTTAACAGTGGTGGTGGCCTGCTATTGTCTCTCTCTCTTCCCTCTGCGTCTCCTGGGCTTCCCAGCCAGGGCCTCAACTCCGTGGGAACTGATTACAGCACGTTGACTCTCTGACTCTAGAGTAGAGCCTCTTATTGTTCAGTTAGCTTTTAGTTGTGAAACATGAGATTGAAGCTGCAAATACCTAATCCAATTCTCTTTTTAGAGATAGGGAAGTGGAAGTTTTGGAGAATATGGGAGATGCACGGGTCATATGATGATGCTGTGACTAAACCAGTGATAGAATACAGCATGCTCCGCTTGCTAGCAAAGTTAAATACCATAGTCACCAAGTCAAGTTCTCTAGAAATACCCACCCAAAATGGTGGATATTGCCTATAGTCCTTCATAAAATATTCACAGGATTAGAGCCTGTGGCAGCATTTCTTTGGATGACCTCATTATGTAGGAGGCGAATCAGGCCCCCAGTTTATATCTTTTTCAAATTCCTTGCTCAGACTTCTTTGCCAAAACTCTCCAGATCCTAATAATAATTTATATAATAGGAGGAGGACGCTATCTTCTGTTTTGGTATATGACTGTATACTTTAAAAAGCAGCAGCATTTAAGTTTTGTTTTGTTTTGTTTTCATTTTTTCTGTAATGGAGACTGGTCATATCGAGCCATCCACTAATCACCCACTCCCTCTTCCTGACAGAAAGGCATGTGTGTGATGGGTGTGAGAGGTTTCTTTTCCTGTAGATCCCCTGGAGTAGGAAGTGACAATCCACTCCAGTATTTTTGCTTGGAGAATCCCATGGACAGAGGACCTGGTGGGCTACAGTCTATAGGGTCTCAAGAGTCTGACACCACTGAGCCATGGAGCATGCATGCACGCATGTGGTCTCAGTGAGACTGCAAATCCAGTTGCCCTGACTTTTTACTGTAGCTATAAGTGTTACTAGGAGTTTTATTTCTTCAGATTTTTCCTTTTGCTGGCCTTATACAGACAAAGGATGTCATGTGACTCAAGCTTTTTCCAATCAGACTGTCTCTCCCAGGACTATAGATATTAAATACGTCACTTCAGGATGAGGACCAATTTAGAGGTCATTCATTAGGCTTGTAATAGATATAAAATTAATGTTGTGACAGATTTCACCATAAAGATCAGATAATCATTTTGTCATTAAAAGCTAACTAATATCTTACTTGCCTTCAAAAATATGGGCCCAGGGATGTGCCAAGATTGTGAATGATATTCAACAGCAATTATTTGGATAGAGCATTTCCATTTCCCCTGGTTTTCTTTGATTTTCCTCACTAAGTGAACCCAAATGTCAGCAGCTTGCTTGAGAGGAAACTCCATCAAATCTGAGGCACATACTTCATAAGTGAGAATCCTCCAAGCCTGATTGATGAAGGTACTTATCAAATTAGACAGTATCTAACTCAACAGTATATCTACTCAAAAGACTGTACTGGAAACATATATGATTTATTTACATATTTAGATAACTTCCCCTGTAGGGGCCATGGTCCTGGCTTTACTTTCATGTGACTTCTTGCTACACTAGCATCCTTTCATAGGCAGGGGGTCAAGGAGTGTCTGCTGACATGGAAAATGCTTGTTCCCATCAGTTTCCAATTCTGTAGGTGGTCTGATAACCTTCTAGTAAAGTCTTTCCTATTGCTTAAGCTATCTGGAATAACCTTCTTTTACTTGTAGTCAAAGAATTGTAAGTGATACACATCTTTACACTGCCTAAAGAAGTCAGTCATGGCTGAGATTGGTACATATATTTACTGTATAATGAAATTGAAGCTTCAGATCAGTTGCTCAGTCGTGTCCGACTCTTTGCGACCCCATGAATTGCAGCATGCCAGGCCTCCCTGTCCATCACCAACTCCCGGAGTTCACTGAGACTCATGTCCATCGAGTCAGTGATGCCATCCAGCTATCTCATCCTCTGTCGTCCCCTTCTCCTCCTGCCCCCAATCCCTCCCAGCATCAGAGTCTTTTCCAATGAGTCAACTTTTCACATGAGGTGGCCAAAGTACTGGAGTTTCAGCTTCAGCATGATTCCTTCCAAAGAAATCCCAAGGCTGATGTCCTTCAGAATGGACTGGTTGGATCTCCTGCAGTCCAAGGGACTCTCAAGAGTCTTCTCCAACACCACAGTTCAAAAGCATCAATTCTTTGGTGCTCAGCCTTCTTCACAGTCCAACTCTCACATCCATACTCAACATTTTAAGATTGTTGCTCATTATAAGTGAGTTAGCTGCTGCTGCTGCTGTGTCGCTTTAGTTGTGTCCGACTCTGTGTGACCCCATAGACAGCAGCCCACCAGGCTCCCCTGTCCCTGGGATTCTCCAGGCAAGAACACTGGAGTGGGTTGCCATTTCCTTCACCAGTGCTTGAAAGTGAAAAGTTAAAGTGAAGTCACTCAGTCGTGTCCAATTCTTAGCAACCCCATGGACTGCAGCCTATCAAGCTCCTCTGTCCACGGGATTTTCCAGCAAGAGTACTGGAGTGGGGCACCATTACCTTCTCCAAGTGAGTTGGCTGCAAAGCTGGAATTAGAGTTTATCTCTGGACTTTTAATTCTGTACCTTAATTTAACTATGTTGATTTAAGCACTGTATGCTTTTTATTTTATTTATTCATTTATTTTAGATTTTTTTAATGTGGACCATTTTTAAAGTCTTTATTGAATTTGTTACAATATTGCTTCTGTTGTATGTTTTTGTATTTTGGCAGCAAGGCCTGTGGGATCTTAGCTCCCTGACCAGGGAGTGAACCTGCACCCCTTGCATTGGAGAGCAAAGCCTTAACCAGTGGACCACCAGGGAAGTCCCTTGTGTGTTTTTTATTTTATTTTTTAATAAAATTATTTATTTTTAATTGGAGGTTAATTGCTTTACAGTATTGTATTAGTTTCTGCCATACATCAACATGAATCGGCCATAGGTATGCACATGTCCGTCTCTCTTGAACCTCCCTCCCACCACCGCCCCCCACCCCAGTCCAGCCCTCTAGATTTTCCAAGAGTACCAGCTTTGAGCTCCCTGTGGCATACAGCAAGTTCCTGCTGACTGTCTAATTTATGTATGGCAGTGGATATGTTCCAGTGCTACTCTTTCCATTCGTCCTTCTCTTTTCTTCTCTCACTGTGTCCACAAGTCTGTTCTCTAGTCTGTGTATCCATTACTTCCCTGCAAATAGCACCATCAATATTCTTTCTAGATTCCATATATATACATTAATATATAAAATTTGTTTTTCTCTTTCTGACTTACTTTGCTCTGTATATATGTTCTAGGTTCATCCATCTTATTAGTACTGACTCAAATGTGTTCCTTTTTATGGCTGAGTAATAAATACATCATGAGAAATGCTGAGCTGGAAGAAGCACAAGCTGGAATCAAGATTGCTGGGAGAAATATCAATAACCTCAGATATGCAGATGACACCACCCTTATGGCAGAAAGTGAAAGAGGAGAGTGAAAACAGTTGGCTTAAAGCTCAACATTCAGAAAACGAAGATCATGACATCTGGTCCCATCACTTCATGGAAAATAGATGGGGAAACAGTGGAAACAGTGTCAGACTTTATTTTTGGGGGCTCCAAAATCACTGCAGATGGTGACTGCAGCCATGGAATTAAAAGACGCTTACTCCTTGGAAGGAAAGTTAGGACCAACCTAGATAGCATATTCAAAAGCAGAGACATTACTTTGCCAAGAAAGGTCCGTCTAGTCAAGGCTATGGTTTTTCCAGTGGTCATGTATGGATGTGAGAGTTGGACTGTGAATAAAGCTGAGCACCGAAGAATTGATGCTTTTGAACTGTGGTGTTGGAGAAGACTCTTGAGAGTCCCTTGGACTGCAAGGAGATCCAACCAGTCCATTCTGAAGGAGATCAGCCCTGGGATTTCTTTGGAAGGAATGATGCTAAAGCTGAAACTCCAGTACTTTGGCCACCTCATGTGAAGAGTTGACTCATTGGAAAAGACTCTGATGCTGGGAGGGATTGGGGGCAGGAGGAGAAGGGGACGACAGAGGATGAGATGGCTGGATGGCATCACCGACTTGATGGACATGAGTCTGAGTGAACTCCGGGAGTTGGTGATGGACAGGGAGGCCTGGCATGCTGCGATTCATGCGGTTGCAAAGAGTCAGACACGACTGAGCCACTGAACTGAACTGAACTGAATATTCCATTGTATATATGTACAACAACTTCTTTATCCATTCGTCTGTCATTGGACATCTAGTTTGACACTTGATAGAAGAACACTCTCTGAATTCAGGCTGTCATAGACTTAGGTCATGAAATAAGGACTGGAACACAAATAGTTGATCTGGATCATGATTCCAAGAAATACCAATAAAGGAGTGAGCAACTGAGATATAAGGGAAGACCGATAAAGGGTGTGTTCTCAATATCTGTAGCTTATCCTCCTAGAGAGTTCTGAAAGCCTCTGTTATGGACTGACTTGTGTCCCTCTAAATCTATGTGGAAACCTCCACCTCCCATGCCTTTAGAGTGGTAATTAAGGTTAAATGAGGTCCTAAGGGCAGGACCCTAATTCGATTAGACTGGTCTTCTTGCAAGGAGAAGAAAAGGTACTAGGGAAATATATGTACAGAGAAAAGGCCACTTGAGGACATAGTGAGAAGGCAGCCATTTGAGGGATGTGGAGAGAGGTGCAGGCTGAAACCCTAATCTTGGACTTCTAGGCTCCAGAACTATGAGAAAAAACATTTCTGTTATTAAGCCACCCAATCTGTGGCAGCTTATTATAGCGGCCCAAACACTAATGTGGCCAGTGCACACCACATGCCTCAAAGTTATCCCACCTGAGGCATGACAGCAGTAGGATCTATACATCCTAGTGGTTCTCAGAGTGTGATGTCTGGGCCAGCAGAATCTCCATCATTTGGCAGCCTTTAGCCAAAGAAGACATACAGATGGCTAACAAACACATGAAAAGATGCTCAACATCACTCATTATCAGAGAAATGCAAATCAAAACCACTATGAGGTACCATTTCACGCCAGTCAGAATGGCTGCGATCCAAAAGTCTACAAATAATAAATGCTGGAGAGGGTGTGGAGAAAAGGGAACCCTCTTACACTGTTGGTGGGAATGCAAACTAGTACAGCCGCTATGGAGAACAGTATGGAGATTCCTTAAAAAACTGGAAATAGAACTGCCTTATGATCCAGCAATCCCACTGCTTGGGCATACACACTGAGGAAACCAGAAGAGAAAGAGACACGTGTACCCCAATGTTCATCGCAGCACTGTTTATAATAGCCAGGACATGGAAGCAACCTAGATGCCCATCAGCAGATGAATGGATAAGAAAGCTGTGGTACATATACACAATGGAGTATTACTCAGCCACTAAAAAGAATACATTTGAATCAGTTCTAATGAGGTGGATGAAACTGGAGCCTATTATACAGAGTGAAGTAAGCCAGAAGGAAAAACATAAATACAGTATACTAATGCATATATATGGAATTTAGAAAGATGGTAACAATAACCCTGTGTACGAGACAGCAAAAGAGACACTGATGTATAGAACAGTCTTATGGACTCTGGGAGAGGGAGAGGGTGGGAAGATTTGGGAGAATGACATTGAAACATGTAAAATATCATGTAAGAAATGAGTTGCCAGTCCAGGTTTGATGCACGATACTGGATGCTTGGGGCTAGTGCACTGGGACGACCCAGAGGGATGGTATGGGGAGGGAGGAGGGAGGAGGGTTCAGGATGGGGAACACATGTATACCTGTGGCAGATTCATTTTGATATTTGGCAAAACTAATACAATTATGTAAAGTTTAAAAATAAAATAAAATTTAAAACAAAACAAAACAAACAAAAAAAGAAATGCAGGTTTTCAGTCCCATCCCAGACATACTGAATCAGAAACTCTGGGACAGGCCCTGCAGTGCATGAACCAATCGAAGCCTCGCCACTTGTAAAAACACCTGGTGTTTCCCACTGAAATTTGAGAACTTCTGTTATCGACCAGTTCTCATCAAGAATTAGTTAAGGAGTGCTCCTGAAGGCTGCCTCTGCATCTCTGGCTGGCTAGGCAAGTGAACAGAGTGGGTTCTAGTGGCTCGTGAAAGCCACAGACAGACTCATGTCTGGAAGGTAAGCTGGTGTGAGCTCAAATGAGAAGGGCCAAGAGAGACATGTGTGAAGTAGCACTGCTCAACTGATCACGATGACTGTTCTGAGGACGTATCTTCTATTGTTGGGCACTAGAAGTCAGCAGCACTTCTTTGCAACTTCTCTCTGGTCTTCCCTTTAGTTGAAATTTCCAAGAGACTAATGTGTGTCTCTCCACATACATGGTAATATTTTCGAGAACAGCAGAGCAAGAGAGAGGGGGGGGGGGAAACAAAAACAAAAACCCTGTGTATTACATTTCAGGAACTGCAATCAGGACCTTAAATGTACTTAATCTTTGCAATAACCCTGAAGAGTAAATATCATTATCCTAATTTTACAGATGAGGAGGTTGATATATAGAAAAAAAACTTGGCCAAGATCCCATAGAAAAGGAAATGGTGAAGCTAGAATCTGAACCTGTGTGGGCCTGACTCTAAATATCCATGCTCTTTCCACTCTCTGAACCCCTAGGAGTTCATAGTGATTTCTCACATATGATATATTTTGACATTTTGTTGTGAGCATGTCTGGAAGAATGAAAACTTTAGCCTGCAGTTGGAAACTTTCATTTAATCTACATGAGCACTGAGGAGAGGAAGCCAAGCCTTAGACTGTAACTATCATGAACACTGGGATTTGCACAAAAGGCAAAAGAAAAGGGGTGGGGGTCTATTAAAAATGGTTGTTCCTAAGAGTTTCCTAGTCTCCTCTAATAAACTCTTTTAATGCAGCTTTCTTAGGAAGACTGGGCACCAGGCCAGCACCCCTAACTGTGGTCTTGTACTTCTCATCTGTTGAGTTTAATTGTGTTCACAATGTTCCTTTAATAAGAAAGCTGGGGCACCTCTGTTTTCACTGCTCTAGCAATGTGGGGAGCCCATAGAAAGATTCTTGTGCAGGAAAACTACTTAGAAAAAAATCTTCATTGCTACCAAATTCCTGGATAGGTGCAAATTAGAAGATTTTTGAGTGAAGAGAACTCTCTCGGTGTCATTCAGTCTAAACTTACTCTTAAGGATGAAATCCTCCTTGGAACAGATGGTAAGCATAGGCCTCCTTGGACCACCAAGCACACAAGCTGTGAGGCTCCACTTCCAGTGGAGAGCAATTGGAAAATCAAAATGAAACCCAGAGTTTTTCAGAGACTTATGACCTGAATGTGGCCTCCATTAGCGGGAACAAAGCATGACTCTTTGTACTGGGATATATTGCTATCAAGCCCCATCTTTCGTTATTTCTTCCAGTTAGCAGTAGGGAGATGGTGAAATAGGCAATATTTATCTCTAGGTGCCCAACCCTTCATCTTTTGATTTCACCTCCATTGTAGGGGACCAGGAGATCAGACAGTGACAGCTCACACGTCTCTGCTCATAAATGTATAGATGCCAGCTTCTCTCCACGCTGTTGTCCGGGAGATCTTTAACCATCATTAAGTGAAGCCATTCCTGCCAGACCTCTTCCTGGGCACTTGCCCTTGTTAAAAGCAACTCAATGGCAAACAATGCTGCAATTTGGGCATCTATTCCTATGCCTAGACATAAGACTCTTACTTAAAATCATGGCTTGTTTTTTCTGTCCATGGTATCTTACTGTGTTTGGAATCCTGCTTGGAAGCAAGAGTCACTTGATCTTTCACTGAATCTTTTTTTCTAGTTTCTCTTGAAGTGGCCTGATTTTTCCCCCTGGAGTGCTCCCAAGAACCCCACAAAATCAGTATTTATAAGTTATACCCTTCTAAACTCATTATTCAAAAATTAATGAATGTCTTTCTAGTGTTTTTCATGTGATGTGGTATCATACAAAGAAATACATTGCAAAATATTTATAAAGGTATGAATATATAGTATACATATCAACATATATGACAGTATTCTTTTCACAGATGATTTTAAAATCAATAATTACGTCAGCTGGCATTTTTTCATCTTTTGAGAGACTTGGATAAAATTACTTTCAGGTGCCTAATTTCTTGTCCTTGTCCTTTTTTAAATAATTTTTTTAAAATTAAAGTATAATTAATTTGCAATGTGTGTTAGTGTCAGATGTATAGCAAAGTGACTCAATTATATGTATATATATGTATTTATATATATACTTTTTTTTTCAGACTCTTTTCCATTATAGGTCATTATAAGACATTGTATATAGTTTCTTGTACTATATGGTAGAATCCTTATTGTTTATTTTATACGTGGTGGTGCATATATGTTAATCCCAAACTCCCTATTTTTTCAGTTAATAATTTATTTTCAGTTCAGTTCAGTTCAGTCGCTCAGTCGTGTCTGACTGTTTGTAACCCCATAAATTGCAGCACGCCAGGCCTCCCTGTCCATCACCAATTCCCGGAGTTCACTGAGACTCATGTCCATCGAGTCAGTGATGCCATCCAGCCATCTCATCCTCTGTCACCCCCTTTTCCTCCTGCCCCCAATCCCTCCCAGCATCAGAGTCTTTTCCAGTGAGTCAACTCTTCGCATGAGGTGGCCAAAGTACTGGAGTTTCAGCTTTAGCATCATTCCTTTCAAAGAAATCCCAGGGCTGATCTCCTTCAGACTGGACTGGTTGGATCTCCTTGCAGTCCAAGGGACTCTCAAGAGTCTTCCCCAGCACCACAGTTCAAAAGCATCATTTCTTCAGCACTCAGCCTTCTTCACAGTCCAACTCTCACATCCATACATGACCACAGGAAAAACCAAAGCCTTGACTAGACAGACCTTTGTTGGCAAAGTAATGTCTCTGCTTTTGAATATGCTATCTAGATTGGTCATAACTTTCCTTCCAAGGACTAAGCGTCTTATTTATTTTAATTGGAGGATAATTACTTTACAGTGTTGGGGGGTTTTTTGCCATACATCGACAGGAATAACCCATGGGTGCACATGTGTCCCCCCATTCTGAACCCCCTCCCACTTCCATCCCCATGCCATCCCTCTGGTTTGTCCCAGTGCACTGGCTTTGAGTGCCCTACGTCATGCATCAAACTTGCACTGATCACCTATTTTACGTATGGTAATATACATGTTTCAGTGGTCTTCTCTCATATCATCCCACCCTCATCTTCTCCCACATAATCTAAAAGTCTGTTCTTTACATCTGTGTCTCTTTTGCTGCCTTGCATATAGGATCATCTTTACCATCTTTCTAAATTCCATATATATGTGTCAATATCCTGCATTGGTGTTTCTCTTTCTGACTTACTTCACTCTGTATAATAGGCTCCAGCTTCATCCATCTCTTTAGAACTGACTCAAATGTGTTCTTTTTTTTATAGCTGAGTAATATACTGATGTGTACATGCACCACAACTTCCTTATCCATTCATCTGCAGATGGACATGTAGGTTGTTTCCATGTCCTTATTTAAGCCTCCTAATATTGATGCTTTTGAACTGTGGTGTTGGAGAAGACTCTTGAGAGTCCCTTGGACTACAAGGAGATCCAACCAGTCCATCCTAAAGGAGATCAGTCCTGGGTGTTCATTGGAAGGAATGATGCTAAAGCTGAAACTCCAGTACTTTGGCCACCTCATGCGAAGAGTTGACTCATTGGAAAAGACCCTGATGCTGGGAGGGATTGGGGGCAGGAGGAAAAGGGGACGACAGAGGATGAGATCGCTGGATGGCATCACCAACTCGATGCACATGAGTTTGGGTGAACTCCGGGAGTTGGTGAAGGACAGGGAGGCCTGGCGTGCTGTGATTCATGGGGTCACAAAGAGTTGGACATGACTGAGTGACTGAACTGAACTGAACTGAACTGAATACATATAACTGATTATAGGGGGCACTAAATTATATTCTCAGCAGCAGAGAATAAGAATTTTTGATTCTCTCTGTCCTAACTGTTACCATTCTTCTTGCTCTCAGGTAAAATTATACCCCTGTCCTGACTAGCCTTTGACACAAAATAGAGATTCTAGAGAAAGCAAACCACTAAAATAGAAAGAAGCAATAAATTCATACACACACACACACATTATCCCATGGTTGTATTTTTCTTAATTAACCTTGTAAATTAAATTCTTATGCATTGATGAAAATATATTTTCTTCTGCCTGACTCAATTTGGGCTGTGAAACATTATCCTTCAGACTGTTTCTGCTATTGGTCTCTTCTTGAATATAAGTTGTAGCTTTTATGACACACATAATATGCATGTTCAGTAATGTTTAACAGTCATTTGTCAAGTCTGTGCTAAGAGCAGGGCTATGCCAGACATGGAGAAGGAAATGGCAGCCCACTCCAGTATTCTTGCCTAGAGAATCCTGTGGACGGAGGAGCCTGGTGGGCTGCCGTGTATGGGATCGTGCAGACTCGGACATGACTGAAAAGACTTAGCAGCAGCAGCATGACTGACACTGGGCAGTGCTGGGGGAAGAAATGAATATGACATGGCCCTTGTGCATTGTGGGCTTTCTCACAACTGAGTGAATGATTGTAGTCATAACCCAAGGCCCACTGGGTATGCAGAGGCTGTATCAGAGGAATCAAACTCAGGGAGATAACAGATAAATTATAGTAATATGGTTGCTCCACTTAAAACTGCTTTAAATGCTCGTTGTGAAACATGTATTAATAATTTATTAAGTGCTTCAGATATCCTATTTCATTCAGTCATCATCACATCAATGTGAACTAGCTACTGTCATCGATTTTTGTATGAGGAAACAGGATGGGTCTTCCCAGGTGATACAGTGGTAAAGAATCCATCTGCCAATGTAGGAGATGCAGGTTTGATCCCTGGGTTAGGAAGATACCCTGGAGAAGGAAATGGCAACCTGCCCCAGTATTCTTGCCTAGGAAACCCCAGGGACAGAGGAGCCTGGCAGGCGACAGTCTATGGTGTCACAAAAGAGTTGGACATGACTTAGCGACTAGACAATGAAACAAAAACTGAGGATAAGCAAGTTGCCTGCAATTGCATTGTTAGAAAGCACCGGAGGCAATGGAAAGCCTTTTGGGAAAGGTAGGGTATGTGATCCAGAAGAAGGGTCAGGCTTCAGCAGACATCTTGGAGTAAGAGGGATCAGGCAGGAATAGAGCCTGAGAAAATCACTGCAGTAGGACAGGGCAGGCCATCTATAAAGAAACAGGATTAAGGAACAGAAGCCAGGAGAGGATAGAAGATAAAGGAAGATAGGATCTAGTATGGAAAGCCTAGAATGCCAGATTCAGGGTTGCAGATTTTATCATGTTGGCAGCCCAAAGGTCATGTTCTAGAGCCTGTGCAGAGGCTGAGAGATCTGATCAGAGCATCAGAAGGTAGGTATCATTTGATTGGATGAGACTAGGAGTTCTGTACAGAATGATAGATGAAATCATGGTATATTTATATATCTAAGTGTTATATTTGAGATCTTAGGGCTAGAGATGCGAACATAGAAACAATTATGATTCAGATTTCATCGTCATTTGTTCCTGAAATTGAACTGTCCCTAGGAACCCCACAGCATTCTCCATCTATCTCACTGAGCAGTTTCATCTCACCAGTTTGTAGCCCAAATGTGCACACTCATGTTCAACTCAAAAGAACAAAGGTAGATAAATTTGTAAGAAGCTTTCCACCACTCCCTTTTGTTATCTCTGTATATTTTAAAATCTAATTTCTAAATAGACTTGGTGCTTTTTGAATGTAGGATTAGCCTTCAATTTATGTTTTTCTAAGTACACAACACTTAGCAGAGTATTTTTATGTATTCAGTATTAAGCATGGAATGAATAAACCACAGATGAAACCCAGACTAGTATCCCATACTTTGTTGTCTATGCCTGAACACATATCTAGAGCTACATCTGGATCTCTACTGAGCTCGAGCCAATGTCCATTAACAGGGATAACATTTAGCACATTTAGACACGAGAAACCTATTTACATTTATATTGGTGTCTAAAATCATCTGTTGGGACTGAGCTCATTTTAATTTATTACAGTCTTTACCGCCTGCCAGGAAGCAATGAAGTACTCAAATTTCACTTGCATTTCTTAGTAGGAGCCCAGCCTCAATCAATATTTGGGGGGATGACAGTTTTGGGGGAGGCTCAGGATCTGATTCTAGCTGATACGTTATGATCATTCATAATAGAACTATCATGAGGATTCTGATGAAAGAATTTGCCAACAGCTGTTCCCTGTAGTTAGAATTGTTTCTGAATCCCATGGATAATCAGTGAGCACATTTCTCTGAGGATAGATCTTGGTCGCCAGAAGCTACTTGTAAAAAGAGCACTGGATGGGGAGTCTGGAGATCAACTTTCTCTCTAGAGCTTAGTTACCAGTGAGCTCTGTGAAATTGATAATTGGTTTTCTGAAAGACGGAGGTGATTATTCAGCCTCAGTTCAGTTCAGTTCAGTCGCTCAGTTGTGTCTGACTCTTTGCGACCCCATGAATCCCAGCACTCCAGGCCTCCCTGTCCATCACCAACTCCCGGAGTTCACTCAGACTCACGTCCATTGAGTTGGTGATGCCATCCAGCCATCTCATCCTCTGTCATCCCCTTCTCCTCCTGCCCCCAATCCCTCCCAGCATCAGAGTCTTTTCCAGTGAGTCAACTCTTCACATGAGGTGGCCAAAGTATTAGAGTTTCAGCTTTAGCATCATTCCTTCCAAAGAACACCCAGGGCTGATCTCCTTTAGAATGGACTGGTTGGATCTCCTTGCAGTCCAAGGGACTCTCAAGAGTCTTCTCCAACACCACAGTTCAAAAGCATCAATTCTTCGGCACTCAGCTTTCTTCACAGTCCAACTCTCACATCCATACATGACCACTGGAAAAACCATAGCCTTGACTAGACAGACCTTTGTTGGCAAAGTAATGTCTCTGCTTTTCAATATGCTATCCAGGTTGGTCATAAATTTCCTTCCAAGGAGTAAGCATCTTTTAATTCCGTGGCTGCAGTCACCATCTGCAGTGATTTTGGAGCCCAGAAAAATAAAGTCTGACACTGTTTCCACTGTTTCCCCATCTATTTCCCATGAAGTGATGGGACCAGATGCCATGATCTTCGTTTCTGAATGTTGAGCTTTAAGCCAACCTTTTCATTCTCCTCTTTCACTTTCATCAAGAGGCTGTTTAGTTCCTCTTCACTGTCTGCCATAAGGGTGGTGTCATCTGCATATCTGAGGCTATTGACATTTCTCCTGGCAATCTTGACTCCAGCTTGTGCTTCTTCCAGGCCAGCGTTTCTCATGATGTACTCTGCATATAAGTTAAAGAAGCAGGGTGACAATATACAGCCTTGATGTACTCCTTTTCCTATTTGAAACCAGTCTGTTGTTCCATGTCCAGTTCTAACTGTTGCTTCCTGACCTGCATATAGGTTTCTCAAGAGGCAGGTCAGGTGGTCTGGTATTCCCATCTCTTTCAGAATTTTCCACAGTTTATTGTGATCCACACAGTCAAAGGCTTTGGCATAGTCAATAAAGCAGAAATAGATGTTTTTCTGGAACTCTCTTGCTTTTTCCATGATCCAGCGGATGTTGGCAATTTGATCTCCAGTTCCTCTGCCTTTTCTAAAACCAGCTTGAACATCTGGAAGTTCACAGTTCACGTATTGCTGAAACCTGGCTTGGAGAATTTTGAGCATTACTTTACTAGCGTGTGAGATGAGTGCAATTGTGCAGTAGTTTGAGCATTCTTTAGCATTGCCTTTCTTTGGGATTGGAATGAAAACTGACCTTTTCCAGTCCTGTGGCTACTGCTGAGTTTTCCAAATGTGCTGGCATATTGAGTGCAGTACTTTCACAGTGTCATCTTTCAGGATTTGAAATAGCTCAACTGGAATTCCATCACCTCCACTAGCTTTGTTTGTAGTGATGCTTTCTAAGGCCCACTTGACTTCACATTCCAGGATGTCTGGCTCTAGGTGAGTGATCATACCATCATGATTATCTTGGTTGTGAAGATCTTTTTTGTACTGTTCTTCTGTGTATTCTTGCCATCTCTTCTTAATATCTTCTGCTTCTGTTAGGTCCATACCATTTTTGTCCTTTATGGAGCCCATCTTTGCATGAAATGTTCCCTTGGTATCTCTAATTTTCTTGAAGAGATCTCTAGTCTTTCCCTCAGGAAAAGACTCAGCCTCAGGACTTTAGAATCATCTTAAGGCCAACTTGCTCTGGGCAAAGTCAATAAAGCCATCATAGTCAACTGAGAAGCAGGTGGGAAGAAACTGTACTGAGGAAATCTGATCAAAATTAGATCAAACCAAGGGTTTGGGCGTGAGAAGAAAATTTGGAACCACCCCATGGAAATCTCCCTGTTTGCTTTTAATCCATCAGATTTTATAATCTTTTAATGAGATCTTCTCTTTAGCTGGAGTCATATTTTACTTTACATCTCTCTCCTATAACTTTGTTGCCATTCCCTTCACATCTTTACAAGCCTTCATGCTTTGTAGAAAAATACTTGGGAGGTAAGGAAACAGGTCTACATTTTAGCCAAACAGGAAAAAGAAGAGGTTATCATGAGTGCATTTTCAGGACATTTAAAAAAAAAAATATTGGAGTACAGCTGCTTTACAATATTGTATTCTTTCTGCTCTACAGCAAAGTCAATCAGCTATAGTATACATATATTCCCTCTTTTAGGATTTCATTCCCATTTAGATCACCACAGAGCACTGAGTAGAATTCCCTGTGCTATACAGCAGGCTCTCATTAGCTATCTATTTGATACATAATCATTTATATATATCAATTCTAATCTCCCAGTTTATTCCACCCCTCTTTACCCTCTTTGTGTCCATAAATTTGTTCTCTACATCTGTGTCTCTATATAGGTTCATATGTAGAAGATGTGGTACATCTATACAATGGACCTCTTTCTTTGCTCTCTTGGAGTCAGAGGATGAGATAGTTGGATATCATCACTGATTCAATGGAGATGAGCTTGAGCAAGCTCTGGAAGATGGTGAAGGACAGGGAAGCCTGAAGTGCTGCAATCCATGGGGCTATAAAGAGTCAGACACAACTGAGTGACTGAACAATAACATGGAGTCAGACAGAATGGGTTTGAGTGTGAGCTGTATTGTAAGACGGTTTGCATAAACTTGTACAGACACTTGCTTAACTTCTCCCAGTCTTTGTGCCCTCATGTGTAAAAGTGGAAATGATAAATGTATGTGCTTTAAAGGGTTACTGGAAGATTAAGGCATTTAAAGTGCTCCTGGATAGGCCTATGTTGTTGAACAAAGCGGTTACCCTCAGAGGGTGTACTCTCCCTGATATTTTGGAGCATGCAAAGTTGAATGCGGTGAGGGCATCTTCTATAGCAGTCCATATGTTGTCTGATGGTTGACATATACCCTCCAGACTGAGCATCATGGAAATGCAGAGAAAGCATATATTTCAAGTGAAAAATGGAGAATCTGAAAATCATAGAGCAGGTGATGCTGGATCGGAGTAATGAAGGATGGAAGAATTGGGTTAAGGGGAGGGAGTAGGTAGCTGTATGTGTTATATGCTGTATGTACGAGGCAGGTACCACCATCCTCCAATCTACCCATCTTTCCCTCATTTACCTTCCAGTGAATTACATGATGCCTCTTGGTAATTTTGAATCTCCTTGAGGACAGTCAGTGATATTCTGTTTTAATATTCTTTCACCTACATATATATATACTGCAAGGCTCTTCCTATAACATTCTGAGCTCCTTACTACCCACATTCCAGTAGCCTTCCCTAGTGTTCTTTCTCCTTTCCCCTAATCATTTATAATCTTTTATTTTATTTTATTTTATTTTTAAACTTTACATAATTGTATTGGTTTTGCCAAATATCAAAATGAATCCACCACAGGTATACATGTGTTCCCCATCCTGAACCCTCCTTTCTCCTCCCTCCCCATACTATCCCTCTGGGTTGTCCCAGTGCACTAACCCCAAGCATCCAGTATCGTGCATCGAACCTGGACTGGCAACTTGTTTCTTACATGATATTTAACCCTGTGTACGAGACAGCAAAAGAGACACTGATGTATAGAACAGTCTTATGGACTCTGTGGGAGAGGGAGAGGGTGGGAAGATTTGGGAGAATGACATTGAAACATTTATAATCTTTTTTGTAGGACTAAATTTCCAGCCAATGAAAGGAAGATGGTGGAGTTACTGAGCTCCCTCTATGAACCGGACTCTATAGGGAGCATATTATATACCCTATCACAGGTGTATAGGTAGGTAGTATTATCTCATTACTGTTTAGGAAATTGCAGCTGAGAAAAATTAAGTATTCTGTCAGTAGAAGTCAGGATAAGAAATAAAAAGCATAGTAACGTAAAAAACCTTGAATTTCAGAGTTTTAAAATAACAACCATGTGTTTCTTTGCCTTTCTCATGTTCCTTTCCATCCTGGGTTGTCTGGTAGCTCCATTTGACATGTGTTCAGCCTGGCACTCAGGCCAGTAGAATGGACGTTCCCACTGATGATCTGCCCATGAGGCGGAGGGTCAGAGGAAGCATGGTGCGTGGTGTGCTGCTTCTGAAGCATTCCACCCAGAAATGACAGGTGTTACTTCTCATCTTCCAGTGGGCGTGGCAAGTCACAAGGCCACGTTTCCTCCCAAGGGGGAAGGGAAGTCCAATCTCATAATCTAATCCAGGAAGAATTTAGAATGTTAGTGAACAGACTAGTGACTGCCATATTGCCCAATGATGCCTTGTTATCCATCCAGTTTGTAAACGTGTGTGCTCTTAGAGACAGCAACCCCTGCCTCTTAGCTAGGGATCAGATAAGCCCCAGTAAGCTAATAATTGACCTTTAAGAACCAAATATTTGATTTCTAATGATGAAATTTCAGACCCTGCTTAAGGTAGAGATGAAAGATTTAAGCTGAGGGCCTTGAGGGGCTCTTCAAATTACACAGTATAGGACATTATTCTGTGGCTTATGAGATCTTTCCCTGCTTTTTTTTTTTAGCTCTCTTTTTTTAAATCTGTACCAATTCCTTATGGAGATGAGTCAGACTTGGGATTGTAAACAGAGAGAAGTGACAAGAGCATTAGACACCTACGCGAGAGCTAGATCTTGCCCACAGCTTTGCCATCGATAACCCATAAGCTGTATGAACTTGGACACATGCATTCCCCTTTCTGAGCCTCAGCTTTTCCTTCTGAAAGATGGAGCTATTTTAGATGGACTACTTCTCAAGCTGCGATGTGTTTATGAATGCCTTGGATAGTTCTTTAAAATGCAGATTCTGAATCAGTAGATCTGATGTGAGGACTGAGAGTCTTCATCTCAACAAACTTCTAGGTGATACTGAAACTAGACCCCTGGATGTACTTTGAGGATCAAGACCTAGTTTCAAAGGCCAATTCTTAGAAGTCAGCACACATTATTTGCTTCTTCTTATGTGCTGGGCACTCTGCTAAGGGCTGTTGACACTGAGATAAAGAAGGCACAGGTTCTACCAACTAGAAATACATTCCAATGAGGAAGCAAGACAAGTAGAGCATTTCAAAATAGTATGAGAAATAACAAAGTGGAAGTTTGTTACAAGGAAATGAGATGCCACAGAACCAGAGAGGAGTGACTGAATTGATGAGGGTGGGAGGGTGATGGTATAGATGTCGGAAAGTCACAGACCCTGTGAACAAGTGCTGAAAACTGTCAAATGTACATATAAAGGGAGTCTCTTTATCTCCATGGACATTCAAGAATTCCTTTGTCCAAGGGAGGCACAGCTGTGGGGACTGGAGAGGAATTATTTTGATCAGTAATCTTGACTACTTCATCTCTCTCCGTGATTGCTTTCTCTGTGGCTTCCCATACACAGCTGTCTGTGGGCACCACGCTGATGAAAGATTTACTCCCCTGGCGGAAAGCTGGGGTCTGTTTGGAAGCTCCGGCAAACAGGAAGCTGGTGAGTTTGCCGCAGAGGCAGCACCTTCGCCCCCGCTCAGCTCCCAACAGGCCAGAAGCAGTGAGTCAGGGAAGGAAAAGCAGGTGGGTGGAGAGAGGATGCAATCTACATCTGTACCAGGCAGGGATTAGGTTTCTGAAAAGAACACCTGAACACACAGCCAGCCACCCGGAAGGAGACAGGAGGTGTTCCCATCCCTGAATAACAAGGGGCTAAGCGGAAAGCAGCTTGATTCAAGGACTGTGGAAAAGGGGAGAGGGCAGGGGAAGGAGGAAACATCCAGGGGTGCAATCTTCCTCTGGCTGAGCATATGTTTATACTGAAATAGTTAATGTGATGCCAAAAGGTGGTCACACTAAAAAGGGGCCTCAGGTGTCAGTTGGGAGAAGTGGCTTCTGGCACCAGTTCATAGTGTGACCTTGGGGAGGTCAGCCTCTTTCTGAGACTCAGTTTTCCCAGCTATGTGGTGGGAGTGTTGGGCACGATTTCTTAGGTGACTTCTCACTTGAAGAGTCTCTGATTAAATTTTCATGTTGAAGTTCAGTTACCCTGTCCCATCGATATCTAACAGAGATCACCTCTTGCATCCTCAGCACCTCCACCTGCCACTTCTCCTGTACAATTAGATTTGTGGTTGAATTCGGTAGCCTCAGAATCCGTATGTTTGTTCCCACTGATCAGATAACTATCCAGATAAATATGTCTTTATTCAGGCTTTGAGCCTGAACTTTTATATATATATTTGGCTGTGCCAGGTCTTAGTTGCAGCCTGTGGGATCTAATTTTCTGACCAGGAATTGAACCCAAGCCCGCTGCATTGGTAGTGCAGAGTCTTAGCCACTGGACCCAAGGGAAGTCCCCTGAAACTTCATTGCTTTCAGAGAGGGAACTGTGCTTTGAAAACCACCATCATCCATGCTGGGTCTATTGTAGCAGTTTCCTGGCCACTCTGGAGGCACTCTTGTAACCCCGACACTTCCTTATCCAGGTGTAGTCCAAGAGATCTTCTGTCATGTAACTAAGACGGCGTCACTCCCTGCTTACATTGGCCTCCTTATGTGTCCAGTAAAATACAAACTCCCATGTGGCCTACAAAATCCTCTACCTTCTGACCCCCATTAGCCTCTGAAGTCCCAATGTTGTAGCCATGCGTTCCAGGAAACAAACTCACTCAGAAGGACAGTGCAGATAGTGGAGTGCAGCTTATTACACTGGCGGACCCAAGGCAGAGTCTCCTCTTAGCCAAGGACCCCGACTAGTTTTTGTGAAAACCTTATATACCCTAAGTGTACGTGCACAAACCCACTTCCCCAAATTCCCTGACAGTCAAAGTTAACCCGTGATTCATATGCCTTAAGCCTAGGTAGTTCACAGTGGACAATTATCAGTAGGCCTGTGGTCATACCCCAGTAGCATAATAGAATGTACGATTCTATTTGGTTACACAGATAATTAGGGTATTCTTTTAGCAACGGAGAGCCCTGAGGCTCTTCCTTCAGGGGGCCTGGTTTTCCAGTTGGTATGTCATTTCCATAGATCCTGGGCATATAGCTCAAAGTCCAGAGTCTTGCCCAAGATGGAGTCCTGCTTTCAAGATAGAGCCTGTTCTGTTTCCTCCTTTGCCAATACTTACCCTCATCCCAAGTCTACTGTGTCCTACCCATCCACATCTATCTTCTGTTCCTTGAAAACGCCAAGCTTGGTCCTACCCCTGGGCCTTTGATCTTGCTGTTACTGTTGCCTGAAATGTCCTCTCTCCAGACCTGTACACGTGAGGCTCATTCTTGTTCAGTTCTCAGTGCAAATGATGCCTCATCAGAGACCACCCTTGACCACACCTGCCCAGGCACTCCCCATACAATGTCATCCTCTGGCTCTTTGGTTTGTTGTCTTTATAGCATTAATCATGACCTGGTATTACACTACTTACCATTTCTTCCTGTGTGCTTTCTGCACCCCTAACATACAAGAGCTCTGAGACCAGGAACTTTGTTGTCTTGCCTCTAGAGTAGTGCATGTACCTCTAAAGTAGGTGCTCAGGGAATATGAGTTGGATAAATGGATGGAAAATGGAAGAAAGTGCGGGACAAAAGGCAACAAAGGGTAAAGGAGATATAGGTGAGAGAAAGTCACACTACTGACAAGGCATAGTCCTGAATGTTTTTCTTTATCAGTCTTGTGATATAACTTAATCTTTATACCACACCGCATAGAAATGGAGAAGCACTCTGTTTGAATCCAGTCTTTGGTGGCTTCAAAACCTAGAGAGGTTAGTTAAGCAAGTTGTTGGAGAGGCCTGAGCCCTAACAGGTGGAATGTGATGCCACCTAAGTAAAGAATTTCAGCCAGAGAAGAAAGGATGCAGTTTCAAAGAGATAGAAATGGCTTCCAGCTCCACAGTGCTTCCTGGACTCCCTGGATGGGGTCTTAACCACGCTCCATCAGAGCATCAGAGCCTGAGGGGGTAGCTTAAGACTTTGATCCTTATTTTTAAAGCAAATCCATCCGAGGGGAGTAAGGCTTGTAGCTCTTTTATTTTGTGACTAACATTAGTGTGAGTAGGTTTAAGTGTGTGTTGAGAGATGGGAGGTGAGGACAGAGGGGCAGACCCTGAAAGGCAGCATGAAGAGGGATCTCAAGCCTGGCTGCACATTACAGCCACTGGGAAGATTTTAAAGATATTCATACCCAAATTCATTCCAAGTTGCTCTAGGGGGAGGCCCAGGCTAAGATACTTTCTGAAATCTCCCTAGATGAATTATATAATGCAGCCAGAGTTGGGATGCCTAAAGAGAGGGATCCAGGAAGACACAGCTTGTTCCAAGACATGCCCTTCATCATCTGGGGATTTTGCAGTGAGATTGCCAGGCAATCAACAATCTCTGAAAGCCAGCCACATCTGAGATCTGGGGATAGAAGCTTTGGGGAAGATGGCAGAAAATTTTCTCAGACAGGTCTCTTACCCCCAGGACCTGGCAAAACAAAAAATATGGATTGCATACAATAACTGTCAAATAAATTAAGAGCAGGGTTTCTCAACCTTGTCACCATAGACAATTATTTGTAGTGGGGGTTGCCCTGGGCATCACAAAATATTTAACAGCATCCCTAGCCTCTACCCACTAGATGCCACCAGTGCCTGTTCCCAGTTTATAACAACCAAAAATGTTTCCAGACATTGCTATCTGGCCCCTGGGGAGTAAGATTGCCCCTGCTTGAAAACATTTGTGGTTTACAGAGATCAAAGCCTCTACAGTGAGGTGTCAATGTAATGAAATCTTCATTTCATTAGGGAGATGTCAATGAATAGAAAACTGAGGATAAGAATGCATTAAATTCTTAAAATGTATGCATAATGAAATTTTGGAGATAATAGTTGGCGATTTTTCTTTTATTTGAAGGATACAGTTAAGTAGCCTTTTGCAGATGATTTGAAATGATGGAAATGGTAGCAGAAGTGGAGGCAGAGAAGTTGTGCCTGACATCAGTAAGGCAAACACCAAAGAAACAACTGATTTTGAAGCTTTGAAAGGTTCCAGGAGATCTCTGAAGCTTTATTATCTGGGGAGAGGAGCAGATTCATGTTTCAAGAGCAGAACATAGGTGGCCCTCTTCCAAAGATAGAGTTGATTGTACTCCTAGGGATTCTGACAGGGGACTTATGATTTTTGTGGGCTTCTGAGGCAGAAACCCTAATCTCTCAATGCAGCGCCCTTGAGGTGGTACCACTTCCCAATGCGGAAATACCTGAAATGGATGCTTACCAGGGTTGGGAATTTGTCCCCTTGACCTTGGCAGCTGGAACTTGTTTGCAAAATTGGGGAGATTGATAGCTCAATCACAGTTCAAGTTGCCTTCATTTTAAATTACTGTTGAACTGCCAGGCAACGTGTGGTATAAGGAAAGTGCACCAAAGGCACAAGGGACCACGAGCGGCCTCCAGGGTCCTTTGAGTCTGCAGGGAGTGAGGGACCCTCCAGGTTGGAGAAGCAAAGGAACCGTGGACTCCATGACTTTTGCCTCTGGTGTACTTTGAAGGGTAATTGACCTTCAGTCACATACTTTCATGTCATGGCTTGAGTGGGACCCCCAAAGTGGCTGTACCCTAAGCAGGTGGGAGACCCTAGTTGCTGACTGCAACAATGAAGGCATGATGGCAGCATTACTAAAGCTCTGAGGACTACACAGCCTTTGCTCCCGTTTTCCTGGAATACACGAGGCCCAGGGAGCTATGTAACTCAGGGGAGTGGTAGAGCCACAGGGAGGGTGATGAATATTAAAGCCACTGGTGACTCAGGGCTGGGTTGGTTTGATTCTAAGAAAATAAAACCATGTGTTATCTCTTGTACTTGAGTCGTATCTAGTAATTCATTCTTGTTATAATAATGAATCTATTTTAGACTTTTATCTTAATGAACTGAACACAGTTGTATGAAAGGGTTTAGCTACAGGGATGTTCATTACCCCACTTTCTGTTAGAGTGAAAAATTGACAAAGATGTAGATGTTTATCGATTTAATACCAGTTAAATACATTTTAGTTCATTTATACAAAGTGGTATGCAAACTATAAATATAATATTGTGGAAATCCCTTTAATTAATAGGGGGAATTGAGCATCTTTTAAATAGAAAATAGGTTGCGAACACCACACATTTTTGAAAAATGAAATGGAACCAGCTTAGGTACACATATATCTAAAGAGTCTGGAACATATATATTAAGGGCTAATAGGAATTCTCACTGGTGGAATAATATGTTATTTACTTTTTTTCTTTGTGTTTGTATTTATTCTGATTTCTCTACAGTGAGTATGTGTTGCATGTAAAACAAGAAAATACATTTTAAAAGATAAGGGAGTAGGTATTGGAGGAAAAAGAACAAATCTCACCTAACAGTACTTGGCAGTATTGAAGAAACATGGATTGGAAATGGTTTCACTCTTCTTTGGAGAATACCCCTTCTCTTACCTTTGTCCCCTTGATAAAACACTCTTGGTGGTGGATTGGCAATGGCTTCTTTCACTTCGTCTAAAACCCTGTCTTCTTTCAACTCCTGAAACGTCCCACTGTACGACTGAAGGGGAGCATTTTCATTAGAAGGTTGCCTCTGTTTCTCAAGGAGGAATAAGAGCAAGAAGTACAACTCTTCCTCCCCTTCCCCAAGGCAATTCCAGTGTGCTTTGTTCTTTTCCTCTTTAAACTCCCAGGGCATTTATTTTTATACTGTACGATTTAGATGGATTGCAGGACATTTTACGTTGTTTTCTAATGATGTATGAGTCTTTCCCTCAAACTTGATTAAACCTCGAATCCAGGATCCATCTTTTACATGATTTTTAGGTTGTTATTCTCTTTCTTATTGTCATTACCATCATTAACACAATTGTTGGGTGGCTGAGGGAGAATTTCTTAGAGAGATGGAGTTTGAGTTTTGATAAGATTTGACTTTGATGATATGTTGGTCAAACTATATTCCATAAACCCAAGGGAAAATGGAAAGTATTACTCAATATTTACAATAGTAAAAGAGTAATACTGTGTTTGTGAACACTGTATAAGTATTGTATTCTTCCAAATCATGTTCACTTATATTCATCAATCCTCAGAATATTGAAGTGAGTAGGGTAAATGAGTAGGAACTTTCTCCATTTTTACAGATAAGAGAAATAAAATACAGAGAAATTAAGTGACCATCTAAAATGATTTTCAATGGATTAGTTGCAGATCTTAGACTAGAATGTTGGTTTCTTGATTTCATAACTGAAACTGGTTTCATATCAGCACAAAACCACAGCACTTGGCTGAACTTTAATATATGCTTATTTGTTTTTGGATTTTCAAGGCATATAAACAGTAGTCCTCTCCTCTAACATTTGTAAACTGTAGATCCTTTGTAATGAAGACCAGAGAACTTAAAGATGGAACAAATGTTGGAACTTAATTCTGAACCAAGGAAGAATATATACAAGGGGCATTAGTTCAGTGTAATAAATGTTGACAGTGTTTTTAACATCCATGGAAGCAACCCAATATTCCACCAAGGGTGGGGCAGTCTCAGAGGATGGACCGAGGGACTGACTAGGATCTTCTCCTTCCCAAACCATCCTTTCCACCAAGTCTTTGGCAGGACTGGGTCCACAGAGCAGACCTTGAGGCTAGCTGCAAGGGCAAAATGGACCACTGTGCAGCTGGAGAATGGCCATCTTGCACACCGCAGGGAGACCCCCTTAACCAGCTTGCCTAGGTATGCAGTGGAAAATGGGGCCTAGCCAGTTTCCTGACTTTAAATGGCAGAGGTCATTCTCATTTGTAAAACTTTGTCCAAGGGACAATGTTGGGATGCCAAGGTCGGGGAACATGATTCCTACCTTCTTCCTTGGGCAGAGGAGGAGCAGTGGATGTTCATTCCAGTCTTCTTTGTTTCAGGAAAAAACAAGAGTAATACAGAAGTCAATAGAGGTTATCTATTGATTACTCTGAGTTAAACCCAACTTCTTACTCTGACCCGAGACTGTGCTGTATTGACTCCCTGTTCTTTCTTTGGCTTCATTTCTTATTCTTCTTGCTTTCTTCTCCTCCATCCATCCCTACCCCACTTCCTTTGCTCTGCCCTGGTCTTCAGGCTGTTTTCCAACCATGTCTGACATATTCCTGTCTCAGGACTTTTGCAGTGGCTATTGCCTTTATTTAGAGCAGTCCTCACCCAATTATCCACATGATTCAGCCTTTTACCTTCTTCAAATAGTCATACCAATATCATCCCCTCATTGAGAACTTCCATATCTACTGTCTATTGTATCCCATACACCCTTGCTATATCTTACTTCATAGCACTCAACACCATCTAACATACCATGTTTTTAGTTTGCTCTGCTTTGATCATTGCCTTCTCCCCTTACTAACATACACTTTGTGAGAGCAGACCCTTATCATCTGTCTTGGCCATTGCTATATTCACATGGCCTCTGTAACAGGCATAGACTATTTAATATGTATTGTTGAATGAATGAGTGAACAAATAACCTTATTGATATGATATATGGGTAGACGGAGGCCCAGAGAAATGAAGTCACTTTCCCAAGGTGACTGGAGAAGTGTCCTGGCAGAGAGAATTTATCACCTAATGGAGCCCAGGTCTTCTGACTTCAGTTCACATCTCACCACATTAGTATGTATTTCCAAATAGGGTGTCCTGATGTTATTCAATGGCTATGCACTTAAAGATTACAGAGTGGCATTTTACTTTCACAGGTTAACATAGAGACAAAGTGGAAAAATTCAGTTCTCCAGGGAGACTGGGCAGCCCCTGCTGGTTGGACTTTTAGAATTGAGGTTTTCCATTCTTCTCCTCCCCAAGAACTGCTTTTGAACCAGGGAAATGTAACTTTCATGACAATGAAATTGGAAACACCAGAACTTTCTCATCTGGTGGAGAACTTCAATAGCTATTTCAGGAACAGAGTACAAACTCACAAACTAGGGTAGAGATTGCCACCCTTATGATTTGTGTTGGACTTCATGGTATTCCTTTTTTCCTACAGCCCTCCATAACATTCAGGAGTCATCAACTTACAGGAGCCTAGCCCTTTAGAACTGCAAGGCTCCAGGGAGGCTGTAGGGCTGCATAGTGAGTTACCCTTTAAGAAGCTGGGAGTTAAAGATGTACCTGTTCTCTTAGAACTCAGTACCTTTATCTATACATGATGGGTTAGTACAGAAATTAGAAAAGACCTCACTAGGGGATGGAATATTTCTTAAGCCCAAACATGATCTCATGACTTTTTTGGTCTGTGACATCCAGAGGTTTTCCCATCTGAGTTTCAGTTTCCTCTCACTATCATAGCACCAGATAAAGTCATACGTGTCATTTTCTTGCACAAACCAGTCTGATAGCTTCCCACGGACACACATGCCTCCTGTCACACCCCCTCACCTTTCATTTCCTGCTCGTTTTTTTTTTTTTTTTTCCTTTTCTATGTGTGGTGCCCTTCTTTTATGCATGGTGGTACTGGCCGTGTTCCCTCACATGTAGAGACTTCCCCACAAGACACCTCATGATGCTCTTGCTGAGTAACTGATTCCCAACTTTCAAATCTACACTGAGATGTGCTGCCTTCTCCAGGGAGCATCTCCTCCTCTGACCCTCCAATTGGGTGTTTAAGCACCATTATAAGAGCTCTCATAGAACCCTGGTCTACTGTGCTGGGTATCTTTGGTTTGCCCCACTTCTGATCCAGATTGACCCTTCCCCTTCCTCCTATGTGTCAGAGAAGGCTGATCTTCAGGCTATACTGTAATAGGATCTTTGCCCTGCAGCTTCTGGTTCAGTTTTACTAGGCAGGAGATGAGAGGCAAGGGAAGAAGAGGGTGGGCTGCTGTGGGTTGTTCCTGTCTCTCCTCAGGCTATAGCTTCTATCATGCAGCTGCCTCTGCACAGCTCTCTCCTTGGTAATCACCCTTTCCACTGGCTTTTCAGACTCAGACATCATAAGAGCTCCCAGCTCCTCTAACTTCAGTTGTTCTGTCATTAAATTGTGTCCAACTCCTTGTAACCCCATGGACTGCAGCACACCAGGCTGCCCTGTCCTTCACTGTCTCCCAGAATTTGCTCAAACTCCTCTCCCTTGAGCCAGTAATATCATTCAACCAACTCATTCTCAGTTGCCCCCTTCTCCTGCCCTCAATCTTCCCCAACATCAGGGTCTTTTCCAATGAGTCAGCTCTTCACATCAGGTGGCCAAAGTTAGTGGAGATTCGGCTTCAGCATGAATATTCAGCTTCCAGTGAATATTCAGGGTTGATTTCCTTTAGGATTGACTGGTTTGATCTCCTTGCTGTCCAAAGGACTCTCAAGAGTCTTCTCCAATGCCACGATTCGAAAGCATCAATTCTCAAGCGCTCAGCCTTCTTAATCGTCGAACTCTCATATCTGTACATGGTTACTGGGAAAACCGTAGCTTTGATTATGTGAACTCAACTTTTGTCAGCAAGGTGATGTCTCTGCTTTTTAATATGCTGTCTAACTTCAGGGCACTGCACTATTCCTTGTGGGTTTCCTCTACTCATACCTTTAGGAAGCAGTCTCTCTATTACCCCAAAATACATACCATTTGTTCCTGTCAGACTAAACTGATGCATTTGTAAATTACATTTGTTAATTCCCCAGTTTTCTATCTTATCTCTATTCCCTCCCATTTTATCCATCCTCCCTCCAAGTAGAGAGTAGATTCCATTGGAGAAAGGAGCTTCCTTGTTCCCATTTGTGTTTAAGACACTTTTAGAATTATGATTGCACACTGTCAATATTAGATTTTTGAAATAAATTTAAAACAAAATATAGTGGATGTGTTTATGTGTTTTTATTTGCCCATAAATGAAAATCTTGGTTTTTGAGTTTGGTTTCATTTGCAAGATATAATGAGATTATCTTATAATAAAAGTCAAAAATTTAAGTGAATGGCAAGGAGAACTGTGGGTGGGAAGGGGTTTTTATTGTTGTTTAAAGGCCAACCAAACTGGGGAGGAATTGAAAAAATTCATATGACATGGACCTTGGGAAGCAGGCATAGACTATTAGTTAAAGAAACAAGATGAGAAAAAGTCATGGGTGTAAATATCTGACACAGACTTCAGACACCTGAGGGTTGTCTTGATTTAACCCTTCCTTTCAATGGCATTTATGAAATACTTCATTGTCAAATGCATTATCTCAGCCTATAGCTTTTTCCCCACAATAAAATATCTTTAGGAAAGTTGAATAAATATTTTTCTTAAAGTGATGTACTTAGTTTGCTAATAGAATGTGTGTTTCAGTCTTTGGAGAACCAAGGCCAGTTTTCTTTCTTCATTAGATCTTTTGTAAATTAACTTTTTTTTTTTCTTTTTTACAACAGCCACATTCTATAAAGTGAACTAATCAAAAAGCATGTTTAGGTAGATAGAAAATTATCAGGCTTTATTTAATTCCAACTATTGTATTTGAAATCTGCTAAGCCACTTTTCAATGGAAGTTTAAGAAACATAAACACACACACACACACATATATATACATATACACACATACACACACACATAAGCCATTCAGTCATATTTGACTCTTTGCAAACCAATGGACTGTAGCATGCCAGGCTCCTATGTCTATGGAATTATCCAGGCAAGAATATTGGAGTGGGTTGCCATTTCTTCCTCCAGAGGATATGTATATGTATGTGTGTGTGTGTGTGTATATATATATATATATATATATATATATATATATATATATATATATGTATATATATGTGTGTGTGTGTGTGTATACACACATATATATCAAATAAAACATTATGATTTAGGGAAGCTATCCAAAAAAGAAAAAAAAAAAAAAGCATCTAGGTACTTACTTAATCCTCTAATGACTATAAGCAAGTAATAATATAATGTAATTATTTAAGCTATTTTGAGGTTAAGTAATTGAACTACATAATTTTTGAACTATAAAGTAAGTAGAATATTGTTGTAAAACACAATAAATCATCAGATAGTTTTGTAAATGACTTTTTATTCATTTATTTTATAAATAATTACTGAGCATATATTTTGAACCAAAGTGCCTGACTTTGTGAATTCAGCACTGATTCCTGCCACATTGACTGTCCAATATAATGTAAGTATCTCACTTTAGGTCCATGAATCACCTGCTGAATCTTTGGAGAGACTCTTGGAAATGTATTTTCCAAAAGCTTCCCAGGAGATATATAATAATCACTAATTGACCTCTGCAAAATTCGGGCAATCCATGGACTGAAAGCTGGCTTGGAGTTGGGGAGAAACATCTGTCTACCAAGGGTCCTCGATAAAATGCCGGAAGTTATTTAAATACACAGCTGACCTTGTTAGACCTTGAGGACATTTTCAGTTCAGTTCAGTTGCTCAGTCGTGTCTGACTCTTTGTGATCCCATGGACTGCAGCATGTTAGGCCTCCCTGTCCATCTCCAACTCCCGGAGTTTACCCAAACTCATGTCCATTGAGTCAGTGATGCCATCCCACCATCTCATCCTCTGTCGTTCCCTTCTCTGCTCGCCCTCAATCTTTCCCATTATCAAGGTCTTTTCAAATGAGTCATTTATTCGCATCAGGTGGCCAACGTATTGGAGTTTCAGCTTCAACATCAGTCCTTCCAATGAACATTCAGGACTGATTTGCTTTAGGATGAACTGGTTCGATCTCCTTGCAGTCCAAGGGACTCTCAAGAGTCCTCTCCAACACCACAGTTCAAAAGCATCAATTCTGGCTGGTGCACTGGGACGACCCACAGGGATGGTATGGGGAGGGTGGAGGGAGGGAGGTTCAGGATGGGGAACACATGTATACCTGTGGCAGATTCATGTTGCTGTATGGCAAAACCAATACAATATTGTAAAGTAATTAACCTCCAATTAAAATAAATAAATTTATATTTTTTTAAAAAAGTGCTCAACTTTGTTTATAATCTGACTCTCACATCCATACATGACCACTGGAAAGACCATAGCTTTGACTAGACGGACCTTTGTTGGCAAAGTAATAGCTCTGCTTTTTAATATGCTGTCTAGGTTGGTCGTAACTTTTCTTCCAAGGAGAAAGCGCCTTTTTATTTCATGGCTGCAGTCACCATCTGCAGTGATTTTGAAGCCCCCCAAAATAAAGCCTGCCAATATTTCCACTGTTTCTCTATCTATCTGACATGAAATGATGGGACTGGATGCCATGATCTTTGTTTTCTGAATGTTGAGCTTTAAGCCAACTTTTTCACTCTCCTCTTTCACTATCATCAAGAGGCTCTTTAGTTCTTCTTCACTTTCTGCCATAAGGGTGGTGTCATATGCATATCTGAGGTTACTGATATTTCTCCTGGCAATCTTGATTCCAGCTTGTGCTTCATTCATCCAGCCCAGTGTTTCTCATGATGTACTCTGCATAAAAGTTAAATAAACAGGGTGACAATATACAGCCTTGACCTACTCCTTTCCCTGTTTGGAACCAGTCTGTTGTTCTATGTCCAGTTCTAACTGTTGCTTCCTGACCTACATATGGATTTCTCAAGAGGCAGGTCAGGTGGTCTGGTATTCCCATCGCTTTCAGAATTTTCCATAGTTTATTATGATACATGTAGTCAAAGGCTTTGGCATAGTCAATAAAGCAGAAGTAGATGTATTTCTGTAACTCTCTTGCTTTTTCAGTGATGTTGGCAATTTGATCTCTGGTTCCTCTGCCTTTTCTAAAACCAGCTTGAACATCTGGAAGTTTATGGTTCACATATTGTTGAAGCCTGCCTTGGAGAATTTTAAGCATTGCTTTACTAGCGTGTGAGATGAGTGCAATTGTGCGGTACTTTGAACATTCTTTGGCATTGCCTTTCTTAGGGATTGGAATAAAAACTGACCTTTTTCAGTCCTGTGGCCTCTGCTGTGTTTTCCAAATTTGCTGGCATATTGAGTGCAGCACTTTCACACCATCATCTTTTAGGATTTGAAATAGCTCAACTGGAATTCTATCACCTCCACTAGCTTTGTTCACAGTGATGCTTCCTAAGGCCCACTTGACTTCACATTCCAGGATGTCTGGCTCTAGGTGAGTGATCACACCATCATGATTATCTTGGTCATGAAGATCTTTTTTGTACAGTTCTTCTGTGTGTTCTTGCCACCTCTTCTTAATATCTTCTGCTTCTGTTAGGTCTGTACCATTTTTGTCCTTTATCGAGCCCATCTGTGCATGAACTGTTCCCTTGGTATCTCTAATTTTCTTGAAGAGATCTCTCGCCTTTACCATTCTATTGTTTTCCTCTATTTCTTTGCACTGATCACTGAGGAAGGCTCTCATATCTCTCCTTACTATTCTTTGGAACACTGCATTCAAATGGGTATATCTTTCCTTTTCTCCTTTGCTTCTTCTCTTCTATTCACAGCTATTTGTATGGCCTCCTCAGACAGCCATTTTACTTTTTTGCATTTCTTTTTCTGAGGATGGTCTTGCTCCCTGTCTCCTTTACAATGTCCATAGTTCATCAGGCACTCTATCAGATCTAGTCCCTTAAATCTGTCTCTCACTTTCACTGTATAATCGTTAGGGATTTAATTTAGGTCACACCTAAATAGTCTAATGGTTTTCCCTACTTTCTTCAATTTCAGTCTGAATTTGGCAATAAGGAGTTCATGATCTGAGCCATAGTCAGCTCCTGGTCTTGTTTTTGCTGACTGTATAGAGCTTCTCCATTTTGGGCTGCAAAGAATATAATCAATCTGATTTTAGTGTTGACCATCTGGTGACGTCCATGTGTAGAGTCCTCTCTTGTGTTGTTGGAAAAGGGTGTTTGCTATGACTAATGCATCCTCTTGGCAGAACGCTATTAGCCCTTGCCCTGCTTCATTCCGTACACCAAGGCCAAATTTTCCTATTACTCCAGGTGTTTCTTGACTTCCTACTTTTGCATTCCAGTCCCCTATAATGAAAAGGACATCTTTTGGGGGTATTAATTCTAGAAGGTCCTGTAGGTCTTCATAGAACCATTCAACTTCTGCTTCTTCAGCATTACTGCTTGGGGCATAGACTTGGATTACTTTGATATTGACTGGTTTGCCTTGGAAATGAACAGAGATCATCCTGTCATTTTTGAGATTGCATCCAAGTACTGCATTTTGGATTCTTTTGTTGACTATGATGGCTACTCCATTTCTTCTAAGGGATTCCTGCCCACAGTAGTAGATATAACGATCATCTGAGTTAAATTCACCCATTCCAGTCCATTTTAGTTCGCTGATTCCTAAAATGTTAACGTTCACTCTTGCCACCTCCTGTTTGATCACTTCCGATTTGCCTTGATTCATAGACTTAGCATTCCAAGTTCCCTTGCAGTATTACTCGTTACATCATTGGCCCTTGCGTCCATCACCAGTCACATCCACAACTGGGTGTTGTTTTTGCTTTGGCTCTGTCTTTTCATTCTTTCTGGAGTAATTTATCCACTGATCTCCAGTAGCACATTGGGCACCTACCGAACTGAAGAGTTCATCTTTCAGTGTCCTATCTTTTTGCCCTTTTATACTGTTCATGGGGTTCTCAAAGAAGGAATACTGAAGTGGTTTACTGCTCCCTTCTCCATTTGATTGCATTTTGTCAGAACTCTCCACCATGACCAGTCTGTCTTGAGGGCCCTACATGGCATGGCTCATAGTTTCATTGAATTCGACAAGGCTGTGGTCCATGTGATTAAACTGAGGACAATTTACAGGATCCGAAAACAAAGATCAAGGGAATCCAGTCTACTAAAGCAACGAATTAAGCCTGAAAGAGTGGCTGCCTTGAGGGACACTAGGAACCTCAGCCTGGGGTTCCAGCAGTCACACAAGAGCAGGAGAACAAAGCCTGCATATGCAGCTGTTGGATGTTTGTGGATGAGATTCCACTCCAACCCTTGCCTTGTAGAGACTCTCTGGGAAAGGTGACCCCACATTCTTGCTTACCCTGGACATTCCTGGTTTATACCTGTTGTTTCTGTATTGCTACTAATAGTACTTGCCTCCCTTTCATCAATACCCAGGCTTGGACATGAATGACATTGTTCATCTACTGAAGGGCTCTTTAGTGGAAGAATGGGCAAGGAAAGACAGAAAGCATCCAGCTTCAGACAGAGCGATTGGGAGCTGCTGAAAAAGAAAGAAAATATCCATTTTGACCTTGACTATGGTAAAAGAGATTTGTGTGTTTACTTGCTCAGTCATGTCCAACACTTTTGTGAGCCCGTGGACTGTAGCCCGCCAGGCTCCTCTGTCCATGGGATTATTCAGGCAAGAATACTGGAATGGGTTGCCATTTCCTCCTTTAGATCTTCCCAAACCAGGGATCAAACCTCTATCTCCTGTGGCTCCTGTATTGCAGATAGATTTTTCACTCACTGAGCCATCAGGGAACACTAATAAAATATGTATCTCCTGAAAATTAACAAGTAGACTGCATCTTTACTTAGCATGCAGGTCAAAACATTGTATATATGCCTTGTACTTAAAACCTGAGACATTTTTAAAGAGGGACAATCACTCACAGTTTAACCAAATAAAAATAATGTTATACTGTCTTTTTTACCCTCTCTTCATTTTTTTTAGACAAGTTTATTTTTTCTTCATTTTTATATTGGATAATATTTTATGAAGAAGCATTATGTACTGAATTTTCACTCAACATAATGAAGAGTTTTATTTACATGTTGTAAACGATATTTAGGATGCCTGTTTTATTCTACTGAGTAACTGCAATTCAAGGAAAACTGTTATATTGAACATTTAAACTGTTACCAATGTTTGCTGTTTGAACAAATATCATGATAGACATTTTGAATATAAATATTTCCTGACATTTAAAATAGATTCTCCATAGTGAAATTACTGGGTCAAATAAAAAGGTCACTGTTAAATTTCTTGATCCATGTTATCACCGATCAATTTCCAAAAGGCTGAATCAATTTTCACTCTGTTTCATTTTGACAGGATTGGACAGTCAGTTATTGAAACATCTTCCTGCACAAGTTATGAATATCTATAGCCCTTTGGAAGTGAGCGCTGTTCCTCCTCCACTGAAGGCCCTGCCCAGGAATTATCCATAAATAACTGGCAAGTTCAGGGCCATGAATCTGAGATGAGGAAAGGAGAAGGGAAAGAAACCACAGGAGCCACAGCCTGTCACTGTGAATCTTGGCAGTAGGAATTCCGTAACTCAGACAGCCAAGATATAAAAGGAATATTAAAGCTGTAAATAATTTCCAATTAGCACCATTATCTATGTCCTGGGCTGCCTAGCACCGAGATTTCTGTTGGTAATGAGAGCTGGGATGTTCCTTCAGCATGTGGAAGAAAAGCCCTCACATCTTCTCTGGCAGAAGAGAGAGAATACCCATAGCACAGCCCAATGGTCTTCCTTGGGTTCTAAAGTACACAGACCTATTCAATGCCTAAATACATCCACTGTATTTGGAAGAATCCTGAGACTTACAAGTATTTCTGAAGATGGATGATTCATAATAGAAATGGAAAGAACATGGCATGTGAGGCATAAATGGATGGGGGTTGAAGTTTTGCTTTTTCCAAAATAACCATATGACATTGGATGAAGGTGAGGGGGATGATAATGTGATAAAGATCTATTCAGTAGACAGTTATAACATTTCTGCAGTGCATCAGATAGCATTCCTGACTCTGGAGACGTGTTAGTGAATGAAGCAGACAAACACTGCCCTGGTGGAGCCACTTACATGCTCTCAGTATATGACAGGGAAGAAACATAATAAGTATGCTATGTAGTGGGTTAGAGGGTGATATGATGGTTAGTTTTATACACTAACTTGGCTGGGCCACAGTGTCCAGATATTTAGTCAAATATTATTCTGGATGTTCCTATGAGGCTTGTTTTTTATTTTTTTTTTCTTTTTAAGATGAGATGAACATTAAAATGGGTGGACTTTGAGTAAAGCAGATTACCCTCCATAGTGTGGGTTGTCCATATCCAGTAAATTGAAGGCCTTGATAGAGCAAAGACTGACCTCACTCAAAAGAAAAAGAACTATATTGGGTTGGTCAAAAAGTTTGGGTGTTTCCACACAATAATATGGAAAAACCTGAATGAACATTTTGGCCAACCCAATATCAACGGAAGATCTTTGACCTTAAACTGCAACATCAGTGGCAGTTCCGTGGAACTCAGGCCTGCAGCCTGCGTATTTTGGTATTATCTGCCTCTCTAATTTTCTAAGTCAATCCCTTCAAATAAAACTTTTATCTCTCTCTCCTCTCTCTATTTCTCTCTCCTCTCTCTCAGTATATCCTGTTGGCTCTGTGTTGCTGGACAGCCCTAACATAGGTAATAAACATTATGAGAAAAATAGGAAAATGAGAAAAGCGATTGAAAATCTATTGATCTCCTCCTTGAATCTTCTTACCTCTTTCTCCTCCACTCTGATTCCAAAAATGTGGATTTAATACTGGGAATCAGTGCATGTGTTTCTTTTATAAGCAATGCAGTGGATCTTAATAGACAGCCAATATTTGGTTTATTCTTGGGGCTGGTGCACTGGGATGACCTGGACGGATGGTACAGGGAGGGAGGTGGGAGTGGGGTTCAGGATGGGGAACATGTGTATGCCCGTGGTGGATTCATGTTGATGTGTGGCAGAACCAATACAATATGGTAAAGTAATTAGCCTCCAGTTAAAATAAATAAATTTAAATTAAAAACAAAAAAACAAAAAAAACCAAAATAATCTGTCTGGATTTGAATCCCCAAGGTTTACTTACCCATGGAGATGACGATTATTGTCTCCTCAGGAGCAGAAAATGACTTTTTTTTTTTCTTCTATCAACAGAGTTTATGGCCTCTTTGAGCTAACAGATACAATAGAAGTTTTGGAGTTTAGCCATGTTCCAACTTTAATGATTATAAAAATCAGCTGGTATGATGGTGAAAATACATAATCTTAGGCACCAGTCCTAGAATTCTGATATAAACGGGCTTGGGTCCAGGCATCTGATTCAGTCGTTGATGAAAAGACACATTCTCTGAGAAGCATGATCTCATTCAGACGTCTCAGCTAAGGCCAGAAAGGGGAAGTAATGGACTTAAGGTTACCAAGTGTGCCAGGAGGATAGGTCCAATCTTTTTTCCCTTTCCAGCTCTGGCCTCTTACCCTCTGCCAGTGTCTTCCCTGAACCAGCAGCATTAGTATCCCCTGCAATCTTACAAGGAAAGCATCTACTGAGTCAGAAACTCCAGACCCTGAAATCTGTATTTTGTAACTTCTCCAGGTGATTCTGATGCATGCTAATTTGAGAATCCCTGCTTTACCCTCCATCTCTTGGTGAGCTGCTACTTTCAGTATGTAATAGTCAAAAGGTAACCATGTGGCCCTTATTAGAGGTGTTAGGCATCTCCATGGTTATGTGGCATGACCCAGCCCCCTTTAGCCAGGTGTTGTCCATGAGCATAATTGTGCTTCTACTTAACTGAAGCTTGAGTCGGGGTTCTGCTTTTTTCCAGTCTGCTCCTTGGGCCTTGGAGTCTGCTTGTCTGTCCAGCTTCTCCCTCGGTGCCCACAGCGTGCTTGCCTCTTCAGTGTCAACACCAGGGTGAGTCACTTCTAATTATTAGATTTTACAGTGTATCATTTCCTCAAGGAGGCAAGGACTTGGGTCAGAATCTGGCCTAAGAATTCAAGGCATCTGTAAATGGAGAATAAGGTACATTGTCTGTTAAGGACCGTGAGCTGAAAAATCAGATGTGAAAATTTCCTCCTGTGCCACATTTTCTCCTGTCACTGGACAGGGACCAATTCAATCCTTTTCTTCACCCAAGAAGGGAAGGATGGGGAGGCCGAGTTGTGCTCATCTCACCCGAACAGTTGCTTAATGATAATGATAATGAGCTGCATTTTTACGGTGCCTTTCATCCAGATAACTTTACAGGCTGATTTTCTTTTCACCACTGCTTAAAACATACTTCATAGAGTCCCAAGGGTGTACTCTCGGAGCCCCGTAACCTCTGCATTTGTTAAGTCTTCCCTGCTCCCTCTGCTTATACAGTCTGCAAAGAAAGATGGGTAATGAGCAGCGGAGGTTCTGTAATTAAGTTTGCAGACTGACAGAAAGGAGATTGATCTATTCTGACTCTCTGGTGTGTCACCAGGTCCAATTCATTGATGTGTTCTTCCGATTTTACATCTTTGTCAGGGTTTCTCTGGGGAGGAATTGCGTTAGAGTGTGAGGGAGGTGCGGCTGAACTACTAAAAAGCCTGTCTGAATGCTGCAGACCATTTGTAGGAGAGCAGTGCTCTGGGATTGGCTCTCCTCTGATGAGTCCATTGCCAGGAATCAGCTTCCCAGCGTGTGGGGCCATGAGAGAAAGCTACATTGAAGTGTATGGACCCTTGTGGAGAATTAGCCAGTAGGGAAAGAGTGTATGACCACAAAGCAAGCTCCTTCCAAGTCTCTAAACCTGAAGGTAGCGTGTGATTGGGCTGTGATGTGTATGGCTTTTTGTTGAGGCACAGGGATGTGTATAATTGGGAGACCAGGTGAGCTTATGCGAGAAGACCTGTCCTAGATAGCGGGCGGGTCATCTCTTGATGGCCATTGGAATAGCCTATCGAGCAAACAGGAGGGCAAGAGTCTATGAGATTGTAATTCCTTTTCAAAAAATCCTGGAATGAGTTGTTTCATCTGTAGATATACAGACAGAAATGTTTTTGTATGTCCTTTGTGTTTATCCTTAATTCCTTATATGCTCAAAAGTAAAAATGAAAGTGAAAGTGAAGTCGTTCAGTCGTGTCCTACTCTTTGCGACCCCATGGACTGTAGCCCACCAGGCTCCTCCGTCCATGGGATTCTCCAGGTGAGAATACTGGAGTGGGTTACCATTTCCTTCTCCAGGGGATCTTCCCAACCCAGGGATCAAAACCAGGTCTCCTGCATTGCAGGAGCTTTAACCTCTGAGCCACCAGGGAAGCCCATAAAAGTAAAAATAAGTCTCAGCAATTCCATTTAGACCTGTCACCGAACTAAACTTGAGTTTGCTCACCTGCAAGCAGTAAAGCCAATCTACTGACTCTGGGTTGTGATGAAACAAAATGCAGTGTTTACTGCAGGGCACCAACCAAGGAGTCCAGGGCAGCTGGTGCTCAAAAGACCCAAAATTCTCAAAACCTTTCAGGGAAAAGTTTTTAAAGGTAGGGTGAAGGGGGATGTGGAGTATATAATCAGCTTGTAGATGTTCATCTGATTGGTTGGTGGTGAGGTAATCAGAAGTCAGCATCAACAACCTTCTAGCTTCAGCCCCTACGAGGTCCGTTACGTGCTTTGAGGCAGCATATAGTTAATTTCTTCCACCTGGTGTGGGTTTCAGTATCTGTAAAACATTAAGGACATGGCTCAAAATATTACCAATAGCCCTTGAGTAGATAAGGTTCTTGAGTTTGTTTTATTGAGTTTGTTTATTATTTTGTCTTGCTTGACTGTTGCCCTTTCTTTCTGCATTTGTTCACTTCTATAAGTTTAGTGTTTGACTAAAATTTTTCTACAGACAAAAGGCAGATGGAGGACATGGGACAGGTGGAGTGGGCTGGGTATCTGTCCTGGGAAGGCCCCATAGGGTCCTGCTCAGTTACAGTCCTACTGTATGAGATCTGCTCTCCAAAGGTATGATCCAGGGAATCCTATTATTAAAAGCTGCTATAGAAATTGATGGATGCGCTTGGATACATTTGGCACTTAGTCCACGGGAAATGTCTAATTACAACTCAAATTTGGGATTTATCTACAAGTGTCCACTCAGTTTCCAGTTTTTGCTGTTCCAGGTCACCCGCAGTCTCTCTGTTATTCAGGTTTGATTCCTGACTTGGGCTGATTGGTAGAGTGGTGACGATTTGGCTGCATTTCCTGAACATTTGCTGGTTGCCAGATCTGGACCATTTGTTCATGCATGACCTTCTTTGATTCTCCCAATCATAGGTTTTGTGCTCGAGGCAACTGAAATTCAAAATTATTTGTTCCAGGTGACATAGTTAGAAAGTGATGAAGCCAATATTTAAACCCAAGTATATTTGACTATAGGTCCTACACTTTAGATAACCATGATGTATCAAGACTCATCTATGATCTTTTAAGATTATATAGATAAAGCATTGAGTCTGGAAGAGTGGAAGAGAAGGCTCTAAGTCCAATAATGTTATAGACAGTGATAGAACCTTTCTATGACTCCTTTTTCAGCCTGGATTGTTTTCCAGGTGCTTGATCTGTACACATGTAAGCCACAGACTGCTTGCCATAGTCCATCCTGTCTCTAGTCTTGTCTTCTGTAAGAACACAAGAACTTCTCATATGTATGATATGTTGCTTTCATTCTCCATCCCAGTGTGGAAAGTTGCTCTCTTTTGATTCTACACCTCTAACTCATTCAATAAAGCATATGTTGCATCTGTCTTGGCATAACCTGTCTCTTTGCAGGTGTGTGATCAGCCTAGAGACTTAGGCTTTTCAGAACTGCCCAATTCACATTAAAGAGACTGACTGAGTTACAAACCTGATTGCTAGGTAGGGCATCATTAAGTGGGGGGTGAGGGTGGCGGGGAGCTGAAAAACTGACAAAGAATCTATGAGTCATGAGTTGATTTTGTGGAATCTTTTCCTTTTTTTAAATAGTTTTCCCAAGAGATGGGATATACACAGCTGTGTAATAGCAGATGTGTCCCAAATGACCCTTAAAGGCTGCTCTCCTCTTTTTCATGATTGGTGGATTCCTTTCATATCTGGGTCATACCTTTTAATCCCTCAGGGTTATTAAGAGACTTACTACTGGGATGTGAAACAGACTATGGTACACAGCAGGTACATATGGAATAGGTAAATGAATTAATGAAGGCAGTATTTCCCAAAGATTGAATTAATACCATAGGTATGCAAGACAATTTGGGTGGATTCATGGGAATTTTTCAAATTTTAGTAGTTACCTCTAATTGGTATTACAGAAAAACTAGCACATTGAGCTGTACACTAGGATATAAATTTCAGTAGACGTGAGTAATGGTAATTAAATATGAGTTGTACAAGTATGGCATATATGCATGCTTTACATAGCAGTTCACCTTTAGAAACAATAGGTGAGTTTGTAGTAAGATACTAAATTTATTTGATCATTTAAAATGGGAATAGAAAAAAATGTGTGGCATGGGACTTCATTGGTAGTCCCATGGTTAGAACTCTGCATTTTCACTGCTGAGGGCCTGGGTTTGATGCCTGGCTGGGGAGCAAAGATCCCACAAACCTCATGGCATGACACCCCAAAAAGATGTGGTATGCAAAGGCAGGGAACACTAAAATGAAGAGGGGTGCCTTGAAAGGAGAAAGGCATCCAGAGGAACCACCTGACACTATGAATTTGTGTAACACTCATCTTTTCCATGTTTTATCTGTAGGTTTAACCTCTCTACTCTCTCTGTTGAGCTCTTATAATCATCCTGCCTTGGAAGCTCCCTTACCAATATTAGAAGGGTTTCACAGCTGTTAATTGTTGAGAGAAATCCCATCCTAGTTGCTTAGAACAAAATAAAACTGGTTCATTTTTCCTCTGAGTTGGAGCTAGATGGGGAAGGAATGATTGCAGGAAATCTGGAGGCATGTTTATTGATCCAGTAAAAGTCATGAAGTAGGCATCGTGGGCTGGGGACAGGTATCACTCCGTAATGATCTCTTAGTCTTGGGAGATACCAGGAAAGACCTTAGAAAATTGCTTCATTCAGGACTGTTTCACCTCTTTGGAGATGACAGCGTCTGAGGCTCAGAGATAAGCAGTGACATGAGTAAAGCAGCACAGTGACAGGCAAATTTCCCTTTTTGTTAGTTTGGGAGCTAATGGTGGATTCTATATAAGCTGTCCTGGAGTATCCCAGGGGTTCTTGGGGGAGAGAGAAGGAAGTAGGGGAGAGATGCAATGAAAGCTTTCAATAAATCTTGTATTGGCAATTGAGGAAGTTAGACTTTCTCAATATATTCTCCAAGTATTATTTAACCCCATCTTTTACTAAAGCAGTAATTAAAAAAAAATTTTTTTAATCAAGAACATTTTGGGAATCTAATAAAAATGAAAAAACACCTGCACAAATAATTTTATATTTAAAGGAATATAGTCTCCCCCTAAATCTAAAGACCCCTGAATGGTGGCCCTCAAAAGTTGCATCAGTGTCCTAATTCTTGAAACCTGTGAATATTATTTATAAGAGTAAATATTACCTTATATGCCAAAAGATGTGTTTAAGTTAAGGGTTTTGAGAGAAAGATCTTATCCTGGATTATCTAGGTGGACCTTAGAATAGTAAGTGTTCTTACAGGTTGTGAAGCAGAGGGAGATTTGACCAACAGAGTGGAGGAGACAATATGACCAGAGGAGCAGACGTGGATATGATATGGCCCTAAGTCAAGAATACTAACAAGTTACCAGGGGCTGGAAGAGGCAGAGAATGGGTTCTCTCCTAGCACCTTTGGAGGGAGTTTGGAGATGCTGGCACCATGATTTCAGACTTCTGCCTCCAAGACAGTGAAAGAAGAAATTTCTGTTGCTTTAACTTATCCAGCTTATGTTAATTTGTTACAGCACTCAAGGCAAACAAATACAGCCTCCTATTCCAGAAAGTAAATACAAGGCTCTTGAGAATCCATACTACCATGATTAAGAAACATGTGATGGGAAGGTGACAGTGTAGTTTTCACCGTATTGTTTATACCCACAAAAGCTCAGTGTGATGATCTTTAGTTTAAATTTTCCCATAAAGCTGGTTCCTTTTCACCAAACTTAATTTCCTCTTATCTTTGGATCCCTTGTGAATGGGAATCATGTCCTTAGCATATTTGGAAAGGATAAACATGAGTCATGATGGATACATTCTGGTTTAAACTGTCTGCTTCAGTAGTTGTTGACCATTTCAAACTATTTCTAACAAGGCAAACTATTTCTGCCAAGACATAATGTCTCTATATTAATGTTAATTTTTAAATCCCTAATTAAAATGAAGAGGATAAAGTGATAATTAGATTCAGTTTTGATAAAATGTTAAGAATAAAGAAATCTTAATTCTGGTGCATGATCAATAAGGAAACAAATCACAGAGAAACAGAATCTGTTTCTGCTGGACAGGACTTGAAGGAAAACCTTGTATAAGATCTAGTTTGTGCTGGAAATGAAGTGGTACTTTTCCATGATGTGCTAAACTCACTTTGAGCCCATAGGTCACTGGTTCCCTAATGTAAAAGTGTTCTGGGACAACCCAGGTGACTTACTAAGGTTAAGATCCTGGGGCCTTCCACAGTAATCTATTGAAAAAAATCTTGGTAGAACTGGCCAGGGAATCTGAATTTGTAAGTAAGTTTCCCAGGATTATTTTCCAGGATGTTTATGTAGCATATTTTAAGATTCATCACCTTCAACTTTTCTCTAGAAGATTGTCTTGATGGGATCCAGAGATGGGATATTAAGATCCAAATGGAAAAAGTAATTGACTTTATATCATCTCCTAGCCTGTCCAACTAGATAGAATGATCTGATCATGTAATGGGATCAACTTGGGAGAACAACGAGAGATTGGTATCACTTCTTCATCCAAACTGGCAATATATTTTTTAAGTGCCTGGTGTTCACTGGTTAATTTGATCAGCCCATGTGAACTTGTCAGGTAGATTTAAGAAAATGTGGTACTCCCTTTTCTGTTGTTTTTCCCAAGCCTCCTTGTGCTAATGTGTCTCTGTATTATACCTAGTGTTCTGTTAAATACCTAGTGTTCCGTTATATGCCTTCATTCAGGGTTGTTAGTAGAAAACAATAGAAACCACCTCTGGTTAGTTTCAAAGGAAAACAATATTTATTAAAAGAATGGATAATAGCTTATAAAGAATATTCAGAAGAGCCAGAAAACCAAGCTTTGAGGTCATGAAGTTAAAAACAAAATGCCCCAAATTTGTCTCAAATTGATTTAGAGGATATCCTCTGCAGCTGGTTATGTGACAGATGGTCCTTACTTCAGCATCCAGCTTCTGAGGAAGAGCTGGGATTAGATCATTTGATATGACAAACCCAGGTCATGTGTCCATGCCTAAACTGAAAGGGCTAACTGGAAATAATATCATGTGGTATTTTCAACTTCTGTGTTGGCCAATTCTTTCTTACATAGTAGGGAACTCCTCAAACACAGGAAAAAGGTTCCTTTTCCATTGGTTGTCAAACATTTTGTTTTAATTCCAACTTCTTTATTTCCTTTTTTACAGTTTTTACCCATCCTTCAAGTGCCAATACACATTTAGCCTTTTCTAAAATTTTCTTAGTGACTCAAACTGCATTGATCTTTCTTTTCTGCTCTATCTCACTAATAGACTGAGTCACACAACACAAAATCTAATTGTAAACCATTTCGGTCTCTTTGCCTATCGTCTCTTGTGCATACATCTATTCTCCCAAAAATCAATCATCAGTAACTCTAGAATTGACTCTCTATTGACTACTTACACAGTTGGGTATTGGGGAGCATGTGTGGCTCTGTTGGGGGTCATCTGCTAATGCTTGTTGATGGGCTTAAGCAATTATAAGCAGAAAAATATCAATTGCCTGCAGTGTGTAAAATGAATATGAACATAATAAATAAGAGAAGAAAGATCAGAAGGAAACATAGCATGGACTCAGTCATAAAAGAAATCAACTTTAGAGAGGGACCTAGAATAATGACACCTAATCTAATGATGAAATCACTTTCAAAATGACTGGAAGATAATATTTACATAAAAGAAATATGTTTCTGGCCCAGCAGCAGACTCATCTAGAATTTTTCCCCAAGAAGTTTCTTGTACTCCTGGGTAGTAATAGTTGGAGTAGAACATGTGGACACTTATTTAAAAAAATTGTGGGGCAGCGTCTTCTTGCAATTATGTTTTTTGCACAATGGCAGTGTCTATCAGATGGACTAATTAAAGAGATTAATTAGTTCCGATGGACCCCCAACCTCCAAACTCTATTGTCTGATGATCTGAGGTGGAGCAGATGTAAAAATAACAGAAATAAAGTGCGCAGTAAATGTAATGCACTTGAATCATCCCCAAATTGTCCCCTCCACCCCTCTCCCCCAGTCTGTGGAAAATTTGTCTTCCAAGAAACCAGCTCCTGGTGTCAAAAAGGTTGGGTTGGGGACTGCTGCTCTATAGTATCCTCAGTATCTTTTTCCCATTTAAATATGTCACTAGTGAAGGTACTTGATATCTCAGTAACCTTGAGTTATTTGATCATCAGTCTGTGAGAATAAATGAGGTCAAACTAACTTTTAATTGACAAATTAAATTTCTAAGTGATCTGCCCTCTGGGAAGATTAATTTTAGCCACACCTCTGTCTTTTCCTCCTTCCCAACTATGTAGTTGATTTTCTCAAATCTCCAGGAAGGTATGCATGGGTGCTTGTGAGTGTGTCCACCCTGCAGAGCACCAAGCTTCAAGGGGTGTATTAACCAGTGTGCCGGAGCCTCCCTGGTGTCATGGCTATACAATGATGTATGGTCAAGTGACCAGAAGGCCCCTCAGTACTGCACCATTAGGTGGTCCCCAAAGCAGTGAGGCTTGGCTCACCCAAGTTTATTCCAGTAAACTAACTACACCATTCTTTCCTTTCTGAGTTAATCAAGAAATTTCTTCCTGCCCCCTATTTCCCTCCACGCCCCATCTTGATGTGTCTAGGGTCAGATTAAGTATGGATCTATAATAGCTGTCATAGTATGTGCAAGGTCTGGGCTTCCGCACTGTGGTTGACTGTCACTGTGTCAAGATGCTTCTGCTTGACATCTTTCTTTCATGGGATAGGCTGTTTTGCAGTAGGTCCCTTGGCCCTCTCATTTCTCTGTTTCTACTCAAAGGGATTTCCAGCATCAGCAAGCTGATGCGGGAGATTTGAATGTGGAGGCAGGAAGGAAAGTAGGGAGGATGGACACTTCCAACTAGTCTTGTCTTGAATAGATATCAGATTTTGAACCTCAAATGAAGATGTTCTTTGCTCCCAATCTTTCGCTTATTCATGACAGTAAATTTACTTCTAAACCTGATCAAAGATATTGTATAGAAAGAACTGCCAGTTAATAAACTTCAGTTCTTAAATTTTTTCAGCTTATTTTGTCCTGGTGCATGCATGCGTGCATGCTTAGTCACTTGGTCATGTCCAGCTCTTTGTGACCCCGTAGACTGTAGGCTGCTAGGCTCCTCTGTTGATGGGATTTTCCAGGCAAGAATATTGGAGTGCGTAGCCATTCCCTTCTCAAGGGGATCTTCCTGAACCAGGGATTGAACCTGGGTCTCCTGCATTGCAGGTGGATTCTAAGGACAGTCTAATGCTCAAATCCTGTCAGTATCTTTTTTCTCATTTAAATCTGTCACTAGTGAAGGCACTTGAATCTCAGTAACCTTGAGTTCTTTGATCATCAGCCTGTGAGAATAAATGAGGTCAAACTTTTAATTGACAAATTAAATGGGCTTCAGCACACTGGCTAATATACACCTTGAAGCTTGGTGCTCTGTAGCATGGACACACTCATGAGCACCCATGAACACCTTCCTGAAGATTTGAGACAATCCACTGCATAGTTGGGAAGGAGGAAAAGACAGACGTGTTGCTAAAATGAATCTTTCCAGAGGGCAGATCACTTAGGGCACTATCCATGAAGACCTTTGATACTATAGTCACAAAGAGAGCAAATGTAATCAGGAAAACATCAGATGTACCCACGTGGTTCCTCTTGCCTGAGCCATGTTGTCATTGAGTACTGATTCTTCAGGCTGAGGGTTTGTCATCTCTGGGTCCTGGTTCTTCCAGGGGCAACTATGCTCCAGGAGGAATCCAGTGGATTTGACATGGCTTAGGGGTTTTGGTGAGATAGGGAAGCAGAAAGAGTGAGCCTTGAATGCTCAGAGCAGTATGAGGAAAGGCACATTTGGGCTAAGGAAACTAAAACTTTATTGGTAAGCCTCTCTGAGCAGGCTGTGAGAAGTCAGGGGCAAAAATAAAGAGAAGGTAGACTGTTGCAAACTAAGTTCTATTTAACAAGCACTTACCATATTTTATGGTCCATAAAATATTCACTATATTTTATGTGTGAACCTTGCATTATGTTTGAGTATATTAGTTATTGCTTAGAGCTGGACATTAGAATTGTCTGTAGAATTTGTTTTTGAAAAAGTGCACCTATGTCCTTTCTTGGTCTACATATACCTCATCGATTTCTTTGGGGACACAATTTGTAGATCTAAATGAAAATAATACAAAAACCAGGTCAAAAAGTCCTCTACAGCTGATTCTATGCCCATGCCCATTTAAGACCTTCTCTGCCGTTGTGAAATGGAAAATTCACAGTGCTTGTTCTTGAGATGCTAACAGCCTAGTAGGAGAATCTGGTATGTCAACAATTAAGACTTCTAAGGGGTTAGAATGTTCATGAGTAATGTAAAGATCCCAGCATACCCTATCCCCAGTCTTTTTACACTTGTGTAGACAAAGGAAATGGTCTAATTTTTCTTCTAAACTTCTTTGGTTTGGTGTCAAACTATACTATCTCATTTTTTCCTCTTGTTTTCCTACTTTCTGCATCTATTACATTATAAAAGAAGTATCTACTCCTTGCTGGTTAGTGTCATTGATGGTGGATTAAAAAAATTATTGAGGTGAAATTGAGTGGAATATTTCTGATTGCTGATTTTTTCTCTTATTCTGGGTGGTTTTGATAATTAGTATTTTTGTTTAAAAAACAGCCATTTTATTTGTTTTTGTATTTATCTTTTTTAAAAAAATTGGAATATAGTTGTTTAACAGTGCTGTTTCTGCTGTACAACAATGTGAATCAGCCATATGTATACGTATCTCCTCTCTCTCGAGCCTCCCTCTCACCACCCCCACGTTCCACTCCTCTGGGTCATCACGGAGCACCATGTGAAGCTTCCTGTGCTGTGCAGCAGCTTCCCACTAGCTGTTTTACACATTGTAGTGTATATATGGGAAAAGGCAAAGGCAGCCCACTCCAGTGTTCTTGCCTGGAGTATCCCAGAGTCGGGCACGACTGAAGCAACTTAGCAGCAGCAGCAGCAGCAGTGTATATATGTCAATGCTACTTTCCAAATTTGTCTCACCCTTGCCGTCCCCCTTTATACCCACGTGTCCATTCTCTACATCAGTGTCTCTGCCCTGCAAATAGGTTCATCTGTACCATTTTTTTCTAATATCCCATATATATACGTGTTACTATACAGTATTTGTTTTTCTCTTTCTTATTTGAATGAATGTGAAAGTCATTCAGTCGTGTCCAACTCTTTGTGACCCCACAGACTATACAGTCCATGGAATTCTCCAGGCCAGAATACTGAAAAAGGTAACCATTCCCTTTTCCAGGGGATCTTCCCAACCCAGGGATCTAACCCAGGTCTCCCACATTGCAGGCAGATTCTTTACCAGCTGAGCTACCAGAGAAGCCTTTCTGACTTACTTCACTCTGTATGTCAGACTCTAGGTTCATCTGTATCAGTACAAATGAGCTAGTTTCATAGACAAAATGTTTTTGTATATATTTTTGTCATTCAGATAACACATAGAAACTCTATCCTATCTCCAGTTATGTCATTTCTTTTTCTCAGTACTTTCCCTCCAGTAAGCTTAGCTGGAGCTTGTCTAGCTCATAAGATAGTGTTTTTTTACTTTATTTACCATTTTTTTAAATCACAATCGTGTTTTCTTTAAAAAGAAAAATATTTATTTTTGACTGTGCTCAGTCTTCTTGCTGCTTAGCAGGCTTTCTGTGGTGGTGGCGTGTGAGGATTGCTTTCTAGATGCAGTGCCTGGGCTTCTCTGGGGTGGCTTGCCTTGTGGAGCATGGGCTCTAGGCAAGCAGGCTTCTCTAGTGAGCTCAGTAGTTGAGGTGCAGTGGCTTAGTTGCCCCGCGGCTTGTGGAATCTTTCTGGACCAAGAATCAAACCTATGTCCCCTGCATTGGCAGGCAGATTCTACCAACAGGGAAGTTTGTTATCATCTTCTGTATTATGCTTTGATGATTACTTATTTATTCTTTCATCTTTTTTCATTTGGTTTATTATGTTCTGTTTCAGCTTTTGTAGGGAGATGCTTATTTAAAGTTCAAAAAAAATCAATTCAGTTTGGCTATAATTCTCAGCACCATTTTAGCTCAGTTGTAACATATGATATTTTGATTGTCATTCAGTTGTAAGAATACCCAATTCTTACAAGAATATTTCCAGTTTGATTTTCTTTATAGCACATGAATTATTCTAAGCTTCCACATCTCTAAGATTCTTCTTGTTGTTTTCTAACATAATACATTGTTGCCATTGGTCCTTTGTGGTGTAGAACCTTCCCACTTTCTATATGTTACATGAGTTTTGAAACATGTATATTTATTACTTACTGGGTGAAGGGATATATATGTCCCAGTTTGTTATAAATTTGTCTTATACATATGTAAGGCTTCAATTTTTTTTTTTTTTTTTTTACTTTTATTTGCATTTATTTTTTGCGGCATTTATTCCCGGGCCATGTTTTTGTTTCTTCAGTTTCTTCTGGGATATCTTTTTCTTCTGTGCAACCTCCTCTTCTGGTTTAGGAACGATCTGTTCTTTTCCAGTAAGGATCATCTCAATGTGGCAGGGAGAGCTCATGTAGGGGTTGATCTGACTGTGAGCTCTGTAAGTCCTGCACCGCATCATGGGGGCTTTGTTCACCTGGATGTGCTCAATGACCAGAGAATCTACATCTAAGCCCTTAAGTTCAGCATTACTGTCTGCATTTTTGAGCATGTGTAGTAAGAATTCAGCACTCTTTTTTGGGCCGCCGACCCTGCGTCCAGCCCCACTGTTTGGCCTGTGCACACCTACCAGCTCCACCGTTGTGACGACGGAATGGCACACATTGCTTCTTTAAAGTGACATCCTTCAGATACTTGGTGGCTTTTCAGATATGCATACCCTTTATGGCCTGGGCAGTTTCACGAGTGTTCTTAAAATGAACACGATTTGAACCTCTTGATTTGCATGGTTTTGTGGGGTTTTCTGGGTCAAGTGAATAGTGTACCACTTTTAGGGGTCACCTCAGGCTGCTTACTGGAAAAAAAAGAGGCATCAATTTTTTACTATACAAGTGGATTAAAAATCTGTCACCAAAGTTTTTCTTCTATTTCTCAAACTATGCATATGGAAGAACATGCAAGATGTTTCAACCTTTACTTTCAAAATAATTTTTTTGTTTCCAGAAAAGTGGTTTTAATAATAAAAAGAATATATATTCTTGCCCTAGATTCATGGATTGTTAATATTTTACTGACTTTGTGTTTTATCATTAATAAGTATAGTCTGTATGAGTGTACACACATGCGATTTTTTCTGAACTATTTGCGAGTGTTGCGTCATGGCCCTTTAAACTGAATACTTAAGTATATATTTCCTAAGAACAGGATACCTTCTTAAATAAAGGGCAGTTATCAACTTCAGTGGGCATCCTAGGTGACACAGTGGTAGAGAATCCACCTGCTAATGCAGAAGACACAAGAGATGAAGGTTCGATTCTGGGGTCAGAAAGATCCCTTGGAGGAGGAAATGGCAACCTGCTCCAGTATTCTTGCCTGGAGAATTCTATGGACAGAGGAGCCTGGCAGGCTACTGTCCATGGGGTCACAAAGAGTCAAGCATGGCTGAGCACATGTACAAACATCAACTTTAATAAATATAATATTAACATATTAGTTAAATGTATTATCTACATTCCATTTTTATCAGTTGACCCAGTGTCATTTATAGTATTTCTCCTTTTAATACAGACTCCAGTCTCGAGTCAGGTGCTGCATTTAGTTGTCATGTATTCTTTAATTTGGTACATTTCTCTAGCCCTCCCTGTTTTTAAGATATCGACACATTTGAAGAATAAAATCTGCGTTCTCCTCTCTCCTTTTTAATGGGCTCTTTCTTGTTTTTAATTTATCTTCCCTCAGGGTTGTTTTTAAATCATGTGTTCTGAGCTGGAAAACTGCACAGTGGCCTGTCATTCTTGGGGACTCGCGAGTATGTCTGCCCCTCATCAGTGATGTCAACTTTGATCACCCAGTCAAAGCGTTGTCTTATTTCTCCACAGTGTATGTTTTTACCTTACAACTTGGTACTTGAAAACTGATTAACAGGAATAATCTTGAATTCAACTCAATTCTGATTAAATTGAGATTGGATGGACTCAATGCAAAATTTGATTTAAATGATGACGCCACATACATAGAAAGGGAGCATGAAAAGATATATTACTCAAATGAAGATGTTTTATTTATTTATTTTTTTACTTCATTGGTAGACAGCAGGAGAGTCAGCTTCCCAAACAGGCCCTTGAGAGAGAGCAGGGAATGGAGACTGGCATTTTACAATGGTTAGGGGCTTGGACCTGGGTAAGACTTCCTATAGGTGGGCAGGAGCTTGATGGATTTGAAACTCCTGCCAATAAAAGGAGTTACGTGGCCTCCTTATCCTTTTACTCAGATGGGGACCAGAGAGGGAAAAGAGAGGAATGAGACTTAAAACCAGTCACTAGTTAAACGTCAAATACTGAAGTCAGGCTCTGTATTACAAAATATAGAGCCTTTCATGTCTTGATTCTCAGCATCATATCCCCCATTAATGATTTTTGCATGAATTGGTCTGTATTGTAATTCAATGAAGATACTGACTTTATTTTCCCAATTATTCTAGCTTCCTTTACACATTTTTCTGGTCAGCCTTCAATATTTTAACATAAACAGGAGTCCAACATTCTGAATGTTCCTTCCTAAATTGGTCTTCTTTCTTAAAACAGTGTAGTGATCCACTATTTCAAACAAAAAGTTTAAGTATAGTATACTATACAGCTTTTCCTATAGGTACCCCAAAATTTACCAATATTTTAAATCAAGATTTCTGTTCTTTGGTAACCTCTACACCTTCTAATTGAGTTCACCTTTCTTCTCTTAATAGTTGATTTGGATCAATGATCTTAGTTCTCATATACCTGTAAATAATTGTTTAATGGATTTTGAATGATTGAATGGATAACATTTCTTGGTTGTTGAGGTTTTTGTTGTTGCTTTTATTTTCACTTTTTTAGCACCACCCAGAATGGACAGTGATTAAAAATTGGCTTTCCGTTTATTTGAGGATAAAATATAATATAAAATGTCCTTCCTTTGAGAATAGCTGGTTTTTGATCCCTGGTAATTTGAGCTTTTTTTCCTTCCTGAAGGGTGATGATAATGTTTCCATATGTAGACTTACTGTATTTATCCTTGGCAGTAGCAGTTCTCTTTTAATCTAAAATGTGAGTTTTCTTTCATTTTGAGAAAAAAAAAAAAACAACTACTTTTATTCAAATTTTGCTTTTCCACCTTCCTCTTTTTGTTTGTTTAGAGCTTCTACCAAATACATGCTAGGATCCTCGATCTGTCATCTCTGTCACTGAATTGTTCTTCTATCTCACTCTCCCCTCTTTCTGTCATTGCCTGCTTGGGCAGTGTTTTGGGGTAAACATGTGGATAGTGTGGTAAGGTCTATTCCCTTCTTTAATGGTAAGGGTTTTTTGCTTGTTTACTTTTTATTCAACTCAACAGAAGGATGTCTTTTGGTTTTTATTATTCTCAGACTGTGATGGAGTATAAGATTTCATCTCTGCTGTTTATTAATAACAAACTCTGCAAGACAGCAAATGAATCAAATAGTTGTTCTTTTTTATTGTTTTCGTATGTTTTGTTGTTACGTCTTGTTTTGCTTTGCTTTTGCCCCTCCATAACACATTTTCTTCTTGAGCCTCCATACTCCATAGTTTAAGTATTTCTTCAAAATATACCCAATGGCACATTATATTTGGGGGGAGAGAAAAAATTCTGGTTCACAATCATTTTTGACCCTGAGTGTCATTTTGGATTCTCTGATTTGGCAGACATAAAGATCCATGAAATTGTTACTGTTTTATGTGCATATAAATGTCAAGTTACATGACTGATATATTGGCTACTTTGAGGTTTAGATAATTAGAATTTCAAGCTGAGTGTAAATAATGAATCCAGTCTGAGTATAAGCCAATAGTGATATCTGACACTATGAAAGACATTCTCCATTTTAGCTACTATTGAAAAAGTTAAACAAAACCCTGGATATGAATAAATACAAAGAACTCCTCTACATATAATGAGTTCAGATCAAGTGGTGTATAGGTAGCATGGGAAATACATTCATCTAGACATTTACATTTTCTCTGTGAGGACAAGGGTTAAACTAGTCTGATATGAGTGACAACTATTTCCATCAATCACTCAGATTCTCATTGTTTTATGTGAAGTCTCTGTTCACAGTCAGGTTTTATTTTTTCAGTTTTCAATTAAGTGTTGTCCCTAAATTTAAACAGTTCTATATTTGTCTCCACAAAAATTTTTGGTATATAGACATAGTTAGTTGATGTTTTGACTTGTTAAATCATTGAGTCCAACTATTTCTGTCTGTCATCCCAACTATAAATGACAAGTGTTCGCCCAGTTTCGTGGAAGAACCACCAAACCATGACTATATATATTTGGTCAGGATGTTCTAAAGGAGAAATTCAGAATTACAAAATGCAAATGTATTAATTCCTGGAGCCCCCCTCCGTTGTTAACTCATTTTAAATCCAGTGTTCACTGCTAATTAGGATGTTAGACAGTAATTAACCTGTTACAAAATCAGATCTGTAGTCTTTTTCCCTTGAAAGGTGTTCTTTTTTTAAACTTGCATTCAAATTGCACCTGGCTTTGTTTACTCAGTTATTCTTGCTTATGTTTGCCCAGGCTGGTAGCACTTCTCAAAGTGGAAAGATGGCTTTTACAGGGGCGGCTGAAACCGCACTGGGGACTCCAGAGACCACAGGGAGCTCTGAAAGCAGGGCTCAGTGGCAGGTGAAAATGCGATTCTGAGAGGCATGACTGAGATTTTGAAGCCATAATGCGTCGTCATCTTCCCCCCAAGTGAACATGTGCACCTGCTCTCTCTCCATATATTTACATTTTCTCAGAATATCACGGTTTCAAAAAACAAAAACAAAACCAAAAAACAATACCATTGATTCTGTCATCTTGAATTGAATTTCCTAAGTGGCTAGGCCGAGGATAACAATGGTGATAAATATGCTGGGAAGAAAGCTAGATGCCTTTTTTGAAAAGATTCACACGGTTTTCAGTTGGAAGGTGTTAAAAAGGTTCTTTTTTTTTTTTTTTTTTTTAATTCCCCCACTGGGGAGGCGTAATATCCAAACAGAAAGCAGAATGAGGCTGCGTGGTGCAGATTCGCAGAAGCCTTTAGACTTTGCCCTCTCCCTCTAAGCTTAGGCTGATGAAGAATTTCATTTTCTTCTGGGTCTCATAGTTCTCCTGCCCTCCTGTTTTTATGATACACCCCTCTGATATCAGAGGAAACTTAGGGCTTTTTGTTTCCTTTTTGCTGTGATGAACATACAGATAAGTTTCAGGGAGGGGGAAAATCTCTGCAACTCTTGGTTCTTTTGGCTGTTGCAGTAATTAAATGGACACAATGGAGGAAAAAGATATTAACTCCTATGGGAGTTCATAGGAATATGAGACTCAAATGACCAAAGCAGGCAGCTTTTTTACTGTTTGGGGGGAAAAACAATACATTTGTAAAGAATTGACAAGACAGAGGGGTTCGGGTGAAGGGTAGTAAATTAGAAAGTAAAGCGGTAAAGAAATAGCAAGGTTTGTTGATAGAGCCTGCTCTGGGGATAAGGATGCCCTGGTACAGAGAGGGCTCCTTTGACCTGGGGGATTTATTGCCTGCTTTTGTTAACACAAGTTTATGTGTCTGGTGCACAGTGAGGTCAAACAAACATCAGAGTTTGGAGTGGAGAAAGGTTTATTGTAGGGTCAAGAAAGGAGAAGGGTGGCTCATGCTCTAAAGGCCCCAAACTCACTGAAGAGTTTTGGCAAAGCATTTTTAAAAGACAGGTGAGGGAGAGAGTTTGTAGGGTCTTTGATCATTTTGTGCACCGTTCTCTGACTGGCTGATGGTGAGGTAACAGGGTGGTGACACAGGGATGAACAGCATCAATCCTTAGGCTCCAGAAGGCCTGGGGTTATGTGCTCATGGTCATCAAGTAGTTAACATCTTCCCTTTGTTGGTGAGGGAGAGGTTTTTTACATCTGCTAAACAACTCAGGACATGCTTATCAAATACTGTTGTCTAGGTACTTCAGAGAAGAGCTAAAGCAGAGGATATGAGGGAAGGCCCCATGGGATCCTGCTAGGTTCCAGTTTCCGGGACCAAGGAGGGTCAGTGTGTCCCTCTTGTATCAGTTGTTCAAGTAACTTTAACGGCAAATAATTGATATACCAAAGTGACATATTTGGGGTAGCCTTCCCTGAACTCCGTCATAAGGAAAAAAAATGAAGCAAAGTATCTTTCTATAATATCAGTAGTAGTAATGATTATAATGCTAATAGCAACAATTATTTGAGATAAATAAGGTTACCCTTTTTCCTGAGATTTTAATCACACTCTCACTGAATCATCAATAGAAGTCACCATTTTAGTTACCATATTTCATTTGAGAAAAATGACTCTCAACCAAGTGAGGTAGCTGCCTCAGATCACACTGCAAGGATGAGATGGTTTTGATGGCATTAACCAACTCAATGGACATGAGTTTGAGCAAGCCCCGGAAGACAGTGAAGGACAGGGAAACCTGGTGTGCTGCGGTCCATGGAGTCACAAAGAGTCAGACACGACTGAGCATCTGAACAACAACATAGGAAATGAACAGTTATCAAACAGCTAACAATTATCTTGTGATTACTACCGTTAAGTATAACAAAGAATAGGAAGTGCTTACGGCAAGAGAGTCTATCTTGCATGGATGTATCTTTTTCATAGCAGCCTCTGCCTCTCATGCTAGAAGCTACAAATATACTTTGTTTCTGCACTTCCTTTTCAATTAGAAAAAAAGAAATGTAGCCAATGCTGGCCACTTGGAGCTGGGACGCTGTTGAGTGCTTCTGGGAAATGTTTTATATCCTGATAAAGACAGACATGGAGGGAGGGACCTCTCCATTCTCTGGATGCTAAGGGTCTCCCTGTGATGGCTGGGACTCTTGTAGCTGTCTCAGGAACCTAAGAAAGAGCAGACCAGTGGGGAGAACCTAGGGACCTGATGAGCTGACTGAACAATGGAGTTAGCCCTGGAACTCTATCCCTAGGTGGATTTTTGTGTGAGGAAATACATTTATTTTTGTTTAAACTATTTAAATTATAGAGTGCTATTGTTTGCAGCTGAAGACTTCCTACATGGTAAGGAGGCTTCCCCAAAGAGGCATTCGTGGTGGCATATAAAGGATCAGTAGTTGTTAGCTGGATGAAGAAGGGGTAAGGAGAGTTGCACACACAGGCAGGACAGAAGAGCCCAAGGTTCAAGTGGCATGTCATGTTTGTAAAATGGAAATTAGAACAGTATGGAATAAAGTTTTAAAAATGAGAGGAAAAGCAGTGCATGATGAATTGAGAAGTGAGAAGATGCCAGATCATGTAAGGACTGCAGGCCATGGCAATGGGATGGAACATAAACCCAAGAGTGAGAAGTTTATTCTAAGGTTTGTTTTGTTAGCAAAAGCTCATGTGCCTGACACAGTGAAATCAAACAAACTGAAATGGCAGAGTTTGGAGCAGAGAAAGGTTTATTTTAGGGGCAAGCAAGGAAAACGAGTGTCTCATGCTCAAAAAACCTGAACTCCCTGATGGTTTGCGGGAGAAGTATTTATAGGCAAATTGTGGGCTGACACCTGCAGGACATACGATTTTCTTCTCATTGATTGGTGGTGGGTGACAGGATGGTGCTCCAGGAATCTTGTGCTCAGCCTGAAATGACCACCCTCCATCTGGATGAGAGCCTTGCTTCCTTCAGAAGAACTAAAACATGCTGTTTATATCCCTTGAAGAGGAATCAGGATTCTGTCTTAATAGCTGCAATATTGTTCCTTCTTTGCCCTTTTTCCTACTTCCCTGGTTAGGAACTGTTTAAATCTGTTCTATGGTAGGAGGCTGAAAGCTTTTATCCTGCAAATAAGAAAGGGGGACACAGAGAGGCTTCTGTGCCCAGGGTCTTGCTTGGTTTCAATTTTTAGCACAGAGTTCTATTCAGCAGAGTGACTTGATGTGTCCATGGTCCTGCTTGGATTCAATTTTTCAGCACAGAGTTCTATTAAGCACGGTGACTGGGAGTAGCTATAAGAACCAGTGAAAGTGGAAGGAAGCATGGGAGACTAGAGAACAGAAGACAAAGAAGAGAGGGACTGGCACTGTGGCTGTTGGGCGGAAGATCAAGCAGAAGTTTGCAGATTATGTCAAGAGTAACAACTGTTCTGCTCATGTGTAAGTGGGCTTGAGGTCAGTAACTCTGCCTGTGGACTTTCTATTCATCCTGGCCCACAGCCCCATGGGCATAGACGTGTGACCATGAGGGTCTTTAGAACACTTATGTAGTTATCATCCTTTCCATCCTTCTCCAAAACCTTACTTTGTTTCAGAAAAATGTGGCAACTAAGACTGGCCTCTCTCTGCTCAAATTCTCACCTGAATTAGAGGCATGTTTGGCCCTGGAGCCCTGGTCTTATGGCTCCCAGTCAAGTAATCTTCCCAAATTACCATTTTTCTCCAACGTTATTTCTAAAAGATATGTAAGACTTGAACAGGATCATCCAGAGTCTTATTTTGTTTATAAATCTGTGGCATTACTGTACTAATCCTTTGTCAGACACTCACAATGTCTAATTCTTCTCTCCCCACCCTCACCTCTCACGGACTTGCTGATGATCAGAGGGCAAAGAACAGAATGTGAGCTAAGAAAAATACAAGTGATTGGGGCAAGGATATAGGGACAGTTTGTCTCGGATTTGTTAAATAAGACAAGGAGGCAATGAGACTAAAGAGGCTCTACTGCCATGGAGGCCTGCTGCTAAGTCACTTCAGTCGTGTCAGACTCTGTGGGACCCCATAGAGGGCAGCCCCCGTCCCTGGGGTTCTCCAGGCAAGAACACTGGAGTGGGTTGCCATTTCCTTCTCTAATGCATGAAAGTGAAAAGTGAAAGTGAAATCGCTCAGTCGTGTCCGACTCTTTGCGACCCCATGGACTGCAGCCTACCAGGCTCCTCCATCCGTGGGATTTTCCAGGCTAGAGGCCATGGAAGCCTAATAAGCATTTTTCAGGCCATGGAGGCCTAATAAGCAGTAAATAAGGCTGGAAATAGGTCAAGGTTATGAAATTGAAAGCTATGGGCCACTGATCACCAACAGCAAAGTAGGGTTTAGGCTATAGCCATCAATAGTCATTTTCTTCTTCCTTTTCTCTGTAAATGTTCTTCACTGAGCTTCTGTTGGTGGAGCACTCCTAAACACTTGTGGTTTGGTGTTGTCTGGTTTGAAATCAATTTTTGCTAAAATAAACTGAAAAGTGAAGATGAAGGTCACTCAGTCGTGTCTGACTCTTTGCAACCCTATGTGCATGGCCTATGCACTCCATGGAATTCTCTGGGCCAGAATACAAAAGTAGCCTTTCTCTTCTCCAGGGGATCTTCCCAACCCAGGTATCAAACCCAGGTCTCCCACATTGAAGGCAGATTCTTTACCAGCTGAGCGACCAGGGAAGCCCAAGAATACTGGAGTGGGTAGCCTATCCCTTCTCCAGTGGATCTTCCCGACCCAAGAATTGAACCAGGGTCTCCTGCATTACAGGTGAATTCTTTACCAATTGAGTTATCAAGGAAGCCCTTAAACTGAAGCATACTTGAAAAAAAAATTTAAAAAAGGTCTTTTACCAGTTCAAAACTACTGATTTAGGGCTTGATTGGTTACTATTAAATCCTCATATTAATATTACTAATTTAGAAGCCTAGTATTAGAGCAGAATTTATTTCCTCTGGTCAGGAATAGACTGAAAGTCTTTTCTTTCACTAATTGTCTTTCATTGTTCTCTTTGTCTCCTTAGGAAATTGCTTTTGAATACTTGGCTAACTTTTTTTATTTTCTCAATTCGTGCCTTCTTATGGCTGCCTGATAAAAATCTAATTTCCTTCATCTGTTATATTTTAGATCTAGCTTCCTTTACCTGCTGTATAATATATTCATAACTTGAGTCTTTAAAGCACAGTGCCAGATTTGAATATGGCAAGAAAATGGGAAGGTCTAGAGTGGCTGGCAATGTCTCCCACCCTCAAGTCTAAATTAAACATTCTTTAAGTCATGGGATGTCACAAATAGCCCAGAAAGGGAAAACCATAGCTGTTATTCTGTTAATTACAAGACATTGGTTATGATGATGATGGAAGGAAACTGAAGTTTGGAGGAAATTTTTAAAAAAGACATAATGTATTGGCTAGTGACTTGTGTATGATTCCTCATGAATGTCCTTTGATTTAAGGAAGCCTTGGTGACTAGATGTTTTCTTCTATTCATGTTAATAAAGTCTCCTGAGATCCTCCATCTTCATCGTATAACATTGATTCCATTACCTAGAAGAGAGGGTGTTGGTGCAGGCACTTGATATAGATTCATGAAATAATTGATTATTTAAATGTCATCTATAGATGTCAGCTATTAGAATCCTGGGTTGCAGAGGAAGAAAACTATCCTTTTAGGTTCTTGTGTCTGGTCAAAGAATTAAGTTGACATGAGACTGATTTATAGGAAAAAGTCAAATTTAATTTCGTATGCATGGGAACCCCACTTACATGAGATCAGATCAGTCACTCAGTTGTGTCCGACTCTTTGCGACCCCATGAATCGCAGCACTCCAGGCTTCCCTGTCCATCACCAACTCCAGGAGTTCACTCAGACTCACGTCCATCGCGTCAGTGATGCCATCCAGCTATCTCATCCTCTGTCGTCCCCTTCTCCTCCTGCCCCCAATCCCTCCCAGCATCAGAGTCTTTTCCAATGAGTCAACTCTTCGCATGAGGTGGCCAAAGTATTGGAGTTTCAGCTTTAGCATCATTCCTTCCAAAGAAATCCTAGGGCTGATCTCCTTCAGAATGGACTGGTTGGATCTCCTTGCAGTCCAAGGGACTCTCAAGAGTCTTCTCCAACACCTCAGTTCAAAAGCATCAATTCTTTGGTGCTCAGCCTTCTTCACAGTCCAACTCTCACATCCATACATGACCACAGGAAAAACCATAGCCTTGACTAGATGGACCTTTGTTGGCAAAGTAATGTCTCTGCTTTTGAATATGCTATCTAGGTTGGTCCTAACTTTCCTTCCAAGGAGTAAGCGTCTTTTAATTTCATGGCTGCAGTCACCATCTGTAGTGATTTTGGAGCCCAGAAAAATAAAATCTGACACTGTTTCCACTGTTTCCCCGTCTATTTCCCATGAAGTGATGGGACCGGATGCCATGATCTTCGTTTTCTGAATGTTGAGCTTTAAGCCAACTTTTTCACTCTCCACTTTCACCTTCATCAAGAGGCTTTTTAGTTCCTCTTCACTTTCTGCCATAAAGGGTGGTGTCATCTACATGTCTGAGGTTATTGATATTTCTCCCGGCAATCTTGATTCCAGCTTGTGTTTCTTCCAGTCCAGCGTTTCTCATGATGTACTCTGCATATAAGTTAAAGAAGCAGGGCGACAATATACAGCCTTGATGTACTCCTTTTCCTATTTGGAACCAGTCTGTTGTTCCATGTCCAGTTCTAACTGTTGCTTCCTGACCTGCATACAAATTTCTCAAGAGGCAGATCAGGTGGTCTGGTATTCCCATCTCTTTCAGAATTTTCCACAGTTTAGTGTGATCCACACAAAGAGAGGGCCCCCCAAAATATGAGATATTCAGGTACAGAAATGTAAAATGAAGTATATACAGTTGAACCTGCAAAATGTGGGAATTGGGGCACCAATCCCCAAACAGTTGAAAACTGGCATGTCATTTTACAGATTGGCCTCTACATTTGTGGTTCCACATTCCTGGAACACAATTTTTTGAACAACTATAGATCATGCAGTACTGCAGTGTGTGTCTATTGAAAAAAAAAATGCCTGTATAAATGGACCCACAGAGTTCAAACCTGTGGGTTTGACACAGTTCAGTAAGAGTCACCTGTACACCATCCTGAGCTAGGGAATGAGATAGGGCCCTGAGGCTTCCAAGAATAAGAGGGTTATTCACAGCAGAAGAGAAGACGTTTGTTGTGCCATACTGATGGGCCAACATCTAAATTTTACCTCTGGTCATAACTCTTTTTCTGGGGAAGATAACCCAATTTAAATTTTTCTCAGTAGTTAAGAGAAGCCATGGTTTGTCTCGAGCCCACATGGTCTCCCTTGCCATTAGCTCAAAAAAATCCGCATGCCAGAGTAGTATTGGGATGACCAAAAAGTTTACTGGGGCTTTTCTGTAACATCTTGTGGAAAAACCCAAATGAACTTTTTGGTCAACCCAGTACATCTTGGGAAGGCCTTTTTGAACAACTTCACTGGGTTTTATGTATGGAGAGTCTGTTCCCTGTCTTTCTCTGTTTCAGCACAAGTAGAAAAATGCCACATGCTAGTTTGAGGAGGAATAGCTGAAGTGTATGTGGAACAGAGGCTACAGCTAGTCAAGACACAAGGCAAGCAATTAATATGAGCTGGCAGGCTTCCTATTTTACCCAGCGAGGATGTTTGCAGCCTGCTATGTTTAGCCCTTTTCATAGTTAACACTTTGTGCTCCTGTGGGAAAGAAGACATTACCTACACGGCACCCTTCTGCCTTCTGTCTTATATTCTGATTCTATGGGAATTATTTTAAAATTCTGTAAATTGCAGATATCTTGTAGGCATGTGGATTCTGTCTGGTCTGGAAGAGGTTCAGTTCAGTTCAGTTGCGTCTAACTCTTTGAGACCCCGTGGACTGCAGCACGCCAGGCCTCCCTGTCCATCACCAACTCCCAGAGTTTACTCAAATTCAAGTCCATTGAGTCGGTGATGCCATCCAACCAGAATAAAATCTTTAACACATGTTAATTTTTATACCTATAGGAGAACCATGATTTTTACCTTTCCCTGATTTTTTCTTTTAAACGATAGATTTACCCTTTAAACGATAGATTGACTCTGTAGAGTTGGGAGGTCATGTTCTAGAGTTCATCAAAATCAACCTGATACTTCAATCTGAATATCAGTCCTGTTGATAGAATAAGAAATTAGGTTTTATTAACCCAACCCGCCCCCAACACACTATTTAGATATGGCCAGTTGCCTCTCTCTCACTGAAAATCTTCCTTTTTGCCTCAATCTACTTGGATATGCACAGTTTCTTTCTTGGAAATAATGAAGTGACAAGTTTTCTATAAATAGGAGAGAAATCATGAATATTGCCCCATTGTTTTGACAGTTCAAAGGACTTTAGTGCTTAAAATGATGGTTGGGAGATGTAGGTTTGATGATAGAACAGTTTGTTCCCTGGGATTACTCACTTGAATTGTTTTCTTTCTGCAGCATGGATGAAACCACCAGCTACAGATTAATAAATTCATCAGCCTAGGTGTTTGGCATAAAGGGAAGCCATAGGAAGTGATACAAAATAAATAATTTAAATCTAATGTTCTTCTGATTGACAGCTATTGTTCCCGAGAATATGACAGGATCAGTTACACCCATGAAAATCAAACATCTTTCTAGCCTCTTGCTTTGCAAGTGCAAAGCTCTCCTTCACTGCAGAAGCACACCTAAAGAAATAGATCTTTTTGGCAGGACCATTATCCTTCTTGATGAGGTATGAACATATTAGAGTTGATTCTCATGTGAAATTACTGATGGTGTTAGACTGAAAGATAAAATAAATGAATTCAGTTCAGACTAACAAGATGTGAAATCAGATATGAGAGATGGATGGATATACACCTTAAACCTTATTTTTAAAACATAAAGATCACAAACACCTGGGAGATGTTTTGTGTTCAGGTAGAAAGTAAAAGTGCAATATGTTTAGAAGTATCTGGAGGCCTGATTGCATTTATTTTTGGAAGGATGAGGTGCTGGTAATACAAACACGGGTACATCCCCAGAGTTTCAAAGCAAGCTTAAGGTGGTTTCACTTAGGAAGCATGTCCCACTTCTTGAAATATTCTTGCCTTGATAATAAATAGTAACCTGGAGAGAATCTTGTACTGAAATGTGAATGCCTTTGTAAATACATTTTTTTTTAATATTTAGTTTGAATTTCATACCTGGGCTGAAAATAAAATTTTTATCCTGTTGGGTCAGAATGCAAGTAGAGACTTCAATAGTGCTGTTATTTTAAGCACTCTCTTCCTTTTCCAGCTCTTAAATTCTAAAATTACTTTTTGAAAACTGTGTTATTATGAATATTGTTGGTTTGTGTAATGGATGGATCCTTGCATCAAGGTCTAGAGATGCACTTGCAAGGCTATGTATTCATCCCATGAGCTTAGGAAGGTTTGAATAAAGACAGATAGGAACATACTTGACTGTTAATTTTACTCTCCTAACAAGGAGGGTTGACAGTGAACAGGTAAGAATAGTCCTGGCAAACTAAGCTCCCTTCTTATCCATTACTTTGATGGATTTATCAATCACCTTATGTGAGTTTATTTATTTATTTTTTTAAAGCCGCTAGGTCAAGTCCAGCTATTTTGTGACCCCACGGACTGTAGCCCGCCAGGCTCCTCAGTCCATGGAATTCTCCAGGCAAGAATACTTGAGTGGTAGCCATTTCCTACTCCAGGGGATCTTCCCAACCCAGGGATTCAACTCACATCTCCTGCATTGGTAGGCAAATGCTTTACCATTCAGCCACCTGGGAAACCCTATGTGATAAATACTGACGGAAAAAAAACTGGAGATTCATTGGTGAATATTGAGACTCAGATCTTATTTTCATAGCTTAAGCTTAACAAACAAGTCAGATTTTAAAGGAATAACCTACAAATAAATCACTAAGTATTAAGTCACTAAATATTTACCTCTCTTCACATCAACACCAGTGCCGGCATTGAAAAAGTTCTTTCTCCTGATTGTTTCAAAGTCCTCTGTAGAAAGTTATTTTTCCCCATATTTTCAATTGAATGAGCCTTATATTAGCTGGAATGACTTTTATAATGTTCCCCTCCATTTCTCTTTGCCAACAGAACCACCAGCAATTAATGATGAGGATAAAGGGACAGTCATTAGGGAACGGGAGGTAGAACAGCAAACAGGACCTGGAGAGGAACTAATGTTGAGGGGAAAATTGTATAAAAAGGATGATAATCTGCAGTGTTGTTTTTCTTGACTTTGCTATTGTAAAGAAATAGGGAACTGACCTCTCTTAAGGCCGTCATGATGAATGATAACAAAATCGATAATGATTATATCAGTATCTCAAAGTGTTAGTGTTACCAATGAAAGAAAGAGAAGCATTTCTAGTAAAAAGAATTACAGTCACCTTTGGTGGCTCAGAGGTTACAGCGTCTCCCTCCAATGTGGGAGACCTGGGTTCAATACCTGGGTCGGGAAGATCCCCTGGAGAAGGAAATGGTAACCCACTCCAGTACTCTTGCCTGAAGAATCCCATGGACAGAGGAGCCTGGTGGGCTACAGTCCACAGGGTCGCAAAGAGTTGGACATGACTGAGCGATTTCACTTCACTTCACTTCACTTTAGGATAGATACAGAAATTTGAGCAAATGAATATTAACTTTGCTCTCTGCCAACCTTGGAGTTCTGCAGCACTAACATGAGCTTGATTTCCAAAGAGAAACTCACAAGATGATTCTTTGTGGGCTGCTGCTCCTGGTTTTCGTTTGTTTGTTCATTTGTTTCTGACCAATCCTCTTGATGGCTAAGTGAAATGGAAATTCCCTAAATCAGGAACACTGGTCTTCATCCTTTTGGAAGGCCCATTGGCAAGCTAATGTTAAGTGTTCTTATACAGGTGTAATTCTGGAATGAGTTTTCACCTCGAATGCCACCATATAAATCAGTCTTAATGCCCCATTAAAACAAATGAACATGTGCTAATGATACCAACTTATGCCTCTTTCCTGAACGACAATTGGGGCTGGGGATACAGAGCTCTTCTGTGTCCAGTAGAATGTGTCCATGGAGACGGAATTGCTTACTTTCATGGACAAGCTAATCAAACACAGCTCAAACAGAAATCCAAATAAATCTCTTAATCAGTGACTCATTCCAGCACATTTCAGCCCCTGCAATCAACCAGGTAATTGCTTCACCTGGCACTGCCTCGTGGGCGCTGGAAAGTGGTCTGCTGTGCTCTACAGAGCTTGGATTTCAGAGAAAACTGTTTTGCCTCATTGCCAAGAAATTTAACCGGCACTATAGGTTTCTATGATTTTTTTTTTCTTTCAGGTTTGGGTTCAGCCTTAGGAGCTAGAGGTTACCCCAGTTTTTCAGAGGAGATATGACAGAAGTAATTTTATCACACAGCCAGTATGTATCACAACCAGAATTCAAGCCAATTCTGGTTTACAGTGAAGTGTGCATTTTCTTTTTTTTTTTTTTTTAATTTTATTTTATTTTTAAACTTTACATAATTGTATTAGTTTTGCCAAATATCAAAATGAATCCACCACAGGTATACATGTGTTCCCCATCCTGAACCCTCCTCCCTCCTCCCTCCCCATCCCATCCCTCTGGGTCGTCCCAGTGCACTAGCTCCAAGCATCCAGTATCGTGCATCAAAGCTGGACTGGCAACTCGTTTCTTACATGATATTTTACATGTTTCAATGTGATTCTCCCAAATCTTCCCACCCTCTCCCTCTCCCACAGAGTCCATAATACTGTTCTATACATCAGTGTCTCTTTTGCTGTCTCGTACACCGGGTTATTGTTACCATCTTTCTAAATTCCATATATATGCGTTAGTATACTGTATTGATGTTTTTCCTTCTGGCTTACTTCACTCTGTATAATAGGCTCCAGTTTCATCCACCTCATTAGAACTGATTCAAATGTATTCTTTTTAATGGCTGAGTAATACTCCATTGTGTATATGTACCACAGCTTTCTTATCTGCCGGGGTCCAGCCCTGGCTGATCCAGGGTATTCGAAGTGGGGACGGCGTCGGCGACCTATTTATTTAAATATTTTATCAAAGATATAAAGAGTAATAGGATGAGGATAGCTCAGTAGGAAAATTCAGTGTAGAAAAGAGGCTGAGTAGCTTGGTTTACGCGGGAGACCAATAAAACTTCAAGACAAGAAGTTTGCACCACTTACGTAGGCCGCAGGCGTCCTTCCGTTCTCCCGAAGGAGAGGAGACACTGAGGCCTCCCCGGTCGGATCTTAGAAGCCCAGGCATAATTAGTAAGCATGGTGGGTTCCGCGCTCCAGATGGAGACTCAGCCAGAGTGAGAGAGAGAGCGACATGGGGAGACCAGTATTTCGAGAAACTGATCCCAATTCTTTATTTTCCATGGTCTACTTTTATACACTGAGATGTTATGCAAAAGTCACGCGGGGTCAGCAGTCCTGACTTTTACCAAAGTCAGGTGCTTCATACAAATGTATACAGAGGTCTTAGGGGTGTTACATCATCTTCTGGCCAGGGGGGCCTGCTGACAATTTACGACCCTCTCCTTGTGACAGCGGTCAGTCAATCAGGACACTTATTTCTCCAGGGCTGATTATTCTCAAAACAGATGCCACCCAAGTAAAGTTACATTCCTACAGGGTGAGGGTGTAGTGGGTTTTAGTTAAGGAAAGAATTTACTTAGCCTAAGGTCTAACGTGATTAATATCAAAGGTTAATTCTATATATTCATTAATGTGTGTAAAGGCAGGGGATATGGAGACTTAGCAACAAACATTGGCTCAACAAATGAAAAACCCTTCACCAACACAATTTCTAATTAGCCCATTATACTTATACTAATAGTTTTCTAACTTCTCTAAAGAACCTGTTTTTAGAGGGTTTAAAGCATCTTGTGCCTCTCACGGTTGGGAGGCTGTGAGCAATCACATGTGGCTGGACGAGCCTGTCAGGCAAGCTAGAGAACCTTCAGAGGAGTTTGTAGGTTAAAACACTCTTGTCACACCCAAGAGTTTTTATTGACTGGAGCTCTAGGTTAACTCCTTCTCTGAAAGAGGTGGTGGGGGACAGCCCCCCATAAAGTCAGAGGTGTAGGTAAGAGCACAAAGTAGTAAAGTAGGCAGGCTCTGGTAATGGGGGTAGATGCTCGAGGAGTTCCAGGGGGACTCCTGAGGCTCGATCCCGCCTTTGCGTATGTCGAGCCTCCTTCCTCATGACCTTTGTCATGGGCGGAGTACCTCACTCTGGCCCCCAACACTTATCCATTCATCTGCTGATGGACATCTAGGTTGCTTCCATGTCCTGGCTATTATAAAGCGAAGTGTGCATTTTCAACCCATAATCCTATTGTCTGTGCTCATTGCTCAGAACAGAGCCTAGATGAACGGGCTTGTTGTGTGACTTCATAATCTTTGGTTAGGAGGAAACTCCAAAACCTGAAATCTATTCCTTGGCAAATATTTATAATTACTTGTTTCTATAACTTGTTTATAGAGATTGAGAATGTAAACTGCTTGTCATGAGACTGTCCTAGCATATTAAAATGAAAGTGAAGTTGCTCAACCGTGTCTGACTCTTTGCAGCCCCATGGACTGTAGCCTACCAGGATCCTCAGTCCATGGAATTTTCCAGGCAAGAGTACTGGAGTGGGGTGCCATTTCCTTCTCCAGGGGATCTTCCCAACCTAGGGATCAAACCCAGGTCTGCTGCATTGCAGGCAGTCACTTTACCATCTGAGCCACCAGGGAAGCCCTACCCCATCAGGATTTCCACTTTGTTTTGGTCATTTCTCTATGCTTTTTTCTCTTTTCTGTATTTTTTCCCCACTCCCCCAGCATCTACTCTGTGGTCAGTGTTCCTTTTTTATGTTAAATTTTCCTTATTTTTTTCTCCTCTGATCTGGCAGGATAATGGACTTCTAAATAAAAGCAAGTTAAATGATGCTTGCATTTGTTTGCACATTTTACTCTTCCCTTGTTCTGAGGAAATTTAATCATCTATTGAACAATAAAGTTTATTAAGTTTGTGAAGTCTGAGGGGTATTTGGAGACCTGATGTTTGAAGGGAACAACCTTAAACAGAAGAGCAAACACTAGACATGTCTTACAAAGAAACCGAAAACACCTGATAAATACCTGCCATGTGGGGCTTTGTGGTGGGTGGTCTTAGAAATTGCAAAAGGCAGTGAACCTTTGCCCTTTTAGATAAAGTTTCATCCTTCTGTTGTATGTGTGTCCACATGGCTGCATCCTGTGCTTTCCCCTTCATGACATTTCTCATAGTTGCAAAGACTCATTGGATTATCTTCTTGTAATAGACTATGAATCTATGAAGATGAGCTCCAGTCTGTCAGCTGCTATGCTTTGAGCAGTGTCAGGTATAGAATTGAACTTCATAATGTTTTAATTAATTGATTTCATCGCCATCTTAGTAGATTTCAGTGATTACTTGAACACTTACTTTGTCAAGGTTTGGGGCTCAGTGTTATGAGTTAGGAAGAAGCATAGCCAATCTTTTATTGAACTCACTAGTGGGAAAAGAATCAAGGGGACATATTTATGACATTTATTAAAGTGATAGTAGCTGACGTAGGGTGTTGAATGCTGTTGTTGATTAAGAGTCAGTTGTGTCTAATTCTTTGTGACTCCATGAATTTTAGCCCACCAGGCTCCTCTGTCCATGGGATTTTCCCGGCAAGAATACTGGTGTGGGTTGCCGTTTCCTCCTCTAGGGGATCTTCCTGACCCAGATTCTTTACCACTGAGCCACCTTAGGTAATTATTAATGATGATGTAGTCACCCTTGATTGAAAATTTACCTTGTCAAGTATGTTACACATGTTATCTTATGACAATTACATAGACTGCGCCAGGCTGAAGTCATCTTAGGTTTCAAATTAATGATGACTGAAACTGCTTGATTAGCTTTTATGCAGAGTACATCTTGAGAACTGCTGGGCTGGATGAAGCACAAGCTGGAATCAAGACTGCCGGGAGAAATATCAATAACCTCAGATATGTAGATGACACCACCCTTATGGCAGAAAGTGAAGAAAAACTAAAGAGCCTATTGATGAAAGTGAAAGAGGAGAGTGAAAAAGTTGGCTTAAAACTCAACATTCAGAAAACTAAGATCATGGCATCCAGTCCCATCACTTCATGGCAAAAACACGGAGAAACAGTGGAAACAGTGACTTTATCTTTTTGGACTCCAAAATCACTACAAATGGTGACTGGAGCCATGAGATTAAAAGAAACTTGCTCCTTGGAAGAAACGTTATGACCAACGTGGACAGCATATTCAAAAGCAGAGACACTGCTTTGCTGAAAAGGGTCCATCTAGTCAAAGCAATGGTTTTTCCAGTAGTCATGTGTGGATGTGAGAGTTGGACTATAAAGAAAGCTGAGCACCAAAGAATTGATGCTTTTGGACTTTGGTGTTGGAGAAGACTCTTGAGAGTCCCTTGGACTGCAAGGAGATCCAACCAGTCCATACTAAAGGTAATCAGTCCTGAATATTGGTTGGAAGTACTGATGTTGAAGCTGAAACTCCAAGACTTTGGCTACCTGATGTGAAGAACTGACTCCTTGGAAAAGACCCTGATGCTGGGAAAGATTGAAGGCAGGAGGAGAAGGGGATGACAGAGGATGAGATGGTTGGATGGCATCACCAACTTGATGGGCATGAGTTTGAGTAAACTCCAGGGGTTGGCAATGGACAGGGAAGCCTGGTGTGCTGCAGTCCATGGGGTCGCAAAGAGTCGGACGCAGCTTAACTGAACTGAAACTGCTCTCAGGCACATAATCATTTGGCATAATCAAGTGGCAGATCTGGGATCTAAACCTAAATTATCTGACTTTAAAGATGGAACACTCACTCCCAAAGTATGATGCTTTATGTAACAATCTCCATACCTCTGTAAGAAGAGACAACAAACACAGATTTTAGAGTTGAACTCCAGGAAGTCTTCTGGAGAAGGTGATGCCTTGGAGAGATTTTCAAGGAATTAGGATCTAGCCAGGTGATTTTGAAATGCACATGCAAATCAGAATAAAATATACATTTCAAGAAGCATGGGTAGTAGAGGCTAGATAAAAGGCCATGTCCCAAAAGAACGTATTTACTAGGGGATGGAATTTATTTTATAAGTATAGGAGTTTAAGATGTGACCAAAGCAAGGGGGTTTGAGGTAAGCTTTTTAGACAGGAGAAGTGGAAACTTTATTCACTTAAAATTGTGATAAATCTATCAGGTGAATGTTATATGCTTCCATAAAAAGCAAGGCTTCTATTCTGTGGAAACAGACAACTAATAAGTGAGTAAATGAGATAATTAAGGACTGCGATACACTCTCTGATGGGCGGGAGCAAGATAAAAGTGATGTTGAAAAGCTACTTTTTGTTGGGAAAGTTGAGAGTGCCCCTCAGAAGAACTGCTATTTGAGGCAATATCTGAAAAATGGGGACAGAATTAACCACACTGTCAAGGCATTGAGGCCAGTGAGTGTGAAGAGGAAAGCTTTAAAAAGTACAAAATAGTGTGAGGTACTGAAAGGCAGCCAGAGGGGTGGTGTGAAGGTAGTTTGGCTAGCGATTCATATGAAATCAGAGATGTGTAAGCCATGGCAAGAAGGTGAGAATCTGAACAATTTACTAAACTTCATAACTTGGTCTGATTTACTTTCTTAAGTGATCATTTTTTTTTCGCTTGAATAAAGAATATTATTGTCAATTCTAGTGACAATAAACATACTGGGGTTAGATACACAGGGGGAAAACTGTAGAGAACACATTCTGAGGCTGACATGGGAACTTGATGAAGTCATCAGGGACCTAGGCTCCTGCTTTTTTGCTCCACTGTCTTTAGACCTGGTGTGCATACTCACCCATACACAGTGGGCGCTAGAACTCCAGCATCCTTTCCATCATCCACATAGTGGGGAGACAGGGGAGGGGGTGATAGCTGTTGGACTGGTCCTGGTTCCATTTCCTGCAACTTTGGTTCATTGACTTCCAAATATTAATAATTAGCTCCTGCTAACCACAGGAGAGATCAGGAAATAGAGCTTTTTAAGCTGATTGTAGTGCTATTCATAAGAAAACCGAATTTCTGTTACTACACAAGGGTGCTTACTGGGAAGGCGAGCGCAGCTTCCACCACAAATGTAGTGTGGGCAGTGGCTTGGAGATGACAAAGTATAAATGAGAGGGACCATCGAAATCTAGAAGATTGAAGTTTTTGGCTCAAGCTACAAGGGAGAGTTGGGGTGATGATGGAGTAAAAAGTTAGAGATGAAGAAAAGGGTGAGCTTGAGAGCTATTTTAAAGTTGGAACAGACAGGGTTTACTGAGATTTCCCTCTCCATTATTCATGGAGTCAAGGCTTTGAGAACAATTTTTTTTTTTTTTTAACATGTTTCTTTCTGTTATAAAGTAAGAAAGGAAAGACATGGAAACTTACTGGACAGGGTAGGGATAAATGTAAAATTTATATTTTGGTTTGAAGATAACACACACTATAAATATAGGCCACTAGATAACCAAGTTACCTACAGACCTAAGAATTTCTTCTGTGAGAGGGTCCTCAGGAGAATAAAGGAAACTCTTTCAATATTTTCTTCAAAAACTGAGATTCACACCACGCTGGGTTTTATGCATTTGACAGCTTCCCAATGTACATAAATTCTGTAAATACTTTGATAGCAGACTCACCAGAGTCAAAAAAGAAAAGGGGGAAAAATGCAATGCTTTGCAAATTTGGGAAGAGTGAGCATTTTAGCTGCTTTCAATCTATTTGATTAAATGTAATATAAGATTTCCTTATGTCAGGTACAGCCCAGCGCATACTAAACAATGTTGTCATGAAGCAGAGAAAATCAGGTTAAGCCAACTTATGAGTCTGGGTAGATTGACAGGCCTTCGTATTGGAATTCAAATATTTAGAAGCAATAAAACATATGCTTCCAGATCATGATGACTGTGAAGGGGCTTACAATGTAGTGAACTGAAATATTAGCCAAGAAATTAATGCGCACACAGTACAGCATAATTTGTTTTCAGCACAACACTTGTCAAATTTCCACCTGGGGACGTACAAGGATAAAATAGTCTTTTTCAAAAATGAAGATTGCACACAGATACTTACTAGATTTATGTTAACTTAAGGCAGATGATTTCCACAAGGTCCTAGACATAATTACGTAGTAGCCGAAGGGTGCTGGGTGTGTGTTTCAGGAGACAAGTTTCAGCCTTGGCTTCACTCCTTCTAGGCTTTGTGACCTGAGGTCATGTAAACTGTCTGATCCTCAGTTTTCTGTCGTGAAAGTGTAAGTGAGTTTTTATTACTGGTCTGAATAACTTTAAGCTTACCATGGATATTTTGACAATGTGGGACAACAATGAGTTATTGATGGTATTGAGAAGTCACAGGATAAAATAAGAGAAACATCCTCTGAAATAACTAATTTTTCCACCTCCCTTACTAGTAAGTTGTTTTGCCTTTCGGTTGGCTGATAAGAATAAAAATGATAATCTAGTCTCTTGATGGGTGAATGCAGCCTACAGGCAAACTCACATGTGTATATACACACATGTATACATGTGTGCATGTGGTCACTTCAGTTGTGTCCGACTCTGTGACCCCATGGACTGTAGCCTGCCAGGCTCCTCTGTCCATGGGATTCTCCAGGTAAGAATACGGGAGTGGGTTGCCATGCCCTCCTCCAGGGGATCTTCCTGACCCAAGGATCAAGCCTGCATCTCTTAAGTCTCCTGCATTGGCAGGCAGGTTCTTGACTAGTGCTACCTGAGAAGCCCTCATGTATACATACATACATACAAATATATACACACCATCTCTACCAACTGAGCCCTGCTTTTACTTACAGGCATGTACCTACACACACACATGCTTCTCCCTATGTGGTATTGTTTTGTAATGATTTTTCACAATTGAATTAATTGCCAGCTAATTTCATATACATATATGGACTCCTGGCTTCATAAAATTAAAAAAAAAAGTCACATTTTCCTAAATGACATCTCTAAGCAGAGTTTGTATACCATTTTAGGCGGGGGGAACAGACTTTCCAGTTTACTATAGTTGCTAAGAACCACTGTGCGTTTAACTTTTCCAATTGATCCCTGAAGATATTTGAGTTTTCTGCCCTTGAATTAGAGTATGATTTGACAAAAGGTAAGTTGTAACCACTTGAATCTTCTCTCTTGATAATGATATCTGGCACAGCTAGTCACTTTTGAAATAGGTGAAACTTCTACAGGGTGGGCCATTTAAGAGTACAAGATTGAGTCCAACCATTTTACTTAAGAAAAACATAATTTGCTTATAATAATGAAAGAGAATTTGAAATGGTCAAGAAAGACAATTCACTATTGAAAGAGTGTCATCTCTGTAGTGTTTTGTACCAAGGGAACTAGTTGTCAAACTTCTTGAAACAGGCATAGATTTGCCTTGGGCCATCTGTGAGCTGCTGCCTCCTTCCCCTTGCTGAGATAAAAGACAGGATCTTCTAAAGCTAACACATCCATAGTTTTTAACTAGTGACCTTGACCAACTGAGCCTTGCTATTAAGCTTTGACTCAAAGTCAACCAGACAGCATCTCTTCCAATGTAGTGAATTAATATTAGTAACTAAGCACACACACACAGGGAATTAAATATATAAGCAGCATAACATATAATCTAATTTCAGCTAGACCTGAGTTTACATAGCATCTTTGTTTTGGAATATTTAGTATCATTCAAAGCAGTAGTTCTCAACTGGAGGCAATTTTAGATCCCTGGGAAATAGTTGGCATTGTCTGAAGATATTTTTGATTGTGAGAACTCCATTTAATTTGTAGATACCAAGGTGCTGCTGAACACTCTATAATGCATAGGAAAGCCCCCTGTTAAAAAGATTTACCAAACATAAAATGCCAGTAGTGCTGAGGTTGAGAAACCCTTTTTAAAGAATATACCCTTTGCAGCTTTCTGATATTTAAGAGAAATTTATACCAGGGTATTTAATACAAGTTTCCATTTCTTGTTGATGTTCAGTTACTCAGTCATGTCCGGCTCTTTGAGACTCCATGGACTGTAACACGCCAGGCTTCCCAGTCCTTCACCAACTCCTGGAGCTTGCTCAAACTCTGTCCGTTGAGTCAGTGATACCATCCAACCATTTTGGTCTCTGTCGTCCCCTTCTCCTTCCACCTTCAATCTTTCCCTGCATCAGGGTCTTTCTAATGAGTCAGTTCTTTGCATCAGGTGGCCAAAGTCACCAGATGAATAGTCAGGATTGATTTCTTTCAGGATTAACTGGTTTGATTTCTTTGCAGTTCTAGGGACTCTCGAGAGTCTTCTCCAACACCACAGTTCAAAAGCATCAGTTCTTCGGTGTTCAGCTTTCTTTATGGTCCAACTTTCACATCCATACATGACTGCTGGAAAAACTGTATCTTTGACTATATGGACCTTTGTTGGCAAAAAAATAACTCTGCAGAAATACAATTTGTGTACTGAACACCATTCCCAAGTCACAAATTCTTTAATAATAATTGAAGTTAATTTTGTTATGCTAATCTAGCTAAACTGAAACGAAACTTCCAGGAGTTTCCTTTCGTACCTAGTTGTGGATTAGCATGGACCGCAGGACATTTTGAATGAGATTTGGAAGTCAGAAATAGAACTGTAACTATCTTACCTTTTTAGACTGAGCTGTTGCAGGTTGGCATGGAATAGCAGGTGAGCCTGTAGCAACTAAAATTACCTTTTCTTTCAGCTTTTTTGACTTCTGAGCAAGATGGGTATTGCTCCATATGTTTTACTCTCTTGGGTCTGTTTGTGTGTGTGTGTGTGTATGGATGAAACAGCTAAGTCTCTATGTTTAACTTTTTGAGGAGCTGCCAAACTTTTCCAAAGTGCCTATTTTGAGCTTCTCTACATCCTTACCAGCACTTATCTGTCCAATTGATAATTGCCATTCTGGTGGGTATGAATTGGTATCTCACTGTTGTTTTCATTTCCATTTTCCTGATAACTAATGGTGTTTAGCATCTTTTCAAGTGCTTACTGACCGTGTATCTTCTTTGGAGGATTGTCTATCCAGACCCTTGGTCACTTTTTTGTCTTTAATTCTGAGTTGTAATGGTTCTTTATATATTCTGGATATAAGGCCCTTATCAGGTTGTTTTACTTTCAGGTAGTATTGTTTTACTTTCTTAATGGTGCCTGTTAAAGCACAAAAGTTTACAGTTTTGGTAATGTCAGGTTTATCTCTTTTTTCTTTCATTGCTTTTTCTGTCATATCTAAGAAACCATGGCTTAATCCAAGATCTTGAAGATTTAGACCTATGTTTTCTTCTAAGCATTTTATAGTTGTAGCTATAAAATAGTAGGCCTTTGATCCATTCTGAGTTACTTTTCATAAATGGTGTGAAGTTGGCACAACTTCAGTCTATTGTATGTGGATATCCAGTTGCCCCAGAACCATTCGTTAAAAAGACTGCCCTTTCCCTCATTGAGTTGTTTTGGCATCCTTATTAAGAATCAAATGACTGAGCTGGGAGATTTATGTCTAGACTCTCAGTTCTATTCCATTGATTTATATGGCTATCCTTATGCCAGTTTCAGACTTTTCTTGATTACTCTAGCTTTGTAGTAAGTTTTGTGATTGGAAATTGTGAATCCTCCAACTTCTTTTTCAAGATCATTTTGGCTATCTGTGTCCCTTGAGTTTCCATATGAATTCTAAAATAAGTTTGTTACTTTCTGCCAAAAATGAATGTTGTTTTAAGACACTAAGCTTTGGGATAATTTGTTACACAGCAGTAGATAACGACCACACAGCCAATCTAGGGTTTTTAGGTACAGTCTGTTGTAAAGGACACACTCAGCTAGATAGAAACTGTATCTGCAACATGTGAGGGCAGAAGATGCAGTGGGAATGAGAGGCTTCTGCTCTTCTACCTCCTGTTTTACATTTCTGTCTCTCTTAAAAATTTCTGTAAAAACTTCTGTAGCTATTGAACACATAGCAAGATGTAAGTGAATTATGGACTTTTGTTTATTATACATTTAAATAGGGGGTCAGAGGGCTTGAACAGGGATGTTCTTGAGCATAGCTGGTGATATATTGAAATGTTTTACAGGTCAGTGAGGGCTCAGAAAGTGATCACTCTATTTTACAGCCTTGTCAGTTTCCAGACATGTTCTAATGAAAAAATTTGCTTGATCTTTCTGAGAAGACAGAATATTCATGTTAAAAATTCAGGCTCTGGAGTCAGAGCTAGAAATTGAATTGAATCCTGTTGACAATATTTATCAGATATCTGATTTAGGCTATCTCCATCACCTCTCTAAATCTCAACTTCCTTTTCTATAAAAAAGGGAAACCTTAGAATACCAACTTCAGAGATACTTATAACGATTAAGCCAGATTGGATTCATAAGCACGTAGTAGATGCCTGGTCCATAAATAGTGATTAGGCCTATTAGTGGGATTCCCAGGTGGTGCAGTGGTAAAGAATCCACCTGCTGATACAGGAGACAAGGGTTCAATCCCTGGGTTGGGAGTATCCCCTGGAGAAGGAAATGGCAACCCACTCCAGTATTCTTGCCTGGGAAATTCCACAGACAGAGGAGTCTAGGGGGCTACAGTCCATGGGGTCACAAAGAATTAGACACGATTGAGCACACACACTCATCATGCACCTATTAATAATAACAGCTTATGCACCCAAACAGAGTTAAGCCCACTTTATAAACAAACACTGAGATGCAGTTAAATGATCTTGTGAAAGAAGAAAATTGGGAAATGATTTACCCAAAGAGGCCTCTAACCAGGTGACTCCACTTAGAATACAGCTGCTATATGATACCATATTCTGGGAGCACAAAAGTCTTATCTAGGCTCTGTTTCCAACTGTATTGTACATTGAGAAAGTCACTTCCCATTCTCTAGAAATCCTTTTACACTGATAGTATAAAGTCATGGCATTAAGCAACCATGTCTTAAAGCCCTTTCTAGATCTCGAATGCTGCAATAAAACCTGTGTTAGGACCTGGGGCCGGGCAGGGGGTGGGGGTGGTGGTTGGTGCAGAGGAGAGAACTAGCAGTGTTGGAAGATGTTGCCTACTGAAGATCCATGAGAAGTGAAAATCAAGTGGGTTGTGAATCCTAATGGAAGTCAGTTTGTTTCTGCACACACATTGATTTTATAAAACAAGGCATGCTGTGATGTTACTTAATTACTTGCCACACTATAGAGCAAGTATCATTTTAATATGAAAAGATGAGCTGACTAAATGAAGCATTGACCATGTAGCTTTTCCATGACATGGGTGAAAGATTGACAGATAACACTGCTTAAGAGAAAAGGACAGAGACGCAGAATCAGGATTCTACCATCCTTGACTTTTACCACTCAACATGTCTGTCATTCTGTGTGTATTTTTTGTTTTGTCTACATTGCACGTAGTGTCTTAGTTTCCCTGCCAGGGATCAAACCTGTGCCCCCTATACAGGAAGCATGGAGTTTTAACCACTGGATTGCCAGGGAAGTTCCTATCCTTCCATATTGATATGCAGAACATCACTGCTTATTCATGAGGCCAGGTACATATACAACAAATCAAAAGTCTGGAAATGAGGTCGAGGATCTGGAAGCATTTTAGTTCCTGAAAAAAGTGCGACAGGTCTCTTGGTTGTAGACTCAAACTGATGTTAGGGGAAAAAAGAAATACATGAATTCAGTTTCTTTAAAAAAAAAAAAAAAAAAAAAAAGGCCAGAAAGTACTTTACTTGAAGCACAGCTGTAAGCAGGGGTTGCAATAATGTGAATTGCATCATCAGGTCCTTCCCTCCACCCCAAAGTCTTGGAGTTCTGCTTCCCCTGTTAGCATCCTCCTACAGCAGGCTATCTCCATGTAATGCACTTGCCTCAGCTGAGTACTGTGCTGGTCACTGAACCAATTTCTGTGCCTCTGATTCTCCAATCCTGGCCTCAGTCTTCCCTGAAGCTGAGGGACAGGGTGAACCTACTCTTCCTCCCTCCAACAACTGAAAAATGGCACAGTTTGAAAGTGGAGAAGATGGGTTCTATTAGCAGGAGACATGAATGCTCAGCTATTAAAAATAAAGGTTCACTGTTGAGGTTGTATGTGGAACATTTTTTATTTATTTATTTTTTCTTTTTTCCTTCTAGTTTGGCTTCCCTGTTAAGTTCACTTTCATAAGCTTTTGCTCACAAGGTGAAATTACTTATAGAAGGTTGCACAGGGTGAGTGAGATGAGAAATAACTTATCTCTAACTTCTAATCTAAGGGTCATTTTACCATCATATACTGTTACCTCCAATGAGACAACTAGAAAAGTTGTGTTTTTTTTTTTTTTTTTTGAAGGAATGCTGATAATTGAGAAAATGTGTAGAGAAAAGCGATGGGGATCATTAGAGACCCAGAAAACATACTGTGCAAGGAATAATAAACTAATTGGAGGTATTTGCTTAGAACAAGGGAAGATTAGATGACCTGGGGAAAATGGAAGTGGGGGGAGATAAAAGATAGTTGAGGGTTACTGTTGGAAGAACGCCATAGAGCAGGGGTCCCCAACCTCTGGGATCTAATGCCTGATGATCTGAGGTGAATCTGATGTAACAATGATCGAAACAAACCGCACAAGAAATGTAATGAGCTTGAATCATCCTAAAATCATGCTTACCTGACACCCCCATGCCCTCCAGTCAGTGGAAAATTTGTTTTCCATGAAACCAGTGCCTGGTGCTAAAATGGCTCAGGACCACTGCCATAGAGCATCATGATTTTCAATGTATAAAATATGCAGAAAGACATTTTATGGTTAAAAAAAATTATTTCTAATATGCAGCCTGAAGCCACAGAATGGATTTTCTCAAGGACAGGAGAATGTTCAGTCTGGAGAGATTTCAAGAAAGCCTAGTTGAACATTTATCAGGAATTCTACAGAACAGCATTGTCTGAAAGACACACAGTGAAGCCACATATGTTAATTGACATATTCTCAGTTCAGTTCGGAGAAGGCAACGGCAACCCACTCCAGTACTCTTGCCTGGAGAATCCCATAGATGGAGGAGCCTGGTAAGCTACAGTCCATGGGGTTGCAAAGAGTCGGACACTGCTGAGCAACTTCACTTTCACTTTTCACTTTTATGCATTGGAGAAGGAAATGGCAACCCACTCCAGTATTCTTGCCTGGAGAATCCCAGGGACAGAGGAGCCTGTTGGGCTGCTGTCTATGGGGTCACACAGAGTTGGACATGACTGACGTGACTTAGCAGCAGCAGCAGTTCAGTTCAGTTGCTCGGTCGTGTCCGACTCTTTGCAGCCCCATGAACTGCAGCATGCTAGGCTTCCCTGTCCATCCTAACTCCCAGAGCTTGCTCAGACTCATGTCCATTGAGTTGATGATGCCAACCAACCATCTCATCCTCTATCATCCCCTTCTACTCCCGCCTCCAATCTTTCCCAGCATCAGGGTCTTTTCCAAGGAGTCGGTTCTTCACATCAGATAGCCAAAGTATTGGAGCCTCAGCATCAGTCCTTCCAATGAATATTCAGCACTGATTTCCTTTAGGATGGACTGGTTAGATCTCCTTGCAGTCCGATGAGTTCTCAAGAGTCTTCTCCAACACCACAGTTCAAAAGCATCAGTTCTTCGGTGCTCAGCTTTCTTTATGGTCCAACTCTTACATGACTACTAGAAAAACCATAGCTCGGAGTAGATAGACATTTGTTGACAAAGTAATGTCTCTGCTTTTTAATATGCTGTCTAGTTTGGTCATAGCTTTTCTTCCAAGGAGCAAGCATGTTTTAATTTCATGGCTGCAGTCACCATCTGCAGTGATTTTGGAGCTCATAAAAATAGAATTTAGAAAGATGGTAACGATAACCCTGTATACAAGACAGCAAAAGAGACACTGATGTATAGAACAGGCTTATGGACTCTGTGGGAGAGGGAGAGGGTGGGAAGATTTGGGAGAATGGCATTGAAAAAAAAAAAAAGATACTATAACAAAAAGATTCATTTGCAGCTACCTTTATTTTATCTTACCCCATATGTGGCAGAACTTAAAATTCTTAAGGAATCACAGTCAATTCTGATCTTATAAGCATTACTTATGAAGTGTGTCTATTTAAAAATGATGAAACAATATACACAATTGAATATTAGCCATAAAAAGATTAAATATTGCTATTTGCAACAACATGGAGGGACCTGGAAGGTGTTATGCTTAGTGAAATAAGTCAGACAAAGAAAAACAAATACTGTGTATTTTCCTTTCAGTTCAGTTCAGTTCAGTCACTCAGTCGTGTCTGACTCTGCAACTCCATGGACTGCAGAACGCCAGGCCTCCCTGTCCATCACCAACTCCTGGAGTTTACTCAAACTCATGTCCATTGAGTCGGTGATGCCGTCCAATCACCTCATCCTCTATCGTCCTCTCCTCTTCCTGCTTTCAATCTTTCCCAACATCACTCACTTGACTCTAAAAAAATAAAAAATAAAAAAAATAAAATAAAAAAATAAAGTCGGTCGCTATTTCCATTGTTTCTCCATTTATTTGCCATGAAGTGATGGGATGGGATGCCATGATCTTAGTTTTCTGAATGTTGAGTTTTAAGCCAACTTTTTCACCATCCTCTTTCACTTTGATCAAGAGGCTCTTTAGTTTTTCTTCACTTTCTGCCATAAGGGTGGTGTCATCTGCATACCTGAGGTTATTGATATTTCTCCTGGCAGTCTTAATTCCAGCTCGTGCTTCATCCAGCCTGGCATTTTGGATGATGTACTCTGCATATAAGTTAAATAAGCAAGGTGACAGTATACAGCCTTGACGTACTCCTTTTCCTATTTGGAATTAGTCTGTTGTTCCATGTCCAGTTCTAACTGTTGCTTCTTGACCTGCATACAGATTTTTGTGGAGGCAGGAAAGGTGCTCTGGTATTCCCATCTCTCAAAGAATTTTCCAGTTTGTGATCCACACAGTCAAAGGCTTTGGCATAACTGAAGCAAAAGCAGAGGGTTTTCTGGAATTCTCTTGCTTTTTTGATGATCCAGTGGACATTGGCAATTTGATCTCTGGTTCCTCTGCCTTTTCTAAATCCAGCCTGAACATCTGAAAGTTCACAGTTCATGTACTGTTGAAGTCTGACTTGGAGATTTTTGAGCCTTAGTTTGCTAATACGTCAGATGAGTACAATTGTACAGTAGTTTGAACATTCTTTAGCATTGTCTTGCTTTGGAACTGGAATAAAAACTGACCTTTCCAGTCCTGTGGCCACTGCTGAGTTTTCCAAATTTGCTGGTATATGGAGTGCAACACTTTGACAACATCATCTTTTAGGATTTGAAATAGCTCTAACTAGAATCCCATCACCTCCACTAGCTTTGTTCATAGTGATCTCCTTAAGGCCCACTTGACTTTACATTCCAGGATGTCTGGCTCTAGGTGAGTGATCACACCATTGTGGTTGTCTGGGTTATGATCTTTTTTGTATAGTTCTTCTATGTATTCTTGCTACCTCTTCCTAATATCTTCTGCTTCTGTTAGGTCCATACCATTTCTGTCCTTTACTGCGCCCATCTTTGCATGAAATGTTCCCTTTGTATCTCTTATTTTATTGAAGAGATCTCTAGTCTTGCCCATTCTATTGTTTTCTGCTATTTCTTTGCACTGATCACCGAGGAAGGCTTTCTTATCTGTCCTTGCTATTCTTTGAAACTGCATTCCAATGGTTATATCTTTCCTTTTCTAGTGGCCACATATTCTAGACATATTCTCATGGCCACATTAAAAAAATCAAACAGATAAAATTAATTTTAGTAATGTACTTAACCCCATACAGTCAGTCCTCTGAAACTCTGTGTTCAACATCCACATATTGAGCTAACCTCAGATCTTGAGCTGTGTTGAGCCACAATTGGTTGAATCTATGGATTTGGAATCTGTCAATATGGACAGCCAACTGGAGATTTGAGCCTGAGCAGATTTTGGCTTTCTGTACTGTTTTTGGTATCCCTCCATAGATAATGAGGGAGCACTGTGTACCAGAAATGCTACCATATCTATTGTTAATCGTTATTTTCAAAAGTTTTAATGATATCTTACCTTTTTGTTTATAACAAATCTTCAAAATCCAGTGTGCTTTTTACACTTAGAACACATCTCATCTGGGATTAGCTGCATATCAAGTGTTGAACAGCCATATGTGACTGCAGCTATGAACGCCAATGGGGAGGGTATTTATAACTTGTAAGTTTTTCAACTCAGAATTTCTGAGTCTGTGGAAGGAATAGCTGCCATCCAATCATTTCCTTCTTGGAAACCTTCAACAGCTTTCTAGCACCTGCAGAAAAAGAAGTGTAAACTGAGTTGTATATTCATGGTGTACTCGATGGTAAGGTTTTGGAGGTCAGGGACTATTTCTTTCATGTTCATCTTTGTTCCCAAGGACTAAACAGTTCTGGTCTTTTAGAAAGTAGTGATTTTTTTTTTTTTTTTGGATGGATGGATGATTTGGAGTTAATCTTGCTCTGCATTTTATCTCCTGATTCTCTCTTGGTGGTGTTGATGGTTTAGTGGTTTGGTCATGTCTGACTCATTGTGACCCTATGAACTGTAGCCCACCAGGCTCCTCTGTCCATGGGATTTTCCAGACAAGAATACTGGAGTGGGTTGCCAGTTCCTTCTCTAGGGATCTTTGGACCCAGGGATCGAACCCACATCTCCTGTTTGGCAAGAAGATTCTTTACCATTGAGCCACCTGGAAAGCTGATTCTCTCTTGAATTAACCCTACATTCTACCCAAATGTAGCTCCAGTTAATTACACTCTTACTAATGAGAGCTGTTCTATTAACATTTTTCTTTGAAAGGGCAGGAGCTGTCAACCTCTTTCGATTGGCAAACTTTGACACATTGGTGAGACTCAAATTTCATTTAGAATAGGGGCTCCAGTACCTCTGAGGTGTTGGGTGGACCAGAGCATTCTGACTATAAATGTTCTACTTTCAGCTCTTACTTTTACCCAGAGTGCTGACAGTCTAGGTCCAGTATGAGGGGACTTCTCAATTCACCATGAAATGAAGCAGCCGTGTAGACCTGATGGTCTCTCTCCTTCTCTTTCAGTTGTGCATGGGTGAGAACCTTTGGTCGCGTGGAAAAGCGAGTTGAATTCACATCTTGGGAATTGAGATGCTACTTTAACTTCAACACTTTGAAATGTATGACCTTGAATGTGGCTCTAAACCTCTGTGCACCTCAGTACTCTATTTTTAAATTGACTCTACTAATAGTTGCTCCAATTAAAATAAGGGATATGACCAACTTATGCTGTGTTGTCGGTCAATTACTGGTTAAATGCCACATATAGTCACATTGCTTAGATTCGAATCTCTACTTCAATCCTTCTCTCTCTCTTTTTTTTTTTCCTGAATGACTTAAAAAAGTTATTCAACTTCTGAGCCTCTTTCCTTTGTTTTTTAAATTGGGAATCATAAATTTGTTGCAAGAATTCACTATGGTATTGTGTGAAAAAGCATTTATAAATGCTATTAAACATTTGCTTTTTTGTTGCTATTGGTGTAATGGAAAGAACATGACTGATGCGACTTATGGCCAGTTCTTCTGGGCTCTGAGCCTTCCTTTCATTTTAGAAAAGAAGGAAGTCTTAACATTCATGCTGTTCTTACACGGTTGTTGGATAAGGAAAAAAAAAAAGTGATATATCTGAGAGGATTTTGTGAAGCACAAAGTGCCATACTGCATGTGTTACAACAGCAAGGCAAACGTGTTTGTAATGTCTAAGCTGGACTGTGTTCATACGAGGCTGCCAGCTCCAGGGAAACAAGGCCTTTCTGTTTCTTCTCCATACTTTATGCCCTAGGACCAAGCACTGTGCCTGATACACTATCGGTGCTGGTTGAATAAGCACAGGGCCTGATTGCCCATTTGGCAACAGAAGTAGAAATTTCTGTCCCTACAAGGAAACCATTCAGGGTCTCCTGTTATTCTTTTCTCTGAAAGCACAATGGCACCATTGCAAGAGCTACCAAAATAGAAAATGAAATCATTTGAGTCAAACACTTTCTCTGTCATTAGAGACTTCGTTTCCAGTGAGCTGACATCCTATTGAAACTTTGTAGAGGGAACTATTTTAGAAGCCAGGTGGCATTATGCAGTCTGTGTTTGCTTATCTTTTCATTTCCTCTCTTTTTCAGTGTTTAAAGCAATTTGCATAACAATAGATTCTTTGTTTTCCTAAAGTTCAGGTTTCTGAGTTGGGCCCCACCTGAACTCAAATTCTGGAATGGTGATATCATAGTCATCAGGGTGGAAATGCCTTGGTGACTGAGCAGATTGGGGCCAGTCTGGTTCAGAGACTGTCTTGTTGCCAATACTGTTGGTAATTCATTTTGGTTTTCATTTTTTCTAACGGTCTCTGAGGACCTGGATCTCTGTGGCACTGGCTTTCCGATGGGTATTTGGAATAAAGAAGGAATGGATGTAAAACAAATGCATATGAGAACAAAGATATACATAACAAAACTCATAAAGTAGGGTAAAGTAGTTTTGAGGGTTGGGTGGGGGAGTACAGGCTAGTTTTCATTTTCCAAATGATGCCCGCTTTTTCTAAGTAGTGGGAAGTGATATGGCAAGCTAGTAACACAGGTCATGGTTGTAACTGGCAGTTTCTTCAGGGGTCATCTCATTACCTCAATCCTTAGGGCATTTCCTTAAGCACATTCCTGAATGAAGTTAATTGTACTAGTCCGCAAAAATTATTCGAGTTCTACAATTCCACAATATCTGAGACCCTGTGCTGTGGTTTGGGGATACCACAGTGAACTAGAGACAGGGTTCCAGTATATCTAGAGCTCACTGTCCAGTGATAGTAACCATATCTTTGTATGGCTATGTATTCAGAGATTTTCACAATCATGTGATAGAAAGGAAAAGTGCAAGATGTGACAGCAAAGAGGAAAGTATGGATCTGAATTACATCATGAGACCCAGAAAGATTTTTCTGAAGGTCAGAGTTGCCTGAAGTCAAGTGAAGAATGGAGGGCAGAATCTTCTATGGAGGGGAGATGGGACTGTGTGCCATTCCTGGGATGATGTGTGGCCTGACTGGGAAGAGCTGGACCTACACGGCTCTGCAGGCTAGAGTCAGGGTGAAGCTGTAGAACAGATAGGGGCTGGATGGTGCCAAGTCTTACAGGCCGTGGTGAAAAGTGAGAGTTTCATCCCGAGTACAGTGGGAATCCACAGCAGAGTATTAGGGGAGGGTGAGTGGGTAACATTCAAAGAGCACATCAGGTTGGTCCACCCCTCATAGTGAGGTTCCTTCCTCACAGAGAAGCTCAGCCCCTTCTTGAGCAGCTTTTCCATTATTAGAAAGCTGAATTGAACACCATACACATTATATATTCACTTTATACTCTTCTCTCCCTTGTGTTGCAGAATGACAGACATCTTTTTTTGAAGCCTCTTCTATCAGTTGGGTCAGGGTAGCATGATAGACGGAGCCCACCTTTGAAGACAGACAGACAGACATAGGCTCTGTTGCATTTTACCTGGGTCTCTTGAAGCAAGAACCTTCACCTTTCTGAGTCTCAAGTTTCCTCATGGGTAATATAAGTTCTTGTCAAGATTGATACAACAGTGTGTCAAAGGCACCTGGCATACATATCAGAGACTCAGTAAATCTTGGCTGCTACGATTAGATTTGACCTGCAGGCTCACAGAAATCATCTCACACATCAGCCTCTTGGCAGGTATCCTGCCAAGTGTCTGTCCGGTTAAACAGAATTGTAAACCCCCAGGAATTCTGGGACGCCTGAGGTGTGGGTTGGCCCCCTTCCCCAGGCCCCGCCCCTCCAGCTCATTTGCATTGCCGCCCCCTTCTCCCTCCCTAAGGTGAACTTGGAATCTCCAGGAGTCTCTTCTCTTTCCTCTTTGGATGTGGTCTCTCTTTATTTTTCCTTTTCTTAAATAGTCTGTCTGTCCCTCTTCCTCCCTCATTGCCTTCTTTCCCTCTGTTTTTCCTTCCTCTGCTTTTTCTCTCTCAGCTTCCTTATGCAGGGCAAATTCTGGCCCTCTAGTTGACATTCCTGCTTACCTGTTGCTCAGCTGTACACAGTGGGGGTGAAGAGGTACATGATTCCCACATCAAATCCTCTCTGCAATCCTTAAATGCATTTTTCCTTTGCTTTGATTCATACCATATCATACAATGGCTTCTCTAAAACCAAAACAGATTTATTTTTCCCACTTGTTTCACAACAGGTGACATAGATTTGTGTTTCCTTGGAGAAAATAAACTTTATTCCTATAAATGCACAAAGCAGAATTCATTTAGTTACTTGTTTCTGCTTCTCTTTTGGGCTGAAATATAAATATTCCCCTAATTTTTTTTATTCTTTCCAAAACACTGTGCTGGATGCTATCCATCCAGACATTGGTAAGATACAGTTTTTTAAGGAGTTTGCATTTTAATGGAGAGAGACATCAAATGTATAACCACCAAAATGATGTCATTAGAATTATGGGAATTGTTAGGAAGAAAACATAGCAAATATAACCTCATTTTGGCAGGTAAAGTAGTTTCCACTGTGAAAATGATGCCTATGGTTTAACATAAATTAAGAATGAGTATGAGATAGGAAGCTTAAAGAAATGACACTTTTAATGGCCCAAAGTAGGCAAGACTTCAGCTTGTAGGAATAAGAAAAAAAAATGCAACTGTTTCTAGATTTGGAATATAGTCATTCAGGGAGAGGGTTTGGGAAAGAGAGGCTTGGACCATAGTTCAGTGAGACTTCTATAAAGCTGGTGATGCCAATAGTACATTGATGAAGAGCTAGCCACCAAGGGAATTCTGAGATGACAAGTGTATATTCACAGGAGAAATGGTTAGTTTGGCATCAAAGCTTCTACTATCCTTCCTGTCAGCCACAGAAACACAATTAGGAAAGACTGTTGAGTGTAGAATGTGACAACTTATGTTCCTCAAGCTCTGATACTATTTCTTTGGTACCCAAAGAATAAAGTGCCCAAAAGCCAATGAAAGAAAAATAATGTGTATTTTAAAATAAAGGGATACACTACATGAGCAGCTGGAGAGAAAGTTTGGGTTTCTATGGAAACCTCTCCTAAAATGTCTCCTTTAGGCAACAGAGCCAACTTCCCAAATGCCAGCGAGAAGCAGAATATGGGCTGAGGCAGTGCTTATTGGACTGTCACACTGAGTGAAGCTCTGGTGGTTGGAAGGAGAGGACTTTGAAATGAGCCAAAGGGCTCCTCATCCAAGTTTCTCCCCTGGAGATGACAGGAAGGTTGGGGATGACAGCTCTGGATGTGACATCAGGTATTTTCTTGCGAGGTGCTGAGGCAAGGATGACCTAGATGACATCACATTACAAACAAAAATAAAAGGAAACAGAAAACTGATGTGCAGTTTAGCCATGAGGAAATGATGGTGAAATAAGAGGCACAGGATCTGAGCCCTCCCCTGCTTACAGCCCTATGACATACAGAGCCCACCCACCCCTCCAACATCATTTGGGGTAATTCTCCCCCAAACTCAGCTTCTTCATCCTCCCTGTTGTTCTTCAAAGACCCAGGGCGCATTCCTTCTTCTCTGTTTTTGCTTGGTTCCCTTTGCCTGTGTTCCCATTCAGATCTGTGTGTAGCTGGCTTCTCATGTGCCAGACCTTGTGGCTTCAAAAGCTCTCCTTCCCCCTCTATCAAATGTAGGTCCAGGGAATTCCCTCGTGGTCCAGAGGTTAAGACATCACCTTCCAGGATGTGAGTTTCATCCCTGGTCAGGGAGCCAAGATCCCACATGCCTTGGGGGAGAAAACCAAAGCATACAACAAAATCAATTTTGTAACATTCAATAAAGATTTGAAAAATGGACAGAGGAGGAGCTAAGATGGTGGAGGAATAGGACAGGGAGAACACTTTCTCCCCCACAAATTCACCAAAAGAACATTTAAACGCCAAGTAAATTCCACAAAACAACTTCTGATTGCTGGCAGAGGACATCAGGCACCCAGAAAAGCAACCCATTGTCTTCAAAAGGAGGTAGGAAAAAATATAAAAGACAAAAAAAAAAGAGACAAAAGAGGGAGGGATGGAGCTCCATCCCGGGAAGGGAGTCTTAAAAAGAGAGAACTTTCCAAACACCAGGAAACCTTCTCACTGCTGAATCTGTGCCAAGCCTTGGAAGCACAGAGGGCAACATAACAGGGAGGAAAAATAAACAAACAATTAAAACCTGCAGATTACGAGCCCTGTGGTAACTCCCCCAGTGGAGAAGCAGCACAGATGCCTGCACACGCCACTAGTAAGCAGGGGCTGGGCAGGGAGACGCAGCACGGGCTGCATCGCTTAGAGTAAGGATCTGGCCTGAATACCCCGAGCGCTATCTGAGAGAAATAATTTGGGCTAGCAAACCAGACTGTGGGATATCTACCACGCAAAAAGCCAGCCCTAACTTAAGACACCGCCAGGCCCGTGCACAGAACAAAGGACTGAACAGAGACAGCCAGCTGCAGACCATCCCCCTCTGGTGACAGACAGCCAGAGCTGGAAGGGGGCAATCGCAGCTCCAGAGAGACATTATCTACAAAACTGTAAGCAGGCTTCTTTGCTAACTAAAACTTCTTGGAGGTCTGGACGGTAAACATCCGTCTGAGAAGGTGCGCTGGTTGTACACCTAGATAACCGAGCAGCAGGGAGGCGATAAGTCACAGCAACCGCGCTGGCCAAACACCTCATCACCTGAGCTGCTCGGACCTGGGAAGGGCACAAAACGCAGACCCAACCGAGTCTGCACCTCTGAGGACTACCCAAGTGCCTGAACCTGAGCACCTTAGACCTGGGAAGTGCAAGCAGCCCTGGCGGAGCAACCTAGAGCCTGAGCAGTGTGGGCAGGGAGGCTACAGGAGGTGTGAGCAGGGGCAGGCCCAGTGTGGCTGAGGCACTGCGAGCACACGCCAGTGTTATTTGTTTGCAGCGTCCCTCCCTCCCTCCCCACAGCTCGACTGAACAAGTGAGCCTTAAAAAAAAAAAAAAAGTCCACCATCATTCTCTTTGTGTCAGGGTGGATCAGACACTGAAGAGACCAGCAAACGGAAGAAGCTATAACAGAGGGAATGACCTTGGAAGCTACAGGCAATAGATTAAAACCCTGTAGTTAGTACCAACTACATAGGAAGGGGCCTATAGTTATTGAGAAATATAAATCGGACCAAGGAACTAGCCGAAAATGAACTGACCCCACAATACCCACAACAAAACCAGAGAAAGTCCTAGATATACTTTTACTATTTTTACAATCATTCTTTCTTTTTTTTTAATTCTTAGAAAATTTTTAGTCCTCTATTACTCCTTTAATTTTCACTTTTATAACCTACTCAGATCAGATCAGATCAGTTGCTCAGTCGTGTCTGACTCTTTGCGACCCCATGAATCACAGCACGCCAGGCCTCGTTGTCCATCACCAACTCCTGGAGATCACTCAGACTCACGTCCATCGAGTCAATGATGCCATCCAGCCATCTCATCCTCTGTCGTCCCCTTCTCCTCCTGCCCCCAACCCCTCCCAGCATCAGAGTCTTTTCCAATGAGTCAACTCTTCACATGAGGTGGCCAAAGTACTGGAGTTTCAGCTTCAGCATCATTCCTTCCAAAGAAATCCCAGGGCTGATCTCCTTCAGAATGGACTGGTTGGATCTCCTTGCAGTCCAAGGGACTCTCAAGAGTCTTCTCCAACACCACAGTTCAAAAGCATCAATTCTTCGGCACTCAGCCTTCTTCACAGTCCAACTCTCACATCCATACATGACCACAGGAAAAACCATAGCCTTGACTAGATGGACCTTTGTTGGCAAAATAATGTCTCTGCTTTTGAATATGCTATCTAGGTTGGTCCTAACTTTCCTTCCAAGGAGTAAGCGTCTTTTAATTTCATGGCTGCAGTCGCCATCTGCAGCGATTTTGGAGCCCAGAAAAATAAAGTCTGACACTGTTTCCCCATCTATTTCCCATGAAGGGGTGGGACCGGATGCCATGATCTTCGTTTTCTGAATGTTGAGCTTTAAGCCAACTTTTTCACTCTCCACTTTCACTTTCATCAAGAGGCTTTTTAGTTCCTCTTCACTTTCTGCCATAAGGGTGGTGTCATCTGCAAATCTGAGGTTATTGATATTTCTCCCAGCAATCTTGATTCCAGCTTGTGTTTCTTCCAGTCCAGCGTTTCTCATGATGTACTCTGCATATAAGTTAAATAAACAGGGTGACAATATACAGCCTTGACGAACTCCTTTTCCTATTTGGAACCAGTCTGTTGTTCCATGTCCAGTTCTAACTGTTGCTTCCTGACCTGCATACAAATTTCTCAAGAGGCAGATCAGGTGGTCTGGTATTCCCACCTCTTTCAGAATTTTCCACAGTTTATTGTGATTCACACAGTCAAAGGCTTTGGCATAGTCAATAAAGCAGAAATAGATGTTTTTCTGGAACTCTCTTGCTTTTTCCATGATCCAGCAGATGTTGGCAATTTGATCTCTGGTTCCTCTGCCTCTTCTAAAACCAGCTTGAACATCAGGAAGTTCACGGTTCACATATTGCTGAAGCCTGGCTTGGAGAATTTGGAGCATTACTTTACTAGCATGTGAGATGAGTGCAATTGTGCGGTAGTTTGAACATTCTTTGGCATTGCCTTTCTTTGGGATTGGAATGAAAACTGACCTTTTCTAGTCCTGTGGCCACTCTGAGTTTTCCAAATTTGCTGGCATATTGAGCGCAGCACTTTCACAGCATCATCATTCAGGATTTGGAATAGCTCTACTGGAATTCCATCACCTTCCCTAGCTTTGTTCGTAGTGATGCTTTCTAAGGCCCCCTTGACTTCACATTCCAGGATGTCTGGCTGTAGGTCAGTGATCACACCATCATGAATATCTGGGTCGTGAAGCTCTTTTTTCTACAGTTCTTCTGTGTATTCTTGCCATCTCTTGTTAATACCTTCTGCTTCTGTTAGGTCTATACCATTTCTGTCCTTTATCGAGCTCATCTTTTCATGAAATGTTCCTTTGGTATCTCTGATTTTCTTGAAGAGATCCCTAGTCGTTCCCATTCTGTTGTTTTCCTCTATTTCTTTGCATTGATTGCTGAAGAAGGCTTTCTTATCTCTTCTTTGGAACTCTGAATTCAGGTGTTTATATCTTTCCTTTTCTCCTTTGCTTTTTGCTTCTCTTACTTTGCAAAAAAAATAAAAGACCCTATTTTTTTTTTAAAAGCAAACTTCGAAAAAAAATAAAAAGCAAACTTCATATATATTTTTTTTATAATTTTTGTGACCTTGTTTTTTTTTTTTTCTTCTTTAACATTGTATTTTTGAAATTCCAAACTCTACCCTAGATTTTTAATTTTAGCTTTTTGGTATTTGTCGTCAATTTTTTACCTATATATATTTTTTTTTATAATTTTTGTGACTTTTTTTTTCTCTTTCTTTCTCTTCTTCTTTTCTTTAAAATTGTATATCTGAAATTCCAAACTCTAGATTTTTAACTTTTGCTTTTTGCTATGTGTTATCAATTACGTACCTATATTTTCTTTATAATTTTTTTGACTTTTTTTTTCTTTTTCTCTCTTTCTTTTCCTTCTTCTCTTCTTTAACATTGTATTTTTGGAATTCCAAACTCTACTCTAGATTTTTAATTTTTGCTTTTATGTATTTGTTACCAATTTTGTACCTTTTAGAACCCAATCTTCAGTACCCATTTTTAACTAGGGAGTGAGATTATTGGCTTGACTGCTCTCTCCCCCTTTGGACCCTCCTTTTTCTCCACCCGGTCGCCTGTGTCTCCTCCCTAACCCATCTCTACTCTACCCAACTCTGTGAATTTCTGTGTGTTCCAGATGGTGGAGAACACTTAGGGAACTGATTACTGACTGGATCTGTCTCCCTCCTTTTCATTCCCCCCTTTTATCCTCCTGGCCACCTCTGTCTCCTTCCTCCTCCTTCTTTTCTCTGTATAACTCCGTGAACATCTCTGAGCAGTCCAGTTGTGGAGTGCACATAAGGAAGTGATTACTGGCTAGCCCACTCTCTCCTCTATTTATTCCACCTCAACTCATTCGGGTCACCTCTAACTCCCTCCTCCCTCTTCTCTTCTCCATGTAATGCTGTGAACCTCTCTGGGTGAGCCTCACGGTGGAGAAACTTTTCATCTTTAACCTAGATGTTTTATCAGTGGTGCTATATAGAAGGAGAAGTTTTGAAACTACTGTAAAAATAAGACCGATAACTGGAAGCAGGAGGCTTAAGTCCAAACTCTGACTCCAGGGAACTCCTGACTCCAGGGAACATTAATTGACAGGAGCTCATCAAATGCCTCCATACCTACACTGAAACCAAGCACCACACAAGGGCCAACAAGTTCCAAGGCAAGACATACCAAGCAAATTCTCCAGCAATACAGGAACACAGCCCTGAGCTCCAAGATACAGGCTGCCCAAAGTTACCCCCAAACCATAGACATCTCATAACTCATTACTGGACATGTCATTGCACTCCAGAGAGAAGAAATCCAGCCCCACCCACCAGAACACCGACACAAGCTTCCCTAACCAAGAAACCTTGACAAGCCACGTGTACAAACCCCCACACAGCAAAGAAACGCCACAATAAAGAGAACTCCACAAACTGCCAGAATACAGAAAGGACACCCCAAACTCAGCAATTTAAACAAGATGAAGAGACAGAGGAATACCCAGCAGGTAAAGGAACAGGATAAATGCCCACCAAACCAAACCAAAGAGGAAGAGATAGGGAATCTACCTGATAAAGAATTCCAAATAATGATAGTGAAATTGATCCAAAATCTTGAAATCAAAATGGAATCACAGATAAATAGCCTGGAGACAAGGATTGAGAACATGCAAGAAAGGTTTAACAAGGACCTAGAAGAAATAAAAAAGAGTCAATATATAATGAATAATGCAATAAATGAGATCAAAAACACTCTGGAGGCAACAAATAGTAGAATAACAGAGGCAGAAAATAGGATTAGTGAATTAGAAGATAGAATGGTAGAAATAAATGAATCAGAGAGGAAAAAAGAAAAACGAATTAAAAGAAATGAGGACAATCTCAGAGACCTCCAGGACAATATTAAATGCTACAACATTAGAATCACAGGGGTCCCAGAAGAAGAAGACAAAAAGAAAGACCATGAATATAGTTGAAAACTTCCCTAAAATGGAGAAGGAAATAATCACTCAAGTCCAAGAAACCCAGAGAGTCCCAAACAGGATAAACCCAAGGTGAAACACCCCAAGACACATATTAATCAAATTAACAAAGATCAAACACAAAGAACAAATATTAAAAGCAGCAAGGGAAAAACAACAAATAACACACAAGGGAATTCCCATAAGGATAACAGCTGATCTTTCAATAGAAACTCTTCAAGCCAGGAGGGAATGGCAAGACACACTTAAAGTGATGAAAGAAAATAACCTACAGCCCACATTATTGTACCCAGCAAGGAGCTCATTCAAATATGAAGGGGAAATCAAAAGCTTTACAGACAAGCAAAAGCTGAGAGAACTCAGCACCACCAAACCAGGTCTCCAACAAATACTAAAGGATATTCTCTAGACAGGAAACACAAAAACGGTGTATAAATTTGAACCCAAAACAATAAAGTAAACGGCAACGGGATCATGCTTATCAGTAATTACCTTAAACATAAATGGGTTGAATGCCCCAACCAAAAGACAAAGACTGGCTGAATGGATACAAAAACAAGACCCCTACATATGCTGTCTACTCACCTCAAAACGGGACACATACAGACTGAAAGTCAAGGGCTGGAAAAAGATTTTCCATGCAAATAGGGCCAAAAGAAAGCAGGAGTAGCAATACTCATATCAGATAAAATAGACTTTAAAACAAAGACTGTGAAAAGAGACAAAGATGGTCACTACATAATGATCAAAAGATCAATCCAAGAAGAAGATATAACAATTATAAATATATATGCACCCAACATGGGAGCACCGCAGTATGTAAGACAAATGCTAACAAGTATGAAAGGAGAAATTAACAATAACACAATAATATTGGGAGACTTTAATACCCTACTCACACCTATGGATAGATCAACTAAACAGAAATTTAACAAGGAAACACAAACTTTAAACTATACAATAGACCAGTTAGACCTAATTGATATCTATAGGACATTTCATCCCAAAACAATGAATTTCACCTTTTTCTCAAGCACACATGGAACCTTCTCCAGGATAGATCACATCCTGGGCCATAAATCTAGCCTTGGTAAATTCAAAAAAATTGAAATCATTCCAAGCATCTTTTCTGACCACAATGCAGTAAGATTAGATCTCAATTACAGGAGAAAAACTATTAAAAATTCCAACATATGGAGGCTGAACAACAGGCTGCCGAATAACCAACAAATCACAGAAGAAATCAAAAAAGAAATCAAAATTTGCATAGAAACGAATGAAAATGAAAACACAACAACCCAAAACCTGTGGGACACTGTAAAAGCAGTTCTAAGGGGAAAGTTCATAACAATACAGGCATACCTCAAGAAACAAGAAAAAAGTGAAATAAATAACCTAACTCTACACCTGAAGCAACTAGAAAAGGAGGAAATGAAGAACCCCAGGGTTAGTAGAAGGAAAGAAATCTTAAAAATTAGGGCAGAAATAAATGCAAAAAAAAAAACAAAAAAAAAACACACACAAAAGAGACCATGGCAAAAATCAACAAAGCCAAAAGCTGGTTCTTTGAAAGGATAAATAAAATTGACAAACCATTAGCCAGACTCATCAAGAAACAAAGGGAGAAAAATCAAATCAATAAAATTAGAGATGAAAATGGAAAGATCGCAACAGACAACACAGAAATACAAAGGATCATAAGAGACTACTATCAGCAATTATATGCCAATAAAATGGACAACGTGGAAGAAATGGACAAATTCTTAGAAAAGTACAACTTTCCAAAACTGGACCAGGAAGAAATAGAAAATCTTAACAGACCCATCACAAGCATGGAAATTGAAACTGTAATCAAAAATCTTCCAGCAAACAAAAGCCTAAGTCCAGACAGCTTCACAGCTGAATTCTACCAAAAATTTAGAGAAGAGCTAACACCTATCCTGCTCAAACTCTTCCAGAAAATTGCAGAGGAAGGAAAACTTCCAAACTCGTTCTATGAGGCCACCATGACCCTAATACCAAAACCTGACAAAGATGCCACAAAAAAATAAAACTACAGGCCAATATCACTGATGAACATAGATGCAAAAATCCTTAACAAAATTCTAGAAATCAGAATCCAACAACACATTAAAAAGATCATACACCATGACCAAGTGGGCTTTATCCCAGGGATGCAAGGATTCTTCAATATCCACAAATCAACCAATGTAATACACCACATTAGCAAATTGAAAAATAAAAACCATATGATTATCTCAATAGATGCAGAGAAAGCCTTTGACAAAATTCAACATCCATTTATGATAAAAACTCTCCAGAAAGCAGGAATAGAAGGAACATACCTCAACATAATAAAAGCTGTATATGACAAACACACAGCAAACATTATCCTCAATGGTGAAAAATTGAAAGCATTTCCTCTAAAGTCAGGAACAAGACAAGGGTGCCCACTTTCACTATTACTATTCAACATAGTTTTGGAAGTTTTGGCCACAGCAATCAGAGCAGAAAAAGAAATAAAAGGAATCCAAATTGGAAAAGAAGTAAAACTCTCACTATTTGCAGATGATATGATCCTCTACATAGAAAACCCTAAAGACTCCACCAGAAAATTACTAGAACTAATCAATGATTATAGTAAAGTTGCAGGATATAAAATCAACACACAGAAATCCCTTGCATTCCTATACACTAATAATGAGAAAACAGAAAGAGAAATTAAGGAAACAATTCCATTCACCATTGCAATGGAAAGAATAAAATACTTAGGAATATATCTACCTAAGGAAACTAAAGACCTATATATAGAAAACTATGAAACACTGGTGAAAGAAATCAAAGAGGACATTAATAGATGGAGAAATACACAATGTTCATGGATTGGAAGAATCAGTATAGTGAAAATGAGTATACTACCCAAAGCAATCTATAGATTCAATGCAATCCCTATCAAGCTACCAATGGTATTCTTCACAGAGCTAGAACAAATAATTTCACAATTTGTATGGAAATATAAAAAACCTTGAATAGCCAAAGCTCTCTTGAGAAAGAAGAATGGAACCGGAGGAATCAACCTGCCTGACTTCAGGTTCTACTACAAAGCCATAGTCATCAAGACAGTATGGTACTGGCACAAAGACAGAAATATAGATCAATGGAACAAAATAGAAAGCCCAGAGATAAATCTACGCACATATGGACACCTTACCTTTGACAAAGGAGGCAAGAATACACAATGAATTAAAGACAATCTCTTTAACAAGTCGTGCTGGGAAAACTGGTCAACCACTTGTAAAAGAATGAAACTAGAGCACTTTCTAACACCATACACAAAAATAAACTCAAAATGGATTAAAGATCTAAACCTAAGACCAGAAACTATAAAACTCCTAGAGGAGAACATAGGCAAAACACTCTCTGACATACATCACAGCAGAATCCTCTATGACCCACCTCCCAGAATATTGGAAATAAAAGCAAAAATAAACAAATGGGACCTAATTAAACTTAAAAGCTTCTGCACAACAAAGGAAACTATAAGCAAGGTGAAAAGACAGCCTTCAGAATGGGAGAAAATAATAAATGAAGCAACTGACAAACAACTAATCTCAGAAATATATAAGCAACTCCTACAGCTCAATTCCAGAAAAATGACCCAATCAAAAAATGGGCCAAAGAACTAAATAGACATTTCTCCAAAGAAGACATACAGATGGCTAACAAACACATGAAAAGATGCTCAACATCACTCATTATCAGAGAAATGCAAATCAAAACCACTATGAGGTACCATATCACGCCAGTCAGAATGGCTGCAATCCAAAAGTCTACAAGCAATAAATGCTGGAGAGGGTATGGAGAAAAGGGAACCCTCTTACACTATTGGTGGGAATGCAAACTAGTACAGCCACTATGGAGAACAGTATGGAGATTCCTTAAAAAACTGGAAATAGAACTGCCTTATGATCCAGCAATCCCACTGCTGGGCATGCACACTGAGGAAACCAGAAGGGAAAGAGACACGTGTACCCCAATGTTCATCGCAGCACTGTTTATAATAGCCAGGACATGGAAGCAACCTAGATGTACATCAGCAGATGAATGGATAAGAAAGCTGTGGTACATATACACAATGGAGTATTACTCAGCCACTGAAAAGAATACATTTGAATTGGTTCTAATGAGGTGGATGAAACTGGAGCCTATTATACAGAGTGAAGTAAGCCAGAAAGAAAAACACCAATACAGTATACTAACACATATATATATATGGAATTTAGAAAGATGGTAACAATAACCCTGTATACAAGACATCTAAAGAGACACTGATGTATAGAACAGTCTTTTGGACTCTGTGGGAGAGGGAGAGGGTGGGATGATTTGGGAGAATGGCATTTAAATATGTATAATATCATATATGAAACGAGTCTCCAGTCCAGGTTCGATACACGATACTGGATGCTTGGGGCTGGTACACTGGGATGACCCAGAGGGATGGTATGGGGAGGCAGGAGGGAGGAGGGTTCAGGATGGGGAACACGTGTAAACCTGTGGTGGATTCATTTCGATATATGGCAAAACCAATACAATATTGTAAAGTTAAAAAATAAAATAAAATTGAAAAATGGTCAATGTCAAAAAATTCTTAAAAAAGTAGGTCCATATATTTGCTACCTCAGGGGATATTGGTCACATGATTTCTTGTTGTTGTTCAGTCACTCACTGTGTCTGACTGTCTGCCTCCCCATGAACTTCAGCATGCCAGGTTTCCCTGTCCTTCACTATTTCCCAGAGTTTGTTCAAACTCATGTCCATTGAGTCGATGATGCCATCCAGCCATCTCATTCTCTGTCGTCCCCTTCTCCTCCTGCCCTCACTCTTTCCCAGCATCAGGGTCTTTGCCAGTGAGTCAGTTCTTCACATCAGGTGGCCAAAGTATTGGAGTTTCCGCTTTAGCATCAGTTCTTCCAATGAATATCAGGACTGATTTCCTTTAGGATTGACTGATTTGATCTCCTTGCAGTCCAAGGGACTCTCAAGAGTCTTCTCCAACACTACAAATCAAAAGAATCAATTCTGTGGTGCTCAGCTTTCTTTATGATCCAACTCTCACATCCATACCTGACTACTGGAAAGGTCATAGCTTTGACTAGATGGACATTTGTGGGCAAAGTGATGTCTCTGCTTTATAATTTGCTATCTAGTTTGTCATAGCTTTTCTTGCAAGGAGCAAGCATCTTTTAATTTCATGGCTGCAGTCACCATCTGCAGTGATTTTGAGTCCAAGAAAATAAAGTCTGTCATCGTTCCCCCCCACCCCCCCCCCCATCTATTTGCCACGAAGGGGCTCCCCTTGTGCCTCAGCTGGTAAAGAATCTGCCTGCAGTGCAGGTGACTTGGGTTCAATCCCTGGGTTGGGAAGATCCCCTGGAGAAGGGAAAGGCTATCCCCTCCAGTATTCTGGCCTAGAGAATTCCATGGACTGCATAGTCCATGGGGTCAAAAAGAGTTGGACACAACTGCTCAAGTTTCACTTGCTTTAAAGTGATGGGATCAGATGCCATAATCTTTGTTTTTTGAATGTTGAGATTTAAGCCAACTGTTTCACTCTCTTTCACCTTCATCAAGAGGCTCTCTAGTTCTTCTTTACTTTCTGCCATAAGGGTGGCGTCATCTGCATATCTGAAGTTATTGATACTTCTCCCAGCAATCTTGATTCCAGCTTGTGCTTCATCCAGCATGGCATTTTGCATAATGTACTCTGCATATAAGTTAAATAAGCAGGGTGACAATATACAGCCTTGATGTACTCCTTTCCCGATTCGAAACCAGTCCTTTGTTCCATGTCCAGTTCTAACTGTTGCTTCTTGACCTGCATACAGGTTTCTCAGGAGACAGGTAAGGTAGTCTGGCATTCTCATCTCTTGAAGAATTTTCTACAGTTTGTTGTGATCCACACAAGTCAAAGGCTTTGGCATAATCAATAAAGCAGAAGTAGATGTTTTTATGAAATTCTTACCCCACCGTACTTTTTTTTTAATCCAGTGGATGTTGGCAATTTGATCTCTGGTTCTTCTGCCTTTTGTCAATCCTGCTTGAACATCTGGAAGTTCTCAGTTCACATACCATTGAAGCCTAGCTAGAAGGATTTTGAACATTATCTTACAAGCATGTAAAACAAGTGAAACTGTGTGGTAGTTTGAACATTTTTTGGCATTGCCTTTCTTTGGGATTGGTATGAAAATTGATCTTTTCCAGTCCTGTGGCCACTGCTGAGTTTTCCAAATTTGCTGTCACAGTGAGTGCAGCACTTTAAAAACATCATCTTTTAGGATCTGAAATAACTCAGCTAGATTTCCATCACCTCCGCTAGCTTTGTTGGTAGTAGTTCTTCCTAAGGCCCACTTGACTTCACACTGCATTGTGTCTGGCTCTAGGAGAATAACAATGCCATCGTGGTTATCTGGGTCATTAAGACCTTTTTTGTGCAGTTCTGTGTATTCTTGCCACCTCTGCTTAGTCTCTTCAGCTTCTTTCAGGTCCATACTGTTTCTGTCCTTTATTGTGTCCCTCTTTGTATGAAATAGTTCCTTGGTATCTCTGTCTTTCTTGAACACATCTCTAGTATTTCCCATTCTATTGTTTTCCTCTGTTTCTTTGCATTGTTCACTTAAAAAGTCTTTCTTGTCTCGCCTTGCTATTCTTTGAAACTCTGCATTCAGGTGGGTATATCTTTCCCTGTCTCCCATGTCTTTCTCTTCTCTTCCTTTCTCAGCTATTTGATTATTTCATTTATACCATTTGCTAGAAGCTTCTTTTTAATTTTTGTTTTATTATTTAATGTTTTATTTCAGTTCATTGTTGATCAGCAGCTTCTCCTCAGAATGTAAGATCCACAAGGGCAAAGAAAGCCAGTCTCCTTGAGAGTGCCAGGTCTGAGAAAAACTTCCAGCAGGGAAATGATACTTTAAAAAATATTGAATGAATGATCGGTATCCTCAGGAAGTGTGTGATGTGGTAACTGTGATGATGGTGAGGAGGCACACACATGATAGGAGATACTGTCACACAGCTCTGGGTGATCAAGGGTTAATGAATCTTGATGTCATGAGGGAAAAATGTCTGTGTAAAACCACCTCTTAAGTAAGCCTTAGGATTGCAATCTTCTAGTAAAGAAACAAGATCAGAGAAGCTAAGCTTGTCAAGTTGGAATTTGAGCTATATCTGGTTGGTCTAGATTTTATTTCCAGGGAAACAACTTTTTGTAGACTGAGAATTTTGGGGTTTAAGACTTGAGTTTTTTGAGACAGGAAGGATTTGGGTGGAGAACAGATAACATGCTAGAACTGAGTGGTGATGGAGGGGGAGAATAGTCCATGGGGGATTCCTGTAGGGGTTAGAGGCAAGAAGATATGTAGGGTTGGCTGAGAGAGACAACCAAGTGCTCAGCATGTGGGTTGAATCCCCAGGTATCCATGCATCTCCAGGCTCAGGAATTGGATGCTCCCATGGTTCCAGAGTATAATTGGTATCAGATGTGGTGGAAGGAGATGAGGTTGAGTGGGCTGATTTGGACCGGATGATACAGGATCCTTGAACTCCAACGTATGGAGTTTACATTTAATACAAAATATTTCTAATATGTTTACAGATTTTTCACTCATATTAGCCTACCCTACATTATATTTGTCTGAAATGCTTGTTTATTTGCAGAGAGTTCACCTACACCCAACTATTTTCACATACTCAGGTATTATTATACCCATTTGAAAAAAGAGGCAACTGAAACTTGAAAGATTGATGCCTGACTAAAGTCACATGCAGTGCTGGTTCTAGAGCCCAATATTCTCACTCTTGGTGCTGTATTTTCCATAGGTGAATAGTTCTTGATGTTGGGAAGTTTTTTTTATAGCTTTCTGAAATATTAGCTTATACAGTTTTCTTTCTTATAGGTAAAAGTTAAATATGAAAACCATGAATTCTTTACATGAAACAAATGTAGACATCAGCATTAATTCTTCAAAGCATGAGTAAAACAGAAAGTGTTAACCATTTTGTTCCCCCACAATCATTTATACTCTATTGACTTCAGTGCTTTTGTGAAAGTATTATTAGAACAAAAATAATTTATTGTGTTTTCTATAAATGATGCTCAGCATCAGTTTTCCTTTTATCATAAGTTAATGAGTCATGTCTTCCAGTGCATATTTTTATAATATTGGCAAGTCACTTAATCTCTGATCCACTATTCCTACTTAATTCTCTTTCCTTTGTTACTTCATTCCTATCAGTGGTATTAATAATGCCTTTCAGTCTGCCTTTGAAATTTGCTGTGGGTTCCAATGACAGAGTGGATGTGAAAATACCATGTAAATGAGAAAGCATTGTATAGCATTCTATATAATCTTTTATCACTGTGCTATACTGTGCTTAGGTGCTCAGTCATGTCTGACCCTTTGCACCCCCATGGACTGTAGCCTGCCAGGCACTATATCATGTCATATTGTTTGTCTTTTCCTAGACGTGTTCCCCAGTGCATTTAGTTTCAGGTTCCTTTCTTGTCCTTTGATCATAATTGAATTTGTCACTGCCTCCCTTAAGTGCTAGTTTTATGAGTTATATTTTTTTACAGTGTATAGGAGAAGGAAATCACAGATGTCCATCCCATTGGGTTCTGAGTGACTGTCAGCACAGCATGAAATCCAGAAAGACATGAGGCGATAGTCACAAATGGGCAGTTCATAGTACCTATGAGGGCGTAGAAATGTGTTTCATCGAATTTAAAAATAAACAAACATGTAAAATAGACAGCTAGTGGTAACATGCTAAATAGCACAGGGAGCTTAGCTCAGTGCTCTGTGATGACCTAGAGGGATGGGACAGGGACATGGTGGGAGGTCCAAGAGGGAGAGGATATATAGTTGATTCACATTGTTGTACAGCAGAAACGAACGTGGAATTGTAAAGCAATTATACTTCTATTTAAAAAAAAATCAATGCACAAGCCTTGAACTAACTTTAAAAGCCAGAAAAATGCATATAAGCATTTATGTTTCTGACTTCTCTGGGAAGCTTGTAATATCTGATAATGTTTATTTCTGATTGTTTTTATTCTTAATAGTTGGGACATAGCACTTTAGAATGGGATATGAGTTCCTCAGTCTGGTAGATTCACCACCACTTGCAATTGTCTGCCTGAAACCAAGACCTGTTGTCAATTTCCATGTATTATCCAAAGACCTACTGTCTTTTCTACTGTGAAGAAATCTCTCTCAAAAGTGTGAAAATGAAAAATAAATGAAGAAGACTGCCCTGTTTCCAAAAAGTGAGGCAGAATACTTGTTTGTAGAAATGAAAACTATGCCTGTGTGTTTAAGATTCCAGCAAAGCATCTCATTTTCCTCACACCTGGCCTACTTCATTCATTTGCATTACTTGCCTGCCTCCTGGAGCTATTTGAGTTTACCTCCCCCTGCCTCCACCCCATACTGTTTCAGCTTTGCTCAGCCTTTCCTTGGGGGTAAGGGGTGTGTCTCATCTACTACTTTTATTCTTGCAGCCCAGGAAGGTTACCCTTTTACCTGAATCATGCCTCATTGCCTCTGTATTTCCTTATTGGGGGGAGGGTGCCCGTGGGGAGAAGCGGGGGGATATCTCTTTCCATTTCTAGCTCTGGGGCACTTATTCCACATCACTGCATCCTTACCTCTGACAGCTAAGCTTCAGGGCTCTGTCCTTTCTGAAGACTGACAGAAGAACTTTGTCCCTCCCCTTCCTTCATCTCTGACTGTCCCAGAATTCTTCTGTGCCCAGGGAACCTCATCTGTCTGGAATCCAGGTCTGTGGATGCCTGCTTTTGACTTTAAGTAGTTCAGATCATCTGTTTCTATGTTTTGTAGGAGTTGAGCAGTGGGCAAAGTATAGTAGGACAAAACAAAAAAATGTAACTTTCTAGAGAACTTTATAATTTAAAACGCTTCAAGAGAGAATTCAAGATGATAGATATATCCTAACAATGAGAAATTGAGTGGTGTGTATGCAACTTCTTTTCTTGCCTTTTTACTTTCTAAGTTAACCACATAACACACATTACTTTGGCTATCGGAAAATGAAATTGATGGGAAAAAAAAATGAAAAGCATTCTGCATGATCTAATTTGAACTTTAGTTGAAAAGATTAGGCTAGTACCTAAGGAATAAAACATGAATCACAGGGACTTCCCTGCTGGTCCAGTGATTAAGAATCCACTCTCCAAAGTAGAGGACATGGGTTCAATCTCTGGTCCAGAAAGACCCCACATTCCATGGGGCAACTAAGCCTGTGCACCACAACTGCTGAAGCCTGTGTGCTCTAGAGCCTATGTTCCACAACAAGAGAAGCCTGAGCTTCTACCTCAACTAGAAAGTAGCCCTCACTTGCTGCAACTGGAGAAAGCCTATGCATCGCAACAAAGACAAAGCACAACCAAAAATAAATAAATCTTAAAACAGCAACAACATGAAGCACAGTTGAGGCATTTCCTCCCCCTGATTCTTTATCAGACCATAACCCATTGGTCAGAATCCTGGTTCTGTAAATTGCAATGTTTTGTTTTGAGCTTTTGCACTTTAGATCAAGAATATTGTCTTAAAATTGAAGCAGTAAGATGTGGATTCTTGTTTGTTTATTTGTTTATTTTTCTGTAAGGTAGAAGCGTACAGTTCAGGAGCCAGGCAGATGAGGTGAGTGAAGAAGGTAGGGTGTGAAAGAAAAGGGTGCCTGGAACTGTTAGGAGCTGGGCAGTGAGTGCTCTGTCCTTGGAGAGGAGGGCCAGCCTGGCTCTGGTAGGTCATTACCAGTAGGAGTGCAGGGCTAGTCTAACCTTATTTCATGACTTTGAAGCTGAACATCCAGTCTAGAAATAAGAGATGTCCTAATTATTATTTGTTGCCTTCGCAAACAGCATTCTGTGTCCTCTGGTACAGCTGCAAAGGGATATTTCACTGCCAGCGATGCAACTTTGTAAGTCATCGAACTTTTCCAGGCCTCGTTTCCCAGCTTTTGGGGAGGCAGAAGATAATACCTGCCTGGAAAAATTAACATGGGGGTTGTCAACAAGGATACTATGTTGAAGTAACTACTTGGTGGACAATTCTTCTGTTGGGGTTAGCTAGAAGACTAAAGCAAGAAGCAACCTCAGGGTTCATAAGTTGCAAACAGTGAAAGATAGCTCTCATTAAACAGAAAAGGAATTCAGTAAGTAGATAAGAATCTCCAGGAAGATAGGAGAAGTAGATTCAGAGACTGTGGACCCAGTAACATCTAAAATCATGCAACAGGATCAGCCAAGATACTACAATCTTTTGGCACCAGATACCTCACCATGTATTTTTTCTTTTCTTTTTAAAAATTAATTTATTTTAATTGGAGGATACTTACTTTACAATATCGTAATGGTTTTTGTCATACATCAACATGAATCAGCCACAGATATACATGTGCCCTATCATGAACCCGCCTCCCCACTGTGTATTGATGAAAGCAGCAATCTTGCATAACACACCCACAAACATGGAAACTGCTCATCATGTTTGGCTGCCATCACAGAAAAGCCCAGTGTTCCCATCACTCACATGTAGTTCAACACTCAGTGCTGATAGGTGTGGTTGGCAGAGCCCCGGAGCCATGCCCACACCCTAGACCCCAAAAGGCTCAATTTTATCCCCTATGGAAGCACGTAGATTGGGTTTTGTGAAACACTGGATTCCCTTATACAAGAAGGAGGTTTAGATACTCAAGGCCAACCAAGGAACCATATCCCCTAGAGTTCCTATTCTCCAGGAATTTATAGTCAAATTGGAAATACATAATCATGTTTTAAATATGTAACACAATTTTAATCTATGACTGGTTTCTATTAGTAGACATTTAGCTGTCTCACTACTCTGAATTTACCTAGAAAGATTACCCAGAGGAGGGGCTGTTGCTGGATTTTCTTTTGGGACACCCAGCTGCTTCCCAGCACCTGTGTCTCCAGAAGCCTGTATCTTCCCATTATTGCTGGCCTTTCTTCAGCTGGAAGTACTGAGCAGATTGGGATGCTGTGATCATCTCTAAGAATAGAAAGCTAAAAATACCTTGGGGAGAGGGCCGGCTCCTTCCGGGTTGAACAGGGCCAGCCAATCTGCAATCCATCTTCTCTGTCTACCTTCATTTCCACACCTTTGTCTTTTCCCAGAGCTTTGGGAGTGATGACAGTGTTTTGCAAATTTGCCCTCGGACTCTTCTGGCCTATGGATCTTACTCTGAGATTCTGTGCCTCTGTGAAAAGATGGGACTGAACTCTAGGTGATCTCGAAGCTTCCCTCTTACCCATTGCAGAAATCCCATTAGAACATCTCAATAATCCATATGAGACTTTAAACTGTGGAAGACAGGGACATCATCTTTGATTATTACACTTTATCCCTAGTGATTAATACCATGCATGGCTCATGATTGGCACTCAAATATTTGTGGAATGAATGATCATGCATCACTCAGTTTTTTGTTTTTGTTTTTTTAAATCACTTGGAAATGAAGGAAACTCAAGACCCAAGTAAAGTGAAGTGAGAGGGGGGTTTCTTAAGTAGAACATGTAACTGTGAAATCCCAGGGTACCTTTAGGCATGGGTGGATCCAGAAACTCTCTGTTCTTTCCTCATACTGAGTCTGCTCTACAGGGATACATTCTTTCAAGGCAGACCTTTCCTCTAACTTTGCCAACAGCTCTGGGAGAAAATGGTTTTACCCCTATTAACTTCGTGAAAATAACCCAAGATGGAATCTATTAATAAATGGACAGCTAGATTGCAGGCTGATCCAGAGAGACTTTGGAGATGGGTTATTGATTGGTTTGGTCTGTGTCATAGATTCACCCTCGGAGTCCAGGAGAGTCTAATCAAATTCTGTGGGTTGAGCAGGAAGTAATTGGAGTATCCTAAAGGAAAACTGAGGTGGTATTACCAGTAGACAGGACAATAGCTACTAGATGGAGTGACTTGAGTAGTGTCCCCCAAGAGACCAAGAGATATGTCTACCTGGCACCTGTGGATTTGACTTTATTTGGAAAAAGCATCTTCATATATGTAGTTAAGGATCTCAAAATGAATCATCTGGGATTTGTGTGGGCCCCTAAACCCAGCAATTGGTATCCTTGGAAGAGAAAGAAGATGAATGGAATAAACAATGTAAACATGGAAGTACATACTGGAGTGATGCATGGGTAAGCCAAGAAATCCTATGGATGGCCAGCATTCACTGAAGCTAGGAGACAGGCATGGGGACAATTTCTTACCCAGGACCTCCAGAAGGAACCAGCCCCAAGGACACCTGGATTTTTACATTTCTGGCCTCCAAATTTCCACTCTTTGAAGCTAGCAGTTGACGATAATTGGTAAAGCACATACATGGGGGAAACAAAAACAAGTGAGGTTTAGTACAGTCAGCAAGTATAGGCTACTCTGGTCTGCAGTGTTCCCTGAAAGTCAGGTGACCACAAGAGATTCGGTGGCGATTTGTACTGACTTCAGCCAGTGTTTACTTCACTCTCACTCCAGTCCATTAGGAACCCAGCTGTGCTGTCAGCCTCTAGGATAGACCTCCTTTAACAGAAGATGTGAAATTTAAGCTATGCATTGCACCACTAGAAAAAAGATAACAGATCCACAGGACTGTGACGTGTGTGTGGCAGACGGCCCAGAGCTAATGTCTGTGAGAGTGAGGAGGCTGCACGTGTCCTTGTTTGCCACATGGAGTTTCCCACTCATCCACTTTTGAGACTTAAAATGTAAAACCTCCTCTGAATAACTTAGACAGCAGGTTCTACTGTGTTGCTCCAGAGATGCTGTGCTCCAACTCTTGTAACATAGCATCTTCTGGTGCTTATGTTCATGGGAGAGACGGACAGATACTCAGAGACAAACACACTGACCCACATCATATACACAGTGAGACAGGGAGGAGAGAGACCAGACACCAGGGTATAACCTGGTGTGAGCGTTTGGTGGTGGGGAGATGTTTTTCTTTCTTTTTTTTTCTCGGACTCGATTTTCCATTTCCTGAGAATAGGGCACATCTAATCTCTATACTGATTCTTCCAAGTGCATTATTTTTCCAGTTCATTAGCTGCATTTGTTTCCCTTTTTTTGTTTTTGTTTTTGTTTTTGTTTTTGTTTTTTGTGGGCCACAAGCAACCCTAACGGAAGCAGCATCCTGGCATGATTTGTCAGAGGCTGACTGCCACTGTGCAGACCAGAGACCCCGTGAGAGCAGGGCCTCAGTGTGCCATGTGGGGCTGTCGGGTTAGGGAAAAGGCACTCAGGGGATGCTGGTCTTCGGTTTATGTGTTTTTAGAGGGTCAGGTGAGAGGATGTACTAAAAGACGGATTTAAAAAATCAAGTGAGTATCAGTCACACTCCTACCTTAAAGTCAACACAAGTGACTTTTCATTAGGCAGGTTAAAATGTTCAGTTTGTTTTAGATTCTCTAAAAGGAAGGGAAGGAAGGAGAGAGGCAAGGGGAAGGAGGGCAAAGGAAGAAGGAGAACAAAGAATATCTTTTTTTTTTTGGTTAAAATGGAAACAACTACAAGTTGACTAACCTGCTTTTTAGTGAAATTTAAATCTCAATGCCCTGACTGCATGTTATGAGAATTTGCACCAAAGACACCCATCAAGAACTTAATTACTTAAAGAATGTCCTTTATGGGTCTAGTTCCATCAGAGTTAAGAACTCAGAACAGATAGATACCTTAAATCTGTCAAGCAAAGGACAATTTAGTTGAAAAGTAAACAGTTATTTAAGTTTATATATATTTTAATTTTTTTTATTTTGGTAAAAATCACATAATATAGGTGATTCTATTTTAACCATATTTAACTGTATAGCTCAGTGGCACTAAGTACATTCACATTGTCAAACTCTCACCATCATCCATATCCCAGATTTTTCACTTTTCTAAACTGAAACTCAGTCTCAAAACACTAAGTCCCCATTCCCTATCCCTCCTTGGCTCCTGGCATTATATAAATATAATCAAACAGTATTTGTCTGCACCTAATGTATATTGGTAAACCTAATGAATATTAGCAAACACCCTCTTCCAACAACATAAGAGAAGACTCTACACATGGACATCACCAGATGGTCAACTCAAAAATCAGATTGATTATATTCTTTGCAGCCAAAGATGGAGAAGCTCTATACAGTCAGCCAAAAAAAGACCGGGAGCTGACTGTGGCTCAGATCATGAACTCCTTATTGCCAAATTCAGACTTAAATTGAAGAAAGTGGGGAACACCACGAGGCCATTCAGGTATGACCTAAGTCAAATCCCTTATGATTATACAGTGGAAGTGAAAAATAGATTTAAGGGACTCGATCTGATAGAGTGCCTGATGAACTATGGACGGAGGTTCATGACATTGTACAGGAGGCAGGGATCAAGACCATCTCCAAGAAAAAGAAATGCAAAAAAGCAAAATGGTTGTCTGAGGAGGCCTTACAAATAGCTTTGAAAAGAAGGGAAATGAAAAGCAAAGGAGAAAAGGAAAGATATAAGCATCTGAATGCAGAGTTGCATAGAATAGCAAGGAGAGATAAGAAAACCTTCCTCAGTGATCAGTGCAAAGAAATAGAAGAAAACAAAAGAATGGGAAAGACGAGAGATCTCTTCAAGAAAATTAGAGATACCAAGGGAACATTTCATGCATAGATGGGCTCAATAAATGACAGAAATGGTATGGACCTAACAGAAGCAGAAGATATTAAGAAGAGATGGCAAGAATACACAGAAGAGCTATACAAAAAAGATCCTCATGACACAGATAATCACAACAGTGTGATCACTGACCTAGAGCCACACATCCTGGAATGTGAAGTCAAGTGGGCCTTAGGAAGCGTCACTATGAACAAAGCTAGTGGAGGTGATGGGATTCCAGTTGAGCTCTTTCAAATCCTAAAAGATGATGCTGTGAAAGTGCTGCACTCAATATGCCAGCAAATTTGGAAAACTCAGCAGTGGCCACAGGACTGGAAAAGGTCAGTTTTCATTCCAATCCCAAAGAAAGGCAATGCCAAACAATGCTCAAACTACTGCACAATTGCACTCATCTCACATGCTAGTAAAGTAATGCTCTAAATTCTCCAAGCCAGGCTTCAGCAATATGTCAACCATGAACTTCCTGATGTTCAAGCTGGTTTTAGAAAAGGCATAGGTACCAGAGATCAAATTGCCAATATCTGCTGGATCATCAAAAAAGCAAGAGAGTTCCAGAAAAACACTATTTCTGCTTTATTGACTATGCCAAAGCCTTTGACTGTGTGGATCACAATAACCTGTGGAAAATTCTGAAAAAGATGGGAATACCACACCACCTGGCCTGCCTCTTGAGAAACCTATATGCAGGTCGGAAAGCAACAGGTAGAACTGGACATGGAACAACAGACTGGTTCCAAATAGGAAAAGGAGTACGTCAAGGCTGTATATTGTCACCCTGCTTATTTAACTTATATGCAGAGTACATCATGAGAAATACCGGGCTGGAGGAAACACAAGCTGGAATCAAGATTGCCGGGAGAAATACCAATAACCTCAGATATGCAGATGACACCATTCTTATGGCAGAAAGTGAAGAACTAAAGAGCCTTTTGATGAAAGTGAAAGAGGAGAGTGAAAAAGTTTGCTTAAAGCTCAACATTCAGAAAATGAAGATCATGGCATCCGGTCCCATCACTTCATGGGAAATAGATGGGGAAACAGTGTCAGACTTTATTTTTGGGGGCTCCAAAATCACTGCAGATGGTGACTGCAGCCATGAAATTAAAAGACACTTACTCCTTGGAAGGAAAGTTATGACCAACCTAGATAGCATATTCAAAAGCAGAGACATTACTTTGCCAAGAAAGGTCTGTCTAGTCAAGGCTATGGTTTTTCCAGTGGCCATGTATGGATGTGAGAGTTGGATTATAAAGAAAGCTGAGCGCTGAAGAATTGAGGCTTTTGAACTGTGGTGTTAAAGAAGATTCTTGAGAGTCCCTTGGACTGCAAAGAGATCCAACCAGTCCATCCTAAAGGTGATCAGTCCTGGGTGTTCATTGGAAGTACTGATGCTGAAGCTGAAACTCCAATACTTTGGCCACCTGATGCAAACAGTGACTCATTGGAAAAGACCCTGATGCTGGGAAAAATTGAGGGCAGTAGGAGAAGGGGATGACAGAGGATGAGATGTTTGGATGGCATCACTGACTCAATGGACATGAGTTTGCATAAGCTCTGGGAGTTGGTGATGGACAGGGCAGCCTGGCTTGCTGCAGTTCTTGGGGTTCAAAAGAGTCAGACACGACTGAGCCACTGAACTGAACTGAGTGTATATTGGAATGCATTTTTAATATTAATATATATCCTACAAACAGATTTTACTCCCCCCCCCCCAACCTGGTTCTATACAATAGGTTCTCATTAGTTATCTGTTTTATACATGTGTGTGCGTGTGTCAATCTTGATCTCCCTTTTTTTCCCACCACCACTTTCCTGCTTGTCATCCATATGTTTTTTCTCTCCATCTCTGTGTCTATTTCTGCTTTGCAAATCGATTCATCTATAGCATTTTTTCTATACTCCGTATGTTTATATGCAATAGTTCTCTTTCTGCCTTATTTCGCATCATATGACAGTCTCTGGGTCTATCCACATCTCTGTAAATGGCACAATTTTATTCCTTTTAATGTCTGAGTAGTATTCCTTTGTATATATGTACCACATCTTCTTCATACGTTTTTGGACATTTAGGTTGCTTCCATTTCCTGACTACTGTAAATTGTGCTGCTATGAACGTTGGATGCATATCTTTTGAAGTTATGGTTTTCTCTGGATTAAGTTTATACTTTTAAATATAACTGCTTTGCCCTGATTTGGAATAGGGTGTTGAGTAGGAGCCTCAGGCACAGACCAAAGGAATAGTATACTCACCACAGGTCCTCAGTTTCCAGTGGTCATTCTAAGGTGGAATTCTTTACAAAGCCCTTTTGTTGATTTCTGTTTATCCTTGTCTCCATTCTTCATTTGCTTTTCTTCTACCTTCTCCTCTTACCTTCAACAAAAAGGGCTTCCTCTTATTTATTTATATATTTTAAATATTGGGTTACTTTTAATGGATAAAAGCTAAATACTTGGGTGGACTTTGAGAAGGAAAGATGTTTCTGGGTACCATCAAGTCTTAATTAGTGGGTTGCTTTGTTTGGGGCTTTTCTGTTCTATTTTAAAACAACTTTGATCTTTTAAGTACCATCCTACCTAGAATTAGCTGTTTATCAAGTACTTGTAAGTAGAGCTCTCTGTAGCTTCAATTTAATGAAGACATAAAGTTGTTTCTAAAGAGAGTTCCCTATTTGGCCATAGGTGCTAATGCCTGGTGACTCATGTGTGACAGAGGTTCCTGGATATGTTTTCCTAGAACACAGGAGGCATGAGTGGCTGGGTGACCTCACACAAGTCTCTGAGCCGGGCTGGGCTCCTTTGATTTTCTGCCAGTTGATGGCTAAGATCACTTAGGGCTCAGAAATTCTTCATTCTGTGACTTGAGTTATACTGATAATTAAAAATAATAGGTCAAATTTTTTGAGCACTAGCCTTCCCAGGTGGTACTAGTGGTAAACAATCTTCCTGCAAATGTCAGAGACATAAGAGATGTGGGTTTGATCCCTGGGTCAGGAAGATTCCTTGGAGAAGGAAATGGCAACCCATTCCAGTATCCTTGCCTGGAGAATCCCATGAACAGAAGGGCCTGGTGGGCTATAGTCCATGGAGTCCCAAGGAATCAGAAACGACTGAAGGGGGTTAGCATGCAGCTCCATTCTAATCCTTGTGCAAAGCTTCTGACAGCCCCTATTCCATGCGATCTTGGAATCACAGATCATGGAACCACACCAGCCTAATAATAAATAAGGTACTGTTAATATGCCCATTTTACATGTGAGAAGACTGAGGCTTAGGTTAATGGACAGGCCCTCCTTACTTGGACCTACTTACATGTTCTTCACAGCTGCACTCTATTGTAGATTTCATTCTAGCTTCTGTTCAACTCATCAAATAGGGTTTAAATTAATGAGATTTTACTGAACTAGGGAACATTTCTTGCTTAATGTCTTCCCATCCATCCTGCTAATTGGTCTGATAATTTTAGGCTCAGAGGCTTTCATCCTGCTCGACTTGGAAGGATGAGGGATGGAATAAAGGGCACAGTACCTGCAATGCTTGCTTTGACCTTCCACATCAGGGCCTTTACTCAGTTAAATTCCTCTGTATTATACAGGAATGAACACCAACCCCGTAAGACTCTGTGACTCACAAGATCATACTCTTGTTCCAAATCCTGATGGGCCCAGATTTAGTCTTGCCAATGCATTTGTTAATGACCAAACAAACTGACATCCCATTTCTGTCTCCTGTTCAGGACTCCTGAGCAACCACACTTCTATCTACTTACTGTGCTTTTCTTTTTGTGCAAAATAAAGGGGAGAATACATTATCAGTGCAGGTGATCCATTACTGATTTTGTCAGGAAAAAAGAGATACCCTGCAAGTTACCCTATTTAGACAGCAATCTTGGTGTTCAGCCTTCCTTGCTCTCAGTTGCTACTTTATTTCTCTCACTCTAAGCATCTCTCTTTGGAGAAGGAAATGGCAACCCACTCCAGTGTTCTTGCCTGGAGAATCCTAGGGATGGGGGAGCCTGGTGGGCTGCTGTCTATGGGGTCACACAGAGTCAGACATGACTGAAGTGACTTAGCAGCAGCAGCAAGCATCTCTCTCTCTGCTTCCTGGATTCCTCCCACTGGGTTTTAGGTGCTGGCATCCTCTGCTAACATTCTGGAGAGAGCACCTTTTTATTTATTTATTATTTTTTTTAATACTTGTGGCCTCTAGAGAAATGCTTTGCATTGGAGGTGTGTGGGAGCTTGTTCTGGGTATGTGAAGGACAATCAGTAGCCTCCCAGGGCTTCAGGAAAATGAGTAGGGGTTCCTTATAGGGTTCTTTGCTGCATGGAGTTCTCTGGGGAGTTTTTTTTTTTTTTTAAGAGTTCCTATGATGTGTTCTTAGATTTTTGTTTTTAAACAGAGAAAGGAAGAAAGAACCCTTATGGAGTCTTGCAGCATGAATGCAGGACCTATTTCTGTTACTTTGAGTGTCACCCAAGCTCTGATACCCCTGAGGTTTTCCTTGACCCTTTTGTGAAACCTCAGTACATGGGCAAACCTTGGCAATTGTCTCTTTTTCATTAGTTTCTCATGATCTGTTCAGTTTCACATTGCCTGTGAAACCCCCAAAGCACTTTGGGATCTATAGCATAGAAGTCAACAATTAAATAAAAAAAAGACACTCATTCACTCACTGAGTGACCCAAAGGTAGTCAGGCACTATCCAGATGCTGTAACCACAACGTTTCCTTTAATTCTGACAGTTGCTCTAATAGGTGGTAGTGGTCTTGTCTTCATTGCACATACGGGGGCAAGAAGCTTAGAGAAACTGGTCACACTAGGAGTAATGGAAGAAACAGCAGCAGAATGTGTATCTCTGGAATTTCCCATACCGTGTCTGCACCAATCTGAAGCTAAATGGTCTCTTTGAGACTTCGTGTAGAAAATCCTTGGGTAAGGAGACAACATGGGTTGGAGCCTTATCTCCTCAGGGTAGGAGTGAATACTTGTTTGTGACTCAGAGAAATTGGTGTGTCATGCACTTTGTCAATATCTAATGAGGATGAATATTGGCATACCCTAATAGCCAGCTATTGTACATATATATTCAGGGTTATATTCTAGGAAAACTAGTATTCTGTGCCAAAGAAGACACATCTGAGAACATCTATTGCATCATTGTTGCCATGGTAAAAACTGGAAACAAATGTCCACTAATCAGTGAATGAGTTAATGAATTCTGGTAACTTTTTATGACAATAGGATAGGTTTACAGTGATAATAATATAGTACATTTACAATAAACTTATACTAGCCATTTACAATAAATGACTTTACATCAGTATGTCAGTAGAGACAAAACTAAAATCCACTGCATTTCAAAAGCCAATGGTGAAAATGTGACCCATATGAAAATGTTAAAAATGTACAAAATGTTATGTTGATTATGTAAATTAATATTATGAACATATGTAATAAACATAAGAACGTGAATGGGAGAGTTATGCACTTATTTCAAAGTAGTGGTTTCCTGCAAGGGTGGAAGAGAATGAGGTGGAGGCTAGTAGAGGGTGAAGAGGTTCCAGTGTATTCATGACACTTTTTTTTTTTTCCGGTAGAAATTCTGAAAAAAAGTGTGGGAGAATGCTTGATTATTAAATTCCAGGCAATATGAGCACACAGGTGCTGCTGACGTTTTTTGTTACTTCACTGTCAGGGTGATGCAGACCAGTGACTCGGAGTTGAGGTGCTCACTGCCAAGTAGGGTTGAGGGTGTTTCATGGCAACATCTCCTGTTCTTTCACTTAAAATTATACTCTGAGGAAGTGTACTGCTAGAGAATTCCTAAGAGAGGAGCCTTTTAGTTATGTACATACATATTTATATATGTGGGTGTGTATTAATGTGTGTATGTACATGTGTATGTATACATGTGCATGCAATATTTCTTTCTTTTCTTTGACATAAATAAGGAAGAATTTGGTTTATTCAAGGTTTATGAAGATCTTAATGCAAGGAAACCGTGTCTCACTAACAAGTCTGTAAGTGATGCTTTCCTGTTCATTTCCTATCCACTGAGACTTATTCAAGTAATAATCCCTACAACAGGGTGAAAAAATGAGGCAATAAATGCATAATGTGCTTGATTAAATGAAATCAGCCAGGCCATTCATGGAGCGTGAAGCACAGAATTGGAGAGGGTAGGGTGATGGCTTGAGGAGATGAGAGATTTTTCTTGGCTGTGGTTCGGGTGTGCTGGGTCAATGTCTGCATTCCTCAGAGCCCAGCTCAGCAGAAGATGGTCTCTGACAAGTCTCTGCTGTGGAGACCTCATGGGCTTTGTGTTCATACAACCATGTGTCTCACTGGCTTTATTTGTTGCCATTTAGTCTTCCAGGAGGTCCTATGGACTGCAAGCAAGGGATTAGGGTTCTTATTCACAGATCTGGAATGGTTTCAGGCTGTGATAATGGTCTTTGTCTTTTTAGGTCTCAAATTCTCAATTTTCAGAAAAGTCATTTTTTAAAGAAATCATTAAAGCTGAGAAAGATTGTGGCACTGTACTTTGTCTCATTGTCTGTTTTTTGTATGTACTTAAGATTGCCAGGAGAAATATCAATAACCTCACATATGCAGATGACACCACCCTTATGGCAGAAAGTGAAGAGGAACTAAAGAGCCTCTTGATGAAAGTGAAAGAGGAGAGTGAAAAAGTTAGCTTAAAGCTCAACATTCAGAAAACGAAGATCATGGCATCTGGTCCCATCACTTCATGGGAAATAGATGGGGAAACAGTGGAAACAGTGTCAGACTTTATTTTGGGGGGCTCCAAAATCACTGCAGATGGTGATTGTGGCCATGGAATTAAAAGACGCTTTCTCCTTGGAAGGAAAGTTATGACCAACCTAGATAGCATATTGAAAAGCAGAGACATTACTTTGCCAACAAAGGTCTGCCTAGTCAAGGCTATGGTTTTTCCAGTGGTCATGTATGGATGTGAGAGTTGGACTGTGAAGAAAGCTGAGCACCGAAGAATTGATGCTTTTGAACTGTGGTGTTGGAGAAGACTCTTGAGAGTCCCTTGGACTGCAAGGAGATCCAACCAGTCCATTCTGAAGGAGATCAGCCCTGGGTGTTCATTGGAAGGACTGACACTAAAGCTGAAACTCCAATACTTTGGCCACCTCATGGGAAGAGTTGACTCATTGGAAAAGACTCTGATGCTGGGAGGGATTGGGGGCAGGAGGAGAAGGGGATGATGGAGGATGAGATGGCTGGGTGGCATCACCGACTTGATGGACAAGAGTTTGAGTAACTCTGGGAGTTGGTGATGGACAGGGAGGCTTGGTGTGCTGCAATTCATGTGGTCACAAAGAGTTGGACACGACTGAGCTACTGAACTGAGGACCTTGGTTTAATAATGTACTGTGGTTAATATTTCCATCGGTCCCCATCCCCAAACTTTAAAGGGGATTTGGGTTAATTCATGGGAAGGGAATAATGGAGAAACCAGAAGATGGGGTGTATACCAGGCAAGAGGGAGATTGATTTAAGATACATACAGGCTGACAGAGAGGACCTCCAGCTGAAAGTAACATCAAGTGGTTTGGGACATCAGCTTATAAGTGTTGAAGTGAGGGACAGAGTAGAGTGTGGCACTTTTCAGAAGCTTTCTGTAAGTTACATTGCAGCATTGTTACATCACTCAGTTCTGTCCAACTCTTTGTGACTCCATGGACTTCATCACGCCAGGCTTCCCTGTCCTAACTATTTCCCAGAGTTTGCACAAACTCATGTCCATGGAGTCAATGATGCCATCCAACTATCTTATCCTCTGTCACTCCCTTCTCCTGCTGTCACTCTTTCCCAGTATCAGAGTTTTTTTCCAATGGTTTGGCTCTTTGCACCAGGTGGCCAAAGTGTTGGAGCTTCAGCTTCAGCATCAGTCCTTCCAATGAATATTCAGGGTTGATTTATTTTAGGATTGACTGGTTTGATCTCCTTGCTGTCCAAGGGACTCTCAAGAATATTCTCCAGCACCACAGTTTGAAAGCATTAATTCTTCACTGCTCAGCCTTGTTTATGGTCCAACTGTCACATCCATACTTGACTACTGCAAAATCATTTTACATTGTAGAACTCATTGAATAGTCCTTGTGAGGCTTGGGTTAATATTGGAAAGTTTATATCTTTGGCTGTACAAATATGCATGTTTAAAGGCAGTTCTGACCTTCTAAGGACTTACTGAATCCCTGGGATTTATGCAGGTTACATAGGCTAAATTTTCCCCAAGGGAAGCCTAATGTAGGTCCTTCTAGATCTAAATGGATTTAAATGTTAAATATCTTTTCCTTCCTTTACCTTTTTTTGTGATTAGCTGGTAAGAAATTCAACTTTGTCATCTAGAGGGAAAGAGCATTAGTAACAGAAATGTTGAAGATAAGGCTGATCTGTGGCTTAAACATTGACAAAGAGAATTATGGGGTCAATGTATTCAGATAAGTCAGAGCCAAAAAAAAAAAGCAAGATTTTTTGACAAAAGTTTTTAATGATTGGTTTTGAGAATCCCTGGGTTGGAAATATCCCCAGAGAAGGGATTGGCTACCCGCTACAATATGCTTGGGTAGAGAATTCCATGAACAGAGGAGCCAGGAGGGGTCACAAAGAATGGACATGACTGAGCAACTAACACTTAACACTTCAGGGGATTTTAGTATGAAGACTGTGTTTTATGAACACATTGATTTCTCAGATATTTTTGGTTTGGTTTTTGGTTGTTTACGTAGAAAGATACGGAGACAGGAATCAAGATCATCCCCCCAAAAAAATAATGCAAAAAAGCAAAATGGCTGTCTGAGGAGGCCTTATAAATAGCTGTGAAAATAAGGGAAATGAAAAGCAAAGGAGAAAAGGAGATATACTCATTTGAATACAGAGTTCCAAAGATTGGCAAGGAGAGATAAGAAAGCTTCCTCAGCGATCATTTAAAATAAATAGAGGAAAACATAGAATGGGAAAGACGAGAGATCTCTTCAAGAAAATCAGAGATACCAAGGGAACATTTCATGCAAAGATAGGCTCAGTAAAGGACAGAAATGGTAGGGACCTAACAGAAGCAGAAGATATTAAGAAGACGTGGCAAGAATACACAACAGAGCTATACAAAAAAGAGCTTCATGACCCAGATAATCACCATGGTGTGATCACTCATCTAGAGCCAGACATCCTGGAATGTGAAGTCAAGTGGGCCTTAGGAAGCATCACTATGAACAAAGCTAGTGGAGGTGATGGAATTCCAGTTGACCTATTTTAAATCCTGAAAGATGATGCTGTGAAAGTGCTGCACTCAATATGCCAGCACATTTGGAAAACTCAGCAGTGGCCACAGGACTGGAAAAGGTCAGTTTTCATTCCAATCCCAAAGAAAGGCAATGCCAAAGAATGCTCAAACTGCCGCACAATTGCACTCATCTCACACGCTAGTAAAGTAATGCTCAAAATTCTCCAAGCCAGGCTTCAGCAATACATGAACAGTGAACTTCCAGATGTTCAAGCTGGTTTTAGAAAAGGCAGAGGAACCAGAGATCAAATTGCCGACATCTGCTGGATCATGGAAAAAGCAAGATAGTTCCAGAAAAACATCTATTTCTGCTTTATTGACTATGCCAAAGCCTTTGACTGTGTGGATCACAATAAACTGTGGAAAATTCTGAAAGAGATGGAATACCAGACCACTTGACCTGCCTCTTGAGACACCTGTATGCAGGTCAAGAAGCAACAGTTAGAACTGGACATGGAACAACAGACTGTTTCAATATAGGAAAGGAGTACGTCAAGGCTGTGTATTGTCACCCTGCTTATTTAACTTATATGCAGAGTACATCATGAGAAACGCTGGGCTGGAGGAAGCACAAGCTGGAATCAAAATTGCCAGGAGAAATATCAACCTCAGGATGACATCACCCTTATGGCAGAAAGAGAAGAAGAACTAAAGAGCCTCTTGATGAAAGTGAAAGAGGAGAGTGAAAAAGTTGGCTTAAAGCTCAACATTCAGAAAACTAAGATCATAGCATCCAGTCCCATCACTTCATGGGAAATAGATTAGGAAACAGTGGAAACAGTGTCAGGCTTTATTTTTGGGGGCTCCAAAATCACTGCAGATGGTGACTGCAGCCATGAAATTAAAAGACGCTTACTCCTTGGAAGGAAAGTTATGACCAACCTAGACACCATATAAAAAGCAGAGACATTTTTTGCCAACAAAGGTCTGTCTAGTCAAGGCTATGGTTTTTCCAGTAGTCATGTATGTATGTGAGAGTTGGACTGTGAAGAAAGCTGAGTGCCGAAGAATTGATGCTTTTGAACTGTGGTGTTGGAGAAGACTCTTGAGAGTCCCTTGGACTGCAAGGAGATCCAACCAGTCCATTCTAAAGGAGATCAGTCCTGGGTGTTCATTGGAAGGACTGATGTTGAAGCTGAAACTCCAGTACTTTGGCCATCTGATGTGAAGAGCTGACTCATTGGAAAAGACCCTGATGCTGGGAAAGATTGAGGGCAGGAAGAGAAGGGGATGGCAGAGGATGAGATGGTTGGTTGGCATCACCGTCTCAATGGACATTGTTTGGGTGGACTCCAGGACTTGGTGATGGCAGGGAGGCCTGGTGTGCTCCTGTTTATGGGGTTGCAGAGTCGGATACGACTGAATGACTGAAATGAACTAGAAAGATAAACACGATATGATATTTAAAAGCTTAGGCTTTTGATATGACAAACCTGTACTTGCTCCTTAACGTCACCATTTTACTTACTTGCTCTTGGTCTAGAGGACATTCCTTAAATTCTGAGCTTTATCTTCTCATCTCTAAAATGTGAGTCATAATTTAATGCGTATCTCATAGGATCATATGAGAACATATGTGATAAAAGCAATCTGCTTAAGACAGAATATATAAACATTCCATATGTTTGCTAGTTTTTATTATTTTCTATTTAAAATGTATTGTGTGTGTGTAAGGGATAAAGAGAGTTGAGTTTTTTGAAAATCTGATTCCTTTCTCTACCCAACTAAGGAAAAGTGGTATTTTTCAACATGTCTTGGGTGGCTCAAATGTGTATGGCTATGGAAATAAATGGATAATCGTTATTTGGTAAACATTAATTTTGAGCCCATGTTCTGAGCACTATGTTCAGGAGTTGAGAATCAGTGAAGAACAATATATAGTTCTTTTGTGAAAGACTTTAAGTTCCAGTGACAGAGGCCAGATCTGTGATAGGAAATTCAAACACAATGTGGTGAGCTAGAAGCAAAGTAATTTGTAAGATTATTTTTAAGAACTAAATGAGATAATAAATGTGAGATGCTTTAGAGTACTGGAGAGATCACTTTTTCTTTTTTTTTGCATCCGTGTACATCCAACACCTAGCACATGACCTGTTACATAGTAGGTATATAATTAATATGTGCCAATTGAATAATGAGTACTGACATAGAGCATATACAAGTGCTGCCATCATATGTATTACTGCCTGGGGACTGTAAGTATGACATTAGTTAGGGGAATCAGCAAAGAAGGAGATAATATTTAATCTGAGACCCAAGGAGGACAGGTTGGGATTAGTTAAGCAAAAGACAGGATTTTCTCAGCAGTGAGAGTGGCAGGTGTAAATATATCAGGATGAGAGAGAGCTGGGCATGTCGATGGAACTGCAAATGCTTTACTCCCCATGGCCAAAGCACAGTGGAAGGTGGGGATGGCTCAGTGGTGGCACTGAGGAGGAGAGAGGGATTGTCAAGCCTGTTTGCCCAGTCAAGAAATGTGGACTTGAATCTGGAGACCAGGGGACCACTGAGGGTTACAAGGCTGAAGTGACCTTTTAGGTGTCCAGATAATGCTGCCTTCAGTGCTCAGAAAACCCTAGTGATGGGCTACCTTGAAGAGAAAGAGTGGTTTAGGAATACAGGAGAGAGGCAGTGAGAGGCCTCATTAATTGCTAGGAGAGCAGAAAGGAGTTCAGACAAAGGACTGATAAAATCCGAAAGTTAGAAAAGAGTATCAGAAAAGGAAGACATGGTGCATATACACAGTGGAATATTAATCATTCCTGATGAAAGTGAAAGAGAGTGAAAAAGCTGGCTTAAAAGCCAACATTCAAAAAACAAATATCATGGCATCCAGTGCCATCACTTCATGGCAAATAGATGGGGAAACAATGGGAACAGTATAGAGTTTATTTTGGGGGGCTCCAAAATCACTGTAGATGGTGACTGCAGCCATGAATTTAATAAGACACTTGCTCCTTGGAAGAAAAGCTATGGCATACCCAAACTGCATATTAAATAGCAGAGACATTACTTGGCCAATAAAGGACTGTCTAGTCAAAGCTATGGTTTTTCCAGTAGTCATGTATGGATGTGAGAATTGGACTATAAAGAAAGCAGAGTGCTGAAAAATTGATGCATTTTTTTTCTTTTTTTAAAAAAAATTATTTTTTAATTGAAGGATAATTGCTTTATAGAATTTTGTTGTTTTCTGTCAAACCTCAACATGAATCAACCATTGGTATACATATATATGCCCCCCGCTCTTTAAACCTCCCTCCCATCTCCCTCCCCATCTCACCCTTCTAGGTTGATTCAGAGCCCCTGTTTGAATTTCCTGAGCCATATAGCAAATTCCCATTTGCTATATGGCTATCTATTTTACATATGGTAATGTAAGTTTCCATGTTACTCTTTCCATACATCTCACCCTCTCTTCCCCTCTCCCCATGTCCATCAGTCTATTCTCTATTTCTGTTTCTCCATTGCTGCCCTGTAAATAAATTCTTCAGTACCATTTTTCTAGATTCCATATATATGCATTAGAATACGATATTTATCTTTCTGACTTACTTCACTCTATATAATAGTCTCTAGGTTCATCCACCTCAGAACTGACTCAAATGCATTCTTTTTTATGGCTGATACATATCCATTGTGTATATGTACCACCACTTCTTTATCCATTTATCTGTCGATGCACATCTAGGTTGCTTCCATGTTCTAGCTATTGTAAATAGTGCTGCACTGAACAATGGGATACATGTGTCTTTTTCAATTTTGGTTTCCTCAGGGTATATGCCTAGGAGTGTGACTGCTGGGTCATATGATGGTTTTATTCCTAGTTTTTTAAGAAATCTCCATACGGTCTCCCATAGTGGCTGTATCAATTTACATTCCCACCGACAGTTCAAGAGCATTTCTTTTTCTCCACACCCTCTCCAGCATTTGTTTGTAGACTTTTTGACGATGGCCATTCTGATCAGTGTGAGGTGATATCTCATTGTAGTTTTGATTTGCATTTCTCTTATAATGAGCAATATTGAGCACCTTTTGATGTGTTTGTTAGCCATCTGTATTTCTTTGGAGAAATGTCTGTTTAGGTCTTTTCCCCACTTTTTGATTGGGTCGTTTGTTTTTCTGATATTGAGCTGTATGAGCTGCTTGTACATTTTGGGAATTAATCCTTTGTCAGTTTTTTCATTTGCTGTTATTTTCTCCCATTCTGAGGATTGTCTTTTCACCTTGCTTATAGTTTCCTTTGCTGTGCAAATGCTTTTAAGTTTAATCAGGTCCCACTTGTTTAGTTTTTATTTCCAATATTCTAGGAGGTGGGTCATGGAGGATCTTGCTTTGATTTATGTCATCAAGTGTTTTGCCTATGTTTTCCTCTTAAGAGTTTTATAGTTTCTGGTCTTACATGTAGGTCTTTAATCCATTTTGAGATTATCTTTGGATGTGGTATTAGGAAGTGTTCTGATTCCATTCTTTTACATATAGTTGCCCAGTTTTCCCAGCACCGTTATTGAAGAGGCTGTATTTGCCCATTGTAAATTCTTGCCTCCTTTGTCAAAATAAGGTACCCATAGGTGCATGCATGGGTTTATTTCTGGGCTTCCTATCTTGTTCCATTGGTCTGTATTTCTGTTTTTGTGCCAGTACCATATGGTCTTGATGACTGTAGCTTTGTAGTATAATCTGAAGTCAGGAAGGTTGATTCCTCCAGCTCCATTCTCCTTTTTCAAGACTGCTTTGGCTATTCAAAGTCTATAGTGTTTCCATATGACTTGTGAAATTTTTTGTTCTAGTTCTGTGAAAAATGCTGTTGGTAATTTGATAGGGATCACATTGAATCTGTAGATTGCATTTTGTAGTGCAGTCATTTTCACAATATTGATTCTTCCTACCCAGGAACATGGAATATCTCTCTATCTGTTTATGTTGTCTTTCATTTCTTTCATTATTGTCTTATAATTTTCTATGTACATTTCTTTTGTCTCTGTACATTAGTTTATTCCTAGATATTTTATTCTTTTTGTTGCACTGGTGAATTGGATTGATTCCTTAATTTCTCTTTCTGATTTTTCATTGTTAGTATATAGGAATGCAAGTGATTTTTTGTGTATGGATTTTATATCCTGCAACTTTGCTAAATTCACTGATTAGCTCTAGTAATTTTCTGATAGTATCTGTAGGGTTTTCTGTGTATAGTATCATGTCATCTGCAAACAGTGAGAGCTTTACTTCTTCTTTTCCAATGTTTTCTTTTTATTTCTTTTTCTTCTTTGATTGCTATAGCTAGGACTTCCAAAACTATGTTGAATAATAGTGGTGAAAGGGGACATCCTTGTCTTGTTCCTGATTAGGGGAAATGTTTTCAATTTTTCACCATTGAGAATAATGTTTGCTATAGGCTTATCATATATAGCCTTTACTATGTTGAGGTACACTCCTTCTATGCCCATTCTTTGAAGAGTTTTAATCATAAATGGGTGCTGAATTTTGTCAAAGACTTTTTCTGCATCTATTGAGATTAATGTATGGTTTTTATCTTTCAATTTTTTAATATGGTGTATCACATTGATTGATTTCTGTATATTGAAGAATCCTTGCATCCCTGGAATAAACCCAACTTGATCATGGTGTATGAGCTTTTTGATGTGTTGCTGAATTCTGTTTGCTAAAATTTTGTTGAGGATTTTTGCATCTATGTTCTTCAGTGATATTGATCTGTAGTTTTCTTTTTTGTGTGTTGTCTTTGTCTGGTTTTGATATCAGGGTGATGGTAGCCTCGTAGAATGAGTTTGAAAGTGTTCCTTCCTCTGCAATTTTTTGAAAGAGTTTTTGAAGGATAGGCATTAGTTTTTCTTTAAATGTTTGATAGAATTCTCCTGTGAAGCCATCTGGTCCTTGGCTTTTGTTTTTTGGGAGATTTTTGACCACAGCTTCGATTTCACTGCTTATAATTGTGTTGTTCATAATTTCTATTCCTTTCGGTTTCAGTCTTAGGAGATTAAACTTTTCTAAGAATCTGTCCATTTCTTCCAGGTTATCCATTTTATTGCCATATAGTTGTTCATAATAGTCTCCTATAATCCTTTGTATTTCTGCATTGTCTGTTGTAACCTCTCCTTTTTCATTTCTAATTTTGTTGATTTGATTCTTCTCTCTTTTTTTTGTGGTGAGTCTGGCTAAGGGTTTTTCAATTTTGTTTATCTTCTCAAAGAACAAGCTTTTAGTTTTATTAATCATTACTATTATTTCATTTTATTTTCACTTGTTTCTTTCCTTCTACTAATTTTGAGATTTTTTGATTCTTCTTTTTCCAGTTGTTTTAGGTATAAAGTTAGGTTGTCCATTCAATGTTTTTCTTGTCTCTTGAGGTAGGATTGTATTGCTATAAACTTCCCTCTTAGAACTACTTTTGACGCATCCCATAGGTTTTGAGTTGTCATGTTTTCATTGTCATTTGTTTCTAGAAAACTTTTGATTTCCTATTTGATTTCTTCAGTAATCAGTTCAGTCAGTTCAGTCGCTCAGTCATGTCCAACTCCCTGCAACCAGGGACAATGGAACCAGGGAACCACAGCACGCCAGCCCCCCTGTCCATCACCAACTCCCAGAGTCCACCCAAACCCACATCCATCAAGTTGATGATGCCATCCAACCATCTCATCCTCCGTCATCCCCTTCTCCTCCTGCCCTCAATCTTTCCCAGCATCAGGGTCTTTGCAAATGAGTCAACTCTTCACATCAGATGGCCAAAGTATTGGAGTTTCAACTTCAACATCAGTCCTTCCAATGAACACCCAGGACTGATCTCCTTTAGGATGGACTGATTGGATCTCCTTGCAGCCCAAGGGACTCTCAAGAGTCTTCTCCAACACCACAGTTCAAAAGCATCAATTCTTCGGTGCTCAGCTTTCTTTGTAGTCCAACTCTCATATCCATACATGACTACTGGAAAAACCACAGCCTTGACTAGGCGGACCTTTGTTGGCAAAGTAATGTCTCTGCTTTTCAATATGCTATCTAGGTTGGTCATAACTTTCCTCCCAAGGAGTAAGAGTCTTTTAATTTCATGGCTGCAGTCACCATCTGTGGTGATTTTGGAGCCCCCCAAAATAAAGTCAGCCACTGTTTCCCCATCTATTTGCCATGAAGTGATGGGACTGGATGCCATGATCTTAGTTTCCTGAATATTGACCTTTAAATTAACTTTTTCACTTTCCTCTTTTACTTTCATCAAGAGGCTCTTTAGTTCTTCACTTTCTTCCATAAGGGTGGTGTCATCTGCATATTTGACCTAGATATTTACAATTGTCATGTCTTCCTCTTGGATTGATCCCTGATCATTATGTAGTGTCCTTCCTTATCTCATGTAATATTCTTTATTTCAATGCTGCTAAAGATGAAACTCTAATACTTTGGCCACCTCATGCAAAGAGTTGACTCATTGGAAAAGACCCTGATGCTGGGAGGGATTGGGGGCAGGAGGAAAAGGGGACAACAGAGGATGAGATGGCTGGATGGCATCACCGACTCGACGGACGTGTTTGAGTGAACTCCGGAGTTGGTGATGGACCGGGAGGCCTGGCATGCTGCGATTCATGGGGTCACAAAGAGTTGGACACAACTGAGCGAGTGAACTGAACTAAGGTCTATTTTGTCTGATATGAGAATTGCTACTCCAGCTTTCTTTTGCTTCCCATTTGCATGGGAAATATTTTTCCATCCTCTCACTTTCAGTCTATATGTGTTTTGAGGTCTGAAGTAGATTTCTTATATACAGCATATATGTGTGTCTTGTTTTTGTATCTATTTAGCCAGTCTGTGTCTTTTGGTTGGAGCATTTAATCCATTTACATTTAAAGTAATTATTGATATATATGTTCCTATCACCATTTTCTTAATTGTTTTGGGTTGATTTTTTAGATCATTTTCTTCTCTTGTATTTCTTGATTATATATGTCCCTTTAACATTTGTTGTAAAGCTGATTTGGTGGCACTGAATTCTCTTAACTTTTGCTTGTCTGAAAAGCTTTTTATTTCTCCATCAATTTTGAATGATGGGTACAGTAATCTTGGTTGTAGATTTTTCCCTTTCAGTACTTTAAATATATCCTTCCATCCCCTCCTGGCCTGCTGAGTTTCTGCTGAAAGATCAGCTGTTAAACATATGGGGGTTTCCCTTGTATGTTACTTGCTGCTTTTCCATTGCTGCTTTTAATATTCTTTCTTTGTGTTCAGTCTTTGTTAGTTTGATTAGTATGTGTCTTGGTCTCTTTCTCCTTGGGTATCCTGTGTGGGACTCTCTGTGCCTCTTGGACTTTATTGACTCTTTCCATGTTAGGGAAATTTTCAACTGTAATCTCTTCAAAAATTTTCTCATACCCTTTCTTTTTCTCTTCTTCTGGGACCTGTATAATTCTAATGCTGATGCATTTGATATTGTCCCAGAGGTCTCTGAGACTATCCTCAGTTCTTGTCATTCTTTTTACTTTATTCTGCTCTTCAGAAATTATTTCCACCATTTTATCTTCCAGCTCACTGATTCATTCTTCTGCTTCAGATATTCTGCTATTGATACCTTATAGAGTATTTTTAATTTCAGTAATTGTGTTGTTTGTCTCTTTATGTTTATTCTTTAATTCTTCTAGGTCTTTGTTAATTGATTCTTGCATTTTCCCCATTCTGTTTTCAAGGTTTTTGATCATCTTTACTATCATTATTCTGAATTCTTTTTCAGGTAGTTTGCCTATTTCCTCTTCATTTATTTGGACTTCTGTGTTTCTAGTTTGTTCCTTCATTTGTGTAGTATTTCTCTGCTTTTTCATTATTTATTTTAAACTTACTATATTTGAGGTCTCCTTTTCCCAGGCTTCAGGGTTGAATTCTTTCTTCCTTTTGGTTTCTGCCATCCTAAGTTTGGCCTGGTGGTTTGTGTAATGGGGAGATTTGTGCTGAGGTTTGTTTGTTTTTCCTCTGATGGGCAAGGTTAAGTGAGGTGATAATCCTGTTTGCTGATGACTGGGTTTGTATTTTGTTTTGCTTGTTGTTTAGATGAGGTATCCTTCACAGGCTGCTACTGGTGGTTAGGTGGTTCCAGGCCTTGTATTCAAGTGGTTTTCCTCTGTGTGCATTCTCATTATTCAATATCCCTAGAGTTAGTTCTCTGGTAGTCAGTGCTCCCACTCCAAAGGCTCAGGGCTTGATCTTGAGCTTTGTGTGGTTCTATATATTCTTTTCCACTGATCAGGTACTCCTGTCTGCTCTCAGCTGGTGTTCTACATGCACTTCTGTGTCTGAAATCACGTGTATTCCTGATGTATCTGTGCAGAGAGATGTACTCCATGTCCACCTACTCCTCCAACATCTTGTTCTCTGAATTGATGTTTTTGAACTGTGGTGTTGGAGGAGACTCTTGAGAGTCCCTTGGACTGCAAGGAGATCAGACTAGTCAATCCTAAAGGAAATCAGTCTTGAATATTCATTAGAAGGACTGGTACTGAAGCTGAAACTCAAATACTTTGGCCACCTGATGTGAAGAACTGACTTATTTGAAAAGACCCTGATGCTGGGAAAGATTGAAGGCAGGAGGAAAAGGGGATGACAGAGGATGAGATGGTTGAATGGCATCACCAACTCAATGCATATGAGTTTCAGCAAGCTCTGGGAGCTGGTGAAGGACAGGGAAGCCTGGCGTGCACAGGTCATGGGATCACAAAGAGTTAGCCACGACCAAGCAACTAACTGTACTGAAAAGCAATGAAATTGGGTCATTTTGCAGAGATGTGGATGGGCCTATATACTGTTATACAGAGTGAAGTAAGGCAGAGGAAATCAAATATTGTATGTTAACACATACATGCAGAATATAGAAAAATGATACCAATGAACCTATTTTTAGGGGGCAGGATTAGAGATACAGACATAAATGTATGGACATGGTCGGAGGGAAGGAGATGGGACAAATTGGGATATTGGGATTGACATGTATACACTACCATGTGTGCAGTAGATAGCTAGTGGGAAGCTGCTGTATAGCACAGGGAGCTCAAATCTGGTGCTCTGTGGTGACCTGTTGGGATGTGAATGGGGGTGGGTGGGAGGGAGGTCCAAAAGGAAGTGGGTAGTTACACACACAGACACATACACGAGTATGCATGCATGCTTCCCTGATAGCTCAGTTGGTAAAGAATCCGCATGCAATGCAGGAGACCCTGATTCAGTTCCTGGGTTGGGAAGATCTGCTGGAGAAGGGATAGACTACCCACTCCAGTATAGTTGGGCTTCCCTTGTGGCTCAGCTGGTAAAGAATCCACCTGCAGTGCGGGAGACCTGGGTTCGATCCCTGGATTGCAAAGATTCCCTGGAGAAGGGAAATGCTACCCACTCCAGTATTCTGGCCTGGAGAATTCCATGGGCTGTACAGTCCATGGGGTCGCAAAGAGTCAGACACAATTGAATGACTTTCACTTTCACACACACACACATTTCTGATTCACCTTGTACAGCAGAAACTAACACAATATTGGAAACCAACTATACTTCAGCTAAAAAAAAATTTTTTTTAAAGAGTAAAGGCAAGATGTTTGAGGATCAGTAGAAGTTGTCTAGGTACAAATAATTTTCATGGAAGAAAGAAATCCGATATTTTTCTAATACCTACAAAATAACTTTTTGCTCTGGGTTTCTCATGGCCACTATTCTTTTTGGCACTACAGACATCATTAACTGGAGGAATGCAGCACATGTGAGAGTTGTAACTTTATAAAGCTCTTTTATCAGGTTCAGTAACACTCTCTCTTATTTTTTTTTTAACCACTGGATTGAGTCACTCTATCAACATCAAAAACAAAACAGTCTTAGTCACTCTTGTATCTTTGAGTGATCCACTTGCAGCCTATAGACTGGCATCAAAATAGCAGTGGATTTAGACTGTCTTGTCTGTACTCTCCCCAGAATCCAAGGCAAGTAGCATCATCAGCTTCTTTATTTCTTTTTTCATTGATGTTTATGGCAATTTTGATAGTTATTATCAAAATATGTATTAAAGAAGTAAAATTTAACATGATGAAAACGCAAGCTTAGCTTCATTTCCCCCCTAATATTAGTCATTTCTTGGAAATGAGAAGGAAATAGAGAAAACTGGCATTAACGCCTTAGGATGCTAATCACTTCAAATCCTAGCCTATGTAAGATTGTACCATGATTCCCACTTGCCTAGATCTTCTCCCCTGAAAGGAATAAGTCAAATATCACAGGAACACTAGGTTTGTCACACCCTCTGAGATCTTGGAAAAGTGAGGTGCTCTGTGAGAGCAAGGTATTATTAGAAGGAAAAGTTCTCACAAACAAAGTACATTCTCACTTGCTTTATAAGCCTGTCAAAGTGAAGAATGTCAGAAAATGTCTTTATAACCCAGTATAACCCAAAGCAGGACTTCTCCCAACCCTTTTTTCCCCTATCTTGCCTCTTTTCCTTCTCTACCTCTACTCTAGTTAAGACTATCATATATGTTGGTTAATAGTCCTTAACATGTTGAATTTTCCAGATGCATCCTCTTGATGCTATTTTGCTCAAGTGATATAGAACCTAACAGCATAAGGAGACTCCAGCCAGCATGGCCTGAGGATGGCTTTCTTGAGAAGGACAAAAGTTGGGCAGGCAATCTGTGCTGTGTGTTAAACTGGACATGGTAGTTTCTGCCTTCTCAGAATCTCTTTCCTTGATAAATAATACATTCCTCTCCCCACTTTTAAGACACCCTTGCTCATATGCAGACTGACTTCCATACCAAATTCCAAGAATTGAATGGATGGGAGTCCTGGCCAGTGGCCCTGTTAAATTCTGGTCTTGGCGATAGGTCTGGGCATTTGGCCTGAGTCAGACCAATCAGATAAGCTACTGGAACTTCAGTTTGAAATATTCAGAAAGAAAAGCCAGCTTTGTCCAACGGTTACTGATCTGTGATGATGTGAGCCTGGTTCTGCTGGTGACTATCTTTGTCTTCATTTGGTAGGAAGCCTACTTGAGAATAAAGCCTTCACAGTGGACAAAGTGGAATTGAGATGGAAAGTACTGACAGTATTTGATTTTCTTAGCCCAGGAAGGGCTGAAATCTATTTTAACTATTGAGCTTGTTTGTGGCCCATTAGGATTACCCTGGCTTCTCCCTGTATCTAGATCTGCCAAATCCAACTTCCATGGCCAAATGTCTTCTCATTACATGTTTAAATCAGATCAATTGAGGGAGGACTCCTATTGTTTTTGCTCATCTTTTTGAGCCATAGGTTGCTGTCCGGGCCTTTGGTTGGCTGCCATTGGGCTTGGTGTCAAACTCTGAACATGGAACTCAGCAATGTGTATTTTAACAAATACAGGAGGTTGTGATGCATGTAACAATTTGAGAATACCTGCTGTAATATAAAATTTGATCACGTAATCTTTTATTGAGCCTTTCCTGTCCCAAGTTACTTTTCAATTTTATTTCACTTTTCTACATAGTATACTCTTTGTTCCAGGATTAACTGTTTTTATTTTTCATTGTCTTATCGGCGTGTATTTTTAAATAATAGTTTAAAGTAACAGAAAACCTAAGTAACATTGGCTGGAGCAGAAAGAATTTCTTGGCTCAAGCAAAGCAATCGGGAAGTTCAGGGAGTAACTCTGGTTGGTTTTAGACTTGGCTGGATCCAGGTGTTCAAATCACCAGAGATTGCTCTAATTTTTTCCATGTTGGTTTTCTCCTCAGGCCAGTTCTCACTGGAATTACAGTTCTTGGCATCTCCAGGCTTATTCCCTAAAAAAAACCTAGCAATCTCTGCAGAAAAGGGTGCTATTCTTTGCTAATAGTTCAGAATTGACCTCCTTTTTGAACTGAATCAAGTAGCTAATAGGGAGTATGTTGAGTTTTATTTTTATTTTTTAACTTTTATTTTATATTGAAGTATAGCTGATTAACATTGTTTCAGGTGAATAGCAAAGGGACTTAGCCATACATATATCTATTCTCCCCCAAACTCCCCTCCCATCCAGGTTACCATATAACATTGAGCAGAGTTCCCTGTGCTATACAGTAGGTTCTTATTGGTTATCCATCTTAAATACAACAGTGTGTACATGTTGATCCTAAACTCCCTAACTGTCCCTTCCCTCCAGGGAGGACGTCCAATTTTGATGAGCCACACCAAAACCAGATGCCATTCCTAACATCCTGAGCATAGTATCACCTGAGGGTGAGTGAGGGGGTAGCTCCCCAAAGGAAAATTGGGGCTCTGTACCAGAATAAAAACAATGACTATGTAGGCAAAAGAATAGATCCCCACTGTCATCAATGATCATTTTAGATTTGAAACATTGTGCATTTCTTCCTACCTGAATTGAATGATCTCAGATTATCTACCTTTTAAAAGTACACTTTTCCTTTAAAAACCCTATTACTTTCTACCTCCTGCCATGAACATTCTCTGATGCTTGCTGTCTACATAGTGTGCCAAATATACTTGTGTGCCATCCACGTGACCCTGCGTGTATGTCTGTGTAGTCATCCCCTCCAATCTATGAGCAACCCAATGGTAGGATAACTTCTACAAATGATGTCATTAACTCTTGAATTTTCATCTGCATTGAGTGAAGGAATGTGTGTGTGACAGTGAATGCATGACATCAGGAACAAATGAATGAGCAGAGAAGTCAAATGAATAATAAGTAGGTACATAAGTCTAGTATGATACATGGATTTTGTGAGTAAAGTCTGTCCTGGCTTGAATTCCAGTTCTGAGATTTCTTCCAGTGCTGAATCATGCATTGTGAGCATTTACCACTGAAGTGAAAGTTTCTCAAGTCATGTCTGACTCTTTGTGACCCCATGGACTAGAGTCCAAGGAATTCTCTAGGCCAGAAAACTGGAGTGGATACCCTTTCCCTTCTCCAGGGGACTTTGCCAACCCAGGGATTGAACCCAGGTCTCCTGAATTGCAGGCAGATTCTTTACCAGCTGAGCCACAAGGGAAGCCCAAGAATACTGGGGTGGGTAGCCTGTCTCTTCTCCAGCGGGTCTTCCTGACCCAGGAATTGAACTGGGGTCTCTTGTATTTCAGGAAGATTCTTTACCAACTGAGCTATCAGAGAACTACTTCTCTTCTCACTTAGGTTCAGCAGTAATAGTTCTTAAGCCTATAGGTAAGGGAGTCTTGAATTATCTGGTAAAATATACAAGACAGACTTCTCAACACCAGGATAAAATTAGAGGGATAAAAATTAGAGATAGAAGGAACTTGAAGTTTATTACAATTGAAGTCTGATTTCCTAAACTTTACATAAGAAAATTGGGTTCAAAAAAAAAAAAAGATACTTGGGTTCAGATATTAACATATTCCCTTTTCAAAATCTTCTCAAACCAGTGAGTCAATAATTGAACCCAATACCCCTTGTACTTCCCAAACAATCAAATGTACCATATACCGTTTGTTTATTTCCACCAGGATATAAAGCCATGAAGGTCAGAATTTTTGTTCTGACTTGCCTCCTCTTCTGTGGAAGAAACCAATTTTGCATTTATTTACAAACTGATTTAAATACTCATAATTATTAAATGTGCCTGTTCTTTGAACTTCCTGGTTTAATATCTCCCTGGTTCTTTATTAGTAATCAGTTAAATAAAACCCTTAATATATGGTCATGTCATATCTGTGTGAAAGTCCTGATTTTGCAGCTTTTTAAAAATTATCCTTTAAAAGTATATTGTTGTATCTAAAGACTCAGAATAGTACTTGTCACATCAGATCAGATCAGATCAGTCGCTCAGTCGTGTCTGACTCTTTGCGACCCCATGAATCGCAGCACGCCAGGCCTCCCTGTCCATCACTAACTCCCGGAGTTCACTCAGACTCACGTCCATTGAGTCAGTGATGCCATCCAGCCATTTCATCCTCTGTCGTCCCCTTCTCCTCCTGCTCCCAATCCCTCCCAGCATCAGAGTCTTCTCCAATGAGTCAACTCTTCGCATGAGGTGGCCAAAGTATTGGAGTTTGAGCTTTAGCATCAGTCCTTCCAATGAACACCCAGGGCTGATCTCCTTCAGAATGGACTGGTTGGATCTCCTTGCAGTCCAAGGTACTCTCAAGAGTCTTCTCCAACATCACAGTTCAAAAGCATCAATTCTTCAGCGCTCAGCCTTCTTCGCAGTCCAACTCTCACATCCATACATGACCACTGGAAAAACCATAGCCTTGACTAGACGAACCTTTGTTGGCAAAGTAATGTCTCTGCTTTTGAATATGCTATCTAGGTTGGTCATAACTTTCCTTCCAAGGAGTAAGCGTCTTTTAGTTTCATGGCTGCAGTCACCATCTGTAGTGATTTTGGAGCCCAGAAAAATAACGTCTGACACTGTTTCCCCATCTATCTCCCATGAAGTGGTAGGACCGGATGCCATGATTTTCGTTTTCTGAATGTTGAGCTTTAAGCCAACTTTTTCACTCTCCACTTTCACTTTCATCAAGAGGCTTTTGAGTTCCTCTTCACTTTCTGCCATAAGGGTGGTGTCATCTGCATATCTGAGGTTATTGATATTTCTCCTGGCAATCTTGATTCCAGCTTGTGTTTCTTAGGCACTAAATAAGTATTTGTAAAAGTATGAGAAGTTTTAGTGAGCACCATTGGCTAGAAATGCACATCAGTCCCAGGTAGTTTTAGGGCTGAATTGAGTCACATTGTCAAGTTCAGCAGATATTCTTCTGATAGTACTCTTCAAAAGCTCTTTTCCTACTTTCCATTGTTACCTTGCATCAGTGTCAAGGAAGAAAACTACTGTCTTGATCAATGATTCAAACCCTCCATTTAATTGCATGTAAACTTTATACCAAGATGTCAATAACTGTTTAAGAAATAATGTGTTAGCCCTTTAGAATTTTTATATTATTCACAAAAATGAGATAAAATATATTAATTTTTAAATATTCAGTACCTATCACCTTCCCCCACTCCCCTCACCTCCCCATTTTGAGCTGCTGATAAAAGGCAGAATTATTTCTGGACTTGGCCAGCCACTGCTAGAGAATGTGTTAGTTTCAGGTGTATAGCAAAATGGTTCGGTTATACACTGAATATATTTCAGTGTACACACAATAGATACACAATGGATATCTATTCTTTTTCAAATTATTTTCCCACTTAGATTTCTACAGAGTATTGGCCAGGTTCCTATTTTAGATAAATATCCATATATATATATATATATATATATATATATAATCTCAAGACACTTGAGTGGTAGGTGGTATCAGCCCCATTTTTAGATAAAGGAAATAATATTGAGAAGTAAATTATTTTTCCAAGGTGATGCCACTAGTACTTAAATCTTGAAATCACTTTCCAGTTGTTAAATGGATGTCCAAGGATGTTTTACAGTTGTCTAAGTCTAACTCAATGAGACTAAGCCATGCCTGTGGGGCAACCCAAGACAGGCGGGTCATGGTGGAGAGATTTGACAGAATGTGGTCCACTGGAGAAGGGAATGGCAAACCACTTCAGTATTCTTCCCTTGAGAACCCCATGAACAGTATGAAAAGGCAAAATCATAGGATACTGAAAGAGAAACTCCCCAGGTCAGTAGGCGCCCAATATGCTACTGGAGATCAGTGGAGAAATAACTCCAGAAAGAATGAAGGGATGGAGCCAAAGCAAAAACAATACCCAGCTGTGGATGTGACTGGTGATAGAAAGAAGCAAGGTCCGATGCTATAAAGAGCAATATTGCATAGGAACCTGGAATGTCAGGTCCATGAATCAAGGCAAATTGGAAGTGGTCAAACAAGAGATGGCAAGAGTGAATGTCGACATTCTAGGAATCAGCGAACTGAAATGGACTGGACTGGGTGAATTTAACTCAGATGACCATTATATCTACTACTGCGGGCAGGAATCCCTCAGAAGAAATGGAGTAGCCATGATGGTCAACAAAAGAGTCCAAAATGCAGTACTTGGATGCAATCTCAAAAACGACAGAATGATCTCTGTTCATTTCCAAGGTAAACCATTCCATATCACAGTAATCCAAGTCTATGCCCCAACCAGTAACGCTAAAGAAGCTGAAGTTGAACAGTTCTATGAAGACCTACAAGACCTGCTAGAACTAACACCCCAAAAAGATGTCCTTTTCATTATAGGGGACTGGAATGCAAAAGTAGGAAGTCAAGAAACACCTGGAGTAACAGGCAGATTTGGCCTTGGAGTACAGAATGAAGCAGGGCAAAGACTAATAGAGTTTTGCCAAGAAAATGCACTGGTCATAACAAACACCTCTTCCAACAACACAAGAGAAGACTCTATACACGGACATCACCAGATGGTGAACACCGAAATCAGATTGATTATATTCTTTGCAGCCAAAGATGGAGAAGCTCTATACAGTCAGCAAAAACAAGACCAGGAGCTGACTGTGGCTCAGACCATGAACTCCTTATTGCCAAATTCAGACTTAAATTGAAGAAAGTAGGGAAAACCACTAGACCATTCAGGTAGGACCTAAATCAAATCCCTTATGATTATACAGTGGAAGTGAGAAATAGATTTAAGGGCCTAGATCTGATAGATAGAGTGCCTGATGAACTATGGAATGAGGTTCGTGACATTGTACAGGAGACAGGGATCAAGACCATTCCCATAGAAAAGAAATGCAAAAAAGCAAAATGGCTGTCTCGGGAGGCTTACAAATAGCTGTGAAAAGAAGAGAAGCGAAAAGCAAAGGAGAAAATGAAAGATATAAACATCTGAATCCAGAGTTCCAAAGAATAGCAAGAAGAGATAAGAAAGCCTTCTTCAGCGATCAATGCAAAGAAATAGAGGAAAACAACAGAATGGGAAAGACTAGGGATCTCGTCAAGAAAATCAGAGATACCAAAGGAACATTTCATGCAAAGATGAGCTTGATAAAGGACAAAAATGGTATGGCCCTAACAGAAGCAGAAGATATTAAGAAGAGATGGCAAGAATACACAGAACTGTACAAAAAAGAGCTTCACAACCCAGATAATCACGATGGTGTGATCACTGACCTAGAGCCAGACATCCTGGAATGTGAAGTCAAGTGGGCCTTAGAAAGCATCACTACGAACAAAGCTAGGGGAGGTGATGGAATTCCAGTTGAGCTATTCCAAATCCTGAAAGATGATGTGAAAGTGCTGCACTCAATATGCCAGCACATTTGGAAAACTCAGCAGTGGCCACAGGACTGGAAAAGGGCAGTTTTCATTCCAATTCCAAAGAAAGGCAATGCCAAAGAATGCTCAAACTACTGCACAATTGCACTCATCTCACACACTAGTAAAGTAATGCTCAAAATTCTCCAAGCCAGGCTTCAGCAATATGTGAACCGTGAACTTCCTGATGTTCAAGCTGGTTTTAGAAAAGGCAGAGGAACCAGAGATCAAATTGCCAACATCTGCTGGATCATCCAAAAAGCAAGAGAGTTCCAGAAAAACATCTATTTCTGCTTTATTGACTATGCCAAAGCCTTTGACTGTGTGGATCACAATAAACTGGAAAATTCTAAAAGAGATGGGAATACCAGACCACCTGACCTGCCTCTTGAGAAATTTGTACGCAGGTCAGGCAGCAACAGTTAGAACTGGACATGGAACAACAGACTGGTTCCAAATAGGAAAAGGAGTTCGTCAAGGCTGTATAGTGTCACCCTGTTTGTTTAATTTATATGCAGGGTACATCATGAGAAAAGCTGGACTGGAAGAAACACAAGCTGGAATCAAGATTGCCGAGAGAAATATCAATAACCTCAGATATGCAGATGACACCACCCTTATGGCAGAAAGTGAAGAGGAACTAAAAAGCCTCTTGATGAAAGTGAAAGTGGAGAGTGAAAAAGTTGGTTTAAAGCTCAACATTCAGAAAACGAAGATCATGGCATCCGGTCCCACCACTTCATGGGAAATAGATGGGGAAACAGTGGAAACAGTGTCAGACTTTATTTTTCTGGGCTCCAATATCACTACAGATGGTGACTGCAGCCATGAAATTAAAAGATGCTTACTCCTTGGAAGGAAAGTTATGACCAACCTAGATAGCATATTCAAAAGCAGAGACATTACTTTGCCAACAAAGGTTCGTCTAGTCAAGGCTATGGTTTTTCCAGTGGTCATGTATGGATGTGAGAGTTGGACTGTGAAGAAGGGTGCATGCCGAAGAATTGATGCTTTTGAACTGTGGTGTTGGAGAAGACTTTTGAGAGTCCCTTGGACCGCAAGGAGATCCAACCAGTCCATTCTGAAGGTGATCAGCCCTTGGTGTTCTTTGGAAGGAATGATGCTAAAGCTGAAACTCCAGTACTTTGGCCACCTCATGCGAAGAGTTGACTCATTGGAGAAGACTCTAATGCTGGGAGGGATTCGGGGCAGGAGGAGAAGGGGACGACAGAGGATGAGATGGCTGGATGGCATCACTGACTCGATGGATGTGAGTCTGAGTGAACTCCAGGAGTTAGTGATGGACAGGGAGGCCTGGCATGCTGCGATTCATGGGGTCACAAAGAGTCAGACACGACTGAGCGACTGATGTGATCTGATCTAATCTGAAAGTACTTTGGAAATCTTGACACTTCTTTTCAGTGTGGTGCTTTTGAAAAATGAAATTGAAGAATGTAATTTTGATCAAAGGCACACTTTGATAGTATAAACTTGGCAGAAATTAAGAAAATTTGAGAGTTTAACTAAAGGACTAAAAAATTATATAGTTATTTAAACATGAATTTCAAAGAGCTGTCTTAAGGCAATGTAGTAACATTTTCCTTCATTTTTGAGCATGCTGATAAATCTATGTATTCTCAAACTTACCACCTTTGTATGACCCTAAAATTCCATCCTGATGGAGATGTCTCTTGCCTGTTTCATTGCATTTGAAAGAGTGTTCTACACATAGTCATCCCAGTCTTAGTTCTGCCTAACTAAATGTTCATAAATACTTCTGCTTCCAGAAAAATAGAAGTTTCTCTCTTCCTCCCATATGTAAATTAAAAATCCCTGACATAAAATACATAAAACAAACATAAGACTCTAAGAAGTGGTGGGAAGAAAGCAGACCAGCTCCATAGTTTCATTAACAAATTATAATGGAGCAATGAGACATTCCATAGGCAAAGCAAACAACGACAAAACCCCAAAACACATTGCCCTAAGTGTCACACCTTACAGAAATATTAATTCAAGATGGGTCATGAACTTAATTGTAGTATATAAAACTATAACGCTTTACTTTAAAAAGAGAGAAAATCTTTGGGATCTAGGACTCCCTAAACAACTTCTCAGCCTTAACATCAACAATGCAACCCATAAAAATGAAAAAGTGGCACATGGGACTTCATTGAAATGAAAACTTGCTCTTTGAGAGACTCTAGTAACAGGATAAAAAGGAACAACAAATGGGGATAAAATATTTGCAAATCATACATCTAACAAGCCACTAGTCTCTAGAATATATAAAGAGCTCTTGAAGTGTGAATATAAAAGCAAACAATTAGAAAACAGGAAAAATATATGAAAGACTTTTCATTGAGGAGAGTATGCAGATTGCAGATAAGTCCATGAAAAGATATTTAAAATTATTAGCCATTAGGAAAGTGCAGAATAAAACTAATATATTGTCACACACTTAGCATAATGGCTAAGATTAAAAAAAAGAATAAGAACAACACCAAATGGTGACAAAAATGTGAAGTAACTGGATCACTCATACGTTGTTGATAGGAATATAAAATAGTACAGCTACTCTGGAGATGAGATTGGCAGTGTTTGTCTTTTTTTTCAACTAATCAAGGTGCCATGTGATCCAGAAATTATACTCTGAAGCATTATCCCAGAGAAATAAATGTAAGTTCATATGAAAACCTGTACACAAATGTTTATAACAGCTTTATTTGTAATTACTCCAAACTGGAAACAATCCAAATTCAGTGGGGGGATAGTTAAACATACTCTGGTATATATGTACCAAGGACTACTGCTCAGCAAGAAAAATAAACCAGCAAAGCATACAACAACGTAGGTAAATCAACAGAGATTTATTCTGAGTGAAAAAAGTCAATCTCAAAAGGTCATCAACTAGGTGTTTCTGTTTATACATTAATAATCTTTAAAGGACAAAATTTTAGAAAGAGATTATTGGTTGATACTGGTTTAGGAGGAGTAAGTGTGGGAGAGACGTGGTGTGTCTATAAAAGTATAACAAGTGATCTTGTGTTGATGGAAATATTTTGTGTCTTGATTATATCAACATAAGTATCTTGAGAGACTGTGCTACATTTTTGTAAGATGGTACCTTTGGGGAGAACTACGTAAAAAATACATAGGATCCCTTCATAGTATTTCTTAAAATGCTTGTGAATTAACAATTACCTTAAAGTTTCATTAAAAATCTTAAAAACAACCAAAATATTCTAATGAACAGTATAAACAAAGGTTTCAAAAATCGTCAAAATGAATCACATAAAGCTCTAAGCGTAGTACTTGGCATGTAGTAAACTCTGGATAAGTACTTTTTCCAATAATTTTGTTTGTTTTTTACTATGCCGAGTCTTTGTTGCTATGCAGGCTTTTCTCTAGTTTTGGAGAACGGGGACTGTGGTCTAGTTGTGGTGCACAGGCTCCTCATTGCAGTGGCTTTTCTTGTCGCAGAGCGTGGACTCTGGGCGGCCAGGCTTCAATAGTTGCAGCACATGGGCTCTAGAGCCAATCAGCCACAACTACTGAACCCTTGTGCCACAACTATTGAAACCCACACGCCCTAGAGCCCGTGCTCTGCCATAAGAGAAGTCACTGCAATGAGACGTTTCCATGTTTCCTGCACCGGCAGGTGGATTCTTTATCACTGAGCCTCCAGGGAAGCCATGAATAAGTACTTTTTTTTTTTTTTTAATGGAAGTACAGTTGATTTACAATGTTATGTTAATTTCTGCTGCATAGCAAAGTGATTCAGTTATATATAAAATATACATTTATAAATATACATACATATATTTATACATTTATAAATATATATAAATCGATATATACAATTGAATCACTTTGCTATACAGCAGAAATTAACACAAGGTTGTAAATGTTTACATACATATGTGTGTACATTTTTTTTTAAGATTTATTTTAGTTTTGGCTGTGCTGGGCCTTCGTGGCTTTGCCCAAGTGTTTCTCTCACTGTGGCAAGTGGAGGCTACTCCTCGTTACGGTGTGCAGGCTTCTCACTGCAGTGGCTTCCGGTTGCAGAGCGCGGACCCTAGGCGTGTGGGCTTCAGTAGTTGCGGTGTGGGCTCAGTAGTTGTGGCTTCCCGGCTCTAGAGTTGTGGCTCAGCACTTGTGGCACAAGGGTTTGGCACTCCACAGCATGTGGAATCATCCCAGGCCCCGGGATCAAACTCACGTCCCTTGCATTGTAAGGCAGATTCTTAACCACTGGACCACCAGGGAAACCCTACATATTCTTTCTTGATATTCTTTTCCACTGTGGTTTATCACAGAATATTGATAATTATTTTAATGGTGATAATGATTCTGTTGTAGGAAGATAACACTGGTAGTGATGAAATAGGTATGAGGAATGAAGCTTGAAGATAGGTGCAAAGACTGTGAGGACCCTCCTTATCTGTCTAGGCTCCCAAGAAAGTTAAATACTACCATCCATGAACCTCTGGTTCAAAGTTAGCAGAGAGAGTTTTGCATTCTTCTCACGCTTTATTTACCCTGTGTATCATCTGGGTTCCCAAAGGGCCATTTGATATGTTAGAGTGCAGATTTAACAGGAGTGAAGTCAATTGCATCTTTAAAAAAATCTATAGACTTACAACCTTTGCAATCCTGAAAGTATCATAATGACAGCTTATAGGTTAAGTGGATTTAGATGTAGAGGGAGGTTTTTCTTTGTCAGCGAATTAAGTTGAAACAGATTGACGCTTCTGGAATGCATTAGGACAACACTACCATGATTCCACAGTGAGATATTTTCTTGGGGCAAAATACCTGATCGTGTTTTTCAGCAGGGGTGCTGTTAACCTTCCTGAGGGACCCTTTGAACCTTGCAGGGCTGTATGAAGCATTGAGCTGTTTGGAGTCCTGGCTGTGTTCATTAAATGTCACAGTCCCCCCTTAGCCCTTGTGATAACCAAATATCACCCTCTCCACTACCACCATCACCCACAACATAAAGGGGTACATTTCCAAAGGTTCATACATAATGGCAGGTAGGTGCACACCTGATGAGACCCATTTGAAGAAGCTATATGTTAGAGGAAAGGCTGCTGCTGCTGCTAAGTCACTTCAGTCGTGTCCGACTCTGTTGGACCCCATAGACGGCAGCCCACCAGACTACCCCGTCCCTGGGATTCTCCAGGCAAGAACACTGGAGTGGGTTGCCATTTCCTTCTCCAATGCATGAAAGTGAAAAGTGAAAGTGAAGTCACACAGTCATGTCCGACTCTTCGTGACCCCATGGACTGCAGCCCATCAGGCTCCTCCATCCGTGGGATTTTCCAGGCAAGGGTACTGGAGTGGGGTGCCATCGCCTTCTCTGGAGAAAAGGCTAGTTAGATGCTAATCCAGCCTGTCTACAGCTAATTTAGCAATTAAGAGTTGGAACTTAGCAGTCTGATCTTGAATAAGAAAGTTACCCCTTCTGATGCCTCAGTCTCTTCTGTAAAATGGATAAAAAATTGGTGATATTTAGTACAAATTTATAAAGTTCTTGCCATGTGAGGAGTAATAGTTGTATATCTGAAAGAGTTCTCTGAGAATTGGCTCTTTGGCATCTTGTCTGGTACAAGAAAAGTGCACAATAAAAAGCACTACTGCATTTAATCAAGCCTAAGTTGCTACAAAAACTTCTGCTTCATTGACTATGCTTAAAGCCTTTGGCCATGTGGATCACAACAAACTGCAGAAAATTCTTAGAGATGGCTTACCTGTCTCTTGAGAAACCTGTATGCTGATCAAGAAGCAACAGTTGGGGGATACTTTATGTGACCCCTCAAACTTAGATCGCCCCTGGACTTTCAAATGCTAACATCCCCAATGCTGTAATATGATTACTGTATAAAAATAAATCCCTTTAAAATAGAAGACAGAACAGTTGAAACTAGACATAGAACAACTGACTGGTTCAAAATTGGGAAAGAAGTATAGCAAAGATGTATGTTGTCACCCTGCTTATTTAACTTGTATGCAGGGTACATCATGCAAAATGCTGGGCTGAGTGAATCACAAGCTGGAATCAAGATTGCTGGGGAAAATATCAACAACCTCAGATATGTAGATAATACCACAGAAAGTGAAACAGAACTAAAGAGCCTCTTGATGAGTGTTGAGAGAGTGAAAAAGTTGATTTAAAACTAAACATTAAAAAGACTTAAGATTATGGCATCCAGTCCCATTACCTCATGGCAAATAGTTGGGGGAAAAATGAGACAGTGACAGATTTTATTTTCTTGGACTCCAAATGGTGGCTCCAACCTTGAAATTAAAAGACTCTTTAAAAAAAATAAAATACAAGACTCTTGCTCCTTGGAAGAGAAGTTATGACACGTCTAGACAGCATATCCAAAAGCAGAGACATCACTTTGCTGACAAAGGTCCATGTAGTCAAAGCTATGGTTTTTTCCAGTAGTCATGTGCAGATGTGAGAGTTGGACCATAAAGAAGGCTAAGCACTGAAGAATTGATGCTTTTGAACTGTGGTGCTAGAGAAGACTCTTGAGAGTTCCTGGGACTGCAGGGAGATTAAACCAGTCAATCCTAAGGGAAATTGGCCCTTCCAACGAATATTCAGGACTGATGCTGAAACTGAAGCTCCACCAGTCAATCCTAAGGGAAATTGGCCCTTCCAGTGAATATTCAGGACTGATGCTGAAACTGAAGCTTCATACTTTGGCCATCTAATGCGAAGAGCTAACTCATTGGGAAAGACCCTGATGCTGGGAAAGACTAAAGGCAAAAGGAGAAGGAGATCACAGAGGATGCGATGGTTATATAAGCATCACTGACTCAGTAGACATGATTTGAGCAAACTCTGGGAGATAGCGAAGGACAGGGCAGCCTGGTGTGTTGTAGTCCACGGGGTTGCAAAGAGTCGGACACAACTTAGTGACTGAGCAACAACAACAATAAGATGCCATGGATTATAAAATTCACCATCACTTTTAAACTAAGGAGGAAGAAAAAGCTGCCAATTAAATGGTGACACACTGCTCTCTCATCATTTAGAATACCTGTGTATTTATACCATGATATAAATATATACTTTAGATTTATTTGGAGACTTTTTAATCCTTTATTACTGTTGTGCCTATTAAAAAAAAAAATGAACAAATAAGCTGTTTCTAAAACTTTGTTCAGAATTGAACTCTGACACACTTTTAACTGGATTATCAGTAGTGTTTTAAAATCTGTCAGCCAAGCCAGGCTGGAGTTGAACCAATTTTTTGCAATACAAAATCCTCCTCTAGGTCATCCAGAGCACTTACAATGGAGCATTTTTAGAGTCTGCACCTGAATAAAAGCCAGGCTCTGAAGGTGGCTTTGCAGCATAGTAGACCAAGCCTACTTGTAGTGGCTACTTAAGGAACATTTGGAAACAACTGACTTACCTCTACCATCTCCACACATCATTTGCCTCCTCTATTGCCTTCAGGATTTTCTCTAAGCTACTGACACTCATTCTGCAGGTGTTTTGTTTTGTTTTACATATTTCTTGTTGTTTTTTAATTATTTTTAAATTTTATATTGGAATATCTCTCTTCTTTTTAAGCATTTTATTTTTTATCGAGGTATAGCAGATTAGCAATGTTGTGATAGTTTCAGGTGGACAGTGAAGGGCCACACATATACATGTATCCATTCTCCCCAAACCTCCCGTATTTCATTTATAATGCTGTGTTAGTTTTAGGTGTGCAACACAGTGATATATCCGGAGCTTCCCTGATGGCTCAAATGGTAAAGATTCCGCCTGCCAATGCAGGAGATTTGATCTCTGGGTTAGGAAGATCCCCTGGAGAAGGGAATGGCTACCTGCTCTAGTATTCTTGCCTGGAGAATTCCATAGACAGAGAAGCCTGGCAGGCTATGGTCCGTGGTGTCGCAAAGAGTAAGACATGACTGAGCAACTAACACTTTCACTTTTCATACATAGAGCCTTTCTTTTTCAGATTTTTTTCCCCCATACAGGTTGTTAGAGTATTCAGTAGAGTTCCTTGTGATCTAGAATATGTCCTTCTTGATTATCCATTTTATATATTAGTGTATATTTGTTAATCCGCACAATTTATCCTGATTTATCCCTAATTTACCCCTCCTAATTTATCCCTCTCTCCCCACTTTCCCCCTTGGCTAACCATAAGTTTGGTTTTTTCTGCATTTTTGATGCTTAAGCTTTTGATGTTTCCAGGTGCCCAGGCAGTGGTACCTTCAATATAACTCAAGTCCAGCACTTGGCTGACAGTTTATAGAATACTGTGAATTGCAGAGGGTATCCTCATTTCAGAGAAGTGAAAAGATTAAAAGGTAGAAAATTTTACTTCTGAGAAGATGAAAGCTGTTAATCAAAATATGCGTAGTTTTAGTGAAAGAAAAAGTGCGTGTGGACTACTTATGTATATGAAGTAAATCTTATCCTGAACCCTCTATCAAGTGACAATTTGTCATATGATTCCTTGTGACTCAAAGGATGCTCTATGGACTGGGATATGGGAACGTGTCAGAAATGCAGAATCTCAGTCTCCGGCACACACTTGTTAAAATGCAGATTCTCATTTAGTAAGATCTCCAAGTGACTGTTATGTCCGTTAAAGTTTCAGAAACACTTCTGCTTTTTTTTGGACTGTTGTTATAGAGCCAATGTATTTCTTGGCTGCTTTGCTTAAAAGGGGACTTCCTTGCATATGCAGTAACACACCCGCCCCCCTCTCCCCTTGCACCCTCTCCTTTTCTGCTAATTCAGGTCACAGGTAAGAAACTTATTTGGAACATCCTCTTGTGTTGGTTTCAAAACTGAGATGTTATCACATTTATCCTCTTCACCTTTCTCATCACACTTATAGGAGCAAACAGGCGGTATCGCTTTAGTGAAAATTCACCCACAAGTTATAGCCTTTTCTAGAAGGCACCAGGCTAGCAGGGGAGACTAAAATCTTACTAATAAAAATCCACATGCATTGAGACTGGCCCTTTTTCTTACTGGCGTTTCTCAAACCTGTTTGACACATAAACCCTAATGATGCTGGGATTATAAACTATCTTTTCCTGGCGTGGCTTTTTGAAACTCACTGATCGAGTTGGCTTCAAACCAGAGGCTGGGAAAGAGCAGCTCAGAAGAGGAGCAGAGGAAAGCCTAGCGGCACTGTTCTGGAAGCAGTGTGTGTCTTGACCTTTCAAACACCTTCTGTTTGGAAACTCACTATCTGCCCTGAAAACAGGCCCTGTCCTCTACCTGTACTCCTCTTGCTGTCTCAAGGCCAGTTTGCAGCTATATTAACAGAACTGGAAGACTCAGAATTTATTTTTGCAAATATAAAATGTCAGCTGGTGGTCCACTTAAAAAGTAAATAAATAAATAAATAAATAAAAGAAGCTTCACTCTGTGGTGCTGCTACAGGCTAAGTGTAAGGTCATTCTGGGTTAGAGACTGGTCCAGAAAGGGCCATTCTTAAGACTCCCTAAACCTGGGTTTCTTCCTCTGATGTGGGTCATAGTAGGCGGCCTCGAGGAGGATAGACCACTTGGAGATGGAGGGGATGCTGAAACCACAGGGAAAAGAGGTACCACGTGACCACAGGCCCTGCCTTAGCGTCCCTTGAGGCCAAAGAAACAGGAAGGAGGAGGTGTTGGGCGGAGACAGGGCTTATCTTTCAGTTTCTCCTAGCTGATTCTAAGGATTACAGCTGCCAGATAGTACAGGGCAAAATCAGCAGAGGATTTGCCGCTTCCAAACATAGATCTATGCAGTGGGAAACCACCAGGTACTGTAGAAACTGAGTTCCAGAGAGAGAATTGACTTGGCCAAGCTTACCCCACATCTTAATAGTGGACTACATAAATATATATATATATATATATTTTTTAAAAAAACAACTCTTATTCAGTGCTAAGTACTGTTTTAAACATTTGCTGTACATGTATTATTTGATGCAACTCTTTTAGTACCCTGGAGAAGGGAATGGCAATCCACTTCAGTATTCTTGCTTGGAGAATTCTGTGGACAGAGGAGCCTGGTGGGCTACAGTCTATGGGATGGCTAAGAATCAGACACGACTGAGCAACTAACACACACACAAACACACACACACACACAAACACAAACAACATTATTATTAATATTCTCCTCTTATAAGGAAATTTGGCACAGAGAAGTTAAGTAAATTTCCTAAGTCACATAGCTGACATATTGCTGGTATTCAATCCCAGGTCTTGTGGGCTAACTATATCCTTTGTACTGTGCTAAATTTCTTATGTGAATTATTATTTTAAAAGCCCTATTATTATCATTCTGCAAACTGTGGCTTAGAGAGTTTCTATAACTCCACTTCATGGTACAATCTGACCTTGAATGCTGACAGCCTGACTTCTGTGCTCATTCTCTTAACCACACTGTTTTGGAATCCAAGTCCCTAGACTCTTCACCAGTGCTAACTGCTCTCTAGCTTGCCATGGAACTGGGTGATTGGATGGGATCAATGGAAACAGGAAAACTGGTCCAAGAGATACTATTACTAGAGCTCAAATAGGGCTTAAAGTAGAGGTAATTTTTGTTTTGTTTTCCTCCCTTCTACATGCTTTAGTTATAAGTTTAAGGGTTCTATCAGCATCTCTGGTTATGTTTTATAATAACATTTTATGGAATAACTGCTATTGTACTAGATGCAGTACTAAATGTTCTGTGATAGCTATTATCTCTATTTTATAAATACAAAAATATCTAATATTTATCTACTGAACTCTACTTTTTAACTCTTTATCTGATAAAATCATTTGCACCTGAATTTCAAGCTCCCAAACTTAGTTAAGATTTGAACATAGATTCTGCCACTTACTGGCAAGTATAGTCTTGAAAATGTATTTAACTTCTCTAATATCCAGTATCTTATTATATATGAAGTCATTTACAATAGTAGTCACTGATAGGATAATTGAGATAACTGAAAGAGATGCTGCAATGTAAGCATTTAAGTGATGCCTAGTATACAGTAAGTCCTTCATAAATGATAGCCCACTATGCTTGACCTTCAGAGGCAGGTGGAATCTTATGACCTGTCTATTTTGATCTTCTCATATTCTAGATCTCTGGGTAAGGAAGAGGCTCGTTCAAGGTCACACAGCAGCTAGCAGTGCTGGACTCAAGGCTGTACGTAGTTTATCTTATGCAAAGTAGAAATTGTGATATTAACACAATAAATAATATTCTCCTTTGTAATGTTATGTATATATGTATCAACATGTAAGTAGGAGGACCGATCTAGATAGAGGGTTGTTTAGCAGTTGCTTTAAATTGTAGCCAAGAAAAGTGAAGGATTTTCTTGCTTCTAGATAAGACTGATTCTCATCTTTAACGATAAATGAAGATTAGCTATTAGGAAGGAATAAAACCAGAAAGAAGTCATGATCTTAGAAAAACATTTTAGATGCACTGTTTGACAAGCCATAATGTCCCTGAAGGGCTGTTGAGAATTTTGCTGTGATGTCATTAACACTTTTAGAAGCCAATGCTGATAATAGTTAGGTTAGAATGCACTTAGTATTAAATACTTTATCACAGTTTTTTCTACTCATGATTCTAGTTGAGATACTGGATTAGATCATCAGTTACCGTATATTTGAATTTAAGAAGTAATATTTTAAAAACAAGTAAAGGAAATCTCTGACATGGATTCGCCAAATATTTTTCCCCTTCAACTAGAAGTTTAAATGACAAGAACAAAACATACCACAACCAATCACTATGATTTTTTATAATAAGAGGAATATTTTAACTTTCCAAGTGTAGAAATACATGAACTCAGGATGAAGGGTATTGATTAAAAGGGAATATAATTTTTGTAAAAAAAAGAAGTCATTATTTTTCTAGTTTTATTCCAGGTGATGAAAACTTAGGGATGGACTAGCACTGTCCCTGAACTATTTTAGAAATTGTTAGACCAGAATCTCAGGAGTCTCAAAACCCCTCCCCCTTCCCTAGGTACATAAAACCATAACTTGCTGAAGGTTTTCCCAAGGCACATACTCCTCCCTCTGTGGAGGCCCTACCATGTGTGCCTCCTGGTTTCTCTAATCTATCCATATGCTATGGATTCTTGGTCATTATGAACTCCAGTTACTGCCGGAATATGTCACATCTCCTGAGTAGCGTGTTGTTGTAGGAAAACAAAACTCCCTAGATGAATCTGTTGATCATCTAATCCAGGGGTTATGGGTGAAAGTCCATTGCACTGGAGCCCATGATTTTCGTACCCATAGAATTTACCTGGTGCATTGGTTTGATGCTCTACACAAGAATAGAGAGGTGGTTTAGTTCACTTCAGTCGCTCAGTCGTGTCCGACTCTTTGCGACCCCATGAATTGCAGCACGCCAGGCCTCCCTGTCCATCACAAACTCCCGGAGTTCACTCAGACTCAAGTCCATCAAGTCAGTGATGCCATCCAGCCATCTCATCCTCTGTCGTGCCCTTCTCCTCCTGCTCCCAATCCCTCCCAGCATCAGAGTCTTCTCCAATGAGTCAACTCTTCGCATGAGGTGGCCAAAGTACTGGAGTTTCAGCTTCAGCATCATTCCCTCCAAAGAAATCCCAGGGCTAATCTCCTTCAGAATAGACTGGTTGGATCTCCTTGCAGTCCAAGGGACTCTCAAGAGTCTTCTCCAACACCACAGTTTAAAAGCATCAATTCTTCGGTGCTCAGCCTTCTTCATGTCCAACTCTCACATCCATACATGACCACAGGAAAAACCACAGCCTTGACTAGACGAACCTTTGTTGGCAAAGTAATGTCTCTGCTTTTGAATATGCTACCTAGATTGGTCATAACTTTCCTTCCAAGGAGTAAGCATCTTTTAATTTCATGGCTACAATAACCATCTGCAGTGATTTTGGAGCCCAAAATAATAAAGTCTGACACTGTTTCCACTGTTTCCCCATCTATTTCCCATGAAGTGATGGGACCGGATGCCATGATCTTCGTTTTATGAATGTTGAGCTTTAAGCCAACTTTTTCACTCTCCACTTTCACTTTCATCAAGAGGCTTTTTAGTTCCTCTTCACCTTCTGCCGTAAGGGTGGTGTCATCTGCATATCTGAGGTTATTGATGTTTCTCCTGGCAATCTTGATTCCAGCTTGTGTTTCTTCCAGTCCAGCATTTCTCATGATGTACTCTGCATATAAGTTAAATAAACAGGGTGACATTATACGGCCTTGATGTACTCCTTTTCCTATTTGGAACCAGTCTGTTGTTCCATGTCCAGTTCTAACTTGCTTCCTGACCTGCATACAGATTTCTCAAGAGGCAGGTCAGGTGGTCTGGTATTCCCATCTCTTTCAGAATTTTCCACAGTTTTTTGTGAGGCACACAGTCAAAGGCTTTGGCATAGTCAATAAAGCAGAATTAGATGTTTTTCTGGAACTCTCTTGCTTTTTCCATGATCCAGCGGATGTTGGCAATTTGATCTCTGGTTCCTCTGTCTTTTCTAAAACCAGCTTGAACATCAGGAAGTTCATGGTTCACGTGTTGCTGAAGCCTGGTTTGGAGAATTTTGAGCATTACTTTACTAGCATGTGAGATGAGTGCAATTGTGCGGTAGTTTGAGCATTCTTTGGCATTGCCTTTCTTCGGGATTGGAATGAAAACTGACCTTTTCCAGTCCTGTGGCCACTGTTGAGTTTTCCAAATGTGCTGGCATATTGAGTGCAGCACTTTCATAGCAGCATCTTTCAGGATTTGAAATAGCTCAACTGGAATTCCATCACCTCCACTAGCTTTGTTCGTAGTGATGCTTTCTAAGGCCCACTTGACTTTACATTCCAGGATGTCTGGCTCTAGGTCAGTGATCACACCATCGTGATTATCTGGGTTGTGAAGATCTTTTTTGTGCAGTTCTTCTATGTATTCTTGCCACCTCTTCTTAATATCTTCTGCTTCTGTTAGGTCCATACCATTTCTGTCCTTTATTAAGCCCATCTTTGCATGAAATGTTCCCTTGGTAGCTCTAATTTTCTTGAAGAGATCTCTAGTCTTTCCCATTCTGTTGTTTTCCTCTATTTCTTTGCACTGATCGCTGAGGAAGTCTTTCTTATCTCTTCTTGCTATTCTTTGGAACTCTGCATTCAGATACTTATATCTTTCCTTTTCTCCTTTGCTTTTCACTTCTCTCCTTTTCACAGCTATTTGTAAAGCCTCCCCAGACAGCCATTTTGCTTTTCTGCATTTCTTTTCCATAGGGATGGTCTTGATCCCTGTCTCCTGTATAATGTCATGAACCTCATTCCATAGTTCATCAGGCACTCTATCTATCTGACAGAATGTGGTCCACTGGAGAAGGGAATTGCCAACCACATCAGTATTCTTGCCTTGAGAACCCCATGAACAGTATGAAAAGGCAAAATCATAGGATACTGAAAGAGAAACTCCCCAGGTCAGTAGGTGCCCAATATGCTCCTGGAGATCAGTGGAGAAATAACTCCAGAAAGAATGAAGGGATGGAGCCAAAGCAAAAAGAATACCAGCTGTGGATGTGATTGGTGATAGAACCAAGGTCCGATATTGTAAAAGCAATATGCATAGGAACCTGGAATGTCAGGTCCATGAATCAAGGCAAATTGGAAGCGGTCAAACAAGAGATGGCAAGAGTGAATGTTGACATTCTAGGAATCAGCGAACTCAAATGGACTGGAATGGGTGAATTTAACTCAAATGACCATTATATCTGCTACTGCGGGCAGGAATCCCTCAGAAGAAATGGAGTAGCCATCATGGTCAACAAAAGAGTCTGAAATGCAGTACTTGGATGCAATCTCAAAAATGACAGAATGATCTCTGTTCGTTTCCAAGGCAAACCATTCAGTATCACAGTAATCCAAGTCTATACCCCAACCAGTAACGCTGAAGAAGCTGAAGTTGAACCATTCTATGAAGACCTACAAGACCTGCTACAACTAACACCCAAAAAAGATGTCCTTTTCATTATAGGGGACTTAATGCAAAAGTAGGAAGTCAAGAAACACCTGGAGTAACAGGCAAATTTTGCCTTGGAGTACAGAATGAAGCAGGGCAAAGACTAATAGAGTTTTGCCAAGAAAATGCACTGGTCATAGCAAACACCCTCTTTCAACAACACAAGAGAAGACTCTACACGTGGACATCACCAGATGGTCAACACCGAAATCAGGTTGATTATATTCTTTACAGCCAAAGATGGAGAAGCTCTATACAGTCAACAAAAACAAGACCAGGAGCTTACTGTGGCTCAGATCATGAACTCCTTATTACCAAATTCAGACTTAAATTAAAGAAAGTAGGGAAAACCATTCAACCATTCAGGTATGACCTAAATCAAATCCCTTATGATTATACAGTGGAAGTGAGAAATAGATTTAAGGGCCTAGATCTGATAGATAGAGTGGTGGTATGGGTGGAAAAAGCAGTGAAATTACCCAGTACTACCTTCCTTCCAGTGTACATGTTCCTTCTATCTTCAGGGACTAGACAGAATTTTAAAAAATCCACCCTTCAGATTTAGGCTAGATTGATTGACCAGTTACCTGTGTCAGGAGCTACGCTGGGCTTCCTCTGCGCTCTCTCTCTCACACACTTGGATCTGCTCTGGCCATCTCCTCCTCCTAGGTGAGGCAAGTGAGGCTCTGACAGGCTCAGTGCCTGTGTCACACAGTCAGTATCCACAGGCAGATGCTCTTAGCCTTCATTTTTCTTGTGGGGATGTTCATGGTTTGTAACCCAGGGGCCAACTTTAATATCTCACTCCTGTTTGTACTAAGCGTCTGTTTTCCTATTAAAGTAACATTTCTTTCTGTCTCTGCCAATCTTCCATCACCAGCACCAAGCACCTGGGTAGCAAACAGTATCATAATACAGTAGTCCCTGCTGTCGGCTTTGGAACAGCCTTGGGCAGTTTCCCTCTCTGCATTCTCGTTTGCTGTCTACAAAATGAACACCATGACAGTACCTACGTCATGGAGTTCTTGTTAGACCAAATGGGTATAAACACTGTCGACACATAAAGATGCATCCTGTGAGATCCATGAGTTTCAGTTTTATTTGGGGACGTCCTGACAGCTTCTCTGATAGTTCTGAGGAACTGCTCCAAAAAGGTAATGGAATAGGTCAGTACAGATGTGATTTTGATGAAGGGCACATGTGCAGCCAAGCACACATCTGGTTAGAAGCTTGCTGCCAGTCACTAGGAACAGATACCTCCGTTAATGATTTCAGTGCTTTTCTAAGTATGGGAAGAGGAAAGAATCCAAGAACAAAAAAAGATTTCTCCTGAAAATAACAACTATCTGAAGGCTTGTTCTGCCAGTTTTTCCAGAGCACAAAGTGCTTCATTCCTGGTTTCCTCCTTGACCTCCTTTCGGGATGTGTTGACGTTCCATGGCTGTAGTGACTAGTGACTGAATTCTTATACAACCACTTGTTGTTCAGTTGCTAAGATGTGTCTGACTCTTTGCAACCCTGTGAACTGCAGCACACCAGGTTTCCCTGTCCTTCACCATTTCCCGGAGTTTGCTCAAACTTATGTCCATTGATTTGGTGATACCATCCAACCATATCATCCTCTGTCTCTCCCTTCTTCGTTGGGCAAGTGACATTTTTTAAGTTGGTATTACTTAGCCCAAATCTTGACATGTCTTATCCACCATTGCTATTAGCTCTTAGTGTTATATAAATAGAATTTTAAAATATCAATTGTAGGTATTTAAATCAACACTGCATATTGCACAAAATTTCTTCAAAAAGTTTGGTAAATTGTGCTGTACTAGCCTGTCTGTCCTAAAACATCTGGTTGCTGTTGCTTTTCTCTTTCTATTTTCCTTATCACACAGTGATTTAGTAGCTGAAATCAGAAAGATGTCATAGTTTTCCTAAGGCATGGCTCTTTCAAAGTTGCTTGGGACAAGAGCAAAGAGGAAAAGTGAGTCTGGTGTGGTGAAGAAAGCCTCAAAGCTGTGTACTTAGCCCCTGGCCAGTGCCTTGAGGGTAGAAAGCACTCAGTCTTTAATTGAATGAACGTTTCAAAACATTATGCACACATGAGGATGTTTTAGATCAGTGGATTGTAATTGGGCCTCTGTGTATGTGACGGCAGGCTTTCGTTAGAACATATTTAATCATTAAAACTCTGGGATGATGGGACTTCCCTGGCGGTCTGTGGTTTGGTTAGCATGCATCCAGTGCAGAGTGTGTGGGTTCAATCCCTGGTCGGGGAACTGAGATCCCACATGCTGTGCAATGTGGCCAAAACAAACAAAGCGAAGCTCTTGAATGAGTGGCTAAAGGCAGACAGAGTGAGATACAGGGGTATTAGTCACAAAGAAAGAGTAGTAGATGCTCGTGCTATGCATTGCTTTGTATACATCTTTATTTTATTTTATTTTTTTATGGGAAACAGTACAAACTTGTAGAAATCAAATGTTACAGAACATATTTTGGGGGAGGAAATTTTTTCCTACCCTTCTAGGTCCTTCTGACTGGTTTAGAAATTACATTTGAATTAACATGAGATTGATTAACAGAGAAAACCAAAACTTAATAATATGTATACATCAGAGAATCCCAGAAAAACTGAGTAACTCACCAGAATGCCTGAAACTCTCACTTTAAGTACTATCTTTAGCTTAAGATAAAGGAAGCTGTTTGTTGAGAGTAAAGGTTTGGCACTTCAGAGGGAAGGCAAGCAATTTACCTGGAGATGGAAAAGCAAATTTTGGTGAATAAATGTTTGATGGACCATGCAGGGTCAATAGGACAAAAGTAGAATCTGATCCCTGGGCCTGATCCTCACCCCCACCCCTATTCCCCCTGCCACATCACACCTACCTGTATTCACTGCAGATATCTCTGGTGATAGAGAGACTATAGCAGAAATAGAATATCAAAATTCTTCAGGCAGTTAAAGGGAAGTAAACTTTTTCCCTGAGTCTTTATAAATGTATTTATTTGGCTGCATTGGGTCTTAGTTGTGGCATGTGGTTTCTAGCTCCCTAATCAGGAATCAAACCCAGGCCTTCTGAATTGGAAGCACAGAGTCTTAGCCAGTGCTCCACCAGGCAAGTCCCTCTTCTGAGCCTTGACTGCTTTCAGCTCAAAATAATCAGCATGCCAGAGAGACATTTTGAGGTGGCAAGTTTTGTTCCCCTGTAATATATGATGATCAGTGCATTTTCTTGGCAAAACTCGATTAGTCTTTGCCCTGCTTCATTCTGTACTCCAAGGCCAAATTTGCCTGTTACTCCAGGTGTTTCTTGACTTCCTACTTTTGCATTCCAGTCCCCTATAATGAAAGGACATCTTTTTTGGATGTTAGTTCTAAAAGGTCTTGTAGGTCTTCATAGAACCATTCAACTTCAGCTTCTTCAGCGTTACTGGTTGGGGCATAGACTTGGATTACTCCTTGGAAGGAAAGTTATGTCCAACCTAGATAATACTGAAGAGCAGAGACATTACTTTGCCAACAAAGGTCCGTCTAGTCAAGGCTATGGTTTTTCCTGTGGTCATGTATGGATGTGAGAGTTGGACTGTGAAGAAGGCTGAGCACCAAAGAATTGATCCTTTTGAACTGTGGTGTTAGATAAGACTCTTGAGAGTCCCTTGGACTGCAAGGAGATCCAACCAGTCTATTCTGAAGGAGATCAGCCCTGGGATTTCTTTGGAAGGAATGATGCTAAAGCTGAAACTCCAGTACTTTGGCCACCTCATGCAAAGAGTTGACTCATTGGAAAAGACTCTGATGCTGGGAGGGATTGGGGGCAGGAGGAGAAGGGGACGACAGAGGATGAGATGGCTGGATGGCATCACTTACTCAATGGATGTGAGTCTGAGTGAACTCTGGGAGTTGGTGATGGACAGGGAGGCCTGGCATGCTGCGACTCATGGGGTCGCAAAAAGTCAGACACGACCGAGCGACTGAACTGAATGTATGATGAATATGTACTTGTCTAAGTCATTTTCATTGCTTGACCCTTTAATAACATGTAAGATCTTTTTTTTAAATTTTATTTTATTTTTAAACTTTATAATATTGTATTAGTTTTGCCAAATATCGAAATGAATCCGCCACAGGTATACATGTGTTCCCCATCCTGAACCCTCCTCCCTCCTCCCTCCCCATACCATCCCTCTGGGCCGTCCCAGTGCACCAGCCCCAAGCATCCAGTATTGTGCATCGAACCTAGACTGGCAATTCATTTCATACATGATATTATACATGTTTCTTTAATACTATTTTTGCTTTTCCACAGCCTCCAAAATAGATCTGGGCCCAGAGTGGTAGCTTAGTATATGAATAGAGGGAAATTATCACTGAAAGATCATCTGTTCCTCCAAGTGGGAGACTTTGTATCAATTGTTAAATAGTTTGCTTAGGAGTGGAACAGAAACCCTGCTCTGAGGTACCCTGACTCATTTGTGATTGTGGCTCCAAATTCTTTGAGCCTCTTTTGTACCACTTGTAAAATGGGGATAATAATATCTGCTCTATAGCGCTGATATGAAGACCAAATGGGATGTGAAGATTTTTTGAAGCCCCTAGCGCAATGCCAGACACATAAAATTAAAGTACTTCAGAGCAGCTGGTGAAAGACATGCTTACCCATCATCCGCCAGATTTATTCTTTTCCTGTCCTTCTGAACCTGTAACCATGACCAGTGAGATTTAATGAGGTCTTAGCTCATCTTTTGTACAGTAGAGATGTTAATACTTAATACATCACAAATCTTGTAGAAATTCTCTAGATAAAATGAAAGAACATTCAGCAGAGAAAAGTTAATTTGGAAATAATTTAGAATTTTAGGCCAACTCATAATCACTGGCAGGTGACGTTCATTCTGTATCAGCTTAAAAAAACACTCAGAATTCTTTACTCAGCTTTTAATACGTATCTTGACTACCTTCCAGCTGTCCATTAGGTAGAAATTAATGTAATTTAAATGAAAAAGTTAAGTAACGGATAAAGACAGCAAACAGGTCCCTGGAATTCAATTCTTTGGCAACAAATTTGGGTTCAGTTTGAATTTAGAAGATGTTTGGAAGAAGAGATTCATGGACTGTATGAAATTGACAATGACTCCATTGAATGAATGAAGAAGTAAAAGGAATGTCTTCGCCCTTGATCTCATTGACATGTGAAGTCTCTCCTAAATCTGAGAACCAAAGACTTCACAAGTCTTAGTTTCTTTGCTTTTAGTTTAATGAAAAAAATACAAAAATCAAGAGATGAAATAAAGAACATGTAATTGCCTTTTCCGCCTTGCACCTGACAAAGCCACAGGAAGCAGAAGAAGTAGATTCACTGCAGGGAAAATTGCCCTCACTTTTCTCTGCTAATGCACATTAGTCCCCCACAGAGGAACTCTGATTTTTCCAGTGGTATACATTTGCGCAGCTGGGTTCATATTTTGCTCTCAAGTGCAATAGTGCTTACACCAAAGCTAATGCAATAAAGCTGGAACTGACATGAGGTTTCTGGGAACATCATTCCTGTGTTCTTGGCAGTTACCTCTAGGACCCTCAACCTGTTACCAGGGAGACACAGAGGAACACTGTGTCCACAGCTTACGAAAGGATGTTTTGCATCTGAAGATAGGGCTCTTGAATGTATCTCTCGTCTTAAGACATTCCTAAAGCCAGCCCAGCCTGTGAGTTTAAAATTGCTTTTTCTTGAGCAAGTTGGGATTGTGTTTTCAGTTACTTGCAACCAAAGTGTTTGATAAATGTGCCAACTCTGTGTTGGATCATGGCTGAGGCTTTGGAAATTCTATGGCAATCAACCACTGTTGCCTGTCCTTATATGGTATACATAATTTAGAGAAACAGACACATTAATTGGGGAAGCACCAATTTAGTAGATACTTCTAAAACATCTACTCAAAAAAATATAATACTTAGTTCAATGAAAATTTATAATGGGCTGAAAAAGAACAGTAGAAAAGGCTTTCCTGAGAAAGTAATTCTTAAACCTGCAGAATCACTAGAAATGAAGTAGGTGAGCAGAAAAGGCAAAGGCATTTCAAAGAGAGGAAATGGCATAGATGAAAACATGGCATAAATGCCCTGTGATAGGAGGAACAAGGCGTGGTCAGGGATGGGAAAAGGTCTGTACAGCAAGCTTTGAGAACAAGAAGCAGATTGGTTTGGGTAATGGTGGCTGGAGAGTTGAGTAGGGAGATTGTACAAGGCCTCGAAGGCTATTTTAAGGAGTTTTGTCTTTTATTATAAGAATCATGAAAAGCTGTGTAGTCCATGCTCTTATATTGTAAATTCAAGGCTCCTAGAGGAAAACTAGGTTTTTCCAAGGTTGGATGTCCCTCATTCAGCAAAGTTCAGCCCCCAACACAAGCCTCTCACTCTCAGGTGACCTACAGAAAGAACTGTGGATAGTCGCTAGTATTTGCAACATGCCTTTGGGTCAAAGACCTTGAATGGACTTGAGAAATCACAAAGTTTGCTTTGGATATACCAGTCAACATAAAACAGATTATTCCTGTCAAAATTTGTATATGAACTTAAAATTATACATATGTATCTACCAACAGTTTTACTTCACACATGCTGCTGCTAAGTCGCTTCAGTCGTGTCTGACTCTGTGCGACCCCAGAGACGGCAGCCCACCAGGCTCCCCTGTCCCTGGGATTCTCCAGGCAAGAACACTGGAGTGGGTTGCCATTTCCTGATGGTTATTGTTAAAAAAATAAACAAACTAAAGTGCTGATAAAGATGCAGACAAATTAGAACTCCTGTGCATTGCTACTGGGAATGGAAAATATTGCAGCTATGGTGAAAAACAATATGGCGGCTCCTCAAAATTAAACATAGAAATACCATATGATCCAGTAATTCCACTTTTAGGCATATACCCCCAAAAACTGAAATCAGGGATTTGAACACGTACACACTAATGTTTATGGAAGCACTAGTCACTATAGCCAAAAAGTGGGAACAACCCAAAGTTCACCAACAGATGAATGGATAAACAGAATGAAGTCTGTACATGCAGTAGAGTATTTAGCCTTATAAAGAAACAAAATTCTGACCAGTGCTACAACATGGATGAACCTTGAAAATATTATGTTTTGTGGAATGAGGCACCTTAAAAAGACAAATATCGTATGATTTCACTTATGAGATAACTAGTCAAATTCATAGGAAGTAGAGTAATGGTTCCCAGGGGCTGAATGAAGGGATAAAGTTACTGTTTTTGTTTTAATTGGAGTATAATTGCCTTACGATGTTGTATTAGTTTCTTCTGCACAACAAAGTGAATAAGCAATATCTATACATATATTCCCTCCCTCTTGGACCTCTCCTACCACCCCTCATCCCACTCCTCCAAGTCATCACAGAGCGCTGAACTGAGCTCTGTGTGCTATACAGCACGTTCCCACTAGCTACCTATTTTACACGTAGCCGTGTAAATATCAGAGAAGGCAATGGCAACCCACTGTAGTACTCTTGCCTGGAAAATCCCATGGATGGAGGAGCCTGGTAGGCTGCAGTCCATGGGGTCGCAAAGAGTCGGACACGGCTGAAGTGACTTAGCAGCAGCAGCAGTGTATGTATGCCAATACTATTCAGATTGTCCACACTTCCCTACACACCACTGAGTCCACATGTCCTTTCTCTATGTCTGCATCTATATTACTGCTGTGGAAATAGGTTAATCTGGATCATTTTTCTAAATTCCACGTGTGTGTTAATTTGTGATATTTGTTTTTCTCTTTCTGACTTCATTCTGTATGCCAGACTCTAGGTTCATCTACCTTTCTACAGATAAGCTAATTTTGTTCCTTTTAATGGCTGAGTACTATTCCGTTGCAAATTTATTGTTTAATGGATAGAGTTTCTCTGTGGGGCAATGACAAAATTCTAGATATGGATAGTGGTGATGGTTTCACAAAAATGGGAATGTATTTAAGGCCACTTAAAATAGTTAATATCTAAACTTTATATTTTACTGCAACAAAAAATCTTAAAAAGATATATAATGTTACTTCTCTCTTTATATTCATACTGTAAGTACATTTATGCTGTAAGTAAAATAAGAATGCATTACTTGATAAAACTATAAAGAAAAATTACATACATTTCCTCCTGTTAGTTTACTCACATAAAGGATGTCCTTTCTCTAATACAGAAGGCAATACTACTAAAAGATTTTTTCTTAATAAAAAGAGATGGCTGGAAGGAATAAAAGCAGTCATGAACTTTTATTATTGTGTGTTTACTCCACCACAAGAAGATGCTCTGCCTAAGGAGTGCTTTTTATAGTTCTATTATATATTTGTTTGTTAGAGTCCATAAATAAATAGAGCATGTAGTTTTAGATTTCTGTAACACTGAGATTATCACTTCAGAACTAACTTAAAACTCAGTGTTTTTTTTTTTTTTTTAATCACTTATCCTCTCCCGAGGTCAGAAGCCTGGTTCAGTTTAGCTTATTTAGATAGTTACATACAGTTTTAGAGTCTTTTCCTAGAGTGCTTTACACTGGAGTTCCCCAATCTTGTTTTCCTGTCCTTGATGTTCAGGTTCCTGGAAGGAAATAGACCAAAGAGAATAGCGAGGTGCACACTTGATATTTCTGGGAAGAGTATCTCCGTTGAGCTCATCTGCCCTATAAGATGACCAGATATGCGAATAGTCCTTCAAATTCTATAAGTTAATGATTGTGTTTCCCATGTACTATCTTCCTTAGGAAGTATCTCTTGTCTGTTCAAGTGTTTCTGAGAGGACCTGTGTTCTAAGCCTCATCAGAGTGGTAGCCCTGGTGGAGGTTCCCTTGAGATCTTGGCTCTTGGGAGTAAACACCATACTCCAAACTACTTAGATAAATGAAGAAATATAGGACTGTTGTTATCTCCTTAATTTTAGTCATTATATTTTACTTAACATTACCTTCAGCCTTTATGAAAACCTCTGTTAATTCTGCTTATTTCTTACTTAAGCTCGATCTTCTCGTTTTCCTGCTGAAATCCCTTCTGTGTCAGCCCATTGTTCTTAGGAAAACATTAAAAATTCCTAATATAGTCTCTCAGAGAAGGCAATGGCACCCCACTGCAGTACTCTTGCCTGGAAAATCCCATGGACGGAGGAGCCTGGTAGGCTGCAGTCCATGGGGTCGCTTGGAGTCGGACAGGACTGAGTGACTTCACTTTCACTTTTCACTTTCATGCATTGGAGAAGGAAATGGCAACCCACTCCAGTGTTCTTGCCTGGAGAATCCCAGGGACAGGGGAGCCTGGTGGGCTGCCATCTATGGGGTCACCCAGAGTTGGACACGACTGAAGCGACTTAGCAGCAGCAGCAATATATTCTCTAGGGAAAAACTTTGGGGTAATGGAAAAGGGAGTCCAAGGCTTTTTTTGTTTTGTTTTGTTTTTTAATCTTCCTCTTTACTCCTCCTACCCAACTTGATGTGCTTGGCTTTTTTCAGCCTTCATTAGTCTTCCTAAATGTAGCACGTTAAGAGGTTCAAAATATACATTTTGAATCATCATAAAAATACACTTAGCTGTGCACTTTTACAGTTTAATTTTTCCCTTTGTGGGGTATTCCACCTCTGTAACTTAATTCTCTGTCTGGAGATTCTTACACCTGGGAAAAATAGAATGTCTAAGCAAGTACATTGCATTCTTCCCCCCCTCCTCTTTCCCTAAATAATAGTTAAATCCATTACTGTCTCTGGGGATACCATCTGATAATAATCATCTATGGTAATGAAAAGGTTATGTAAACCTTCCAGTGGAAGCCATATCACTTAAAAATTTTGAATCAAGTACTCATTTGTTTTTAGGGAGCCTGTTGTTCAGCCCTTTGCTAGATTCAGCAGTGAGATGGAGCTTCCAAAACTGTTCTTGCTTTTAAGTAATAACCTTTGCTGTTACATAAAGACAGTGCTATCACAGCTTTGAATATAGTTTAACAAGGACTTTTATGTACATTATCCCTCTAATCCATTCAATAATTCTTTCAAGGCTGTTTAAGAATCAACAGTTCAGTTTTACAGTTGACAAACTTGCATCTTAGAGAATTAAGTGGCTTACTCCAAGATTCACTACTGGTAAGAATAGAGGTGGGAACATAGACAGAGCTCTTCTGACTTCTAGTCTACTGTGACTTTGGGATGTAGTATTTCAAGCAGTGTTTCTACTGATTGTAAAAGTGACATCTTTTTTTGTAGAAAATAGTAAAATATGTAAAGGATAAAATTAGAAGTGCTTTCATTCCCACCATCCAGTGAGCCACTGTAAACATCTTAGTGTTTTTCCTTCCAAAGTCATCTACATGGATGTGTGTGAGCAGTTTTGTGTATGTATGCATGTGAATCCTCAGGAAATTTGACTCATGTTGTATTGTAACTGAATGAGAACAGGTGCACAGCAATGATGATGAGACTACCTCAGTGTGTGTCATATAAACTGGATCTGGTTTTCTTCTCTTTCTACCCGGTAAGAAGAACAGTACTGATTAGGGCCAGAGAAAGTGTTTGTCCCAGTTCAATCTGTTTTTGCTCTCTTCCAAGAGAGAAAATGTTCCTGGGAATCTAACACCACCAAGTTGTTAAGATGCTGTCATCTGGGTGAGATGTATGTCCAGCTCCGGCTATGCCTCGCTCCAAGAGTGTGTCTGAGTCCTTTTCTAATAGAAAATGACAACCTCAATGACAAAATAAGGAGGCCATAGGCAGGCTTGGATGTAAAATCTTTCAGGATGTAATTACCAGGGATTTCATTCTTAAACTAATATAAGAACCTGACTTTGTACTGAAGCCATTGGAAACAAACTAGAAAATAGCAGATTGTATCATTGTTCCTTGGTGATGGTCCAGAGGGGACTGATTTTTCCTATTGGGTGGGGTTAATTCTAGATTCCAATGGAAAATTAGCCGGATTATTATATCTGTGAGAATGACTCTAGCATTTGATAAATTAGATTGTGGAATCAAAATGTCTAGGAATGGATACAAGTCCTACTGGAACCTAGTAGTGATGCTCTATGTAGGTTACTGAACCTTCATTAGCAGGCCTATACAATGTAAATAAATTATTCCCTACAGTATTACTTTATTGTGACGTTTAAGAAAGGTGATGTGTCTAGAACAGGGCCTGTTATATACAAAGCCCCACATAAGGGGTAGTTGCAATGGAGGTAATTTTTCAGCTCCATTGGTTGAAAAGCTGTCTCTTAGGGGAGAAGTAGTCTCTTGGCACTAGATGTCAGGCCTCTGTGCCATGGAGTATTGACGCATCTCAGCTCTCCAAGTAGAGGAGTTTAAGTTTCTCTTTTTGTATTTATCCCTCCGTGACCCCAAAGTGAAAACACCAATACAGTATACTAATGCATATATGTGGAATTTAGAAAGATGGTAATAATAACCCCATATATGAGACAGCAAAAGAGACACTGATGTATGGAACAGTCTTTTGGACTCGGTGGGAGAGGAAGAGAGTGGGATGATTTCTGAGAATGGCATTGAAACATGTGTAATATCATGTATGAGATGAGTCGCCAGTCCAGGTTCGATGCACAATACTGGATGCTTGGGGCTGGTGCACTGGGACGACCCAGAGGGATGGTATGTGGAGGGAGGAGGAAGGAGGGTTCAGGATGGGGAACACATGTATACCTGTGGCAGATTCATTTTGATATATGGCAAAACCAATACAGTATTGTAAAGTTAAAAAAAAATAAAAATAAAAAATAAATTAAAAAAAAAAAGAAAAGTGACTCTTTGAATGGTCATGCTAAGAGTGTGTATCTTGGTACTTGAAAATAGCTCCCCAAATCCCCTCCTCCATTCTCCGCCCCCATTCTTAAGGGCAGCATTATGCATCTGTATGACTGTGTAATCAGCTCTTCTTTTTTAAACTGAAAAATAGTTGCTTTACAAGGTTGTATTAGTTTCTGCTATCCAATGTGGTAAATCAGCTATATGTATACCTCTATTCCCTCACTCTTGAACCTCCCTCCCTCACACCCACACCATGCCATCCATGTAGGCCATCACAGAGCACTGGGCTGAGCTCCCTGAGCTACACAACAAGTTCCCACTAGCTATGTATTTACACATGGCAGTGTAATATGTCAGTCTAAATCTTTCAGTGATAAGCCTCTTATCCTTCTCTATCAGAGGGCAGACAGATTGAAAACCACAGTCACAGAAAACTAACCAATCTGATCACATGGACCACAGCCTTGTCTAAGTCAATGAAACTATGAGCCATGCCATGTAGGGCCACCCAAGATGGATGGATTATGGTGGAGAGTTCTGAAAAAACAAGGTCCACTGCAGAAGGAAATGGCAAACAACTTCAATATTCTTGCTTTGAGCACCCCATGAACAGTATGAAAAGGCAAAAATATAGGACACTGAAAGATGAACTCCTCAGGTAAGTAGGTGTCCACTATGCTACTGAGATCAGTGGAGAAATAACTCCAGAAAGAATGAAGAGAGAAGAGATGGAACCAAAGCAAAAACAACACCCAGTTGTGGAGGTGACTGGAGACAGAAGTAAAGTCCAATGCTGTAAAGAGCAATATGGCATAGAAATCTGAAATGTGAGGTCCATGAATCAAGGCAAAATGGAAGTGGTCAAAGAGGAGATGGCAAGAGTGAACGTCAACATTTTAGGAGTCAGTGAGCTAAAATGGACTGGAGTGGGTGAATTTAATTCAGATGACCATTATATCTACTACTATGGGCAGGAATACTAAGGAATCTTCCCTTAGAAGAAATGGAATAGCCATAATAGTCAACAAAAGAGTCCAAAACGGAGTACTTGGATGCGATCTCAAAAATGACAGCATGATCTCTGTCCATTTCCAAGGCAAACCATTCAATATCACAGTAATCCAAGTCTATGCCCTGACCAGTAATGCTGAAGAAGCTGAAGTTGAACGGTTCTGTGAAGATCTACAAGACCTGCTAGAACTAACACCCAAAAAAGATGTCCTTTTCATTATAGGGGACTGGAAGGCAAAAGTAGGAAGTCAAGAAACACCTGGAGTAACAGGCAGATTTGGCCTTGGAGTACAGAATGAAGCAGGGCAAAGGCTAATAGCATTTTGCCAAGAGAACACACTGGTCAGAGCAGACACCGTCTTCCAACATCACAAGAGAAGACTCTACACATGGACATCTCCAGATGGTCAATACCAAAATCAGATTGATTATATTTTTTGCAGCCAAAGATGGAGAAGCTCTATACAGTCAGCAAAAACAAGACTGGGAGCTGACTGTGGCTCAGATCATGGACTTCTTATTGCCAAATTCAGACTTAAATTGAAGAAAGTAGGGAAAACCACTAGACCATTCAGGTATGACCTAAATCAAATCCTTTATGATTATACAGTGGAAATGAGAAATAGATTCAAGGGATTAGATCCGATAGACAGAGTGCCTGAAGAACTATGAATGGAGGTTCATGACATTGTATAGGAGGCAGTGATCAAGACCATTCCCAGGAAAAAGAAATCCAAAAAGGCAAAATGGTTGTCTGAAGAGGTCTTACAAATAGCTGTGAAAAGAAGAGAAGCAAAAGGCAAAGGACAAAGGGAAAGATATACCCATCTGAATGCAGAGTTCCAAAGAATAGCAAGGAGAGATAAGAAAGCCTTCCTCAGTGATCAATGCAAAGAAATAGAGGAAAACAGTAGAATGGGAAAGACTAGAGATCTCTTGAAGAAAATTAGAGATACAGAGGGAACATTTCATGCAACGGTGGGCACAATAAAGGACAGAAGTGGTATGGACCTAACAGAAGAAGAAGATATAAGAAGAGGTGGTAAGAATACACAGAAGAACTATACGAAAAAGATCTTCATGACCCAGATAACCACGATGCTGTGATCACTCACCTAGAGCCAGACACCCTGGAATGTGAAGTCAAGTGGGCGTTAGGAAGCAACATTGCAAGCAAAGCTAGTGGAGGTGATGGAATTCCAGTTGTGCTCTTTCAAATCCTAAGAGATGATGCTGTGAAGGTGCTACACTCAATATGCCAGCAAATTTGGAAAACTCAGCACTGGCTGCAGGACTAGAAAATGTCAGTTTTCATTCCAATTGCAAAGAAACACAATGCCAAAGAATGTTCAAACTACCACACAGTTGCACTCATCTCACACTCTAGTAGAGTAATGCTCAAAATTCTCCAAGCCAGGCTTCAGCAGCACATGAACCGTGAATTTCCAGATGTTCAAGCTGGATTTAGAAAAGGCAGAGGAACCAAAGATCAAATTGCCAACATCCACTGGATCATCAAAAAAGTGAGAGAGTTCCTGAAAAACATCTACTTCTGTTTTATTGACTATGCCAAAGTCTTTGACTGTGTGGATCACAACAAACTGTGGAAAATTCTGAAAGAGATGGGAATGCCAGACCACCTGACCTGCCTCTTGATAAATCTGTATGCAGGTCAAGAAGCAACAGTTTGAACTGGACATGGAACAACAGACTGGTTCCAAATAGGAAAAGGAGTATGTCAAGGCTGTATATTGTCTCCTGCTTATTTAACTTATATGCAGAGTACATCATGAGAAACGCTGGGCTGGATGAAACACAAGCTGGAATTCAAGATTGCTGGGGGGAATATCAATAACCTCAGATATGCAGATGACACCACCCTTATGGCAGAAAGTGAAGAGGAACTCAAAAGCCTCTTGATGAAAGTGAAAGAGGAGAGTGAAAAAGTTGGCTTAAAGCTCAACATTCAGAAAACTAATATCATGGTATCTGGTCCCATCACTTCATGGCAAATAGATGAGGAAACAGTGGAAACCGTGACAGACTTTATTTTTTGGAGCTCCCAAATCACTCCAGATGGTGATTCCAGTCATGAAGTTAAAAGATGCTTGCTCCTTGGAAGGAAAGTTATGACCAACCTGGACAGCATATTAAAAAGCAGGGCATTACTTTGCCAACTAAGTTCTCTCTAGTCAAAGCTATGGTTTTTCCAGTGGTCATGTATGGATGTGAGAGTTGGACTGTGAAGAAAGCTGAGTGCTGAAGAATGGATGCTTTTGAACTGTGGTGTTGGAGAAGACTCTTGAGAGTCGCTTGGACAGCAAGGAGATCCAACCAGTCCATCCTAAAGGAAATCAGTCATGAGTATTCACTGGACGGACTGATGCTGAAGCTGAAACTCTAATTCTTTGGCCACCTCCAGTTCAGTAAGTCAGTGAAGAACTGACTTATTTGGAAAGTCCCTGATCCTGGGAAAGATTGAAGGCAGGAGGAGAAGGGGATGACAGAGGATGAGATGGTTGGATGGAATCACCGACTCAATGGACACGAGTTTGAGTAATCTCCAGGAGCTGGTGATGGACAGGGAGTCTTGGCATGGTGCAGTTCATGGGGTCTCAAAGAGTTGAACACAGCTGAGTGACTGAACTGAATCTCTCATTTTGTCCCACCCACCCCCCTACACCACTTCTGCATGTCCGTTTTCTACATCTGCATCTCTATTCCTTTCCTGCAAATAGATTCATCTTTACCATCTTTCTGTATTCCACATATGAGTTCTTGAAGAGCCACTCATTCATAGTCACACCAGGACACTGTTTACTTTCTTCACTGCATTGATGTGTTACTGATTTTCAAAAGCAATGGTAGTAAAATTCTATGGTGCCTTGGCACATTATTCAAGAATGGCTTCAAACCATCCTGTAAGTTGTCGTATTCCTCATTCGTGCACACTTGCAATGTATTTTCTTTAACATGCCAGTTTCACTTAGAGATGCCTTTCATAAAGCAGTAAAATTATTAGTTTTATTAAATCGAGACCTTTGAGTACACATCTTTTTAATATTCTATGTGATGGAATGGCAAGTATATGTAAAACACCGTGATGGTTGATGAGAGAAACTCATATTGCTGTTTGAACTACAAGCCAGACTAGCAAGTTTTTTCATGGAACTCCGTTTAAGTTTAAAATGAATGAAGCTATAGTCATGCAAACTTTGGTTTTTGATGGAAATTTTCTCCAAAGTGATCAAAGTGAGCTTGTCACTTCAAAGAAAACAACTCAATAGTATTTGTTGCCAGTAATATAAATTTTTGAAGCAAAATTTAGAATTTGAGGAAGCTCCTAACTCTACAGTGAGCCTAACGGTTTCTTTTAATTCAGATTGTTCTGAGATTGATGGTGATATAAACAAAGGTGTTCTTTTGATATTTTATAATCAAGTGTGTCAACATTGAGAAGATTTGCATTAGTCAGATGAATAATATTTTCTGGATATATGATGTTACAAAATCATGAGTGGGTAAAAGGTCCATTCAAAACACAAGATGACTGGTAGATTTTAATGTAATAAAGTATCAAATTTCATTAATATGATTAAATATTTCACATTGTAATAAGCCTTAAAAATATACCACTTATTAAATTTTAGTATAGTATCAAAGAATAACCATAATTACCTTGAAAGTCTATTAAAATATTCTTCCTTTTTACAACTGCATATACTATATGTGAGATGAGATTTTATTCATGTATTTCAAAATAGCATATCAAAACAAATATAAAAATGCAGCTATTTTTATTATACCAACTATTAAAGAGATTTGCAAAATAAATGTAAAACAGTGCCATACTCACTTGTTTCTTATTTTGAAAATAATTTCTATATTAGTATATAATTGAGAATAATTTTAAATAAATTAATGCATAAATTTTTATGTTTATCTGTTTTAATTCCTTTTTCTTGTTCAGTCACTAAGTCGTGTCTGACTCTTTGAGTCCCCATGATCTGCAGCATGCCAGGCTTCCCTGTCTTTCACTATCTCCTGGAGTTTGCTCAAACTCATGTCCATCGAGTCAGTGATGCCATCCAACCATCTCATCCTCTGTCATCGCCTTCTCCTCCTGTCTTTAATCTTTCCCAGCATCGGGGTCTTTTCCAGTGAGTTTGCTCTTTGCATCAGGTGGCCAAAGTACTGGAGCTTCAGCATCAGTCTTTCCAATGAACACTCAGGGTTAATTTCCTTTAGGATTAACTGGTTTTAATTCCTAATGTGGACATATTGGTAGATAACAACCCATATATAAAAAAACTATTTGGAGTCCACAGTAATTTTTTAAGAGAATAAAGTGATTCTAAAAGTTCAAAAATTACTGGTGTAATCAAAGACACTTGCCTAGTTAAGAGAATTCATAAGAGGAGTTATTTTTCTTAAATGCATACTGGAAAGAGAATCAAAGAACAGAGGAGGAAGGAGAGAGGTGGGGGAGAGAAAGAGAAGTGTCAAATTTGTAGTTTTTTTGTTTGTTTGCTGCCTCTTATTCCAAATATGATATTCTAGAATTCTCAGGAATGTCTCGTTTTTATGCATGATGCTATGAAGAAAAGAGACAGACTTCAGAGTAGGAAAGAGGATTTGTATGTGTTTGGAGGGGAGGGGTGGAGATTGGATGATTATGGGGAAAACCACATCATTTTCTCAATCATAAATTTTCATTTTTTTAAAGAGGTTTAGTGTGAACAGTTTATAATTGTCTGCCGCAGCTTCAGAAAATTCTTTAGACCAATGAGACTGTTAATCTAAGAAGAAAGCCCCCAAAGCAAGATGATCCTCTAAATACCTTTGGGCAGATTAGAAAAGAAAAGTTGAACATCTGGACTGAAGCTTAAAACAGTCTTGTAAATGTTTATAAGCTTGGACTTAATGAAGCTCTTAGTTCACCAAATAATTTAACAACTTGCTGAGTTTTCCCCTGGAAAAAGATACTTCTGAATATAACCCTTTCTGTTTAAAACAAAACAAAACTTTATATAGGAGTTTAGCCAATTAACAATGTTCTGATAGTTTTAGGTGGATAGCAAAGGGACTCAGTTATACATATGCATGTATCCATACCCCCGAAATTCCCCTCCCATCCAGGCTGCCACATAACATTGAGCAGAGTTCCCTGTGCTGTACATTAGGCCCATGTTAGTTATCTAGTTTAAATACAGCAGTGTGTCTATTTGTCGGTCTCAAATTCCATTAACTATCCCTTCCTCTGGTAACCATGAGTTCTTCTATAAGTCTGGTGTCTATTACTCTTTTGTGAATAAGTTCATTTGTGGCAGTTCTTTTCAGATAAATAAAATCCTTTCTGGTTGAATTGGTTGTTAGCATATAAAAGGATCCCGAACTGGAATGATGACTTTCTGTGTACCCATTCTTTATGTTTTGTATTCTGAACACATTTTTGCATTCAGCATCTTTTTTCTTAAATTGAATATAGTTGATGTACAATATTGTGTTAGTTTTAGATATACACAGCAAGGTGATTTGGTTACACATATGAAAGTGAAAGTGTTAGTTACTCAGTTGTGTCTGCCTTCTGTGACCCCATGAACTGTAGCTGCCAGGCTCCTCTATTCATGGAATTCTCCAGGCAAGAATACTGGAGTGAGTTACCATTTCTTTCTCCAGGGGATCTTCCCAATCCAGGGATCAAACCTGGGTCTCCTGCATTGCAGGCAGATTCTTGACCATCTGAGCCACCAGGGAAGCCCTGGTAAATATCTATATTATTTTTTTTCAGTTCTTTTCCAAGTCATTGCAAAATATTTCACTTTCACATTTGTAAAACAACTCAAGAAATACGCCTCACGTACTGTTTTCTAGGGAGGTCAGAGGGTGCTGAAGTGGAGGATGTAGGGGAGGGGTCTGTCTGGGGAAGGCCTCATAGGGAACTACTTAGTTACATATCTATTTCCCTTTGTGTGTATCCAGGAGGATAGGATGTCTGTGTGTAAATGGCACAATGTGGATACTGGCACTCTTGCTTGGGAAACTTCTGTAGTTTTCTTTATTCTGTGTGTGTGTGTGTGTGTGTATTTAAAGGAAGTTTGATTCACTCATCTGCCCTTCCTAAGAGGTAATATTTTAAATCCTTACTGTCCAGTGGTTCCTTTACACATGTTCCCTCACTGAATCCCCACAGCCACCCTGTGACCTGGGTTCTATGACTCTCCTCATTTTCCATTGTATTCAAAGCCACACAGCTAGTTGAGTCACAGAATTAGGATTCAAACTTACATCTGTTTTACTCTAGAGCCTATTTTATTTTCAGATTTATTATACTCATGGAGCAAAATAATTCTACAATCAGCCCCCAGATTTATTACCTCTTTTAATGAATGTCTCTGTCTATACCACCTAAATAAATAATCATACTAGAAAATGCAGGGCAAAAGATGCAGCTTTCATAGGGAGGGGAAAAGGACCAGGCTCTTGCACATGCTCCTATTTTTTTTTTCTCCTTGGGCTGCCTGGTGCTAAATGGTTTTAAAATAGCAACTGAACCACCCACAGAGAGACCTTGATTTACAAATTTTTTTTCTGTACATCAGTGCTGTTACTCTTTGCCTGGTTTTGGAGGTTCGGTCGAGTTTGTGCTTAAAATAATGGATGGATACAACTTGTAAGCACAACGCAAGTGACTAAATTTGAAAAAGAAAAATGTGTTTATATACATATTTTCCTTTCAGTCTGTTTCTGTGGAGATTAAAAATATCTGGCACCTGAAGCTGCAGTTGTAGAAGAGAGAAATATTTTAAAATACTTAGAATCACAGAATGTTATAGCTGGAAGAGATCATGTCTGGTAGTTGGTGACAGAGAACACAGAGCCCATTCTATCTAAGATCACGTATCAAGGGAGTGGTTGTGGTGTGGGTTGTGAATCATAGTTTATTCATCAAGGGGAGAGGGGTGGCTTACCTTCTAAGCCTAATTTTCTTACATTTGTAAAAGGTAGGCAGTGAGAGTGCTTACCACAGACGGTGGTTCTTACACGCCTCATACACAGATTGCTTATCACTAGGCCTGACCTACATGGGCTCAAGAAATGCCAGCTGTCCTCCTTTTTCTGCTGCTTTCATTCTTCTATATTATCATTAAAACTTTAGTGACTTTTTTTTTTTTAAGACTTCTGTGTTTCGAATACTCTTTTCCCTTGATGCTAGAGATTTGTCATTTTTATCTGGAAAGTAAATGGTCATTGTTCTTTCTTTGTAGATTTCAATAGATGTCATTGCCCCCTTCATTTTCAAACAAAACCTAGTTCTGGTATCTTCACAATTTAGACCATTCTTCACTCCTGACATTCCCCTCTGGAGTGTTTCCTAGAGGTCAGTCAGTGAACCTGATGTTTACATACACATAATTATTTCATTCACCTTATGCAAAACAGCTAAAGTCAACATTACCTTGACTTTTTGGTTGAATAAGTTAATTGAGAGAGGTTATGCAACTTATCCCAAGTTATAGCTTGTAAGAGACCGAGTCAAGATTTGAAACCTGGGCTATTTTAAGTCCAAGCGTAGTATCTTACCTGCTGTGCCATGAAGCCAACAGGAACCAAGAACACTTAACCTTCTGTTGTACAAAACTGTCATGGAACTAGTTACTTGATTACAGCATTGTTTCCAACCCTTCCATGATTCAGGGTTAAGCTTCAGAGCCAGTGGAGAAGACCAAACCCACCATGGCTACTGTCCATCACTTTCATCTGAATATGTATGTCTATTAGAACTCTAGAAAAGCCTGTATTCATGTGAGTTTTAATTCCTAAACAAACCCCTGGATCATTTCTTCTACATTCGGCCTCTTGTATGGAGATCTCGCTGGACAGCAGCTGCCCCCTTGATGGCAGAGTCGAATGTGAGATCCACCTTTCGAGTTGTATAAGTCTCAAGTTCTCATACTTCCAATGAATAGGAGTTCTCTTATCTATGGCGGGGTGGGGGTGGGGGTCATACTTTTCTGTGTGAATATATTAAGTACTCTTCCGTGAGGTAGTTCATCCCTTTGGGCAGTTCTAATTACTGTTCATTTTTACCAGAACACTATCGTATTCCTTAGCAATTCATTCCATTTATACTGATGATGAATTTCACGAGACTTAATATTTTACTTTTTTTTTTACATCTTCCTTCTGAAGTATTATCTACCTACAACAAGGGCATCATGTTTGCCTCTTCAAATTTTACCCATCATTTAGATTTCATTTCAGAAGCTGTCTCAGGCACAAAATCTTCCTGATCTTTTTATCTGACTCTATCCTTCAAACCCTACCCCACCAGAGACAGACAAAAAACTAGACAAGACTACACCTGAACTTCCACAGAGTTTTAGGTTTTCCTCTCCTGTGACATTTAACACTGTATACCTTGTTTCTCCACACTTGTTCCATCCTCTAGTCTGTGCTTTAGCAATGTAGAGATTATTGTATAATTAGGATGTTTTGAATCTGTAAGAAACAGAATACCCAACTAAACTTGACTTACACAGTGACATATTTGTTATCTCATTTAACGGAAGTTCTAAATTAACAGAGTTCTAGAATTTCTTAATTCAACCTCTCCACAGTTCTGGGACTGCAGATTTTGTTCTATGAATTTCTTCATTTGTCCCTCATGGACTCAAGGTGGCTGCCACAGCAGCAAACACCACCTCCCTAGGGGTGAAGGGAGGAAAAGAGGAAGGAAGCAGGTCCATTGCCTCCGTAAACCTGGGAAACATTATGCCCAGTCATTCATCTGGGAAGAAGAGATTTCCCAAGAGTTCTCCATTGGAATTTCTCTATGTCTCATTAGCCAGAACTGCATCACAAGCCTGCCCTCAAACCAATGACCAGCAAAGGGGAATGAATGGATTATCACTATTGGCTAAGATCAGTCTAAATTTAGATCAGTCAAAATCTATCCCCTGGGGCTGAGGGAGGGGCCTGTCTTTGATGAACCCATTGCCATCTGTCTGCTGAATAAAACTGGAGTTCTATTAGCAATCACAGAGGAAATGGCTCTATTTAAATACACTGAATCTATGTTCTATAGATGAAATATTTGCCACAGCTTTGACTTAGCAATCTTTGCATTTCTCAAAATTGCTGCTCAGATCTCAATGAATGCTATTGGATGTAATTGTTTCATTAATTTATTTTATTCCACAAATATTCATTTAAAGATTTACTATATAATGAGACTATCCTAGGGATTATATATACAATGGTATATAAAATCTGATGGGGTCCCTGCCATTAATATCAAAATTAAAGCTATACTTACAATGTACCAGGGACTTCCCAGGTGGAACTAGTGGTAAAGAACTCACCAACCAATGCAGGAAATGTACGAGATGTGGGTTCAGTCCCTGGGTTGGAAGGATCCCCTGGAGTAGGGCATGGCAACCCACTCCAGTTTCTTGCCTGGAGAATCCCATGGACTGAGGAGCCTGCCTGGCTACAGTCCATGGAGTCACAAAGAGTAAAACACAACTGAAATGGCTTAGCACACATGGTGCTAAAACTTTATGCATTATTTCAATGAATCCTCAAACAACTCTACAGGATAAGTTCTATTAAAAATCACCATGTTTTTCTGACGAGAACACTGTGACCCAATGCAGTTAAGAATCTTGACAAAGGTGACAAAGATGAGTCAAGACAAGTTTTGCATAAATCCTTTTTACATGTGTGTGTACATGTATGTCATAGATAGACCTATCTTGCTGGTTGGAGTAGTGAGCTCCTGGATTTTAGTTTGATTTACAAGGGTATCTTTTTATGTTCTCATAAATTCTGTAAGAGCCCCTTGTATCTTACAGGGGTTTGGAGGAAGAACCTACAGAGTGTTTTTGATGATGCTCCTCACCTTATTTTGTGACTTCACTTTCTGAAGAGAAAGCTCTGGCTTTTGAGGAATCCACTTGTAGACTGGGCAAGTAATTTCAGTCATCATTTTACTCTTGGTTTGAACTACCTTCTGTTTTCATCAGTACCACGAAATAAACCTCATGGCTTAGTGCTAATTAAACACAATATAGACACCAGACCTATTTTATTCCCCCTGTATAATATCTTAGAAATTAAGCTACCCATGCTAAAAAGTGGAATTATTTCACATAGAAATGGGGATTTCCACCCAGTAATGAAAAGCAAACTGATAGCACTGAGTGTGCATGTTGGCAAGGGTGTGCAACAGGGCAACTGTTGGCAGGAAATGAGTAGCTGCTGCCTATCTTGGATGGGGCCAAGACACCAGTGTGCCACCATAGCAAACATTTTACAGCCCATTGCTTTACTCATTTTAGGTGTCTGCTGTATTAGTCAGCATCTGCTATAGCCAGCAGCTCCAAAACTTTACTAACAACATCAAAAATTGAGTGCAACAACAAGCATTGCTTGCCCAGGTTGTGTGAGACCTGGGGCTCAGCCGGAGCTCTGGCAAGCAGGGGGAAGATCTGTGGATGTGCCGCCTATAGGTAGGGTCACCAAGGGTCTTATGCTCAGAGGGTCCTGGATTTGATTGAAGCTTCTGTTGTCATGCTCTTTCAATTCACGAGGGGCCCTAGATTGCCATTTTTCACCAGGTCCTGAAAGCCATGGAGCCAGTTCTGGTGTCAGGACCATGTTGTCTCATGTAGGTCTCAGACTGGAGGAGCAGCCACTTCCAGCGCATGCTGTTCTCATGGCAGAGGCTGAAGGTCATGGGGTTAGACTCACCACAGCATGCCTCTTTTTAAAAGTATTTTATTGAAGTATAGTTGGTTAACAATGTGCTAGTTTCTGCCATATAGCAAAGTAACTCAGTTAAACATATCTATATTCTTTTCCATACAGTTGATCACAGAATACTGAGTATAGTTGGTTCCGTGTGCTGTACAGTAGGACCTTGCTGTTCATCCATCCCATGGATGGTAGTTTGCACCTGCGACTCCCAAACTCCCGATCCTTCCCTCCCCACCCTACCAAGCAACCACAAATTTGTTCTCTGTGCCTTTGAGTCTGTTTCTGTTTCATAGATACATTCACTTGTGTCATATTTCAGATTTCACATGTAAAAGTGAAGTTGCTCAGTCGTGTCTGACTCTTTGCGACCCCAAGGCAATGGGGACCCACTCCAGTACTCTTGCCTGGAAAATCCCATGGACAGGGGAGCCTGGTAGGCTGTGGTCCATGGGGTCGCTAAGAGTCGGACACGACTGAGCAACTTCACTTTCACTTTTCACGTTCATGCATTGGAGAAGGAAATGGCAACCCACTCCAGTGTTCTTGCCTGGAGAATTCCAGGGACGGGGGAGCCTGGTGGGCTGCCGTCTATGGGGTGGCACAGAGTCGGACATGACTGAATCGACTTAGCAGCAGCAGCAGCAGCAGACTGTAGCCTACAAGGCCCCTCTGTCCATGGGATTTTCCAGGCAATAGTACTGGAGTGGATTGCCATTTCCTTCTCCAGGGGATCTTCCCAACACAGGGCTCGAACCCAGGGCTCCCACATTGTAGACAGACACTTTACCATCTGAGCCACCAGGGAAGTCCTTTCACATGTAAGTGTTATCCTGTTTTCACTTTCTGACTTACTTTGCTTAGTTTGGTATTCTCTAGGTCCATCCATGGACTGCATGTTGCTGCAAATGGCGGCATTTTATTCTTTTTAATGGCTGAGTAATATTTCACTGTGTATATATACCACATTTTCTTTATCCATTCATCTGCTGATAGACATTTAGGTTGTTACCATGTCTTGGCTATTGTGAATAGTGCTGCTTTGAACGTAGGGGTGCATGTATTTCTTTTTGGACTATAGTTTTTTCTGGGTATATGCCTAGGAGCAGGATTGCTGGATCCTATGGTAGCTCTATTTTTAGGTTTTTGAGAAACCTCCATACTGTTCTCCATAGTGGCTGCACCAATTTACGTTCCCATCAACAATGTAAGAGGGCTATTTTTTCTCTGCACCTTCTCCAACATGTATTGTTTGTAGACTTTTGAATGATGGTCCTTCTGACTGGTGTAAGAAGCCTCTATGAGGAACTGGTACATGGCAACTTTCCGTGAGTCAGGCACATTGTCTTGTAACCTAGCCCACAGATATAGTTGTGAGGAAGAATACTTCAGTCAAGAACGCATCTATCCTGCCCTGGAATTCGTCACACTTGAAGCAGTGACAAATTCCATTCCTACACACCTGATATCCTGTCTTGAGCTGATGATCAAGGCTTAGTTGTATAGAGTGCCCAGTTGGTAATGTCATGGGATTTAAAAGGTAATATCAAATGGCAGGTAATCAGTTTACCTCGAGCTGATAGTCAAGCCTTTAAAAGGTATAAAACCAATTATGTTGGCTATAGTTTTTCTCACAAGTTATTCCTTGTTCAAATTAAAGACCAATTTGAGCCTTATTTAAAATGTGCCATGAGTCATTTTACTGTGTTTTAGTGCTAATTTGTCTTCATCATGGGTGTAGTTTTTTCCACTTGGTTTTTCAAGCAAAGATGATAAAATTAAATAAATTGACAGTCTATTTAGCTTTAATATCAAGATCTCTTGTGGAATATTAGTGCTCCCTAATTAATTGAGTTTTCAATTCTCTGATGACTTATAGAATCTTCAGTCATGATGTATAACCCATCTGCAATGTCAGGACCTAATTTTAGGCTACATTATCATGATTGAGCTGAGAATCGTGGCTTTATGAATCTTTATAAAAAGAACATATAGATGCTTTTAAAATTATGTCCCTGTTACATAAAAATTCTTTTTGACAATCCCCAGAGATTCCTTTGTTAACAGAGAAATCTGTAGTTCACACAGAAGACAGATTTCTGAATCTGAACTGAGGTTGCAGGGCTGTCAGTCACTACGCTCAGACTTGGGGGCTGTGGTTCAGGCTGTGCATCTGAAGTGGGAGTCCTCTGATCACAGGATAGAGTGGTACTGAGGGAGCTGTGGTCTCGAGGAAGGCAGTGCAATAGGGCTAGGTCTGTTGGATTGAAATGTTGGTTGGGAATTTGTACTGAACTACATGACAGTTTCAATATTCAGTTCCTAAAATGTTGCGAGGAGGCAATCTTACCACAAAATCTTAAGTAATTATGAAAACCCTGACCACTTTGTTGGTGTCAGACCATCAGGTTTTTCAAAGATTCCATCCATCCATTCTCTCGTGTGCTAATTACAACATTCAGGTGCCCAAGGTAGTCCCATATTGCTATATTTCTATTGTACATACAAGGAAATGATAATCCAGGAGTCAGTCTGCAACGGGAAGAAAGAAGGGAGATTTCCTAAATGCTGGCCATTGCTGTGGTTCTGCTGGGATCTAAGTTAATATATCCAGTAGAAATGAGTTCCCTCCATGATTTATCCATGTACAGCTAGCCAGATGTGCAGGTTTCAGATTTGGAAAGAACTGGGTTTGGCTCCCAACCTCCTTACTAGCTGAGAGACCTCAGGTAAGTTATACAAACTACCTCAGATTCCTCAAACGCATGTGTTTTTACCTTGATTACTTGAAATATAGCATTAAAAATATTAAGCATGGTTACTGGGACACATTAGTCATGGAGGTCTTGGAATAAACTTCCTGTAAAACTTTGATCAGAAAAATAAAAGAGAAACTAGAGACCAAAACATCACCTTATGTGATGATAGAGGGCAGGTTGGAGAATATAGCTTTAAGTTTAATTGCCAAATAGACTTGCTAATAAGCAAGCTCAGAATTAGTCCCCAGTCATGGCAGTTCTTTCCCGAGATAGGCCCCCTTCACAAAAGAGCCTCTTGTAGCACAGGTGACATGGATGAGCAGAGGAGGAGCTGTGTTCTCCAAAAAGGCAAAGGTATAGATGATGAAACATTCTTAGTTTCTCTAAACAAACTTGTCAATCAGAAAATCCTCTCCATTACACGAGGGACAAAGTGAATAAAAGAGTGGAGACTGGCTATTTAAGCTGCTGTCATAAGAAATGAATATTAAGAGTGCAGAAATATTCAGCACTAACAATTTTTTAATAAATCTTACCTATTAGTGTTATTGGAGTTAAAGTAGGAGATTTAAAAGTATACTCAAGTGTCCATGACTAGAATGTTTCCAAAGTTACACGAAGCCCCCAGTCCTCACTTGGGTTAATCCCACAATAATATTGCTTTTAGATGGGGCTGAAAACAATTTGTTATCAGAAGAAGGTTACATGAACAAGCTAATCTGTGCCCATGACTTAGCTCTATCAAAATTCTATATTCCTTTAGAAGTAGAAGCTATGCCTTGCTGCTGCTGCTGCTAAGTCGCTTCAGTCATGTCCGACTCTGTGCGACCCCATAGACAGCAGCCCACCAGGCTCCCCCGTCCCTGGGATTCTACAGGCAAGAACACTGGAGTGCGTTGCCATTTCCTTCTCCAATGCATGAAAGTGAAAAGTGAAAGTGAAGTCGCTCAGTCGTGTCTGACTCTTAGCAACCCCGTGGGCTGCAGCCTACCAGGCTCCTCCATCCATGGGATTTTCCAGGCAAGAGTACTGGAGTGGGGTGCCATTGCATTCTCCAAAGCTATGCCTTATGTATGTTTATCTTTCCCACAGTGCCTTGCAGACCATTCACCACTAATAATTACATTGATTGCTCATCTAGCTTGCAAAGCACTTTTGTGTTGATGATCTCATTTGGTCTTTTCACCAGTCCTGAGAGGGAGGGTGGGAGGAATGGGAAAGGTTACTCACCTCATTTCACATTTGAGGATGTTGAGACCCAGAGCAGCCCCACAAGCTGTGTGACCTGTCCAGCTTATGAAGCAGAATGCCAACGTTTGATTCTCCAAATGGAACATGGGTCACTGACTCTTAACACAGTGTGCTTTCCATTAATATTTTATTACTTTATCTGAATGGTATTGATTTCTTTGGAAATAGTTGACCTAGCATGTATGGTCCTAGGAATTCCAGCAGCATTCAAAAGACAAGGTAAACTTCTCAGACTGGGAGGGTTTGGAGACTTGATTTACTTAGGGTTTTTGATGAAAACTCTGTGTTGTTCATCTGTTCAAATGAATAGCACCAAATTTGGAGGTGAAAATGATTGTCATAAAGGGAGAAGGCATTATAGAGTCAGTAACATCTCTTCTAGGTCTGCTACCTGAGTTATTGTCTCCCAGAGATCCAAAAGCCCTTAAAAAGGCCATTTTAGCAGTAAGAACAAATTAAGTTATGTTTTGTCTTGAGCATCATTCATTAGAACCATATCACTGTGTCATTAGCCCCAGTCATACCCCACAGCACAGTGGAAAAAGACTATGGTAGGCAGAATAATAACCATCTCCAATGTCCACATTCTAATGCTTGGAGCATATGACTTCATTACCTTGCATAGCAAATGGACTTTGATGCTGTGATTAAGTTAAGAATCTTGAAATGGGGAAATTATCTTGGGTTATCTATGGGGCCCGATAAGATAACAGTTGTGTAAATGGAAGGAGACAGGAGAGTCAAAAAGAGTATTATAAATAAAGTACAGGTTGGAATGATACAGTTCATGGCGGGGGCCCGTGAACCAAGGAATTAGGCTACCTTTAGAAGGCAGAGGAGAAGGCAATGGCACCCCACTCCAGTACTTTTGCCTGGAAAATCCCATGGACAGAGGAGCTTGGTAGGCTGCAGCCCATGGGGTTGCTAAGAGTCAGACACGACTGAAGCGACTTAGCAGCAGCAGTAGAAGGCAGAAGAAGCAAGAGATTTCTTCTCTCAAGTCAACAGAAGAAAGAAAAGAATTGCAGCACTTCATCACCTTTATTTTAGCCTTGAGAGACACGTTTTGAAGATCTGACCTCTAGAACTGTGAGGTAATACATTTGTTTTTATGCCACTAAATGTTCAGTAATTTTTTACAGCAGCAAGAAAAAATAATGTAAACCACATAAAGTTTAAATTTTGGTTCCTGAGTTTAGTTGCCTCATACTTCAGGCAAGTTATAACTAAGCAGCAATTAACAGTATTTGCATCACTGTAATGATGATAGTGCTTTCTTCATCAAATTGTTGTTACTAGTTGAGATAATACATGAAAGACACTTGCACCCTGTGTCTCACATACTAGGACACTGGTTAATAATTAATACAATGTCATTAAATATTCCTTTGTGTTTTTTACTTTAATATTTCATCAGCTGCAAAATCATAGAAATTAACTTCTAAATCTAAGAATGGCAACAGGTCTATGTATACCAGAGTTGACCTCAGGAAAAAAAAAATTAGCCTGTTGTATTTCTTCTATGGGGTGTCCCTTGTGGCTCAGTGGTAAAGAATCCACCTGCAATGTGGGAGATCCAGGTTTGATCCCTGGGCTGGGAAGATCCCCTGGAGAAGGGAATGGCAACCCACTCCAGTATTATTACCTGGGACAGGTAATAAGATTACATGGACAGAGGAGCCTGGTGAGCTACAGTCCATGGGGTTTCAAAGAGTTGGACACAACTTAGGACTAAACAACAATTTATCCTATACACAAGAAAATAAGAAATCAGATCTAATTCACCTTAGGAATGGGAAATGGATTATAGAGAGGGTTATCTTAGAGGTTGCTTAAGAGAATGTTGAGAGGGGCTCAGAAATATAGTCAGTACTAACTACCGACTTGTAGCAAGTTGCTTCAAGTTTTCCAACAGAGTCTAGATTTTGAGGAAAATCTAAACTATGAATTTACATAAAGACAATATTAAAAAAAAAAAAAAAGATGACCTTTAGTTGGAACACTGCCCCCTTCACTCTTGAAACTAGTGGCAGTTCCTGTTCATCCATCAGGCTCGGCTTCTTACCCTTCTTGGTGGAAAGTTTCCTATCCCCCACCCTCCCACCCTCCTGCCATTCTCAAGACACAGCCACAGCACGGCTGTGTAACTGTGCATTCTGCTTTTCTGTCTTTCTCTTTGACGTTAAGTTCCTTGAAAGAAAGGACGGTGCCCTTCTTGTTCACTCATCTCTGGGCACACGCCTCACTAAGTACGTATTTGAGGAAAGGAAGGATGCTCCTTTGAGTCCTATCCTGGCTATTATGAGCCTTGTAAACTTGCCAATCTTCTAAGCCTCCACTTCTAAATGTGTCAACTACAGTGTTTTTCCCATCAGTCTTGTAGGGGCATAGCGGGGTCTAAGGAAAGTAACTCGAATCCAAGAGCGCATGGTGGGTTATGTAAGTGACACATCTCTGCTTCAGATCCACACAATGCTCCAGTTTCACCCAGTGTGCACACATGGGTGCCTTCCATCTGAGCATGGTATTAAGCCTTGAATGAAGTGTGCACAGAACAGACTGTCTTTGTTCTAACAAAGTATAAAGGTCTAGTGGCTAGTTCAACAAGAGCACAGGAAAGATTGCCTTCTTTATCTGAGTAAAAGGATCTTTTTTTCATTTTCCAAGAAGATTCAAAGAACTCGTGTTAGCCTATGTAAGGAATAAGGAAGTGAAAGAATGTTTTTACCCTGTGCTGTACTCAGTCACTTCAGTCGTATCTGACTGTTTGCAATCCTATGGACTGTAGCCCACAAGGCTCTGTCCATGGGATTCTCCAGGCAAGAATACTGGAGTGGGTTGCCATGCCCTCCTCCAGAGGTTCTTTCTGATCCAGGGATCAAACCTGGGCCTCCTGCATTTCAGGTGGATTCTTTACCTCTGAGCCACTAGGGAAACCCATTTTTACTCTACAGAAGGCCAAGTCTAACAGGGAGTAAATATATATGTAGACAGCTCAGAGATAAGGCAGCCCATGGCTTCATCTCTAATATCAATCCCACCAGGGTCATGAGGGATGACAAAACAGTGGTGCCTCACTTTTTGGAAGAAAGTAGAATCTGAGTTGAGTTGAGTTGTTGTTCAGTCTCACAGTCATGTCTGACTCTTTGTGACCCCATGGACTTCCAGGCTTCCCTGTCCATCACCAACTCCCAGAGCTTGTTTAAACTCATGTCCATCGAGTCAGTGAATGCCATCCAACCATCTCATCCTCTGTCATCCCCTTCTCCTCCTGCCCTCAATCTTTCCCAGCATCAGGGTCTGTTCTAATGAATTGATCTTAATCAATTGAATGTTTGTATATGCAGAGTAGATCATAATCTATGTAATTACTTGTATGGAGGGTGAAAAGGAGGGATTGATTACTAAGAAAACAGAAAAGCCTGATGTGACATGATGTAGAGTGTTTTAATTAGATAGCAGGGGAAGGACGATGGAAGATAAAACTGTAAAGTATATTGGGACCCATGATTTAGACCTTCTCCAAATAGCTGGTGAGATAAGGCTTGATTCTGATGATAGAGAATCATTACTAATTTGTGAACAGAGTATTGCCACAGAACAACAACAAAAAAAAATAGGGAATAGAGGGGGAATCATAATTTGTTGCTTCCTACTTCTGCCTGTTAGTGCCTTGAATTATGGTCCTATCACCATCTTCCCATATGATGAGAGAGAGGGAAAAAAGCATTTTATGGATTCCACCCTTTACCCCCACACTGAGATTTGTATCCCTGGGTAAGCCATATACATATTTTTTTCTTTTGCTGATGGTAGACTGTTATGTTGACTGTATGACGTAACATAGTTGTGATATTTCAGTTAACTCCTACCGTCTCCCTACTTTATTTCCCTTTCTTCCTTCATTGAGCTGTAATTGACATACAGTAAGCCACACATATTTAAAGTATACCATTTTGATACATGCATATACCTGCAATGTGTGCCTGCTTAGTTGTATCCGACTCTTTTACGACCCCATGGACTGTAGCCCACCAGGCTTCTCTGTCCATGGGATTCTCCAGTCAAGAATATTGGAATGGGTTACCATTTTCTTCTCCAGGGGATCTTCCCAGCCCAGGGATCAAACTTACATCTCCTGTGTCTCCTGCATTGGCAGGCAGATTCTTTACCACTGAGCCACTTGGGAAGCCCATATACCCGCAAAACCTTCATCAAAATCAAAATAGTTAATACATCCATTTTCTCAAAGTTTACTCCTGATTCTTTGTAATCTCTCCCTCCATTCCTTCATGATTTCCTAACACTGTGCAACTGGTGAACTGCCTGGTGTCACTATAGATTGGTTTGCATTTTCTAGAATCTTACATAAATGGAATAACACAGTATGTATTTTTTTTTTTTTTTTTTTGCCTGGTTTCTTTCACTCAACATTGTCTTGAGGATCATATGTTCTATTGCACATATTAGATTCTTCCTTTTTATTGCTCAGTGGTATTCCATGGCATGAATATGCTACAGTTGGTTTATGCATTCACCTTCTGATATGGGTGTTTGGGCTGTTTCCAGTTTTGTGACTTTTAAAAACAAGCTGTTATGAACATTGGTGTGTAAGTCTTTGTGTGGTCATAGGCTTTATTTTCCCTTGGTTTTTTCATTTCTTTGTCTTCATTCCTTTTCCCTGAAGACTGAGAGTCCCCGAAGGAGTAGCCCCAGGTAGTGGGTAAACAGCAAAAGGACACACAGAGTATTGGATTCTGTTTCTGTGAATTTTCTTTCATGAGCAACTGAGTGTGGTAGGAAGATACCGTCAGGAGCTTGCTTGGAGGTCTGGGGAATTCTAAATAATGAAACATAAAGTAATGATTCATAAAGGTTGAAAATGTGCGCACCTAAAAAATGAAAATGAGGAAGAACTTCCTACATGCTTGAACTATTTAAGACTGGGATTGGGGTTTTATTAGAGCAGATGAACTTCAAGCTAGGAATGGCATGCAACAGGAACCTGGGCAAACACTCATGGGGGATATATTTATCTTTAGTTCATTTCAGTCCATAAGTGTATATTGAATGTGTATTGTTTGCCAGACACTGGGGCTATGATGACAGATAAATCACGACATGCTCACAACCTAGCAGGGGAGACTGGCAAGTGAGCTGGCGATTGCAATATAGTATAATAAGCATTTGTAATCAAGCATTTGCAGAGAGTGCCAGGGGAGCATCTTATCGGAAACATCTGGGCCATTGAGGGGGGTGGAGCAGTTAGCAGAGGACTCCAGGAAGAGGGCCTGCTGCTCTCAGTTAGGGAACGCTGGACAAGAGAGGGAGAGGGATGGCGAACCGAGGAGAGATAGAAGTTGCAGACAAGGAGAGCAGTGTGTGCAAAGATGGGAGGCCCGAAAAAGATGACATTGTTGGGAAAAGTAGGTTCTGAGTGCTGGGCACATGACATGAGGTGAGAATTTCTGATGAATGCCAATCCCATGTTGTTTACTTTCCATTTTTCTCCCTTTACTGTATCATACATAGATTTTTATATGCCCTTTAAGCATGAAGAGCTGGTGTGGCAAGCTGTGGAGTTTGGCAGTCAGGATCCATAGTAAGGGCTTTCAGTGGATCCAGACACAGATTGGCTTTAGAAAAATAAAGTCAGCAGGATGTCAAACATACCTGCATGGAGAAAGACCTCACACAGCATGGTAACATGGGAACCTGAACTAAGATGAGGATAGAAGAATAGAGAAAAGTAACAGTTTTGAGAGGTTTCTAACTTTAGGAAGGTGTCTGATAACCTCACACCAAATCTTTTACCTAGATGCAGGGGTCCCCAACCTCAGGGATTTAATTCCTGTTTATCTGAGGTGGAGCTGATGTAACAATAATAGAAATAAAGTGCACAATGAGTTGTAATGTTGAATCATTCCTAAACCATCACTCCAACCCCAGTCAATGGAAAAAAATATCCTCTACAAAACTGGTTCCTGATGCCAAAAAGATTGGGGACCACCGAGTCCTAGAGAGTCAATGAATCTATCAGAGTTTGCTGCAAGAAATACCCAAATGATAAATAGTCTCCCCCACCACACATACTAGCATAGAGGGACCATGACCAACCATGACCACCAGGGCATTTATAGATTGCAGTAGCCAGACCTGGGATTTCTAGTTGGAAGTGTTTCTTTCCTGAATCCCAAACTCGAGGAACATTGGTGGAGGTTGCCTCGCTGGGGACATTTTTGATGAATGCCAATCCCCTGTTTACTTTCCATTTTTCTCCCTTTAATGTTTCGTACATAGATTTTTATGTGCCCCTATTTCATCTGCGTAACTCTTTTGTTGCCATGGAAATCAGCTTCAATTTTCTCCCATTCTGGCAATTGTGTTTTTATAGTCTCCTGCTTTCAAAAAGATAAGCTGTCTTATATTTATTTCTTGTGGATGCCATAAGTTGACCTCGCTCGAGACACAGCCAACCTTTACTTCAAGAGTACACTGCAGTTATTTATTGTAGCTGATGTCATTTTGATTTCTGCCTGTGAGATTGGTTTCCAATAAAATTTCTTCTTGCTTTTGCATACCTCTTCTATCCAGGGGCTAGAGCTTGGCAAGTCTGTAAGATTAAATTCTAGGTGCACTCAGGCTCAGGACACTGAGATCGAGCTACAAACTCTCTATGAAAGATGAGGGAAACCAGTTTGGATCAAAAGAGGAAGTTGCAAGCAGTGAGTTCTATTCTCAGCTCATCTGCTAATTGGCTCTTTCAACTTAGTCTCACCACTTCTATCTGTATCTGCATTTCCCCATCTCTAAAACCAGGAGGATTGAGGAGATTAGATATAGTCATGAAGTGAAGCAGTGTGTGAAAAAGATTAAAGTGCAACAACTTGGTTAAAGTAGGGAGAAAATAATTATCTTGATTTGATAGATTTCTGACCATTTTTATCTTTTGGATTCAAGAGGATTTTCTGTAACTATGAAAAGCCTGCGGTTATGAGAGTTGTTTCTATTGTCTGATGTCTGGTTGTCATAGTCACAGCTTGAAATTAATTGTAATTAGCTCATTTCTCCTGGGGTTTTCTGATTTGGTGTATCCTGAGTTAAAGTCTGTGTGCGGTCACAGAACCCACCAATCCTACATGTATCTTGAGTTCAAACTACAGAGCACGCAACAGTATCAGGTTGGCCTATTTTTCACTGTTCAGGTGTTTTATTAGATATTGTAATGAAATATGAAACTTCTATGGAAATCTAAGATTTTGTAGGGCATGGTTACAGTAAGAATAATTCATTCAGTAAACACAGATTGAATGTGAGAGGCACGAACCATGTTAAACACTGATGATAAAGCTGCAAATGAAGAGGATCCCATCCTCAAGGAAGCTACAGTTGAGTAGGTGCATCAAGCATGTGGAAGACTAATGTTTACGGTGTGTTGAGTGCCTGTCTCATAGAGGGAGGCACACCTGCCTTGTCATCTAGGCACAGAGCTGGTGGTGGAGGTGGTGGCTGCAATGGCTGTATAAAGCTTCTCCTAAGAGATGAATGCTGAACTGAATCGATGTGAACCCAATAGGAAGGGGTGGAGTGGTAGTAGTAATATTAGTTGCTTAGTTGTGTCCAGCGCTTTGTGACCCCCATGGACCACAGCCCGCCTGGCTCCTCTGTCCATGGAAATTCTCCAGGCAAGAATACTGGAGTGGGCAACCATACCCTTCTCCAGGGTATCTTCCTGTTCCAGGGATCAAACCCAGGGTTTCTGCGTTGGAAGGCAGATTCTTTACCATCTGAGCCAGCAGACCCTAGGGCAGTGCAGGGAGGGAAAAAGTAAGGGAGTAAGAGGAGAATAGGATGCAGAGGCTGATGAGGGCCAAATCTTGAAATGTCTTGTCTATGGCTTTGTATACAGACAGTGACGCTCGGTGTTTATCACTGAAACAGTGGGGAAATGTATGGGTCAGAATCCTAAAGTATCTATTTAACAGAAACCATCTCAAAGTGACTAAATAATGTTAATTTTGTTACAATATAGAAGTATCTTAAAGAATCTAAGAGGGGATACAATGGGTCATCAAAAAGAGACTGAAAATACACAGATGTCAAGAGCCTTTAGTATCCCCTCTCTGCCTCTCATGGCTTCTAGGCTTCTCTCTGCTTGTCTTCCCCATCCTTCTTTCTCAAACAATTGCCTTGCCTTGTTACTCAGAGCCCACGGTAGATATCGATAACTCCTACATATGAAACTTATGATTCTGGCTCCATGGATACCAGTGTATAAACTTTCAAGTGCATACAAGTTCACATTTACAAGAGACAATCAGGTTGGCTTAGATGGTGTCAAGCATCTACCTCTGGTCAGATAAGCTACAGCTGAAGTTTAGTCCCAACATGATTTTTAGAGAAACCACTCTGTCTCTATGGATTAGAGAGAGGAATGGGATGAGATGGAATAATTATCAAAGAATTAAAACTATGGTTTTGACATTGAAAGGGGCTTAACAGCCTTTGAAGGGTAAATGAGTGTAATCATAAGATTTTTTAAAAAAATTCTGAATGTGGTCTGTATTCATGTTAACAGGTGCTACCAACAGAGAATACAAAAATACAAAAAAAAAAAAAAAAAATCCCCCTGACATTCCCCCCTTCTCATTTTTGTTCAATGACCTAGTCATTCAGTAAATACTGAAAAGCATATAATATACATAAGACAGCAGGCTGGGCACAGAACATAACTGAGAGAAGACAGATATATTCCCTGCCTTGACAAAGCTTATAGTCTAAAGTTATTTTTTAAAATATTATTTTTGTGCATCTTTCTAAAAATATTGCATGGGTTTATAGGAAATGTGTATATAGATATTTTAGTCTACAGATCATTTCATCTGCATTATGTATAATATATATTATATATGTGTATATACACACACACATATATATATATATAAAATTTCTGGCCTATTTAAATTTAAAGTATAAATCTGGGAGATAATCTTCTATCAGCATGTGCAGAACTTCTTCCCTCCTTACAGCACAGGACCCAGTCAGATAGATATTCTGGCTGTCTTGGACCATCTCCACCCTAAGGGTGCTATTAATATGAAATGTGGCCCTTATTCTCCATCTAGCAATGGCACCCCACTCCAGTAGTCTTGCCTGGAAAATCCCGTGGACGGAGGAGCCTGGTAGGCCGCAGTCCATGGGGTCGCTGAGGGTCGGACACGACTGAGCGACTTCATTTTCACTTTTAACTTTCATGCACTGGAGAAGGAAATGGCAACCCACTCCAGTGTTATTGCCTGGAGAATCCCAGGGACGGGGGAGCCTGGTGGGCTGCCGTCTATGGGGTCGCACAGAGTCAGACACGACTGAAGCAACTTAGCAGCAGTAGCAGTAGCAGCAGCCCTTGAAAAGGGCTGCCTTTTTACCCTCCACCTACCAAGTCTCAGTGGTGGGGTCTGTTCATCTCTTACACAGACCCCACAGGAAATAACTCTCAGCTCAGTGATGTTCTGTATTCCTACAGGATACTTGGAAACTTGTTCTTTTTTCTGTGCTGTGGTAGTTAGGTTCTACATAGTTGCCAGGAACACTGACTTCATGATAAAACCATTACCCCTAAGGGGAATAAAGATTTAATTTCCTACAGGCTCTGGTCACAGCATTTTCATCAACTGATCAATATAGAAGCTTGTTTGATGTGTGCTTCTGTTCAGAGACCTCATGTTTAATGTATATCGTTAATTGATCAGCATTGAATTCACAATCCACAGTGATGTAACTCATGGAAGTACAGAGCTTACCTTACGCACTTGCTTCCTCCATGAGGCACACCACAGCTCTCTTGTGCTTAGGAACACTAGACATACTTTAGCACTCTGCTCAGGGGGACTCTTTTAAACAGTGATAGCAGCAAATAGAAGCACAAAAATGTGGAAAACATAGGATTCAATAGACTGTGAAAGGACTCTTGTTTCTAGGATGAGAACTGACACAGGAAGGCAGAGTGTCCTTTTGTTCGACGTCACCTGGGGACATGCTTGCTCTCTGGTTCAGATTTTCAGTGCTCTATGCCTGTCTGCAAATGACTGCAAAAGCACCACGAGCATGGAGAGCAGCATGTGGGAGCAGAAGCGGTTATACACTGAGACCAGGAGTACTAAAGAGCCTGGAAGATGAAGAGTCTTCCATCTCCAGAATCATTCTGTTTATTCTTCTGAGGCCACTCTTTTTGGACCCCACCCAGCTTGGAAGTCTCCTTTGGATTCTAAATTAAAAGCTAATCACGAACTGATTTACAAAAAGCTGGTCACAACTTTTGTAAAATCATTTCTTTGGAATTTCTGTGCCAAGAAGGGGTTTAGTTGGGTATTTAGTATTAAATATTTAGTTTATGTATGAAAGAATTTATAGGTTATTTCCAGCTTTAAGCTATTGAGAATAATTTTTCATTACACATTCCTTTTTATATTTAGCATCTTTGTAAGAAGAGAGTCATAGGAAAATCACCAGCACTGTAATCTCTGGACAGAAGAATATGTGCATTTAAATTTTTGATAAATACTATATAATTGTCCTGTGTGTGTTGTGCCAAAATTTCTTATATTGAGATAAAAATACATAAAATGCAAAAAATGGACCAGCATTACCTATGGGTATTGTACTCTAGTGGTAAAGAATCTGCTTACCAATGCAGGAGATGTAAGAGAAGTGGGTTCGATCCTTGGGTCAGGAAGATCCTCTGGAGGAGGGCATGACAAGCCACTCCAGTATTCTTACCTGGAGAATCCCATGGACAGAGGAGCCTGGCAGGCTACAGTCCATAGTATCGCAAAGAGTTGGACACAACTGAAGTGACTAGCACACACATACACACAATATGTAGCGCACACACACTCAGCAGTAGTATATAACAAGTATCTCATAAATTTGTCAGTTGTGAGCATTACAATATTTTAAGGTATCTTATCAATTAGATAGGTAGAAAATGTTCAGTTCAGTTCAGTGGCTCAGTCAAGTCTGACTCTTTGTGACCCCATGAATTGCAGCACACCAGGCCTCCCTGTCCATCACCAACCCCTGGAGTTCACTCAGACTCACGTCCATTGAGTCAGTGATGCCATCCAGCCATCTCATCCTCTGTTGTCCCCTTCTCCTCCTGCCCCCAATTCCTCCCAGCATCAGAGTCTTTTCCAATGAGTCAACTCTTCGCACGAGGTGGCCAAAGTACTGGAGTTTCAGCTTTAGCATCATTCCTTCCAAAGAACACCCAGGGCTGATCTCCTTCAGAATGGACTGGTTGGATCTCCTTGCAGCCAGGGGACTCTCAAGAGTCTTCTCCAACATCACAGTTCAAAAGCATCAATTCTTCAGCACTCAGCTTTCTTCACAGTCCAACTCTCACATCCATATATGACCACAGGAAAAACCATAGCCTTGACTAGACAGACCTTTGTTGGCAAAGTAATGTCTCTGCTTTTGAATATGCTATCTAGGTTGGTCATAAGTTTCCTACCAAGGAGTAAGTGTCTTTTAACTTCATGGCTGCAGTCACCATCTGCAGTGATTTTGGAGCCCAGAAAAATAAAGTCAGCCACTGTTTCCACTGTTTCCCCATCTATTTCCCATGAAGTGATGGGACCGGATGCCATGATCTTCGTTTTCTGAATGTTGAGCTTTAAGCCAACCTTTTCACTCTCCTCTTTCACTTTCATCAGGAGGCTTTTTAGTTCCTCTTCACTTTCTGCCATAAGGGTGGTGTCATCTGCATATCTGAGGTTATTGATATTTCTCCTGGCAATCTTGATTCCAGCTTGTTCTTCTTCCAGCCCAGCGTTTCTCATGATGTACTCTGCATATAAGGTAAATAAGCAGGGTGACAGAATACAGCCTTATCATACTCCTTTTCCTATTTGAAACCAGTCTGTTGTTCCACGTCCAGTTCTAACTGATGCTTCCTGACCTGTATACAGATTTCTCAAGAGGCAGGTTAGGTGGTCTGGTATTCCCATCTCTTTCAGAATTTTCCACAGTTTATTGTGGTCCACACAGTCAAAGGCTTTGGCATAGTCAATAAAGCAGAAATAGATGTTTTTCTGGAACTCTCTTGCTTTTTCCATGATCCAGCAAATGTTGGCAATTTGATCTCTGGTTCCTCTGCCTTTTCTAAAACAGCTTGAACATCTGGAAGACCATTCAGGTATGACCTAAATCAGATCCCTTATAATTATACAGTGGAAGTGAGAAATAGATTTAAGGGCCTAGTCTGATAGATAGAGTGCCTGATAAACTATGGACTGAGGTTCGTGACATTGTACAGGAGACAGGGATCAAGACCATCCCCATGGAAAAGAAATGCAAAAAAGCAAAATGGCTGTCTGGGGAGGCCTTACAAATAGCTGTGAAGAGCAGAGAAGTGGAAAAACAAAGGAGAAAAGGAAAGATATAAGCATGTGAATGCAGAATTCCAAAGAATAGCAAAAAGAGATAAGAAAGCCTTCCTCAGCGATCAGTGCAAAGAAATAGAGGAAAACAGACTGGGAAAAACTAGAGATCTCTTCAAGAAAATCAGAGATACCAAAGGAACATTTCATGCAAAGATGGGCTCGATAAAGGACAGAAATAGTATGGACCTAACAGAAGCAGAAGATATTAAGAAGAGGTGGCAAGAATACACAGAAGAACTGTACAAAAAAGATCTTCATGACCAAGATAATCACGATGGTGTGATCACTGACCTAGAGCCAGGCATCCTGGAATGTGAAGTCAAGTGGGCCTTAGAAAGCATCACTACGAACAAAGCTAGTGGAGGTGATGGAATTCCAGTTGAGCTATTTCAAATCCTGAAAGATGATGCTGTGAAAGTGCTGCACTCAATATGCCAGCAAATTTGGGAAACTCAGCAGTGGCCACAGGACTGGAAAAGGTCAGATCCCAAGGAAAATGTTAAACGTTTTTAAAATTTTCTTTTCTTTAAATACACTTGAGGCTGAGCATCTTGTGCTATTTGGCTTTCTCTAAATTGCCTTCGCATGTTTTCCAATTTGCCCAATTGTTTCATTGATTTCAAAGAGCCTTTTTAAAATTTTTGCATTAAAGAAATTATTCCTTTATTTCCTCGTTTACAACATGAGCTATGATATGAACACCTGGGGGAATGACAGCAACACAAGATAATGAGTGTAGGTGCCAATTGAGAGGTAGTGATAAAAAGAAAAATCGGGGACATTCCAGAGAAATTGGAGCACAGGGTAAGAATCTGAAAATGATTTTGCTACATCTGTCGTCTGAATTTGTGTGGCCTGTCCTCTGGCAGATTAGCAGCCTTATCGCCATTCTGTTCCAACACTGTCTTGCTCACTCATGTGGCCAATGGAGGTCCTGCCAGCTGGTGAACTTAGAAGCAGTACAGAGGTTAAGAACAAGAGCATCACTAAACTCCACACCACCACTGCTGGCTTCCATGGATACAGGTCAGACCATTGGGAGTGTGTTCACATCTTCCCCATTTTGCTGCAGATCAGGGCGATGAGTTGTATTATTGGTGCTACAGTTCAAAACTCTCATTGGACTGAATAGAGTTAGATCATGCTGGAATCAGCTGAGATGGGAGAGGAGAAACTGTACCAGAGGTGGAGGAGGGGGAGAATCACCTAGAGGTGGAAAATGGCAAATGTACATGGAAATATCCCATGACTTGAAGAATAGCAGTGTAAAAGTTATAAGCATGAAATAAATCTGTAAAGTGGTAGATTGTGGGACCTTCTCTTACCAGCCTACATATTTGATAGCAAGAAGGAGGTACTAAGGCTTGGGCAGGGCTGTGGAAGTCCCTGCTTTGAGAAAGAGTAGAAGGTGGTGGTTTCTGGATTCTAGAAGGTGGTGAATCTGTCTCCAGGATTCAGCTCCAGTGGCTGAATTTTGTAGACTGTGTCATTTTATGCAGTTTATTTAGTCTCTGAAAGTTGGTTTCATCCTGTATAAAATGGGGAAAAAAACAATATGAACATCATAAGATTACTATGAGAATTATAGAAGTACTACATAAAAAAAGTGCCTAGTTCACATCCTAGAAAAGAGTAAGCTCTAAGTATTAGCAGTTATTGATGACTACTGCAAATAATTAACACTTTTTTTAGAAGGAAAATGTACTTCTATGTTGAGAATCTATATTTTAACATATTCTTTTACCACATGGCATTTAATTTTTTTTTTTTTGCAGATTTCTAAAATTGTACTACTTGCTAACATAGCCTGCAGCCTCAAGTATAATAAATGAACACCACTTAAAATATTTTAAAAAATCTAAACAACAGCCCCCAAATATACAACAAGCAGAAGCATTTTATACATAACAATGAAGAATAAAAATAGCCTATCTGGCCAAGCTGATATATAGGTAGGTTGACTTTTTGCTTTGTTGCTGAAGTTTAGAAAGGGAGTGTGTGCTAAGTCACTTTAATCATGTCTGATTCTTTGCAACACCATGGACTGTAGCCTGCCAGGCTCCCCTGTCCATGAAATTTTTCCAGGCAAGAATACTGGAGTGGGTTGCCATGCCCTCCTCCAGGGTATCTTCCCCACCCAGGGTTCAAACCTGAGTCACCTACATTAAAGGCAGACTCTTTACCACTAGCACCACCCGAGAAGCCCAGAAAAGAAGTGAATGCAATCAACTGTGGCTACAGCACTATAGACAGCAAATAGTCTTTCTCCAAAATACTCTTCTACTTCCTTCACCAAGGGGAGAGCCAGCCCCTGTAAATATGACTCAAATATTGTGACAAAAAAAATACGAACAAGGTAAATCTCTGCCTTTATGAATTTATAGTGCAGTTAGGTATAAGAGATGCTGTAGTTAGGTTAAAGACACAAAATTTGAAGTTTCAAAAAAATGAAATTGAATCCAGGATCCATCCCTTATTAAATGACACCTTGTACACCCTACTCCCTCTGAGCATTTTCTCATTTGTAAAATAGAGATGATAAAACTATTCATAGAACAGTTCAGTTCAGTTCAGTCACTCAGTTGTGTCCGACTCTTTGTGACCCCATGAATCACAGCACGCCAGGCCATCCTGTCCATCACCAACTCCGGGAGTTCACTCAGACTCACGTCCATCGAGTCAGTGATGCCATCCAGCCATCTCATCCTCTGTCATCCCCTTCTCCTCCTGCCCCCAATCCCTCCCAGCGTCAGAGTCTTTTCCAATGAGTCAACTCTTCGCATGAGGTGGCCAAAGTACTGGAGTTTCAGCTTCAGCATCATTCCTTCCAAAGAAATCCCAGGGCTGATCTCCTTCAGAAAATATACAAGCAACTCCTACAGCTCAATTCCAGAAAAATAAATGACCCAATCAAAAAATGGGCCAAAGAACTAAATAGACATTTCTCCAAAGAAGACATACAGATGGCTAACAAACACATGAAAAGATGCTCAACATCACTCATTATCAGAGAAATGCAAATCAAAACCACTATGAGGTACCATTTTACACCAGTCAGAATGGCTGCGATCCAAAAGTCTACAAGCAATAAATGCTGGAGGGGGTGTGGAGAAAAGGGAACCCTCTTACACTGTTGGTGGGAATGCAAACTAGTACAGCCACTATGGAGAACAGTGTGGAGATTCCTTGAAAAACTGGAAATAGAACTGCCTTATGATCCAGCAATCCCACTGCTGGGCATATACACTGAGGAAACCAGAACTGAAAGAGACATGTGTACTCCAATGTTCATTGCAGCACTGTTTATAATAGCCAGGACATGGAAGCAACCTAGAAGTCCATCAGCAGATGAATGGATAAGAAAGCTGTGGTACATATATGCAATGCAGTATTACCCAGCCATTAAAAAGAATACATTTGAATCAGTTCTAATGAGGTGGATGAAACTGGAGCCTATTATACAGAGTGAAGTAAGCCAGAAAGAAAAACACCAATACAGTATACTAACACATACATATGGAATTTAGAAAGATGGTAACAATAACCCTGTATACGAGACAGCAAAAGAGACACTGATGTATCTTTTGGACTCTGTGGGAGAGGGAGTCTTTTGGACTCTGTGGGAGAGGGAGGGGGTGGGATGATTTGGGAGAATGGCATTGACATATGTATAATATCATATATGAAATGAGTCGCCAGTCCAGGTTCAATACACAATACTGGATGCTTGGGGCTGGTGCACTGGGACGACCCAGAGGGATGGTATGGGGAGGGAGGAGGGAGGAGGGTTCAGGATGGGGAACACATGTATACCTGTGGCAGATTCATTTTGATATATGGCAAAACCAATACAATATTGTAAATTAAAAAAAAAAAAAAAAAGAATGGACTGGTTGGATCTCCTTGCAGTCCAAGCGACTCTCAAGAGTCTTCTCCAACACCACAGTTCAAAAGCATCAATTCTTCGGCACTCAGCTTTCTTCACAGTCCAACTCTCACATCCATACATGACTACAGGAAAAACCATAGCCTTGACTAGACGGACCTTTGTTGGCAAAGTAATGTCTCTGCTTTTGAATATGTTATCTAGGTTGGTCATAAGTTTCCTACCAAGGAGTAAGCGTCTTTTAATTTCATGGCTGCAGTCACCATCTGCAGTGATTTTGGAGCCCAAGAAAATAAAGTCTAACACCGTTTCCCCATCTATTTCCCATGAAGTGATGGGACCGGATGCCATGATCTTCGTTTTCTGAATGTTGAGCTTTAAGCCAACTTTTTCACTCTCCACTTTCATCAAGAGGCTTTTTAGTTCCTCTTCACTTTCTGCCATAAGGGTGGTGTCATCTGCATATCTGAGGTTATTGATATTTCTCCTGGCAATCTTGATTCCAGTTTGTGTTTCTTTCAGCCCAGCATTTCTCATGATGTACTCTGCATAGAAGTTACGGCCTTGATGAACTCCTTTTCCTATTTGGAACCAGTCTGTTGTTCCATGTCCAGTTTTAACTGTTGCTTCCTGACCTGCATACAGATTTCTCAAGAGGCAGGTCAGGTGGTCTGGTATTCCCATCTCTTTCAGAATTTTCCACAGTTTATTGTGATCCACACAGTCAAAGGCTTTGGCATAGTCAATAAAGCAGAAATAGATGTTTTTCTGGAACTCTCTTGCTTTTTCCATGATCCAGCAGATGTTGGCAATTTGATCTCTGGTTCTTCTGCCTTTTCTAAAACCAGCTTGGACATTGGGAAGTTCATGGTTCACATATTGCTGAAGTCTGGCTTGGAGAATTCTGAGCATTACTTTACTAGCATGTGAGATGAGTGCAATTGTGTGGTAGTTTGAGCATTCTTTGACATTGCCTTTCTAAATGCACAGCAGACTTCGTGTGCCCCGTATAAATGGAGTATTTTAGAGTGCTATATACAGGGTGGAAGGAATGCTCCGTGAAATTAGAATACACATTGCCTGTTCTTGCAATTCAATAATTCCATCACATTTTCTTTCCTTGGCCCCTGTTGCTTCAATAATACAAGATTGGATTGAATCAATGGCTATTACACTTTAGCACGTTTAGCAAGTTTGTTAAAACATGGATCTCTGGGCTCTACTATAGAGTTTCTGAATCGGTAACCTATGAATTTCCATTTCTAATAAGTTTTAATAAGTTCCCAGGGTATGCTGTTGCTGTTGGTCTGGGGGCTTTTCTGATAATCACTGGACTGCATTATTTGTTCTTTTTTTCCGGTAAGAAGAGACTTTTTTCATGTCAAGAAATCCAAGGTCCTAATCCTGTCTCTGTTGTCACAATGACTGTACTTAGTGTCCTTTGATTGAATAACCCTACAATAACAACAAAAAAAAAAGAACCACACTGAACTGAATGAGTTTTTATTAATTTCAGCCCAGTCCACATGCTTGTTAAAAAGAGTAGCTAATGTCTTTGAATTTGTATAATCAGCTTCTTGCGGATTGTTGTATTTTTGAAATGTCAGATACCACATGAGAATACTTTAACAATTAATTGCAAAGCAAATTTTCAAGTCTTACAAAAGATGCAGGATTTTTTAAAGTTTAGGGACGTGACAGTGGAATATGATGCAAATTCATTGTCGAATAAGATGCTAACAGTGAATCAATTGAGGAAGATCAAATCATCAAGGATGATAAAACAAGAAGGACATAAGTGATGATTATTGAAGGTAAAGCAGAGTCCTCAAATAAACTGATAAGGCTCACAAATATGATGGCCAAAAACAACCTGCTTAACTATAATGTTGCAAGCATAAAATAAAAGATGTTGTTCTTGTGCTGCCATATGCTTTTGCTGTAAAAAACAACAACAAAAAACCACTATTCTCATCCCCAAATCTTTGATTCATGCCTTTGTTATTCTAAACATCAGTGCTTGGCTATAAAAACCTAAATCCTGTTAAATATATGCGATGGTAATTCTCAAGAAAAGTCTCAAATGTATTGTTTGTAATTTGTTATGAAACTTTCGTTTCCACTTTAATGGAGCCACTTTTAAGTATCCTTACTCTGAGAGTGGACTTTTTTTTTTTTTTTTTACAGATAGCTAAGTTAGTCAATGAATGAATGATGGATAAGCCTTAAAAGAATATAGAAGAATGAGGAGAGAAATCAAACCAAGTTAGGTAGTAAAGGAAAAATATGTCAGTAGAAAGTTAACTAGTCCTTAATGAATAAGTTTCAAGAGAAGGAGGTAAAACATAGCATGGATGCTTCATAAGGAATTTGACCTTGGAAAGTATCCCACCACAAAATTTTGATGCAGTGGCAACATCACTGGTTTTAGTGTGAATGCATTTCAGACAACTGAAAAGTTTTCATCTGTAGCAAATTGAATTAAGTGACTATGTTTCCTCAAATGTTGGACTGCCAAAGGATAGCCAAGTGACTGAATTGTCCAGTCCACTGAGACAAGGAGGTGACTCAGTCAAAACTCATTGTTCTTAGCTATGTGAATGTCCATGACTTGGTCACAATCAGATGGCTCAATTAGCACCTTTATGATCTGATCAGAAAGTTGAGCGAAGAGACCCTTTGGATCTTCCTCAGAAACACCCTTGGTACCCTTTGCTATTACCTTGCTTACAGTCAATCAGGTGACAAGGTGACTTGGTGGCACTTGTCTTGGTGGCAAAGTGAATCTTTAACTGAGGCTCTCTGGGAGGAAGGCCACATGTTACTTCTTCTGCCATGGAGGCAGGATTGGGACTACCTACCCTGACTCTGCTAATGCTTCTATTAATATACCCAAAGCTTGACTTGGCAGTTTTCATGGTGAACGATGGGTAAGCTTCCACCGATTAGACAGAATCTTATTTCTTACTTTATCTGTTGGCATGACAGGTGACATGAAAAAAGGACTATTCTATACATCAGTGTCTCTTTTGCTGTCTCATACACAGGGTTATTGTTACCATCTTTCTAAATTCCATATGGACTCTGTGGGAGAGGGAGAGGGAGAGGGTGGGGAGATTTGGGAGAATGGCATTGAAACATGTATAATATCATGTATGAAGCGAGTTGCCAGTCCAGGTTCGATGCACGATACTGGATGCTTGGGGCTGGTGCACTGGGACAACCCAGAGGGAGGGTATGGGGAGGGAGGAGGGAGGAGGGTTCAGGATGGGGAGCACGGGTATACCTGTGGTGGATTCATTTTGATGTTTGGCAAAACTGATACAATATTGTAAAGTTTAAAAATAAAATAAAATTAAAAAAATAAAAAAATATAAATACAGAGGTTAAAACTGAAAAAAAAATAAAAAAGGACTATTCTTAGACTTGAATGCATTTTAGAAACCTAAACAAGTGCTTGCATATATTTGGAGTACTTAATTAAGATCTGAAAATTCTATACAGTCAGCAAAAACAAGACCAGGAGCTGACTGTGATTCAGATCCTGAACTCCTTATTGCCAAATTCAGACTTAAAGAAAATAGGGAAAACCACTAGACCATTCAGGTATGACCTAAATCAAATCCCTTACAATTATACAGTGGAAGTGACAAATAGATTCAAGGAATTAGATCTGATAGACACAGTGCCTGAAGAACTATGGATGGAGGTACATGACATTGTACAGGAGACATTGATCAAGACCATCCCCAAGAAAAAGAAATGCAAAAAGGCAGAATGGTTGTCTGAGGAGGCCTGACAAATAGCTGTGAAAAGAAGAGGAAGCTAAAGGCAAAGGAGAAAAGGAAAAATATACCCATTTGAATGCAGAGTTCCAAAGAATAGCAAGGAGAGATAAGAAAGCCTTCCTCAGTGATGAGTGCTAAGAAATAGAGGAAAACAATAGAATGGGAAAGAATAGAGATCTCTTGAAGAAAATTAGAGATACCAAGGGAACATTTCATGCAAAGATGAGCACAATAAAGGACAGAAATGGTATGGACCTAACAGAAGCAGAAGATGGGGTGGTAAGAGTACACAGAAGAACTATACAAGAAAAAAAAAAAAAAAATCTTCATGACTCAATAACCATGATGGTGTGATCACTCACCTAGAGCCAAACATCCTGGAATGAGAAGTCAAGTGGGCCTTAGGAAGCATCACTACAAACAAAGCTAGTGGAGCTGATAGAATTCCAGTTGAGCTCTTTCAAATCCTAAAAGATGATGCTGTGAAAGTGCTGCACTCAATATGCCAGCAAATTTGGAAAACTCAGCAGTGGCCACAGGACTGGAAAAGGTCAGTTTTCATTCTAATCCCAACAAAGAATATTCAAACTACCACATAGTTCCACTCATCTCACATGCTAGCAAAATAATGCTCAAAATTCTCCAAGCCAAGCTTCAACAGTATGCGAACCGTGAACTTCCAGATGTTCAAGCTGGTTTTAGAAAAGGCAGAGGAACCAGAAATCAAATTGCCAACATCCACTGGATCATTGAAAAAGCAAGAGAGTTCCAGAAAGAATCTACTTCTGCTTTATTGCTTACACCAAAGCCTTTGACTGTGTGGAGCAGGATAAACTGTGGAAAATTCTGAAAGAGATGGGAATACCAGACCACCTTACCTGCCTCTTGAGAAATCTGTATGCAGGTCAAGAAGCAACAGTTAGAACTGGACACGGAACAACAGATTGGTACCAAATAGGGAAAGCAGTACATCAAGGCTGTATATTGTCAACCTGCTTATTTAACTTATATACAGAGTACATCATGTGAATTGCTGGGCTGGATGAAGCACAAGCTGGAATGAAGATTGCTGGGAGAAATATCAATAACCTCAGATACACAGATGACGCCATCCTTATGGCAGAAAGCAAAGAAGAACTAAAGAGCCTCTTGATGAAAGTGAAAGAGGAGAGTGAAAAAGTTGGCTTAAAACCAAACATTCAGAAAACTAAAATCCTGGCCTCTGGTCCCATCACTTCATGTCATATAGATAGGGAAACATTGGAAACAGTGACAGACTTTATTTTCTTGGGCTCCAAAATCACTGAAGATGGTAACTGTATCCATGAAATCAAAAGATGCTTGCTCCTTGGAAGGAAAGTTATGACCAACCTAGACAGCATATTAAAAAGCAGAGACATTACTTTGCCAACAAAGGTCCGTCTAGTCAAACCTATGTTTTTTCCAGTAGTCATGTATGGATGTGAGAGTTGGACTATAATGAAAGCTGAGTGCCGAAGAATTGATGCTTTTGAACTATGGTGTTGGTGAAGACTCTTGAGAGTCCCTTGGACAGCAAAGAGATCAAGCCAGTCAATCCTAAAGGAAATCAGTCCTGAATATTCATTGGAAGGACTGATGCTGAAGCTGAAGCCCCAATACTTTGGCTACCTGATGTGATGAACCAACACATTGGAAAAGACCTTGATGCTGGAAAAATTAAAGGTGGGAGGAGAAGGGGACAACAGAAGATGAAATGGTTGGATGGCATCGCTGATGGGATTGACATGAGTTTGAATAGGCTCTGGAAGTTGGTGATGGACAGGGAAGCCTGGTGTGTTGCAGTCCATGGGGTCGCAAAGAGTCGGACATGACTGAGCAACTGAACTTAACTGAGAAGTTTCAAAGAATGCAGATTTAAGTGAACATTTGTAAGAACCCCTGAGAAACCTGGAAAAGATGCTAAAGAAATGTCCAGTATGAATCACATAGATAAGAGATCAAAATAGAGGGTCATGATTATTACAGACAAAGGGTTTTGATGGGTGAGAGGCATTTAAAACGTCCCAGGACTAATTGAATAAAAGTCCTAGGTGCAAATAGTCTAGCAGCCTTAATCAAAATATAAAAGCCTAGTATAGAAAATCGTGAGTTACCATGAGAGTGTTATTAATGTCACTGGAGATGTTAGGGAAAAATTCACACACCCAATACATAACAGTGTTTTATGAATGCATAAACTCTGCCTGAATAGGGGATGTTTTGCCTGGTGTAGCTACTTACTGCTATTCCAGGATCACAAACTCCAAAACTTCCTAGGTTCAGACAGTTAACCAGGTTGATGCCTATAGACATTTGTGGACTGGAGTGAACCACAGCGCACACAACTCGTAACGCTGGGAAGCCACTGGAGAGCTCCCACAGGTTTCATATAGTATCAGTAATCCAGTTGGTTAGGTCTTCTCGTTTTTAGGGGAGTCAGGATATTTACATTAAAATTATTATTTAATAATTTTAGCATGAAATAAAAGCAAAAACCAACATTGTGTAGTAAGAAAATACTCTCTCTAGACAATAAAACTGAGGCTCAGAAAGAAGGGGTTCGCTCAAAATGACCTGGTCAACCAGGGTTGGCAGAGCCAGGCTTAGAATGTGGCATCCTAAAGCTCTAAGTTGCTTCTTATGACAGAATCTGCATTCAGGTCTTTGCACTTTCCCATCAAAAAAGAGGAGAGATGTTTAGGTACCAGATTGGGCCATTTAAAAGCCTACAGGTTCAAGAGTAGTTGATAGCAGACTGGTAGTAGTGAAAATATTAGTCTCTCAGTTGTTTCTGACTCTTGGCAATCCCATTGACTATAGTAAGCTGGTAGCTAGCATTATATACACACAACTTTCAGCCCAAGGAAAAGTTGACTCAGTCTCCTCTTAAAATGTCTTTAAAGAAGGGGTGCCACTCTTGTTGCCTGAACTTTTCAAGAATCAGAATGTCTCAGAGGTTGCTTGTCAAGGCAAAGAGCCTCATTTTCTGTACTGTAAAAGGGCACAGAGAGGTTCAGGGGAAAACATTAGAGAACTCTCCTAAAAGGGATGGGGGAGAATGATCCTCTGAGGCACTGACTGAGTTCTGAAAGGCATCTCAGTGGAAGAAAGCAGCAGCCAGCAAGAAACACTTAAAGCCTTGATGATCCTGAGTCCCAGACACTGTCTGAGAGATGAAACTGCTCTCACTGCTTGTTATCAGTGGGTTCTTCATGTCAGAGATTTCGAGAGGCATGGATAAACCTGCTGGGAAGTGACCAATTCCAGGGAAAGTTTCTAATTCTTCTGAGTGCTTTGTTCTTCTTATTCCATAAACCACCAACTCCTAAACTGTGTAATTTCCCTATTGTCCAATCATGGAAAAATAACATGGGGAAATACAAAGATTTTCTGAATGTGGATTCACAGATGGAATGTCCAGGAGAGGAAATTATACTTAAGAAATCTGGGTTCTGGTCTTATATCTGTCCCTGCCAGGTTGTGTGACCTTGAAGATTTCACTCCATGTTTTTGGATCTGAATGGTCTCAAAGAGAGGAGGAGTTCAGAATAGGTCAAACAAATGTCTGATTCATTTTAAATAAAGAACAATGCCTCTGCGTATATGATTGTGGAGTGCTTCATGTCAGTTGCCAGGTATTTATGAGACAGCTCTCCTTGAACCAAAGAACCAGTTATCCATGGTGCCATTTGGGGCATCAGTTGGGGTGAACAGCCTGGCCAGAGAAGACTTTTCTACACATCACTCTCATCCTTTAGAAAGAACAATCTTTTGCTTGTTTCTGGATTTTGTGTATGTCTTCCCTACCACTGGCCCCAGCACTCAAAATCACTGACTTTCTGGGAACCTCAGAGACCATGTTAACTGTTGCCAAGTGGAGGATGAACATCTTAGATGTAGCCCTGCTGGCAGTCCTTGAGCCCTTCCATTCATGGAACACCCAGGACCTTTTGAGGGGCTTCCCTGGTGGCTCAGACGGTAAAGCATCTGTCTGCAATGCAGGAGACCTGGGTTCAATCTCTGGATTGGGAAGATCCTCTGGAGAAGGAAATGCAGCCCACTCCAGTACTCTTGCCTGGAAAATCCCATGGACGGAGGAGCCTGGTAGGCTACAGTCCATGGGGTGGCAAAGAGTCGGACACAACTGAGCAACGTCACTTCCAGGTGGCTCAGTGGGTAAGGAATCCACTTACAATGCAGGAGACAGGAAACATAAATTTAATCCCTAGCTGGGGAAGATCCCCTGGAGGAGGGCATGGCAACCCACTCCAGTATTGTTGCCTGGAGAAACCCAAGGACAGGGGAGCCTGGTGGGCTATGGTTTATAGGGTCGCAAAGAGTTGGACGTGTCTGAAGCACCTGAGTGTGCACACCTGCAGAAACTTTTGGAGGTAGGCCCCTCTGTCATTGTTCACTTGAAGAGATGAGAGACCAAGTTCACCACTTCACAGACCTGGTGCCAAATCCCTCCTTTACTAGGTGGTCGATTCTAAGGGAAGACTGAACCATAAACAGGTGCTTCAAATTCTAATATGAATCCCAAACACGTTCTTTTGCGAAAACAGACATTTTTAGGAAAACGTTTTTTTTAAGTGAGGAGGGGGCTGTTTTTTTTCTTCCAAGTAAGCCGCAAGAATGGTTACAGAGAATTGCCTTGAATAAGCAGAGTTTATTTTCCCCTGGGGACATGTATTGCTTCTCTTCTAGTTATTGTCATTGCTGCATGGATCTTAATTACTGTTTTCCATAGATGGAAAGTTGCATTTGTGCCGTGTGTTGTGCTCAATGGTTTAAATGTTTTTTCTTCCTTATTCTTTGCCTAATATGAGCAACACACAATCTGAAATGATCTGTCTTGTCACCTCTACATTGTCAGGGCCTGGAGGACAGGCTGTCCTCTTACTTGTTCAGCGGGGTGGTGGTACATGTTGCCCTGTCTGTCTGACATTCTCCATTCTATTCTTTGCTACGTCTGTTCATTGTTAAGATCTAAGCTTAAATGTCATTCATTTTGAAAGTTGTTCCCTGACTTCCTAATCCACATTAAACTCTCACTTAACAGACTTTGAGAATGAATTTATAGCTACCTAGGGAGAAGGAGTAGTTAGGGAGTTTGGGATTGATGTGTATATACTACTGTACTTAAAATAGATAATCAATAAGGACCTACTGTATAGAACAGGGAGTCCTGCTCAATACTAGGTAACAATCTAAATGGAAAAAAAATTGAAAAAGAATAGATGCATGTATATGTATAACTGAATCACTTTGTTGTGCTCCTGAAACTAACATAACATTGTTAATCAACTATACTGTGATATAAAATAAAAAGTTAAATATAAATTCTCCCTTTATAGTCTCTAGACCATCTCTTACTGTGTCACACCTAACTAGTTATCCTATATTTACTCTTACCAAAAGCTTCTCTTTCCTTGTACTTTAGTTCCATTAGGGAAAGGGCAGAGCTTTTACTATTTATCATTGTGTTCCTTTTAATTATCACTGTGCCTGCTACAGAGAAGATGCCCCATAAATATTGGCTAAAATTGGTGAAAAAAAATCCACAAGATAGATTATATTAACCCTATGGTCTTAAGGGTGAAATTGTGCTTGTGTGTGCTTCTTTGCTCAGTAGTGTTCAACTCTTTGAGACCCCATGGACTGTAGCCCGCCAGTCTCCTCTGTCCATGGAGATTCTCCAGGCAAGAATACTGGAGTGGGTTGCCATGCCCTCCTCCAGGGGATCTTCCCAACCCTGGGATTGAACCCAGTCTCCTGCATTGCAGATGGATTCTTTACCATCTGAGCCACCAGGGAAGCCCCAACTAAATGACTTAACGTCACATAAAAAATTACAGGCCTCATTTAAAAATTTATAGTATTCAACTAGCTATAACCATATGTTGATTGTCAATTCTGGCTAGGTGTCTAAATATTCCATCTTTCAGTCATGCCACCATCCTCCCAGGTAGATTTAATTATTCTTACTTAAGTGAAACATTTGAGGCACATGAGGACCCAGTGACTTATCTAAATTCATAAAGCTGTTGAGTATTGGAATCTGGAGTTGAATTTGACATCAGAGCCCACATTCTCTCTACTATGCCATGCTGTCTAGCATGTTGCCCTGTGTGAGCTTATGCACACATATACGTAGTACAACACGTGTGTTGGATGTAAACTCCAAAGGCTAAATTTCCAATCTGTAAACTGGCCAGCCTACAGCTCAGCAGCAAGTGTCTTCTCTCTCCATAAACCTAATCAGGGGAGTGAAATCACACAGAAGAGTCTCTCTGCCAATATGTTTCTGTCCCAAATGCTATTGCTCAGCCATATGGCTTTTTAAAAGTCACTTGCAAATATAAGGTGAGGCTTGAGAACAATAATTAAAAGTCATAGATCACAGGTTAATTAATCCCCAGCTTCACTTAGCACCTGGGCACCAAAATATCCAACACCATGAATGACCTGCAAATCACAGGCCAAATAAACAGACATTAACTGGCTTCTTCGACTGGGTAGCCATCCTGACAACCTGCAGTATATACAGTGAAGTCTAGTGCATCAGAGTCATTTTAATTAAAAAAATTTTTTTTTTAAATTTTCAAAGAGCTGTGTGAGCTTGGCCAGGCAGGTATTAGCATCTTTGCTGGATTTGTTTTCATCAGGTGACATTTAATGACCCATTAATAAATGCCCAGAATCTTTGCTAAGTACTTTATCTTCTCTTAGGTCATTTCATCCTCACAGAAGCTCTGAAAGCTAGGGAATATTATTATTCCTGTTTACAGCTGAATGAGCTGAGGTTTTGAGGATTCAGTGCCTTGCACAGAGTCATCTGGCTGATTGTGGTTAGAACAGACTCATTGCCACATCACTTGTATTAGCATCATTTTCTTCTTTTATCAACAAGTGCTTTCTGTTACCAAGGACTCTTGTGAATGCTTGGCACAAATAGTTCTGGTCCCTGTGGACCATGTAATCCCATGAAATGCATAATAGCATCATTCCTATTTCACTAAGTGAAATAATTGTAACTAAAAAGGATCTTATAACTTGTCCATGGCCATAAAGCTGGTAAGTGGCAGAGCAGGACTTGAACTCAGCAAGCAGTGTTTTTATTTCTGCAGTTCTGGACTAACTGCAGCCCTGGACTAACTCAGACTTCTGATCCTTAGTCTACTGTCCCTGGTGATGCATCATTTTGTCTTTAATGTATGCAGGATCTGAGAATCTTTTCTCCTTGCTAAAGTTTCCCAATATGCATGTAGGAGTCCATGTGATGGAGTAGGTTGAAGACTTACATTTAGTAAGTTTCCAGAGGTCATAATGTTGTGTCTATGGGACTTCCAGTGATTGCTGGCTGGGAATGAGCATTAACAAACAAGCTTCCCCTGTATCTTCCCAGAACTGAACAGACCTGTGGATGTGCAAGAGCAGGTGGTCCAGCAAAAGTAGTGCCATATGGTGATTAATTAGGACCATGGGTCAGAGTCAGCAGAGGCCTGAGGTTTGGCTGAAGCTCTGCTAAAGGTTAGGAAAGAAGTCACACTTCATACATTAGGTTTGGTGTGGGCTGTCGGAAAGTGGGGTACTCCAGATTTGAACTCACCTGTGGCATCTTGGTAAAAGAAAGAGAATGGAACTTGGAATTATGAGACACATGGTTTTCAGATTTAATCTATTTAAAGTTTTTCATTCCTTTGTCTATAAAGTGAGGAAGACCTTCTTAGGTATATTATGTGAAAACCCCTCTGAGACATACAATTCATTCATTCACATTCAAGCAGGATGGAATGGGTGCCAAGCACACGCCTTTAGATACACTCTAAGTTTTGGAGAAAGATCGAGGTGGTTGTCACTGGACTTCTGTGCTACTCATAGGCTTTCCAGTAGTACCCACCTCCACAAATGTGCTTGAGGGCCCAACAGTGTTACTTATTTAAATGTGCTTTGCATTCACTAAATCAGGACTTGGGAAGCTTCTTCTGTAAAGGGTCAGATGGTAAATATTTTGTGTGTTGTGGGCTAGATGATGAGTCTCTGTCTAAACCATTCATTCAGCTCTATCATTATTGAGTAAAAACAGTCATACACACACAAATGGAAATGAATTTAAGTTCCTCTGATGCCTTGTTGGAAAAGACTCTGATGCTGGGATGGATTGGGGGCAGGAGGAGAAGGGGAAGACAGAGGATGAGATGGCTGGATGGCATCACTGACTCGATGGACATGAGTCTTGGTGAACTCCGGGACTTGGTGATGGACAGGGAGGCCTGGCGTGCTGAGATTCATGGGGTCGCGAAGAGTCGGACACTACTGAGCGACTGATCTGATCTGATCTGATCTGATGCCTTGTTTAAAGGGTTGTGTGAGTGTCTAGTGCTAGGGTGAGTGTGTGTGTGTGTGTGTGTGTGTGTGTGTGTGTGTGTGTGTGTGTTCATTACAGATTTTTTAGCTGGGGTATAGTTGCTGTACCATGTTGTGTTAGTTTCTGCTGTACAACCAAGTGAATCAGCTATATGTATAACATATATCTCCACCCTCTTGGACCTCCCTCCCACCCCCCATCCCACCCCCGAGAGCACCAGGCTGAGCTCTCGGGTAATCAGAGAGCACAGAGGTAATCAGAGAGCACTGAGCTGAGCTCCCTGTGCTACACAGCGGTTCCTACTAGCTGTCTGTTTTACACGTGGTAGTGTGTATATGTCAGTCCCAGTCTCCCAAGTCATCCTATTCTCCTCCCCCACCCCATGTCCACAGATCAATTCTCTATGTCTGCATGTCTATTCCTGTCCTGCAAATAGGTTCATCTGTACTATTTTTCTAGATTCCACATATGTGTGTTAAAATACAATACTTGTTTCTATCTTCTGACTTTATCTGCTTTTGTGTGAAAATCACTGAAGATGGTGATTGCAGCCATGAAATTAAAAGATGCTTGCTCCTTGGAAGAAAAGTTATGATCAACCATTGCAGTTTATTAAAAAGCACAGGCATTACTTTTCCAACAAAGGTCTGTCTAGTCAAAGCTATGGTTTCTCCAATAGTCATTATGGACGTGAGAGTTGGACTACAAAGAAAGCTGAGTAGTGAAGAACTGATGCTTTTGAACTGTGGTGTTGAAGACTCTTGAGAGTCCCTTGGACTGTAAGGAAATCCAACCAGTCCATCCTAAAGGAAATCAGTCCTGAATGTTCATTGGAAGGGCTGGTGTTGAAGCTGAAACTCCAGTACTTTGGCCACCTGATGCGAAGAACTGACTCATTGGAAAAGACCCTGATGCTGGGAAAAATTGAAGGCAGGAGGAGAAGGGGACAACAGACGATGAGATGGATGGATGGCATTACTGACTCAGTGGACATGAGTTTGGGTAAACTTCGGGAGTTGGTGATGGACAGGGAGGCCTGGTATGTTGCAGTCCATGGGGTCGCAAAGAGTCGGACATGATTGAGTGGCTGAACTGATGCTAAGTATCACTCAGTCTCAACATTCAGCTGATACCCTTCTTTCCCCAGAACTTCCTGTTCTCTCCATCCCAAATACCACTGTTCCCAAGATCAGATACTTAATAGAGCAGCTCTTCTCCTTTTCTTCATAAATCTCACTGATAGGAAAATAGTGAGAGCACCTGGTTACTCGCTTTATTGTTGTACTTGGCACAGAGTAAGATCTTACGTGATGTTGAGTGTTAGCATCTTCTTCCAACTCATTTGCTCCTTCTAGAATATAAGCTGCATGAAAGCTGGAACTGTATCTGTCTTTTTCGCAGCATCTAACAATTCCTTACACCATGCACATATTAAATATTGGCGGAGGGAATGGACACACTGAGTGCCTTGTGTGTGCCAGCCATGACACTAGAGCATTTTACATGTCTTTTCTTATCAAGTACTTATAATACTGACCTGGAGTAGACCCTGCTGTTAGCAGATGGGGAAACTGAAAAACAGGTAGGGGAAGTATTGCCCAAAGTCATACTGCTGAGCCAGACTCAAAGGCCGTTCCATCTGGATCCTAGATTCCATGTTCTTTTACTATTTGCAGTGTTTCTTTCTTGGTTGAAAATACCCGCTATCTCATTTGCTTCCAGATACATTTTGTGTACCCTAATGGTGGATAAGATTTTGTGTACCCTAATGGTGGCCCCTGAAGGAGGGGCCATGTCTCATTTCATTTTATGGTGTACATACACCCTAGCATTATTCTTAGAACAGAATGGAAGATTAATATCATTATTTTGCACATGACTTGACTGGCACTGAAGGAATTCCCTGTGTGTTTTAGTGCTGCCTGGGATTTGATCTTTCTCCAGGTGGAGTTGCTTGCAGTTTTATTATAACACTATTTTCTGCATCCTCGGGGACCAGATGCACTCTGTATACCCTAAATGCAAAGACTTGACATCTCTAAATAGTAGAGTTATTACAGGTGGTGCCTCAAGGGCTTACAAGAAGCAGCGAGGCTTCCCATTTAATTAACTTAGAGCAGGAACGAACTGGGGCCCGGCTGGTAAAGAGAGGTAGAAGAGATTTTACAGCGCATTACTGGGGTAAGGCAAATGTGTTTTTATGCTTGTGGTGCTGCTGACAGAGAGACAGCATGGACATTTGGTGCTTTACCCTGAAGGTCACTGGATCTGCTCCCACTGTCCAAGGTGCTCTGTTGAATTTATGGTGAGGAGGAGAACAGTGTGAACCTAAGCTAAGGTACTGGATGTTTCCCCTCCACCTGCCATTAAGCATCTGTCCCAGACTTGGGAGGTGATATGTCACCTTCCTGGTTAGGGATTTTCTTAACCTGGGTTAGGCTATATTCAGACATGAGCTTAGGCCTCCAACAAATCTCTCAAAGTGCTGCTCCATCTTTTGCCAAGACCCTGTTAAACTAGGAGAAAGATGACTCATGTTTTTTAAGTGTGTCATTACAAACAATAAATGCTTATATATCATAGCAACTCACTGCTTTAGCCTTGGGAACAAAATTTATCTGCTTTTATTTAATAGCTATTTTTGTTACCTACTATGTCTAAGACTTAGCATTTAGTTCTAGGTGTTAAAACATTCTCCTCCTCCTTATCATCATCATCATCATCATCACCACCATGATTTTACAAAAGCAACTAATATTTTTTAGCATTTGTTGTGGCCTGGATGCTGTCTCAGAGAAGAGAATGTATTATCTCCTATCATTTTCCTATTACAATTTGAAGATTTCATTTTTCTGTTTTGGGAAACTAAAACACAGATACATAATTCCTGGCTTTAAAAAGCCGCCCAACAGCTGGAGCCTGGGTACCTATTGTCAAAGTCAAAGCAAAGGCTGATGAATCATATAAAAGGTTAAACTGAATACCTATGTGAAGATGAAAGAGTCACAGCAGATAGGTCACCTCTCCTCCCCCGCACACGATAGACATTGCTAATTAATCATGACACTCTTTCCTACTGGTCTCAAATATGGCCTGAAAATTTCTTTCCACAAAGCTTTCCAGATATCCATGCCAGCTGATCAGTTTTTATCTAATGTGACTACTTGTCATCTATGACCAATGAGCTTAAGAAATGAGAGAACCTTTAATGGGGACATAAAAAAATCTCAGTGGTCATTTGAAATGCATTCATTCAAGAAGTAATAATTGAGGAATTATTCTAGGCTGCCTTAGGATGATGGTAATGCCTAAAATAAGGAGCTGCTGCTCTTGAGAAGGGGGAGTAGATCATAACTTTTAAAATATATATGGATGTTGTTATATCTGATAATATGTTCTATTAAGAAAAACAATGCAGAATAATTTTTTAATTTTTAAAATTTAATTATTTTTTTATTTAATTTTTATTTTATATTAAAAAGTATAGTTTTGATTTACAATGTATTAGTTTTAGGTATATTAGCAAAGTAATTCAAATTTATATAGTGATTCAAATATATATATACACATATGTATATATGGTTTGTGGAAACACATTCTCAGGCCATATTTAGGACCAGTAGGAAAGAGTGTTATTAATTAGCTATATATAAATATATAAAACCTATATATAGGTATTATATATATAGCCTATATATAGGTAATATATATATTACCCGTGGAATGTAAATATATATTTATATTTCCATTCTTTTTCAGATTCTTTTCTCATATAGATTACTTCAGGATATTGAGTAGAGTTCCTTCTGAAATCTGGTTAAAGTGAGGAGGGGAGTGTGAATACCTACGATAGCATTTCAGACAGAGAAATCTGGCTGACTGTAGAAGAGCAAGGACAGACAGGGTGATCCTTTTAAAAGAAGCCATACTGTGTTTTTCTCCATGTGTGAACTCTCCACTGTCTTCCATTACACTGGAAAACATCCAGTGTCCTAACCTGTATTACAGGTCCAAGCAGGTCTGGCTCCTGGCTGCCTCTCTGAACTCTTCCACCACCCGCTTCATTTGTCTGCAACTATCCTGTCTTCCTGTTTTCTAATTAGTGTTTTCTAATACTTTTGCCTCACGGGCTTTGTAGTTTTTGGATGCTATCAGGTCTTTCTTGGGCTTCCCTAGTGGCTCAGTGGTAAAGAATCCACCTGCCAATGTAGGAGACATAGGTTCAATCCTGAAGAAAGAAATGGTGACCCACTTCAGTATTTTCACCTGGGAAATCCCATAGACAGAGAAGCCTGGCAGGCCACAGTCCATGGGGTCTGCAAAGGAGTCAGACACGACTTAGTGGCCAAACAGCAAGGTCTCTCTTATCTTTGAGTCATTTCAGGCAGAGGCAGATCTGTAACTCATCTTCTGGTTCTAAATCTCCAAGTTTTTGTAAAGAGATGCACATACAAAGTTCACTACCAGGTGTTCTGAGCTAAGAAACATCAAAGTCTCAAGTCTTGGTAAGTATGACCCCTCCTCCTTGGCTCTGCCCCCTACAGTTGTGGTGGCCAGTTAGAATCAATAGGATGAGTGAGTGACTTAGCCCTGTACAGTAGGCTAATTCCATGCATCAAATTCTGGTGACTCTTAAAGACAAAAAATAATTTAAGAGCTGTCTCAATCCCCGCATGTCCCTGTGAAAAGATTTAAAGATTGTAACTTGCAGATGTCTCCTAAAGTTGTAGTTCCATCCATAGAAGTCAACTTGTGGAAAGCTATACTAATTGACTCATCTGTTTACCTCTGTGACCAGCAACTTTCTTTAGTGAGTTAGTACTGGAATTTGGAGGGACATCTGTGGTAGCCAGCCTCCGAGATGGTCCCCAATGATTGCCATTTCCTGGGGTTTGTGCCCTTGCATAGTCCTGTTACACACCAAATCAAGGCTGATATCTAAAGAATACCTTGGACAGTCTGGGGCAGCATGTGATTTCTGAATCCAGTGTTACAAGATAATGGAGCTTCTACTTTGAGCTCTTGGGTCACTCACTCTGCAGGAAGCCAGCAACCATATTGTAAAAGGATATTCAAGTAGCCTTGTGGAGGGGCCTGCATAGACAGGCACTGAGGTTTTCCAAATGGCCAGCACCAATCTGGCAGCCATGTGAGTCAGCCACTTTGGAAGCAGATCCTCCAGCCCAGTGAAGCCTTCAGATGACTGCTGTCTTGGCTGACATCTGACTGTAGCCCATGAGATACCCAAGCTATAATTGTCTGGTCAAACCATTCTTGAATTCTTGACTTATAAACATTTTGAGTTAAATGATTCTTGTTTTGTACATAACTATGTTTTGGGGGGAATTGTCATGTATAGCAGTAGGTAACTAAAACTGGTGGCTCAGACGGTAAAGCGTCTGCCTACAATGTGGGAGACCTGGGTTCGATCCCTGGGTCGGGAAGATCCCCTGCAGTAGGAAATGGCAACCCACTCCAGTATTCTTGCCTGGAAAATCCCATGGACGGAGGAGCTTGGTTGGCTACTGTCCATGGGGTCGCAAAGAGTCGGACACGACTGAGCAACTTCACTATCACTACTATCTAATGCTTTAGGGTTATACCCTTCTGTTCTTTGAATTAAGTCCAGAATTGTTGCCATGACTCACAAAGCCCTGGTGATCTGACTCCTGACTTCCTCTTCAGACCCATCTTTTGAGAAACGTTGGTGTGGACAATAGGATTATGTATAGAATCCTAGCCTTGGGGTGAGCAGAGAAGCTTTTCTCAATAGGGTGGCCAACTGTCCTTGTTGGCCTGGGACTGAGAGGCATTCTGGGAAGTAAGAGTTTCAGTGTTGATACTGGGCAAGTCCTAGGAAATCCAAAATAAGTTGGTCATGCTGTTCCTAGAGGATATCAGAAAGGGTCAGGATCCTCAAGGATGAACAAAGAAATAAAGCAGGACTTTTTATGTTAGCATAAGTTTAGCATCCTTATTAAAGGGGGCAAAGTAGGAAGGAGTATGTGAAGGAAAAATTTATCTTATGTTCAGTATGGCTTCCCAGTGGCACTAGTGATAAAGAACCCATCTGCCAATGCAGTAGGCATAAGAGATGTAGGTTTGATCCCTGCATTGGGAAGATCCCCTGGAGAAGGAAATGGCAACCCACTCCAGTATTCTTGCCTGGAGAATCCAATGGACAGAGAAGCCTGACAAGCTACAGTCCATAGGGCTGCAGAGTCAGACACAACTGAAGCAATTTAGCATACACACATGTTCAATTCTTTATTATCAGCACTTAAAAAGAGACATTGCTTAGAATGACTTCTCCAGTCCAAACCCATATTCCTATCCTTTCTTCATTACCTTGAAGCTACTGCTATATTCCTTCTGTTCCTTTAACACACCAGGTTCTTTGTATAATTCATGGCTTTTGCCCTTGCTATTCCATTTGCCTGGAATATTCTTTATCCAGATTTTCATGTAGTTGTCTTATCTCTAATATCTCTTTTTTCACTAAGAGAAAAACATCCCTACATGCCCTGCCTCAGTCTACATTGCATTGTTCCATTTTATTATCCTCAAAGTACGTATAATGATCAGAAATTATCTCATGAGTGCATGTGTTATTTTTCATGCTTGGTGAGAACATGGGCCTTTTATGTTTGTTTTTCACTAAATCTCTTGGCTGATAGCTGTGCTGTCAAATAGAAGATGCACTGTTAATCTTTGTTGAATGAATAATAAATGAATGCATTAAGGCAAAGTGTGGCCAAATAATGGGCCTCATCTTATTATTCTCAGATTTAAGATCCTTCAGGGTCTTCCTATTGCTATAGGGAGGAAAGGCCAGCTCCATAACATAGTCTGAAGTATTTATTATCCAGATTCTAAGTACCCTTTTTAGCTTTAACTCTTGACTGTCCATCTTTGATTCGGGGCTTCAGGCATATTGACATTGTTAGGTATATTTGGGTTTTTTCAGACAAGGTTCCTACTTCATACCAGCTAACTCACACCCATCCTTTGGGTCCTTAAAAGAAAAAAAAATTCTGAAAAATTCTTTCCTGACTCTTCCAAAAAGCAGTACTTCCTATGGGCCTACAAAGCACCTTTTATTATTCCTGTTGTAATACTTATAACACTGTCAGTTACCGATTCACTTTTTTCCGTGCTGGACTGTATGCTTCATGAGAGCAGAGAACCCTGGGACTTAGTCACAACTATAGTTGTTGTCATTCAGTCACAGTCATGTCCAACCCTTTGCAACCCCATGGATTGAAGCATACCAGGCTCCCCTGTCCTTCACTGTCTCCCAGAGTTTGCTCAGATTCATGTCCATTGAGTCAGTTATGCCATCCAACCATTTCATCCTTTGTTGCCCCCTCTCCTCCTGCCCTCAGTCTTTCCCAGCATCAGGGTCTTTTCCAATGAGTCAGTTCTTTGCACCAGGTGGCCTAAGTATTGGAGCTACAGCATCAGTCTTTCCAATGAATATTCAGGGTTGATTTCCTTTAGGATTGACTGGTTTGATCTTGCTGTCCAAGGGACTCTCAAGAGTCGTCTGAAGCATCAGAATTCAAAAGCATCAATTCTTTAGCTCTCAGCCTTCTCTATGGTCCAACTCTCACATCCATTTATGACTACTGGAAAAACCATAGCTTTGACTTTACGGACCTTTGTCAGCGAAATGACTACAGAAGAGTTGACAAAAAAGTTAGTAAATTACTCTCAGCAAATCTTAGGCCTAAAGTACAAAAGCTTGAAGAAAGTGTAAAGGATGAAAAAATATGTAAGAATGCTGAATTCTCACCATGATATGGTTCTCCAGAAGCATTGGTAGAGTACCTAGGAGTCATGTCTTTGACCCCAGCTAGCTAAGCAAGTCCTCTCTAGCTTCACAAATCCTTTTCAGTGTAATCACACCACCAGAATATTGGAGCCCCACCCTCAAGTCTACTGTGATGTGTTACCTCTTTTAGCTCATTGCCTTGGGGAAATAGGCAATGTTTATCTATTGCCAGTGCAAAGCTGAGCAGATGGTAAATGTCTTGTGATCTGCCAACAAGAGTTAAGAAGAATAACTAGAATTCCTTTACTTGAGACAAACTCTAGCCAGGGATTTAACTGAGAGTTGGCAAAGATAAGGTGTTAGCTTATGATTGATTTCTCAGTTCCAAGAAGGGTGTCTGTTTGGTGGCCCTTGAAATTATCATGGATTATACAGAAATCCTTCATTAGAATTCCTATAGCATCTCCCCATCCCCCGAATACCAACCATCCTTTTCTGTGATCCATCATTTGATTTTCTTTCCTGTCTTTTTGCCTTGTCTTCTCCACTATGGAAATTTCAGTTGATCTTGCAAAGGCTCCTTTAACAAGGAGGAGTCATAGAGACACAGAATCACAGAATAAACTTTCCTTTTGTTCTGTGATTTCCAAAGGGCAACTGGTTCATGAAGTTGTATCAGGTTGGCTTTTTGAGAACCACCGGTGGAACTCTGAAAAATATGGATGTCCAGGTCTCATCCTTAGAAATCCTAATTCAGTAGTTCTGGAGCTCTGCTCTCACTTGTGCTTGTTTGTTTATTTTGGCCATCAGAAGAGATAATTTAGTTGCATGACTCCAAAACTAAAATAAATCTAAATATGGAATGCATTTCACAGGGAAAATTTCTTTACTCTCCCTTTTTATTTTTTTTCCTTCTACCTGATTTCTACAAATCAAAGTGAAGATATCTATAATTTTTAGTTTTAAATGATATCTGTTTATTGATATGCAGGTTACTTTAAACATTTTCTAGAATAAACACTGTAATCACTTTAGTTCTATGGTTGCTATTACTTTATTGTGATTATGACAGTCCTCAGGCCTATATTGTAATAAAAATCTGGAGCTATTACTCTGTATTGATGGAATCCAGATCCAAAAAAATAACATGGAGAATAAAACCAATAGGAGATAATTTTCAATGGACACTCCACAGTCACCTGTGTTTTTAAACCTTTTTGAGGAAACATTGAATTAGGGCCTATTTAACAATTTGATTTTGTATCTGACCCCAAAATATCCTGATGGTGCTTGAATAACCCCGGTTCAAAAAAACGAAGTATTTCAAAGAAGGTTCTTGCCAACTGACCTCTGCTCTTGCAAACTGACCTGACCTAATGAGTCATTTGTAATTATATGATGATTCTGGTTAATATGGGTAGCCTCCATGATTTAGGAGTAGATGCACATTTTTAAATGTACTCCTTCATGAGTTTACAACCGATTTATATGCTATAAAAATGTAATTCACAAACTAATATCTACCACAAATATAAGCAAGTAGGCAGACAAGTCCTGGCCATATGAGAAGTTAAATGTAAGTGGACAAGTTTACTTAAATTGTGGAAGCCTCTAACTGGAGCAAAGTGACACAATATTCCGCATTAATATCTAAACTAACAAACTTATGAATCCTAATCCTAGGCACCATTCTGAAGGATGTCTCTAGGCTTGCCACATTCTTATACCTTTTCATATAACAGTGTTTATAATATTTCTTAAGCTAATTAAGCAAACATTTGATTTTGGTTAGAGAGAAAGGTAGCTAATCTTGTGTAAGCCTGTGTTTGTAGAATGAACATTTTCTATCAAAGTAGGGAAAATACTAAAAGAAAAGAAAAATGGAAAAATGCTAGCTATCTATTCTCAGGTTGTATACTGAAACTAAATCATACATGCATATATAAAACCATACCAAAATATGTTAAATTATAGTCACAATAAGAGCTGGAGACTGTGGGGAAATAATATATTAAGTCTTTGATGACAAAAATGTTGGAGAACATAATAAGAAGAACATGCCAAACATTTACACTTGTACAGAGAAGGTGAGAGAATCAGAGCAATTGCTTCTACATAGCTTTGCCAAAATTTGCTATCCTTTGAGTTAGATAAATTTCACTTTTTGATACATTGTTTGTAAGTATTAAGTTCAAGAATGCCTTTACTTTTCTTGCCTTAACTTTTCTCATTTGGAATAAAAGAAATTGGACATTTCTCACATGGAAATAAAAGAGATTGAACATTTAATATAGTTTTTCATTTGCACTTAATATTTTATAAATCATGAGCATTTTCTCATTTTTTTGCATTTTCTCATTCTTTATAAATGCATGTCCACACATGCAGAAATTAACTCATTAACATAGAGGATAAATTTCCAAATCAGTTGATAAAATATGCCTAAAGTGACAGAGTAAGTAAATTGGATACATGTAATACAATCTGTTGAATAAGGTGAATTTGATCAAATTCAGAACAATGATACTTTTAAATTAATTTCACTTAGTTAAGATAATTTAAAAAAAGCCCAATAAGTTGAATGCAACATTAGTTTTATTATTTATATTCATTTTAAGAAGTCTGTTTTCTAACTCAAAAAATGAGGTATATGTATGTTTTTGTGTTTGTTGTATTTTTAGTAGTAGAACCCAAAGGTTTCTAGTCTCAAACTAAGTTGATACCCATCCTGGAATTTTGGAATGTCTACACTAATTGTAAATAGTTTTATTCATACATATGAATTGTTGACAAGGATGTGGGTCCTGCATGGGAGAGTAATATTGAATTGGTGATAAACAATATGGAATTGTGGTTATGTCAAAAACTTATTCTACGGTATTCTCATGACCACACTCAAACTTTGACACCAGATGGCTGGGTCTTTTTCTCATACCAAGCAATTCTCTGTGACACCATCCATGCCCTACAATTCAATTCAATTCTGACACTAACCAGCTAAGGACTCAGTCCCATGAGACTGCCCCTCACTTCAAATGCCAATCTCAAGTAGGTTACCATACAATTTCTGTCCAACTTGACTACAAACTGGAAATTCTCATGACTCCCATCATAGTTGTCTTTTTATTGTGTCCTCATGTGGCAGAAAGGCAAGGGAGGTCTCTGGGAGCCCTTTCCCATTTGTAGGAGAACAATTCATGAAGGCTCTAGTCATATTTGGAATTACTCCCGAGGGGTCCTACCCCCAAATATAACATGAACTGGGAGGACACAAACATTCAGTATATACCATTCTGCCCCTGATGCCCCGATTCACATCCTTCTCTCATGAAAAGTACATTCATTTCATCCTTGTGCCCCTGTCAACTAAAAAATATATAATTAAGTAATACATGCAACCTAAAAGTTGAGAGTTACTTTTATTTGGTGGAAATTTTTAGGGCTTAAGCCTGGGAGGCAGCATCTCAAGGAAACCGGAGAGAACTGCTCTAAGAAGATGAGGGAAGGAGCCAGGTTACACAAAAGTTTTGCAAAAATGAACAGGTAGTCTGAACATCAAAAGATTATTGTTATTTAAATCTAATATCCTAAGTTAAGGTATTTGGCAGTTTTCTATATATGTGCTCAGTTGCTTCAGTTGTGTCTGACTCATTGTGACCCTATGGACTGTATCCTGCCAGGCTGCTCTGTCCATGGGATTCTCCAGGCAAGAATACTGGAGTGGGTTGTCATGCCCTTCTCTAGAGGATCTTCCCAACCCAGGGATCGACCCTGCATCTCGTATGCCTCCTACATTGGCAGGCAGGTTCTTTACCACTAGCACCATCTGGGAAGCCCTTTGTATAGGAAGAAGTAAGAGTCTGTGGTAACTGAAACCATTCCTTTGATTTGCACCTCAGATATCTGGAGCCAGTTTCCTGTGTTTTTGACATGCTAAACTTCCTCAGAGCTCACCATAGAGCATGGCTACAGTTGGATGGCTGCTAGATGGCAGATACTCTTTCTTTCCTGAGTTCCTTCAGGGCTCACCATGTGTGGTGGGGCTGCAACTGCTGGTGAATGTGACATGCTTGTTTACTGATATGGCAGGAAATATTTCCTTCCTCACTCCCAAAGTCTTACCTCAATCCAGTATCCACTTTAAAGTCTAAGTCCAGCATCACATGTAAGTATCATTTAAATCAGATATGAGTGAGACTTTGATTTATTCTGAGGAAAATTTCTTCTCTACCTGTGAACCTGTTAGAGCAAATAAATTACATATTTTCAAACTATAATGATGGGACAAGTACAGGATAGGCATTCTATTTCCCAAAGGGAAATAGACTAAAGAAGGAGGGAGTGACTGGTCCCAAGGACATTGAAAACCCAATGGTGCAAATTTCATGAGCCCTTAAGACTTGAGAATAATCTTTGCCTTGGCGTTCTTCTTTCCAAGCCCAGTGGGGTATAACCATGACCCCCATGATTTTCTGGGACTGCCCCACAGCAGTGACTTTCTGCTTGGGTCCTGTCTTGTCTCCACTGTGGTTCTCTGCTAGGGCCCCACCCCTGCAGCTCTTCCAGGCTGGGTTCCACGATCCATGGCTCTTCTGTGTGGCCTCACCTCATAGCTCCAGTAGACACAGCGCATGCTGCAAACTTCTGTGAGAGCCTTACCCCTGATGCACTAGGCAGGGGAATCCTGAAACTTCTCTGCCCTAGTCCCTTGCACTCTGATCCTGTGGTGAGAGTGTGGGGTTCCCTGAATCACCTTCAGTGTCATTCTTCCATTGTCTTGAAGAATAGCATCTGACCTCTGTCAAGGTGGCTGATATACACTAATATACTAATATATATACATATAAGATATTATTTATATATAATTATATATATTTTATAATTTCATATTATAAATTTATAAAATTATTTTAAATTTTATATTATATGATATCTATTATATATATATATATATATATATATATATATATATAAGGTATATATATATTTTTATTTATTTATTGGCCGTGCTAGGTCTTTGTTGCCGTCTGGGCTTTTCTCCAGTTGTGAGGAGGGTGTCTACTCTCTGGTTGTAGTACATGAGTTCTCATTGCACTTGCAGAACAACTCTCGTGGAGCACAGGCTCTAGGGCACATAGACTTCAGTAGTTGCTGAGCGAGGGTCCAATAGTTGTGCTCCTGGGCTCTAGAGCACAGGCTCGGTGGTTGTAGTGCATGGGCTCAGTCTCTCCATGGCACGTGGGATCTTCCCAGACCAGGGATAGAACCTGTGTCTCCTGCATTGGCAAATACTTGGGCTCCCCTGTGGCTCAACTGGTAAAGAATCTGCCTGCCATGAGACTTGGGTTCAATCCCTGGGTTGGGAAGATCCCCTGGAGAAGGGAAAGGCTACCCACTCCAGTATTCTGGCCTGGAGAATTCCATGGACTGTACAGTCCATGGGATCGCAAAGAGTTGGTACACGACTGAATGACTTTCACTTTTCTTTCAACATATTGCTTAAAAACTTCCTCAGCTAAATATCCAGTTTCATCTCTTGCAGGTTCTACCTTCCATGAAGCACTAGACACAAACACAGTTCAGCTGATTGATTTGACATGTTTTAACAAGGACTGCCTGGCTTTCAGTTTCCAATAACATTTTCTTCATTTCAGCCTGAGATTTTACCAAAATGCCCTTTATTATCCATATTTCCATAAATATTCTGTCCAGGGTTACTTAGGTATTCTCTAAGAAGATTGAAGCTTTCTATGAGCTCTTCTCTTTTCCTTCTGAGCTCTTACCAGATCAGATCAGATCAGTTGCTCAGTCGTGTCCGACTCTTTGCGACCCCATGAATCGCAGCACGCCAGGCCTCCCTGTCCATCACCAACTCCCGCAGTTCACTGAGACTCATGTCCATTGAGTCAGTGATGCCATCCAACCATCTCATCCTCTGTCGTCCCCTTCTCCTCCTGCCCCTAATCCCTCCCAGCATCAGAGTCTTTTCCAATGAGTCAACTCTTCCCATGAGGTGGCCACGCGAAGAGTTTCTTTAGCATCATTCCTTCCAAAGAAATCCCAGGGCTGATCTCCTTCACAATGGACTGGTTGGATCTCCTTGCAGTCCAAGGGACTCTCAAGAGTCTTCTCCAACACCACAGTTCAAAAGCATCAATTATTTGGTGCACAGCCTTCTTCACAGTCCAACTCTCACATCCATACATGACCACAGGAAAAACCATAGCCTTGACTAGACGAAACTTTGTTGGCAAAGTAATGTTTCTGCTTTTGAATATGCTATCTAGGTTGGTCATAACTTTCCTTCCAAGGAGTAAGAATGTTTTAATTTCATGGCTGCAGTCACCATCTGTAGTGATTTTGGAGCCCAGAAAAAATAAAGTCTGACACTGTTTCCACTGTTTCCCCATCTATTTCCCATGAAGTGATGGGACCGGATGCCATGATCTTCATTTTCTGAATGTTGAGCTTTAAGGCAACTTTTTCCACTCTCCACTTTCACTTTCTTCAAGAGGCTTTTTAGTTCCTCTTCACCTTCTGCCATAAGGGTGGTGTCATCTGCATATCTGAGGTTATTGATATTGCTCCTGGCAATGTTGACTCCAGCTTGTGCTTCTTCCAGGCCAGCATTTCTCATGATGTACTCTGCATATAAGTTAAATAAACAGGGTGACAATATACAGCCTTGACGTACTCCTTTTCCTATTTGGAACCAGTCTGTTGTTCCATGTCCAGTTCTAACTGTTGCTTCCTGACCTGCATACAAATTTCTCAAGAGGCAGATCAGGTGGTCTGGTATTCCCATCTCTTTCAGAATTTTCCACAGTTTTTTGTGAGGCACACAGTCAAAGGCTTTGGCATAGTCAATAAAGCAGAAATGGATGTTTTTCTGGAACTCTCTTGCTTTTTCTATGATCCAGCAGATGTTGGCAATTTGATCTCTGGTTCCTCTGCCTTTTCTAAAACCAGCTTGAACATCAGGAAGTTCACGGTTCACATATTGCTGAAGCCTGGCTTGGAGAATTTTGAGCATTACTTTACTAGCGTGTGAGATGAGTGCAATTGTGCGGTAGTTTGAGCATTCTTTGGCATTGCCTTTCTTTGGAATTGGAATGAAAACTGACCTTTACCAGTCTGGTGGCCACTGCTGAGTTTTCCAAATTTGCTGGCATATTGAGTGCAGCACTTTCACAGCAGCATCTTTCAGGATTTGGAATTGCTCAAACGGAATTACCAGAATCACCTTTAAAGATTCTTTCATAGCCATGTAGGCTCTTTCTAGCATGCACCTCGAAACTCTGTCAGCCTCTATTTCTTAACTAGTTCCAAAGCCACTTTTATTACCTTTTTAGGTATTTGTTACAGCAGCCGGCTCTTGGTATCAGTTTAAGTGTTAGTCAAGATTCCCTAGAGACAGATCCACAAGGATACACACACACACTCACACACACATATGAAGAGATTTATTCTAAGAAATTGACTCACACAATTATGAAAGCTGAAAAAGTCCCATGAACTTCCATCTGTCAGCTGGAGACCCAAGAAGCCTGCTGGAGAAGTTCAGTCTAAGTCTGAAAGCCTAAGAACCGGGGATGTTGAAGATTAGGTTCCAGTTTGGATCTGAAGGTTTAAGAACCAGGATTGTAGAGGGGCAGATCGATATCCTAGCTCAAGCATTCAAGCAAGAATGGCTGAATCCTTTGTTCTTCAGCCTGTTTGTTCCCTTCTGGATTGGATAATGATCACCCACTTTGGGGAGGGCAAACCACTGTATGGCAGTTCTCTGATTGAAATGTTCAGGTCATCTACAAACACCCTCACTCACACAGAAATAATGTGTAACCAAATATCTGAGCACGTGTGGTCCAGTTAAATTGACACATAAAATTAATCATCACATGGATGACTTTCTCTCTCCTATAACAGCAATGATACTCATTCATATTTTTGACATGCGATCTCAGGATGGCCAAGGTTATTGGATAAAGCCATATAACTAACTAAATCACACAAGACAGAGAATGGGCAGATCTTTCTTAAGTATCTCAGAGACAAGAACAAAATTTAAGGTAGAACGTAATGGATAAAACAACCGTACGAAATGTAGAGTTTTGTCGCAGTGGGGAGACAGATTTAAGCCCAATTTATTGATGATGATATTAGTAAAATCTACGCTAGAAAACATGCTAATTTTTTTACATAAGAAATCGTATGTAAACTTCACAAGGACCTGTGAGTTGTGACAACTGTTGATAATTTATAATTGAGGAACTTGAAATATAAAAAAGTTAGTCATTTAAAAGTTTACAGCTAATAAGGGGCAGAGTCAGCATTTAAAATCCGATCAGTATGAATTCATGGCCTATGTTCTCACATTCTCTTGTCTCTTTCCTGTAATCTTGAATTTCTTGGGCAAATCCCTTTTCCTTTTCTAAACCACTTTTACTTATCATGAAGAGATATGCTTTTTACAGCATTTAAGCATTTACCTTGCTGGAAAAAATAAGAAATGTGACTGTAAATATTTAGAGTAGAAGAGATTATCTCTGCCTTAATCCTATCCCCTTAAAAAATATTCTTTCAAGTGTTGGGCTTAATAAGATGTTGCTATATTATATAGGCCAAGGTCAATTTATGAATTAGTCATCTGTTCCAACCAGAATTTTTAGGAAATCTGCAAGACTGTGGCATAGAATGAGTATGAGATAAATATCTTCCCAGTGAATGAATTCAGTTCAGTGATGCTGTTATTTCATGCTCATAAAGGCAGGAGTCCTGAGTTAGTCAGGAGTCCTGATTTAGCCTGAAAAAAGACTTGAAGGTGAAGGTGAAGGTGAAATCGCTCAGTCGTGTCCGACTCTTTGCAACCCCATGGACTGTAGCCTACCAGGCTTCTCCGCCCATGGGATTCTCCAGGCAGGAATACTGGAGTGGGTTACCATTTCCTTCTTCAGAGATCTTCCCGACCCAGGGATCAAACCCAGGTCTCCTGCATTGGAGGCAGATGCTTTAACCTCTGAGCCACCAGGGAAGGTCCCAGCTTAAACTGTCTTACAAAAAGTAGAAATGTATTGGCTTATATCAGTGAAAAATCACATAGTCAATAGCTTCAGGTACAAACAGATTTCAGTTCAGTTCAGTTCAGTCGCTCAGTCGTGTCTGACTCTTTGCGACCGCATGAATCGCAGCACACCAGACCTCCCTGTCCATCACCAACTCCCGGAGTTCACTCAGACTCACGTCCATTGAGTAAGTGATGCCATCCAGCCATCTCATCCTCTGTCATCCCTTTCTCCTCCTGCCCCCAATCCCTCCCAGCATCAGAGTCTTTTCCAATGAGTCAGCTCTTCCCATGAGGTGGCCAGAGTACTGGAGTTTCAGCTTTAGCATCATTCCTTCCAAAGAAATCCCAGGGCTGATCTCCTTCGGAATGGACTGTTTGGATCTCCTTGCAGTCCAAGGGACTCTCAAGAGTCTTCTCCAAAACCACAGTTCAAAAGGATCAATTCTTTGGCGCTCAGCCTTCTTCACAGTCCAACTCTCACATCCATATATGACCACAGGGAAAACCATAGCCTTGACTAGACAAACCTTTGTTGGCAAAGTAATGTCTCTGCTTTTGAATATGCTATCTAGGTTGGTCATAACTTTCCTTCCAAGGAGTAAGCATCTTTCAATTTCATGGCTGCAGTCACCATCTGCAGTGATTTTGGAGCCCAGAAAAATAAAGTCTGACACTGTTTCCACTGTTTCCCCATCTATTTCCCATGAAGTGATGGGACCGGATGCCATGATCTTCCTTTTCTGAATGTTGAGCTTTAAGCCAACTTTTTCACTCTCCACTTTCACTTTCATCAAGAGGCTTTTGAGTTCCTCTTCACTTTCTGCCATAAGGGTGGTGTCATCTGCATATCTGAGGTTATTGATATTTCTCCTGGCAATCTTGATTCCAGCTTGTGTTTCTTCCAGTCCAGCATTTCTCATGATGTACTCTGCATATAAGTTAAATAAACAGGGTGACAATATACAGCCTTGATGTACTCCTTTTCCTATCTGGAACCAGTCTGTTCCATGTCCAGTTCTAACTGTTGGTTCCTGACCTGCATACAGATTTCTCAAGAGGCAGGTCAGGTGGTCTGGTATTCCCATCACTTTCAGAATTTTCCACAGTTTATTGTAATGCACACAGTCAAAGGCTTTGGCATAGTCAATAAAGCAGAAGTAGCTGTTTTTCTGGAACTCTCTTGCTTTTTCCATGATCCAGCAGATGTCGGCAATTTGATCTCTGGTTCCTCTGCCTTTTCTAAAACCAGCTTGAACATCAGGATGTTCATTGTTCACATATTGCTGAAGCCTGGCTTGGAGAATTTTGAACATTACTTTACTAGCATGTGAGATGAGTGCAATTGTGCGGTAGTTTGAGCATTCTTTGGCATTGCCTTTCTTTGGGATTGGAATGAAAACTGACCTTTTCCAGTCCTGTGGCCACTGCTGAGTTTTCCAAATTTGCTGGCATATTGAGTGCAGCACTTTCACAACATCATCTTTCAGGATTTGAAATAGCTCAACTGGAATTCCATCACCTCCAGTAGCTTTGTTCGTAGTGATGCTCTCTAAGGCCCACTTGGCTTCACATTCCAGGATGTCTGGCTCTAGATGAGTGATCACACCATCGTGATTATCTGGGTCATGAAGATCTTTTTTGTACAGTTCTTCTGTGTATTCTTGCCCCCTCTTCTTAATATCTTCTGCTTCTGTTAAGTCCATACCATTTCTGTCCTTTATCGAGCCCATTTTTGTATGAAATGTTCCCTTAGTATCTCTAATTTTCTTGAAGAGATCTCTAGTCTTTCCCATTCTGTTGTTTTCCTCTATTTCTTTGCATTGGTCGCTGAGGAAGGCTTTCTTATTTCTTCTTGCTATTCTTTGGAACTCTACAAACAGATTTAGGGTGGGTGTTTTTGGTAATCCATTTCTGTCCTTCTCTCTGCTTGTCTTTCTTCTGTGTTGTCTTCTTAGTCAGGCAAGATTTCATAGCATGACTTTTCCAATAGATCCCGGAGAATCTCAGAATTGATGTCAATTTTATTGAGCATTAGTCCAGTTATGAACCTTTCAATGAAACAAGGAAATCCAGTGCCCTGTGTGGACTGGTTGTGTGTATCCTCCACTCCTGGAGCTAAGAGAGTCAGTCCCTTTTGAACACCTTAGATTCAGAGTAAGGGAAGAATGGTTTTTCCAAGGAAAATTATAAAGTTACTGCCAATTGAAGGGAATTGGGGGATACACAGCCAAGGATAAAACAATGACCTCTGCACTGAGTCATATCTTCTCTGGTATAAGGAGCTCTAGTTTTTCAAATATTCTTCAAATGGCAGGATTCAGGGTCCTCCTAATAATGTGGCTATTCTCCCCTGATAACTTCTAGAGGATTTATCCTCAGAAAATGGTAGGCAAGAACTGAGTAATGTGTAGATGAAGTAAGAAATGGCTGAAGGGCATTTTCTCAGGGTGTGGATTGGGTGGTGAGATTCATTGTTTGGGAGACAAAAGGGAGAGTGCTTCTTTCTGGTTTTAAACTGAGTGTGTGAGTATGAGAAGGTAGGGAGATGAAGTTTTTAGAAATCTGGGACTGGAGATGCCCATAATTGTTTAACTATATATCATTTACAATGTGTCAGGTGGTGTTTCTTTGTTGTTGTTTTTGATTTTTATGTTTAACTTTGTATTTGTTTTCATGTATAGCCAATTAACAATGTTGTTGATAATTTCAGGTAGATGGCAATGGGACTCAGCCACACATACACATGTATCCATTCTCCCCCACACTCCCCTCTCATCCAGCCTGCCACATAACATTGAGTAGAGTTCCCTGTGCTATACAGTAGGACCTTGTTATCCATTTAAAATATAGTAGAGTGTACATGTCAATCCCAAACTCCCTAGCTATCTCTTTCCCTCACTCGCCTGAAACCATATATTTGTTCTCTAAGACTGCTTGTTTTTCATAAATAAGTTTATTTGTATCATTTCTTTTTGGATTCTGCATGTAAGGATGTCATGATATTTCTCTTCTGTCTGTTTTACTTAACTCAGTATAACAATCCCTGGGTCCATCCATCCAGTGCTTCAAATGTCATTATTTCATTATTTTAAATGGCTGAGTGACATTCCATTGTATATATGTACCACATCTTCTTTATCCATTCCTCTGCCAATGGACATTTAGGTTGCTTCCATGTCTTGGCTATTGCAAACAGTGCTGCAATGAACATTGGGGGTGCATGTATCCTTTCAGATCATGTTACTCTCTGGGTATATGCTCAGGAGTGGGATTGCAGGCTTACATAGCTCCATTCTTAGTTTTTAAAGGAACCTCCATACTGTTCTCCAGAGTGGCTGTCCCAGTTTACATCCCCACCAACTGTTAGGAAGGATTCCTTCTCTCCACACACTCTCCATCATTTATTGTTTGTAGATTTTTAAACGATAGCCATTTTTACTGACAGGCAGTGTTTTAAAATATAAATGTTGGGATTTCCCAGATGGTCCAGTGGTTAATACCACACTTCCTTTGCAGGGGGCACAGGTTTTATCCCTTCTTAGTGTTCTAGAATTCCACATGCTGTGCAGTGTGGCTGAAAAATAAAATAAAATATAAATGTTAACTCATATAATCTTGAGAATCACATAGTTTGATAACCCCCACTTTCCAAGAGTGGAAACTGAGGTTAGACAAGTTAAATAACTTGCTAAAACCCACTCAAATACTAAGTGGTAGAGTCAGAGCTAGAACCCGGAGAGTTTGTGCTTTTAATCATTTCTGTATATTTGGGGGTAAAAAGAACCAGTAGACAATTGAAAGTAGAATCAAGAAAATCTATAAAATAGAACAAAAATATAAAGAGTTAGAAAATTAGAGAACAAATAAAATGAAAGAATCATTACAAGATGACCACCACTGCACAAATGAAGAGGAAGAAATGTTAAAGGGTTAGTACAGAGAAAAAGATTCATTCACCTGAAGAAGGTGTTTCTACATTGAACAGACCAAACCATCACATCTTTACCATGAAATTTAAAACCAATAAGATAAAAATAGCTCATAAGTGTATGAAGATGTGAAAGGAATAGGGAAATAAGGAACAGATATCAGAATAACACTAGATATTAGATAAAACTAGAATAGAATTTAAAAAATTTTGAGGACAGATTAGTTTCAACCTAGATTTCCTTACCAAGCTAAATTACCAGTCAACTGTTAAGATATATATATATACTTTCTAATTTCCCTGGAAGAAACAATATGCTGTTGACATAAGAGCAATGCCAGGGTTAGGGATGCTGAACCTCCAAGCAGTAGAAAATCCTCATATAACTTTATAGAGGGCCCTCTCTAGCCATGATTCTGCATCCATGAATCATGTAGTACCATATTATGTTTTTGTGGAGACAATCCTCATATTGTGCACTTGTGTACCTCAAACCCCTGTTGAAGAGTCAACTGTACTTATTATTTACATTAATCCTTATGAAGGTATTTTGTAGATGTGGTTCACATTATAATCAAGATGATTATCTATCCTTGATAATGTGTTGAGTCTCATTCATTAAGTTGAAAAGTTTCTAAGAGCAAAATAGAGGTTTACCTGAAGAAGAAATTCTGATTGTGGAGTGCAGATTCAGCTCCTTCCCTAGAGTTTAGAGATTATGGACTTGCCAGCCCCTGCAACTGGGTAAACTAGTTCCCTGAAATAAATCTCCATGTACAAGCCTGTGTTTATCTGCATAATATGCACATTGAAGGTGTTATGCTGCTGGCTAAGAAGACAGATTGATACTGAAGCTCCAATACTTTGGCCACTTGATGAGAGGAGCTGACTCATTAGAAAAGACCCTGATTCTGGGGAAGATTGAAGGCAGGAGGAGCAGGGGATGACAGAGGATGAGATGGTTGGATGGTATCACTGACTCAATGGACATGAGTTTGAGCAAGCTCCAGAAGACGGTGAAGGACAGGGAAGCCTGGCGTGTTGCAGTCCATGTGGTCACAAAGAGTCAGGCACAACTGAGTGACTGAACAACAAAGAAAATGGAGGAAGGGGCAAGTAGCCAAGGAATGCATTTAGCCTCTTAAAGCTGGAAAACTCAGAAATGGATTCTTCCCTTCCAGAAGAATTGCAACTCTTGATTTTAGTCCAGTGAGAATCATTTTTGACTTCTGAATTCCAGAACTGTAAGATAAGAAGTCTGTTTTAAGCCACTAAGTTTATGCTTGTCAGTGCATCTATTGTGCATTATCTGCTGTGCACCTTAAAACCATCCCTGCCATCAAGTCAGGCTTTAGACATGAGAGACCTGAAATTCAGAGGCATATTGTAACTTAGGCCAGACCAGAGAGTAACCATCACAGCTAGGACTTGGACCTAGTTCTTAAAATTTACAAGTTCAGTGTTCCCTCTTTGTCTAGCATATATTCTCATGGTATATCTGCAAGTTGACTCCATGGACTAGTTGGATCTCCTTGCAGTCCAAGACATTTCTACCTGTTATGAGTTAATAACAAAAAGAAAGATAAAGAGAGAAAGAATTTAGGAAAACCAAAGTATTTGGCTTTCTAGTTGATGTTTGCTTTGTTGGTGAGTAAACCATCTGTCTGAATGCCTTGTTAGGTAGCACTGAGTGATTAATTGTATAGCTCATCTCTGTGAACCAAGATGATGACTTCTCCAAGATGTGCCAGGCTGTAAACACGAGTAACTGATCAATGCTGCTTTAATGAAGTGCTGAGACTCATTTTTTATACAAAGCCTTTTAATGATCCTTTCTAACACTTCAGTTCAGTTCATTTCAGTTCAGTTGCTCAGTCGTGTCCGACTCTTTGCGACCCCATGAATCGCAGCACGCCAGGCCTCCCTGTCCATCACCAACTCCTGCAGTTCACTGAGACATGTCCATCGAGTCAGTGATGCCATCCAGCCATCTCATCCTCTGTCGTCCCCTTCTCCTTCTGCCCCCAATCCCTCCCAGCATCAGAGCCTTTTCCAATGAGTCAACTCTTCCCATGAGGTGGCCAAAGTACTGGAGTTTCAGCTTTAGCATCAGTCCTTCCAAAGAAATCCGAGGGCTGATCTTCAGAATGGACTGGTTGGATCTCCTTGCAGTCCAAGGGACTCTCAAGAGTCTTCTCCAACACCACAGTTCAAAAGCATCAATTCTTCGGCACTCAGCTTTCTTCACAGTCCAATTCTCACATCCATACAGGACCAATGGAAAAACCATAGCCTTGACTAGGCGGACCTTCATTGGCAAAGTAATGTCTCTGCTTTTGAATATGCTGTCTAGGTTGGTCATAACTTTCCTTCCAAGGAGTAAGAGTCTTTTAATTTCATGGCCGCAATCACCATCTGCAGTGATTTTGGACCCCAAAAAAATAAAGTCTGACACTGTTTCCCCATCTATTTCCCATGAAGTGATGGGACCAGATGCCATGATCTTTGTTGTCTGAATGTTGAGCTTTAAGCCAACTTTTTCACTCTCCTCTTTCACTTTCATCAAGAGGCTCTTTAGTTCCTCTTCACTTTCTGCCATAAGGGTGGTGTCATCTGCATATCTGAGGTTATTGATATTTCTCCCGGCAATCTTGATTCCAGCTTCTGCTTCTTCCAGTCCAGCGTTTCTCATAATGTACCCTGCATAGAAGTTAAATAAGCAAGGTGACAGTATACAGCCTTGATGTACTCCTTTTCCTATTTGGAACCAGTCTGTTGTTCCATGTCCAGTTCTAACTGTTGCTTCCTGACCTGCATATAGGTTTCTCAAGAGGCAGTTCAGGTCATCTGGTATTCTCATCTCTTTCAGAATTTTCCAGTTTATTGTGATCCACATGTCAAAGGCTTTGGCATAGTCAATAAAGCAGAAATAGATGTTTTTCTGGAACTCTCTTGCTTTTTGGATGATCCAGCAGATGTTGGCAATTTGATCTCTGGTTCCTCTGCCTTTTCTAAAAGCAGCTTGAACATCAGGAAGTTCACGGTTCACATATTGCTGAAGCCTGACAAACCACTAATCATCGAAAAGCCATTTCAAATTCCTCAGCCACGGAGAGGATTGTATTTGCCTCTTCTCCAATTTTACCCCATGCAGACTTTCTTCTGAACGCTGTAGTTGTTTCTTTTCTTTTTTTTTTGGAATAGTGCTTTCTTTTCCCACTTTTCCATAACATTTACCCAAATTATATTTTTTCTTTTTTACAGTTTGCATAATTTTGATTAATCATGAATAGCACAATTTCAGAAATTATAATTAAGGCAAAGCAAGATGTGTAACTTTTAAATTGTAGTTTTAAGGTATACATTTTCAATTGATCCTGCATTTAAATGCCTAGTTTTTCAAACCCAAAGTAATTCTCCTTATAGAATGCTGTTTTAAATGGAGTGTATAGGAAAGCAGTGGGAGTGTAAACTGTTGCAGACTTTCACTTTGTTTTTCCTGTTGTAAATTCTTACCTTTTGTAAAACTTATCATCATGGAAAATTTCAAACATATAGAGAAGCATATCATATAATATTCAACTAAACTCCCATGTACCTATCATCCAGCTTGAATAATTATTAACTTGGAGCTAATCTTGTTTAATTTATTTCGATTCATTTATACAAATTGGATTATTTTGAAGCAGAGTTCTAGTTTCAAAATGTTGTTTGGACAAGGGTTTGGAGGTGAGGGGTGAGCTGTTATCTATTCATCAAGGGGAACCATTTGTATCAAAGCAATATTTTGATGACTTTTTTTCACAATTTAATTTCTGAGAATTAAATGCTTCTGGAGTTCTTCATTTCTAAAGTATACTGTCTTATTAATTAATTTGGCAAATTGAATTCTCAATGTGTGTCAGAAAGAATACTAGACTTTGGTGATACAGTGATGACTAAGAAGAAAACATTAGTGCTCAAAACATTATGATCTCATAGGGTGAGTAAGTAGATTAATGAGTGATGAGAATAATGATATGCTTATGTGAGATTATAAAACAGAAACATCTAATGCAGTCTTGCAGGGTCTGGACATCTAAAGAGGGACCGGAAATAAACAACATTGAGAGGTAAGGAGAGTAGGGGTGGGGCATAGTTGACATCTACTGAGAGGGAGAATCTATCTGCAGGTCTGTGAGTAGGGACATGTGTCTTTCTCCCATGGGTACAGGTTTGAATATGAAGGGAGAGTTGTAAGAGGTAAGACTGGAGAGGTAAGCAAGGAGTTTGGTTTTTATCTAAGAGGATTTTTTTTGGGAAGCTGACAAGATGTATCAGAAAAAGTGTTACTTCAGTCTAGTAGTGAGAGGAATTGATCTGAGAGGTTAACCACTAATTTAAAGACATCAGAAAAATAGTCATCCCCATGCCTGGGTCTCTAGTCTTCTGACTTGAGTTCCAAGATACTGCATATTATTCTGTTCTTTGATTTGTGATTTTTATTTAAAATTTTGGTCAGTGAAATCAGCCAGTAATTCCCCTTAGTTGCAATCATCTAGCCTTGATTATTAACCCATAGTATAAGACAGAAAGCTAAGGAGTAAGACTCCTGAGTACAGTTTCCTCAGTAGTAATCATTGTGCTGCTGCTGCTAAGTCACGTCAGTCATGTCCGACTCTGTGCGACCTCATAGACGGCAGCCCACCAGGCTCCTCTGTCCCTGGGATTCTCCAGGCAAGAACACTGGAGTGGGTTGCCATTTCCTTCTCCAATGCACAAAAGTGAAAAGTGAAAGTGAAGTCCCTCAGTTATGTCCGACTCTTAGTGACCCCATGGACTAGAGCCTACCAGGCTCCTCCCTCCACGGGATTCTCCAGGCCTAAGTACTGGAGTGGGTTGCCGTTGCCCTCTCCAAGTAATCATTGTAGAGATATTCAAACCATTGATTATCTGCTGGTTAGTCTAGTCTCTCTTGTCCCTTAGTCTTTATTCCTGCTATCTGACTTCCTGACATTAAAAACATATGTGACTAAACCCACAGATCTGTGCCCAGTGAAGTTTTGCTGGGGGAAGAAGGTTAGGTGGAAATAAATGACTTATGGGCATAGGGAAGGCAATCCAACTCTTTGAATCTGGGGACTTCGGCGACCTTGCCAACTGGAATACTAGGTTTGAGCAAATCAGAAGAAGGGGTAGTATTGGTTGCTGGAACAGCTGGAGAGCAGGGGTTAGTAAACTTCAATTGATGGATCAAATTCATATTATTGCCTACCTTTGTCAATAAAGTTTTATTGGAACACTGCCATGTTTATTTATATATCTCCTGTGGCTACCACTATACTACAATGGCAGAGTTGAGTAGTTGCAAGACAGGGAATATGACCTGCAAAGCTTTAAGTATTTACTTTGTGACATTTTACAGAGCTAGATGGCCAGCTTGTCCTACAGAGGGAGAGTCAGTGAGGGTGGATCTTGGACTTGATTGTTCTCTGAAATCCAAAGAGTCATGAGGCTAGGGTCTTTAGGGGGCTCACAGAGGTGGATCTGGGGCCTTCATTTATTTCTATGAGGCTGAGAGGTCCCTTGGATCCTATAAGACTTTGCTTCTGGTAGGATGCTTGAGGAGGCTGCTTTTCAATTCATTGAACCCCAGAGGGGCTTTCACTTGAGACTACCTAACATAAGCTCAGTGGTGGTACAAGGGCACTTGTACCATCTGGAGGCTGGTGAATTTCCACTCCTGTGTCACATTTGTTTTATGACATTAGAGCAATGAACAGCACTTTCACTTCCAGCTGTGAGGCATCTGGCTCAGATCCCTCCTCTCCTCTTAGCTACAGTGTTCTTGATGATCCCGCTATGTGTTCCGAACCAGATTGGCATATATCTTCCCCTTTGCAGTGTCCTTTAGGCTTTGCCCAATCCATCTTATGCTGACTCAGCAGGCCTGCCCACTGGAAGCCTTCCTACCCTTGGGGAAACAGCAGAGTTTCTGTTTTGACTACAAAGACTCACAGAGCTATACACAAACTGGATTTTGTTAATTCACTTATAATTATGCCTCTTTTCAGCATCAACCTTGTGTATAGATAGGGGCCTGCGTGAAACACCACTTGAATCACTGAAAAATCTTCCCTGATCCAAAATATTTTATCCACTGACCTTGCTGTGGCACTTGAGCTATTCCAGTTTGGATGAAGAAAGCTGAACACTTATTGCAATAATGGTTCCCTGTGCAGAGTAACTCACCCAGTCACCAGCTGCCCCTAAAGCTAAATAGGAAGGAGTTGAATGCAGTCACTAAAGGAGAAATCTAAATCTCCAAGTAAATGGAAAAAGTCAGATTTGGAAAGGGCGAGGAATCTAGGTGATACTGGGACAGACAGGCCCACTGGCACATTCAGAAGGAAATACCTAGATACTGCATATCAGGGAGATAAGACATCAAATTGGAGCAAAGGGCATGAAAGGTGCTATAACATAGAAATGATAGACTAGTAGAGTTGGAAAAGACCAACTTGTTGACAGATGAGACCACTGAAGGACAGGGAGGGTCTAAGACTTCCCTGAGGTACTGCAGAAAGTCATTGGCAGAGAATCTAGTGTTGCTGACACCTGCCTCTGTACTCTTTCTTAGCCTTTCCCAAAGTGTGCTCTGGAAAATTCTACATCTGCAAAAAATAACCATATTTTACCTAGAGAAAAAAATATAGTGATTAAATAAATTTAATAAACATGATTAGAAAGAGGCCTATCAGGGCAAAGTACTCCTCTACAGTCTTGGGACTTGAGCTCCAACCATTTAGACAATAGATATTTAATGAGAACCTATTATGAAAGGATATACTTAAAATAAATACTGTGCTGATGGCTAGAGGTTAATCATGAACAAGAAAGAGAGACGATTTTTGGTTTCATCATTTGTCAGCCTATTCCATTACTGAAAGGTATTAATAGATATTGATCAAATATTCATACAGGCACATAATGTTGTGTTTGCATGTTGAGTAGGGCCCTGCAGAGAGGCAGTTAAGTTCTCCAGGAGCATATGTCAAAGGGTTCTGATGATGCAGTGGTTCAGGGATAACTGCAAGTTTCTTCAGCTGGTCAATGAAGGATAAGTATGAGCTAACTAGGAGAGGGACAGCATGGACAGGGAAAGCCTGGGGCGTTAGAGTCAAGGCCCACCCATAGCCAGAGGAGGGGGCGGGTGGACTGGGACCCTAGTCTTCATTCTCTGGACACAACAGGTGTTGTATATTTCTCCCACTGGGTCTTACAAATATTGTTATTCTCTATGTTGTGAAACAATTGGGAAGTACAACATCAAGGTGACAAAAGGTGGAATTTGGTGAGTTAGGACAATAGTGAGAAATGAGCATGGAAGATCAAGGAGGAGCCCTAAAATTTGGACTTTAATCCTAAAGGCAATTGTTCCACCACTAACTCCCAAGTCCCATACTCTTTACAGACTTCAGTATATTCTTCCAAAATTGGACAAGATCATTTTGCTTGCTTTATGAATTTATTTTTTTAACTCAAGCAAAGGTAGTTGGCTCTGGAGAAAACTGTACCAGACTGGTCCTAAAGGGGTTCTGAGTCACTTACTGTCTTTGCCTAAGATGATGTAGAGACTGAGTAGTCTGCATGATGATAGTGAGTTGTGATTTCTCATAATTCATTATTGCTGCTACTCACCCACCTGCTGCCCGGGGTCAGGAGCCTAAGATACTCATGGCTTTCTATTTTAAACGTGGCAGCCTCCCTCTTCACAGAGTTACATCTTCTGTGGGAGGAAGGGAGGTGGCAAAACCCAGCCCAACTGGTGGGCAGGGAGCTCGAGCTCCGTCTAGCACTAACACTTCCCTCAGGTACTTTTAAGCCATTATTGACAAACACACATTCCCACAAAAAATGAACAAACAAAGTAAAAGCCCTCTTTCCAGAGTTGGCATTTCTCCCCAGACTCCAAGCATGTGTGACGGTTGTCTCACTACCCCCATTAGCCCTCTGCGACTGTGCGGCATTCCTATTTCACACATCATATGTAGGCAACTGAAGTTGGGTACTTAGGGATGCGATGCTAGAGTTCTTAACAAAACATGTGCTGTAACCAGGAACTTTCTGGGCTGAAGCTATAAATGTAAATGGACAGAAAGAATCTGCCTTCTAGGAACTCCTGAGAACTGAGAGATGCCTGCTTAATGAACAGAGGGTTTATCCCTGAACTGGCCTAGACAGAGAACCTCAAATGAAGGGAATGAAGGACAGGGGAGAAGTGGCAGCACTTGAGCTCTGTGGTAGAGACACAGGCTTCAAGCCCCAATTCTGTTATTTCCTGGTTTTGTGCCTTGAGTGAGTTATGTTCTGTGTATCCCAGTTTTTTCATCCTTTAAATGCAGATTTTAATAAAGTTGCAATATAAATTAAATGGAGCAATGTATGAAAGCATTTAGCATAGTGTCAGGCATGTAGTAAACATTTCAAAAGTTTATAGAAACACTTTATACACAAGCATTTGTATAAATAATAAAATTAAATATACAATAACTATCTCATAGTCTTAAGTGTGTATTCTATTTATTCCTTTTAAAAAACAGTTTTAAAATTTTTATATAATTTTTCAAAAGTTACACTTATTTTACAGTTATTACAAAATATTGCCTATACTTCTTGTGATATAAAATGTATCCCTGTAGCCTGTCTTAGGCCCAGCAGTTTGTACCTCTCACTCCCCCACCCCTATATTTCCCCTCTCCTGCTCCTTACTGGTAACCACCAGTTTGTTCTCTACATCTATGAGTCTACTTCTGTCTTATTACATTTACTACTTTGTTGTATTTTTTAGATTCCTCATAAAAGCAATAACATACAATATTTGATAAGTCTTTCTGACTTATTTCACTTAGCGTAATACTCTTTTAGGTCCATCCTTATTGCTGAAAATGGCAAAAATTCATTCTTTTTTATGGCTGAGTAGTATTCCATTGTGTGTGTGTGTGTGTGTGTGTGTGTGTGTGTGTGTGTGTACCACACCTTACTACCCATTCATATATTGATGGACACTTAGGTTGCTTTCTTGCCTTGGCAATTGTAAATAATGCTGCTATGAAAACTAGGGTGTATGTATACTTTCAAATTGGTGGTTTGTTTTGTTTTTTTTTCAGCTATATATCTAGGAATGGAATCGGTAGGTCATATTGGAGAAGGAAATGGCAACCCACTCCAGTATTCTTGCCTGGGAAATCCCATGGACAGAGGAACCTGGTGAGCTGCAGTCTCTGGGACTGCACAGAGTCGGACATGACTGAGCATGCACGCACATGTGGTGGTTCCATTTTCAGATTTTTTGAGAAGCTGCCATACTGTTTTCCACAGTGGCCACTATTTCTTTTTTTCTTTCCTTCTTTCTTCCTTCCTTTCTTTGTACTGTTACTTTTAGAGAACCAAATTTTTCTTCTTGCAAGTACTTCTTTAAAAGATCCATCTGTGTCTCCTTTTTAGGCTTGATTGACATCAGGGTCTCTGTTGCCAAGACTCCTGTTCAGTGTCATGGGAAACTGTTAACAGGAAGACACCTTCCAGAACTGAGTTGTCCACATGTTCCTTATGAATTCTTTCATCTGTGCAGCACATGAACATTTATCAAATGCCAGTGGTTCATGAGACCAGCTTAACAAAGAGCAGAAAAAGCTGATGAGTAGTCAGAACCAAAGGGAGAGGATCAGGTGTAAATCTCTTAAAGGGCATTGGACGCCCTCAGGCAGCAGATGCTTCCCACAGACTTCCTGGACCTGTTCTGGCCACAGTTTCTGTGAGTTTTGTATAAATTATTCTTTAGCCCCAGAGGATTGTTATTCCTGCCCTCAGGTTGTGTGGCCGTTGGCCCAGCCAAACTGCCTATCTGTGTGCCTGTCTTGTCATCACTGCCTTAGACCCTGAGACCTTATATGTAGCCTTGACCCTGAATGCTTCTGAGGCACAATTCTGGTTGCTTTCAGTCCACAGGTACCGGGTATTCCCTGATGGCCACACATCCTGTGTGCTGATTCTTTGCTGCCTCATTAGTCTGTCATTAATTCTTGATTCTTTCTCTCCATGTCATCCATGTGACCCAGCAATAGACAGGACATGCTAAGGAGGATCAGTGGCTCTTCCTTTGGTGGCCATATAAAAGGGAAAGTAGAGGGACTTCCCAGATGGTCCAGTGGTTATGAATCTACCTTCAAATGGAAGAGATGTGGGTTAGATCCCCGGTTGGGGAACTAAGATCCCATGTCCAATGGGGCAACTAAGCCCAGGCACCACAGCTACTGAGCCTGTGTGCTCTGGAGCCCATGCGCCACAAGTGAATCTGCATTGAAATGAAAGACCCCACATGACTCAACAAAGATCCCATGTGCTGCAGCTAAGACCCAACACAGCCAAGTAGAAAAAAAAAATATATATATTGCACTCTAGGAGAAATTGGTATTTATCACTCAAGGGGCTTTAGAAGTAACCTTCTATGGCAGGATGTTCTTCATGATTTAATCTTCCTGCATAATTTTTATCAATTGGCTTCTCTACCCCACCGTCTCATTCATCCAAGAACTCTTGTTGCTTACTTACCCTCTAGGAAACTGTTCTATATGCTGGGAATACAGTGAAGGGTAAGCAGGTGGTCCTGCCTTTATGGACTTAAAATCGAGAGAGAGAGAGAGAGAAATCACAAGAGTTTATAAAACTACATGTCTGATGAGGGTAATTGAAGGTGTTAGGCGAGCACTTACACAGCACAGAAATGAAAGATGAGTAAATGTTTGTTGTCTAGGCAAGAAGGGATTATGGGGATCTGTGTGTGTGTGAGAAGAAAAAATACAGATGCCAAATTATACTTGTAAGTTTGATCTTTGTTGTTAGGGTAACAGCAATCTCTTGAAGATTATTGAGCAGGAGAATGCTATGATAAGAGAGACATTTTAGAATTATCAGTCTGAATGCAATGAATAAGAGGGCACGAGCCTTGAGGAGGGAGCATTGTTGTGGAAGGTCCTAAAGCACTCATAGGATTTGCAGTGGAAGCCAGGGACTTGGTGGTTGATTGGATGTGAGGGTAAGGGTGGGTAGCGGGAGGAAGAGTGGAGAATCACAGTTGATTTCTGTGTTTCTGGGTTGATTAACTGGGTGAATGATAATGCTTTTCTAATAAGACAGGGATCCTGAAGAAGAAACAAGTTATTAAAATGTTAATAGGGGATAGTTTCCTTTTAGGATGAATGATCCAGCTGGGTATATTGTAACAATTCATGGGTCTAAATCTAGAAATACCTCCTGGTCTTTCAGCAGCAGATCTTGTTCTTTGGGTAGAGAAGATAGCAACCTCAGCCCAGAGCCACTCTAATCTTACAGCTGTAGTCAAGGGCAAATGTGAGTACCAAGGCCTTCAAGGTCAATTAACTGGATAGTTTGGGCTACATTTATATGGTTATATGCTGACATTAATTTCCATAACAGCTTAGCATCTTTTATGGTCCAACCTTCCTCATTTCCTAATTGGTAAGTTGATGCTTATAACAGGCAACCTTCCACCCCAACTTTGAGTTTGGGAATATGTTTTCTTCATCATTTTATTAAGTATAGGGTCATATCAATCCAGAGACAGGTACAAACATTTGTTAAAGATGTATCGAATGTGGAGAAGAGATGAGGCTCTGAAGTGTTAGGAAAAATGAAACTGAAATTCAGAGAATAGTTTTGTATTCTGACTGCCAATGTCTCTTATTTGCTCTGTGATGGAAGGGTGACTCTCCTGGTCTCACTTTCGCTATCTATAAATGAAGGAAGCTGGACCCAAATATGGCTTTTGTCATTAATATTTCATAACGTGCTTATGTTACACAGTGCAGATTGAGAAGGCAGTATATTTAGATTTCCATGTCTGTCTCTATCTGAGGCTTACAGCTGTCATTCATAGGCATTGTTTATTAGCATATTCATTCATTACCCTATAAACTTCTGGATCCTGGAGGTAATACATTTTTTAATTGCTTTTTAAAACAGTAAAGTCATTTTAGGTTATAGAAAGAGTATATTTCTCAAGTAAAAGGAAGAGATAAATCCCAGTTACTCCATGAAATATGTCTTTCTTTCCCCCTAATTTGTTTTCTTCAAATAAACAAACATATATACCTAATATGTATCACGTACTATTTTAGGCATAAAAATGTTATGATTAAAACATGGCTCTTCTCTTCAGAAATTGCAGTTTGCTGATGACAGAAAAAAATTAACCAATAATTATAATACAGCATAAATGTTCTGGCAGATATATAAATTACAGTGCTGTGGAAAACATGGGCTATTCATCCATCCATCTGTCTATCTAACAAGTATTTGAGTGGCTGCCATATCTTATTATACAAAGCCTGATCCAATTGCTATCAAAATAGACAAAGTTCCTCCCTTAACAGAACTTAAAGTCTTGTAGAAGAAGAGAGAAAAAGAATCTATAAGAAACATAAAGACTTTCAGATAGTTAGAAATACTGTATGGAGAAATTCAAAATAGGGAATGGGGAATGGTGGTAAGGACAGTAATTTTCTACAGAGTGGTCAGAAAGTTGTGTTGATAAGACATTTGATCAGCAAGCTAAGGTAAGTGGAGGAATGAGACAAAATCTAGAGGAACAGTGGTTCAGATAGAAGGAATGGCAGGTACACAGACCCTGTGACAAGTGTGTGCTTGACCTGTTTGAGAAATAGTGGGGAGGCCAGTCTGGGTAAAATGAGTCTGAACAACTCAAAGAGTGGCTTATCCATTGACTGAGTGAGGGAAGACTGCAGGAGGAGCAGTTGTGTCCAGAAAGGGGCATCTGAGGTTTGATTTTGGACATATTAAATTTGCAATGTCTCTTAAGCATCTAAGGATGACATGGGGACAGATAGACTCTTGGTTCTGGAGTTCACATGGTATGTCCAGGCTACAGATGTCGATGTGGGTGTTATCACCATATAAATGCACTTAAAATTTAAATATTTAATATGGTTGGAAGATATCTCTCCCAGGGAATAACTGTCAGTAGACATCTAGGTGAAGCAAAACAGCCAGCAAAGGAAAACTGAGAGAGTTTGGTCAGAAAATGTAGGAGGAAAATTGATACTGGTGACCTAAAAGTTAAGAAAGAGAAAGGGTTTCAAGAAGGTGGAAACAATCAGTTGTGCCAACGCTTCTGATAGTTCAACAACTGACGCACAGGGAAGAGAATTGCCGAGGACCAGTGGGAGATAGACTGGAGGGATTCAAGGCTAAAGGCTGGAAGGGTGAGAGAAAGGTGGCCTAAGACACATTAGTAGTGTGGTGGAGCAAAAATGAGGAAGCCAATGAGATGGACTGACTGGATTGGATACTGAAGGAGTGGTTTATAGCACTCCTTCATAGGAAAATAGGAAAAGGGGGCTGATTTCTAGAATTCAGATCTGAATCACTGGAGGAATTAAATTGTGATGCTATGCACTAACAGTGGGAACACTGGAGGAGGGGGTGTGTTTAGGGAGAGGAAGATGGTAAGTGTTTTGGGCAAATTGATTTTGAAATTCATGAGCTACCAAAGTGAATATTGGGAAATTGCCTGTGAAGTTGAAGCATGGGGGACAGCTCTAAGGTATTTCGTCTGTGGCGTGTGTTTTCATATTTTTACTGATGTAAAGGTAAGTGAGTACATGTTCAGAGAAAAGCAGCAGGAGAATACATGATCTAGAAACCTTATTTAAAGGAGGAAAATGTGGAGAAGCTGGTTGTCAGCCATCCTGGATTCTAAGCTGAGCACGTTATGGGCCAGTTGTACGAGTTTTGGCAACAATCTGGTCAGAGTTCTCTACTCTGTAAAATATATCCAATAACAACTACAAGGTAACTTGACAATCCAGGCTGCTAGTAAAGGGAGAGAGTATTCAAATTTATTCCACGTGTTTATATCATTATAGCTACTTCTGCCATTACTACTACTACTATTATACCTACAAGAATTAATTTATTACTAATGAAATCTCCTCGTCTCCATCATAATGAGGACAACCAGTTTTTTAAAGATTACATTTATAAAAGGGACCCCTTCTACTTTCTGCCATTAAAATAGACTTTTTTCTCTGTCAAACTCTCATTAGTTTCTGATTTAAACTCAAGGGAGGCTATTATTTCCATGTATCTGGGAAACTAAGTCCATGCCCATCAACTAGACTCAATCATTTGGGGAAAGAAACAAGACAGTTTTAAGATTGCTTTAATAAGAACCCACTAGGGTAAATTTCCATTTGCCTGTATCTGTCTTTGTCGTATATAACACCTTTTCAACTTCTGCTTTTGACAAACACCTGATTTCAGGTTGCTTAACTTGGCTAACAGCATCACCTCCCTGATGTGCGCTGTCTTGCTGTGGCTGGGAGAGAGGAGGCAGGTGGTTGTGCCTTTCAGCACTTAGCGGCCTGTCCTTACATCACCGTCACTTGTCATCCTACCATGGCCAGCCTGGCCTGTACATCCTTAGCAGCTACTAAGAGTACTGAGCATGACTGCCCTGCCGGGAAAATGAAGGCTGGGCCAGTCCTCTTGTAGTGATGGTGTGGGTCTCATTCATTGATTGGTTTCACTCATTTGTTCAATGGACAAAGGTAATCGGACACCAACAATGAGGATGAGGATAATGATCACTAGCATTTAGCACCCATGCCAGGCACTGTACTGAGGTTTAAATATGTTTTATCCACTAAAGTTCCTAAGAATAATAGATGTTGAGCACATATCTATTCTTTTAGCTGAAAAAAATAAGAATTTAGAAAATCAAGTCATTTTCTCAGGTTCCTCCTGAGGTTGGTTAGAGCTGAATCATACATTAAGGTCTTTAATTTTTTTCTTTGTTTTTCTTTGTTTTTATTTTTTACAAAAGCAGTAAATGTGGATGTAGAAAATGTAGAGCTGGGGACTCCCAAGAACCTTTTAGAAGAATCTAAAAGATCAATACACTTTTCATTATAGTACTAAGACATTATTTGCTTTTGACACTCTTGATCTTTCACAAGTGTACAGTGGAGTTTCCCAGAGGTTACATGATATACGATACAAATTACATACAGAAACATATGTAAGAATCCAGCTGTGTTTTATTAAGCCAGATGTCAGAGATTTGTTTCCAGTATTCTTTCTTGCCTGGAGAATTCCATGGACAGAGGAGCCTGGTGAGCTCCTTTGTCCATGTGATTACAAAGAGTCGGACATGACTGAGCACTAACACAGAGTTTTTTTTTTTTTTTTAACATGAAACAATGCCACTCTTCTCACTAACTTTATTTTGGAATAAATAAAAATATTTTATGATAATAAACATTTTCATAAAATATGTTATTTATGTTAACATGAAATGGATTTGTTGTTATTTGAAATGAAATAGACATCTTTTACAATTCCAGTTTTATGGAGAAATCAACAATCCTGGCTTCAGACTATATTACAAAGCTACAGTCATCAAAACAGTATAGTACTGGCACAAAGACAGAAATATAGATCAATGGAACAAAATAGAAAGTCCAGAGATAAATCCACACATCTATGGACACCTTATCTTTGACAAAGGAGGCAAAATATATAATAGAGAATAGACAGTCTCTTTAACAAGTGGTGCTGGGAAAACTGGTCAACTACATGTAAAGGAATGAAACTAGAACACTTCCTAACACCATATACAAAAATAAACTCAAAATGGATTAAAGACCTAAATGTGAAACCAGAAACTATAAAATTCTTAAAGAAAAACATAGGCAAAACACTTTCCAACATAAATAACAGCAAGATCCTCTATGACCCACCTCCCAAAGTAATGGAAATAAAAATTAAAAAGTGGGACCTAATTCAATTTAAAAACTTTTGCACAATAAAGGAACTATAAGCAAGGTGAAAAGACAGCCTTCAGAATGGGAGAAAATAACAGCAAATGAAACAACCGACAAAGAATTAATCTCAAAAATATACAAGCAACACACGCAGATCAATACCAGAAAAATGAACAATCCAATCAAAAAGTGGGCAGAAGACCTAAACAGACATTTCTCCAAAGAAGACATATAGATGGCTAATAAACACATGAAAAGATGCTCAACATCACTTATTAGACAAATACAAATCAATACTACAATGAGGTATTGTCTCACACCGGTCAGAATGGCCATCATCGAAAAGTCTATAAACAATAAATGCTGGAGAGGGTGTGGAGAAAAGGGAACCCTCTTACACTGTTGGTGGAAATGCAAACTGGTACAGCCACTATGGAGAACAGTGTGGAGATGTCTTGAAAAACTGGGAATAGAACTGCCACACCATCCAGCAATCCTACTGCTGAGCATATGGGCTGAGGAAACCAGAATTTAGAGAGACACATGTAACCCCAATGTTCATTGCAACACTACTTATAATAGCTAAGACATGGGAGCAACCAAATATCCATTGCCAGATGAATGGATAAGGAAGTTATGGTACATATACACAAAGGAATATTACTCAGTTATAACCAAAAAATGCATTTGAGTCAGTTCTAAAGATGTGGACGAACCTAGAGCCTGTTATACAGAGTGGTGTAAGTCAGAGAATGAAAAATATTATATATTAATGCACATATATGGAATTTAGAAAGACGGTACCAATGATCATACGTGTGGGGCAGCACAGGAGACACAGACTTATAGGACAGACTTTTGGACTCAGTGAAAGGTGAGGGTGGGATAGCATTGAAAGAATAGCATTAAAACATGTACATTACCGTATGTAAAATAGATGACCAATGCAAGTTTGATGCATGAAGCAGGGCACACAAAGCCAGTGCTCTGGGACAACCCAGAAGGATAGGGTAGGGAGGGAGGTGGGAGGGGGTTCAGGATGGGGGTACACATGTATACCTGGGACTGATTCATGTTGATGTATGGCAAAACACATCACAATGTTGTAAAGTAATCATCCTGCAATTAAATTTTTTAAATCCCCCCCAAAAAAGAAAATATAGAGCTAAAATAAGTAAATAAAACACCACATCTTTGCTATGGAGAAATCACCATTATGTTTTCTTAGGCTAGGTATCCATCCATATCATTACATCTTACATGCACATATGTAGAGATTTCCAACTGCTTCTAAAAAACTGACCCCTGTGCTTTGACACCTCTGTATGAAAAAGTTCATCTTAGTCATTGAATTCCATCCACTTACTACCTTACAGACAGGAGAGTGCTGTCTGAGGCAAAATCCTACAAATGGAGAACTTACCAAATGAACTTGTTGTTTTCAACTTGTTGTCTTCAACTTCTTCCTGCTCGTGTTTGCACTCTTGTGCTTTTATTTTGGAGAAGGCAATGGCACCCCGCTCCAGTACTCTTGCCTGGAAAATCCCATGGATGGAGGAGTCTGGTGGGCTGCAGTCCATGGGGTCGCTAAGAGTCAGACATGACTGAGGGACTTCACTTTCACTTTTCACTTTCATGCATTGGAGAAGGAAATGGCAACCCACTCCAGTGTTCTTGCCTGGAGAATCCCAGGGACCGGGGAGCCTGGTGGGCTGCCATCTATGGGGTCACACAGAATCAGACATGACTGAAGCAACTTAGCAGCAGCAGCAGCAGCTTTTATTTTACTTTTAAAGTTTTTATTTGAATTGGGGTATAGTCAATTAACAATGTTGTGTTAGTTTCAGGCAACACACTCTAGTGTTTTTAAATAGTCAAGGGGTACATATTGTCCTGTGTTTAAAGATTATTATTCACAGGAGGGCTAATCCAGTACACACTTTTCTGCCCTTGCTGGCACCAAAACTACCTCATGTTGCTTTAGTTTGTGTTTCTCTTGGGACTGAAGTTGAGTGTCTGTTTCAGAGAGTCATGGTCTTTATTTTATGCGGATTCTCTGTTCATGTACTTTGCCTATTTTTTTTCTACTGTGTTTTTTGTCTTTCTCTTATTTTCTGATTGTTCTTTTTTATTTGGGGAGAGTAACTTTTTGTCTATGATATGAATTACAAATATTTTCCCACTTATTTTCAGATATTATTTCATATATTTGAAATTTTTTGTTGTGATAGTTATTTTAGTTACCTTTAAAAACTTATCTTTTATATTATTGATTCTGTGTTTTGAATCTTTGTTACAAAAATCTCATCCATTCTGATTTTAAAGGAGTATAGTCCATGTTTTCTTCATACAGATTCCCCTTTCCTCCCTTACACTGTGATCTTTAATCCATTTGAACTTTTCCTTGGTATATGATGTGAAGTAAGGATCCAAGCTTGTCATTTTTCTAAAAGGTATGCATCTAAGAAGTATCATTTAAAAATACATCCTAGGCCCACTCATTAGAATGCCTCCTTTTTAGCCTATCCTAAACTTTCATGTATTTGAGGGGTAATTCTAGATTTCTTACTCTCTTCTATGGATATTTCTATCCATTTATGCACCAATATAATCCTAACTAAAGTAGCTTAATAGTGGGTTTTAATATAAGACTAATAAGACTGTCCCCACTTATTTCTTATTCTTGCTTGTCATACCAAGTCTTTCTGCCACAAAATTTCATACTTTTGTCTAGTGTGTTATACTGGCCAGTACTGTGGCTGTTCATATACCACATCATTAGAGAAAATTGCAAACCTGTTTGTGCTGGTCTTTGTGTTAGAGAGCCCTGTCTTCAGTGAGCTTGAGTAGAATCCTAGTAGGTTTTTTTTTTTTAATTTATTTATTTGGAGGCTAATTACTTTATAATATTGTGGTGGTTTCTGCCATCACTGACGTGAATCAATCATGAGTATATATGTGTCCACTAGCCTGAACCCCCCCTCCCACATCGCTCTGCATCCCATCCCTCTAGGTTGTCCCAGTGCACCAGCTTTGAGTGCTCTGTTTCATGCGTCAAACTTGGACTGGTCATCTATTTTACATATGATGTATGTATCAATGCTATTGTCTCAAATGATCCTACCCTCTCCTTCTCCCACAGAGTCCAAAAGTCTGTTCTTTATATCTGCGTCTCTTTTGCTGTCTAGTATATAGAGACGTTACCATCTTTCCAAATTCTATATATATGCATTAACATACTGTATTGGTGTTTTTCTTTCTGATTTAATTAACTCTGTATAATAGGCTCCAGTTTCATCCACCTCATTAGAACTGAATCAAATGTGTTATTTTTCATAGCTGAGTAATGTTCTACTGTGTATATGTACCACAGCTGTCTTATACATTTGTCTGCCGATAGACATCTAGGTTGCTTCCATGTCCTAGCTATTGTAAACAGTGCTACAATGAACACTGGGTAAACATGTTTCTTTCAATTCTGATTTCCTCAGTGTGTATGCCCAGCAGTGGGATTGCTGGGTCCTATGGCAGTTGTATTTCCAGTTCTTAAAGGAATCTCCACACTGTTCTTCATAGTGACTGTACTAGTTTGCAGTCCCACCAACAGAGTGAGAGGGTTCACTTTTCTCCACACCCTTTCCAGCATTTATTGTTTTTAGACTTTTTGATAGTAGCATTCTGACCAATGTGAAATGGTACCTCATTGTGGTTTGATTTGCATTTCTCTGATAATGAGTGATGTTCAGCATCTTTTAATGTGTTTGTTAGCCATCTGTATGTCTTCTTTGGAAAAATGTCTGTTTAGTTCTTTGGCCCATTTTTTGATTGGGTTGTTTATTTTTCTGATATTGAGCTGCAGGAGCTACTTGTATATTTTTGAGATTAGTTGTTTGTCAGTTGCTTCATTTGCTATTATTTTCTCCCACTCTGAAGGCTGTCTTTTCATCTTGCTCATAGTTTCCTTTGTTGTGCAAAAGCTTTTAAGTTTAATTAGGTCCCATTTCTTGCTGTGATTTATGTCAGAGAGTGTTTTGCCTATGTTTTCCTCTAGCAGTTTTATAGTTTCTGGTCTTAAATTTAGATCTTTAATCCATTTTGAGTTTATTTTTCTGTATGGTGTTAGAAAGCATTCTAGTTTCATTCTTTTACAGGTGGTTAACCAGTTTTCCCAGCAGCACTTGTTAAAGAGATTGTCTTTTCTCCATTGTATATGCTTGCCTCCTTTGTCAAAGATAAGGTGTCCATGGGTGCATGGATTTATCTCTGGGCTTTCTATTTTGTTCCATTGATCTATATTTCTGTCTTTGTGCCAGTACCATACTGTCTTGATGACTGTAGCTTTGTAGTACAGTCTGAAATAAGGCAGATTGATTCCTCCAGTTCCATTCTTCTCTTCTCAAGATTGCTTTGGCTATTTAAAGTTTTTTGTATTTCCATACAAATTGTGAAATTATTTGTTCTAGTTCTGTGAAAAATACCATTGGTAGCTTGATAGGGATTGTATTGAATCTATAGATTGCTTTGGGTAGTATACTTATTTTCCCTATGTTTCTTCTGATCCATGAACATGGTATATTTCTCCATCTATTTGTGTCATCTTTGATTTCTTTCATCAGTGTTTTATAGTTTTCTATATATAGGTCTTTTGTTTCTTTAGGTATATTTATTCCTAAGTATTTTATTCTTTGCATCACAATGGTGAATGGGATTGTTTCCTTAATTTCTCTTTCTGTTTTCTCATTGTTACTGTATAGGAATGCAAGGGATTTCTGTGTATTAATTTTGTATCCTGCAACTTTACTATATTCATTGATTAGCTCTAGTAATTTTCTGGTGGAGTGTTTAGGGTTTTCTGTGTAGAGGATCATGTCATCTGCAAACAGAGTTTTGTTTCTTCTTTTCCAATCTGGATTCTTTTTATTTCTTTTTCTTCTCTGATTGCTGTGGCTAAAACGTCCAAAACTATGTTGAATAGTAGTGGTGAGAGTGGGCATCCTTGTCTTATTCCTGACTTTAGGGGCAATGCTTTCAATTTTTCACCATTTAGGGTAATGTTTGTTGTGGGTTTATCATCTATGGCTTTTATTATATTGAGGTATGTTCCTTCTTTGCCTGATTTTTGGAGAGTTTTATCATAAATAGATGTTGAATTTTGTCAAAGGCTTTCTCTGCATCTATTGAGATAATCATATGGTTTTTATCTTTCAAATTGTTAATGTGGTGTATCTCATTGCTTGATCTGTGAATATTGAAGAATCCTTGCATCCCTTGGATAAAGCCCACTTGGTCATGATGTATGATCTTTTCAATATGTTGCTGGATTTAGTTTGCTAGAATTTTGTTAAGGATTTTTGCATCTATGTTCATCAGTGATATTGGCCTGTGGTTTTCTTTTTTGTGTGTCATCGTTGCCTGGTTTTGGTATTAGGGTGATGGTGGCCTCATAGAATGAGTTTGGGAGTTTACCTTCCTTGGCAACTTTCTGGAAGAGTTTGAGTAGGATAGGTATTAGCTCTTCTGTAAATTTTTGGTAGAATTTAGCTGTGAAGCCATCTGGTCCTGGGCTTTTTTTGTTGTTGGAAAATTTTTGATTACAGTTTTTATTTCTGTGCTTGTGATGGGTCTGTTAAGATTTTCTGTTTCTTCCTGGTTCAGTTTTGGAAGCTTATACTTTTATAAGAATTTATCCATTTCTTCCAAGTTGTCTACTTTATTGGCATATAGTTGCTGATAGTAATGTTTTATGATCCTTTGTATTTCTGTGTTGTCTGTTATGATTTCTCCATTTTCATTCCTAATTTTATTGATTTTATTCTTCTCCCTTTTTTTCTTGATAAGTCTGGCTAATAGTTTGTCTATTTTATTTATCTTCTCAAAGAAACAGCTTTTAGTTTTGTTGATCTTTGCCATAGTCTCATTTGTTTCTTTTTCATTTATTTCTGCCCTAATTTTTATGATTTCTTTCCTTCTACTAATCCTGGGGTTCTTCATTTCTTCTTTTTCTAGATGTTTATTTATTTGATTTTTCTCTTGTGTCTTGAGGTAAGCTTGTAATGCTATGAACCTTTCCCTTAGCACTGCTTTTTCTGAATCCCATAGGTTTTGGGTTGTCATGTTTTCCTTTTCATTTGTTTCTATGTATATTTTGATTTCCTTTTTTTATTTCTTTCATGATTTGTTGGTTATTCAGAAGCAACTGGAACACACATGGGATACAGTGTTGTGAGTACTAATCTATGCATCTGTTTTTGAAAATCCCATGGGTGATTTCTGAAGAGCCATCAGATTTTAGAATAAATAGATTCTTAGGAGAAACGACAACCCAAGGCCTCAATCTGGTCATTTCCTTATTTCCTGTCATATCATAAATATGATATGTAGTTCAAAACTGGAAGGGATTGCAAAGACCCAAATTCAGTCTGCTTATTTAACTTATGTGGAAATAGGTCTAGCTATAATGTAATCTACTTAAAATTCAGTGTCTTTTTTTGGCCAGGAAATGAACATGTATTTCAGTTTTGTTTTTCTTCTTCATTACGCCATGCTGAGACCTCATTGAACAACACAGTATCTCATGCCTGAAAGGTGTGAAATTAATTTAATTCATATGTAAAAATTGCTAAAGCATTCATTAGGCCAGGGTTGCTTTCATTCAATATTTTGAACACGACTTCTAAATTTATTCATTATCTATTTGTTCATACATTTATTCATTTACTGATTAAACACATTTCCTGAGAGTTGTGCATCTTGGTTGATGAGATGAAATAGCAAACATTGAATATGTATTCAATTTTTTTTAAATTAACTGTATATGTAAGATACATGTACAAGAGATATTAACAAACAATCTATAATTTGGATAGAATACAATACAAATGATTCAAGGAATGTTGCAAAGCATTTAGATGCCACCTGAGTAGAATAAAGAGATGTCAGTGTGGGCTGGGAGTTGTTAGAGAATGTGCTGAGGAGGAGGTGATTGTTTTGTTTGGTTAGATATTGGGGAAATGTGAAATGTATTTGATACCAGAAAATACAGATACATGTGCATATAGCAATTGAGTCTCCCTGGTGGCTCAGCAGGAAATAATCCACCTGCCAATGCAGAAGACCTGGGTTTAATCTCTGGGTCAGGAAGATCCCCTGGAGAAGGAAATGGCAACCCACTCCAGTATTCTTGCCTAGAAAATCCCATGGACAGAGGAGACTGGTGGGCTACAGTCCATGGGGTCTGAAAGAATTGGACACAACTTAGAGACTAAACAATAACAAGCCTAGCAATTATGAGAAGCAATGAGAGACTTTTTATCTTTGCCTGACCTTTAGCAGAGCATTTTTTCCCTCCTTCTAGCCATGTACCTCTGTTCTACAACATTTGTCTTTTCAAACAATAGGAATGATTTGAATGAAAGCAATCAATAAATATACTACACAAATAGAAAATCCTCCCCAAAGAGCTAACTTCATTGAGGCATGTAGTGTTTGATAAAAACTGAATTTTCCAGATTACTGAAGATTACCCTCTACAAGTCAAAATTGTTTATTTTTTAAATATATTTTACCCATTTTGTATATAAATACAGAATAGTTTTTTGGCCATCTTAACTTTTTATAAAAATTTATGATACACCTTCTGAACTCCTCCTCAAGACGAGTTATCATAAGGAATGTGTTCTTTCTCTCTGCACAATTGAATAGCTCTGTTTGTCATTTAACTAAAATTTTTGTTAATGGCAATACATGTGAATTTATTTTGTCTTTTTAGTTTCCTTATTTCCTGTCTCATGGTGTCTTGTTATGTATTCCTGTATTTCGGGTATCTATTTTGCACAGTCTAGTTTCCCTTCTGAAAGTAACTTATGTTCATTACTTATAAAAGAATAAATGAGAAATGAATTTGGGGAGGGCTTGCAGTGTAAGGAAAGGAGCTGGACTGGGAGTTCAGGGAACTGGGTTTTATGAATGGCTTTGCCGACAGCCAGCCTGATAACCTTAGGAAAGTTGCTTTCTTTCATTCCTGGGTTTCTCAGTTGAAAAGGCAGCATGATGATGTGGATATGATGATGTATTGGACAGGAACCTAGGGGCTTAGTGAAAGCTCTTTGTCATTCCTTTCCTCCCCCCGATACTTTAACTCAACTATCCTAGCTTCTCCTCTGTATCTCAGATATTTTCATAGAAAATGTTCCATAACCTTTTTTTTTTTTTTCATTGTGAATGACACTGAATTAGAGTTGTAATGGCTGTGTTTTATTCATATATTAAATATCTCTGTGTTCCCAAATTTATCCTAGGCTTTTTATACATATCACCTCTAATGTTCACAAATTCTTAAAAGATGGTGGAGCACTATTATCCTCACTTCACATTTAAAAAATGAGCCTTGGGTGTTTAAGAAACTTTCCAAAGAATAGATAGCCGATAAAAGTATAGGAATATGATTCTAGCTCTGTCTGACAAGACTCAAGAACTGGTGAAAGTTTCATATTGTCTCGTGGTATGATACCCTTCACTTCCACATGACAACCGTGGCCAGACATTGTATAGTTGCATCTAAACCAATTGCAAGAAAAACCTCAGAGTGAAGTGCTTTTCTGTTAGGAAATTGTGTTACAATGTGAATTAGTGACATTTATCCTTGCTTCTCTTGACCATTGTGCTCCCCTTTTTTTTCTGGCTCATGATCATGTTCTGAATATAGCTTCACCCTTAGAGCTTTTAAATGGCATCATATTTACCATTTAAAACACTTAAAGATGCATCAATTGACTGTACAGGAGAACATGGACAAAAGAGAAATACAGGTTTGAAGGAGGAGCAATCCCAAGGTATATTCCTAAAACAATATGAGTACTAAATTTGGAAAATATCATTTTTCAATTTGGAGAACAGATCTTCTATGTATTTGGTAAATTTCCACCCCAAAGTGAACTTCAGTGTCTTCTGTGCTTTAACTTCCCTTTGCCAAGGTCACAGGAGAAAGCTGTCTCTGTTGGCAGGAATAAAGAAATTAAATAATGAACTGAAACCAGAGAATGGCGAACACATAAGTCCATGCACACATGCACACACACACACACACGCCTTTGTCTCCGAATAGCAGTAATTACTAGTTCCCTGCACCTCTTATTCTTTCTACTCTAAGCTGTCAAACTTCTCACCTACCTTTAAAAAAATATTAACAAAGGTTAATGTTCTTGCTTTTTCAATGAAAAAGCTCCAATTTAAGAGAGCAACCAAGAAACGCCCAAAGATTTTTCCCCAGTTGCCTGGTTTTCATCCTAAAGCTACATTTTCCCCCCTCCTTGTTAGCAGATAGTGTGAGGGCAGAGCTTGACCTTCAGTATTTAATAGAGTACCTCACTGCTCTTTCCTAGGTTTTTGAACTCTGATTTCCGTAGCCAAGGCTGAGTGTGGTCTCTGTCCTGAGGTTTCTTGACTTCTCAGAGGGAAAATATACCCTTGAACAAGCCATATCCCCTTTCTTCTGGTTTGTGTTTCAGGGAGACATGACTTGGAATCCCTGAACATCTTTTACAATTCTCTGAAGCTCCTGTCCTCTATAAAACATTTTTTTTTCCTTTAGGAGTGCATGAAAGCTGAAAGTAAAGTATAGTGTGACCAAACACTATGCACTTTATCTTACTCAAGTAGGTAGAGTTAACCTTAGGCAGAGTTAACCTAGCAAGTACTATGGAATAATTATCACAGGATTTAAGGGAGTACAGATTTATTTCAAATTCATCATTAATCTTTACTTCTATTTGTATGTTCTTGAGAAAATCTTTTCTTTTTTAAATTTTTAAAATTTTGACCACACTGAGTCTTTGTTGTGGCACACAGGCTTTTCTCTAGTCGCAACGCACAGGTTTCTCTTGTTGCTGCACACGGGCTCTAGAGCACACAAGCTCTCTAGCTGCAGTGTGCAGGCTCAGTTTCCCCAAAGCACGTGGGGTCTTAGTTCCCCAGCCAGGGATTGAACCTGCATCCTCTGCATCAGAAGGTAGATTCTTAATCCCTAGAACACCAGGGAAATCTTTTAAGACTTTTCTTACAGAACAGTTTACCTGAGATATAATTTGTATGCCATAAATTTACCTTTTAAAAGCATGTCATTCATTGGCCTTTAAAAACCTCAGAGATATGCTTCTGTCACCACCACCTATTTCCAGACTGTTTGCATCATCTCAAAAAAAAAAAAAAACGCTACTCATTTGTAGCCACTCCCTATTCTCTCTCCTTTACCTCCACCCCTGGTAACTCCTAATCTATGATTCGTCTATTCTGGACACTTCATATAAATGGAATCATAATATATGGCTTTTGGGGTTTACATTTTTTCACTTAGCATAATATTTGCAAGGTTCCTCTACTTTGTAATGTATTAGTGCATCATTTCTTCATATAACAGAATATTTCCCTCAATACCATATTTTGTTTATCTCTTCATCCGCTGATGGAAATTGAGATTGTTTCCACTTTTGGCCGTTATGTATGGCATCCTACTCCAGTATTTTGCCTGGAAAATCCCATGGACAGAGGGCCTGGCAGGCTGCAGTCCATGGGGTCACTACAGTCGGACATGACTGAGCGACTTCACTTTCACTTTTCACTTTCCTGCATTGGAGAAGGAAATGGCAACCCACTCCAGTGTTCTTGCCTGGAGAGTCCCAGGGACGGGGCAGCCTGGTGGGCTGCTGTCTATGGGGTCACACAGAGTCGGACACGACTGAAGCGACTTAGCAGCAGCAACAGCATAATGCTAGTATGAATGTACATGTACAACTTTTCATGTGGATATGTTTTCAATTCTCTTTATTATGAACCTAGAAATGGAATTGCTGAGTCATATGGAGAGATTTGACAGAATGTGGCCAACTGGAGAAGGGAATGGCAAACCATTTCAGTATTCTTGCCTTGAGAACCCCAAGAACAGTATGAAAAGGCAAAATGATAAGATACTGAAAGAGAAACTCCCCAGGTCAGTAGGTTCCCAATATGCTATTGGAGATCAGTGGAGAAATAACTCCAGAAAGAATGAAGGGATGGAGCCAAAGCAAAAAGAATACCAGCTGTGGATGTGACTGGTGATAGAAGCAAGGTCCAATGCTGTAAAGAGCAATATTGCATAGGAACCTGGAATGTCAGGTCCATGAATCAAGGCAAATTGGAAGTGGTCAAACAAGAGGTGGCAAGAGTGAACGTCGACATTCTAGGAATCAACGAACTGAAATGGACTGGGTGAATTTAACTCAGATGACCATTATATCTACTACTGCGAGAAGGAATCCCTCAGAAGAAATGGAGTGGCCATCATGGTCAACAAAAGAGTCTGAAATGCAGTACTTGGACGAATTTCAAAAACGACAGAATGATCTCTGTTTGTTTCCAAGGCAAACCATTCCATATCACAGTAATCCAAGTCTATGCCGAAGAAGCTGAAGTTGAATGGTTCCATGAAGACCTACAAGACCTTTTAGAACTAACACCCAAAAAAGATGTCCTTTTCATTATAGGGGACTGGAATGCAAAAGTAGGAAGTCAAGAAACACCTGGAGTAACAGGCAAATTTGGCCTTGGAATACGGAATGAAGCAGGGCAAAGACTAATGAGTTTTGCCAAGAAAATGCACTGGTCATAACAAACACCCTCTTGCAACAACACAAGAGAAGACTCTATACATGGACATCACCAGATGGTCAACACCGAAATCAGATGGATGATATTCTTTGCAGCCAAAGGTGGAGAAGCTCTATACAGTCAGCAAAAACAAGACCAGGAGCTGACTGTGGCTCAGACCATGAACTCCTTATTTCCAAATTCAGACTTAAATTGAAGAAAGTAGGGAAAACCACTAGACCATTCAGGTATGACCTAAATCAAATCCCTTATGATTATACAGTGGAAGTGAGAAATAGATTTAAGGGCCTAGATCTGATAGATAGAGTGCCTGATGAACTATGGAATGAGGTTCGTGACATTGTACAGGACACAGGGAAAAGACCATTCCCATAGAAAAGAAATGCAAAAAAAAGCAAAATGGCTGTCTGGGGAGGCCTTACAAATAGCTGTGAAAAGAAGAGAAGTGAAAAGCAAAGGAGAAAAGGAAAGATATAAACATCTGAATGCAGAGTTCCAAAGAATAGCAAGAAGAGATGAGAAAGCCTTCCTCAGCGATCAATGCAAAGAAATAGAGGAAAACAACAGAATGGGAAAGACTAGGGATCTCTTCAAGAAAATCAGAGATACCAAAGGAACATTTCATGCAAAGATGAGCTCGATAAAGGACAGAAATGGTATGGACCTAACAGAAGCAGAAGACATTAAGAAGAGATGGCAAGAATACACAGAAGAACTGCACAAAAAAGATCTTCACGACCCAGATAATCACGATGGTGTGATCACTGGCCTAGAGCCAGACATCCTAGAATGTGAAGTCAAGGGGGCCTTAAAGCATCACTACGAACAAAGCTAGTGGAGGTGATGGAATTCCAGTTGAGCTATTCCAAATCCTGAAAGATGATGTTGTAAAAGTGTTGCACTCAATATGCCAGCAAATTTGGAAAACTCAGCAGTGGCCACAGGACTGGAAAAGGTCAGTTTTCATTCCAATCCCAAAGAAAGGCAATGCCAAAGAATGCTCAAACGACCCCACAATTGCACTCATCTCACACGCTAGTAAAGTAATGCTCAAAATTCTCCAAGCCAGGCTTCAGCAACGTGTGAATCGTGAACTTCCAGATGTTCAAGCTGGTTTTAGAAAAGGCAGAGGAACCAGAGATCAAATTGCCGACATCTGCTGGATCATGGAAAAAGCAAGAGAGTTCCAGAAAAACAGCTATTTCTGCTTTATTGACTATGCCAAAGCCTTTGACTGTGTGGATCACAATAAACTGGAAAATTCTGAAAGAGATGGGAATACCAGACCACCTGACCTGCCTCTTGAGAAATTTGTATGCAGGTCAGGAAACAACAGTTAGAACTGGACATGGAACAACAGACTGTTTCCAAATAGGAAAAGGAGTACGTCAAGGCTGTATATTGTCACCCTGTTTATTTAACTTATATGCAGAGTACATCATGAGAAACGCTGGACTGGAAGAAACACAAACTGGAATCAGGATTGCTGGGAGAAATATCAATAACCTCAGATATGCAGATAACCCCACCCTTATGGCAGAAAGTGAAGTGGAACTCAAAAGCCTCTTGATGAAAGTGAAAGTGGAGAGTGAAAAAGTTGGCTTAAAGCTCAACATTCAGAAAAATGAAGATCATGGCATCTGGCCCCATCACTTCATGGGAAATAGATGGGGAAACAGTGGAAACAGTGTCAGACTTTATCTTTCTGGGCTGCAAAATCATTACAGATGGTGATTGCAGCCATGAAATTAAAAGACGCTTACTCCTTGGAAGGAAAGTTATGACCAACCTAGATAGAATATTCAAAAGCAGAGACATTACTTTGCCAACAAAGGTTTGTCTAGTCAAGGCTATGGTTTTTCCTGTGATCATGTATGGATGTGAGAGTTGGACTGTGAAGAAGGCTGTGCGCCAAATAATTGATGCTTTTGAACTGTGGTATTGGAGAAGACTCTTGAGAGTCCCTTGGACTGCAAGGAGATCCAACCAGTCCATTCTGAAGGAGATCAGCCCTGGGATTTCTTTCGAAGGAATGATGTTAAAGCTGAAACTCCAGTACTTTGGCCACCTCATGCGAAGAGTTGACTCATTGGAAAAGACTCTGATGCTGGGAGGGACTGGGGGCAGGAGGAGAAGGGGATGACAGAGGATGAGATGCCTGGATGGCATCACCGACTCAATGGACATGGGTTTGTGTAAACTCCTGGAGTTGGTGATGGGCAGGGAGGCCTGGCCTGCTGCGATTCATGGGGTCACAAAGAGTGGGACACGACTGAGCAAATGAACTGAACTGAACTGAACACAAAGTATGCACTGAGTGAGGTCAAACAAAGATAACCCTTGAAAATAGAACTTTTCATTTTAGTAGCTGACAGAAACGTCAAGTAGTGACAATTCTTTTGAGGATACACTTTTTAGGAAACTCCACATCCGTTCTAGTGCCTCTTGTGGTTTCTATGCTGCTTTTATTCCTAACCTCTATACTTCCAAGTTGGTTTTTCAGGCTACCATGGTACTGAGAAGACAGAAATGGGATAAGGGCAAGTTAAATTGCCACAAAGCTTGCTGTCTAACAAGATACTTGAATAAACACTCCAGATTGTTGCAAGCCTTTAGTTAATTTCCCAAGTTCTTAAATACTGATTTTTGACAGTTTTTACTCATGTCTTCCCTACTTTTATGGAGCAACAGGTTTTACAGAGGTCTTCATTCTACCATTATGAAAGTCACTTCTTTAGGAAAGTCTTCTGAATTCATTGAGACTTATGATCTCCTCCACCCATTTCTCAAGCCTGCTTATACCTGGAAAACTTTTTAAAATCCTGTTGTTTCAACTTTATCTCTAGAATTCAAGTTTAACTGATCTGCTATAGGGCTATTCATTTTTTTAGTAATTTCAACGTGCATATAGAATGGAGAACAGCTAGTCCGTTTCTGATACAGATACAAAAGCTCAGAATAAACAAGAGAAAGAAAGTTTCCCTAAATCATATGGCCCAGTGGTGGCAGAGCCAGGACCTGAGCCTGAGTTTTCCTGTCTCCTTGCTGAAGATTTTTCATTAAAACTGTCTCACATCATGTCATTTCCCTGAAATGATCTTTCTCTCTGCCTTGTCCCCACATTCATGCAGACATGTGTGACGTGATTGATGCCCCCAGACCTTCAGTTCAGTTGCTCAGTCATGTCCGACTCTTTGGGATGCCATGAATCGCAGCATGCCAGGCCTCCCTGTCCATCACCAACTCCCGGAGTTTACTCAAACTCATGTTCATCGAGTCAGTGATTCCATCCAGCCATCTCATCCTCTGTCATCCCCTTCTCCTCCTGCCTCCAATCCCTCCCAGCAATAGAGTCTTTTCCAATGAGTCAACTCTTCGCATAAGGTGGCCAAAGTATTGGAGTTTCAGCATTAGCATCAGTCCTTCCAATGAACACCCAGGGCTGATCTCCTTTAGAATGGACTGGTTGGATCTCCTTGCAGTCCAAGGGACTCTCAAGAGTCTTCTCCAACACCACAGTTCAAATGCATCAATTCTTTGGCACTCAGCTTTCTTCACAGTCCAACTCTCACATCCATACTTGACCACTGGAAAAACCATAGCCTTGACTAGATGGACCTTTGTTGGCAAAGTAATGTCTGATTTTGAATACGTTGTCTAGGTTGGTCATAACTTTCCTTGCAAGGCCTCAGCAGAGCTCAATTCTAGCAGAGGGGAGAGAGAAGCCTCTTAAAATATATCTGAGTCAGCTGAGGCTGTCAAAGTAGAGATTCTTGCTGGCTAAACCTCAACACTCAGTTTTAACTTTATCCCCTCAAGTCTTTGCCAAGTTCTTCTCTCCTCCCTAAGAAGTAGTTTGACAGGCACCGTCTCTTTAAATCCTGTTCTTTGTCTTAGCCACTATGCTAGCTTAGCTGATTATCTCTAGATATCCATGAATAATTTTAAAAATCTTTGATTTTATTGTGTTTTCCATACATATTTTACTTTTATGAACTTGGACTCTCCTAAACCAGTCTGTGGCTCTGTCCAACTGCTGAAGTGTCTTGTACTCCGAACCGCTGTAGTCCATACTGTGTGCTTCTCAGTTATGGAAGAAAAAAAGAAGCCTCTCTTACTGCCATTTAAAATACTCTCTTCTTCATGGGTAAAACAAATGGTGGTCTTAGATAAGAGGAGGAGAACCCTGTGCTGTTTATTGGGTAGTCTGTAGAACTTAGTTTTGCTTGCTTGTGGAGTGGAAAAGGGAACAGATGAGACTCAAGAAAGATCTTGTTATCTTCTTTCAGCTCCTAGACTTATGATGAATCTTTCCTTCCGAAAGCCTTGTTTCTGCCTTGAGATGGGAGTGGCTATGAAGCAACATGGGGATGGCAAGTTGGTAGTGAATGGCAAAGGAAGAAAGACATAACATTCATAGTCATGTCAAGCATTTATTAATTTTTTCAAGCAAAATATTTCAGAAAGACTGTTATGGATAACAGATCACAGAGATATGGATAACAGATCACAGAGATGTGCAAATCAATAGGTAGTGTCAGATGAGGGGAAGATAGAATGTGAATCTAAGTCATGGGGTAAAAGTAGAGCAGAAGACTGCCAGTTGGAAGACCCAGATTCATCTACTGTGTGAACTTCCAGTCCCAGAGAAGTAACTGCATTCACTAGTTTCTTATCTTTAGAGTGAGGAACAACTTTAACTCTCAATTCCTCCCTGGCTAGATAACCAGTGATTTGGGATATAATATATACTCTCAAAACACTTCTGATAGATCTCATGTCCTCAGTTGCATCCAGTGATGGACAAGTGATGACCTTGGGTGGGTCATGATGAGAAGGCGACTGAGATTAGGCACTCTGTATACATTTTCTTATTAAATACTCATATCCTGAAAACAAAGTGGTATTATCCCATTTTCTAGGTGAAAAAACAAACAAACAAACAATCAGGCTCAGAAAGATTTAGGCAGGTACAAATTACCCTGAGGATACCAAAAATTAGTGAAAGAAAATGAAGTAATGCAAGTTTCTCTCAGGAGGTATCAGAATGAAACAAAATAAATGAAAAATCATTCTGGATATACCAGCAATACTTAATGATGTCTTCAGAGCAATTGTATGTATACTCAAAGCATGCATTAACAAAAAATAATGGGAATACAATAATGAGGAGAAGGAGAAAAAGCGGAACAACCAACTTACTGAATATGTATTTCTTGCCAGGCGTTATGTATAAGTCCTCCAGTGGACCAAGTCCTTTAATCTCTAATTCACAAGAATTCTATAAAGTTGGTTCTATTATGGACCCCATTTTCAGGTGAAAAACAAACAGGTTTAAAGTGCCAGGAAGTGAATGGTTCAGCTTATACAACAGATTGACAATAGAGCTGAATCAACACCAAAGAGTCTGACTCTGAAAAGTGTACACTTTGCCACTGTACTATATAAAAGCCAGAATGCTTTTATTAGCAGGAAGAATCAAGTAAAGGTTCATGAAGGAGATGGTATTTGAGATGTTGCTAAAGATGAATAGGATTTTGTTTGGAGAAAATGAGCCAGGACTGCCCATTAAAGGAGAGGCATGAGCTAAAATACAGAAGATAGTAATTTCAGATGAAGGTACAGTGGTCTTCATAGGAGGAACAAATGTGTGTGTGAGAAAGTAATAGGGATAAAAGGCTAAAAAATAATTTGAACCTTGATATTAACTATTTCTTGAATGACAGTTTAAAGCCTTTGATCATTTTCCTACAGGAATTGGAAAATGAGCAAATGACCATGATGAAATCCATATCCATATCTGTGTTTAGAGAAGACTCTGACTTCAAGGTGATAAATTCTGACCAGCCTCTACTTGTGTTCCCAACCTCAGTGGGGCTTCTGGATAGTCTGTAACCCATCTGTGAAAAATCTAAATACTGGCCATATTCTCCAGTTTGAATGGACACCTGTGGTTCTGACCTCCACTTGCTATCAGAGCCTGCATAAAAGTGTGTTTCTCCAACATGATCATTAATTCATCCATAGGTTTACCCGGCTATTGACTCACTGACTTGTTCATTTCTACAGTGATTCAGTCACCAACATTTAATGGACAACCAGTCTATGTTAGGTACTGTGCTATGTATTGGAATTCAAAATTGAATGAAATACAACTTCTGCTCTAAGCTGTCTCATTGTACCAGAGTGGAGATAAACATTTCAGCAAACAATTGTAATATAAATGATAAGCACAATCAGAGAGATGTGTAAAGAGAACACACTAGGCAAGACCAGTAAACCTTGAGTCATATCAAAGGATATGCTATTGAGAAGGTTCTTTAAGAAAAATAATGGAAATGAAACAAGAAAAGAGCATGCTTAGAATACTTGAACTAAGATTTGAGTGGTATGAGGAAAGGGGCAAAAAGAATGTCATCCCAAGCAACAGAATTAACATTTTTATACCTAGAGTATTAACATGTTTTAGACTGCCTTATAGTTTATTCTTCTACATAACAGAATTTTAAAGAGTTCTTAGATAAGACTAAATAATGTATTAAACACTAGGTTCAAACAGATGTGATTCTACACTCATGAGATTTAAGTGAAGTGTGACCTTAATTGTCATTGCTTAACAATATAATTTCACATGGTGGTTTAATGAGAGGACAGGATTGTGGAGCTATGAGTGAGATTCCTGAGACTGGGTATAAATGTATGTTCATGGATCAGAGTGAAGAGTGGAGGGTGAGTACCATTTGGGATAGAATGAAAAACTAGGGGCAGATCACAGAGGGTTTTGTACCCCAGGAATAGAAATGTGCACTTTATCCTTAATGGGTGAGAAATCATAAATGAAATATAAAGCCAGGAAGAGACATGCTTAGTTATGTATATTTGAGGTACTTTATAACAGTTTAAAATACTCGTTTGAGGTAGGTAAGACTAAAGGCAACAAGAGTAATAAGCAGATTCTTCTTAAATTTCTAATGAGAGATGGAATAGCCTAATGCTGTGACTGTGAGGAGGGACAGAAGATTAAAGAAGAATTAGTGATGTTAGAGATGTAAAAGCAACAGGACTTGCTGATCAGTTGGTTATGGTTTTATTTCTCATGGAGTAGCTGGGAACCTACTTTCATTAAAAATCCCACCCTAGAGACAGAGTCCAACTCCCAGAAGCAGAGTTCGGCACGTTTAAGTCACTCTCCTCCCACTCCCACCCGCTGATGCTGATGTACGTAGTGTTCAGTACCCTCCAATGTCAGGGATGGGGCCGACACACCGAGGACGGCCTGTGGTTTCCGACGGATTTTGGAAGAAAGCAGGATGATTGGTTCGCAGACTCTAATGTGCTCACGAATCCGCCGAGATATTTGTTATAATGCAGATCCCCAGGCTGTCCTGTGAGAGACTGTTTTCCCCTGGACTAGATGTGGGTCTTGGGAATCTCATTCCCCAGGTTATCACAGGTAATACTACAGCAAGAGGAATCATTTAGAGAGAACTCATGGCTGGACCACTGACCTAGCTCACCTCACCATTTCGCCCCCTCTCCCTGCTTCCAGTCATCTCAAACTCCTTACTGATGTAAATACTAAGAAATGAAACCAAAGTAGAAGTATTGTCCCTCAAGGTTTTTTTGTTTGTTTGTTGTTTCCTCTCTCACTGGAGTCTAAGCCTGTTGAGTGCAGGTCTTTCTCTGTTTCATCCTAAATATAACACAATGCTCTGCACACAATAGGCTTGTAACATGTTTCCCAAAATTCCAACATGGAGAAAATTCCAATAGGAAAAGCAAAGCCCCATATGAGAGAAGTTTTAAATTCAGTACCCATGAATAAAGTAGCAATAGAACTTTAGAGAATGCCATTCATGAATGTAACATTTCCTCTATAAATGGCTGTGTTCTGGTCCCCACTCCCCAACCCCATACAAACTAAAATTAATGCTGCCTAAAACTGACATCAAGTACCACTGTGAAGGTAGCTTGAGCTGCTAGCATGTTTTTGGAGTCTTCAAAATTGTCCCTGTAGTTGTTATATAAAATACCTGCTTGGCATGAGGTACTGCACTAATTTAAATTTACACATTATGGCAAGTCTTGCAAAGTAGACATTATGGCTGCCTGTCAGTTATAAAAGCCCTGACTTAATATTGTCCTCATGAGGTTGAATATCATTTTTTAAAACAGCTTTAATTGGAAGTTGCATCTATCTTTTCATTTTATCTCCTCTCCCTGCAAGAAAATATTATATAATCACATGTAACTTACTTGATGGCTGGATCAAAAAATATTTATGATGTGATACATCACTTCCATTTCCTTTTCCTGCTGCTTCTGGAAGCTGCAGAATCTGTTGTTCAATTAACTAAAGGTCAGAGAGCTGTCAGCCTTTTCTCACTGTTCCCTGTCAGTTCAGTGAGAGTGAGAAGAGCAAAAGCCCCCAGGATGGGTGAGGACTACTGGAAGTAGTCTCCCGTGAGCTGTGTGTGGCCATCTCTCTACACAGACGTCCAATCCCTGTGACACCAAGCCTCCGGGCATGTAGGAATCACACTTTTTCATTAAAGTTTGAAAAGAACCAAAGATGAGTAGATAAAATAGTCAGGATGTCAAAGCTGTCACATTTATTCACAAAAGCAGCAGCAACTAGAGTTGAGCTTCCCTGATGGCTCAGTGGTAAAGCATCCACTTACCAATGCAGGAGATGCAGTTTCAATCCCGGGGTCAGGGATATCCCCTGGAGTAGGAAATGGCAACCCACTCCAGTATTTTTGCCTTGAAGATCCCATGTACAGAGTAGCCTGGCAGCCTATACAGTCCATGGGGTCACAAAAGAGTTAGACACGACTTAGTAACTAAAACAAACTAAGGTTAGCTTAGAGACCAAATGCCCCCACTGAGAAAATCCAGATTCCAAGATTCAGTTTCCATCTCTGTGACCTTGATGAGACAGTCTCACCTGCTTCAGATCAGGGTATTCTGAATTAATCTTCAAAAGTTCATTTATTTGCTTGTTCATTTATTCATTCATCTTTCTGTTTTTCTATCAGTCAGGTGGGGCTTAATGTTCTTTAAAGGGGATCATCTGCCTTTGTTCATTCCAGTTAACTGAGAAAGTAGGCATCTACATTTTTTTGGTAAAGAGTCACATAGTAAATATTTAAGTCTATGTAACCATATGCTTCCCATTGTAGCTATTCCAATCTTTCCTATGCAAACCAGCTGTGGGCAATATATAAACAAATGAACATGACTTTTCTTTATAAAATCTTTATTTTCAGAAGCAGGTGGTGACCTACATGCTCTAGTTTTCTGTTTCCTGAACTAGGACCATCCTAGAGTTGATGCAAACATCCAGTATTTCAGAAAATCCTGGTTAAAGTTGGCATGAGTGGCTTGATACCCACAGGGTGTGAAATGAAGACAAAAGAAACTACTAAATACGGGTAGGGTTGCATTTTAGCACTGAAGCTGCCTTCAAGGATAATTCTTCACTTCTCTCTACTCCTATATCTTAACCTAGGTTTCTTCTCCTGGACTTAGAGACTAATGAGGGCCTCTTCAATGAATGGTCAAGATGAGAGATATTTAAACCCTAGTTGTAGGGTGAGCAGCAGAGTAATAATTCAGTGAAAGCCAACAAATAATGTGTGATCACTGAGATACAAATCACAACGACTAAAGGCTTTACTTACAGCCGACGTGCACAAGATAAAATTGATGTGTCTTTCTCAGGAAAAGAGCCTGTCTCTGTTGAAAGCACAGATCATGAGAAATGCTTTTCAGTAAGCATGGGAGCTAGAGAAAATGTAAGAATACAAATTGGCCCTGGAACTACGCTCTTGTTTTTCAGTTCAATAGAAAAGTGAAATAAGCAAAAGCTATTTCGTAATCATAGCACTCATTCATTTGAAAACGGTCTTGATAATGATCAAAGAAATCCTTCCTGCATTACTAAGAAGCTGTCCATGGGATGTGACTTGGGTGAGTTTCTGGCAACTGTCCAATGAATCTATCCATCACCAAGATCCTGCTTTCTAGATATGATTGTTCTCTGTTTCATGGATGATATGTGGCTAAAACTAGTCCAGATCAGAAAAGCAGACACAGATTGCCCAATTTGTATATGGATCAATACACAGAAATTGGTTGAACATTATCTTCTGTTTTATAAGGAACACAGCATTATTAGGCTAAGCATTACCAAGCATCAGAACACCCACAGCAGGTATTTCATAGTTGTCAGATGAAAGATCTGGATGCTAGCTTCCTACCAAAATGGAGGAAGAAGAGTTGACTTTTGCAGGTGGTCAGGAAAACTCAGAGGACAAAGTAAAAACTTGATGTATGAAAGGTAAGGGTTCTCTTCAAGACATGAAGACAGAATATGGGATGAAGAGTGAAGCGAAAGTGACGTTGCTCAGTCATGTCTGATTCTTTGCCACCCCATGGACTGTAGCTTTCTAGGTTCCTCCGTGTATGGGATTTTCCAGGCAAGAGTACTGGAGTGGGCTGCCATTTCCTTCTCCAGGGGATCTTCCTGACCCAGGGACCGAACCCGGGTCTCCTGCATTGCAGACAGACGCTTTACCATCTGAGCCACCAGGGAAGACCAGCATATGGGGTATGGAAAAGAGAAAAGCATATTGAAAGTACACAAAATAGACAGGTAAATGAAGGAGCCAATGAGTGAGTCTGGAAAACAGGTTAGGTTACATTGGAAAGGACTTCAAGTTACACCATGGAAGGCTAGTAATTCTGTACCTGCAGTGACAAAATAGGGAATATAAATAAGTGGAACGAACAAAGAGCAGAGGGAGGGAGAGAAGGAGAGAGCAAGAGGAAGCAGGCAGGAAGGAAAGCAGGTCACCAAGGCCCCTGCTAACGGGGTTTCAGTTCAAGGATATTTTGTGTCCCAGGGGTGTGAGTTCAATGTCGTCCATCACATAACTTTTCAGGTTGAGTGGAGGATCTAGGACTTTATGTGAAATATTCTGCATATTAGACTAACCAACTAAACACTTTTAAAGTGCTGTGTGAAGCAAAATAACAGCAATAACAAACCCCCAAACATGTAAGGGCATAATCTGCTGGTGACGTTTGTAGCCTCTGGGCTGGCCAGAAAGCCCTGGGGAGCACCTGTTGCTGTTAAGGAGTCTGGAAAGGATGGCATTTATGAGGGACTGAGAGGGAGAAGCTTGAGAGCTCCTATGAGACTGTCAGAGTGGTCCAGGTGGGGACAGTTAGATGGACTTGACTGTGGTTGTGGAAAGTGAGAGGGAATGAAGATGGTAAATGGGACATGGTGTGTGGCTGCAGAGGGAGGTCCAGTAAGATGGAATCTTTCTGGGAAAGCCAAGAGATAGGCTGTGCTCCGTTTCTCCACAAATAGCCCTGCCTGTGTTTTGTCCTGCGTGGGACACACCCTCAGTGGACCTTTCGCTGAGCTGATAATGTTTGAATTGCTGTGCTATTATTTATTGACTTTCCCAGTTCAACACTTCCATCCCCCTCCTCCCCAGGTAAACTTGAATGCAGGTCCAACTGAAGGCTATAATCTTTAAAATTGCCAAATAGGGACTCATCTTACAGGCATATTTTGATGTTTTTTTTCTCTTTCATTTCAAGTTGAAGAAGATCAAGGGCTTGCAACTAAATGATTTTAGAGATAAATGATCATAGGAAAGTATAGTACTTTTGAAGAAGAAGATTCTGTTTTCTCTTCTTGTGGCAATGCTCTTCTCTTTGAAGAAACTTCTCCTAACCACTGCAGCACATCATAACCCTTTATTTATATATTTTAGACCTTTTAAAACTTTCCAGGGTATAGTTCATTTTCACAATGTAGAGATTTACTTTGTTCTCTGGTTTAAGGATTGTATACTTACTAAAATAATGTTTTCCAAAAAATACAAAACAGAAATTTAAACATCCCCACTGCTATATGTTCGTTTTAAATGGTATTTTTTATATATTGTTCCAAAGCCTGCAGTTTCTCATTTAATAATAAATGTGTATATGATAAGTGAAAGCTGCTCAGTCATGTTCAACTCTATGACCCTGCCAGGCTACTCTGTCCGTGGAATTCTCCAGACCAGAATACTGGAGTGGGTAGCCATTTCCTTCTTCAGGGCATCTTCCCAACCCAGGGATGGAACCCTGTCTCCCACATGGCAGGTGGATTCTTTACTGTCTAAGCCACCAGGGAAGCCAAATACATATATACATTTCAATAAATATGAAATTGCATTGGCATTTTTAATAGCTGTATTCTACTAGATATATCTGTGTGTATATCTACATAAATGTGACAATATATCATTGCCTTTTCAGTGGCTATTTAGATTGTTTCCAAATTTTCAAAAGTCTTATCACTGAAGTAGACATCCTTTATGCTCATTTTTATGTGATTATCCAGTAATTCCCTTAAGATACATAATTAAAATAGTTGTATCAAAAGTAAAAATTTTTAAGGATATTTGTCTGGTTTTCCTTATAAGTGTTGTCACATTTACTTCCAGTAACAAATGGAAGTGTGGCCCCTTCCGGTTTCTATAAAATGTATTGTTTGTTTCTCTCATTTTGGGATTTAGATGCTTAGTGAGTTTATTGACATTTAAAGACCTTGAAAATATTTGTCTTCCCTGTTAAAATATGAAGACTTAAGATGCTTTTTCAATTTATGACAGCCATGTCTAACATGGCTCTATCACTTTCATTTCTTCATGTGGCCTTCTGGCCTTATTTCACCTTGCATCAGTTCAGTTCAGTTCAGTCACTCAGCCGTGTCCGACTGTTTGCAACCCCATGCATTGCAGCATGCCAGGCTTCCCTGTCCATCACCAACTCCTGGAGTTCACTGAGATTCATGTTCATGGAGTCAGTGATGCCATCCAGCCATCTCATCCTCTGTCATCCCCTTCTCCTCCTGCCCCCAATCCCTCCCAGCATCAGAGTCTTTTCCAATGAGTCAACTCTTTGCATGAGGTGGCCAAAGTATTGGAGTTTCAGCTTTAGCATCATTCCTTCCAAAGAACACCCAGGACTGGTCTCCTTTAGAATGGACTGGTTGGATCTCCTTTCAGCCCAAGGGACTCTCAAGAGTCTTCTCCAACACCACAGTTCAAAAGCATCAGTTCTTTGGCGCTCAGCTTTCTTCACAGTCCAACTTTCACATCCATACATGACCACTGGAAAAACCATAGCCTTGACTAGACAGACCTTTGTTGGCAAAGTAATGTCTCTTCTTTTTAATGTGCTATCTAGATTGGTCATAACTTTTCTTCCAAGGAGCAAGCCTCATTTAATTTCATGGCCACAATCACCATCTGCAGTGATTTTGGAGCCCCCAAAAATAAAGTCTGCCACTGTTTCCACTGTTTCCCCATCTATTTGCCATGAAGTGGTGGGACCAGATGCCATGATCTTCGTTTTCTGAATGTTGAGCTTTAAGCCAACTTTTTCACTCTCCTCTTTCACTTTCATCAAGAGGCTTTTGAGTTCCTCTTCACTTTCTGCCATAAGGTTGATGTCATCTGCATATCTGAGGTTATTGATATTTCTCCCGGCAATCTTGATTCCAGCTTGTGCTTCTTCCAGCCCAGCGTTTCTCATGATGTACTCTGCATATAAGTTAAATAAGCAGGGTGACAATATACAGCCTTGATGAACTCCTTTTCCTATTTGGAACCAGTCTGTTGTTCCATGTCCAGTTTTAACTGTTGCTTTCTGACCTGCATATAGGTTTCTCAAGAGGCAGATCAGGTGGTCTGGTATTCCCATCTCTTTCAGAATTTTCCACAATCTATTGTGATCCACACAGTCAAAGGCTTTGGCATAGTCAATAAAGCAGAAATAGATGTTTTTCTGGAACTCTTTTCCTTTTTTGATGATCCAGCGCATGTTCGTAATTTGATTTCTGGTTCCTCTGCCTCTTCTAAAATGAGCTTGAACATCTGGAAGTTCACGGTTCACAGATTGCTGGAGCCTGGCTTGGAGAATTTTGAGCATTACTTTACTAGTGTGTGAGATGAGTGCAATTGTGCAGTAGTTTGAGCATTCTTTGGCATTGCCTTTCTTCACCTTGCATACCCCTCCCCCAAATAAGGAATCATGAGATCAAAAAATAAATTATTAATATGCTTTTTCATCTCCAAAGCAGCAAACATTTATTAATAGCCTATTCTGTGTTAATTTTTCATTCCTGCTGGGGAAAAAAGCCCCTGTAAACCCTACTAGTGACATATATGTTAAATATACAAATGCAGCCAAGGTTTAGAGCTACACTGTCCAATAAAACAGCCAATTGTTACATGGATCTAGTATTTGAATAATGGCTAGTCTGAATTGAGATATGCTGTAAGTATGAAATACACATTGATTTTGTAGGCTTAGGAAAAAAATCCTACAAATAATTCTATATTGATTGCATTTTGAACTGATAGTATTGTGGATATGTTGAACTCAATATAATAGGCTAATTCATTTCACCTGTCTCTAACACTGTGTTTTGTTTTTTTTTTTTTTTTTAGTGTAGCTACTAGAAAAATTGTAATAACGTGGCTTGCATGTGTGATTCACATTTCGTTATCTCTCTCTCTCTTTTTTTTTTTTTTGGCCATGCTGGGTCTTCATTGCTACCAGGCTTTTCTCTAGTTGTGGAGAGTGGTGGCTACTCTCTAGTTGCGGTGCAAGCTTGTTGCAGTGGCTTCTCTTGTTGCAAAGAACAGACTCAAGAGCACTTAGACTACAGAAGCTGTGGCATGTGAGCTCATTAGTTGCAGATCCCAGGCTCTGGAGCACAAGCTCAGCTGTTGTGGCACACAGGCTTAGTTGTTCCGGGACATGTGGGATCTTCCTGGACCAGGAATCAAACCTGTGTCTCATGCATTGGCAGGCAGATTCTTTACCACTGAGCCACCAGGGAAGCCCTCTCTAATTTTTTTTTTTTTAATTTCATTTTATTGGTTAACTTTTTTCATTTTTATTTTATTTTGGAGTACAGTTGATTAGCAATGTTATGTCAATTTCAGTTGTACAACAAAGTGACTCAGTTATACATACACATGTATCTAGTCTTTTTCAAATTCTTTTCCCATTTAGATTGTCACAGAATACTAAGCAGGGTTCCCTGTGCTATATTGTAGGTCCTTGTTGGTTATGTTTTAAATATAGCAGTGTGTACATGTCAGTCCCAAACTCCTGATCTATCCACCCACCCCTTGACCGTTGGTAACTGTAAGTTCATTCTTTAAGTTTGCTTTTCTGCTTCTGTTTTGTAAATAAGTTAATTTGTACCATTTTTTTTAAAGATTCTGCATATAAGTGATATCATATGATATTTGTCTTTCTCTGACTTACTTTACTTAGTATGATAATATTTCTATCTAATGGTGCTGCTCTAGACATTTTTGCAGTATAAATAAATATTAAGACCAAAAAAGGCCAGGCCTGAATGTACTACCAGATGGTCTTCAGGTCAGAATTTCATCATTCTTTTGCAATAAGAAAGAAAGCAAAGCCCTCCAATACCATTGTCATACTGGCTAATGTTTGCCTTGTCTTTCATCTGAGGGAGCTTTGATGAAAGGAAACAGCTTCAACCAGAATAGTTTATAGCTGCTTTGGAAAGAAGCTTATATTGAAAAGGAAGAGATAAATTGAAATAGTTCTGACTTTGAACAACTGCTCATGTCACCACAAAGCCAAGGCCACTGTGTGATCTGTCAGCTGGCTGCAGAAAGAGGGCAAATCACTTGTCTCCTCAAAATGTTGGGTATTGCAAAATCCTGAAGGCGGCACAGAACTGGTGAAAGCTCAGCCTGCGCTGTGAGGAGGGATCTTTATCTGGCTCGCTGATCCTTCTGTCTGTGGGAGCGGAGGAAAGAGAATGGCTCCTCACACAGGGTCCCGATGATCTTCCCAATAATGATGTTTCTTTAGGGGCAATGTGGCCTCCCTCCCATTAAAATGGACGCTTGCAGCACTTTGCAGTTGGCTTTCTCATTTTGTACATGAGGTACATGACTAGTGAAGTAAATGACCCAGACCCTAGAATGGAAGTGTCTGTTGAAGTAGAAGTCAAATTCAAGTTTTCACATTTATGATGCAAAGCTCCTTTTGTAGCAGTTTCAACTGCCTATAATAGTTCTTTTAAGAGGGATATATCTTAGCTTTTTCTCCACAAAGGTTTCAGTTCTCATTTCTCCTTGAATGAGCTTCATCAGTTGGCTCTGGACAAAGCCTGTTCTATACTGGATATTTTGAATACAAGTTCTCTTTATTATCTAACTTCTTTCCTCTATCCTCCTAACATTTGGCTTTATTGTTTGTTTTTCATTTTTTGTTGTTATTTTTGCTGTTTTTTTCTGTTATTGTACAGACAGATTTGTGTGTAAAATATTGTTATTTTTATTGTGTTTTTCTGTTATTATTGTTATTTTATTTATTCATTTTTTTCCTGTGTTAATGTATGCCTTTGGATTAGCAGGAATATAGTTTGAACTCATCAAAATCAGAGTGGGTCTCAAACCCCTAACCCTGCAAATGAACACAACTTCTTCATTCATTCATCTGTTGATAGACATCTAGATTGCTTCCATGTCCTAGCTATTGTAAATAGTGCTTCAGTGAACATTGGGATACATGTGTCTTTTTCAGTTACAATTTTCTCAGGGTATAGTGGGATTGCTGGGTCATATGGTCATATAGATTTTATCCCTAGTTTTTTAAGGAATCTCCATACAGTTCTCCATAATGACTATACCAGATTACATTCCCATCAACAACACAAGAGGGTTTCCTTTTCTCCATAGCCTCTCCAGCATTTATCATTTGCAGATTTTTTTGATAATGGCCCTTCTGACTGGTGATAGCTGATTGTATTTTTGATGTGCATTTTTCTAATAATGAGCGATGTTGAGCATCTTTTCATGTGTTGTTAGCCATCTGTATGTCTTCTTTGGAGAAATGTCTGTTTAGGTCTTCTGAGATGCAGGCATAGGCTTGTGGACACAGTCTTGGTAGGAGAAGGGAGGGATGAATTGAAAGAGTAACACTGAAACATATACATCACCATATGTAAAATAGATAGCCAGTGAAAATTTGCTATATGATGCAGGGAGCTCAATCCTGGTGCTCTGTGACAACCTATAGGAGTGGGATGCGGTGGGAAGTGGGAGGAAGGACATATGTATGTATTGAGGACGTATGTATGTAAGGGGATATATGTATGCCTATGGCTGATTCATGCTGATATATTGCAGAAACTAACACAATATTGTAAAGCAATTATCCTCCAGTTAAAAATAAATAAAAAATAAAACAAAACAAAATCCTACCCTTAACTTTCATCTTTGCATATTAAAAGAAGATACTTAGATATCACATATCCAGATCGTACGAAATGTGTGTAGTATGTGGCTGTCCCTAGGTGTTGAAGGATATGAAAAAGGCATTTGTCTCGCATATCTTGTATAGAAATACTGCATTTGGAAAAAAAATTAATATCCTACTAAAATGAAAGGACCAGGGAGCAAGCTACTATGTTATCTATAAGTTATTTTGTGTAGCTTCTTTCATTCTTGCATTTAATGAATTTCTTCATTTTTCTACCCATCCACAACCTACCAAATACAGATGTCTTTTGCCTGTGTATTGGGTTGACCAAAAAGTTTGTTCAGGTTTTACTTCATACAGAAAAACCTGAATGAAATTTTGGCCAACCCAATATGTTACATTTGCTATTCTAGGAGAGAGAGTCCTAAGACAAGACCCCACTGTCCAGGATCTTATGGTAAAGTTGTGATTCTCATATTAAGAGTATCAGGATGTTGAGAAAAGATGGTGAATGTTGAACTCTAGGAACCTGGGTTGGGTAGGGGATTGTCTTCTAGAAAAGGCCTTGGGCATCCATGGAGTGGTATGTGGCCTGTTGATAAATGATGAAAAAATGATGAATAAAAGATGAGAGGACAGCAGAGATCATTCATAGATAGGGGATGATAAACTTGATTGGCTTCCTAATTTTGTTAATGGTGGTCCATAAAAGAAGAGTTATACATTTAAACTGTACAACTCCAAGGGATTCATCAGACTCTGTGTCTTTGGACTTTAAAGAGAAGACATTTACCATGGTCTAGCAGTCTGGGGAAAATTTGTCTTTCTTGATAAGAGAAATTTTGAGAAAGAGAAATGATTTTATTCTCTCCAATGTTCATTTTCTTTGAAACTAGAAACATAGGCTTAGCAAGCCTGGGATTAGGGAAACAAAGTCCCTTCATCTCTCAGTAAATAGCCATTTCCTGTAACAAGTCTGATTCCTTCCCCAGATGCTTGGAATTTGCAAGCCTTGTGATTCTATTTCTAGAATTGTTTATAATGGGCCTCTCTTTCCTCATTTCCTCACCCTTTCTTTTTCCTGCATTCTGAATATACTGTTACTACTCTCTAGCTCTATTCTCAATCTCAAAGATAGCCAAGGTCATGGCAGAGAAAAATGGGGCTGAATGTTAAGATTTGGCTGAATAAAATCTTTTGGAAACTGGAATTCATTATTTGGAAAACATATAATGTGTACTTGTTTAGGAGTAACAAAGAATATTACAGAAGAGTAAGTAAGTGTTTCTACCATGTAGTTACACATGCTTGTCAGCTAGAAATAGCTTCATAAACACCTGCACTTCCCAAGTGGTGCTAGTGGTGAAGAATCCACCTGCCAAAGCCAGAGATACAAGAGATGGGGGTTTGATCCCTGGGTTGGGAAGATCCCCTGGAGAAGGAAATGGCAACCCATTCAAGGATTCTTGCCTGAAAAGTTCCATGGACAGAGAAGCCTGGTAGGCTACAGTCCATGGGGTCAAAGAGTCAGACATGACTGAGCAAGTGAGTACACACACATTAAACTATTGCTTGAGGTTTGGAAGTCATGCCATCTTAGATGTGATTCTTGAGTAGTGTGACTGAATCAGTAGCTTACCCATCTTGGCCCATTTCTCCATTTGTAAACTCAATGATTAGCCCAGTTTAGTATTGGTGACCTCTTATCTGTTGAGATAATAATATGACGTAATATATATCTCTTGAGCCCTTAATATGAAACAGCAGCTGTGCTAAAGACAGAAGTGAATTCTCTGTTTTAATTCTTACAGGCTGTTCTACAGCTTGTTAGGTTAGGTAATAATGCTGCCCTCATTTTATAGAAAAGGAAACTGTGATTTAAATATGAGCCCAAAATTAAAGGGGCTAGTACTTGAACTAAGGTTGTTGAACTCTGGAGCTGAACTCTAGGCAGCTGATAGCTTCCTATATCATCTATTGCTTGACTGAATATTAAAGATGGAACAAGATTCATGACTAGATAGTAATCTCAAAGTTAAAAAAAAAGTTTGCTATATTTTTCAATTTGAGGTTCTACAATATGAACTTAAAGAAAACTAAAAGAAAAAAAATGTACTTGGAGTTTGGGGGGATATTTGTACAGAAAAGGAAGAAGAATGCCAAGCTTTCAGGTTGAGCCAAGAGAGACATGTGTCAGAAGTGAACCGAGTGAGTGAGTCTGGGTTGGCTTTTAAGCAAGTCTCTGGATAGATGAGATTGAATAGATAATAACATCGGCTTATGGACAGCATCAAATATCATGCTTAGTAAACAGCAATAAATTCACTCATTCAAAAGATATTGACAGAAATGAAACATAGATACTTTCATGAGTGCCTAACCTAATACAGAATGAGTGTTCCTTTTGGGTTCAAATCTTGGCTCTGCCGTTTGCTAGTTCTTTGGCTTGAGTTAGTGATTTAACATCTCTGGACTTTAGTTTTTCATCTGTGGAATGGAAATAATGATGCACCTTACATAATTTGATGAGAATTCAAAGTTGTATCTGAGATACCTCCAAAATCGTGTACTCAATGGAGCAAAGGATATACTCAATCTATAGCACTGCTTTTATTTCCTGAATTAAAGAATAATACGTGCAAAGTATCTGATACAAGGTCTAGCCCTTTGTAAGCCCAGAATACATGTGCACTCTTTCTGCTGCTACTTCTAGTGTAAGACAGATAAGCAGCTTCAAATTGTAATCTAGTAGAGAGAAAAGCCAAATACAATTCATTAAAATGCAATGTAATCGTTATGGAGATGTTACAAGGTACACTGTAAATATGAGTGAAGAGACACCAAGGTTGGCCAAGAAAATGTGGATGATCCGTGAAAGCTTTACAGAGTAAACCACATTTAGGGAAAGCATCTTAAAAATAAAGAGGAATTAGAGTAGATGAAGAAGTAGGTGAAGGGTATTTTGACAGGAAACCCAAGCAGGAAGATGTTAGAGATCACGGAGCACTACCTGAAAGCAAGTAGAAAGTGAATTGCTGAGACATGATGTGAGAAGGGGGAATGGCAGGAAATGGGGATGAAGAAGTAGGCAACAACCAGATAAGGCTGGGCTTTATACACTGTGTAAGTCATTTAAGATTCCACATGGAACACAATAGGAGAACAGCATCTGACTGACATGGTCATGATCGTGAAAAGGAGACTTTTCATGATCGTGTAAAGGAGTCTGCAAATGTCAGACTGTCCAAAGGGAGGGAGCTGCTTTTTGCATTTTTAAAAACGCTAACTGAAGCTGTGAGTCCTCTCCCAATCGAGGTGTTAGACTCCAGACTGTGGTGGGGAATTAACAGTATCAATCTTCACTTGGAATTCTGTCCTCTCACAATTGGAGGATGACCATCTTTAGCTTGCATCAAAGGAAGCAAAGTTACATGGGAACAGTATGTCAGATTGGTGGTGAAAATGACAGCTTGACACAAAAAGTATTGATTCTAACTGTAAGCAAGATACTTTTAAAAGGTCAGACCTGGGAGTCACAAAACATACTATTCACCTTGTCAAAAAAGAGGTTGATGTACATTAAAATTTTATGATGAAATGAAACAAGCACGGACTTTGGAGCTCTTTCTCCTGGGTGGATCTGTCCCTCTCTACCTGCCCACTTGCCTGTCTACTTGTCTTCCTTCCAAAATATTTATTGAACACTTGCTGTGTAACCTTAGACAAATTACTTTATCCCTCTGAGACTTATTCCTCACTTGCAAATTGGAAATTAGCTCCCCAAAGGCTGAGCTGTAAAGAACCTACCTGCAATGCAGGAGACGCAGGTTCAATCCCTGGGTCAGGAAGATCCCCTGGAGAAGGAAATGGCTACCCACTCCAGCTGCTTTCCTGGACAATACCAAGGACAGAGGTGCCTGGCAGGCTACAGTCCATGGGATCACAAAGAGTCAGACATAACTGAGTGACAGATCACACACAAAAAAACAAACAATGCCTCCTTCAAAACTGAGAATCAATAAGGCAATGCATTTGTTCTTTTAACAATTTTTGTTGGAGTATAGTTGCCTTACAGGGTTACATTAGTTTCTGCTGTACAGTGAAGTGAATCAACTATATGTATACATATTGTTATTGTTGTTCAGTCACTAAGTTGTGTCAGATTCCCTGCAACCCCTGGGCTACAGCACATCAGATTTCCCTGTCCTTCACTATCTCCCAGAGTTTGCTCAAACTTCTGTCCACTGAGTTGGTGATGCCATCCAACCATCTCATCCTCTGTCACCCCCTTCTCCACCTGCCTTCAATCATTCCCAGCATCAGGGTCTTTTCTAATGAGTTGGCTGTTGGCATCAGGTGGCCAGAGTATTGGAGCTTCAGCATCAGTTCTTCCAATGAATATTCAGGGTTGATTTCCTTTAGAATTGACTGGTGTGATCTCCTTGCTGTCCAAAGGACTCTCAAGAGTCTTTTCCAGCAACCGCAGTTAGCAATAAATATATATATATATATATCCACTCTCTTTTGGACTTCCTTCCCTTTTAGGTCACCACAGAGCATTGAGTAGAGCTCCCTATGCTATTAGAAAATATTCACTCCAGGTCTAATCACATGGTAGATGCTCAGCAAGCACTTCTCCTTTGTACTCACTGTTCCATAGATATTCACTCAGTACCGTTTGTGTTCCAGGCATGATTGTGAACACTGGCCAGGAACAGAACAGGCAGACTCTCCGGAAGCTTTCAGTGGAGAAACAGGAAATAAATGAGTTAAAAAAAAAAAAAAAGCAATTTCTGATAGTGTTAAATGTGACAGTTAAAACCGTGATGTAAAAGGCAGCATGCACTGGAGAGAATGCTAATTTTGTAGGGTCGTAAGTTGTATTCTCCTGGAGGAATGGTATTTTGAAGCTGAAACATGAATAAAAATTGGAGCCTAATGTGCCCAGTTCTGGGAACATGCTTTCCAGGCAGAGGGATGTCTAAATTGGTTGGTGCTGAAGTACAAACTTGGGGCATCAGTGAAGCAGAGCAGAGGCCAGAACCTGACCCATGAGGGGGAAAGTAACCTTAGCAAGTTTGGGGATAGTAGTCAGCAGCCACTGTAAACCAGCAATCCTCACTAGCAGAGTAAGGTGCTGCTGTCAGAGATGATACAGTTAGACCAGCATCCTCTAAAGCAGCCTTCTTCCTGTACTTGAATCCCTCCTACACGACCTTGCCAAGTGCATTTAAGAGGGGCTTGAACATCTGGACTAGACAGATAATTTTCCTATTTCCTTTAAGCCAGCAGTTTTCAAAAGCACAAACTCAGACCTTCAATCTTTCTTTAATCTCTCAGTTTGTGGCATATGTCACTTTTGAAGATACACATTTTATGATAAAATCATAGCGCTTACAAGGTTATGGTAGAGATAAGTGCACACAGTAGAGGTAATACTATAGAAGAATTACAGAAGGTCTGTGAGAATGCAGAAGATAGGCAAATCTACATGTGTGGTCTGAGAAGGCTTCACAGAGGAAGTTTTAAGTCCAATGTTGCTGGTCTCCAAAGGTGGAAGGTGTAGTCTTCTTCCCTCGTTTTTTAATTTTGTTGTTGTTCTTTGTAAATATGTCCAGATTTTTACCAACCTAAATAATTCTAGATTTCTTCTAATTCATTTCTTTCTGCTTTTATTTAGAATTGCCTTTAACATAGAGAGGTTTTTTTTCATTTGTCCCAGTTCAGGATGAGGTGTTCCCACATCTTAGATGTGACCGTTCTGGTTTATATTTTCTTTTATAACCTCCAGTAAGCTGATATGATTTAGTTTACAGTGAAAAATGTCAGTTCCCAAACACTTTCAATAATTAAACATTATCTAAAATTATAGCTTTGTCAGAACCCAGAAGGCTCTAGCATCTTTTCCAGTTGCCACTCCAAAATTACATGATCACCCTCGTTACAAGCGAAGACACATAAGAGAAGATGTTTTCTCATTTTGCAAAGCACAAGCAACATTTTCCTCTTTTTCTCCTTCATATATTTATTATGCACTAATTAGATGTCAAGCTTGGCAGTAAGGATTCTGGCTTAGAACATACAGTTTGGTGGGGAGAGGGAATGGAGCAAAGGTTATAGAATTGGGAAGAACAGTGTGGTCATTTCTGGGTTCTTGAAGAAACTTCTGAGAAGGCGATATACAAGGCTTTTTTTCTGAATAGAGAAGCCATTTCCTGGAAGGAGATATGTAAGTAGATCCTGGGTCCCAATATCCAAAGAAAGGATGTTTATTTATTTATTTATTTAAATTCAACTGTAGATTGAGTGGTCACAACTATTTGTGCTGGAGAAAGAGGCCGGGAATAATCACATACCCAGAGATATATGCATTTTTTTTTCAGACAATCATTACCATAATTCTAAGTCTTTAGTTCAGTAGCTCAGTCATGTCCGACTCTTTGCAACCCCATGAACTGCAGCACCCCAAGCCTCCCTGTCCATCACCAACTCCTGGAGTTCACCCAAACTCACGTCCATAGAGTCAGTGATGCCATCCAGCCATCTCATCCTCTGTTGTCCCCTTCTCCTCCTGCCCCCAATCCCTCCCAACATCAGAGTCTTTTCCAATGAGTCAACTCTTCACATGAGATGGCCAAAGTATTGGAGTTTCAGCTTCAGCATCAGTCCCTCCAAAGAACACCCAAGACTGATCTCCTCTAGAATGGACTGCTTGGATCTCCTTGCAGTCCAAGGGACTCTCAGGAGTCTTATCCAACACCACAGTTCAAAAGCATCAATTCTTCAGTGCTCAGCTTTCTTCACAGTCCAACTCTCACATCCATACATGACCACTAGAAAAACAATAGCCTTGACTAGATGGACCTTTGTTGGCAAAATAATGTCTCTGCTTTTGAATATGCTATCTAGGTTGGTCATAACTTTCCTTCCAAGGAGTAAGCGTCTTTTAATTTCATGGCTGCAGTCACCATCTGCAGTGATTTTGGAGCCCAAATACTGATACAGGTCATATTTATAGTTTGCCTTCCTCCAAACCATTTGATACCTGAAGAAAAATAGACTCATGAAATCTAGCCAACTTTTGTAGTGATCTGTGGGTAGGTGATTTGCTGGTTAGTCTCCAGCACACTCAGAATGGAGAGGCATAGGTGAATTATTCTTCTTATCTGTAGCTGCAATAATATTTTGTTGAATGTAGCTTATTTTCTCTGATAACAGTAAAAGCTCATTGAACAAAATTTGGGAAATTGAGCATAAATAATAGGAGACAGATGAGCTATAACTTTAGATCTCAAGGAAAATTCACATTATCATTTGTATCTTGCTTCTATTGCACGCATGTTTGTGCTAAGGGCAGCTTGCTCTCCATAAACTTTTAATAATGTGAGGTACCTAAATGGCCTAGCATAAAAATGAGCCATACTGCTTTTTTTTTTTTTTAAAGCTTTTAATTTTATACTGAAGTGTAGGTGATTAACAATGTTGTGATACTTTCAGGTGAACAGCAAGGGACTCGACCACACACACACACACACACACACACACACACGTGTATATTGCTGTATCCATTAACCCCCAAGCCCCTCTCCCATCTAGGTTGCCATGTAACATTGAGCAGGGTTCCCCTGATCCTTGTTGGTTATCCATTTCATACTGATTTAAATGGCAGGGATATGTCCAGTGTTCACTGTGATTGTTTCTCTTTCCGTTCTCATTGGGTTGCTATGATAGAAGCAGTATATTGGAGAGGTTCTGACTCAATTCTGGAGCCAGAATATCTGGGTTTGAGCCCAAGGCCACAACAGCTGTGTGACCTTGATTAAGTTTCCTAATATCTTAGTGCCTTGGTTTCTTCATCTGCAAACTGGAGATAAAAGGAGTACTGAGTAGCAGCTAAGTACTTTGTTGAATGATTTAATATGTAGAGACCAGAAGAATTCCTGGCACATACAGAGTGTGGAATAATGTAAGCTGTTAACCACAGGGGGACACAAACTCTAATGCCTATAAAGGGATCAAGCATATGATGTAATAAAGTCAGGTGTAAAAAAATGCAGCTCTTTTGGTCTTTCATTTTCTAGCAGTGTATTCAAAATAAAAGGATAGAGGACACGTCTCAAACATGAAGGGGAAAAAAGCCCTTTGAAAGCATAATAAATGCAGATAAGTCTTATTTATTGTTGGAAAACAGTAATAAATAATCAGGACCATAGACAGAGGACTTGGAAGCTAGGTGTACTAAGATCCACACAACTTCTGCCAAGAGAAGCTGGAACACTAGATTAATATGTGAAATTTCCCAGTGTTTAAATGCTAGCACCCAATGCACACTTGAAAGAAAAAAAGTGTGTGTGTGTAACCTAAGCAACTTATGCCCTCAAGCTACATTTGACCCCGAAGTTGGCAGTTTAAGAACTCTGAACTTCGACTTAGTATATTTTGAGTTCTAGCCAAAGAGATCTCTCTCTGATTCCTGGACTCCTTCTATGACAGCTGGCTGTAGTGTCACACATTTATTGACCACTTTAACTCTTGGATTGAAAGGACCAAAAGATGTGACCCACACTGGTACTCTGCCCATTGCTAGCACTGGTATATATGGATCCGGGGGCTGCAATAAGGAATGATCAGTCAGAGAAAATAGCACTGTCTCTAGTTCCTGTCCCTGTCCCTTGGCCACACAATAACTATTTTGTCTTAGCTGGGAATCCCAGCCTCTGCCTAAATCACGGTCTACTTACTGGCTGATGATGGAAGCTTTCCAAATCTTCCATCTGACTTTGGAAATGTCATTGTGCTACTCATTCTGTTTAATTGCTCCCTCCTGTGGAAACACTGTGATGTCCCTGCTGCTCCTTCGAGTGGAGAATAACAGGTCTTTAGGTTTTTCTTGGCTCTTTCTTGCTGAGGAAGGAGATGACAAATGCTCGGTGCTGAGGGGGCTGCTTTCTGAACCACCCTGAGGCGACAATTGCTTATTCAGACTTAAGAAAAGGAGGCAGGCATGCAGGGAGTAGCTTTTGAATAAAACAGTTTATGATCAGGGAAGGCAAAGGAGAAAGGCAGACTTGACTTGACCTCTGGGGATGTCCTCTCACCATGACAAAGAGCAGACTGAAAGGAGAAGGACTGCAGGGGACCAGAGCAGCAGCATTTAGAACTAGCCAAAGGGCTGCCTCGAAGCAGTCTGGTTGGCTTTACGATAACTATCTCTAACAGCTGGTCAAATAGAATGAAATAGGGAAACTCTGACAACCCTGTTGCTCTCCAAATCTCAGACTCTCCTCCACCCCCAGCCCCAACAAACTTCCAATTATATTTGTAGAGAGAAATCTTACATTGTCATTTCTTTAACTAGTCTTATCTAGTGAGACTCCATTCTTTTTATTTCTGTCTTATCTAATCCCACGACCCTCTACCTACGCTCTAGTCTTCTCACTTGCTGTACACTGTCTTTGCCTTTGCACATTGACTTTTCTGTCTGGAATACCCATCTCTCATCTCAACCTACAGAAATCCTGGGCTCGCTTCAAACTTTGTCTCTACCAATAAATCTGTCTGGATTTCTCCCAGTGCGACAGAAATCACGAGCCTCTAGGAAGGAAAAGACATTCTTCATTTTTCTTCCCACCCATTCTTCCATCCTGCATCCTAGTCCCAGGAAAATATATAATTATCTGATGAGCCAAATTCTAATACTTTTATGAAGCGACTTAGCAGCAGCAGCAGAATCGCTTTACTTCTAAAGCTATGTGTCAAGATGTTTCTCTCTCTCTCTACACTGTGTTTTGTTCTTATAGTGAGAGGACTGATTGCAATTAGGGACTGGCCTCCTAGAAATGACACAACCAGCTTTCTAGGAAACCCTTCTCTTTTGTCTTGAATCTTTGCTTTCCTACACTGATATTGTGGAACTGAGGTAGTAATGAGATAGGAATCTGAGTTCTTGTCCATGGAGCTGAAGAATGGAATCCACAAACAAACACTCATGGTAGCAAGTGAAGAGGATTTATTAAAGAGAGGAAAGTACAAAGCTCTCAGCATAGACACTGAGAGGGAGTAGAGAGCCCCCCCCAAGGTGGGACTTAGAACAGTTTTTATATCCTTCCTTAAATCACATTATTTCTTACCAACCAATTTAAAGGTCAAGATACTTAACATCTTTATGGCTTCTCTAGATCCTTGGATTAAGTCACCACCCTTTCTCATGCCCTCTGGCCATTTTACCATGGACCAAATGTATGGGCTTAAGATTAATGATTACCAGTTTTTGTTTTTCCCTCAAGCACATGGACGGAGAAGGCAATGGCACCCTACTCCAGTACTCTTGCCTGGAAAATCCCATGGATGGAGGAGCCTGGTAGGCTGCAGTCCATGGGGTAACTAAGAGCCGGACACGACTGAGCAACTTCACTTTCACTTTTCACTTTCATGCATTGGAGAAGGAAATGGCAACCCACTCCGGTGTTCTTGCCTGCTGGAGAATCCCAGGGACGGGGAGCCTGGTGGGCTGCTGGCAGATGGGGTCGCACAGAATCGGACACAACTGAATCGACTTAGCAGCAGCAGCAGCAAGCACATGGAACAGAATTTAATTACTGCCCTTCCTTGGATCTGAGTGCTGATAATTTATCAGACCAAAGACACATTCCAGGAATTCAGGACAATGGAGTGGGATGTTTACTGAAAACACAACTGATGTCTCAGAGTTCTACACTGCCTGCCTAGTAATTTCTACCTCAGTAAGGAATCCAGGGTACAATTTGGGAGTAGTGGGAGATTCTTAAGCCTTCATATTAGTGTATATGTTCTAGCTCCTTTCTTCAGAGCTTCCTTGCACTATGGTTAGGTTTACAAGTTCACTAAATGGGAAAAAGAATATTTGCTTTAAATTTACTGATATTCTTATCTCCTTTGGGGACTCTTTAGGCATGGTTTCAAACCCACTCCCTTTTCAAGAGGCAGGAAATTGGCCTGAAGAGAACAGTGTTTGAAGCTAGACTCCCTGGATTCAAATCCAAGTTCTGTCACTGAACAGATGTGTGATTTTAAGACAGTTATCTAACTTCTGTGCTTCAGTTTCCTCATCTGTATTATGAGGGTGGTTATAGTGTTAGCCTCTTAGGATAGTCTGGGAAATCAATTAAAATATTATCTTCAAAATGCTAAGAGCAGCTCCCTGGAGCATAGTAAATTATCAAATATTAGTCTTCATCCTCATCATCATTTGTACGCCTAAGTGTTGTTGTTTGGTCACCAAGTCATGTCCAACTCTTTGTGATACCTTGGGCTGCAGCATGCCAGGTTCCTCTGTCCTCTACTATCTCTTGGAGTTTGCTCAAACTCATGTCCATTGAGTCAGTGAGGCTATCTAACCCTCTCATCTTCTGTTGTCCCCTTCTCCTGCCCTTAGCTTTCCTAGCATCAGGGTCTTTTCCAATGAATCAGCTCTTCACATCAGGTGGCCAAAGTATTGGAGCTTCAGCATCAGTCCTTCCAGTGAAAATTCAGGGTTGATTTCCTTTAGGATTAACTGGTTTGCTCTCCTTGCAGTCCAAGGGACTCTCAAGAGTCTTCTCCAACACTACAGTCAGAAGGTATAAATTCTTTGGTGCTCAGCCTTCTTTATGGTTCAACTCTCACATCCATACATGACTACTGGAAAAACCATAGCTTTTACTATATGGACCTTGTGGGCAAAGTGATGCCTCTGCCTTTTAATATGCTGTCTATGTTTGTCATAGCTTTCCTTCCAAGGAGCAAGTGTCTTTTAATTTTCTGGTTGCAGTCACCATCCACAATAATTTTGGAGCCCAAGAAAATAAAATATGTCACTCTTTCCACTTTTTCCCTTTGTATTTGCCATGAAGTGATGGGACCAAATGCCATGATCTTCATTTTTTGAATGTTGAGTTTTAAGCCAACTTTTTCACTCTCCTCTTTCACTTTAATCAAGAGGCTCTTTAGTTCCTCTTCACTTTCTGCCATTAGAGTGGTATCATCTGTAAATCTGAGGTTGTTGATATTTCTCCTGGCAATCTTGATTCCAGCTTGTGATTCATCCAGCCCAGCTTAATTCCGTAACAGTCCTCAACAGTTTTCCTGGTCATATTATAGTTTGTATCTTATGCATTTGTCTCTCCACATTTTAAGCTGTGTATGAAAGCTGTTTACTTAGTCACAAAAGGGGTCTGAAGTTTACTTTATAAGAAGAGCAGCAACAGAACCACCTGCTGATGAAAATGTGCCATGTAAAATGTCATCACAAATTTTAGAACTGAATTGAACTTTAGAGATTATTGAGTCCAAATTCTTCTTTTTAAAGATAAGAAATCTAAGGCCCAGAATGTAGAAGAAACCCCTGAACCTCCCAATCTGCAGAAGGCTCATCCGTGCAGCCTAGTTGTCAGAGCACATCATTGGGCACCTTTGTCTCTGCAGTGCAACTGTGGGGAGCGTACAAACCCTTCAGTGCTCCAGAGTCTCACTGGGGGCTTTAAAAATTAAGGGTGGTGGTTATCTTTGCATCCAAGATAAGAAATAGTGTGTTTAAATGTCTCTCCAGATGGCTATATTTCCAGTTTAATAGGCACATTGCTCTCATATGTTAATTAGACACGAAGTTATTGTTTGAAAGGATACCTCATAAGGTTTTATAAGTAAGTTTAGAGGCCGGTGCTTTGTGACTCCCTACTGAGTAATTAGTTTCACCTGTTTATGATGAGCATTACCAGCAGGATTAACATAATCATGTATATAGTGTAACAAGTATAGCAGCACATACTGATCTTTCTACACTTCTCCTAGTCTATGCCTTTACCTGCATTCATTCCCAATTTACTTGTAAACTATGTGATTTCTTTCAGCATTTGGACAGTTGCCAAACACTTTTTAAAGACTTTAAATTGATAACTAATTGATATGTGAAAGGATGACCTTAAATTTTTTCCCCACTATTCATTAAACACTGGCGATTTTCTTTTAAGTTTCACGGGCTCTTTCCAAGTGCCCTGTAACCAGTAACAGTCTTTGTAATTTATAGATCATTGTTTGCTAATCAGGGCTTATCTCACAATCAGTAATTAAAAAACCAGTGAAGGTCCTTTCAGAAATCTGCAGACATCAATCTAATATGGAACATCTCACCAAGGGTAATAAAGTAGTTATGCACAGGAGATATTAAACATCGATGAAAACTCTAAACAACAACAACAAAAAACAATTTTAAGTCATTGGAGAAATAATCCTCCTTGTATTCAACAGTCTATCCAGCTACCAAAAGACAGATTGTGCTTGTACACTTTCTATGTATAAATATTATCCTAGTCTTACTATAAGATAGAATCCTATGTCCCAAGGTGTTTATTGTACGGTGAGAAAGATAAGGCATCTCCTGAAAGAATGTTGCTTCAAGGTATAAAGTGGAAAGAAACCTCAGGAAGTTCATACAAAGGGCATTTATATTAGAATACAGGAGATACACACAGGATAAGGGTTAGAGACACAGGCTTTGGGAGGCAAAGAGATAAGGAATCAATCATGCCTGACAGTATGCCAGTTTTGGGATAACCAAGTTGTTTAAATCATCACAATGTCAATTTCTTCACTTTAAAAATAAAACTGGCACAGTAATGAAACTGCCCATGTCTGATGTTTTATGCACTGAGAGTCTTAGAGAGGTGGTGTTTATATTAGTACTTGAAGAATGAAAATATTTGGATAGGTGATGATGAGTGAGGTATAATGTGTCCAAGGAGAAGAAACTAAAGCGGATACCAGACAGCCATGGCATTGAAAGGAAAAGAGTGTTAAAAATACATAGTTTGTCAAGGGAATATTTAAAGATAAAACTAAAAAGGTTAGGGCCAGGTAATAGAGTGATGTATCAAGAGATTCTGTGTAACAAAGTAATTTCCATATCATTGCATGGATGGAGCCAAAAATTACCATGCTTTTGTCATGGTTAAGAATGTGAGCTCAGTAGATAGTCTGTGTGGCTTTTTATCTTAGCTTTACTTTTTGCCATCTGGGTGATTTCAGAAAGTTAGCTTAACTTCTCTGCTTAGTGCCTCATTCATAAAATAGAGCTTATACTAGTAAATATGCTTTCTATGGTCACTCTTATTATTGTGTTTGTCTCAAAAATGAGTCTTTTGGATAGGATGAAGAAAAAAAAATCTTCTCTGAACAGAAATAATTTGTAGCTCCCTTATCCTTCTATCATCTACTTCTAGGAATAATGAGCTAGATTCTCCAAACTGTTTTGCTCACATTGCCCAAAAATCTGCTAATAACACTGGACCAAATAAATATTTTAATTCACCCTAAAAAAAAAAAAAAACTATAGAGCTAAAAGATAATGGGGCATTACCATGCCAAGGGAAAGGCTGTAGAAAAGATAACCCTGGGCATACAAGAAGGAAGTATGGCCCTTCCCCATGACATATGGTTCAAACTGGAACTCTCCCACCCTATCCGGATATGGGTAGTGAAAATGTGTACAACATGTGCTGGGGACTGTCAAAAAGTATTAGAAACATGAATGTAGGTGAATCTCCTTAGATGACAAACTTTACTCCCATTGGAATGCGTAAACCCTCTCCCATATATACTACTTGGGTACTGTTCTTAAATATTCAGTTCAGCTTGTCGCTCAGTCATGTCTGATTCTTTGCAACACCTTGGACTGAAGCATGTCAGGGTTCCATGTCCATCGCCATGTCCATCCCGGAGATTGCTCAGTGTCAGGTCCATTGAGTCAGTGATGCAACCCAACTATTTCATCCTTTGTTGTCCCCTTCTCTTCTTGCCTTCAATCTTTCCCAGGATCAGGGTCTTTTCCAATGAGTCAGTTCTTCACATCAGGTGGCCAAAGTATTGGAACTTCAGTGTCAGTCCTCCCAATGAATATTAAGGATTGATTTCCTTTAGGTTTGACTAGTTTGATCTCTTTGCTGTCTAAGGGACTCTCAAGAGTCTTCTCCAACACCACAGTTCAAAAGCGTCAATTCTTCAGCACTCAGCTTTCTTTATGGTCCAAATCTCACATCCATACATGACTACTGGAAAAACCATAACTTTGACTAGACGGAAATTTGTCAGCAAAGTAATGTCTCTGGCTTTTAATATGCTGTCTAGGTTGGTCATAGCTTTTCTTCCAAGGAGCAAGTGTCTTTTAATTTCATGACTGCCGTCACCATCTGCAGTGATTTTGGAACCCAAGAAAGTAAAGTCTGACCCTGTTTCTGTTGTTTCCCCATGTATTTGCCATGAAGTGATGGGACCAGATGCCATGATCTTAGTTTTCTGAATGTTGAGCTTTGAGCCAACTTTTTCACTCTCCTGTTTCACTTTCATCAAGAAGCTCTTTAGTTTCTCTTCACTTTCTGCCATAAGGGTGGTGTCATCTGCATATCTGAGGTTATTGATATTTCTCCCAGCAATCTTGATTTCACCTTGTACTTCATCCAGTCTGGCATTTCACATGATGTACTCTGCAATTAAGCAGGGTGACAAGATACAGCCTTGACATACTCATTTCCCCATTTGGAACCAGTCTGTTGTTCCTTGCTTGGCTTTAACTTCTTGACCTGCATACAGATTTTCTCAGGATGCAGGTCAAGTGGTCTGGTATTCCCATCTCTTTGAGAATTTTCCATAGTATATTGTGACCCACACAGTCAAAGGTTTGGTGTAGTTAATAAAGCAGAAGTAGAAGTTTTTATGGAACTCTTACTTTTTTTAATGATCCAATGGACATTGGCAATTTGATCTCTGGTTCCTCTGCCTTTTCTAAATCCAGCTTGAACATCTGGAATTTCATGGTTCACATACTGTTAAAGCCTGGCTTGGAGAATTTTGAGCATTCTTTGCTAGTGTGTGAGATGAGTCCAACTGTGCAATGGTTTGAACATTCTTTGGCATTGGCATTCTTTGGGATTGGAATGAAAACTGACTATTTCCAGTCCTGTGGCCACTGCTGAGTTTTCCAAATTTACTGTTACATTGAGTGCAGCACTTTCAAAGCATCGTATTTTAGGACTTGAAATAACTCAGCTGGAATTCCATCACCTCCACTAGCTTTGTTTGTAGTGATGCTTCCTAAGGCCCACTTGACTTCTTATTCTAGGATGTCTAGCTCTAGGTGAGTGATCACACCATCATGGTTATCTGAGTTATGCAGATCTTTTATTTTGCATAGTTCTTCTGTATACTCTTGGCACCTCTTCTTAATATCTTCTGCTTCTGTTAGGTCCATACCATTTCTGTCCTTTATTGTGCCCATCTTTGCATGAAATGTTCACTTGGTTTCTCTAATTTTCTTGAAGAGATCTCTAGTCTTTCTCAATTTGTTGTTTTCCTCTATTTCTTTATATCCATCACTGAGGAAGGCTTTCTTATCTCTCCTTGCTATTTTTGGAACTCTGCATTCAAATGGGTATATCTTTCCTTTTGTCCTTTGCCTTTAGCTTCTCTTCTTTTCCCAGCCATTTGTAAGGCCTCCTCAGACAACCATTTTGCCTTTTGCATTTCTTTTTCTTGGGGGTGGTCTTGATCACTGCCTCCTATACAGTGTCATGAACCTCTGTCCATAGTTCTTCAGGCACTCTATCAGATCTAATCCCTTGAATCTATTTCTCACTTCCACTGTATTATCATAAAGAATTTGATTTAGGTCATACTGAGTGATCTAGTGGTTTCCCATACTTTCTTAAATTTAAGTCTGTATTTTTCAATAAGAATATATATATTTTTTTGCGATTACTTGCGAAACTACCGAAAATGAGAAGGGCTCACTTTTTGTTTGTTAATGCTGTATGCTTCTTAACCGGCCTTAGAGTTAAGGGTTAGGGCTAGAATCTGTTTTACCTACTCAGAAAATATGCATTCTATGATGACTGATACAAACACTGTGCAAGACATTTTTACATTTCTTAGCCTATCGTTGATCACTGTATTTTGTAGGTAGTATTGTCATCTTTATAAATGAGGAAACAAGGATGTAGAGAGGTTAAAGATCTTGTCCGTATTTGCTCTGCCAGTGGATGGCAGATGAGGAATATGAACTCAGAGCCTGTGGTTTTTCTAGGATACCCAATTGCTCTACTAGAAATTTCATTTTCAGTCTGTAGGAACTAGATGTATTAAAAGCCCTTTTTAAAAATTTCAAAGCTTTTGGATTCTTTCTTATATGTAGGATAGGTTTTTTTGTTTTTGACAAGTGTAGTTGATTAACAGTGTTTCAAGTGTACAGCATAGTCATTCATTATCTTTACAGATTATACTCCATTTAAATTTACTACAAAATAATGGGTGCATTTTCCTGTGCTGTACAATATACTCTTGTCGTTTATCTATTTTAGTAGATAGTATTTTTTATCTTTTAGTTCCCTACCTGGGGAAGGAGCATGTTTTCTTTTCCTATGTTCAGAGATATCTTATCTGCAGCCATGTCCTTGAATTTACTTACCTAGGAGTGCGCAAGCCTAGAATTGGACAAAAGAATAAGAGATGGGTTTAGAGATTCACTTGTATTTTACAAGGTGAAAATAAGTGGGAGAAAGAGTGGTGAGATGGTAAAAAGTGACTGTACAAATTCTTCAAAAATGTTAACAAATGGAAAACTCAAAGTAATGGAATTATTGGTCCATGCACAGTCAGGTCTGAAAGGACCCCAAGAAACAGAGGATTCAGCCCCAGTGTAAAATCACGAGGAGTAGAAAGGGCCATTTCCCGAGTGAAGGAGCAAAGCATGCTTGCTGGAGACTCGGTTCTCTCCCAACTTGCAGGACTGGCCACACATGGGGAAGTTGAGGGTGAAGGCTGCTTTGGGGCAGACAGTGTTTAGTGCTTTTGCTCCCAGAGACACACAGATTTGCTTTGGTGATATTTCAGGTGAGTTAGAGACACATTTTGTAGTTCCAAATTTGAAACTAAGAGTAAACTCTTTAAATAACTGAGTGGGCTCTCACGGGGAATACAGCATTCTCTAGGTAAGAATTTTTTAAAAATAAATCTTAATGACACTTCTTGCCACTCCAGAGCCAGTGGAAGGAAAAGGAGGACGTTGAACTCAGGGGAGAATAAGGATCATGTTCTTACCTCCCCAGACAGGGTGATGTGTCCAATGAACCAATGATGGGAAGAAGTAGGCGTCATTCCACAAAAGTCAGGTCTCCTATGATTCTGGGTCACCTGTCCACTTGTGGCAAAGACAGCAGTTCTGGCCACAAGTTCTATTCATTGTTTTGGCACAGACTTAAGTGTATGTACCCCCCTCCATCAGGGTGTCACATGTGTACTCAGTGACTCAGTCACATCTTAACTCTTTACAGCCCCATGAACTGTACCCCAACAGGCTTCTCTGTCCATGGAACTTTTGAGGCAAGAATACTGGAGTGGGTTACCATTTCCTCCTCCAGGGAATCTTTCTGATCCAGGGATCAAACCTGCATCTGCTGCGTCTTCTGCATTGGTAGGCACCTGGGAAGTCTCATCAGGATGTTCAGTTCAGTTCAGTTGCTCAGTTGTGTCTGACTCTTTGTGACCCCATGAGCCGCAGCATGCCAGGCCTCCCTGTCCGTCACCAACTCCCGGAGCCCACCCAAACCCATGTCCATCAAGTCGATGATGCCATCGAACTGTCTCATCCTCTGTCGTCCCCTTCTCCTCCTGCCCTCAATCTTTCCCAGCATCAGGGTCTTTTCCAGTGAGTCAGCTCTCTGCATCAGGTGGCCAAAGTATTGGAGTTTCAGCTTCAACATCAGTCCTTCCAATGAACACCCAGGACTGATCTCCTTTAGGATGGACTGGTTGGATCTCCTTGCAGTCCAAGGGACTCTCAAGAGTCTTCTCCAACACCAGAGTTCAAAGACATCAATTCTTCGGCACTCAGCTTTCTTTATAGTCCAACCCTCACATTCATACATGACCACTGGAAAAACCATAGCCTTGACTAGATGTACCTTTGTTGGCAAAATAATGTCTCTGCTTTTGAATATGCTGTCTAGGTTGGTCATAATTTTCCTTCCAAGGAGTAAGTGTCTTTTAATTTCATGGCTGCAGTCACCATCTGCAGTGATTTTGGAACCCAGAAAAATAAAGTCAGCCATTGTTTTCACTGTTTCCCTATCTATCTGCCATGAAGTGATGGGACCAGACGCCATGATCTTAGTTTTCTGAATGTTGATCAGGATGTTAGAGAGCCAAAATGCTTTCTCTCATGAGGCTGAAAGGTACACCCACAGCTCTTAACAGAAGAAGTCAGGCACTATAGACCTCATATATACAAGTTCCCTGCACCTCTCCTCAAGCATTAAAAACCAAGCCTACTCTTAGAGTCACATGAAATTTGTACCTAAAGTCAAACTGTCCTATGAAATATCTTGCATAATTCAAGGACTAGAGGACTATTCTCTGGTCCAGGGCAGGAAGCCTCTTTACAAAACAGCACTTATTTGGAGGGGCTGGGTACCTTACATGAGAGAGATCCTCCCATTTTCCCACCACTGTAGCCAAAAGGGAGAATTTGAAAGATGACACTTGCTGAATGGTTACTGTGTGCCAAGTGCTATGTTGATTATTTTACATAAGCTACCTGTGAAGCTCAAAACATTTGAGGAAAAACTATTATTCTAAACTCCCAGAGGAGTTAAGGAAATCACCTAAGTGTATAAATAGTTAATATTTAGGTGCTAGAAATGAGGTTTAATAGAGGTCTATCTTTTAATTTTTTTTTTCTGTTTTTTTCCACTGTACCTATTTCCAATAGGAAGTTATTCAGAGTAATGGTGTTGTTGATCCTGTCCTGTTAAGACAAGAAAAGATAACATTTATCTAGAGAGATACAGTCTTCCTTTGAGTAGAAAATGATACTAGTCGTTAAGTGGTGATTACTTAGAATATTAAATCACTGTTCATTTCTAAAATATATTAGGTATTAACATATTCTTCCTCCATTCATGAAGTATTTCAGCATAATACACTGAACTGCTTTGTGCACTTATGGCTTCAAACTGACTATATTGTTAAGTTCATATGAAGTTTCATTTTTTTCTTCATTCGTGTATTAAGACATCTCAGCAGACAGAATTCAAAGACTATAGCTATCTTTCCATGTATATTTGTTGCCTAATTTCTGCCTAATGAGCTTTTTGAGAATAAAGAAAGCTAGAAAAATGAAAGCAACTCTATTTGTCTTTTTTTTTTTTTTTGATAGCTAATGCACTTAAGAATGTGTTTTTCTTGAGAAATTGTTTGGCTCTGTATGCTTATTTTTATTTTTACTTTTGTTGCCATTATTATTCAAAGCACCTCCTGCTTCTCTACAAGAAGATAAAAGTATTTCACATTCTTAAAGTGCCTCATAATATCCCCAGGGAATAACAAGGCATAATTAACCCCATTTTTCAGCTAAAGAGGCATGGAGCTGTGGACTAGTTTTCCTGGGTCAAATGATTGATTTCATTGAAAATCTAGGATCTGGGGGTCCTTCTGAGTTCCACTATTAAGTTTTGGGATTGAGGGAAATCTAACCTTTATCCTTGTGTGTGCTTTCGACTGTTCAAAACCCATGGACGGATATGGGGAGATCTATTAGCTATGTTATGGGCTTCTCTGGTGGCTCAGTGGTGAAGAACCTGCTTGCAATACAGGAGACAAAAGAGACACAGGTTTGATCTCTGGGTTGGGAAGATCCTCTGGAGGAGGGCAATGCAAACGACTCCATTATTCTTGCATGGAGATTCCCATGGACAGAGGAGCCTGGCAGGCTACAGTCCATAGGATAGCAGGGTCAAACATGACTAAAGTGACTGAGCATACATTATCTATGTTATATATCTCATTCTCTTTTCCCACACTTGTGTTAAATTATATCAGAGGAAGCGCAGAATAATAATCTTTCCCGAATATCAAGAAACTTTTCAAAATATGCATGTTTTCCACCCCTTCCTGGCCCCCAACCTAACTATAACATACTACCCAGTACTGAGTCTCTAGAATCTACATTTTTACAAAAGCATTTACAATGGCTCTGGGACTCAGCAAGGAAGGTTTGGGAAGTGTTAAGTTGTCCCTGGTTTATCTGATACATGAAGACTCTTCTGAATCTCTAGTTTCAGTGATCATTGTGAAGGTATGACTTGGATTTGAATGCTAATTCTGCCCCTTGCTAACTAGTTAATCTTAGATAAATTACTTTACATCTCTGAATTTCATGTGGGTTTACAAGTTTAAATGGTTAGATATATAAAGATAATGTACCTAGGAACAAAAACAACTAAACAGAATAAGGATGCAGTTAATTTCTGCTAGTTGAAATAGTGTGGGGGTAATAGAAGTAACATTGGCCCTCTGACAGACTATTCCATTTGTACCTATTTATTAGATGATCTTACTTATGAAATTAAAAGATACTTGCTCCTTGGAAGAAAACCTATGACCAACCTAGACAGCATATTAAAAAGCAGAGACATTACTTTGCCAACAAAGGTCCGTCTAGTCAAGGCTATGGTTTTTCCAGTAGTTGTGTATGGATGTGAGAATTGGACTGTGAAGACGGCCGAGTGCCGAAGAATTGATGCTTTTGAACTGTGGTGCTGGAGAAGACTCTTGAGAGTCCCTTGGACTGCAAGGAGATCCAACCAGTCCATCTTAAAGGAGATCAGTCCTGAGTGTTCATTGGAAGGATTGATGTTGAAGCTGAAACTCCAAGACTTTGGCCACCTGATGCGAAGAGCTGACTCATTGGAAAAGACCCTGATGTTGAAGATAGGAGGAGGAGGGGATGACAGAGGATGAGATGGCTGGATGGCATCACCAACTCAATGGAGATGAGTTTGAGTAAACTCTCAGAGTTGGTGATGGACAGGGAGGCCTGGCATGCTGCAGTCCATGGGGTCACAAAGAGTTGAACATGGCTGAGCAACTGAACTGAACTCAACTCAGATCGAGGGGATGTTTTATGTTACTTCAGTTTCTGGCAATCATTGTTAGGCATACTTTCTTAATGGCGAACAACTTGTATTTCTTATTCCCCATGAGAGGCCTACTCAACTATTTGCTAAAATCTCTTCTACCCTCATCCATTTCTTTTCTCTAGATCTGTTCCTTCAACAGCAGCACATAAGAAATGATCCTGGTCCTGGTGTGCAGTTTGAGAACTATAGAATATCCCTGACTGATCTCTACTAAGGAACCCCTCTGACCCGTAGTGGACCAGTATTTCCATACCATTGTAAAACCAGAGCTGAAGACGGTGTGTCTACTACGTCAATGCTTCGCCAATTTGAATATGCTTATGAGTCACCTGGGGATCTGGTTAGGATAAGGACACTGATTCAAGAGGTCTGGAATGAGGCCCAATATTGTGCATGTCTTACCCCTCCCCAGGTGAAGCTGATGCTGCTGGTCCCTGGGCTTCACCTTGAGGAAAGATGCACTACACCACTAAGTGTTCTTTATGCATAGCTTTATGTGGTAAAATCTTTCTTTACTCATACAGAAAATAAAATAGTCTGTGCATATGAATTTATATAATGTCTACTGTCAGAAAATGGCATCCCTACAACTCAGTCACTGTTTCCTTTTGGAAAAAAACTTGACAAAAATTGCTGTCCACCTGTTAGGTCCTCTGTGCCGGTTCCTACAACCATCTATCATGTCAGATATTTTTATTTAAATTTATTTATATTTAAATGAAGTATAATTGCTTTACAATATTGTGTTGGTTTCTGCCACACATCAACATGAATTGACCATAGGTATACATATGTCCCCTCCCTCTTGAACCTCCCTCCCACCTCTCACCCCATCCCACCCCTCTAGGTTGTCACCAGCTGAGCCATCAGGGAAGCACAAGAATACTGGAGTGGGTAGCCTATCCGTTCCCCAGCAGATCGTCCCGACCCAGGAATTGAACCAGGTCTCCTTCATTGCAGGCAGATTCTTTACCAGCTGAGCTACCAGAGAGGCACATTTAGGTTGTCACAGAGCACCAAATTTGATCTCCCTGCATCATAAAGCAAGTTTCCACTGCATGCTAGGTAGTTTTAGATGAGCATTCTCTCCATTAATGCTCTCTCTTGAAAGTTTCTGTGTTAGGTCATGTTTAATTCTCCTTAGCAATAAGACTTTTACTCTTTCAGGATTAACAGTGGCAACCTGTGTGTGTGTTTGTGTGTGTGTGTGTGTGTGTGTGTGTGTGTGTGTTGAGGGAATCGGGTGGGACCTAATTTTGACATCCAAGATGTGCTGTTACCCTGGCTACTTGTGTTCTGTTACAGTGAAAGGACCAGCTAAACAGCCTGGAGCTGATGCCACAGTTGACAAAAACAGCCCCCTTCGACTTCACATGGTGTTAGTTAGGCTGGGGATCAGTGTAAGAAATGGACAATGTGGGAGTTTTGTTTCAATCCAAGAATTTGGGCAGGGAGGGTAATGGAGATATTTTTCTATTACCTGTCTTTCCTTGTTTACTTTAAAACTATTTTAAGATGAGATTAAAACATATAGAAAAATTTAAGCTACATGGGGGAAAAAAAAAAGAAAGGGAGAAAAGTTCCATATGCCAACCAGAGCCATATACTGTTGATTTTTTTCATTCCCGAACTTTGTGTTCAGTGTATCTATGTGTAGTTTACCAAAAACCAAAACACAAAAATGAGTACAGTAAGGCATATAAAATTGACAGGTGTGTATCCCCGAAGAGTTGAACATGTTCCCAGTCCCATGTTCCATATTTCAGACTGTATATATTTTGGCTTATGGCAACCCACTCCAGTGTTCTTGCCTGGAGAATCCCAGGGACGGCGGACCCTGGTGGGCTGCCCTCTGGGGGGTCGCACAGAGTCGGACACGACTGAAGTGACTTAGCAATATGGTTTTAAAGCTTAAAAGTATCCTGTAAACATTCCCCTGTTCTATGTTCTACAGCATCATTAATAATGGTAATATTAATGCATCAGTGTATATTTTGCGTATTGTTCAGTAGTATCCAGCTCTTTGCAACCCCATGGACTCCTCTGTCCATGGGAATTCTCCAGGCAAGAATACTGCAGTGGGTAGCCGTTCCATTCTCCAGGAGATCTTCCCTACTCAGGGATCGAACCTAGGTCTCCCACATTGCAGGCAAATTCTTTACAGTCTGAGCCATCAGGGAAGCCCCAGTTCTCTATTATTGGAGGGTTTGTTTCCATTGTTTCTAGTTTTTTTCACTATTTTAAGTTTTGCTCAAAAAATAGTACTCCAAAACTTTGACCACCTGATGCGAAGAACTGACTTATTTGAAAAGACCTTGATGCTGGGAAAGATTGAAGGTGGGAGGACGAGGGGATGACAGAGGATGAGATGGTTGGATGGCATCACCAACTTAACGGATATGAGTTTGAGTAAACTCAGGAGTCAGAGAAGGCAATAGCACCCCACTCCAGTACTCTTGCCTGGAAAATCCCATGGATGGAGGAGCCTGGTGGGCTGCAGTCCATGGGGTCTGGAAGAGTCAGACACGACTGAGCGACTTCGCTTTCACTTTTCACTTTCGCGTATTGGAGAAGGAAATGGCAACCCACTCCAGTATTCTTGCCTGGAGAATCCCAGGGATGGGGGAGCCTGGTGGGCTGCCGTCAATGGGGTCGCACAGAGTCAGACATGACTGAAGCAACTTAGCAGCAGCAGCAAACTCAGGAGTTGGTGATGGACAGGGAGGCCTGATGTGATGCGGTCCATGGGGTCACAAAGAGTTGGACACGACTGGGTAACCGAACTGAACTAAGCGTTGTTCAGTAAATGTCCTTACAAAAAACTGCTTGTGTATTGTATATACTCATAATGATTTTTTAAAATCCCCTCAATTGGATTAATGAGTTAAATATTTACACATATTTTAGATACTTTTGATGCATTTTTAAATGCCAACATCTGGATATGAGCATGCACCTTTCACTGTATCTCTGCCAGCTCACAATCTTAATGTATTTTAATCCTTTCTAGTTTGATAGATGAAAATGGTATTTTATTATTTGCTTTATGTTATTAGGGTGAATGATGTTTGTACTGTTAGCATGTTTTATCTTTTGTAAACTGTATACAATATAATCTTCTTTGGTATATTTTACTAGTTTGGCTGTCTGATTTCCAGGTTAGAAGAATCTCTAATTTATAATGTTGCCTTTTCCTGTCACTGATATTGCAAATATCCCACATTTTCAGTTACTTTTTAACACTCTTCAAGATAGATTTCTTTTATTCTGTTATTTTAAATGCCTGTGTAGCCTTTTTTTTTTTTTTACTCTTTTCATTTGTGGTTTGTGCATTCAGTGTTTAAAAATGTCTCATGCTCTCTAATTATTTGGGGGGGAAAATCCCTAGCTTTTCTTTGCCTAGTTCTTTTTAGCAATTATTTATTCAGTTAATCCAAGATTATTTTAGGACGTTACATGAAACAAAAGTCCAGCTCTCCTTTCCTCTGAGCACAATTTATTGAACAATCCATCCTTTAATTGGAAATTTTAAACTCACATTTATCCTAAACTGAATTTTGTTATGTGTGTGTGCATTTCATATTTCACTTCTTTTTTATTCATCAGAATGCCTATTCTGTAGCCATTACCAGTAATAACTAAATTATTATACATATTTTGAATGGTTGGAAATATGCTACTCAGTGTTGTTTATCTTCTAAAGTTTTCTTCACTCTTTCTCATTTACTTCTTTGCTACTCATTTTGTTCAGTTATGAATAAAGCATAATTTGCCAGCTCACAATCTTGATGTATTGATTGAGAATTGATTGAAAATCAATGAGAATTACACAGAATTTTAAAATAGGGGAAAATGAAGATACATAAAATTGTGAAATTTTCTCCGAAAATGGCACTTATTTTCAGTTCTACAAATCATCTTTTATGCCACTAACTAAAGATTTATTTTGAATGGATCCTACACATTTTTAGTTAAATTTAGTGAAATGAATATTCTGTCTTTGATTGCTGTATGAATAAGATTGTTAAAAATCACATTTCTGACTGGTTTTTGTAGGATTCTAGGCATTGTTCCTTTTTTTTTTTTTTATAGTGATAGATTATCTTACCAAACTCTAGAGATTTAATAAATTATTCCATTTCCCCTTAGGCTCATTATATGAATCATCTTATCCCCAGTACGTCAGCAGTTAATGAAATTTTGGCATTGACTTTTTTAATAAATTTCATATTTGTATTCATTTATCTTATGTGATTTTTACCCTATCTTAACGTCTAGAATTTCCAGAATCTAGTGAGGATAGTGTTGTTTTCTTTTTTCAGGTTTTAGTTGGAAAGCCAGTGTAGGTTTACCTTGAGTACAGTGTTGACAGGTAATTTTACATACACTTTTCCCATGTTAATTTAGTGACATTCTTTTTTTATAAATTGGTGGGAGGTTGTTTTTTTTTTTTTTTTTCAGCTCTAATGTCTGTTGAATTCTGTCAGTTGAATCCTGGCCTCATTTGAGATAATGCTATTTCTCCTTTGTTCTGTTTATCAATAAATTACACTGATAGGTTTCCTTGTATTGTACCATTATTGTCTGCCTAAATAGTACCTTTTTGTTCATGATATGTTATGCTTTTTAAATGACTTTAACTCAGATCCATTTTATTAGAGGTATACACATATACACATCTTTGTTAGGTTTTATTTTCAGAATTATGTTAGTTTGGTGAGAATAGTCAGGAAGATTCCCTACTTGTTAAAGCCTTTGAGCAGGTTGTGGGAGGTAACATATCTTGGGCCCAGTTTCATCCCCTCCCCATAAAGAATACAAATATGTTATTAGCTGTCTGTATACTCCTTATTTTTAGAGCCATCTAAAAAGTTTGTACCTCTGAAACAGCCCTTATGAAATGGTGGGAACACTTAATGTTTTATCCTTAATTTGTTTTTTATTTGAACCATGGCTGCTTTCCAGTTGTTCAGAAATTTCTCTCTTCTCTTATCTTTCCAAATGAGTTTTTTTTTTTTTTTTTTAAACTTTACAATATTGTATTAGTTCTGCTTAATATCGAAATGAATCCGCCACAGGTATACATGTGTTAGACGTAGCTACTTGATTTTAACTCTCTTACACTGTATGCTTCTGAAGTCCAACCTTTTAAACTCAGGTTTAAAAACTAAACCAACAAACACTGCAAAAAAAACTGGGTGGGCAGTGGTTGAGCAAGAGAATTTGGACATAGTCAAAAATTCCTTCTTTACATTCACTACAATAGCTGCAAATTAGCTGGGGTAACCTGTCTCTAACCTAGGAGTGGTCTTTGGGGGGAGATTCAACTACTGTGCTCATATTCTTTGGGTAAAATAAGCACAAATATGCCAAATGGGTGCTTCCTAAATACATTACTAGAATGAAAATATGTTGTTTGTTAATTATTTTTTTCCTTTGATCCCTTTATAATTTAGAAAATATAGATAAGTGGATGTTCATTAGAGATTCATTTTATCAGCCAGCACGTCAATTGTCCGTTTTGGGGCCAGCTTGTCCATTTTTGAGTTTAGTGTTTTCTGTATCTTTTCTTTCAAAATATTTCCCTTTTTCTGTAGCAGAAGCAGCTCCTTTCTCCAGTACCATTCCTAGTTTGAATTTCTCCCCTCATTGTATTCTTTTGGTCATGTGAGTGAGAAAGCAGAATGAAAAGAAAGATGTGTATAAAGATAAAACTGTGTCCTCACTTCCCAAAATTTCCTCATAGGTACGTGTTGCCCTTTGACTTCACCCTGAGGACACTTGTCCAAGGAAATCAACAAGAAAAGTTTTCCCATGTAGATTTCATGTGAATCTAAGGGTAGGCTTCTCTTGTGGTAGAAACTTGGGGAAAAGTTGGTTGTAGGAGTTTAGGGAGCAAAGAGCTAGCTCAGACCTTTGTGTGAGAGGGTTTTCAGCATCAGTGACCCCATGGCATATGTAGATGGGGGGTAACTATCAACAATAGGACACATGGTCCCCCAGTTATGTATGTGAGAGTCAGACATTCTTCGCATGGGCACCTGAAGCACAAGTATTTTACTACCTTTATATGCTTTATAAAGACTCATCTCTTGATTCCTTGTAAATTTAAGAATCAATTTATTCTTGACAGTGCCCACCTAGGGAGTGAGGCCTGAAAAACTAGGGTTATATTTCACATAGATAGCTAGGAAAATGCCTGCCATTTTGTAAACAAGGAAACTGAAGTCCACTAAGGTAGGCAATGTCACCAAGCTAGTCAATGATATGACACAGGACCAGAAACCCAGGTCCTTAGACAACTAGTGTGTGGTCTTTTCCATGCTACCTTTTTTTTTTTTTTTTTTTTTTTAAGTCATTTCAGGATTTTGGTGCCACATCTTTACAGGGAAATTTCACAGAGGCCATTTCTATTTCTGACCCAGATTGTAAAACCCAAACCTGAAGCAATTCACTCTTTATAAACTGAAGTGTTTTCCCTTAGATTCTTCAGAGGAGTTAGCCAAAGGAAAATTCAATAATGCACCTAGAAAATTGAATACTACTGTACTATTCTATAGGCAGTTCATTCTCTGACCCCAGCTGGAGCTCACTGCATACCCTGACACCAGGGGATTAATTGGCCATGTAATTGTTATTCTTGCTAGTAACTGCACAAGCTGTTCTTATTCATATAAGCACCTAATCCTTTTCCAAATTCTTTTTGCTTCAATTTGCCTCAATAATATCCTGCAGTAGTGGATAATTGCACATTGTGTAGAGAAGGATTTCCTTTGATCGTCTCTAAATTTAGGCCCTGCTAATTTCATTTGCTGTCCCCTTCTGGGTAGGCAACAGGACCAGGTAGCAAGGAACACCCGATTAGATGTCCTGTGGCATATCATTTAGATTCCTCTGTCGTATCAAGTAGCACTTAGTTCTCTCCATCTCCCTGCTGAAGAGACTGACTCTTTTTGTCCCTGCCTGAAATATTTCCCTCTTACACTTCCTCAGCCATTCTAATTATTTTTTCTGCAATCTGATAGACCTGGCAGCATTGCTCAGGTTCAAAGGAAGAATAAATGGAGATAAAATCATTGATTTCAAGTGTCTGGAGGGATATCACAAGGATAAAGGATGAGACTTAGCCTGTAGAGTTTAAGATTCTGAAATAACAATTATATAAGTTGTTGAAAAATAGACGTTAGCTGAATGAGAAGTGGGGGTTATATATTTAATAGAGTTATCCAGCTAGGAAATGGTTACCTCAGAGCAAGCTTTCCTATGGGAGACTTTGAAGCTGGTAAACGGTGAGCTAAGGATCTGTTGATTCTAGGGCACTTAACTTCTTTCTGTCCTTCTAACTTCCCCTATGTAAATGGATATGAACACCTATTTGGAAACACTTGTATAACCATTAATTACCATCATAATTATTCATCTCAGTGAAGGTCAAGAGCCAAGACAGCAGGATTTGAGATATGTGTCAGAGACAAAGTCAGAAGTACTTTGAATTGTTTTGAGGATGAAAGAGATTTCAGGCACAACTTTCTTGCTTTTAAGGATCTCACATTTGTGGAGAAAAAAAACACATATGAAATGTAAGATATTTTGCATGCATATTTTTATTTGTATGTTTTTCCCTACAAATACTTTTGTGGACAGAAAGATACATGCAAGAAATATATGTATAAAGTATCACTTTGTATGTGTTGAATGTTACAATAACTTTAATAAAGGTGAAGGGAGGAAAGGGGCTTTCCAGGTGGCTCAGTGATACAGAACCCACCTGCCAATGCAGGAGATGTGGGTTTGATCCCTAGATCAGGAAGGTCCCCTGGAAAAGGAAATGGCCACCCAATCCAATATTCTTGCCTGGGAAATCCCATGGACAGAGGAGCCTGGCTGGTTACAATCCATGAGGTTGCAAAATAGTCAGACATGACTTAGTGACTACACAGCAAAGTAGGAAAGGTCAAGGAATGCTCCACAGAGGTAGAGATGGAGCTGTGTTGTAACCTGGAAGAAGCATTAGAAGCAGGGCAAAGGCATGCTGAGCCAAGGATGGTGATGATAATGATGGCACGAATGATGACATTTGTTGACTATTGTATCTGAGGATCTGTGCAAAGGAAGTTTATGTAGGATCTGATAGAACTTTCTTTTTCATATGAAGGAACTGAGTTTCAGAAAGATTAAGTAATGTCTCCACAGCTGCATATCCAGTAATTGATGGAGGAGGGGATTCCAACCCACAGCCACTGTCTTTAAAAATTTTGGAAAACGACTTGAGATAGATACATTAAGAGAGATTCTTAGAAATGTGTCTGTCTTTAGGAGACATTGTGAGTACATGGAGGGCTAAGTTTGCATTGATAAATTTTGCAGAGAAAGGGTTCTAGGATAGAGCAGCAGAGATGGAAAAGAGGAAGGCATAGAGGAAGCTGATGATGCTGGGAAAACTGCAACCAAAGGGAGCCCCAAAATGGACCTTGAGATGAGGGGTCACACAACATTCAATTATATGCTAAAATAAAATGAGGAATGGCCAAGAAGGATGAGGCTGTGGGCAAAGAAAATTCCCAAAAGAAACTTGTTGTGTGACATCAAGTTAGCTTCAGGGTCAAAATAGGATTCATGCTAATGAAAATAAACAAGTATAAATTCATGAACATGATTTCAGAGATCTCTTAGTTCAAGCTACTCCATCCTGCTTTCCTCATTAAACAGAATGTGATTAGGCAGCCAGGAGCAGGCTAAAATAAAGGACACTGTGTGATATGGTTGCAGAGAATTGAGAGTATCCAGGAATGGGTAATGAAACCCTTCAGAGCCTCAGTTAAGCTAGAAATGAAAGCTATACAGTTAGAACCTAGGCAAATAGTTCAATGTTTTAAGTGGCCTCTGTTTTGTGCTTACCTGGACATTTATCTTTGCCTTGATTGTTGGGAGAATATCATAACTTCAGATATGCAGATGACACCAGCCTATGGCAGAAGGGAAGAGGAACTAAAGAGCCTCTTGTTGAAGGTAAAAAAAGGGAGTGAAAAAACTGGCTTAAAACTCAACATTCAAAAAATGAAGATCATGGCATCTTGTCCCATCACTTCATGGCAAATAGATGGGGGAACAATGGAAACAGTGACAGACTTTATTTTCTTGGGCTCCAAAATCACTGTAGATGGTGACTGCAGCCATGAAATTAAAAAACACCTGCTCCTTGGAAGAAAAGCTATGACAATCCTAGACAGTGTATTAAAAAACAGAGACATTACTTTACCAACAAAGGTCCATTTAGTCAAACCTATGGTTTTTCCAGTAGTCATGTGTGGATGTGAGAGTTGGACCATAAAGAAGGCTGAGCACTAAATAATTGATACTTTTGAACTGTGGTGTTGGAGAAGACTCTTGAGAGTCTCTTGGACTGCAAGGAGGTCAAACCAGTCAATCCTAAAGGAAATCAACCCTGAGTATTTATTAGAAGGACTGATGTTGAAGCCTCAATACTCTGGCCACCTGATGCAAAGAACTGACTTTAGAAATGGACGCTGGGAAAGATTGAGGACAGGAGAAGGGGATGACAGGGAACAAAATGGTTGGATGACATCACCGACTCAATGGACACAAGTCTGAGCTCTGGGAGTTGGTGATTGACAGGGAAGCCCAGCATGCTGCAGTCCAGGGGGCCGCAAAGACTCGGACATGACTGAGCAACTGAACAATAACCTCATCTTGAACATGAAGCAACATCACTGCCCAAATCCCATCTCTGTGTAACCTCTCACCAAAAAGACTTCCATGGATTGGCTTCCAGTTTCCATGAATCATACTTTAGATTTACAAGAGAAAAATAACCTGGTTGTCATTGATTCCACAGTATACTCTAGTGTTCTTTTTAAGATCTGAGAGCACAGAACACAGGGATAGACATGTCTGTAATAGGTAGTATCCTAGAGGAGAAGCTATTTTAACAAAGTTACACAATGCAGGCTTCAAGATTTGCTCAGGATCCATTGCATCATTCTGAGGTGCCCCCAAGGAATTCTCTTAGCAGTGCTGCAATGGCTAGAGTTAAACAAGCTACAATAGGAAAGAAAGCAAGTGGTAATAATTTGAGATGACATTGTTGCACTTTTATTTGACTGTGAATTTACAAAAGTAACAGGGAAATACTCCCTGCCACTCACATCGTTTCCATCAGTGGCTTAGCAAGCCAACTAATATATAAGATCCCTTCTGGGACAGGGGGAAAACGAAAGTTCGGTGATTCTAGCATAGGCAATAAATATCAACAGTTGTGACCTCAGGGGGGCGCTGATACCCAGAAAAAAAGGAAGAAATTAGTCCATAGTACAGAGTAGATCAGTGGCTAAGCTAGATCTAGAACATTGGTATCTTAATTTCCAGTCTGAGACTAGAATCTAGCTTTCTGCAGATTGGTGTTATCTCATATGTCAAGTCCAGTTGGCCACTGTAGTAGTCTGGATTGTTTTTGCAGAAGGATTCCAACACCAATTCTTAACAGAAAAGAGCTCTGTGATTAATTTATAATGTCTGTATCAATGTGGGAAAAGGGGACGGTGGGCTGTGTGTTTACCATCATACATTTGTTTGGTCCTCTTTTCCTCCCTGCCTCATTGTGGCTGGGCTACTCCTCACAAAAGCAATAAACTACATTTCATATGCAGTGTTTTGTTTTGTTTCTATACATGATGGTATCTTTTACTAGCATTCTGATTTCTAATCTGTTCTGTCTGAACAGGAGGGGACTGATTAGAGTTAAATTTATTTTAGCTAAAGTGATAATGTGGAAAACTTGTTCAGTTGTTTCCAATAAACATCCATCTTCTAATTTATTTGCCTTGAAAGGAAATCAGAATTTTAAAGATACACTGAAACCACTAATGGTAATAATCACTTATGTTTATAGTACTTTAAATTATAAATAATTCTTTTTATTTTTTTCCATTTTTATGTTTAAAGAAATGATATAAATCAGCAGGCCTAAGAGGAAAATATTTTTGTGTGTTCTGTACTATAATAGGTCCCTCTATAAAATACACTTAAATTCAAGCAAGTGACATTAAACAGAATCATATCATATAACATTATTGCCACTTGTTTTATTTCTTATAGCTATTCTACCCTGTTTTCACTATAGACCATTGGATCATTGTTAGATAGAATTCCTAAAAGCATTGCACTGTAGTGCAAGGGACATTGAACCACAGAAATAGTAGCCTGGGTTTTGTGTCAGATTGTGTGAAATAGAAAGTGTTAGTTGCCCAGTCATGTTGGACTCTTTGAAACCCCATGGACTGTAGCCCACCGGGCTCCTCTGCCCATGGGATTCTACAGGCAGGAATACTAGAGTGGGTTGCCATTCCCTTCTCTAGGGGATCTTCCCGACCTAGGATAAAACTCGGGTCTCCTGCACTGCAGGCAGATTCTTTACCATCTGAGGCACAAGGGAAGCCCTGGTGTGACTTTATTAAAATATCACCAACTTGGATACCTCTTATTGTACACATATTTGACCTTATGTTTTTACAGGAGGATATACTTGGAAAGTATTTGATTCCTGAACATTAGGCCATATTCAAAATCACTTCCTCTCCCTGAGGAGTCTGTGTGCAGTGACAGAAAATATTTCTGGTCTCTTAAAATAGCTCTAATCTATTGGCTATGGTTTGAGCATTCTTTGACATTGCCTTTCTTTGGGATTGGAATGAAAACTGACCTTTTCCAGTCCTGTGGCCACTGCTGAGTTTTCCAAATTTGCTGGCATATTGAGTGCGGCACTTTCACAGCATCATCTTCCAGGATTTGAAATAGCTCAACTGGAATTCCATTACCTCCACTAGTTTTGTTCAGAGTGATGCTTTTTAAGGCCCACTTGACTTCACATTCCAGGAGTCATTGGAAAAGACTCTGATGCTGGGAGGGATTGGGGGCAGGAGGAGAAGGGGACGACAGAGGATGAGATGGCTGGATGGCATCACTGACTCGATGGATGTGAGTCTGAGTGAACTCTGGGAGTTGATGATGGACAGGGAGGCCTGGCATGCTGCAATTCATGGGGTCGCAGAGTCGGACATGACTGAGCGACTGAACTGAACTGAACTGATTGGCTATTGTTGTGCTTGGATTAGAAAGATATGGAGAATACATATAACATTAGCCAAATGAATGTCAGGGAACTCTAAACAATACATGGCAGAGAGGTAAGCTGAGCTGTTTGCTTAATAAAATTTTAAATATAGTCCCCCTTACCATATTCTTAGTTCTTTTTCCCAGAATGTAATTCTTCCATGTTCAGATGGGTCCAAACCATAGCAATTAATAAGTCTACAAGTTAAGACTACCACTCTACCTACTCCTACTCATCATGAGAATGATCTTTCCCAGGAATTCTTTTTTTTAGTCTCTAGAATTCTCATCTAATCATACTCAAAGATCTATTCTCAGTGAACAGTCTCACAGACATTCCAAAGGTAGATGTGCTCACACCCCTCATACCTGGCTGTCTGTGCTTCCCCTCTTTCAGAACCTGATACCTCTGCTGAGTGATGTATGAGATGTGCAGTTGGGTGCTTGGGGCAACACTATGACACTTGGATTACAAATCGGGAGACCCATGATCTTATGCTATTTCCATTTTGTATTCTGTGTGCCCTGGGAAAACACACCTCATTTCCTAATGAAGAGCAGAGAGGAGTCACCATCCTCCTCCTCAACAGCAGAAGGTCAGAGTGGTGACTGCTCAAGGCTTCCCAGCTTCGGGGATAGCCCCCAGACCCAGTAATCTTTCTACCACATTTTTGCTGCTGCCTTAGTCCCATCCTCTGAGTTCTGAAGTCAGTTCTGTAGAAAGAAACAGGAAAATAGTTTAGTTAGAAAATGGGAGCCTTCAGAAGCCATTTGTTTGCAGCTTCTTCCTATCTCCCATCTAGTTAACCCATCTGTCCATTGAGCCCTTCATCCCGATGTGCTTTGACTTTAAATACACAGACATAGTATCCTTGGGAATATAGAGATTCAAGAAAGTCAATCAATTGTAAAATTATCAAATCGCTTCCTCCTCCCTTTCATGCTGAGAACTCTAAGGAGCACACCCTTTTAAGCTCATTTTAATGCCCAGAGAATTCAGAGCCCCTAATTCTGGCTGTTTATCTTTTTCATTATTGTTGAAACCCTTAGTTTTCACTTATAGACTAAGAATTCAGTGGCAAGTACCTAAGAGTTAAACTAGTCAGATCACCTCAATGTACATAGAAGGAACTTGAGACCTATAGGTGAGATTTCCTAAGGTTAGATAATATATTAGTAATGGAACTTGGACTAGAACCCAGGTCCCTGGAGGAGTGTTCCTACAAGGTAGCTGATCAACCTCATTCAACAAATATTTTTCAAAATTTGGTGGACTTTTCTCTAGATGCCTATTATTATCTTGGAAAACATCCTAATGTTAAAAGACATTCTGATATGTTAATGGCATAAAACAGTCATTTTCTTATGTTTATTGATTACACACATCAGGAATCAGAACATGCACCACCAGAACAGCTCTGCTTTGCTCTGTGATTTTATAATTTCCAGGGCTTTTCCTGGGATGACTTAAATGAGAACTGAATCACCTGACACTGAAGGATATACTTGCAAGATAGACTCTTTACTCACATACCTGAATCTTGGGTTGGGATAGCTAAAGAAAGGGATCGGCTTAGATAATTTACCAACACGCCCATGAGTGGCCCCTTCAGCATGGTAGTTCATAAGTAATGGACTTCTTATGTGGCAGCACAAGGATCTGTGTGTATGAACATTCCCAGCAAACAAGGCAGAAGCTGCATGTCCTTTCATGACTTACTCTCGAAAGTCACAAAGCATCCCTTCCACTGTATCTTATTTATTAAAGCTTTCCCAGATTTAAGAGCCAGGAACATAGATCTTACCTCTCAGTGGAAAGAGTATCAAAGAATTTACAGCCAGGTTCTAAACCTGCCATAGCCAGTTGTCTTCTATAATAAGTCAGTGTCTTAGGTAGACATAACCACTAAGATTCCTCTCTTAATGGAGCTGATCTCTTTAAGAAATGGACAGACCAAAATAAGCAAATAAAATCATATAAATAAGAAAATAATTAGATTTGGACACATGCAGTAAAAGAAATACATGGGATGCGCTGATCAGTGTTTAAATACATCAGGGTAGAATCATGGGCTGAAACATGAAGGGATCAAGGATTATTTCTTGAAAGAGATGATATTTAAACAAAAACTTGGAGGATGAGAAGGAGCTAGCCATGTAAAGCCATGGAAAAAGCATTCTAGGGAGAGAAGAGAGTGTAAAGGCCCTAGGGAAGGAATGAATTTAAGCAAACCAGTGATGAGGCCAGATGCTGAGACAGAACAAATGTTGGGAAAAGAAAAGAGGTTGCAGGTCATGAAAAGAATCTGTGTGTCCTGATTTATTTTAAAAAATACAACTTTTATCTCAAGTGTGATGGGAAGCCATGAAAAGGTTTTGAAATTATTTTAGTGGTATGGATGAGAACGATTGGATTGGGTTATTGTTGGTGGTGGGAGACCATCTACGTGCATGTGGTAATGTTCCAGGAACAAACTGCAGGATACTTGTGATGAAATGGATTTTAAGAAAAGTAGATAGAATGCAGGATATGTTGGAGGCAAAGAGACACACGTTTCTAATAGATTTGAAGTGAGAAATTCTTTTTTAAAAGCCAAAGGTAATTTCTAGATTTTGGGCTTGACCAACTGGGCTGATATTGCTGCCACTTGCTAAGACGGTTTCATCTTCCATGTTAGCTCCGATCAGTCATGTATGCCTCCTCAAACATTGTGTTCATGTGCGTGCTTTTGAATGCAAGTAACAAAATCTTTGCTTCAAATCTCTTTAAACTAGAGTGTGTTTATTATGTCTATAACTTAAAGTTCAGAAGTGGATAAGTCTGAATAATGTTACTGTGGACCCAGTTTTTTCCATGTCTCCATTCTGTCTTCCTCAGTATTCATTTTATTATAATGCTGATTCCTTTATGGGAGCAATGTGATGTCTTCTGATATTTGTAACCATGTGGTGTTTTGTTCACTTTCTGTAGAAAAGAGAGAGACAGCTACATAAACCGACTGACATTGAAGCCAGTCAACCAAGCATAGTCAGTGATGTTCCATTTGTACTAAATGAGGTCATCTCTGAACCCTGTAAGTCATCCAGAAAAGACCACAGGCTGCTAGCTTGGACCAATCAAAATCTGTATGTGGATTAGATGGTAAGGTCATCTTTCCTTGAATCATATTTGAAAAATTTAGCAACCTGAATGTATGCAGAGTTCTAAAAAGAATAAACAAAGGAGAAAGGAATGTTGAGTGCCTATTAAAAACTGTTGAAGACTCTGACCACGCCATAGCTGGACTTAGAGGAGAAAACTGACTTTGTCCAAAGAAATTACTTTGTTGTATAAATTTCAGATATTTAAATTGGACAGAAGCATGTCTCTCATGCTTCTGATGAGGGACATTTTGTTGATAGCTAAACAGTTTCTAAGCATCATCTCTCATGAATTATGGCCCATCCCATTCTCCTTCCAAGAAACCTGGTGCAGAGGAAAGTGATGGTTGTAATACATTTTTGTGGGCCAAACAAGCAGGCACTCTCAGAAAGAGGAACTCTGATTAGAAAGAGGTAACCATCACCTTATACTTACCTTTTAACTTCTGAAACTCCATGGTGCTACTTCTTTTTTAAGTTAACTATGAAGCAATTTCTACTATTTCATACAAGTAAACTGCCTTATAGAAGAATATGAAGAGTAAAAAGATTTTATGGTTTATAATAGGCAAGTTTAGAGTAAAAAATCAAGGTTCTTGAGTATTATTAGTGTGACCATATAATTTACTGTCCAAATTGGGACAATTCTGAGGATGTTGACAATTGCTTGGAGACATCAGCATGAGCCAGGACCATCTTGGGCAAATGGAGACTCGTTTGCTCTAAAGTATGTATGGTTGAGATTATTTTATGGCTGCAGGAGATAAGTGACTTACAGTTAGTTTAATATACCATAGGAATATTAGTCAATTATTGCTTCTTGAGTCTATGTTTAGAGAGTTTTTTTCCTGTGTCATAACAATTATATTATTTACTGTTTTTTACCCTAGCAAATTTTCATAGTTTGCATTTATATCCATGGATATAAATATGGATAAACATATATCCATAGTTTTTAAAAGATGAAACAGTCATGTTTTGAATTGTGGTTCCAACAAAATAGTTTCCACTATAGACTATCAGTTCAGTGCAGTTCAGTCACTCAGTCACGTCCAACTCTTTAGGGCCCCATGAACTATAACATACCAGGCTTCCCTGTCCGTAAGCAACTACTGGAGCTTACTCAAACTCATGTCTAATGAGTCGGTGATACCTTCCAACCATCTCATCCTCTGTCGTCCCTTTCTCCTCCTGACTTCAATTTTTCCCACCATCAGAGTCTTTTCCAGTGAGTCAGTTCTTCACATCAGGTGGCCAAAGTATTGGAGTTTCAGCTTCAGCATCAGTCCTTCCAATGAATATTCAGGACTGATTTCCTTTAGGACAGACTGATTTGATCTCCTTACTGTCCAAGGGATACTCAAGAGTCTTCTCCAACAACACAGTTCAAAAGCATCAATTCTTTGGTGCTCAGCTTTCTTTACAGTCCAACTCTCACATCCACACACGACTACTAGAAAAACCATAGCTTTGTCTAGATGGCCCTTTGTAGGCAAAGTAATGTCTCTGCTTTTTAATATGCTGTCTAGGTTGGTCATAGCTTTTCTTCCAAGGGGCAAGTGTCTTTTAATTTCATGACTGCAGTCACCATCTGCAGTGATTTTGGAGCCCAACAAAATAAAGTCTGTCATTGTGTCCCCTTCTATTTGCCATGAAGTGATGGGACCAGATGCCATGATCTTAGTTTTTTGAATGTTGAGTTTTAAGCCAGCATTTTCACTCTCCTCTTTCAGTTTCATCAAGAGGCTCTTTAGTTCCTGTTTGCTTTCTGTCTTAAGGATGATGTCATCTGCATATCTGAGGTTATTGATATTTCTCCATGCAATCGTGATTCCAGCTTGTGCTTCATCCAGTTCAGCATTTCACATGGTGTACTCTGCATATAAGTTAAAAAAGCAAGGTGACAATATGCAGCCTTGACATACTCCTATTGATTTTACTGAATTATTATTTTTAAAATGAAAAAATATAGGGAATAGGCATTAAGTATACTCAGTCTTGTTTTCCCTTGCACATTATTTTGCATTGTACTTAAAGTACATCTTCAAAATATATAGTGTGAACTGATGTAAAATTACACACGAAGACACACCATTTGTAGTTTGATTTTGATAATTTTGTTTCCGCAGTGCTACTTGGATAGCCCTCTCCTCTGCTTTCCCCTAGGCCCTAAGTCTGAGGTTATTCTTATGGGAACTTGGATTATTACTTCGAGTGCTGAAATCATTTTCTTATAATCAAGGAATTCCAGTCACGGTTAAGAATCCCAGCTTGGGAGTCATACCTGAACATGACCCATATCTCAGCTACTGTGAACTAGAGCCATGCTTACTTGTCTGCACCTCAGTTTTCTCTTCAAAGCCTCAATATCTTCATCTTTCATTTCACCTTAGGGCTGTGTGCAGTAAAATAAAATATTTATAAGGCATTTTGCAGTGTACTTGGGACATAGCAAGTAATCAGAAACAGTAGGTTGAAGAAGGGGATGGCAATAAAGAATCAATGTGGGAGACTCAAGGACATATAAAAAATTCAAATACAAAGTTTGGTGACACTTGATAGTCAACTAGGTCTTTCAGACATCTGAGAGGATAGCTCTGGTTATTTATTAAAGGGGATGATTCATTTTTCATAATGCTATTTTACTTAATTATATAATTAAAACACTATTGATTATAAGACACTTTTATTTCAATACAATATTTTAAGAGAAAATAGCTATAGCTGCTGCTGCTGCTAAGTCACTTCAGTCATGTCCAACTCTGTGCGACCCCAGAGACGGCAGCCCACCAGGCTCCTCTGTCCCTGGGATTCTCCAGGCAAGAACACTGGAGTGGGTTGCCATTTCCTTCTCCAATGCATGAAAGTGAAAGTGAAGTCACTCAGTCGTGTCCGACTCCTAGGGACCCCATGGAATGCAGCCTACCAGGCTCCTCCGTCCATGGGATTTTCTAGGCAAGAGTACTGGAGTGGGTTGCAAATAGCTATAGGTATCACATTAAATGTATGCATCAATTTTAAGACTCATCCTAATTTCAGAAATAGTTTTAAAAAATTGCAAAAACTATTACCATAGAATTGAGAAAATAGGGGATTTATAGAGTGTAAGAGAAATGTTAAGCATTTACCTTTATTATATCCATAATATTTGAGAACCACTGTGATTCTCCTCATATGTCTAATGTCTTTGACACTCTTGGTTACCAAGAGAAACTTGTCTCTTTATTTGGAGTTGCATGTTGATAGAATTTGGAAAAAATTGATTACATAATTGCTTTGGGCCAAACAATGTTCTGATAAGCCTACTTTTGTTATCTCATTTAATTTGGCACCAGTGCAGTGATAAGTAATTACCAATGCCCCTGCGTACAAGAAGAACCAGAATTGGCCAACATCCTTGGATTAGATGGTGGCAGGAGTCAGTTTGGAATCCAGGCTTGTATGACTAAAAAGCCTCTACTCCTGTTTTACTAAATCAGCTCTCTGCATAATTTGCCTGCCTTAGTATCTAACAAATACATCACCACTTTCAGCCTGGGTAGTAGGAAGAAGTGGCAGAGCTCAAAGGAGCCAATCACTAAGTCTCAGGGCTCTCCACCGCAATTCCTCTTCTAGATCCCTCTGACAGCCATAATTAAATGGACTCTGAGGAGTGCGGGAAACCAGCAGGGCTGATTTCTTCACTGCTGGCATGCTCTGGTTAAAGATATTGCCCACACTTAGGGTTTCAGGAGAAAAGCATCCCCAGAAAAAGAGTCAGAGGGAAGGATAATGGGAGTACGGGAAGGGGAAAAAAAACAGTTTGATTATAGTGGATGCTGCTAATTTTGGAGTTGTGACAATATGCTAACTTTTTTCTTCTTCTAACTAGGTTTGTAAAGTTTGTGTTCAGTTCAGTTCAGTCGCTCAGTCGTGTCTGACTCTTTGCGACCCCATGAACCACAGCACGCCAGGCCTCCCTGTTTATCACCAGTTCCCAACTTGCCTCTTGATGAAAGTGAAAGAGGAGAGTGAAAAAGTTGGCTTAAAACTCAACTTTCAGAAAACTAAAACCATGTTATCTTGTCCCATCACTTCATGGCAAATAGGTGGAGAAGTAGTGGAAACAGTGACAGACTTTATTTTGGGGGGCTCCAAAATCACTGCAGATGATGACCGCAGTCATGAAATTAAAAGACACTTGCTCCTTGGAAGAGAAGCTATGACCAATCTATACAGCTTATTAAAAAGCAGAGACATTACTTTGCCTACAAAGGTCCGTCTAATCCAAGCTATGGTTTTTCCAGTAGTCATGTCTGGAGGTGAGAGTTGGACTATAAAGAAAGCTGAGCACTAAAGAATTGATTCTTTTGAACTATGGCATTGGAGAAGACTCTTGAGAGTCCCTTGGACTGCAAGGAGATCCAACCAGTCCATCCTAAAGGAAATCAGTCCTGAATATTAATTGGAAGGACTGATGCTGAAGCTGAAACTCCAATACTTTGGCCACCTGATGTGAAGAACTGACTCACTGGAAAAGACCTTGATACTGGGAAAGATTGAAGGCGGGAAGGGAAGGGGATGACAGAGGATGAGATGGTTGGATGGCATCACCAACTCAATGGACATGAACTTGAGTAAACTCCGAGAGTTGGTGATGGACAGGGAGGCCTGGTGTACTGCAGTCCATGGGGTTGCAGAGAGTCGGACATGACTGAGTGACTGAACTGAACTGAAAGATACAAAACATGTCTGTGTTGCGATCCTGACTTCCTCAAATTATCTGAGTCATTCTACCAGCTTTGGGTACATTGATGGCAATTTGCTGAATTTTCTAATTAAATTAGTAGTTGATGAATGTATTAAGTTTGTTAATTGAATTCTGCTTGCATAAAATCCTTTTCAGCAATTAGTATTTTGGAAAAAAGCAATGGATTTTTCATCCTGGTACTGAAAATCAATTTTGAACAATTGGAGAAAGAAATATATAATATACATAGTGTAGCACAGACTTTAACCTAAAAAGATTTCTTCGGCTGCTTGCACAATTATTATCTTAAAAACAAAATGCATCTTTCATGAACACATTCACTACTCTTCACCTCTGACTTCTTCCCCCTAAAAACATGGTAGGGTCTTTTATGAGCTGGAAGCTGATTTTAGGAAAACTAGTTCTGTTTTTAGTGATGGAACTTTTCAAACAAAAGAGAAACAAAATTCAAACATATAAAATAGAGAAAAGTGGGACTCCTTTCATTGGCAGGGTGAGTAGAGGACACAGAATCCAGCCCCCTAGACCCTTTTCAACCCCATAGGCCCTTTTGGCAGAGTATTTGAGCCTCCTGATCCTAACCAACCCCTCAATACACGAAAAAGGAATTGCTATTCATGTGGTGACTTACTCAAGATCACACGCTGAGATAATGACAAAGTCAAAGCTTCTTCCTGGGTATCTGACCCCCAAATCAGTGCCACGAGATAGAACTCTTGCCATATGGCTGAATTTTAGTGTTCTTACATTATACACTATCTTTATACAGAAGATCAGTGAGGTTTCGCCTCTCTCTTTTCTCCTGTTGTTTATTTTGTAACCTATTTAAATAATTTAAGACTCAAAAGCATTTGCAATTGTATTAGTTCTAACAATATTTTTGTTAAATTATTTGTTTATATATATGTATTTTCTGTATTACAGTTTCCTTTAGGGTAAAGCCTCAGTGTCCAGGATATCTTTTTAATAAGCATGTCTTAACATAATGAATATGTAACAATAACCTGGAGCATATATTTATAGAAACTTTTTTATTAAAAAAAAAACAAAAAAAACAAGACACACACACAAAAATCAGGCATATAGAATGCTTCCACTTCAACATCCTGGTACCAATTTTTTGTGACATTTGAACACCACAAACACTTACATTTGAACACCAGAAGCACTTATTGACTGGAGTCCTAATTGGAAATATTTTTATGACTGTTCTTCCTAGGTAGCTTTTTCTGTTGATATATCTCATGTTCTAAATTAATCTGTGCACATTTCTTCTTGACTTATCATATTGTGCTATCATATGTATTCTATCACGTTATTACTAGAGACACAAAAATTATTTAGCAACTGGTAAACAACACAGACCCTGACCAAGCAGAATGGATACTAGCTATTAACAACAAAAAGCTGTCACAGCCCTCTCTGCGCTGTCTGCAGAGTATTTATGTCATGCACTCCAAATGGAGCAAGGAGCAGGCTCCCGTGGGAATCTTCTTTCCTGTCCTCACCAGCCTCCCCCTTGCTCAGCAAATCTGTCCATCTTCTACTCTCAATCTGCTCTACTAGACATTAATGAAGCTAGTTATCTTCCCGAAGGGTCTGTGCAAACATGAAAGGATGTTATAGTACATAAAATTTCACTTTCCAAATACACATCACACTTCTGTGCCTTTTTTCAGCAAATGTTAATTAAATGCCATAAACCATAAGGTATCTTCTTCTCCATTACCTTCTTTTCCGCTTCTGTGTCTCCAGATCTCTCAGTTTCCCTCCTGTCCTTCCCCATGGGCAGCCATCAGCCCAGTCCTCCTCCCAAATCTTCCTCCCAAGCTCTCTGTATCCTTGTTTTCTTTTCCAGAATGATTCTAGTCAGCCACCGGCCAGCCATATCCATCATTAATATATGGTTCAATATGAGGATGTTTGCAGAAAGATGATGTGAGCTCGCTGAACAAATGCTGCTCAGTTGTTAGGGCTTAGTCTCCTTAGAAACAGGAAGAGGAAAAATAACTATTTGTGTCAGAAGATAACAGTTTTTAAGATAACAATTTCTATTATCATCTATACAGTGAAGTGCATATAATGGATGCTCTGATAATATATATTGAAAGAAAAATCATGGAAATAAGTTAATTCAGCAATCTTCTTTTCTCATTTTTAAAGTATCTACTAAAATATGTACGATGTTGGATGCTGATACTAAATGGAAGGCATTTATTCAACCATCAATGCATCAATTTTTGACAGCTTCCTTTTTTGATGTGAGAGAATGGGGATCTGAAGGACAATAACAAGAAACCCTTGCTTTTCAGTGGAGGAAACAGACAGTGGGGGTAGTGTGGCCAGAATTATGGCAGAGGAATTCACAGTCCATTCTATGGGAGAGGCATTCAAGGCAAGTGAGGTGAGCTGGAGACCACCAGAAAAGGATCCACAGAACACAGGATACCTTCCAGGACTTTGAAAGGAGGAATAGGAATTACTCAGGTGAAAGGGGTCCACACATTCCAGATAGTTGAAGCAGGTCTTGTATAAACCACAAAGAGCATGGTGACTTCAGGGCGCAGCGCAGGCTCAGTAGAGGGTAACTGGAGGTGTGAATTAGGGGGTCTGGGAAAGCAGAGGGTACAGAGGTAGGCACCTTCTGTTTTCTTTTGTTTGCCTGATTTTAATCACTGTATTTTGATAAAATTTCAAACCTAGGGAAACATCGTCAGAAGAGTACAAAGTACTCTTTTTAAAATTGGAGTATAATTGTTACACAATGTTGTGTTAGTTTCTGCTATACAACACAGTGGATTAGCTGTAGATATTTGTGTGTGTATATATGTATATACACACACACATACACATACATACATATACACGTACATATATATATATATACACACACATACACACACACACACATATATCCCCTCCCTCTTGAGCCTCCCTCCCCACCCACCCTCTAAGTTACCACAGAGCAAAGTACTCTTATTTCCATTGTGTCCTATTGACCTTCCACGTCTCCCTCTCCCCTCCCCATCTGTGTCTCTCTGTAATTGTGTTTTAGCTAAAAGTTGCTGATATGTTGCCTTTTGGGGCTTCCCAGTTGGCTCTAGTAGTAAAGAATTCACCTGCCAATGCAGGAGTCTTAGGAGACGCAGGTTCAGTCCCTGGGTTGGGAAGATCCCCGAAGGAGGAAATGGCAACCCACTCCAGCGTTCTTATTGGGAGAATCTCATGGACAGAGGAGCCTGGAGGGCTACAGTCCATGGGGTCACAAAGAGTCAGACATGACTGAATTGACTTAGCATGGCACAGAGTATACAAAACGTGTTGTCCTTTTGATATTTCACACACTGAAGTGTGTATTCCGAAGAACACGAATATTCTCTTACATATGACCACAATACAGTTCTTAAACTTACATATTTTAGCATAGATGTAATGCTGATATTTCTTGATACTCATACTTTGCCACTGACCCAATATCGTTCTTTATAGGTGGGGGAACTCATAGGTGGGGGAGGGAGATCCCCCCTCCCCTCAATTCAATACCCAGTCCAGGAACAGTCATTGCATCTGCTGTCAGATATCTTTAGTCTCCTTTAATTTAGGACAGTTTCTCTGTTTTTCTTGACATTTTTGGAGAGTACATACTCGTTATTTTGCAGAATGTCTCACACTTTGGGTTCCTCTGACTTTTTCTTATGATTAGATTTAAATGTTACATTTTTTGGCAGGAATTTTGCAAAAGTGATACTGTGTCCTTCTCAGAACATCACATCCAGAGGCACAAGATGTCCTTTTATTGGTGACCTTAACTGTGATCACTTTGTTGTGATGATGTCAGTCAGGTCCAACCATTATAAAGTTACTATTTTTATCTATTGTACAAAATAGGTTAAAATTTGTAAATTTCTTAAAAAAATACAATAGGTAAAGATTCTATAAGTAGTGTATGGGAGATACTTTGAGGCTGTCAATATTAAGTTCTCACAAGACTTTCACCCACTGATCTTAGAATCTCTGGATTTTTTTTGTCTGAGTCACTTATTAGTGTGGTGGTTGAAAATACTGATCTAACTCCATCGTCCAGATTTATTGGCATTCTATTGTTGAGAGGTTTTCCCTCTTCTTCTTTTATTTGTTTATCATCAGTGTGTAATCCTGGGTTCTTAATTTAAGCAATGGGTTATTATTTAGTGCTGCCATTTATTTATTTTGTTTAAAAAAAAATGTCATTTATTTTGAGGCTGAAATTGGCCAGGGGGAATCCCTTCAGGTTGTCTCCTGTGAACTTTTAGCATGCCTTCATCATTTTCCTATAGTATTTTTTCTTTCTGGCACTAGATATTCTGAGCTCAATGTATCTTTCCCCTGCCCCAGACCCTGAATCGGTTATTTTGATTCTTCTCTTTGAGCAGGGCTTTTTGCAGGTCTGAAGTTTAGACTATGGGACACTCTGTAGGTTGGCAACATCCAAGGCTTTCGGGTGGTCAAGTGACATGTTTGTGTTTGTTTTTGAAATCAATGATCTTAGCTCCAGAGTAAGAATGGATTGGAGACAGTACAATTCTCCAGACCAAACTCAGATAAACCAGTGACTCTAAGCTTTGCTGCCAGTTAGTTAAACCCTAACCCTAACCCTTTGACAAATCTTCATGCTTAACAGGACTCCATGACTTATTAATCAGAATCTCTAAGAATGAAACAGAGATATAGGTACTTTAAAAAAAATTCAGATAATTCTCATATGTAACCAAGACTGAGCATCAGTGTGTTAGGGGCCCTTGCAATATCCAGGGATAAGATGATAATGGTCTCTGAAGTAATAGCTGTGGATTACTGCGAATGACCTTTGTGTCAAATCTTTGGGTTTAGAACTTATTTCCATTTTCTTGCTTGTTTCTGTGCCATCTTGAGTTCCAGGTTCTTTCCTTAAAGGACATACTTTATTTTGCTTTTTTTACAAAATTTTTATAAAAATCAAATAAAACCGTAGATGAGAGGAGTGTCTGTTCACATGCAAATGCTTTAACTGTAAAGTTGTATTATTATAATTATTTCATTGATTGAATAAGTAAACTAGATTAATAAATAAAGCCTTTTTCATCCTTTACCAGATCCTTAATTTTGCTGTCAGATTCTTTTATTCTTTCAACCAGTATTAATTATGCATAGGTACCAAACACTGAGACTACTGTAATAACGAGGAGCAACAAGATTCTAAGGTTCGTGTTTCTTACAGTCTCACTGAGTGAGGTAGACATTAATTCAGTGGAAATAAATGCAAATATACAATGTGATAAGTCCTGAAAAAAAGAGGATTGCAGTGCTAAAAGCAAATGTAGATAAAGGAAATTTAATTGGGAATAATTCAGAATGAGTTATTTGAAGGAACGAGAGATGCAGATTAACCTAAATGTCAAAAGGATATTAAAAATTAACAATGCAGGCAGGTGTGTATGTCTGTAAAGTACACCATACCTCTTGGTTTGCTTAGGGAAATCTTGGTTTATACCATCTGACATAGCATTTAACTAGAGTTTTTTCTCTTTTGTTCCCCCTGCCTTCAGTAAGGTACAATCAAAGTGCAATAAACAGTACATGTTTACTGTATGAAATTTGATGCATGTGTACACTTGTGAAACTATCACCCCAAACAAGATAATGGGTATGTCCATCTTCCCAGAAGTTTTCTTGAGCACTTTTGCAACCTGGCCCTTCCTTACCCACCACCAAGTCTCACTCTGTCCCAGGGGAACCATTGATCTACCTTCTGTCACTATATGTCTGTCTGCATTTTCAGCAGATTTATATGATAGAATCATCAAGTATATACTCTTGTTGGTATGTGAGATGAGGGTCTGGCTTCTTTCACTGAGTGTAATTATTTGAGATTCATCCATGTTGCATGTGCCAGTCATCTCTTTTTTTTTTTTTAATTGCTAAGTAGTGCTCTTTCGTATGGATATACTACAATGGTTTTACCCTTTCTACAGATGAACATGTGAGTCATTTCCAGTTTGGGGCTATAACAAAAAAGCTGTTAATGAACATTGGTGTACAAGTAAATATTTGGGTAAATATTTGTTTGCATTTCTCTTGAATAAATACATAGGAGTGGAGGAGTTGTGTTATGGTAGAATATGTTCAAGAAAGTCCCAAACTTTACTCTTTTCCAAAGAATCTAATCTGTCATGTATGAGACTTCCCATTCCTCCTTATCTCTGGCAGCATTTGATATGATCAGTTTTTTAAATTGTAGCCATTCTAATGGGTGTGCAGTGCTATCTTACATTATTAATTTACATTTTCTTAATGACATGATGGTAAGCATCTTTTCATATGGTTATTTGCCATCTTTATCTCTTCTTTGAAGTGTTTGTTCAAATTTTGACCAATATTTCTAAGTCAAGTTATTTATAAAAACAAAGATATTAAAACAAAACAAAGGTTTTTTGTTGTTCTATTTTACTTTACTTTTAGAGATCATTCTTGCAAAATTATTTTCTCTCAGGCTGTGGATTGCCTTTACTTTTTCTTCACCATTTTATGAGGAGCATAGGTTTAAATTTTGATGAAATTTAATTGATTTCTTTTATCATTTATTCTGTTTGTGTCTTGTTTAAAAATATTTTCCACACTCTGTGTCACAGAGTTCTTCTCGTATTCTTTTCTATTCTAGAAGGCTTATAGTCTTAGCACTTACTTTTAGGTCAATTTTGAGTTGATTTTTTATGTATGGTATGATGTGGATTGAGGTGTTTTTTTTGTTTTGTTTTGCATATGACCATCCAGTTGTTGAGACAACATTTATTGATAGCTTGCCCTTTCTCTATTGAGTTGCCTGGGCACCTTTGTTGAAAAATCAATTAAAAATGTATGTGTGGGTCTATTTCTGAACTCAACAGTCAATAATTGTTTCATGAAGACTTTCTCCAAAACAAAGATTTAATGCTTCTGACTGCAGAGGTACATTTGCAGAGCACCCTGTGAAAAGTCACTTTTCATATGAGATAACAGTCTCATATTTACATGTGCATCTGTGTATCCTGGGAGGCTTGTTAAAACAAAGACAGCTGAGATCTACCTCCAGAGTTTTTGCTTCAAGAAGGTTTGGGTTGGGGGTCAAAGAATTTGAATTTTTTAACAAATGTCTAATCAAAAATCAAATTAATACTCTTCTACGTTTAATTTTGCTCATTCGTATTTCTCAGTTTTCTATGAATGCACAGGAAATGAAACAATAACTGATAATACATGGCTTCAGTTTAGCAGAAAAAGGACTTTGCAAGTTGCTAATGATGCCTATTTTCCATTGTTACCATCAAATGCTTCTATTATAAAATTAATTCATTCCAGTCATGAATCACTGTTAACCATTTCATGGAATCAATGTAAAACTTTGGAAACTTCATCTGTCAGTGGTGAAATATGACATTATTTTGATTGTTAATATAAATTCAATTTAAAATTTCATCATTGAAAATAATTTTTATGGTGGTAAAAAGAATGCACAATTTGCTGTGATGTAATATCATATTCGTTCTAAATTAAGTGTTCTTACTAAATTAAATTTATGAAGCTGAAATGTACTTGGCACTATTTGTTAGACATCCATATTTATAACTGCCTCCAAGCAACATAAGAGGGTTTTTTTTGTTATTGTTTTTAACCAATCAAAGTAGACACAGCAGTTGTCAAAATTTACAACCATTTTTATGCAGGAAAAATTAGGATAATTAAAGCACGACATTTGTTTAACAAAGATAGGATTGAATGTATTTTTTTTTTAATCTTCATTGTGGTGATACTCACTTTTTCTCTTTGTTGCCCAAATTCAGTTGATTTTCAGAAATGTTTAAGTTTTTATTAAAGTCATCTAATGGAGTCTATTGTATTACTGATTTTTGTAAATGAACCCTCTACATTTTTTTGTTTGTTTTCATAAGAATTTGCAGACATTCTTTATTCAGATATTAGAACAGTGGAGTACAAAGTACATCCACCTTTTTTTTTTTCAACCTCTTAAGGTGTATTTGTTTGTTTTCTGGCCTGAGTTTTATATTAATTACCTGAGTATTAATTACTTTGGGAAAATATTTGTAATTTTGACATGAGTTTCCAATATTCATATTAATTAGAGCTACCACATAATTCCAACCTTGAATTAATTTTTTTTGGGGGGGGGTCTGTTTGTTTTCAAGAGCTTTTTTTGGAAATAATTTCACTGTGGTATGATTTACTTACCTTAAAATTCACTCCCTCTGTTGTACATTTTTATTTATTTTGATAAGCTTCTTTAATCTTATAACTACCACCACAATCAAGGTATATGATGGTTCTATCAAAGTCTCCTTATGTCCTCTATACTCAGTCGCCTTCCTGCTGCTGCTAAGTCGCTTCAGTCGTGTCCGACTCTGTGCGACCCCATAGATGGCAGGACACCAGGCTCCCCCGTCCCTGGGATTCTCCAGGCAAGAACACTGGAGTGGGTTGCCATTTCCTTCTCCAACACATGAAAGTGAAAAGTGAAAGTGAAGTCGCTCAGTCGTGTCTGACTCTTAGTGACCCATGGACTGCAGCCTACTAGGCTCCTCTGTCCATGGGATTTTCCAGGCAAGAGTACTGGAGTGGGGTGCCATTTCCTTCTCCAATGCATGAAGGTGAAAAGTGAAAGTGAAGTCGCTCAGTCGTGTCCGACTCTTAGCAACCCCATGGACTGCAGCCCGCCAGGCTACTCCGTCCATGGGATTTTCCAGGCAAGAGTACTGGAGTGGGGTACCGTTGCCTTCTCCAAGTCCCCTTCCTACTCTCACTCTATTCCTATATTTTTTCCCTTTTCCAGACTGGAATGTAAATTGAACCATACAGCAGTCATCCTATGAGTTTGGACTCTCTCACTCTGTAGTGCAGTACTTCATGGTTTGGATGCACCAGAGTTCTTTTACCCATTAACAATTTGGAGGACACTTGGACTATAGTCTCCTTTTGGCAATTATGGGCATAGTTGCTATAAACATTCACATACACATTTTTGTGTGAACATAACTTCTTATTTCTCTTGGGTAAATACCCAGGAGAGGAATTACTGGATGATTTAGTGAATGTATGTTTTTCTAACTGTATAAGAAACTACCATACCATTTTCTAAAATGGCTGCCACTGCTGTAACAAAGCTTGCAAACTAAACAATAGTAAAAATCTTTTCCTATAAAATGAGGAGGAGCCAGTCACATTAAATCATGAGAGTGCAAATGCGATGCTGAATTTTAAACTTGAAATTCTACAATTGGGGTATTATCTTGATGTATAAGGAAAACCTTTTGTGAAGCTCATATTCTGAATGGATAGATTTTTGCTCCCTACTGAAGTAGAATGAAATTGAAATGATATATGATTGTGCTTTATCAACTTAAAAATATCAAATCAATCATAGAGGTAAGTTACTTGGAAGAATTTTTTTCCCATAAAAATATTTAATGAAGAAATGAACTCTTAAGTCAAAGCTAAAAAAGTATGAAAACATTTGTATACAAGAGACTATTTTCCATTTAGCAGAATGGACATCTAATAAGCATATGCCATATCTAGAGAAGTTTAATCATTTAAAAAATTTTTGTAGAAAAAAGTTACTTTTAAGTTGTCAAATTTTTCAAATTTATTAAACACAAAATGCAACTTTGAAGAAACTTCCAAGTAATTTTAAAGAAAAAGTGGTAATAATAACAAACCATACTATTGGGGAAAACATACATTCCTCAGAAAAAAAATAAATAATATATTTGATAAAAGACAAATGTGGCTGGGAAACTGACTAAAGTACTCGGTTATCTCTTTCTGATCATTTTATTTTTAATATTTGAGCAATCAATATAAAGTTTTATAAAATTTGCATGCAAATATATGTTGCTTTTATATTTTAAGAAATACTTCTTTTATTTTTGAGGATAGTTTAGGAATAGGTCAGTAAATATAAAACAATAAAAAATATAAAATAAAATAAAAATAAAACCAGTTTAAGAGTGCATAATCATTTCAGTGGGGCTTCCCTGGTGGCACAGATGATAAAGAATCTGCTTGCAATGTCAGATACCTGGATTCAGTCCCTGGGTTGGGAAGATCCCCTGGCGAAGGAAATTGCTACCGACTCCAATACTCTGGCCTGGAAAATCCCATGGATGGAGGAGCCTGGTAGGCTACAGTCCATGGAGTCACTAAGAGTCGGACATGACTGAGCAACTTCACATTCACTTTTCACTTTCATGCGTTGGAGAAGGAAATGGCAAACCACTCCAGTATTCTTGCCTGGAGAATCCCAGGGATGGGGGAGCCTGGTGGGCTGCCATCTATGGGGTCGCACAGAGTCAGACAGGACTGAAGTGACTTAGCAGCAACAGCAGCCAGTACTCTTGCCTGGAGAATTTCATGAATAGAGGAACCTGGCAGGCAGCAGTCCATGTGGTCACAAAGAGTTGGATATGACTGAGCAACTAACACTTTCACTTTTCTTTGTGCTATCAAAACTGTTCTGTCTTGAAGCATAATTTCTATTGTCATCCAGCTTGAAGAAATAGTAGTTTTGACTAAATGATCAGTATGTTAATATTAGTGCAATTTTGTGTGCCCAATGCACAGCGAGCTAAACAACCTAAAACATCAGAATTTGGAGCAAAGAAAGATTTATTGCAGGGCCATGCAAAGAGATGGGTGGCTCATGCTTTAAAAAACCCCTGAATTCCTGGAAAGGTTTCTGCAAAGCATTTTTAAAAACAAGTAAGGAAGGAGGATGGCAGCGTGTGTGTTCAGCTCATGGGCAATCCTCTGATTGGCTGATGGTGAGGTAACAGGGTGGTGTCACAGGGGTTAACATTATGAGTCCTTGGGTTCCAGGAGCCCTAGGGCTATGTATTTATTGTCATCAAATTGTTAAAGTCTTCCATTGATTGGGTGGGTGGGGGGTGGTTTAACATCTATAAAACAACTTGGGAAATGTGCCTCAGATGCAGAGGATATGGGGGAGGACCTGTCCCAGGAAGGCCCCCGGGAGTCCTGCTCAGTTACACTAAGAGACAAGAACTTAGGATATTTGTAAATTGAAAAGAAGGCTTCCCCGGTGGCAGGCACAGTGCTTAAAGAAGCCACCTGCCAATGCAGGAGACTTCATCCCTGGGTTGGGAAGATCTCCTGAAGTAGGAAGTGGCAAACCACTGCGGTATTCCTGCCTGGAGAATCCCATGGACAGAGAAGCCTGGCAGGCTACAGTCCATGGGGTCACAGAGAGACACGACTAGAACACAAATTGAAAAGAAGGCTGGTGAAGACTTTCTGTGCTACAAGATTTCAGATCAGCCGCATTATTGACTCTCTTTTTCCTGATAGATAGAAATGACAGTCTTATAGCCAAGGATGTGCTTTCTAGTAAGTGAGAATCTGCAAAGACCTGCCACTTGTACAAGATCCAGCCACTCATTTAGAATAAATACAGGCTGCTATTTAATAACTGAATTAGCATTCATCTGGCTGTGCTTCAGCTTCGAACTGGGTGTAATTGGACCCTATTGTATTATTCTTTCTTACTCTATTTCAGTTAACAGATGCTAATTTTGTTGGAGACTAAAGAGAACAATAACAAAAACAAAGATAAAAATTCTTCCTTGAGGTGCTTCCTCTGAGGACAGTTTAGGAACATTGAACTGTCATCTTGCCTGATGACTTCTTTAAAAATTGCCTCTGCCTAAGAGAAGATTCTCAGGGTAGATGCCCACTTGCTGAGAAGGTATTAAAAGGGACCTCAGTGATCAAACATGGAAGCTCTTTCTTTTATTTTTATGGCAGCCATGCAATATTGCTGCAGGAAGGGGGACCCCTTTCAGGGCCTGAGAGTTGTCTCTTGTGTAATGTTCATAAATAGTCTGAGGAGACACACAAACTAACAAAGCAAGAGACTTTATTGGGAAGGGGTGCCTGGATGGAGAGCAGCACGGTAAGGGAACCCAGCAGAACTGCTCTGCCGTGTGGCTTGCAGCCTCAGGTTTTATGATGATGGGGTTAATTTCCAGGTTATCTCTGGCATGTCATTCTCACATGGAGTCCTGGTGCTGTGTGTATCACTCAGCCAAGATGGATTCCAGAAAAGGTTCTGGGAGGTTGGTAGGACATATGGGCTGGTGTCTTCTCTCTCCTTTGACCTTTCCCAAATTCTCTGTTTGGTAGTAGCTTGTTTCACGTTCCTTTACCAGAAGCGTCTGTTGTTAAGATAACTCAAGCAAGTGATTACTCTGGTGCCTGGTCATGGCAGATGGATTCAGTCAGTTTCCCCAACAATATCATGAAAAAAAAGTGTATGTATATATAGACATAAATATACATTTGACATATATGTATATGAGCAAAAGTATTAATTACTCAGTCATGTCCAACTCTTTGCAACCCCATGGACTGTGTAGCCCACCAAGCTCCTCTGTCTATGGAATTCTCCAGGCAAGAATACTGTAGGTGGTTGCCATTTGCTTTTCCAGGGGATTTTCCCAACCCAGGAACTGAAGACAGATCTTTCACATTGCAGGCAGTTTCTTTACAGTCTGAGCCACCAGGGAAGTCCATATATATATATATGAAGTCTTCCTGGTAGCCTAGCAAGGTTCCATTAAGAATCATTAAAGTTTAGTGCTCTTCTTCCTCCTCAGCTACTTAGACTATCACTTATATTGTTGACTGAGCTCTAAATATATATGTTTTTAACCAGGGACTCTACACATTCATTGACAACATTGAAAAATCTCTTTCATTCCCTCCACACATCAGCTTCTTGCTTTTTCCAGTAACATCCTCGATGAGCTGGCTGTAGTTTTCAATTGCTGCACTTCTATTAGGTTAGACTTCTTTGGGTTATTTTGTGCTTTCATGATAAACAATCTTATACCCTTATGACTATTTTGATTCTCATGATTTCTTATCACCAAATTCTATCCCTCTACACACATCCCAAAGGCTAGTAGTGGATTAAGTAGGTAAACCAAGGGATTTTCTTCATTTAGAGAAACTGTGGTACAATTAAAAATTAGTGCTGTACCTGAAGGTACATCTTCAAGTAATTTAAACCTGACTGGGTTTTGATGGCTAGTAGGTTGGAGTACTGGAGAAGGCAATGGCACCCCACTCCAGTACTTTTGCGTGGAAAATCCCATGGATGGAGGAGCCTGGTAGGCTGCAGTCCATGGGGTCGCTAGGAGTTGGATACGACTGAGCGACTTCACTTTCACTTTTCACTTTCATTCACTGGAGAAGGAAATGGCAACCCACTCCAGTGTTCTTGCCTGGAGAATCCCAGGGACGGGGGAGCCTGCTGGGCTGCCATCTCTGGGGCAGCCAGAGTTGGACACGACTGAAGTGACTTAGCAGCAGCAGCAGCAGGTTGGAGTACTCTTGATTGGCCATGGAGGATCAAAGGGAATTGGCATTAGTTCATTTATTAATTTGAATTACATGAAACACTTTAATTGTGCTGTTCTAGGAACTAAGGAAAAGGTAAAATATATTGCTCAGGTGCTCAGTCCAGCTTGGGAAGTAAGCCATGACATAGAAAAGTGAAAGTGAAAGTTGCTCGGTCATGTCTGACTTTTTGCAACTCCATGGACTGTATAGTCCCTAGAATTCTCCAGGCCAGAATACTGGAGTCGGTAACCTTTCCCTTCTCCAGGGGATCTTCCCAACCCAGGGATCGAACCCAGGTCTCCCACATTGCAGGCAGATTCTTTACCAGCTGAGCCACAGGGGAAGCCCAGGAATATTGGAGTGGGTAGCCTATCCCTTCTCCAGTGGATCTTCCTGACCCAGGAATCAACATAGAAATCAGTTCAGTGACTATATTAGGCAGCATATGTTTAAGCATCTAAAAACTTTGCTAATAGTATGTTACAAGGACTCATAGAAAGGTTAATGTCAGTGCAGGAGACTTCAAAGAAAGCTTTGTAGATGAACACAGGATTAGGCAACATATTAAAAAGCAGACAGCATGTTAAAAAAAAAAGAGACATTACTTTGCTGACAAAAGGTCTGTCTATTCAAAGCTATGGTTTTTCTAGTAGTCGTGTATGGATGTGAGAATTGGACTGTAATGAAAGCTGAGAGCCAAAGAATGGATGCTTCTGAACTGTGGTGTTGGAGAAGACTCTTGAGAGTCCCTTGGACTGCAAGGATATTCAGTCAGTCAATCCTAAAGGAAATCAGTCCTGAATATTCATTGCAAGTACTGATGCTGAGGCTGAAACTCCAATACTTTGGCTACCTGATGAGAATTGACTCATTGGAAAAGACCCCGATGCTGGGAAATATTGAAGGCAGGAGGAGAAAGGGATGACAGAGGATGAGATGGTTGGATGGCATCACCAACTTGATGGACATGAGTTTGAGTAAGTTCCGGGAGTTGGTGATGGACAGGGAAGCCTGGCATGGTGCAGTCCGTGGGGTCGCAAAGAGTTGAACACAACTGAGCAACTGAAATGAATAGAATTAGGATAGATTTTGAAGATGAGTAGTGTTTGAAAAACTAAAGGGAGAAAGAGGTAAGACACTTAAGGTCATAATTCAAGATTTTCAAATGTTCATCCAAACATAGTATTTACCTCTTCAGGTCAGTGTGGTCTACTCTGTTCTAGAGACAAAGACTGTTCCCCATGATTGTAGTAGGGAGGATGAGGTCAATATAGTACTACATTTATTGTTAGTTAACACTGAAAAATACATATCTTAGGGACTTCCTCAGAGTTTGTAAACTTCTTCAGAGCAGGCACCATCTATTTCCCACCCACCTCCACACCTTCTGCCTTCATGACATATGCAACATATTCAACACAGTGCTTTGTCTAAAATGTTTGGTAAATATGTATCTTCATGAATACTTGAGCACCTTGACTCTGATAGAATTTTCCTTGGTTCATAGAATTTCATTTGAATTAGTTACATTTAGATTAGAAATATAGGCAGAATGAAGGTGAAATTCCTGGCTAAATCTCAGCCATTGACAAACTCACAGATTGCTTATCAAATCCACCTCTTCTATTGGGGGTTGAGGGGGAAATCCCTGATTATGATTATCTCTTTCTTCCAAATTCAATGCACCTGCAATCCAATGCACTTGCTATCTAATTTAATTGACAGTTGATCATACGCTGTTGAGTGAAATTTGACATAATCAAAACAGAAGGGATGTAAAGGTCTGAAGACCTGAGATTCATTCCTGTCTCTTTCTGACTTTGTGAAAGTCTCCTGTATTCTGTGGAACCCATGCATAAATTTTAACATCTTGCTGATTTTACCACTGTTTTTGATTATTTTTTCAAGGGTTTGGAAGCATATACTTCCTGCTTTGAAAGGGTTTCCTTGCAACTTCTTTATGTCTTGCCCTAGATGTTTATGAGACATTTAGCAGCTGTTCCCATTCCATGAAAAATGAAGTGAGTAGGTTTGACAGCTGTTTGCATGTTGTTTGGGGATACATGAGCCTACACTATTCTGTGTAAATGGAATGTATTAATCATTCTCCATTCAAGTGTTTACATTTTATAGGCAGCTTCAGAACTGAAAAAGAAAAAAGTTCAACTTGTGCACAGACACCTAAAGATAATTTAATGTTAATTCCAACAATTGTTCATAATAGCAAATACAGTGATTTTTAGATGTCCTTTATTAAACTATTTTATGGATTAGACAAGCTTAAAGTTTAGGTTTGAAATCTCAGTGTGTAAGAAACTTTGGGCAGGGGATGGGCAGAGAGTGGGTGAAGAAGATGGAATGGGTGAGGAGGAGGGATAGTATTATACACAAATATCTATGTGCCTATGTGAAGAAACAGACATCTGACTCCACATTAAAGGATAGGAGAAATGGGTGTAGCATAGGAGACAAATTTTAACTAAACATAGGACCTTTCCAAAGTCAGCCCAGGGATGGAGCTCACACTAGGACCTTTCTAAAGTCAGCCCAAGGATGCAGCTCACGTATGGCTATAAATTCTCAGTCTCTTGGGGCATTTGGGTGTATGACAACATTGAGAACTACTTGATTTGGATATCTTTCAGTTTCAAGTGAAAAATAGCAACAACAACAAAAAATCAAAACTCCAGTCTATTTCAAGGAAAGAGAGAATTTATTATTTCAGGTGGCTAAATAGTATAATCCCAGCAGAATCCAGGGGTTCAATTAATGTCATGGGACCTAGTGTCTATCTCAGAGAAGGCAATGGCACCCCACTCCAGTATTCTTGCCTGGAAAATCCCATGGACGGAGGAGCCTGGTAGGCTGCAGTTCATGGGGTCACTAGGAGTCAGACAGGACTGAGCAGCTTCACTTTGACTTTTCACTTTCATGCATTGGAGAAGGAAATGGCAACCCACTCCAGTGTTCTTGCCTGGAGAATCCCAGGGACGGGGGAGCCGGGTGGGCTGCCGTCTCTGGGGTGGCACAGAGTCGGACATGACTGAAGCGACTTAGCAGCAGCAGTGTCTGTCTATGTCCTGACTCTGCTCTCTGCTATGATGGATCGATATGTCTTCATCGGTCAGGTCAGCTCCATTGCTCCAGGCAAGTCCTGGCCCCTCATATAGGCAAGATGGCTTCTAGAAGAGTCAGATTTACATGCTATGGATCAGTTCTGAGTTTGATGAAAATAAAAAATCCTCTCTGTCTAGTGCTCATGTTGGTCTCAGCACTGGCTCAGGGTTGGTGTGAGTTCCCAGACCCTCATCGTGGCTTCATCATAGCCCAGGTCTGGATAAGAATTGTTTCTCTTACCCAGAGTTATCTTTACTGCTATCTTGGCAGGCAGTATCCAGTGTGTGAAGTGTATTCTATGAAGCAAAATCAAGTCTCTAGCGGCATGAGAGGAAATGAAAGGTCAGTAGCAAAAGTGACAAGTTTCCATCAGAGTACTGGAGCCCTTGAGAAGTGATAAGATCAGATCAACCATTTTTAGTAAATTTATAGCAGTGAATTAATATTCAGTTCAGTTCAGTTGCTCAGTCATGTCCAACTCTTTGCCACCCCATGGACTGCAGCACGCCAGACTTCCCTCTCCATCACCTACTCCCAGAGCCTGTTCAAACTCATGTCCATCACGTCAGTGATCCATCCAACCATCTCATCCTCTCTTGTCCACTTCTCTTTTGCCTTCAGTCTTTCCCAGCATCAGGGTCTTTTCCAGTGAGTCAGTTCTTCACATCAGGTGGCCCAAGTATTGGAGTTTCAGTTTCAGCAATGCATTATTTCATGAAATATCTGTGTGTGTGTGTGTGTGTGTGTGTGTGTGTGTGTGTGTGTGTAAAACATAAAGAATGCTCTTCTGGTTGAAGCAGGATGAATGCCTAATTAAACAAGATGAGTGACAAATTAAACAGTGACTTCAGCCCTATTTATATCCCCCTCTGAAATCTGCTGAGCGGGATAAATAGTAAGACCCCATAGAATCTTGAGTCTGTGATCATAGTATCAATTTGGTCCTTCTGTCTGATGGAATCTTACTGTGCTTAATCAATATTTGTTGGGTTGAATTTTAGTAAGATGAATTTAGCCAGGGGGGATACCAATGTGCCCTTCGTGTATCATTTGCATTTTCCAAGGCACTTTTGCTTATGTGGTCATTTGTTTTTAATGACATCCTTGTGAGCTAGGTTATTTTCATTTTTCAAATCTTTATTTTGATATACTTATATGAACACTAAGGAGGAATAATATAATGAACCACTTTGAACTCACTAGCTCACATTTTTCAAGTTTTAATATTACATCTACTCCAGTTCTCTTTCTCCATTTTTATGAATAAAATTTTACAGTTAAAATTTCCTATATTCTACCTACATTCATTTCCCTCCCTCTCTGTCCAGAAAAAAACATTATCATGAATTTGAGTGTTTACAATCTCCATGAATATTTTATTATTTTTCTGCTACCTATTTGATTATCCAAAAATATGAATACATATATTTTGCATTTAATGTAAATAATATTAACCATATGTATCTTTTTTTTTTTTTAAGCTAAATGATTTTGAAACTTGTACTGATACATATTGGAGTTGGAAATGGCAACCCAGTCTAGAACTCTTGCCTGGAAATTTTCATGCAAAAAAAGTCCATGGGTTCACAAAGAAGTGGACATGACTGAATGACTCAGCATGCACACACCAATACGTATAGATATAGCTTGTTTTTACTGTTGGAAGGAGTTAAAATGATCAGTTTAATCCAAATGATATAATTGTTAACTCAGTATGGTTAGGTGGTTTTTTTCCCTATGTTTTTTGTTTGTTTGTTTTTCAATGAACATTGATCATGAATCAAGGGATTTGACAAGCATGAGAAACCATCACACTGTGCAAAGCTAGATTTAATCTACAGAACACAGACCCGTGGCTGTATCTCCATAGTAATTGTTCCTGCTCTGGGATCTCTGTTTAAGATCCAGGAACTCCATGAACATCCTGAAGCAGATTGTGGAAACTTAATGTTTGTATTAGAATTTCTCTGAGAAGGATCTGCTTTTATCTTTGGAATCTCAGAGAGTACTATAACCTGCAAAATTTAAGAACACTGCCTTAGATGTTTTATAAAACATTTACAAGTCATCTCCAACTTATAGAATTAAAACCGACTTCTAGCAGGTAGAATAGGGGTACTTTGTAGTCCCTTTCTCAGCAGTCTACAGAAATGGCATTCATTATTTTTTATTCCCTCTATGTCTCAAAAAGCAGGCGGTGAAGTTTAGCAAGTGAATAATCATGGCAAAACTGGATCAATCTATTCATTTCATATACTTCCATATCACAAGACTTGTGGAACCAAAAGCCAGCCTGACATTTTGTTGTTTTGTGGTCAGCATGTTATGATAACATATCATTGTTTCTAAACCCACTGAGCTCAACACAGTAAGAACCAAGTCAGCACGCTCATTGAGAACTTAGAGGAAACTGTGCTTCTCAGCACATGGAAACTAAGGTGAAGAAAGAACCTTCTTGCCCATTCTGCCCAAACTTCTGACCAGAGAAGCTTGAATTTTAGAGAATATCCTAAATATTAGATCCATGTCTGTGTCTCAGGCTAGAGACCCTTCAACCCATGGGTCCAGGTTGAACAAACGATACAGTTGGGTTTCTTTTCAGCTGCCTTATAAATTTCTTATTCTCTACTAAGCTTGGAGAACTGCTCTAAACCTTATCATCCTGTATTTGATACCCTACATTTAACACCCTATACTTTTCTTAACCTCCCTATCCCTTTCTTCTCAACCACTACAGAAGTCAATACCAAAAAACAGTAACAGCAAGTGTAACAGTATCCAGTGGTTACTGAGTGCTGGCTCTAAGTCAGATACCATGCTAAGCACTTGATTCATGATTCATTTGCCAGTTCATTTATCTATTCAAGTAATATTTGATGTATGCATACCATGCTATCTGCCAGGGATAATCAATGCTGAACATAGACACTTTTCCTTGATGTCATGAAGCTTACAGTCTAATGGGGAGGTAGATATGAACCAAAAATCAGCTAACGAATGTGAACTTGCAGTTGTGATCAGAACTACAAAGGAGAATTGTATAATTGTACAAGAACAGGTAATGAAGGAACTTGAACTGGCTAGGAAGGAAAAGGAATGGATTTCCTCAATAAATGATTATGGCTTTGACATAAGAAGGATCAGTAAGAGTTAACTAGGCAAAGGAGATGGAATGGAACTCTAAATAGAACAAACCTCATGTGTAAATGTTCTAGATGATGAGAAGGAATATGCTGGATTCTAGGCAAGATTTCATTTTACTGTTGAATTTAGGCTAAGTGAATTTAAGTTGGGAAGTAGCAGGACCAAATCAAATTTATGTCTAGCCTCAAAAGGTGTACACTTAAACCCATATCCCTCCTTTGCCTCATGAAAGGAGCCACAGACCCAGATGATTCACAGAGGAATTCTAACAAAGATAGAAAGATCACATAGTCTCAGTACTTATTTTAGATAATAAAAAAAGAACAATTCTCAAATTTTTTCTTTTTTATGAGACATCTCATGGCCAGTCTCATTTCTTTTGTATGTGTGATTTTTAATCAAATCCTGTCATGTCATTTCATTCATAAATATACCAGAGTATATCTCTAAAAATATTCTTTAAAGATATAACTCCTATAATATTATCATGCCTAAGTAGATACAAATGTTAATAATAATGATTAAAGTATTCAAATCTTCTCAATTGTCTCAGAAGCTCTGTGTCCCTGTGTCTCTCTTATTTTCTGCTTTTCACTAATGGTTCCAAAAATAAAACTTAGGTCTGTAAGTTTTTAATTGATTGACAAGTCTTTTAAGTTCCTTAGTCTTTAGGTTCTCTTTCCATCTCGTACCATTTTCTTCTAATATATTTGTTGAAGAAACAATTTTAAAAAGAAAAAAGTTTTTTTTATATAGTTTCTCATATTCTTGATTCTCATTATTTCGTATTTTTCTCTCAAAATTTTCTGCAATTTGGGAATTACATCAGTAGCTTTTTTTTTTCTTTGCATGAGAATCTTCATAAGTGGAATGTACACAATAGCTATTTTATTTGTTGAATGCATCAATGGTTGAACTGCAAATGGTTGGCTGGAAACTTCCATTCATGTATCCCAAGTTACTATTCACATAAAATAAGTAGGATAAATACTTGACTCAGTTCCTCTGTTACCAGCTTTCAAACTGATAAACTCTGTCTTCTGTAATATGCTAACATTGACCAATATGTTTTTCTCACATGCTGTTACTTGGTTTTATTATGAACTAATACATTTATTAAATGTTTATAAAATTATTAGATATATTTTAAGTCACTGCAATTATTTTTCTTATTGAACAAAGCCCTGTAACATTCCTAGCTGAGCCTACTCAAACTGGCTTCTGAGTCTCTTTGACATGATATTGTTTTGGTGCAGTCACTAAGGCATGTCCTGCTCTTTGCAACCCCGTGGACTGCAGCATGCCAGGTTTCCCTGTCCATCACCATCTCTGGAATTTGCTCAAACTCATGTCAGTTGAGTCAGTGGTTCCATCCAACCATCTCATCCTCTGTCATGCCCTTCTCCTCCTGCCTTCCATCTTTCCCAGCATCAGAGTCTTTTTCAATGAATCAACTCTTCTCATCAAGTGGCCAAAGTATTGGAGCTTTAGCATCAGTCCTTCCAATGAATATTCAGGGTGATTTCCTTTAGGATTGACTTTTTTTTAAATTTATTTTAATTGGAGGCTAATTATTTTACAACAATGTGGTGGTTTTTGCCATACATTCACATGAATCAGCCATGGGTGTGACTGCTTTGATCTCCTTGCTATCCAAGAGACTCTTAAGAGTCTACTCCAATACCACAGTTTGAAAGCATCAGTTCTTTAGAGTTCAGCCTTCTTTATGGGCAAAGTCTCACATCCATACATGACAACTGGAAAAATCATAGCTTTGACCATATGGTCCTTTGTTGGCAAAGTGATGTCTCTGCTTTTTAATGTGCTGTCTTGGCTTGTCATTCCTTTTTTTCTGAGGAGCAAATGTCTTTTAATTTCGTGGCTGAAGTCACTGTCCATAGTAATTTTGGAAACCAAGAAAATAAAGTCTGTCACTGCTTCCACGTTTCCCCCCTATATTTGCCATGAAATGGTGGGGCTGGATGCCATGATCTTAGTTTTTTGAGTTTTAAGCCATCTTTTTCATTCTCCTCTTTCATCTTCTTCAAGAGGCTTTTTAGTTCTTCTTCACTTTCTGCAATTAGGGTGGTGTCATCAGCATATCTGAGGTTGTTGATATTTCTCCCAGCAGTCTTCATTCTGGCTTGTGATTCATCCAGCTTGACTTTTCATGTGGTATACTCTGCATTTAAGTTAAATAAGGAGGGTGACAACATACAGCCTTGAGGTACTCCTTTCCCAACTGGGAACCAGTCCATTGTTTCATGTCTGGTTCTAACTGTTGCTTCTTGACCTGCATACAGGTTTCTCAGGAGGCAGGTAGGTGGTCTGGTATTCCTAACTCTTTAAGAATTTTCCACACTTTATTATGATCCACACAGCCAAGGACCTTAGTGTAGTCAATGAAGCAGAAGTAGATGTTTTGCTGGATGGCTCTTGCTTTTTCTGTGACCCAGTGGATGTTGGCAATTTGATATCTGGTTCTCCTGCCTTTTCTAAATCTAGCTTGTACATCTGGAAGTTGTTGGTTCACATACTATTGAACCCTAGCTTAAAGGATTTTGAGCATTACCTCGCTAACATGTGAAATGAGTATACTGACATGATACTAGTAATAACTGATAACTTCTTTGATGCCTGATATGACAGAATTCTAGGGTTCTCTTATTACCTATCTCAAACTTTAAATCATTCTTCCTTTAAAATCCCTGGTGCCTTTAAGTTAGGAAGTTACATTTGGAGGTAAAATGTGTATACTCAGAGTATTCACTGCTACCAGGTTGCTGCTGCTGCTGCTAAGTTGCTTCAGTCGTGTCTGAATCTGTGCAACCCCATAGATGGCAGCCCACCAGGCTCCCCCGTCCTTGGGATTCTCTAGGCAAGAACACTGGAGTGGGTTGCCATTTCCTTCTTCAATAAGTGAAAGTGAAAAGTGAAAGCAAAGTCGCTCAGTCGTGTCCGACTCTTCACAACCCCATGGACTGCAGCCAACCAGGCTCCTCCATCCATGGGATTTTCCAGGCAAGAGTACTGGAGTGGGGTTAAGGTATCATTTATAGTCCTTCTCAGTGGACAGGTAGGAAAGAAGCAGTGAAAAAAATAAATAAAAGAAGAAAAACACATACTTCTTGAATATATATTATTATTTACAATGGAAATTTGTGATTATAAGACTTTGACCTTCTTGGATTTTATATCACATTTCTCTTATATTAAAATTCTTATTTTCTAAAGCTAAGTCTAGATGTTTTGCTCTATCCTCTAACTTATTTATAATTACATCAAAAGTACATTGTCAATAGTATTTTTATTAATAATATTGTAACTGAAGGCTGCTAAAACTTCTTTTCATTTACCTCTGTCTTTGGGATATATAACCCTAAAAAGAAAGTATTTCTAAATTACGGTGCTTCAAAAGTCACTTAAAATAATTCTTTTCTCTGTGGATATGCACATTTGATATGTGCTTGAATTCTTCCATCCCCACCTTCATTTTGGAAATTAAAAAAAAAATTATCTTGTTTTCTAATTATGTAAAATACTAACAGGGTATTTAAATAAGTAGGGCACAATAAGGAAGAAGTACTATCCTTTCTTGGTGGTTAAAATATGACCAAGAGCAATGAATGCAGTGGTACAGTGAATATATGGATTGGAAAGTACTGGATCCACAGCAACCTTTGTACTCCACAGCAGCAGGCTTGATTTTCTGGGTTTATTAGTTTAACTTCTGACCTACAGGGTGAGGAACAGTACCACTTGTATTGGTTACCGGAAACAAAACTTAGTTTCCATGTTTATGAAAAACACTTTAAAAAAAAAGAAAAAAAAATCTCTATTTCAGATCAGATCAGATCAGTCGCTCAGTCATGTCTGACTCTTTGCCACCCCATGAATCATAGCACGCCAGGCCTCCCTGTCCATCACCAACTCCCAGAGTTCACCCAGACTCACGTCCATTGAGTCAGCGATGCCATCCATCCATCTCATCCTCTGTCGTCCCCTTCTCCTCCTGCCCCCAATCCCTCCCAGCATCAGAGTCTTTTCCAATGAGTCAACTCTTCGCGTGAGGTGGCCAAAGTACTGGAGTTTCAGCTTTAGCATCATTCCTTCCAAAGAAATCCCAGGGCTGATCTCCTTCACAATGGACTGGTTGGATCTCCTTGCAGTCCAAGGGACTCTCAAGAGCCTTCTCCAACACCACAGTTCAAAAGCATCAATTCTTCGGCGCTCAGCCTTCTTCACAGTCCAACTCTCACATCCATACATGACCACAGGAAAAACCATAGCCTTGACTAGACGAACCTTTGTTGGCAAAGTAATGGCTCTGCTTTTGAATATGCTATCTAGGTTGGTCATAACTTTCCTTCCAAGGAGTAAGCATCTTTTAATTTCATGACTGCGGTCACCACCTGTAGTGATTTTGGAGCCCAGAAAAATAAAGTCTGACACTGTTTCCACTGTTTCTCCATCTATTTCCCATGAAGTGGTGGGACCGGATGCCATGATCTTCGTTTTCTGAATGTTGAACTTTAAGCCAACTTTTTCACTCTCCACTTTCACTTTCATCAAGAGGCTTTTGAGTTCCTCTTCACTTTCTGCCATAAGGGTGGTGCCATCTGCATATCTGAGGTTATTGATATTTCTCCCGGCAACCTTGATTCCAGTTTGTGTTTCTTCCAGTCCAGCATTTCTCATGATGTACTCTGCATATAAGTTAAATAAACAAGGGTGACAATATACAGCCTTGATGAACTCCTTTTCCTATTTGGAACCAGTCTATTGTTCCATGTCCAGTTCTAACTGTTGCTTCCTGACCTGCATACAAATTTCTCAAGAGGCAGATCAGGTGGTCTGGTATTCCCATCTCTTTCAGAATTTTCCTGTTTATTGTGATATTGTTATATTAGAGGCACAAAACAAAACCTGAGCAAAACTGACTCAGTCATTAGATTTTTGGACTTCCTTCTGTTTTTGAATTCACTTTTAGATTGGGTTCTTTTCATGTCATAGCCAAGTGAGGATTTTCTGACTCATACAGACCATTGTTCAAATTCTGGCTTTATACCTGAAGACTTGTTTATCTCTAGAAAATTCATATAATCTCTTTGCCTCAGTTTCCTTGTCCATAAAATGAGGATTCTACTTTAGGAATCTTGTGAAGATTAAATGAGATAATGCATGTAAAGTACCTAGTGCTATGTCTGGCACATACTAAGATTCCAATTGCTGTTGGGTTTTGCTATGGATATTGTTTTTTTATGTGTCTCTGGTTAAAATTGGTGCAAACCATATTTTTTTTTTTTTGTTCTCCTTTCTTTGTCATGTTCTTCCTTGAAAATTGCAGAGACTTTGTGCCCTATAATTTTTCGTTCAGTTCTACTCGTCAACCAAAACTTAGCTAAAGATAGCTCTCTAAACTTAGACTTCTTAAAAGAGAAAAGGGGGAAAGATGTTTGAGCCTTTCTTTAATCTGAGCTAGCTTGGTTCTATATTTCAAATTCTCAGCACCAAGCCAGAAATCAGACCCGTGTGGTCCCTCTTTCCTCCTGGAGGAAGGCACTATGTGGATTTCAAGGTAAATGATGCAATAATATGGGAAACATGGTGGTTCTCTGAGCCCCTGATCCCTGCGTTAGCCAGTTCATGATTTAGGTGATCTTGGGAAATTTGCTTCCCTTCTCTGTGCCCAAATGTCTCTGTGAAATTAGGTCACTCAAAGAGATCTGAATTTGCTTCCAGTTTTTGAAGTGTGTGGTTCTATTATATCAACTCTCTCCTTGATGTATTTCATGTAATCGGTTTTGTGACTTCTGTAATGCATGCTTCTCTTGCTCAATGTTTGGTATCCTTCCTTTTCTAAATGATAAACCTTACAGAGTCTGTAGGTTTTCCTTTTTCCTTCTTGGCTGCCAATAAGCCTGGAGTTAATTTTCATATAAAATTGTAGTAACTCTAGTTAGAGTTTTTTTCATACAATAATACCCTTCTCCATGTCTTAACTGTGTGGATTTTATTCTTTTGACATGCCTCTCAGTTCAAGTAATATCTGTCTTATTTTATACCATCTTAACCACATTGTTGCTATTATGAGACCCTTTATGGATTATAACTATTATTTCTGTGTCCAAATTGTTTCATGACTATTTAGGAGGAAATAATCCCACTCCAACCTATCCTATTATGAGATAAAAGAGAGTGATATAAAAATTAAGGGAATTGACAATTTTTATAAATATAAAATTAAGGAAATTATGTAGTTCATGCTGAAGGCCTGTTTCCTCAGCTATACACAGAGGACTAGTTCCTTATTGGATTTAAACCATGACTCAGATGGTAAAGAACCTGCCTGCCAATACAGGGTTATATCGCTGGGTTATATACGCGGGTTATATCGCTGGGTTGGGAAGGTTCCCTAGAGAAGGAAGTGGCAACACACTCAGTATTCTTGCCTGGAGAATTCCACAGACAGAGAAGCCTGGTGAGCTACAGTCCATGGGGACATAAAGAGTCGAAAACAACTGAGCGACGGACCCTTTCAAGGAGATTATAGTTTTTGGATATAGTTTTCAGTTACTACTATAAAGGAGTTAAACATAACTCCAAAGGGATAATGATTAATTGTTAAATTAGTATGTGTCTCTGAGTTAAAAACATTATCTAAAATCCAGTATTTTAGTCTTATACAAAGATTCTAGGAATGAAACTGCTGTCCCCTGAGTGGTGATCAAAATGTTCTCCTCAGAGTAAGAAGCTGTTGTTTAGTCATTGAGTTGTGTCTGACTCTTGTGACCCCATGGACTGTAGTCCATCAGGCTCCTCTGTCCATGGAATTTCCCAGACAAGAATGCTGGAGTGGGTTGCCATTTCCTTCTCCAGGGAATCTTCCCAGACCAGGGACCGAACTCTCATCTCCTGCATTGGCAGGTGGGTTCTTTACCACTGAGTCACAGGGAAGCCCAGGAAGTTGTTTCACTATGTGAAGCAAATTATAGGACTCCATTTCTATAGCTTTCTTGGAAACACTGACAAGTAATTTGCCAGGTGGTATGATAAGGTATCAATTGACTTTTCAAATGTTCCCATGGATTCTAGGATGGACAAAGAGCCCAATCCTTGGTAAAAAGAAAAAGCACATAAAAACTAACAATGTTATTTCCTCAGCCTAGTTCTATTGATCAATTCTGTTAGTAACTTAAGCTTAAATGACCTTTAGCTATATTGTTGGTTCTAGAACAAATAGGAAATGGTAAAGATCAAGAGTTTTTATTATGTATTTAAATTCTGAACTTGTAAACTCTGAATTAGAGTATTGGAATTTTTTTTTTTTTATTTGACTGCACAAAGTCGTAGTGGGATCTTTGGTCTTCACTGCAGTATGTGGGATCTTTAGTTGTAGCATGCAGGATCCTTTGTTGTGGCTTGTGAGATCTAGTTCCCTCACCCAGGACCCCAGACGCCCTGCATTGGGAGTGCAGTCTTAGCAACTGGATCACCAGGAAGTCCTCTGAATTAGAGTATTAATTGCTGTTGTGACAATGGCAGTGGACGATGGTTGATGAATGGGACGGATGACATTGTTGGCCCTGTCGCACTTAGGATTTATAAGATCACACCTGTATTCCACTTCTGGGGATAAGAAGAACGTCGCTGAATTCTAATGAATAGGGAGCTACAAGACCAAGCAGAGATGACTATGAAGCCAGAATGAAGGAAATGGGGATATTTAATGAGATGTTTAGTTTTGGGAACATATCTTTAATGTCATGTACAGGGTACCTTTTATGATGGTTCAGACAGTAGAATAAGAGCTAGTGGTTGACGCTCCAGAGGAACTGACTTCAGTTCAATACAAAAAATTACAGAGAAATAATTTGGATATTAGATTGCCTTGGGTTTGAGTTCCAGCTTGGCCATTTACTGTGTTACACTTTAATGTCACTTCACTGCCCTGAGCCTCAGTAATCTCACCGTGAAGTGGAGGTGGTATTAGACTTTAACCTCACAGGACATTTATACAGATTAAAATGAGATATTACGTGCGGATGAATAACACACTGTCCAACACACAGCGCATGCATCTTCGGTCGTGTCTGACTCTGTGACTCCATGGCTATAGCCCGCCAGGCTCCTCTGTCCATTGCATTTCCCAGGAGAGAACACTGGAGCAGATTGCCATTTCCTACTCCAGAGATCTTCCCAACTGAGGGATCAAAACTGCATCTCTTGTGTCTCCTGCATTGGTAGGCAGATTCTTTACCACTGTGACACCTGGGGGTACATACTTATAATTGTTCTTATAGTTGTGGCTGGTAATCTTGTTAATATTACTAGTGGTTAGGTCTAAAATATAATAAAAGTTTGCATGCTTCAAGGGGAGGCAACAAGGTAGTTGTCATTGGGTATTATTTTTAAAACGTGGGGAACAAAATGTTTGGAGATGATTTGACATGAGATGGACATGTCCATGACCCATTCATTCTCGAAGTGCCTTTCTGGCATCATACTGTGGGTATCCATGGTACATTTTCACTGATGCCAAGTTTTCCTGGGTTCTTCTATCCTAGGTCCCCTATCCCTATGATCTACTTAGGCATCTGCTGGACCAGATTTAGCAGTCTCCCTACCATATAATTATCTGTAACTGCTTGAGCACTTACATGCCTAAATTTTTCATAAACCACTTTATGCTTTAATACCAATGGCTAATCATAGAGCCTTTGATTATAATCTCTCCAACATCAGTCTTTCTTTCTTGTTTACAACTGATTGGCCAGAGTTTATAATAGTAGCAGACACTGAATACATGATGGCTAAATGAATGGATGCATGCTTGAATGCATGAATAAATGGAGAAAGATGCAAGTAAACTGGTAGAATTTCATATGTATATGAGCAGTCATTGTGTTTAATATTCCATTCAATGCCTAAATATTTATATTTGATACTTCTTCCAGGTGGCTATTTGGCCTCTACTTGAGAACCTTCTACAGTAGGGAATTCATCACCTCTTTAGGTGTCTCATTTTTCCTTTGGACAAGTTTATTAGCATAGGCTTGCAGTGTTTCACCATATATTGAACCAAATTGCATCACTCAGCTAATAAATGAATATATTGCCTCTCCTAGTAGTATTTGAATTTTAACAGGAGATTCCTAGAAGCACATTCTTTAAATAAAATAATTTAATTTTGAGGACAGAATTTTAGATACCAGGGCTTGCAAAAAGAAACTATGCTAATTTGCTTGTTCACAAATACGAGATCTATTGTTGTATAGTTGTGGGGGATATAGGATGACAGATGTTTGCAGTATTTCCATGTTACAATAAGAAATGGATTTTGCACATCAGTAGGTATGTGGGAGATGAAATGTAAACTATTATAGAACTAAATACATAGTAGTCATGCTTCATGAATATATAAACAGTTGTATAAACTTTCTTAAATTTAAAAGAAAAATATAACTCATAGTTTTCATAAATGCTATAGAAGTGCTTTGTATTTTTTTTTTAACTCAACAGCTCTTTTAACTTAGAGAACCATGAGAGTCACTGTATTTGAGTCAAACATTTTAAAAAATGGTTTATTCTGAGGAGCAATTAAGACTTAAATGTCATTATTTGATGTCTCCCGAGAAAGCATTTGTTTGCCATCCTCTGACTGAGCAGCAAAATTGGCCACATCTGGAGACAAAACAAAGACAATGCTATATCATATCTAATTTTCAGAGGGAACAGCTGCTTCTTGAGGGGGAAAAAAAATAAGACAACCAAAGATAAACCGAAGAAGCATAGTAAATATGTGAGGGTGAGTGATAAACAAGTTATACCATGGAGAGATGTTGGATTAATTTGTGTCCCACTTAACAGTGTGTCTCTGTAGTATGATGATGCCTCTTGACGGGGCAGAGACTTCTAGAAAGAAAGATATCTCAGGACAAAGCTCTAGGTAGACTGATAGACATGTGATCAGACTATAATGATCCTGTTCCTCTGACAGCTGCCAGAAAGAGTTACTCAGAGGGGTAAGCTCCAGAAGCCAGGTTTATATGATGTGATCCTATCTCCCTCTCATGGCCATAACTGAAAGGACCTGTGTAGACACTTGGCTTGAAGTTGATCAGTCTTTGTCAGGTATTTGGCACTTGGTTTGAGATACCTCTCACTCTGACCTGTTTGCTTGAATAGAGGAAATGTTAATCTTAGAGCTTTGAGGAAGCTGTGTTTGTCCAAGTGCTGGGGAGGAGAGAGTAGATGAAAGATGGAAGTAAATTACTGCCATAGTTCCGAATGGATTTCCAGGCTCTGGTTCTGGACCTTTCCTTATCCTTGGCTTCTAAGATATTACCCAATAACTCTAGCATATTTGTCTTAATTGGTTGAAATATTTGAAGTCAGTTTCTGTAAATCGGAAGATAAGAATACCACCTTAAAAGGTGTACAAATTGATGCCATTATCTTGGTTTCTCAGTGGTCAGTGACTAAGTTTTTTAGAATATTCAAGCCAGGGAGACTTTCTTTAGTACTTCCTCTGTACTAGATGATGAAGAAACATAGAGAAATTATAAATTACTATATCATCCTCTTCTTTTTCTCTTTTTAAAAGATATTTCACTGAAGCATATTTGATTTACAACATTGTGTTAATTTCTGCCATACAGCGAAGTGACTCAGTTATATGTATATAGATTATTTTTCATATTCCTTTCCATTGCAGTTTATCACAGTATGCTGAGTACAGTTTCCTGTTTTGTACACTAAATCCTTGTTGTTTACCCATCCTATGCATACTAGTTTGCCTCTGCTAATCCCAAACTCCCAATGCTTCCCTCTGCCCTCCTACCTTGGCAACCACAAGTCTACTCTCCGTCTGGGAGTCTGTTTCTATTTCATAGATGTGTTTATTTGTGTTGTATTTTAGATTCCACATGCAAGTGATATCACGCGGTATTTGTCTTTCTTTTCTGATATACTTAGTATGATAATCTTTAGGTCCATCCATGTTGCTGAAAATGACATTATTTCACTCTTCTTATTCTCCTTTCACTGCTTGATATGTCAATATCATATCCATACTAGGCTTTTCTAGGGAAAGTGAAACTCCGTGGAAATAGATGTTCATATTTCTTTAAGGTTAAAAACAAGCCTGAAAGGCCATTATACTTCCAGTGTTCTCATTTTAGCATTGACTAAAAGGTAATGTTCCTCTTAATAAATGACCACCTCCATCTCCTAAGATGGGAGCAGTGATTACTCTTTTAATTAGATGGCAACTTCTCCTCAGCTTAAGAGGAGTGAGTTGTATTAATTTTACATTATTAGTAAAATTAATAATTCATTGATTAATTTTCCATTTCTCTCTGGAATGGGAGGAGGGGAATATGAGATTTCCTCAGCTGGGAAAGCCTGAGAGACTTGAATTTATCAGGAAGTCTCCTTGTAGGACCACAGGGTTATAGACACTGAAATGAATCAGTGGGTTGGAGTAAAAGAATAGATTTCATGGAGACTATTCACCATTACTTCATAATGGGCTTTCCTTTTTTGTTTTTTCTTTTTAAATTAATTTTAATTGGAATACAGTTGCTTTACAATGTGTTGTTAGTTTTGACTGTAGCAAAATGAATCAGCCATACATACAGATATATCCCCTCTGATTTCCTTCTCATCTGGGTCACCACAGGACATTACGTAGAGTTCTTGTGCTATACAGCATGTTCTCCTTAGTTATCTATTTTATATGTAGTATCAATAGTATATATATGTCTCTCCCATACCCCCACACCCTCTTTCTTTCACATATGTGTGTATGGTTATTTACCTCCAGTACTTTCAAATCGAAATTCCATGTTTATTAAATATTCAGTTAGTAAATAAGAACTTGAAGTGTCTGTTAATTTTGGAAATTAAGATCCAGTCAGTAATTTAGAATACTGTACCCTCCAAAATTAACCTTCAAAAGTGAAGAACAAATAGACTTTCTCAGACAAATAGAAACTGAGGAAATGTGTTGCCAGTAGAACTGCCTTATAAGAAATGTTTAAAAAATTGAGAAAGAAAATGATACACATCAGAAACACAAATCTATATAAGAAAGGACATCAAAATATGAATACGTAAAAATAAAATACAAGATTTTAATTTTTTATTCCTAATTGATATGGTATAATGATTTGTTAAAAATAATAATAGCAACAATGTATGCTTAGGCTTATGTATCAGTGAAATGAATGATGATAATGATACAGTGGACAAGAGGAGGGAATTAGAAATGCTATGTTGTTGTAAGTTGCACTGCTCAGGAAGTGGATAGTGTTACTTGAAAATGGATTTGAATTAGTTGGAAATACATATTGTAAACTCTAGGTCAATGTCTTAAAAATGTTAGAGATAGATAGGAAAATAAATAAAACTAATTTTCTAAGAAGAGAAAATGGATCATCTAAAATGCTCAGAATGACACAAATCATTAAAAGTGTGGGAGGTAAAAAAAAAAATGTAACAAAGGATAGGTTAATACTTTTTTTAAAGTAATCAGTATGGTAGATATTAATATAACTAGCAAAGGAGAAGCCTCAACAAGATGGTAGGGTGGGTGCAATAGCATTTAAAATCAAATCTCAGACCTGCCAGAGATGCTCAGAGGGTGCTAACAAAATTGTGTGCACACCAAGACTCACAAGAGACTGAGCCAGACCTGCCTTTGAGTGTTTGAGTGTCTCCTGCGGAGGCAAGGGCCAGCAGTGACCTGCCTCAGGGACAGGGGCTCTGGCTGCAGCATGCCTGGGAGGCCCGGTGTGCAACATAAGTGCCCTTGGAGGAGGTCGCCATTAGTTCCACAATAGAGCCACCAAGCAGATGAGCTACACACTGGAGAACAATTATACCAAAGAAGTTCTTGTACTACTACAGAGTTTCTAGGGCTAACAACAGATTTCCCAACCTGGGTATCTGGCAAAGAGGCTGAGAACCCTCAGGGAATTTGTTTGAAGGCCAGTGGAATATGATTACAGAACTTCCAGAGGACTGGGAAAAAGACTCTTGGAGTGTGCACCTTGTGCTCACCAGGACCTGGCAGAAAGGAGCAGTGACCCCGCGAGAGACTGTGCCAGACTTGCCTCTGAGTGTCAGAGGGTCTCCAGCGGAGGCATGGGTCAACAGTGGCCTGCCGTGGGATGAGAGGCACTAACTACAACGGTCCTGGAAGCTGTGGCATGCTGTAATTAGTCCTTTTGAAGGCAGTCACCATTACTGCCATTGCCCCTACCATACTTTGGCCTCAGACTAAACTTCAGGTAGGGAACACAGCCCAACCCATCAACAGAAAATTGGATTGAAGATTTACTCTGCATGGCCTTGCCCACCAGAACAAGACTCAGTCATACAGATGATAGATGAAATGAAAATCAGACAGAATGAAAATCACCATCACAGGAAACTAATCAGACTAATCATATGGATGACAGCCTAGTATAACTCAATGAAACTGTGAACAATGCTGTGTAGGGCCACCCAAGACAACTGGGTCATGGTGGAGAGTTCTGACAAAATGCAGCCCATTGGAGAAGGGAATGGCAGACACTTCATCATTCTTGCTTTGAGAACCCCATGAACAGTATGAAAAGGCAAAAGATGTGACACTGAAAGAAGAACTCTCCAGGTTGGTAGGTGCCCAAGATGCTACTGAAGAACAGTGGAGAAATAGCTCCACAAGGAATGAAGAGGCTGAGCCAAAGCAGAAACAATGCCTAGTTGAGGATGTGACTGGTGATGGAAATAAAGTTACTGTTAGAACAAAATTTCATAGGAACCTGGAATGTTAGGTCTTTGAATCGAGGTAAATTAGAAGTGGTCAAATAGGAGATAGCAAGAGTGAACATCAACATTTTAGGAATCAGTGAACTAAAATAGACCAGAATGGGTGAATTTAATTCAGATGACCATTATATATATCCTACTATGGGCAAGAAACCTTAGAAGAAGTGGAGTGGTCCTCAGAGTCCACAAGAGAGTCTGAAATGCAGTACTTGAATGCAATCTCAAAAATGACAGAGTGATCTCTGTTTGTTTCCAAGGGAAACCATTCAATACCACAGTAATTCAAGTCTATGCCTCAACCACTAATGCCAAAGAAGCTGAAGTTGACAGTTCTATGAAGACCTACAAGACCTTCTAGAACTAACACCAAAAATAGATGTCCTTTTCATCATAGGGACTGAAATGCAAAAGTAGGAAGTCAAGAGATACCTCGAGTAACAGGCAGTTTGGCCTTGGAGAACAAAATGAAGCAGGGAAAAGGCTAACAGGGTTTTTCCAAGAGAATGCACTGGTCATAGCACACACCCTTTCCAACAAACACAAGAGAAGACTCTACACCAGGACATCACCAGATGGTCAATACTGAAATCAGCTTGATTATATTCTTTGCAGCCAAAGATGGAGAAGCTCTAGACAGTCAGCAAAAACATGGACTCTGTGGGAGAGGGAGAGGGTGGGAAGATTTGGGAGAATGGCATTGAAACATGTAAAATATCATGTAAGAAACGAGTTGCCAGTCCAGGTTCAATGCACGATACTGGATGCTTGGGGATAGTGCACTGGGACGACCCAGAGGGATGGTATGGGGAGGGAGGAGGGAGGAGGGTTCAGGATAGGGAACACATGTATACCTGTGGCGGATTCATTTTGATATATGGCAAAACTAATACAATTATGTAAAGTTTAAAAATAAAATAAAATTTAAAAAAAAGAAAAAAAAAAAGAAATGTACAAAGAAACTGAAATTAAAAAAAAAAAAAAAGTCTGGTAGCTGTCTGTGGCTCAGATCATGAACTCCTTATTGCAAAATTCAGAGTCAAATGGAAGAAAGTTGGGAAAACCATTAGGCCATTCAGATATGACCTAAATCAAATCTCTTATGATTATACAGTGGAAGTGAGAAATAGATTCAAGGGATTAGATCTGATACACAGAGTTCCTGAAGAACTATGAACAGAGGTTCATGACATTGTACAGGGGGCAGTGATCAAAACCATCCCAAGAAAAAGAAATGCAAAAAGACAAATGGTTGTCTGAGAAGGTCTTATAAATTGTTGAGAAAAGAAGAAAAGATAAAGGCAAAAAAGAAAAGGAAAGATATACCCATCTGAATGCAGAGTTCCAAAGAATAGCAAGGAGAGATAAGAAAGTGTTCCTAAGTGAACAATGCAAAGAAATAAAGGAAAACAATAGAATGGGAAATACTAGAGATCTCTTCAAGAAAATTAGAGATACCAAGGGAACATCTCATGCAAAGACGATTGCAATAAAGGCCAGAAACAGTATGGACCTAACAGAAGCAAAAGATATTAAGAAGAGGTGGCAGGAATACACAGAACTATATAAAAAAGATCTTGATGACTCAAATAACCACAGTGGTGTGATCACACACCTAGAACCAGACATCCTGGAATGCAAAGTCAAGTGGGCCTTAGGAAGCATCACTATGAACAAAGCTAGTGGAGGTGATGGAATTCCAGTTGGGTTATTTCAAATCCTAAAAGATGATGCTGTGAAAGTGCTGCACTCCCTATGCCAGCAAATTTGGAAAACTCAGCAGTGGCCACAGAACTGGAAAAGGTCAGTTTTCATTCTAGTCCCAAACAAGGGCAGTGCTAAACAATGCCCAAACTACCATACAATTGCACTCATTTGACATGCTAGCAAAGTAATGCTCGAAATTGTCCAAGCCAGGCTTCAACAGTATGTGAACCAAGAACTTCCAGGTGTTCAAGTTGGATTTAGTAAAGGCAGAGGAACCAGAGATGAAATTTTCAACATCCATTGCATCATAGAAAAAGTAAGAGCATTCCAGATAAACATCTACTTCTTCTTGATTGATTACACTAAAGCCTTTGACTATGTGGATTGCTACAAACTGTGGAAAATTCTTAAAGAGATGGGAATATCAGACCATCTTACCTGCCTCCTCAGAAATCTGTATGCAGGTCAAGAAGCAACAGTTAGAAGCAGAGATGGAACAATGGACTGGTTCTAAATGGGGAAAGGAATACATCAAGGCTTATATTGTCACCCTGCTTATTTAACTTATATGCAGAGTACATCATGAGAAATTCAGGGCTGGATGAAGCACAAGCTGGAATCAAGATGGCAGGGAGAAATAACCTCAGATATGCAGATGATACCACTCTCACTGCAGAAAGCAAAGAGCAACTAAAGAGCCTCTTGATGAAAGTGAAAGAAGAGAGTGAAAAAGCTGGCTTAAAATTCAACATTCAAAAACAAAGATCATGGCTTCTGATTCCATCATTTCATGGCAAATAGATGGGGAAACAATGAAAACAGTGACAGATTTTGTTTTCTTGGGTTCTGAAATCACTGCAGATGGTGACTGCAGCCATGAAATTAAAAGACGCTTGCTCCTTGGAAGAAAAGCTATGACAACCCTAGACAGTGTATTAAAAAGCAGAGACATTATTTTATCAACAAAGGTCCATATATTCAAAGCTGTGATTTTTCCTTTAGTCATCTATGGATGTGTGAGAATTGGACTGTAAATAAGGCTGAGTGCCGAAGAATTGGTGCTTTTGAACTGTGGTGTTGGAGGAGACTCTTGAAAGTCCCTTGGACTGCAAGGAGATCAAACCAGTCAATCCTAAAAGTAATCAACCCTGACTGTTCTTTTGAAGGATTTTGCTGAAGCTCCAATACTTTGGCCACTTGATGCAAAGAGCTGACTCATTGGAAAGTCCCCAATCCTGGGAAAGACTGAAGGCAGGAGGAGAAGGGGACAAAGGAGGATGAGATGGTTGGATGCCATCACAGACTCACTGGACATGAGTTTGAGTAAGCCTCGGAAGACGGTGAAAGACAGGGAAGCCTGGCGTGCTGCAGTCCACAGGGTCACAAAGAGTTGGTCATGACTGAGTGACTGAACAACAATAATAATCACTTTAAACATCAGTAGTGTAAGAACAGCAGTTTAAATAATTGAAATTTTGAGAATTAATCAAAAACACAGCTATATGCTGTCTACAAGAAACCCACTTTGAATACATAGAAACGTATAGAATAAAAGTGTGTGGATGGAGAAAAAATATATCAGGGTAACACTAATCAAAGAAAAGTAGGAGTGTATAATTTTCAGATGGAGCAGATTTCAGAGCAAGAAAAATTAACAGGCATAGAGAAAGGCTTTGCAAAATGAAGGAGTCTATACTTCAAAGAAGATATAACAATCTTTACTGTGTGAAAAAAGAATATAAAATATGCAAGGCAAAAACTGTTAGAACTGCAAGTGGTAATGGATGAATCCACTATTATAGTTGGAGACTTTACCATCTCTTTATCAGAAATGGACCAATATACCAGACAGAAAATCAGTAAGGACATATTTGAACTCAACAGCACCATCAACCAACTGGATATAATTAATATTTATTGACTACTTCACCCAGCCACAGCAGAATATATGCTCTTCTCACAGTCACAAGGACTATTTACCAAGAGAGACAACAATCTGACCCATAAAACACAGTCCAAAGAAACCAAAAAAAAGACAAATTATAAAATGTCTGTTCTTGAGGGAAAATTATATTTTAAACTACAAATCAATAACAAAAGAAAATTGGAAAATCTTCCAAATACTTGGTGATTAAAAACACACTTTTAATAACACATAAATCAAAGCAGAAATTTCATGAGGGATTTTAAAATATTTTGAACTTAATAAAAATGAAAATACAGCTTATCAAAATTTGTAGGAATCTGTGAAAGTAGTGCTTAGAGGAAATTTATAGCATTAAATACACATACTTGAAAAAGAGAAAGATCTGAAATCAGTCATATAAATTTCCACCTTCAAGAAATAAAAAAGCAATCCAAAATTAGCAGGAGAAAGGAAATAATAAAAAGTAATACAAAAATCAATGAAATTCAAGACAGAAAATCAATAGGAAAAATCAATAAAACTTAAAGATGGTTTCCAGAAAAGACAAATAAAATGTATTAACCTTTAGCCAGGCTAAGTAAGGAAAAAGAGAAGACAGAATTACTAGTATCAGGAATGAAAGAGTGGCCATCACTACAGATCCCATAGAAAGTAAAAGGATAATATAGGAGTATTCTGAATGCCTTGTGCTCACATATTTGATATCCTAGATTAAATGGATGAATTCCCTGGAAAACACAATCTACCAAAACTCACATAAGAAGAAATATACAAAAAGTACTCTCTGTACTTTCCACTCAACTTTTCTATGAACTTAAAAACAATTCTGAAAATAGTTTCTTTAAAAAAAGAAAAAAAAATCCTGGACCCCAACAGGCAGGAAAAAAAATCAAAGTAGAAATTAACTTTTGTAGTTAGTATATTTTTAAAGGAATGCTTTTATAAATGTTAGGAATGAGCAAAATAAAACCATTTATATTGTTTTGATCATTATTATTTAACTCCATGTGAACAAGGGCAAAATATATCTTCCCCAATACTTCCTCCATCTCTCACACTGAAGTCTTCTCAATTATTTCTGGAATTCACTGTCTTAAGGCAAGCTCTAAGTCATAGTAGGTAAGAGCACAACTTTAGAGTTCAGCTATTCACCATATGACCATGCACAAATAATAAAAACTCCGAGAACCCCTGTGTTTTCCTAAATACAATGAGGGAAATTATAGAACTTCGCTGCTAGGATTGCTATAAGCATTCAAGGAGACAATGCATGCCAAATTCTTATGCAGGGCTTGGTACATGTGAGTGTTCAACACTTGATCATTTCTATTCTAATCCTTTGTTCTTAGTCAGCCTATTACATTAACCCTTTCATCCTGCCCTGCTTGGAATACTTAACCCAAAGTCATACGGTCATGTCTTGTTGCTACAGGCAAGATTTTAACTGATGGTCCCTCAAATTCATGAAGTAGTTACTCACTACAGATATTGTTCTCAATCTCTCTTGAGCAAGATTCACTCTCATTAATCCACCAAAAAATATTCTTATTAAGTTCACCAATGACCACCTTCACATTGATAAATTTGTTGTTAATTCTCTGTCTTCATCTTACTTGACCTATTAGTTGTACTGAACATAGCAAATAATAATTTTTGATCACCTTTTTCTTTAACCTTTTTTTTGTACTGGAGAATAGACAGTTAACAATGTTGTGATACTTTCAGGTTCATGGTGAAGGGGTTCAGCCATATGTGTACATGTATTCATTCTCTCCCAAACTCCCCTCCCATCCAGGCTGCCACATAACATTGAACAGAATTACCTGTGCTATACAGTAGGTCTTTGTTGGTTATCCATTTTAAATATAGCAATGTGTACATGTTGATCCCAAACTCCCTAACTGTCTCTTCCTGATGTCCTTACCCACTGGCAACCAAAAGTTAATTTTCTTAAGTCTGTGAATCTATTACTACGTTGTAAATAAGATCATTTGTATCATTTCTTTTTAGATTCTGCACATAGGGGATGTCTTAGGATATTTATTATTCTCTGTCTGACTTACTTCACTTAGTATGACAATTTCTAGGTTCATCATCTTGCTGCAAATGGCTTTATTTCATTCTTTTTAATGGCTAAGTAATATTCCATTATATATATACATCATATCTTCTTTATCCATTCCTCTATTAATGGAAATTAGGTTCCTTCCATGTCTTGGCTATTGTAAACAGTGCTGAAATGTCCCCCTCTCTTTTTGTTGTAATGTGTATGTTCCCCATCAGGAAGTCTCCTGTCATCAAAATGTATCCAAAGTCACACCAGTTGTCATTATCTATACTGTTAGTGCCTCTTATCCTTCTCCATCAGAGGGCAGACATACTGAAAACCACAATCACAGAAAACTAGCCAATCTGATCACATGGACCACAGCCTTGTCTAACTCAATGAAACTATTAGCCATGCCATACGGGGCCACCCAAGAAGGACGGGTCATGGTGGGAGTTCTGACAAAATGTGGTCCACTGGAGAAGGAAATGGCAAACCACTTCAGTATTCTTGCCTTGAGAACCCAGTGAAGATTATAAAAAGGCAAAAAGATAGGACACTGAAAGATGAACTCCCCAGGTTGGTAGGTGCCCAATATACTACTGGAGATCAGTGGAGAAATAACTGCAAAAAGAATAAAGAGACGGAGCCAAAGCAAAAACAGCACCCAGTTGTGGAGGTGACTGGTGATGGAAGTAAAGTCTGATGCTGTAAAGAGCAATATTGCATAGGAACCTGGAATGTCAGGTCCATGAATCAAGGCAAATTGAAAGTGGTCAAACAGGAGATGACAAGAGTAAACATCGACATTTTAGGAATCAGCGAACTAAAATGGATTGGAATGGGTGACTTTAACTCAGACGACCATTATATCTACTACTGTGGGCAGGAATCCCTCAGAAGAAATGGAATAGCCATCATGGTCAACAAAAGAGTCCTAAATGCAGTACTTGGATGCAATCTCAAAAATGACAGCATGATCTCTGTCCGTTTCCAAGGCAAATCATTCAATATCACGGTAATCGAAGCCTATGCCCCAACCAGTAACACTGAAGAAGCTGAAGCTGAATGGTTCTATGAAGACCTACAAGACCTTTTAGAACTAACACCCCAAAAAGATATCCTCTTCATTATAGGGGACTGGAATGCAAAAGTAGGGAGTCAAGAGACACCTGGAATAACAGGGATATTTAGCCCTGGAGTACAGAATGAAGCAGGGGAAAGGCTAATAGAGTTTTGCCAAGAGAACACACTGGTCATAGCAAACACCCTCTTCCAACAACATAAGAGAAGACTCTATATGGACATCACCAGATGGTCAATACTGAAATAAGATTGATTATATTCTTTGCAGCCAAAGATGGAGAAGCTCTATATAGTCAGCAAAAACAAGACTGGGAGCTAACTATGACTCAGATTATGAATTCCTTATTGCCAAATTTAGACTTGAAGAAAGTGGGGAAAACCACTAGACCATTCAGGTATGACCTAAATCAAATCTCTTATGATTATACAGTGGCAGTGAGAAACAGATTCAACAGATTAGATCTGGTAGACAGAGTGCCTGAAGAACTATGTACAGAGATTTGTGACATTGTACAGGAGGCAGGGATCAAGAACATCCCCAAGAAAAAGAAATGCAAAATGCCAAAAAGGTTGTCTGAGGAGGCCTTAAAAATAACTGTGAAAAGAAGAAAAGTGAAAGGCAAAGTAGAAAAGGAAAGATATACCCATTTGAATGCAGAGTTCCAAAGAACAGCAAGGAGAGATAAGAAAGCCTTTTTCAGTGATCAGTGCAAAGAAATAGTGGAAAACAATAGAATGGGAAAGACTAGAGATCTCTTCAAGAAAATTAGAGCTATCAAGGGAACATTTCATGGAAAGATGGGCACAATAAAGGATAGAAATGGTATGGACTTAACAGAAGCAGAAGATATTAAGAACAGGTGGCAAGAATACACAGAAGAACTATACAAAAAAGATCTTCATGACTCAGATAATCACAATGGTGTGATTACTCACCTAGAACCAGACATCCTGGAATGCGAAGTCAAGTGGGCCTTAGGAAGCACCGCTAGGGACAAAGCTAGGTGGAGGTGATGGAGTTCCAGTTGTGCTCTTTCAAATCCTAAGAGATGATGCTGTGAAAGTGCTGCATTCACTATGTCAGCAAATTTGGAAAACTCAGCAGTGGCTGAGAAAAGGTCATAGGAATGGAAAAGGTCAGTTTTAATTCCAATCCCAAAGAAAGGCAATGCCAAAGAATGCTCAAACTACCACACAATTGTACTCATTTGACATGATAGCAAAGTAATGCTCAAAATTCTGCAAGTCAGGCTTCAACAGTACGTGAACCATGAACTTCCAGATGTTCATGCTGGATTAAGCAAAATCAGTGATCCAATTGCCAATATCCATTGGATCATAAAAAAAGCAAGAGAGTTCCAGAAAAACATCTACTTCTGCTTTATTGGCTATGCCAATGCCTTTGACTGTGTGGATCACAAAAAGCTATAGAACATTCTTCAAGAGATGGGAATAACAGACCACCTTACCTGCCTCTTGAGAAATCTGTTTGCAGTTCAGGAAGCAACAGTTAGAACTGGACATGGAACAACAGACTGGTTCCAAATCGGGAAAGGAGTATGTCAAAGCTGTATATTGTCACCCTGCTTATTTAACTTATATGCAGAGTACATCAATTGAAACACTGGGCTGGATGAAGCACAAGCTGGATCAGGATTCTCAGAGAAATATCAATAACCTCAGATATGCAGATGACACCACCCTTGTGGCAGAAAGTGAAGAAGAACTAAAGAGCCTCTTGATGAAATGAAAGAGAAGAGTGAAAAAGTTGGCTTAAAGCTCAACATTCAGAAAGCTAAGATCATGGCATCTGGTCCCATCACTTCATGGGAAATTGATGGGAAAACAATGGAAACAGTGTCAGACTTTATTTTTGGGGGCTCCAAAATCACTGCAGATGGTGACTGCAGCCATGAAATTAAAAGAGGCTTGCTCCTTGGAACAAAAGTCATGGCCAACATAGACAGCATATTCAAAAGCAGAGACATTACTTTGCCCACAAAGTTCCATCTAGTCAAAGCTATGGTTTTTCCAGTAGTCATGTATGGATGTGAGAGTTGGACTATAAAAATGCTGAGTTCCAAAGAATTGATGCTTTTGAACTGTGGTGTTGGAGAAGACTCTTGAGAGTCCCTTGGACTGCAAGGAGATCCAACCAGTCCATCCTAAAGCACATCAGTCCTGAATATTCACTGGAAAGAGTGATACTAAAGCTGAAACTCCAATACTTTGGCCACCTGATGTGAAGAACTGACTCATTTGAAAGGATTCTGATGCTGGGAAAAATTGGAGGCAGGAGGAGAAGGGAATGACAGAGGATGAGATGGTTGGATGGCATACTGACTCAATGGGCATGAGTTAAAGTAAGTTCCGGGAGTTGGTGATTGACAGGGAAGCCTGACATGCTGCAGTCCATGTGGTCACAAAGATTTGGACATGACCGAGCAACTGAACTGAACTGAAGTAGTGTCCTAGTGTGAGCCACTTACATCTCTGCAGTAGCCTCCTGATTAATCCTAGCTGCAATTACAGTTAATATACCATGAACTGTTTATATTCTGCTAAAATGTGATTGAGTGAGTTTCTTTCTCTTCCTATCCCCTAATTTGTTTCCATTTGCAGTCTGATACTAACATCTCTTACAGTGATCTCAAAAGAAGAGTTTCCTTTGCTCCCACATTTCAGGACAATGTTGTACATGAGATACTTTTTCCTTTCCCAGACCCGCCAGTCATGAACCTGTAATGCACAGTGTCTGAGATGCTTATTGACACTCATTACTTGTCCACACTCTCCATCTTCCTTTACTACTCAAGCCATCCTTTTATTCACCCCCTCCCCTCACCTTCTGATGATCTACACTCCCCTATTGTCTGTAAAGTAGTGCTCTTTATTTTTATTCAGGCTTTGCTATAAAAACTGAGAAGCTAGCAGTCTTCATTTACATATGTCATAGCCATGCCCATGGCATTCTGTGTAATAGACATGTATATAGCTGCCAAACTACAGAAGAGAAGAAGCACAGAAAGTGGGAAGGATAAATGATGCATTGTACGGTTGATCAAAATGTGTTAGCATCACATTTTTTAAATGGAGTTTTTCTGTATTGTGTCTTAGGAAGCTTTGCATAAATTTTCTTGTGAAATAGAAAAGAAGCTATAGTGATAAATGATGACATCCATGGGGTACAAGTTAGTTAAGTAGCAGAGCACTTTGGAAGGTGGAGTGAGAAAACACTCTTTTATGAGCTAACATGATTCTTGTGCTCAGGAGGAAATTACAAGAAGGTACGGGATCTACCTTCTTTGTTCAGAAGCCCAGGAACATATGCACAGTTTATACTTGATCCCTTCAGCCATGTGAAGATGTCTTGAAGAGAAATAAGTTGTTTCCAAGTTTCCAGAGAAACAGCACACTTCGCTTTCTGATTAGCTTTTCTAGGGAACTGCTCAATTTCAAATTCAGCAGACTTTTATTACGGGCAAAGCTGTGTACAAAGCACAGTAGAAAATATTTTAACAAAAATTTTTATAACAAGCCTGTGAAGCAGGTGTTCAGTCATCTAATCTTCTTACCTCTGTCCTCTCTTTCCATCATCTATAGTTCACCTCTTATGTACCACGTCCCTAACGCCAAGAATCATAAGGCATTGTCCTTGCCCTCGGGTTCACAGTGTGAGATTGGTTACATCAGCTGAGTATGTATTCTACTCTATGGATGATTTGAAGAATGTTTAAGTGTCCCTTTGTTTATATGTGGCTTTCTCATTATCGCTAATTGAGATCTACATGTTCTGTTAAAAGTAATTCCATTGTATGTCCTATATATCACCACCCCACTACCTTGTCTCAGGTTACTCTAGATGGGATACACATTTTCTTCTACATTAATCAAGTGTTTCTGAGCCTTCAAGGCTAAGTTTCCATAAAACACTGTTAGTTCCCCTAGCCTCAAATATCACTCCTCTTCTGTTTATCCCCCAGCATCTGTGTTGGCATCTAATTATACGTCTCATTCTACCTTGCCTCAGCTGATAACAGTTGTGATGTCTTGCTTTTCCACTGGATCAGAAAGGTCCTTGAGGGCACTGGGAAACTGTGGTTCTCCTTTACTTTCCTTAGGATGGTCAACACTGGACTATCCCTGAATATATGTTTATTGAGCTAAAACACACACACACACACACACACACACACACACAGGAATGGGAGAATATCCTAGCTCTTCTAAGTTCAGGCTTATTGTTGTTGTTTAGTTGCTAAGTCATGCCTGATTCTTTGCAATCAGGCTATTCCCATGTAAATAATCTATGGGTGTTTATTATTATTATTATTATTAATAAAGTACTTTCTTCAATGGTTTAGCCTTGAGGTCCATTTTCTAATTAGCCACGGTGTAACTAATGTCTATAAAACTGACATTGGTCAGTTACAAGTGTTGCAAAGATAAATTTAGTTAGAAAAACACTGCATAAACATTAGGAGATCTGCATTCTACTTTAAGCTCTGACAATAATGTGCTTTGTCACCTGAGTGAGTTCCTTCCTATTTCTGAGCCTTAGCTGCCTTAAGTATAAAAAGAAAATAATAATCTGTGCAGTACTTTTTCTATAGTTCTACTAAAGTACCTTCTAAATCAGTGCTTCCCAATTCTGGTTTCCCATCAGAGTGTCTAAGGAGTTTTATTTTAAAAAACAAAATGAATAACAACGAAAGTAAAACCCAGATGCCTAGGTTCTTTGTCCAGAGATTCTGATTTCAGCATGTTTGAAGTGGGGACTGGGACTCATGTGCACCAGAGCACTATCATTTAAAAAGCACCCCAGGTTGTTGTAGTATACAAACAAATTTGGAAACACTTGTCACAAATGAAGAGGGAGCAAATATATACTGCAATAATTGTAGGGGGATGGGCTTCCCAGGTGGCTTAGTGGTTAAGAATCTGCCTTCCAATGCAGGAGATACATGTTCAATTCCTGGGTGTGGAGGATCCCTGGGGAAGGAAATGGCAACCCACTCCAGTATTCTTGCCTGGGAAATCTCATGGACAGTGGAGCCTGGCAGGCTACAGTCCATGGGGTCACAAAAGAATCAGACACGACTGAGGGATTGATCACACACAGAAGTATAGGGAGATAGTCTGAAGCAGTACAAAATCTCAATTTCTTTGAAGTGTCACAATATGTCTTAAGAGTAGTTTGCAACTGTTTTATTGTTTAAAATATATGCTTGTTTTACTCTAAAATGTATGTTTTCATTTACTCACAATTGAATACAATTGCTTTTCTAAAATGGTGTGCAGTTGCTTTATGGCTTTGCAGATCCTCTGGTGCACCACTGAAATACATACACTCCAGGTTCAGAAGCACAGGGTTTAATCATCTTCTGAGCTCATTTCCAGTTCATACAGCTATTGAGAAATATTTAGAGCTGGATACATATCGTCCAGCTTTAAATGTGCTGTTTCCACCCTCTGGATCTTGCATACAAAATGACATGAACATTGTCCTCGCCTACACAGTGAAATAAGGCTTTGAGAAATTCTTTTAATGAGATCTAATTAACTCAGAGATGCTGGCAGATGAAATAATGTTGATTTTTATTACATTAGGTATCATTCTTTAAAAAGCTAAGTCTATAAAAAGCATTGGCAGCTATGATGGAATCAAGAAGTGTCTTCACAGTTTCTCCCCAGTTCGTTCTGAACCTCTCTGGAAGAATGTCTTGCCTTTATAGATGTATTCTCAAAGTTTTTTAATATAGAAATTAGTGCATAGACTAATAAAGATAAAACCAAAAAGGAGAAAGAGGAGAAAATAAGATTTAATAAAACATGTTAGGTTCACTGACATAATATTCAAGAAAAAAAGAGAAAAGTACATAGATTCTAAAAAGCATTGCATGCAACATTGCATACAAGAGGCTTGGAAAGGAGAAAAAAGTCATATGAGGACTGTCTCTTGAAAAACATAAAATATTGTAAGATTTAAAAATTAATTTTGACTCTTTGGATTGTATTTCCATTTAAGCTATTTAGGGGCATAGACTAATTTTTAAAGCATTACACAATCTTACAAATTTCAGGGTATTAAAATGAAAATAATGTAATTCAAAGCTAGTGAGACACACTCTGAGTGTGCAAGGGAATTCACAATGTTAACTCTAGGGAGTTTACAACTATGAAGATAAATTCTAGTTCTCTGTGTAAAATATTGTTCTTTTTCCTGCTTGAGTCACAGGCCCTGATTCAGTGAGATGGGCAGTTTGTATGAAATCAGCACACTATTTCAGTCAAGCAAGAAGGTGTTCTTGAAAGTAGGTTATCACACCAGCTCTCCTGAGGTGGCAACTGCCTACTGTCATTGAAGGTTTAATGGCAGCTGTATGTGATAGACTTGTCAAAACAAACAAACAGAAAGCAGAGCAAAGAAATGACATCTGGGCCACCTATGGTTGCCAATCATGAACTCTGCCGTGTGTTTCCTTAAAGAATACTTGCCTCTAGTAATTCCATATTCTTATCTGCCCTAGACATGTTTTATTTTTATACTCTTTTGAAGATTCACAATGAATGCCAAAATGCAATAAAATTATAATAGAAAAATGAGCAGGGACTAAGGAAATAATGTATTATGATTTAAAAAAAAATAGTATTATGAAGTAGAGTAAAACATCAATTCTCAGAGAGAAATCACTGAGTTTCATATCAAACAATAGACTACTGACTCATGTTGAGGAAACTAGCTTCTGCCCTATTATTATGATATGCTGATGATTTTTCTCTTATACCAGTCACCCCAAGTCTGTAGTCTTATGATACTCAAAATATCCACGTTTAAATTGAAAATAAGTTATTATGGCAAGAAATGGGAAGATCTAAAACTGAATGATGAAAGGTAACATTGAATGCCAGCACCAAGATAAAAGAAATGTTAGAATCATTTGACAAAGACTTGAAAGCAACCATCTTGAAAAATGAAAGACAAACAATTATGAACATCCTTAGAACAAGTAAAAAGAAAATTTCAGCAAAAAAATAAAAAATAAAAAGTAGAACTAAATGGAAAGTTTTAACCATAAAAATACAGTAACCAAATCAAACTTAATGGGTGAATAAATAGCAAATACAGAAGACAGAGAAAAGAATCAGGAAGCTTGATACTAATGATACAGTGTGAAGCACAGAGAGAAAGTAGACTAGGAAAAAAAAAAATGAAGAGAGCTTCAGGACATGTGAGAAGAAAAGATAGAACATTCTTATTACTGAAGTCTTAGGAGGAGAGGATGAAAAAAGCATGGCTAATAAAGTAATTAAAGCTTCTAAAATTGGGCAAAAGATTAAACACAGATTCAAGGATATTAGCAAATAGTGTAAACTTCAAAAAATACACTTCAAGACTCACTATACACAAACTTGTGAAAACTAGAGACAAAGGAAAAATCATGGGAAGAAGGGAATTAAGAGGAAGGAGAGCTTAACTATTGAGATACACTCCAAATGACAGCAGATTTCTCCCCAGAAACCATAGATGCCAGGAGGGATTAGCACCACATTTTCAAGTTACTGAAAGAAATGTCAACTCAAAATTCTAAAGCCAACAAAAATGTCCTTTCTCCAAAAAAAAAAAAAAAAGAGAGATTCTCAGATGAAATAAAACAAACAATTTATTCCAGCAAATTTACCTTAAAAGAATGGCAAAAAAAAAAAAAGAAAGTTGTCTGAACAGAAAGGACACAATAAAAGAAGGATTCTTGGAACATTAGAAAGGAAGAACAGGTAAGCCAAAAATAAGGATAAATATAGTAAGTGTCTTTCTCAAGTTTTCTTCATTGTTTAAAGGGGCTTCCCTTATGGCTCAGCACTAAGGAATCTGCTTGTAATGCAGGAAATGTGGGTTTGATTCCTGGATCAGGAAAATTCCCTGGAGGAGGAAATAGCAACCCACTCCAGTATTCTTGCCTGACAAATTCCATGGACAGAGAAGCCTGGCAGGCTACAGTGCATGGGACCACAAAGAATCAGACAGGACTGAGCAGCTGAGCACACACACACATGCCAAAATTAAGACCCAAAGGCAATGGCAACCCACTCCAGTACTCTTGCCTGGAAAATCCCATGGACGGAGGAGCCTGGTGGTCTGCAGTCCATGGGGTCGCTGAGGGTCGGACACGACTGAGCGACTTCACTTTCACTTTTCACTTTCATGCATTGGAGAAGGGAATGGCAACCCACTCCAGTGTTCTTGCCTGGAGAATCCCAGGGACGGGGGAGCCTGGTGGGCTGCCATCTATGGGGTCAGACAGAGTTGGACATGATTGAAGTGACTTAGCAGTAGCACAGCCAAATAAATAGACAAATATTAAAAAGAAGAAGAAGAAGAGGATTGCAATACAAGATTGAGGCACTCCAGGAGTGCGGAGGAGAAAATACATGGCTCTACTGGCCAAAGTCCATGAGCACCTACTTACTATGTGCTCGGCTCTGTGAGTGAGTCGTCTTCTGAGTCTTCATTGTTTGGCAATAGAAGCAAAAGTTTTAGTACTCTTTCATGTGATTCTAAATGTGTTTGAAAATATAAATAAGACAACTATACTTTTTTAAATGCTATGAGCTGAATTGTACTCCCCCAGATTCAGATGTTGAAACCTTCCCCTAATGTGATGATATTTGGAGATGGGACTTTTGGGAGATAGTTAAGCTTAGATGAGGTCGTGAGTGCCCTCGTGATGAAATTAGTACCCTTATGTAATAAGAAGAGACTGCAAACTGCATACTTTCTCTCTCTTCCTGTCTCCTTGTTCCCCTCTCTTACTCCTTCCCCACACCATGAGAGAAAATAGTGTGAAGATGGCCTTCTGCAAGTCAGAAACAGAATGCTTACCAGAACCAGATCATGCTGGCATCCTCATCTTGGACTTCCAGCCTCAAGAATTGTGAGGAATGAATTTCTGTTGTCTATGTCCTAAGTCTGTGGCATTTTTGCTACAGTGGCCTGAACTAAGCCACAAATGGAAGAAGAAAAAAAGGACATAAAAGTAGGAAAAATTTGTATCTTTCATTTAAACTATTAACAGATGACATTGTAGCCTATTAAGTTGTATATATACAGAGAACCCACTATAAAAGTTATACAAAAATATACTACAAAGCACTGGAGATTATCAATCAAACTGGAATTCTAAAACTATTCAATCCATCTACAGAAAAACAGAAGGAAAAACAAAGAAATAAAAAAGGGAGAGCAAACAGAAGTCAAAAAATACAATGGCAGACTTAAGCCCTATTACATCAATAATTGCATTAAATTAAAATGGTCTAAACATACCTATTTGAAGACATAGATGGACAGAATGAAAAAATATCAACAGGCTGTCTATAAGAAAATCACTTTGTAAAGTAATTAGCCTCCAATTAAAATAAATAAATTTAAATTAAAAATAAATTATTTCATTAAAAAAATAAAATCACTTCAAGTATGATATAGGCAGAGACAGTAAAATGTCTCATTCAAGTAATCATCAAAAGAAAGAAGGAGTGCCTATATTGATATCTGATGAAGCAGATTTCCCCACAGAGAACATTACCAAGAGTAGAATGGACTATTAAGAACCTATGGAACTCTAAATAACAAAACTGCAAATTACACAAAGCCAAACAGTTTATAACTGCAAGGACAGATAGACAAATCCACTCTTACAGAACAAACTTATGGCTACCAGGGGATGAAGTAGGGGAGGAATAAATTGGGAGACTGGGATTGATATATACACACTGCTATGTATAAAATAGATAACTAATAAAGACCTGCTACTACATAGAACAGGGAACTCTATTCAGTACTCTGTAATGGCCTATAAGGGAAAAGAATCTGAAAGAGTAGACATGTATGTATATAACTGATTTGTTTTGTGGTACACCTGAAACTAACACAACATTATGAATCAACTATACTCCAATAAAAATTACAACAACACACACACACACAATCGAATCTGCACTTAGAGCTGAAAACTTTAACATACATGTGTCAACAACCAATGAAACAACTAGACAGAAAATCACGAAGGATACAGAAGAATCTACTAAGCCCATCCACTGACAAAATCTAGTCAATATCTAAAGAAGGCTCCACCCAACACAAGTAAAATATACATTCTTTTCAAGTGCCCAGAGAACATATTGCAAGACAGACCATATACTGAGCATGAAACAAACCTCAACAAATTTAAATGAACTGAAATAACTACAAAAGAATCAAATTAGAAATCATTAACTGAAAGGTAACTGCAGTGTCTTCAAAGACTTGGAAACTAAATCGAGTATGTCTAAACAACTCAAAAAAGTTTCAAGAGAAAAAATTTTAGCTAAAGCACAGCTGAGAGGAGCAGCTAAAACACTACATACATACATAAGAAACTAGGAACTCTCTCACATCAATAATCCAAGGTCCAACCACAGAAACTCAGAAGAAGAATAGCAAATTAAAGGCAAAGCAAGCAGACAGATGGAAATAATAAATAGAAGAACAATAACAAATGAAATGAAAAACAAAGCACTTACCTCATAATATTCATTCAAAAATAGTAATTATCATCATTATTCAATGGTTTTCAAACTCTTTTGACCATATTTTTCTTAGAACATTTTTGAGTGTATTCAAATATATGAATATTTACTGTTTATAGATTATGTATAGATATTAGTCTACACCTATCTGCACATGCTAAGCATACACAAAATTTTAAATAGGATGAGATAAAATTAATTATAGTATCCTCATTGTTTGCCAGTGAATTGTCTTGGATACCTTAATTGGGGATCACTAGTTGAATATCATCATCAAGGATAAGGACTCTCCCTTCTTTAAATTTAGCTGAAGTAGCATCATTTCCAGGAGGCTTCTGCTAATCCTATGAGTCCTCATGAAAACTTCCTTTCTCCAAAATCATATGTTAATTTTGACTGTGCCTTTGATTTTATGCATATACTATCTTAACTGTCATAGTTCAATTCAGTTCAGTCGCTCAGTCATGTCTGACTCTTTGCAACCCCATGTACTGCAGCAGGCTAGGCCTCCCTGTCCATCGCCAACTCCCTGAGTTTACTCAAACTCACGTCCATTGAGTCAGTGATGCCATCCAACCATCTCATCCTCTGTCATCCCCTTCTCCTCCCGCCTTCAATCTTTCCCAGCATCAGGGTCTTTTCCATTGAGTCAGTTCTTCGCATCAGGTGGCCTAAGTATTGGAGTTTCAGCTTTAGTATCAGTCCTTCCAATGAATATTCAGGACTGATTTCCTTTAGGATAGACTGGCTGGATCTCCTTGCAGTCCAAGGGACTCTCAAGAATCTTCTCCAATACAACAGTTCAAAAGCATCAATTCTTCGGCGCTCAGCTTTCTTTATAGTCCAACTCTCTCATCCAAACATGACTACTGGAAAAACCATAGCTTTGACTAGATGGACCTTTGTTGGCAAAGTAATGTCTCCACTTTTTAATATACTATCTAGGTTTGTCATAACTTTTCTTTCAAGGAGCAAGTGTCTTTCAATTTCATGGCTGCAGTCACCATCAGCAGTGATTTTGGAGCCCCCCCAAAAAAGTTTGTCACTGTTTCCACTGTTTCCCCATCTATTTGCCATGAAGTGATAAGACCAGATGCCGTGATCTTAGTTTTCTAAATGTTGAGTTTTGAGTCAACTTTTTCACTCTCTTTCACTCTCATCAAGAGGCTCTTTAGTTCTTCCTTGCTTTCTGCCATCAGGGTGGTGTCATCTGCGTATATGAGGTTATTGATATTTCTCCCAGCAAGCTTTATTCCAGCTTGTGCTTCATCCAGCCTGGCATTTCACGTGATGTACTCTGCATATGAGTTAAATAAGCAGGGTGACAACATACAGCCTTGATATACTCCTTTCCCCATTTGGAACCAGTCTGTTCCATGTCCAGTTCTAACTGTTGCTTCCTGACCTGCATACAGATTTCTCAAGAGGCAGGTTAGGTGGTCTGGGATTCCCATCTCTTGAAGAATTTTCCAGTTTGTTATAATCATTTGCCTAATAAATTTCCTGATATAAATATGATACTAAAAAACACATATAAAAATCTGAGGGATTGAGCACTTGGCAAAAAATATGGAAAGGAAAATGTCCAACATTCTCACAAAGATACATAAAATATTAAAAATCTAGAGGTTGATGGAACGAGAACTGTGTAATCATTTTTTCCATATATATATTGAAGGATCATAACCTGGCTGCCCAAAGACCAGGCTACACAGACATGTGGTATGTTTGGCACAGTGCTTTGGATTATGTTTCTTTTTCTGCTTTTATACTGGGCATGCACTCTCCCTTTCAGCCATCATTCCATTATTCCCAACTTTTAATACCTGAGTGCTTCCAGTATTTTTACTCATAAGTCACCTGATGTTAACTTTGACAACCCTCTGAGAGTGTTTATACTTTATAGACCAGCACACTAAAGTACAAAAGAATCAAAAGATCTGAGTTTCTGGCTCATGTGCCACTTGCTAGCTATGTCATCTTGAGAAAATCATGTTACTTTCTAAAGCACAATTCCTTCAACTATGGAATAGAGATGGCAATTCCTGCCCAGTGTGTCTCATGGGGCAAATGAGAAGCCTGGTTAAAAACTATAAAACTGTTGAATAAATATTACAGTTATTGTCATATGACCTTGGTTCCCTTCCTACTGTGAAATATTTTGTTCCTATCATTTCTGGGAAATCGTGGGTAATTACAACTTCATTTCCTAACAAAGTCATCAATCCCATAGCTATAAATATGCTACTTAGAGTTATGAGGATAAAAATGTTAGAAATCCTTGGCTGGTTTTCTGATAGAATTATAATTATAATACATGAAAAGAATGCATTGGGTGTTAAATGTTGACATCTCAGGAAATTGTGTGATACAGTTTGATAAGAGCCTGCCTGTAAGATTAATTGTAAATTGGCTTGATATGAACACTGTCATCAGAATTGAACATTGTCAAAAAAACGTAATGACAAGGATGACAATGGGTAGCATCATAGGCTTCAAGAAGGTCAGGGTGTCTACAAGAGGGGTTTCTGGGATCAGAGTTCAGTGAAATCTCATTACCATCTTCATTAACTACTCCAGAAAAGGGCTGCATGTTTTCCTAGAGAAATTTGCACAGGATTCTTAGTTGGCAGGGGCTGTAAACAGAGATGCAAAATTATCACAAGAAATCAGACAGATTACAGTGGAATTTTAGGCACGCATAAAAACCAGATTCTTCTGGGGACATAGACGTTTGAGATCATGATCTCTGAAGTGCTTTCCTCAACTCTGTCTACTGAATTAAAGCTGTACTCTTTTGAAAATTTAGAGACCCCTCTTTCCTGAGGTTTCCTTGATCCCTTCAAAGAGAACTACTTCTCTGTCTTGTGAAATTCTACAGCTTCTCCTATCTTATGCTACTTATTTGGGCTTATAGATATGAAACCAAGTTTTACCCCATCTAAGTCATGAATACCTTGAGAGAGAGGATCACTGTATTAATTCTTAATGAATATCATGGTAATCAGCATGATGGCACATTCACATAACTTTAGAATTTGAATCTGCTTTTCTTCCCTATCTCCACTGACCTGTTTCCAACCCTTTATGTCTTTCTCGGAATATGTGGCATTGCCTCCTAATTGTTCTCCCTCTGTTTAATCACTTCTACACTCTTTGACTCTGCCCTTTAATCCATCTTTTATAAGCAGTCATGAGAATCTTCCTGATGTTCTTACTTAGTCATGCACTTCCTCTTTTCTGAAGCTTTTTTGGCTCCCACTTGCTACTGGATTATGCATAAACACCTTAGCCTGGATCCTGAGACTCATTGATCTGTTCCCAGCTTGTTTTCCCTACCTAGTTTCTTACTATTTATCTTAACAAGTGGCTTCTGCCAACTTTCTGCTTACCCAAACCACCCCTCCCTATTGGCCTGCCTCCTTCCTTTTGATTACATTTGATTACACTTGCCTCACCTCCTATTTGCATTCCCCAATTCTCCTACTGAAACATTTACCCTACTTTTCTGCTTTCCTATTACCTTTTGTTTGTTTTGAGATAACTGCACAAACTTGCCTTTGATCCTAATACTTCCCTTTCTCATCCCAACCTCCTACATCCAATCCAAACCTCCTATTATGACTAAGTACCTCTGAATTTATCCCCTGGTAATCACTCTAATGGGCTTCCCTGGTGGCACAGACAGTACAGAATCTGCTTGGAATGCAGGAGACCTAGGTTTGATCCCTGGGTCAGGAAGATCCCCTGGAGAAGGAAATGGCAACCCAAACCAGTATTCTTGCCTGGAGAATTGTACGGACAGAGAAGCCTGGTGGGATACAGTCCATGGGGTCGAAAGAGTCAGACACAACTGAAGGATTAACACTTTGAATCACTCTAAAAGTCAGTTTCTCAAACCTCTATTGCTAACAGCACAGCAGATGATCTCCTGGACTTTACTATGCATTCCTAGCTGGTCTCCCCCTAGCTTCTTGCTTGCTCTGCAGTACAGTCTAGTAAAGTTACTCCTATCCTATGCTCAAAATCCCACAAGTGTTTGCTATTGTTTGTCCTTGTCATTTAGTTGCTTAGTCGTGTCTGACTATTTGAGGCCACATGGACTGTAGTCTGCCAGGCTCTTCTGTCCATGGGATTCTCCAGGCAAGAATACTTGAGTGGGTTGTCATTTTTTTTCTCCAGGGGATCTTTCTGACCCAGGGATTGAACGTACATCTCTTAGTATCTGCATTGCAGGTGGATTTTTTACCACTGAGCCATTGGTGAAATGTTCCTAGTGTTCTGGTTACTATAAAATCAGAATACATGCCATAGCCCATCAAAGCCCTATAAGTTTGGCCACTATCTCCACAGTTTGATTCCATGCTAGCCTATCCAAAGGACAGACTAATTCTCAGTATCCTAACCACTCTGTCCTTCCAGATTCTCAAATAGACCATGCTTCTTTGTCCCTGAAAACAATTGACCATACTATGTCCTCTGTATGAAATATTCCTCTTTTTTCCATCTTCTTAACCTGAGATCTTTCCCCAGAGTCTTAAATGAAACATAACTTTTCCAGAAGAAGCTTTATTGATGCCTCAGTGATGCCCTGTTATGTGTTGTCATAGTACCCTGTGCTCCTTCACTATAAGCCATTCTGTATGTAATGTGATCCTGATGCACATGATTATTTGAATAATGTCTTTCTCCCCTGCTAAGGCTGTATCTCTCTATAAGGGCAATGCATTTTGGCATTTTGTACATAATTATATTCTCATCTCTTGGCATGGTGGATTCATATTTTCATACATTCATATATTAAAATGGTGAAAGACTGAAAACGATTAGCTTAAAGCTAATAAGCTTTTTTCCTATCTGTACCTTATTATATTGTCATGCAATTTAAATGCAAAATGTTAGTAAAGTCTTCAGCAAAGTATCTGCAACATAATAAGTATTTTTTAATGATGTTTTAATTATAGTCATGTTTGACACTTACCACCCAGTTTCTTGGATATAGACCATATCTCCCTTTTTAAAGTCTAATTTTGTGTATTCCTTGTGATGCTTTCATCAGAGAAAGCCACAAACAATATGCATATATATATATGTATGCATATATACATACAAACACATATATATATAGCATATACATGCATATATGCTTAGTGACTCAGTCGTGTCCAACTCTGTGAGCCTTTACATTGTAGCCTGCCAGGCTTCTTTGTCCATGGACTTTTCCAGGTAAGAATACTGGAGTGGGGCTACCATTTCCTCCTCAAGGGGATCTTCCCAACCCAGGGATCAAGCCTGCATCTCCTGCATTGCATGTGGACTCTTGACTGCTGAGCCATCAGGGAAGCACATATGCATATATAGTGCATACATATATAATGTATATGTGTGTGCATGTGTGCTCACCTGTGTCCCATTCTTTGTGACCCCATGGATTATAGCCTGCCAGACTCTGCTGTCCATTGAATTTTCCAGGCAAGAATACTGTAGTGAGTTGCCATGCCCTCTTTTAAGGGATCTTCCCAACCCAGGGATTGGACCCACCTCTCCTGAGTCTCTTGCATTAGCAGGTGGTTTCTTTACTGCTGTGCCTCCTGAGAAGCCCATATATATACATGTGTGTATAAACATATACAACATTAACATATACACATATGTCTGTGTGTGTGTATACACACACACACACACACACACACACACACATATACACATATTTATATAACATCTTTACAGGTAAGCCTCTTACAGATTCTCTCATCCTTATCACCATGTCTCTACCATTTCTCCATCTCACCTGCCACAGTGAATTTCTAAGCATATAGTAGATACAGGTTTGTAAGTTTCTCTTAGAGCTAAAGGAAAGCAGGATTGCATCTTGGAATAAAGTGGTTCTCAAGGTACACACAGTTCAACAAGACTATCATGTGATTAGGCATGATAACATGCCTGAAAACACTCATGTGTCAAGAATGGTCATGAGATGCAATTCCAACCAATGAGAAACAATAGCACCTTTCTCTGAGATTTGTAGGAACACATTCTTGTTTTCCCTGTGGTGTGAAACCAATAGGCCATGTAGTTGTTATTCAGTTGCTCAGTCATGTCTGACTCTTTGTGACCCCATGCACTGTAGCACACCAGGCCTCCTCGTCCCTCACCATCTTCCAGAGTTTGCCCAAGTTCATGTTCATTGCCTTGGTAATCCCATCCGGCCATCTTATCCTTTGACACCTCTTTTCCTTCTGCCTTGATCTTTCCCAGCATCAGAGACTTTTCCAATGAGTTATCTGTTCTGATCAGATGACCAAAATCAGATCAGATGAGCTTCAGCTTCAGCATCAGTCCTTCCAGTGACTGATATTCAGGGTTGATCTCCCTTAAGATTAATTGGTTTGATCTCCTTGCTTTCCAAGGAACTTTCAGGAGTCTTATCCAGCACCACAGTTTGAAGGCATCACTTCTTTGGCATTCTACCTTCTTTACAGTCCAACTGTCACAACCATACATGACCATTGGGAAGACCATAGCCTTGACTATATGGACATTTGTCAACAGAGTAATGTCTCTACTTTTCAACACATTGTCTATATTTGCTATCGCTTTCCTGCCAAGAAGCAATTGTCTTCTGATTTCATGGCTTCAGTCAACATCCACAGTGATTTTGGAGCCCAGGAAAAGGAAATCTGTCATTACTTCCACCTTTTCCCCTTCTATTGGCCATGCAGTAGTAGGGCCAGATGCCATGATCTTAGTTTTTTTTTTTTTTTTTTTTTTAATATTTAGTCTCAAGCTAACTCTTTTCACTCTCCTCTTTCACCCTCATCAAGAGACTCTTTAGTTCCTCTTCACTTTGTGCCATTCAGGTAGTATCATTGCATATTTGAGGTTGATGTTTTCCCCACCTATCTTGATTCCAATTTGTAACTCAGCCAGCCTGGCATTTCTCATAATGTGCTCAGTGTATAGATTAAGCAAATATGATGACAGCAGACAGCCCTGTCATAGACCTTTCTTGATCTTGAACCAATCAATTGTTCCTTTCAGGGTTCTAACTGTTGCTTCTTGACCTGCATACAGGTTTCTCAGGAGACAGGTAAGATGGTCTGGTATTCCCATCTCTCTAAGAGTTTTCCAGTTTGCCATAATCCATGCAGTCAAAGACTTTAGCATAGTCCATGAAACAGAGATAGATATAAACAGAGATAGATAAATAGACCACAGGGTCTGTTTATAGGGTCTAGAGTTCATGGAGAAGAACAAAAGTTTGAAACAAATAGACCTGGAACTTGGTGATATTTTCTTGAAACAAGCTATTTTTAAAATTTTATTTATTTTTAATTGAAGGATAATTGATTTACAGAATTTTGTTGTTTTCTGTCAAGCATCAACATGAATCAGCCATAGGTATACCTATGTCCTCTTCTCTTGAACCTCCCTCCCATCTCCCTCCCCAAGCAAGCTATTCTTAAAGCTAGATTTCCCTTAGAAATGCTAAGGGAAATATACATAAGCTACAATAAATGTCCTTTTAAAATATAAGCCAGTTAGAATTGAGTTTTCTGTCAGTTTCAATCAAAATAATCAAGAGTGATTCATGGCTTGTGATTCATGGCTTCAAAGATGAAGATTAAGCCAAATCTTAAAGATGGCCAGGTCTATTACAAAAGACCCAGGCAAAGGGAATAACAGGTCCAAGACATGAAGACTGGAATAACATCATGGGCTTAGGGAACTGCAAATATGGGTCGATTCTTGTTTCAGGGTAAAAAAAAAGAGATTGCTTAGTTTGTGAGCATGCCTCGTTCCTGAGAGGCACTTCCCACCATAGTTTCTGCCATGGTCTCTGCTCATAGTCACCTAAACAAATGTTAAATTAATAAGAAAATTAATGGACATATGAAAAATGCACAGAAATCCCCAGAGGAAAGAGAAATGTTAGGGACAAGGAGGGGGGGAAAACTAATTTCTTCCCATGCTGCATTTAAAGATTGGAGAGAAAGACAGACTTTAAAAGCTATCTACTGGCTACTGTACAAATATTAGTGTCATAAAGCATGCAAATTAAAATCCTGCTGAAGACAGATAAAATTGCATTAGCCATTCAGTGTTTATTCTGAGACTAATAATAATTCTAGCTCAAAGAATGGTTATTAATTGGTACCCCGATGCTGTCAGGCCACTTGTCCTCATATATCCAGGAGCCCTACTTGAATGTCAGGGACATGTAAGCTGTCTGGAGACCACCCATCACCAATTATATTGTTTTGTTTATCCTTAAAATCATTGCATTATGATGTAGATCAGACAGGAAGTCTAATCATAGTAAAGAAAAGGAAACTGAGACTTACTGCTGTCAAGTCACTCACCCATGATCACTCCTTAAGGAAGTATCAAGCTGAAATTAAACCCCAGATTGTCTGTTTCTAGTGGTTTTTTCCTTCTACAAGAAATGATAAAAATGTTTATTTCTGATGTTTTTCTTAAGTTGACTGGATCAGTTAGATCCATTCATTGCAGTATCTTTTGATAAGGAAAGGAATATTGAGTGCCTAAGAGATAGAGGGAAAATAGGTGGTGATGGAAAACAGAGAGGAGCAACAAAGAGGATCAGGGGAATACAGTGAAAGAATCAAATGGTACAGCCTGATTTGGTCTGAGGTACCAGATAACATACTGCTGCTGCTGCTAAGTCACTTCAGTCATGTCCGACTCTGCGACCCCATAGACGGCAGCCCACCAGGCTCCCCTGTCCCTGGGATTCTCCAGGCAAGAACACTGGAGTGGGTTGCCATTTCCTTCTCCAATGCATGAAAGTGAAAAGTGAAAGTGAAGTCGCTCAGTCGTGTCCGACTCTTCGCGACCCCACGAACTGCAGCCTACCAGGCTCCTCCGTCCATGGGATTTTTCCAGGCAAGAGTACCAGAGTGGCTTGCCATTGCCTTCTCCGAGATAACATACTGCCGCTAAGTCGTGTCCAACTCTGTGTGACCCCATAGACGGCAGCCCACTAGGCTCTCCCAACCCTAGGATTCTCCAGGCAAGAACACTGGAGTGGGTTGCCATTTCCTTCTCCAATGCATGAAAGTGAAAAATGAAAGAGAAGTCTCTCAGTCGTGTCCAACTCTTAGCGACCCCATGGACTGCAGCCCACCAGGCTCCTCCGTCCATGGGATTTTCCAGGCAAGAGTACTGGAGTGGGGTGCCATTGCCTTCTCCAGAGATAACATTAGTAGGACAAGAGTTGCGTTGTAGATTGCTTCAAATATAGAAGCGATTGCTGTACAACTCATTTACTTTTATCTAAAAATACACCCCTCTTTCTCCTCCATACCACTTAATATGTAATTTTTTTTTTTTAATTTTTAGAGAATCATAGCTTGATGCGCCATTTCAAGAAATAATACAGAAGGCTTCTACTTATTATTTACTCAGATCAGAGATCAGATTAGTCGCTCAGTCATGTCCGACTCTTTGCGACCCCATGAATCGCAGCACACCAGGCCTCCCTGTCCATCACCAACTCCCGGAGTTCACTCAGACTCAAGTCCATCGAGTCAGTGATGCCATTCAGCCATCTCATCCTCTGTCGTCCCCTTCTCCTCCTGCCCCCAATCCCTCCCAGCATCAGAGTCTTTTCCAATGAGTCAACTCTTCCCATGAGGTGGCCAAAGTACTGGAGTTTCAGCTTCAGCATCATTCCTTCCAAAGAAATCCCAGGCCTGATCTCCTTCAGAATGGACTGGTTGGATCTCCTTGCAGTCCAAGGGACTCTCAAGAGTCTTCTCCAACACCACAGTTCAAAAGCATCAATTCTTCGGCACTCAGCTTTCTTCACAGTCCAATTCTCACATCCATACATGACCACAGGAAAAACCATAGCTTTGACTAGACGAACCTTTGTTGGCAAAGTAATGGCTCTGCTTTTGAATATGCTATCTAGGTTGGTCGTAACTTTCCTTCCAAGGAGTAAGCGTCTTTTAATTTCATGGCTGCAGTCACCATCTGTAGTGATTTTGGAGCCCAGAAAAATAAAGTCTGACACTGTTTCCACTGTTTCCCCATCTATTTCCCATGAAGTGGTGGGACTGGATGCCATGATCTTTGTTTTCTGAATGTTGAGCTTTAAGCCAACTTTTTCACTCTCCACTTTCACTTTCATCAAGAGGCTTTTGAGTTCCTCTTCACTTTCTGCCATAAGGGTGGTGTCATCTGGATATCTGAGGTGATTGATATTTCTCCCGGCAATCTTGATTCCAGCTTGTGTTTCTTCCAGTCCAGCATTTCTCATGATGTACTCTGCATATAAGTTAAATAAACAGGGTGACAATATACAGCCTTGAAGAACTCCTTTTCCTATTTGGAACCAGTCTGTTGTTCCATGTCCAGTTCTAACTGTTGCTTCCTGACCTGCGTACAAATTTCTCAAGAGGCAGATCAGGTGGTCGGTATTCCCATCTCTTTCAGAATTTTCCACAGTTTCTTGTGATCCACACAGTCAGAGGCTTTGGCATAGTCAGTTTACCACAATATATCATTTTGGAAACTATAGGACAATGTTACCACCTGGGATGATGACAGTGATACAGTCAAGATACAGAAAAATTCCACCACTTCAAAAGTGGTGCAGCTCTTTTTTTAACAGCAGTATAATTGCTTTACAATGTTGTGTTACTCTTGCGGTATAGCACAGCGAATCAGCTATGCACATACATATATCCCCTCTCTTTGGGGCCTCCTTCCCACCCCCTAGAGTGGTGGAATATACCAGTTTGTTTTTTTTTTTAATAATTCACATGTTGAAGGGCATCTAGATTGTTTTGGATGGAATAGTTTGGGGAAATTATGAATAAAGGTGCTATAAACATTCATGTACAGGTTAGGTGTGAACATAAATTTTCATTTCTCTGGGACAAAGAGAATAATATATAATTATAATTTTTGGGTCCCATCATATTCATGTTTTATATTTTTTTAAGAAACCACCAAATTGTTTTCCTGAGTGGCTGTATCATTTTACATTTCCCAGTAATATGATCAAGTGATCAAAAATTTCTGGCTACTTTCAAACATTTGGAGGTTCTGTTTCATTTTTCTTTTCTTTTTTTTATTGTAGCTATTCTTCTATGTGTGTAATGATATCTCACTGTGGTTTTGACCTGCACTTCCCAAAGGCTAATGGTATGAACCATTTTTCATGTGCTTGTCATCTGTTTATCCTTTTTTGTGAAATACTTATTCATGTCTTTTGCCTATTTTCTAATTTGAACGTTTGATTTTTCAGTATTACATTTTGAGAATTTTTTTATATTTTGTAGATACTAGTCATTTGTCAGATACATGTTTTATAAATGTATTCTCCCACACTGTAACTTGTGTTTTCATCTCTCAACACAGTCTCTCATAGAGCAAGTTTTTTAGTGTAAATTGAGTTCAGTTTCTTTCTTTTATGGCTTATGCTTTTAATGTCAAGACTAAAGACTCTTTGCCTAGAACTAGATTCTAAAGATTTTATCTTACTTTTCTCTAAAATATATATACATTTTCAAAGTCATATTTAAATTTATGATTTGTTTTGAGTTAATTTTTATAAGAAGTGATATTTAGAGTTTTTTACTTGTTTGTTTTGGCTACTGATGTCCAATGATTCCAGCATCTTTTGTTAAAAAGGGTCTCTTACCTCTGTCAAATTGCTTTTGTATGTTTATCCAAATATTTGTGTGCATCTATTTCTGAGTTCTCTCTTTTGTTCCATTGATCTATATGGCTATACCTTGGCCACTATATTAGTCTTGATTACTAAAAGGCTATATTTTAAAGCTAGAAATCAAGTAGAAATTTTTCCTGTATTATTTTTTTTAATGGTAGTACCTATTAAAGTTCCTTTGCATTCCATATATTATTAATATGTAGTTCCTTTGCCTTGCCTGGAAAATCCCATGGACGGAGGAGCCTGGTAGGCTGCAGTCCATGGGGTCGCTAAGAGTCGGACACGACTGAGCGACTTCACTTTCACTTTTCACTTTCATGTATTGGAGAAGGAAATGGCAACTCACTTCAGTGTTCTTGCCTGGAGAATCCCAGGGACGGGGGAGCCTGGTGGGCTGCCGTCTATGGGGTCGCAGAGTTGGACATGACTGAAGTGACTTAGCAGCAGCAGCAGCATTTCCTTTGCGGTACATTTGTGTAAAAAAAAAAAATCTTTCTGCAATTTTTTTTTTCAGGATATAAACCATGTTTTTATTTTTAAAAAACTTCAGCATTACGGATGAATTCAACTTCCTTTAAAACCAGTCACTTTCCTGTTAATGACAAAACAACAGGCAAAAGAGCAGACACGTCACTCTTTAGAGAAGCTGTGCAGTTTACAGAATTTAGACAGACCCGCTCTTTTGTCAGCCAGTGAACAAAATAAAGTTGCTTTGGTAAATTCCATCAAGAAAAAAATATCTTTCCCCCAAAGCACACCAATAAATATTTATATTAAAATCCACAGAGTTATTTTAATCAGATACAACAGAAGAAAAATTCATTTTTACATTAATGTTTGTAGATAAGAAAAGTATTATTCACGTGCGTAATCCAACCCCACTCTGGCTTGCATTCGGTTGTGAGGAATGAGGGGTATGAGGGGCCGTTCTGCCAGCTGTGCATCACGTGTGTCCCCAAGGGGATCACAGGCACTTAGCATCATAGCACACCGGCACAGGCTCCCCGAGCTGGAGGCTGTCCCACCTGCCCCCCACCCCGATCACTCTGCCCAGAACCTCAAACACACAAGTCCCTTCCCTGCACATCATCACAGGATTAGCCCAAGATGAGCCCGAAGCTCCTGCTTCAGACAGCTCATCTCAGTCACAGCAAGTGTCTCTAGGGAGAAGGACTCCAGTCAATGAGCTGAACTGTTTACCTGAGGAAACACGGTTTTCAACTCCGCTATTAACCACTTCAAGGTTCTAACACAAACAGGATTTTGTGCAATTTTAATGGCAATTATGTTAAATCTATATATCAATGTGAGGAGAATTGATGTCCTTACTGTATTGAGTGTTCTAATCCATGAACACAGTATGTCTATTCAGGTATGCTGATTTTTTTCATGAGCAGATTTTAATTTTCAGCATACAACTCTTATAAATATTTTGTTAGATATACATTTAAGTATATATATCACTACTCAATGGACAAGAATTTGAGCAGACTCCAGGAGACAGTGTAGGGCAGAGGAGCCTGAAGTGCTACAGCGCATGGGGTTACAAAGAATTGGACATGACTTAGCTACTGAAAACAACAGAAATACATTTAAGTATTTGAGTCCTTATAAATCATTATCTTCTTAATTTTTATGTCCACATTCTCACTTGCTTTATATAGAAGTGGAGTGGATTTTAGTATGTTTATTTTATATCTTCTGAACTTGCTGAACCCCTGTATGTGATTTTTATTTTGGGGAGGGTGGATACTCTGGAATTTTATTTTTAGGCAATCATGTCATCTGCAAATATGTATAATTTTATTTCTTCCTTTCTGATCTGTATGCCCTTTATTTCCTTTCCTTGGTGGTGGTGGTAGGTAAAACTTTAGCACTATGTTGAATTAGGGGAAAACAACATTCTTGCCTGTTTTTGATCTTAGGGAAAAGCATTCAGTCTTTTACCACTAAGTGCTTTGTTATAAGTTTTTTTTAATAGATGTTCTTTATCAACTTGAGGAAATTCCTCTTTATCCCTATGTTTCTGAGATCATTTTTAAATATCTTGAATTGATACTGAATTTTGTCAAATGCTTTCTCTGTATTTATTGATAGGATCATGTATTTTTCACCCCTAATCCATTAACATGGTGAGATACATTGAGAGTTTTTTTTAATTATGTAAGTTTCTGATGTACAGCATTATAATTCAACATCTGCATATGTTACAAAGTGCTCACCAATGCAAGTCTAGTCGCCATTCATCACTATGCATTGATCTCCTTCACCCATTTTATGTACCCCCCCTTTTCCTCTGGTACCCACTAATTTGTTCTCTGTATTTAACTTCCACACATGAGTGAAATTTGTCTTTTTCTGTCTTACTTATTTTACTTAGAATAATAGTTTCAATCTTCACATAGGGTATTGAAAATGCAGGACTTCTAGTATTTTTTTTAACTACAGAAAGTTTATTGGTACATATCTTTGCATACTTTTTCCTATGTATATATTTTTAATTTTTAAGAAAAAACCTGTGATAATATTCTACATATTATTTTGGTTAAACAGATGATAGTTATCCACTCAATGGAATATCCTGGCCATTTGTGCACTTTGTTAAATATGCAACATTATTTTTCAGTTCAGTCGCTCAGTTGTGTCCAACTCTTTGTGACCTCATGGACTGCGATGATCAACCACAAATTGATATTTACCTTTTTTGTGGAGGCTCTATTCATCCAATTTTCAGGTCCCTTTCTGAGAGAATTACTCTATATTTAGTTATAGATTTGTTATGTCTGTGGGAGGAAGTAAGTTCGGGGTCTTCCTACATGACCACCAAGAGACTTCTGAATGTCGAAGCGACCTTGCATCTCTGGAACAAATTCTACTTTATAATTCTTTTTATATATTATTTATTTTGCTAATATTTTGTTAAGGATTTTTGTGGTCATATTCATAAAAGATAGTGGTCTGTAGTTTCTTTCTTTATACTGTCTTTGATTTGGTATCACCTTGATGCTATCTTCATAAATGAATCAGAAAGTATTTCTTCCTCTTCTGCATTCCAGAAGAGATTATGTAGAATTGGTGTTACTGCTTTTTAATAATTTGATACAATTTTTCAGTGAAACCTCCTGGGCTTGGAGATTTTACTTTGATGGGAGTTTTTAAATTATAAGCCTCATTTCCTTAATAGTTAAAAGGCTAGTCTTAATATTTCATATTGAGTAGATTATGGTAGCTTCCAGGAATTGGTCCATTTCATCTGTTTTCCAAGTTATGTGTGTAAAATTGATCATAGTATTCCTTTATTATCTCTTTTATGTCTCAGGGTTTGTGATAATAACCCTTGTCATTACTGATAATAGTAATTTACATCTTTTCCCTTTTTGTGCTTGTCAGTCTTGCTAGAGGTTTGTGAATTTTATTGATCTTTTCAAAGAGCCACTTGTTTATCTCATTGATTTTTCTCTGTATTTTTGTTTACATTTTTATCTTTTTCAGCTCTTACATTTATTGATGTGATAATTTTATTCTTTTCTAATGTATGTATTTTGGGGATTCCCTTGTAGCTCAGCTGGTAAAGAATCAACTTGAAATGCAGGAGACCCCAGTTTGGTTCCTGGTTTGGGGAAGATCTGCTGGAGAAGGGTTAGGCCACCCACTCCAGTATTTTGGGGCTTCCCTGGTGGTTCAGGTGGTAAAGAATGCACGTGCAATGTGGGAGATCTGGTTCAATCCCTGGCTTGGGATGATCCTCTGGAGAAGGGAATGACTGCCCACTCCAGTATCCTGAGAATTCCATGGACAGAGGAACCTGAGCTATAGTCCATGGTTGCAAAGAGTCAGATACGACTGAGTGACTTTCACTCTCACTTTCAACGTATGTTAGTACTCTAAGTTTTTCTCATAGCAATGTGTTAGCTGTGCCACATGATTTTTATATAGTGTGTGTTTCTTTGTTTATTTACAACTATTTTTAAGTAGTTTAAGATTCATAACAAAATTAAAGAGAAGGTAGAGATTTCCTAAATACCCCTTGCCTCTGTATAGATATAAGCCTTTGTCTTTATCAACATCCCCACCTAAATGGTACATTTATTAAAATTGATTGAGCCTCCATTGACACATCATAATCACCCAAAATCCATAGTTTGTATTACAATTCATTCTAGGTGTTCTACATTCTATGTGTTTTGATAAACATATAATGACAATTGTCCATCATTTTACTATCATATTCAATAGTTTTGCTGTCCTAAAAATCCTCTGTGCTCTGCTTATTCATCCTGCCCTCCCCCTTAACCCCTGGGAATCACTGGTTCTTTTATTGTGTCCATGGTTTGCCTTTTCTGGTATGTCATATTACTTAAAATTACTTTATAGTATGTAACCTTTTCAGGTTGGGTTCCTTCCCTCAGTAATAGCCATTTAAGATTCTTCCATGTCTTTTCCAGCTGTAATCCCTTATTTCTTTTTGGTGCTACATAGTATTCCATTGTCTGGATGTACCACTGCTTATCTGTTTATTCACCTACTGAAGGTACTTTGCTTTAAAGTTCTGGCAGTTATAAATATAAAGCTGCTGTAAACATGTGTGTGTACATTTTTGTGTGGACACAAGTTTTCAACACCTTTGTGTAAATACAAAGGAGCATGATTACTGGGTCAGGAGGTAAGAGAATGTTTAGTTGTTTTGTAGTTGTTGTCCAGTCACCAAGTCGTGTCTAGCTCTTTGCAACCCCGTGGACTGCCACACATCAGGCCTCTCTGTCCCTCACCATCTCCCAGAGTTTGCCCAAGTTCATGTCCATTGATTTGGTGGTGCCATCCATTCATCTCAGTGTCTGTTGCCCTCTTCTCCTTCTGCTTTCAATCTTTCCCAGCATCAGGGTCTTTTCCAGTGAGTCGCCTGTTTGCATCAGGTGGCCAAATACTGGAGCTTAATCATATAAGAAACCACAAAACTGTCTTCCAAAGTGGCTGCACCATTTTGTATTCCTGCCATCAGTGAGCGAGAGTTCCTGCTGTTCCACATCCTAACCAGCATTAGATGGATTCAGTGTTTTGGATTTTGACCATTCTAATAATTGTTAATTTGCATTTTTCTCATGACACATGATGTGCAGCATTTTTTCATAGGTCTGTCATTTGTATGTCATCTTCTTTGATATGTCATATTTTTATTGTCACTTATTTCAGTACATTTTTTCCATTATTCTTGAGCCTTCCTCTTTGATCCATGGATTATTTGGAAGAATATTGTTTAGTTTTGGCATAATTAGAGATGTCTCTGTTATCTTTTTGTTATTGATTTATGATTTGATTCCATTGTAGTCAGACAAAGCACTATAATTTCAATTCTTACCAGGATTTGGATGACAAGAATGTTAAATCTTTTTTTTTTTTTCCATAAACATACAAATATCTGAGGCTCTTTATTTTTTGTTCATTTTCTCTTTGTTCATATTGGGTAATTTCTATTCTTTCTTTTCCCTACATTTTCTTTTGAGCTTATTCATTGACTTTTTTTGGAGGCGGGTAGCTACTATATTTGAAGATGTATACTTTCTATTTATTTCTTCTTTATACCCATTTCTTTGTTGAGACTTTTTCTATTTTGTTTCAAATATGTTCTTAATTACTTGGTGATGCATTTTTATGATAGTTGCTATAAAACCTTTTTCAGAAAAGCCTAGCCTCTCTTTCAGTTCAATGCTGGCATCTATTAATTGTTTCTTTCATTCGGTTTGAGGTCTTTGTGGTGCTTCCTTCATATGTTGAGTGATTTTTAATTAAAACCTAGATATATGGGATAGTGTTATTCTGGATCATATTTATACCTTGTGTTTTTACTGGCACTTTCTGACTTCATCTGGCAATGCAAGTGTAGGAGGGTTTTACCTTGTTATGGCCAGTTAGGAGCAGAAGTCCAGGGTTCCCACTTGGCCTCCATTTACACTTTAGGGTAAGGAGTTCCTCATGACTGAGCATTGTTGGGACTTAATGTTTCCCGTTAGGCTTCCTCTGGAATCTCCCCTGCTATAGGAAGAGCCTGCCGTACTTCTCTGTGGCCCCCACTGACACGAAGGAGGAGCAGTGGCCTTATTACCACTGGTGGTGTGAGGACCTGACTCTTCGTTAGGTCTCTTGTTATACCACTCAGAGGGGAGAAGAGTAATGCCCGTTTTGTTTCCCTTTGGTAGCAATTTTTGTGCCTTTTGTTGTTCTTATGCCCATTGGCCCTTCCCAGTTACTGGCTTCTGCAGCACCCAGGCTGGGGTATATGAGGCAAGAAGAAAAACAAGGGAATTCATTGTTCAGGGCACAGTTTCTTCTTTAGGCTGCCACCTCCACCTCACCTTTCAGAATTTCTTATATTTGTTTGATATAAGAAGTTTCATTTGTAGTTAGCAGGAAAAATAGGGAAATATTTGTTCTTTTCTCCTACCATCAGAAGACTATTGTCCTTTTAATGGCAGGTATGTACTTAGAAGCAGGTCTAATGTTAAAATGGTTTACACATGTAGACCTTTTAATATGTCTGTAGAACCTGAGGATTCAGAGAAATCAACCAAGGATCAGAGAAGGAAAAGTTGATCAAGTTTTCAGTGACTGGCAAGTAATCATATGTAGCTGTGAAGTAGTAGGTATGTGGTAATGCCAAAGGAGAGTGGCTAGAGATAAGGACTTTGAAGAATTTGGAATTCTTTTCCATGGGCAGTCATGGAAGCCTATTTCTTAGAGAAGAACAAAGCTCAAGGGCACTTTCAAAGTTCCCTTCTTCCATCCCCAGTAACATCGTCATCTGAGCCAATGAGCTAGAGGCAGGTCCAAATTTCCTGGAGGTGGAGGTGGGGACAGAAATATAACACTGAATGGATTACACAGGTCATTGAAACACTTAGGATGGCAACTGGAATATAGTTGTACATGGTCAAAATGAAGACTGGCTTATGTATTGAACAAAAAATGCCAACTGTGATTTATACAAAAGCTAGTAACACATCCTGCTGATTACCATGTTTACCTGAAATCTCTACAGTTTATTTCAAAATAATAAATTACGCAATTAGGCTTCTGTCAGTATAGATACAAACACTACAGAAAAACTGATTATGGCTTTGTATTCCCTTGGTGCATTTGTCAAATCAATTATGCTGTATTTTCAATATAACAAACTACTGGAGAAATTGCCTGTGATTTTTTTCTTCCTCATTTTTGTATTGTAATTCAACAGGCAAAAAGCACTGTTACTGAGAGTAAGAAACATTTTTTTTTTTCAAGTTTGCTTTTACTCTCCTGTCTTTCAGGACTGTGTGTTGTCAGCCACTTTCTGCTAGCTTGGAGCAAATGTGTGGACATTCTGTTTTGGAGACAAGCTGTTGATGGAGTCAAAGAACTTAGGACGAAGGTATATCTTCTAAGTATTGTATTTTAATGACTATTTAATTTTTCCAGTGAATCATTTTTCAGTATCTGTTACATTATTTATCACTGGGTCTTTGTTGCTGCAAATGATCTTTCTCTAGTTGTGGTGAGCAGGGACTACTCTTTGTTGAGGTGCTCAGACTTCTCCTTGTGGCGGCTTCTCTCATTGCAGCGCACAGGCTCAGTGGACGTGGCATTGGGCTTAGTTGCCACGGCAGGTAGGATCTTCCCAGACCAGGGGTCGAATTCATGTCCCCTGCACTGACAGGTGGATTCTTAACCACTGGACCACCAGGGAAGGCCCCAGTGAATCATTTTTAGATGAAATTTTATCTTAACCTCAGTGCAGAAAAAAAAGAATGGCAAGGAAGTTCTTTGGTTGAAGCATTATGGGTGTGTCTAGATCTCTCTGCCTGCCTCTGACCCCTTCTTCTTCTAAGATAACCCCAGAGATACATCTTGAGATACTTAGACATCAGATCAGATCAGATCAGTTGCTCAGTCATGTCCAACCCTTTGCGACCCCATGAATTGCAGCACACTAGGCCTCCCTGTCCATCACCAACTCCCGGAGTTCACTCAGACTCAACGTCCATCGAGTCAGTGATGCCATCCAGCCATCTCATCCTCTGTCGTCCCCTTCTCCTCCTGCCCCCAATCCCTCCCAGCATCAGAGTCTTTTCCAATGAGTCAACTCTTTGCATGAGGTGACCAAAGCATGAGTTTCAGCTTTAGCATCATTCCTTCCAAAGAAATCCCAGGGCTGATCTCCTTCAGAATGGACTGGTTGGATCTCCTTGCAGTCCAAGGGACTCTCAAGAGTCTTTTCCAACACCACAGTTCAAAAGCATCAATTCTTCGGTGCTCAGCCTTCTTCACAGTCCAACTCTCACATCCATACATGACCACAGGAAAAACCATAGCCTTGACTAGACGAACCTTTGTTGGCAAAGTAATGTCTCTGCTTTTGAATATGCTATCTAGGTTGGTCATAACTTTCCTTCCAAGGAGTAAGCATCTTTTAATTTCATGGCTGCAGTCACCACCTGTAGTGATTTTGGAGCCCAGAAAAATAAAGTCTGACACTGTTTCCACTGTTTGCCCATCTATTTCCCATGAAGTGGTGGGACCGGATGCCATGACATAGTTTGAAATATTAGAGTTTCTATATGACCTCTTTTCATCCTTTGATTTTAGCAATGGGAAAGTCCATTCATTCATTTATTCCACAAATATTTATTGAGTACCCGCAGCATCAAGCACAATGTTTAGAATTGAGAATACAATACTAAATGAAATATAGGATGAAATACACAGACTACTGACTCTCAGTCTGCATCCTTCCCTAGTATACTGTGCCCCCTTTTACCCATACATGTATCAGGCTGCTCTTATTCCTCAGTGTTTGCCCTTTTCTTCTCCCATACAAGTGGGCAGTAACCTCATATTCTCTGCCTTCCTGTTAAGTCCCCCAAATAAAATATATATACCATACACCTTCTAAGCATACTTAATTCCTCCAAAATATGATTGAAAGTAGGCAGGAGCTTCTGGCAGAGCACCACTAGAGTCATGTGTATAAAAGCCATGATCATGTTCCTTATGTAATTGTAGTGGTGAGCCTTTCTTTTCTGAGACCAATATTGATGAAATTTCTGCTATTCTAGCCTGTTCTTATTCTAGATGTTTTCTTCTTTGAAAGAAAAATTGCGTAGCCCACAAACTGTAGTTCTTGTCTCATTTATCTAGTTTGGAGAGGCAATAGAACTAGCTTGTCAGATTTAGGGAAAAATACAGAATATCCAGTTAAACTTTTATTTTAATTGACACGTAATTGATGTATAGCCTTATATTAGGTTTAGGTGGACAGCATAATTATTCAGTATTTGCATACATTGCAAAATGACCACCACAATAAGACTAATTAATATTTATCACTATATATAGTTACAAGTGTTTTTCTTGTGGTGAGAACTTGTAAGATCTATTCTCTTAGCCACTTTCAAATGTGCAATACAGTATTATTAGTTACCATGCTTTATGTTACATCTCTGTAATGTATTCTATGACTGGTTAAAATTTAAATTTGAATTACAGATAAACAACAAATACATTTTAATATATGCAGATGCCAAAAATTGCATGGCACATGCTTGTACTAAAAAGAAAATTTTAAATACTATTTTTAGTATAAACGTGACCTCAAGTACTGCATGGGTTATACTTATACTAAAATATTATTTGTTGTTAATCTGAAATTTATACTTAACTGAATGTCATGTATGTGTTCTCTCTCCATATATGTGTGGAAATATATACATATGTATATATACACACACATATACTTGTATATATATGCATATACTAGATATAGTATATACATACTAGACATGTCATGTGTGTGTTCTGCTTCATAGAGCAATCTTGCTATAAGTACAGAAGGGAAAAATTATTACTCTGCTAATAGCATTTCAGGATTATTGAGCAGGGGAAAGCAGAACTATAGAAATGGGAGCTGTTATGCAGTTAGTTTTCCTGACCCATTGGAGGGGAAAAAAAAAAATCTGTGCTTAATTTAAAAGTTATTTTCATTGCTTATAGAATACCACACATACAATTTCAGTCTGTCAAATCCCTTTTCAAGGATCTGTAAAGCTTAAATGAATTTTGTCAGCCATGTTCCCATATTGAGAAAATCAAGACATATGCTTCTGATTCATTTACACTGAATCAATCAAATTAATCTTTTTTTCTTTCCCAACTCATAAATGTGCGCAAGGTTTTCAGTAAATATTTTATTTTGATGTTCTAGAGTTGGCTGCTGTTAACTGAGATACTGGTGATAATTCCTCCACCTCCTTCTTTTCCGTAGTTTAATTACTGATCACACAGGAGGTGGAATTATAAAGCAGCAGTTCTCTGTGCTGGATTGTTTCCATCTGGAAAATTGAATGAATGCTAATGGCATCAGTCTTTTGGAAAATAAGAATTTCAAGAACACCAGCAATCAAGTTTGTGTCTGAGACTGCTAGGAGGAGGATATCTAACACGTTCAGTTCCCTAATAACTTATACTGATTTATAGCAGATAGCTGAAGCTTTTGCTGTTTAGTTTTGTGCCTGTAGAAAAAAGCAGAGTCATCTGAGGTTTAAGTGTGGTAAGGAGCACTTCATCTGTCCGTTTGTCTATTTTAAATAACCCCAAACACCAAAAAGAAAAAGAACTTCATTTCATTGTGGTAGATTCAAACCAAGGTTATAAAAGCCCCAGAATAATGACTAGTAAACTCTGTGAAAAGATTCTGTTAACTGCTTGACAATGACCTGCAAGACAGGAACTATAATTACCTTTGTTTTCTTGAAAATATCAAAATGACAACTGAATAGAAAAATTTCCTATAATTCACATGGATGCATGTTCTCAGAATATGATATAAAGTTGACCAAAAAGTGAAACCTTAGAGGTAGACCATCCCATTTACCCACTTAATCTTATACCAGAGGATAAGACTTTGTGGCTGAGTTCAAGGTTGCTGTTGATTCATGACTGAATGATTATTTTGTGATTCAATTTAGTCTTAAAGGATACTGGAGGCTTATAGGATTAACACTATACCTAATTTACTTTAGTGATGTGATATTGGGAATCTTAAGGGGTAAAGTTAAAAAAGGTAGGCTGTACTTAGGAATAGCCAGTCTTTCCTTTACTAAACCCTCAAAGGCTGTTTTTTGTTGATTTCCCCAAATAATTAAGCTACCCTGCATTTTAGTTATGTAGGCACAGGGATTCTACCTGCTAGACTATGAGCAGAATTAGGACATCTCTCTACAGAGTCTGATTCAACTTTGTTTCCCTTTAATCCTTTGTGCAGTATGTTTACTGTATTAAGTTCTCAGTAAATATTATCCTTAATCCATGTTTAAGGATTGGGGATCTTTCTACAGGCATGGATAAAAAGCAGGGTTGGCTGGCTTTGGATGTCCAGTTTATAGTTAGGCCTAACAGGCCCATCTGTAGCCACAGCTAATAAATCTATTATGGTTTTTAACATGAACAACACTGTAGGCTATAGAGTTTATCAGACCTACCCAGGGAGCTGGGGTTTGGTATCAGAAGACCTGAGTATTTGCCTTACCTCCACTATGTGCTCTAAGTCCTCTCTGTGAAATGTTAGGGAAATTCCTAAATTTCTGGAATTTAATCTCTTTTGTGGCACTCAGTTACCCTGTTTCCCCTTAGAGTTTCTGCAAAATACAGCCGAGAGGATCTTGCACTTCTCAGAATCTGTCCTGTAGAGAAACTCTGGAATGTGCAAAGAGACTGACAAGGAAGTTATACAAGTGTTAGCCCGCCCATGTTCAAGACTATGTGATTATTAATGGTGCAGATCTATATATTGATAAGGAGAATCTCTATGATGTATTTTTTATTTAAAAAGAAAATTAAAAAAAATTGTTGTAGCTTATAGTCTTATTTAAATAAAATAGAGATAAAATGTTCATAAGTAGATGAATGTTTAGATTGAGAACTGTAGGGTACCCACCAGGTGTGGCTGGCTTTGGAGTGGAGGAGTAATGAAATGGATAAAAAAAATAGCTGATATTGATGAAGCTCTTATATGTACCAGGCACTGTTCTAAATTGTACAGTCATAAAGTGATCCCTATCATAACTCTTTTACAGAGGTCCTACTGTTATTGCCATTTAACAGAGATGAGGTAAAGAGAATTGAAATAACATGTCTGGAGTTAGAACAGAAAATTATCCTAAGAGGTGAAAACAGGGTACGAGTTCATTTAGTCGGACTACGTAGAGTCTTACCTAAGTCACTGCATAATACAGGGTAAACTGGGCATTCATTTCAGAAATACTTTTTTTCAATTTTGTATGCTTCTGTGCGGTTTGAATATCTTCATCAAACACATATTACTTAATAACTCTAATATAATGCATTTGCAAAATGAAATCCTATATGTGAAAGCACTGTTTTATAGCCTGTCACTTGCTGTACTTACAGAAATTCAAAGCTCTAAGAGAGGCTCATTATATTTAAAAAAAAAAAAGTTGGCTCACACATCAATACGTCTTTACTCTGTCTTTGCTAGGATAAGGGAAGTCAGAAATAAGTCAGTTGCATCCCCAGTTCTACTTGCATTTTCTTCATAATGTGGCTCATGATTGCTTTGCAGATGCACTCTGATTATCAAATTGTGCCTCCTTCTAAACCCACTCGTGTCAATTGCACATCAGACAATAACTAGCAAGTGGTGTCAGCGCCCCATCGTCAGAGCTACTGTCTGCCACAAAGCATCTGGGCCAAGAATAAGAATGACAAGTGTATACATTTCCAGCTTTGCAATCAACATGGAAATTAGTCAGCTTATAGATGCTGAGTGGTCTTATAGAGAGGGCCCCAGCTGCAGACAAAATGCCAAACTGATGCTGATAAACAGAGCAGAGACATTCAGCAGCTTTTCTTTTCAGCTGCTTGAAGTTTGAAAGCGTTGGCAGTAGGGCGGGGCTGGCAGGAGTTACTGAATTATTTCAGAACTGGAGGGGATCTTCAAGGAGGATTGTTCTGTGAGGATCCTGAGGCTCAGGAAGGGACTAATGGGAGGTCACATGGCCAAGTAGGAAAGGGGGGAGGTGAGGTGTGAGTCCAGCATAAGGGTGCAGCGCTTGGCATTTTCTTTTTTTTTTTTGCATCATTGAATTCATAGATTTATTCATTCATTCATGCATGAATGTATTTGGGCACTTAATTATTAAATAAGTATCTTTTGAATGCTGGGGATTCATTCTCCTAATTGTAGTTAGAGCTAGAGTCATCTTTTAAAATTCTTACATCTCTTCTCCCTAAAACATTCCAGTAGCCTCACATTGCTCTTCAAATATAATCCCAATCCCAAGGAACACATCCTATTTGGTCAAAGTATTTCAGCTTTAGCATCAGTCCTTTCAATGAATATTCAGGGTTGATTTCCTTTAGAATTTACTGGTGTGATTTTCTTGCAGTCCATGTTACTCTCCAGAGTCTTCTCCAACACCACAGTTCAAAAGCATCAGTTCTCCAGTACTCAGCCTTCTTTATGGCCCAACTGTCACATTCATACCTGACTACTAGAAAAACCACAGCTTTGACTATAGGGATCTTTGTTGGAAAAGTAATGTCTCTGCTTTTTAATACACTTTCTAGGTTTGTCATAGCTTTTCTTCCAAGGCAAAAGCTGCAGTCACCATCTGCAGTGATTTTAGAGCCCAAGAAAATAAAGTCTTGTCACTGTTTCTATTGTTTCCCCATGTATTTGCATGAAGTGATGGAACTGGATGCCATGACTTTGCTTTTTGAATGTTGAGTTTTAAGCCAGCTTTTTCACTCTCCTCTTTCACCTTCATCAAGAGGCTCTTTAGTTCCTCTTCACTTTCTGCCATAAGAGTGGTGTCATCTGCATATCTGAGGTTATTGATACTTCCCCCTCAGCAATCTTGAATCCATCTTGTGCTTCATCCAGCCCGGCATTTCACATGATGTATTCTGCCTATAAGTTAAATAATCAGGGTGACAATATACAGCCTTGACATACTCCTTTTCCTATTTGGAACCAGTCTGTTGTTCCATGTCCAGTTCTAACTTTTGCTTCCTGACCTGCATATAGATTTGTCAAGAGGCAGGTCAGGTGGTCTGGTATTCCCATCTCTTTCAGAATTTTCCACAGTTTATTGTGATCCACACAGTCAAAGGCTTTGGCATAGTCAATGAAGCAGAAATAGATGTTTTTCTGGAACTCTCTTGCTTTTTTGATGATCCAGCAGATGTTGGCAATTTGATCCCTGGTTCCTCTGCCTTTTCTAAAATCAGCTTGAACGTCTGGAAGTTCACGGTTCACATATTGCTGAAGCCTGGCTTGGAGAACTTTGAGCATTACTTTACTAGGAAGTGAGATGAGTGCACTTGGGTGGTAGTTTGAACATTCTTTGGCATTGCTCTTCTTTGTGTTGTGTCCTTGGGCTATGTCATTCTTCAAAAGTTGTGCCCTGCCCTTTTCTCTCCTGTTACAGAAGTTTTTGTTACACAAGTTTTTGATTCATATACTGTTGAAGCATAGCTTGGAGAATTTTCAGCATTACTTTGCTAACATGAGAAATGAGTGCAATTGTATGGTAGTTTGAATATTCTTTGGCATTGCTCTTCTTTGAGATTGAAATGAAAACTGACCATTTCCAGTCCTGTGGCCACTGCTGCATTTTCCAAATTTGCTGACATATTGAGTGCAGCACTTTCAGAGAATCATCTTTTAGGATTTGAAATAGCTCAGCTGGAATAGCAATGATGAAAAGGATAACTTCCTAGGTTCTTGATTGAGAATTAAAAGACCCAGCCATAATCCATAAAGGCTCATGGTAGAAGATACTAGCAAGAGAAAAAAACAAGCTACTTGGGAAACTGAGTGACTCCCTGAAGTGGTCCATGTGTTACTGTTAGTCGCTCAGTCATGTGATTCTTTGCGACCACATGGGCTGTAACCTGCCAGGTTCCTTGTCCATGGGATTTTTCCAGGCAGGAATACTGGAGTAGGTCACCATTCCTTTCTCCAGGGGATCTTCCTGATTCAGGGATTGAACTGAAGTGTCCTGCATTGCAGGCATATTCTTTACCATCTGAGCCACAAGGGAAACCAGAAGTGGTCCAAGCCACCACATTAAATACCATCTCCAGTTAAAGACCAAAGACATTGGGGGATGGGAAGACACTTGTGGGGGTTTTCAGACAAAGCATAGTAAACAAGGGTGTGGTGTTATGCAGAATTTCAGTCTCTGTCTTCTCTGTTGATAAGAGATGAGTTTATAAAGTTTAGTCCTCTCCTTTCTGGTACCTTACATATGGAGATTTCCTTACAAATGTAAATATCTCTTACAAATGGGTAACTTCTGCTTGATTGTCAGAGCTTCACCTACATCTGCTATTCGTTATAAAATAATTAGCCTAAAATAATCTTATGCCAGTAAGGTATATTTGTTGTTGCTATTGTTGTTGTTTGTTCCCAGGTCTTGTCTGACTCTTTGCAACTCCATGGACTGCAGCATGCCAGGCCTCCCTGTCCCTCACCAACTCCGAAAGTATGCCCAAATTCATGTCCATTGCAAGGTGATACCATCAAGCCATCTCATCCTTTGTCATCCACCCCCTTCTCCTTCTGCCCTCAATCTTTCCCAGCATCAGGGACTTTTCCAATGAGTCAACTATTCACATCAGATGACTACAATACTGGAGTTTCAGCTTCAGCATCAGTCTTTCCAATGAGAAGTCAGGGTTGATTTCCTTTAAGATTGACTAGTTTGATCTCCTTGCTGTTCAAAGGGCTTTCATGAGTCTTCTTCAGCACTACGGTTTGAAGGCATCCATTCTTTGGTGCTCTGACTTCTTTACAGTCCAGCTCTCAAAACTGTACATGACCACTTGCAAGACCATACCCTTGACTATAGGGACCTTTGTCAGCAGAGTAATGTCTCTACTTTCCAATACACTGTCTAGACTTGTCATAGCCTTCCTGCCAAGAAGCAATCATCTTTCTGATTTCATGGTTGCAGTTACCATCACAGTGATCTTAGAACCCAAGAGGAATCTGTCACTGTTTTCACCTTTTCCCCCTCTATTTGCCATAAAGTAGGTCAGGAAGTAAGTTAGAACTGGACATGGAACAACAGACTGGTTCCAAGTAGGAAAAGGAGTATGTCAAGGCTGTATATTGTCACTGCAGAGTACATCATGAGAAATGCTGGGCTGGAAGAAGCACAGGCTGGAGTCAAGATTGCTGGAAGAAATATCAATAACCTCAGATAGGCAGATGATACCACCCTGATGGCAGAAAGTGAAGAGGAAATAAAAAGCCCCTTGATGAAAGTGAAAGAGGAGAGGGAAAAAGTTGGCTTAAAGCTCAACATTCAGAAAACAAAGATCATGGCATCTGGTCCCATCACTTCATGGGAAATAGATGGGGAAACAGTGGAAACAGTTGGTGACTTTATCTTTTGGGGCTCCAAAATCACTGCAGATGGTGATTGCAGCCATGAGATTAAAAGATGCTTACTCCTTGGAAGGAAAGTTATGACCAACCTAGATAGCATATTCAAAAGCAGAGACATTACTTTGCCAACAAAGTTCACTCTAGTCCAAACTGTGGTTTTACCAGTGGTCACGTATGGATGTGAGATTTGGACTGTGAAGAAAGCTGAGCACTGAAGAATTGATGCTTTTGAACTGTGGTGTTGGAGAAGACTCTTGAGAGTCCTTTGGACTGTCAGGAGATCCAATCAGTCCATTCTAAAGGAGATCAGTCCTGGGTGTTCATTGGAAGGAATGATGTTGAAGCTGAAGCTCCAATACTTTGGCTACCTCATGCGAAGAGTTGACTCATTGGAAAAGACCCTGATGCTGGGAGGGATGGGGAGCAGAAGGAAAAGGGGGCGACAGAGGATGAGATGGCTGGATGGCATCACTGACTCGATGGACATGAATTTGAGTTAACTCTGGGAGTTGGTGATGGACAGGGAGGCCTGGCGTGCTGCCATTCATGGGGTCGCAAAGAGTCTGATGCGACTGAGTGACTGAACTGAACTGAATGAGTCCAGATGCCATGATATTAGGTTTTTTTTTTTTTTTTTTTTTTAGTATTTAGTTTTAAGCTGGCTTTTGCTCTCTCCTCCTTCACCCTCATCAAGAGGTTCTTTAGGTCCCCTTCACTTTCTGCCTTTAGATTCGTATCATCCACTTATTTGAGGTTGTTAAAGTTTCTCCTGCCTGTCTTGATTCCAGCTTATAACTCATCCAGCCTGGCATTTCTCATGATGTGTTCAACATATAGGTTAAAGAAACAAGGTGACTTGGGTATACTTGGGGAGGGAGGTGACAAATTCTGCTCCCTGTCACCAACATACAGCCACATGTCAGGTGTTCTGCCCTCAGGTCATACTAAGTCCTACCTACCAAGTCTCAGGTCTTTGTATTTTCTGTTTCCTCTGCCTAAAATATTCTTTCTGGGTCTTACATGGCTGGCTTCTCATGTTTTAGCCTTAGTATAAAAGCTAACTTCCCAGAGAGGTCTGCCTTTAGCATCCTATCTAAATTACCCTACCATTGATTTTGGGTCACCTCACCTGCAACAGCTGGAAATAAGATTTTGGTACCTGGCCAGAGATTGAGGTCAGGTCACTGCAGGGAGGGCACCAAATCCTAGCCACTAGACCACAGTGGCCAGTGACAAGGCCCTAGTTTATCAGCTGTGTAGAAATGAATTTCCACATAGAGACAGAAAGTAGTGAAACAAAGTGTTTATTAAGAGGAAAAGGAGAACAGGATATGTGGATAGACACAGGAGGGGTGAGAGGCACAACTTTGTGGTAGTTTGAATCACTTTTATGGGGCATTCCTTTTGGGTTTCCTTTCACCAGTCATCTGCTTTGCCAGGTTCAGGGTCCGTCTTTGGTATATCTCAGGGTCCTCCCACGTGTGTGTGCACATCCCTTAGCTAAGATGGATTCTAGCAAAGACGTCTATGGGCAGGTTGACTGCACTTACTATGAGGTGACACCCCCTCTCTTTTGACCTCCAAAGAGCCCTTCTGTTCATGTATAGTTGGGAAGGTCTCCTTTGCTTGAAGAATGAGGAATATGTGGTCTTTTATCTCTTAATCTGGGCAAGGCTCAGCTCCTCTCTCACTCCTGTTATTCTAGAGTATCTGTCCACAGGGGAAGATCTCTGGCTACTTAGCCTGGGGCCCATCCATCTCTTGCCTCACCAGAATTCATATTCTGGCCCCTGCTTCTCTCTCTTGGTGCTTCCCTGCTGTATGTGTGTATCTTTATCTGTCACTCTTCTTGTACATGGTCATAATCCTGGTTGTGCCTGACCGAGAGCAAGTGTTAGAAGTATTTATGAAGGGGGTAGGTTATCCACTAGAGCTGAGATGCTCTGTCCTAGGTGTCAGGGCTGCCATGGTGAACAAAAAAGATCCCTGGCTTGTGGCACTGATAATCTTAAGAAGGTTGAAAATAGAAAACAAACAAATATTAAAACATTACAATCTGTTGATCTGTATGGCAACCTTACTAAACCTAACCCCCCCACACACTTTAAAAAAAATATTTGTAATATTCTCCTTTCATATCCACATACAGAGTTTATAGTTAATGTAACCAACTTGGATGGATACTTTTATAAAATCAAAGTAATGCTATAAATAAAATATGAAAGAGAAATGAGAGAAAACCAATTTATAGTAAACTGATATTATTCAGCACCCAGATACCATTATACTAGAACATACATCTACTTATAAGGACTGTGTTTGCATTTGAGAGAAGCAAGACAATATCTAAATGAGTATAATCAACACTTTTCTTACAGCTACTGTTTTGAAATTGGGGCTTATACACACAGACGCACACATTTAGAATCACAATGACTGTCACAGCTACAAATGCAAACTGACACAAGTGTGTTGTAGCAGCAAGCCAAATACTGGGGACAGCAATACTGTTATCACATGGCTTACCAAAGTGGTGAATGATGCTTGGCAAAGTTGTGGACAAAATAAAATATACTCATCCCATGACTTACCTTGAAGTTATAGGCCTAGAAAATTCATTTTAAAAAGCCATGCCAAAGTACAATTTTTTGCATAGGTAAAATGGAATTAGGTTCTAGGTATAAGTGAATTATAAACTGTTTTTTTTTTTTTTTTTTTACTTCCATAGGAACGTGTCAACGTGTTAGAATATTCAAGAATTTGGGTGGAAAGGACAATTATTCTTATGGGATCTTATACAGTATAATTTGTAAAGTTTCTGATTTAGGGGAGGAAAAACCTTCCTATATTCTATTAATTAGATTGGTCTATTAATTACATTGACCTAAGACATTAGCAGGAGGAAAACAGATTTGATTGTATATGTATGGGGTCCCTATAAGAATATGAGACCCAAGGTCAAATCAGGCAGTTGGGATGTATAGACCATCCTGAGCTAAGGAAAGTGATAAAAACTTGGAGTTCAGAGGGTAGGAGGGTAATTCAAAGGATAGTAAGAGCAGACCCTTGGTAATTAGATATTTGCCCTGCTGTATAGAGAGGTCACTCAAGTAAAAGTTATCTCTAGGAATAGCTTTCTCTTTGAGCCAGGATCACCATCTAAATTCTTTTAGGTAGTTAAGGGAGAGGTAAAAACTTTTAGTTGGCTGTGTCTTGATTGTCTTAAGCTGAAAATGAGCTTCAGTTCAGTTCAGTCATTTAGTTGTATCTGACTCTTTGTGACCCTATGAACCACAGCACACCAGGCCCTCCCTGTCCATCACCAACTCCCAGAGTTTACCCAAACTCATGTCCACTGAGTCAGTGATGCCATCCATCTCATGCCAACATCTCATGCCACCATCTCATCCTCTGTCATCCCCTTCTTCTCCTGCCCTCAATCTTTCCCAGCATCAGGGTCTTTTCCAATGAGTCAGCTCGTTGCATCAGGTGGCCAAAGTATTGAAGTTTCAGGCTCAACATCAGTCCTTCCAATGAACACCCAGAACTGATCTCCTTTAGAATGGACTGGTTGGATCTCCTGGCAGTCCAAGGGACTCTCAAGAGTCTTCTCCAACACCACAGTTCAAAAGCATCAATTCTTCTGCACTCAATTTTCTTTATAGTCCAACTCTCACATCCATACATGACTACTGGAAAAACCATAGCCTTGACTAGATGGACCTTTGTTGACAAAGTAATGTCTCTGCTTTTTAATATACTGTCTAGGTTGGTCATAACTTTCCTTCCAAGAAGTAAGTGTCTTTTAATTTCATGGCTGCAATCACCATCTGCAGTGATTTTGGAGCCCCCCAAAATAAAGTCCGCCACTGTTTCTACTGTTTCCCCATCTATTTGCCATGAAGTGATGGGACTGGATGCCATGATCTTCATTTTCTGAATGTTGAGTTTTAAACCAACTTTTTCCCTCTCCTCTTTCACTTTCATCAAGAGGCTCTTTAGTTCTTCTTCACTTTCTGCCATAAGGGTGGTGTCATCTGCATATCTGAGGTGATTGATATTTCTCCTGGCAATCTTGATTCTAGCTTGTGCTTCTTCCAGCCCAGCGTTTCTCATGATGTACTCTGCATATAAGTTAAATAAACAGGAGTGACATATTTGGGGTCACATCTTCTTCCTTTCACTGAACTTATCCAGTAAATACTAGTAGTACCAATCAGCTATTGTGACAATGAAAAGTGCTCTCTTGTGGGTGACCCTACCCTTGCTGAGAACCAGTGATTAAATTAAGCAGACTTATGTATTGATATTCTACAAGATGCTAATTAGGTTGTTTAAAAAATCATATTTCTAAAATGATGACCTGACAATGTGAATAATAATGCCAAGGCATTTGGAGAACAGAGTCAAAATCACACTGAGTACTTTAGATGGATCACAACGTGTGACCTGTGGACACTCGTTCCCATTTCAGCTTCCACCACTGTGTGATATTGGGAAACAGAACTTAGCTCCCAGATTTGAAGACATATCCTTCTCTAATGGAAAATCTGAAAATCAAAATAAAACACAGGTACTTAAAGCATGTTTATGCCATCCAAACATTAGAAGTACATAGAAGACTGGGAAATACAGATATGATGTTATCTGAAGGTGAAATATTTTTGGTAAATATAAACTATTGCCCAAACTTTAATATGTATGCATAAGGGAACCAAAAATAATGTGGAAAATTCAAATCCACAAAATCAGCCTATGATTTGAATCTATTTTGAATTAATGAGTAAATATTTATTAAATACATAGCATGTACATTTCTGTACATTACTCATTTTTATAATTTTTATCTTTTTAAATCAAACTTTCCAGCAGAAGCCAAGCTTTTCCATTCTCTTAGAATCTACATTGTGCCAAGCATAATACTTGACACAGAATGAACATGTATCATTGTCTTAAGAGAAGGGGTTCTCAGAGTGCACTAAAATCACCTGGAGGGTGGAGTTTGTGATTCAATAGTGTGGGGTGGTGTCTGAGAATTTACAGTGCTAACAAGTTCCCAGGTAATGCTGATACTGATGATTTAGGAAACACATCTGGAGGATCATTGGCTTAAAGCATAATATTGTTGTGAAGAGTCAGGCTTTAGAACCAGGTAGGCATAGTTTTGTGGAGAAGGCAATGGCACCCCACTCCAGTACTCTTGCCTGGAAAATCCCATGGATGGAGGAGTCTGGTAGGGTGCAGTCCATGGGGTCGCTAAGAGTCAGACATGACTGAGCGACTTCACTTTCACTTTTCAATTTTCACTTTCATGCATTGGAGGAGGACATGGCAACCCACTCCAGTGCTCTTGCCTGGAGAATCCCAGGGACAGGGGAGCCTGGTGGGCTGCTGTCTCTGGGGTTGCACAGAGTCAGACACGACTGAAGTGACTTAGCAGCAGCAGCAGCAGCACTACCTGTAGCTGTATCTTCTTGGATTACCTCCTGATCTTTTAGAGATCAGGTAATGAGATTATGTAATGAGATTATGAAGATAATAATCCCTATTTCATCAGTTGTGAGGATAAAATTAAATAGTAAATAGAAGGCATTGTGTAACTACCACACAGTACGTGCTCAGCAGACATTAGTTATTTTTATGAAAGTTTCTCCTTTTCTTAAAGGCATGGGGTCACTTGCATAAGATATTAATTTGAAATGTATATGATAAATATTATAATAGAGGGATTTTAGGAAATGTTTCAACTTTGTGTTTAATGATTTTCCTCTGGGTCTATCTGAAACAGGGAGGTCATTCAGAGGATTTTGATGTGGCGGAAAAAAAAAAAAAAACAAGCCAGTCAAGTACCCATTCAAGTTGGTAATTAAAACATTGTCGAAGCATCGGCTGTATTTATATGAAAACAGCTCAATTTGCCTACAGCAGAAAGTAGCTGTCTGGGAAGAAATGTAATATTCAAACAGCCTGTAATCAAAACAGCTACCCCACACCTGGGAAGAGCATCTTAGTAATTTTTTTGAGTAGGACAAGGGTGGAAATTAAATGCTTTTCTTTGCAGCAGCAGTAATAACAGTAATTGTAAAAAGACTTTTTTTTTTTTTTCCTGCAATGTGATGATTCCTTTGATTGTCACTGAGCACAGGAAGTAGCAAGGTTTGAGAGTTTAGCTTGTGTCCTCATGAAGGAAAAGGGATCGGGCACTTCAGAGAATAGCCTATACTGTTTGAATATGATGCTCTCAGTGAATTATCCATGCAGCCCTGGGTGAACCATCTGAATTATAATCTCCTGGGGCTGGAGAAGAACTTAATGATGATCTGGTCTCCCCCTGCTCCATTTGAAGTTTGAATTTCTTCTAACAATTCCTTTCCAAGCTGTGAGATGTATTCTTTAATACCTCTGGTAGCATGGGACACAACTCCAAAGGCAGTGTGCTCTGACCTTGATCAGCATTTACTGTAAGAACTGTCTTCTTTACATGGAGCTGAAAGCCCATCCTTTTTTCACGTATATGAAATCAGTGACCTGGGCTCACCTAAGTCTGCTTTTGTCTTGGCAAATATTTCCATGTCCAAGGGACCAATAAGAAATAATAATTCTAAGAATTCAGATATAGGAAAACTTATGGGTTTAATCCTATAATAAATTACTCAGCATTAATAATAATGAAAAAAAATCCACAGTTGTTCAGAGCTCAGATGTGAGCCAGGCATGACTTAAGGCTTCTGTCCCACCTAGGTCTTCACTTTCATCTGACTTTTCCATTTAAGGTTCCACTGGGCTCTGAGATGTGGACTATGGCACTCACAGAGACATCCACATTAGATAGATACATTCATCTGTTTGTTTACCAAAGAAATACTTATCCCTGAGCATAGTCTGTCTCTCAAGCTTCTTCATTGTTCAGTAGGATTGCAGCGACTTGACTATGGATGACTGGCATGAGCAAAGAGAGCCTCCAGCCTCAGTTTGTTGCAGTATATTTGTGGATTCTATTCTGGCTCATTGGAGTGCATAAATATATACCAAATTAGTATTACAGGTAAGAAATGCTGCCAGGAGAAAGAAGAAATAGATTACCATGGACTGGAACCACCTAAAGAAATGTGCCTTGAACTTGTTTGGATAGAAAGGAGTAAAATATTCCAGGCAAGAGGAGGAACAGATGTAAAAATAGAGAGAAAGGAATAGACACGTTGTATTTGGGGACACAGATGAAATCAACAGACACTTGTCCCATAAAAAAAGAACAAGGAGAGGTTTAATAAATATAAGTGTTGCCAAAGTCGAATCAGGAAGTCCAGAAAGATTCATGTGTAGTTCTTGTATCTGAATACTAGTAACTGAGAACTAGAAATAAAACATAAGAGGTGCTTCTATTTTTGCCAATGACTTTCAGCCGAGAGACAAGCTTAGATCAGATGAGTTGATTTGGCCAAATCATGAGCCCACATATTCAAGTTCACATTTGTAAATGTAGAAAATAGTTTATTCTTCACAAAGGAAATGAATGTAGTTTCATAGCTGTTTTGACAGTGTCACTGTAATGCATGCATGTGTGCACGCTCAGTTGTGTCTGACTCTTTGTGACTCTGTGGACTGTAGCCTTTCAGGCTCCTCTCTCCATGGGATTTTCCATGCAAGAATACTGGAGTGGGTTGCCATTTCCTTCTCCAGGGGATCTTTCTGACCCAGGGATCAAACCCATATCTCCTGCATTGGCAGACAGATTCTTTACCACTGAGTCACTTGGAGATCCCCATCACTCTGACAGTACCCTTTAAAATCATCATGCAGATACATGAAACCAAACTGGAATTTTTGAAAAATCTCTTGTACACCACTGAAGTTGAATTGCAAGACAGAAAGCAAGTTTGCAATATTCCAAGAGCCTGTATTCTCAATTGGGACTGTATTGACATCAAGGAGGTAAAAGTTGATCCTTAAAAGGTAGGGCAAAATAATATACTCCTTATGCATGAAGTGCAGATATATACAGTATATAAACTGATATGCAACATATGTGTGACATTAAAATTTCATAGGGCAGCAGTTAGGTTAAAAAAAAAATCCCAAATTAGTGTAAAAGGCTCCTTGAAGGAGTAATAATGGAAAAAAAGGTTGTCTAATGGTGCTTTAATGGAAGAACAATTGGTCAAGAAGAACAAGATCCAGGCTGGAAAGTTTAGAAACCTTATTTTTGTTAGTAAATACAGTGGAGACTCAGCTTTCAAGAGCATTGTCATCATTTATCACAATCATAGAAACTGATAAAGGCTCCAGAATACTTACAGTGTTTCTCATTGTAAATGGATAAAGGGTGACATGAGTTTAAATATCTATGTAGCTGGCTTAACATCACAACCTAAACACCTGGAGTAACAGGCAAATTTGGCCTTGGAATGCGGAATGAAGCTGGGCAAAGACTAATACAGTTTTGCCAAGAAAATGCACTGGTCATAACAAGCACTCTCTTCCAACAACACAAGAGAAGACTCTATATATGGACATCACCAGATGGTCAACACTGAAATCAGATTGATTATATTCTTTGCAGCCAAAGATGGAGAAGCTCTATACAGTCAGCAAAAACAAGACCAGGAGCTGACTGTGGCTCAGACCATGAACTCCTTATTGCCAAATTCAGACTTAAATTGAAGAAAGTAAGGAAAATCACTAAACCATTCAGGTATGACCTAAATCAAATCTCTTATGATTATACAGTAGAAGTGAGAAATAGATTTAAGGGCCTAGATCTGATAGATAGAGTGCCTGATGAACTATGGAATGAGGTTCGTGACATTGTACAGGAGACAGGGATCAAGACCATCTCCATGGAAAAGAAATGCAAAAAAGCAAAATGGCTGTCTGGGGAGGCCTTACAAATATCTGTGAAAAGAAAAGAAGCAAAAAGCAAAGGAGAAAAGGAAAGATATAAACATCTGAATGCAGAGTTCCAAAGAACAGCAAGAAGAGATAAGAAAGCCTTCTTCAGCGATCAATGCAAAGAAATAGAGGAAAACAACAGAATGGGAAAGACTAGAGATCTCTTCAAGAAAATCAGAGATACCAAAGGAACATTTCATGAAAAGATAGGCTCAATAAAGGACAGAAATGGTATGGACCTAAGAGAAGCAGAAGATATTAAGAAGAGATGGCAAGAATACACAGAAGAACTGTACAAAAAAGATCTTCATGACCCAGATAATCACGATGGTGTGATCACTGACCTAGAGCCAGACATCCTGGAATGTGAAGTCAAGGGGGCCTTAGAAAGCATCACTACGAACAAAGTTAGTGGAGGTGATAGAATTCCAGTTGAACTATTCCAAATCCTGAAAGATGATGCTGTGAAAGTGCTGCACTCAATATGCCAGCAAATTTGGGAAACTCAGCAGTGGCCACAGGATTGGAAAAGGTCAGTTTTCATTCCAATCCCAAAGAAAGGCAATGCCAAACAATGCTCAAACTACCGCACAATTACACTCATCTCACACACTAGTAAAGTAATGCTCAAAATTCTCCAAGCCAGGCTTCAGCAATATGTGAACCGTGAACTTCCTGATGTTCAAGCTGGTTTTAGAAAAGGCAGAGGTACCAGAGATCAAATTGCCAACATCCGCTGGATCATAGAAAAAGCAAGAGAGTTCCAGAAAAACATCCATTTCTGCTTTAATGACTATGCCAAAGCCTTTGACTGTGTGGATCACAGTAAACTGTGGAAAATTCTGAAAGAGATGGGAATACCAGACCACCTGATCTGCCTCTTGAGAAATTTGTATGCAGGTCAGGAAGCAACAGTTAGAACTGGACATGGAACAACAGACTGGTTCCAAATAGGAAAAGGAGTTCGTCAAGGCTATATATTGTCACCCTGTTTATTTAACTTATATGCAGAGTACATCATGAGAAACACTGGACTGGAAGAAACACAAGCTGGAATCAAGATTGCCAGGAGAAATATCAATCACCTCAGATATGCAGATGACACCACCCTTATGGCAGAAAGTGAAGAGGAACTAAAAAGCCTCTTGATGAAGGTGAAAGTGGAGAGTGAAAAAGTTGGCTTAAAGCTCAACATTCAGAAAACGAAGATCATGGCATCTGGTCCCATCATTTCATGGGAAATAGATGGGGAAACAGTGGAAACAGTGTCAGACTTTATTTTTTTGGGCTCCAAAATCACTACAGATGGTGACTGCAGCCATGAAATTAAAAGACACTTACTCCTTGGAAGGAAAGTTATGACCAACCTAGATAGCATATTCAAAAGCAGAGACATCACTTTGCCAACAAAGGTTCGTCTAGTCAAGGCTATGGTTTTTCCTGTGGTCATGTATGGATGTGAGAGTTGGACTGTGAGGAAGGCTGAGCACCGAAGAATTGATGCTTTTGAACTGTGGTGTTGGAGAAGACTCTTGAGAGTCCCTTGGACTGCAAGGAGATCCAATCAGTCCATTGTGAAGGAGATCAGCCCTGGGATTTCTTTGGAAGGAATGATGCTAAAGCTGAAACTCTAGTACTTTGGCCACCTCATGTGAAGAATTGACTCATTGGAAAAGACTCTGATTCTGGGAGGGATTGGGGGCAAGAAGAAAAGGGGACGACAGAGGATGAGATGGCTAAATGGCATCACTGACTCGATGGACGTGAGTCTGACTGAACTCCGGGAGTTGGTGATGAACAGGGAGGCCTAGCGTGCTGCGATTCATAGGGTCGCAAAGAGTTGGACACGACTGAGTGACTGATCTGATCTGATCTGATGTGAGAAACCAAATACTCACACACATACACACACGCGCAATCAAGACTTCAATTCAACAGCATGAACCAGATAAGGAATTTACATATTTGATTTCAAATGTGTGATAGCAGAATTTAGCAGACCCTTCACAGCTAATTTCCTTTTTAGGAATAAACCTGCCATGGGAACTGGGAGCTCCCACGAGTGAGTCAGAGACCTAATTTCCTTGGATGGTTGTTGCTACTTTTTGCTACCGGCAGACTGTTTTCTTATGCTTTTATACCTGACTGCTCAGGTTAGTTATTTCTTATTTAAATTGTAGTATCATATCTGGTTGTCTGTATTGTTTAAGGTGACTTTACATACCTCTAATCTCATCAGTTTCTGTTGCTGAACTCTGAGCAGGCAGTAGTGTGCATATCTGGGTTGGAACAGCTTTTCACACTGCTCCTATACAAATCTTGCTATGCGGACATCACTTCAGAACCTGCCTGAATAGTATGGTTCAGGGAGCTTTTTGTTCTCAAGTATGACCTAGGCACTAAAAACAGATTACAGGGCTCCATCCACACCCACTGTGAAAGTATTTCTGAAGGTAGGCCTGAGGAATTTGCATTTTTATAAGTGCAAGGCGAGTGCAGAGAAAAAGAGAGTGAGCCTGGCAGTCAGGCAAGAAAAGGAAATTTATTAGAGGGAGAAGAGAGGGTGACTGGCTCTTAAGGAGAACCAGTGTTCTCCCTTCTGACAGAGTCATTCTTATACCTCACCAATGAAAAAATTCTCTGCAGGAATGGTCACGTAGCCAGAGGTCTGGAATCTGGTGGTCTTGCAGGTCTGAAAAGATAAGCGCCAGTGAGATAACAGGATGCCATTTGGGCAATTTGGTCAGTCTCACAGATCACTGTGATTTTATTTTTCATTTACAAGGTCAACATAACAAACTGTCTTATCAATGAGACCCCACATGGGCCCTATCAATAAGTACTCTGTATGATTGATTCTGACGTCTCTGGAAGCTTGAGCAACACTGTTCTGGTTGCTCTGAGATATCTCTGTGGCAAGATTGTCCTGTTGTGGGAAGGGTGACAAGACCTTCTTTCCTAGGTCAATGTCAAACCGGTGACTCTGGTATGAGCTGCCTTTCTATATTGAGTATAAATACTTGGGTATGTCAGTCTTAACCCTCAAGCACCACTGGTAAGTTTATAGGATAAAATTTGCTGTCACAAATTTTATCATCACATTTTATCCCAAAGCATATAAATGTCCCTAAGTGAATTTATTCTTCACTTCGATGGAACAGTCCTCTTTCAACTCTCTAATTTCTTAGAAGAATTATTTGGAATTATGGAAAGATTTCTGGGGCATAATCTGAAATTTGGAGTTAAAGCCTAGCCCTGTAATAATCATGTCTTTTCTTGGTAAGTGACTAGCTTAGCATCTTTGGGCTGTAGTCATCTAATTGGCTAAAACAGGATCAAAGATTTCCTAGGTATTTAACAAGATATGTGGAAAATCAAAGAAGGGAATGATTGTTATGGCACCATGAAAAAAATGTAAAAGAATACATAAGAATTTAAGGTATCATTATTGAAAACTTATTCCAAAATGCAGACATGCTTGTGATGGCTATAATTATTTTTTTCCTATATTATGTTAAGATAATGGTGATGGGTTTGAGGAATGTTGAGTTAAAGACAATTTCAAGGAAACGAGATTAAATTTATACATAATCACTGAAAATGAACATATGTTCATGAACGTGAAATTACACCCCCAGAATTTCCCAGGAACCAAGAGTGACATTTAAGCAATTGAAAACATCAGTGGAACAAATCAACTCACAGAGCACAAATTTATGTCAAGAATGAAATAGAGGTGCGGTGTTGCAGCTGGAAAAAAAGAGAGACTTTTAAGAACATTAATAACATGTCTATCACATGGCCTTCTTTACCCAAGAGAAAAAATCCTTTCCCTATAAATCCACCCTAGAGACAATGTCCTTCTTACTCTTTCTAAAGCACAGCTCTGCTTGTGCCAAAAGTTTCTTTAAAGTCTGTGGTGTTTCCTATTTCTGCTCTAAGCTCAGCTCTTTGGTATAAGATTGAAGACTTTCCCAAATATAAGCCTATCCTGCATTTCCAAACTCATTCTCTCACTACGTCCCTTCACTCATTATAGTTGGAACCAACATCATGCTTTGTATTTCTCAGACTAATCTGTATTTTTCATATCTCTACCCTCTTTCTAGAGCTCCACCTTCTCTTTCTCATGCACACACATCTAATATCTGCCAGTCTATCAAGACCAAGTTAAAATATCACTGCTCTCAGTTATAAATTAAAATCCCACATTAAACTGGTTTAATTTATACCATAAAAGTGAAAAGATCAGACATTGCATTCACTTAAGGTGTAACTTCTAGCTGCTAAAAGGATATTGTCAGTAAATCGGTATGTTCCTACCTCTTAGCTCTGATTTCTTTTGTACTGAACAGATTTTTCATCAAGATCTCCTTTTGGAGTAAAAAAAAAAAAAAAAAGGCTTCCAATAACTCCAAGTTCTACTACTTTACCAGCTCTACTAAAGTGAGAAAATCTGTAAAATTTATTTATTGTTATCGTGTCCAAAAAATGTTCTGGGTAGGGTCCTTGTGGCTGCCATTGGATCATGTGTCCATCTCTAAGGTGACTGCCATGGCTGGGGAATGTGGTACTCTCATTGACAAAGTCATATGCTGAACCTGGTCCTGAGGGTGAGGTTATGTCCATCTATACAATAGGGACTAAGAGTAATGGAGGATGAATCCTGGGAGCAAAATATGAATTCTACTAACAGAATAAAGGGGAATGGATGCTGGGATGGCACAGACATGATATTTTACTTCAACTATTTCTTCTAGATGGAAGTAGCATCTTATTCTATTAAAATCCCCATAACACTTTACAGCTTTCTATCTTGCATTCCAGTTATTTGTGCATCCATATAATTTTCCCGTTAAACTTATGAAGATCCTGGAGATGAAGTGGAAGCTCCGAATCATCATTTTCTTCCCGACACTGCTTTGCAGGATGCTTTGCTCTTCTTTGTTTTCTGTGGAACACTGTGGAATTACAGACAAGGCACTTAACCTCCTTGGACCTCTTTCTTGAAAAAGAGTCATTGTAATCATTTCTAAGCTCCTTTCTAGCATCACAATTCTTTGATTCTACTATATAATCAAATAGTGATTGAGTGAATGACTGAGTATAACACAGGGAAAATGCAAATACTGTCATACCTTAGATTTGTTTAGATATGCTTCAGGAATGTCAATTATGGACTGAATTAAAAACCCAAATCCAGGAACCCAGCATGTTCAGTATAAAAAATGATCTGACAGAGTTTTTTGCCCACCCCCTGCTCTGGTTTTTTACACATGTAATGTATAGGATTAAGAATTGTTTTCCTGTTTGTTACATTCCCAAAGGTAGATGTGAAGGCTCAGTGTTCCATGGAAGGGAAGTGAATGAGAGTTTGTTTTGTTAGCTGATGTGAGAATTACTGGGTTACTAAGCCCAAGAACCTGAGTAAAACTAAAGATGCAAGAGGTAAATAACTGAAAGTGAATAGATTCTATAATACTTAAGTTAGTATAATATAATAACCTTAAAGTCCTTGCTAAGTGTGAAGCAGTATACTGATTATATATTTTGTATTATCTGATTTTTACAACGATCCTATGAACTAGGTCTGGTATTTGCATTATAAAAAAGGAAAAATAAGAATTAAGTTTCAGACTAAACATCTTGTAAGAACTGACTCAGCAGCAGAGATGTTAACCCCAAGTGGCTCTCTTCTGAATCCAGAACCCAAACGTTCACATCAGCATATCCTACTGTGTTAAGGGTCATCCTGCATCAAGATGTAATTTTGTACTCAGTGTAATTTTGTTAAACGATGAACTAACCACAGCAGATAACTTAAGGTGTTTTCGTCATCAGCCTTCCTATGGCTTTCTTAAAAGAAGCAAATTTGTAGGCTTCTCTGTGATAACAGCAAAATGTATGGAATGTGGCATGAATGATTAGGGTCCAACTTGAAACCAGAGCTCACCTCTGTCCCCTGTTCTCATATCTGTCCCTCTGACGAGATTTCTCGAACCAGTAGTAGTGTCCCGGTATTTTCCACATCTGCTCTTAAGTGTGTGAAAGATATAGGGCAAGTCCATTGCTAAGCACTTTTTCTTATGACCCTTGTAGCCAAATGGGTAGCCAAGCTGTCTTGTGAATGTCCAGACACGTCAGATGTTATATCTGACTTCTTAGCTTTCCAATCATCTATTCCGCGTGGCCCCCAATAGCTGTGTTTCTTTAAAGCAGAGAACATAGAAAGAAGTCCTTGATCTTTTTCTAATTATAATTCCACAGAAAGTGGTAGACAAAATAAACATAATGGAACAAAGCATGTCATCATGTAGATTCCCCTTATGTTTGCCCCAAATTCATTGATGCTGAGTCTTATTAGAGATGACAGGAGAAAAACCTGAAGAGTCAGTTTCTCTTTGAAGATGCCAACCTCCTCAGCAGGCCTGGTCAACTCAGCTGTCACTTCATTAGCCAGGAATTGGACAGTCTTTATGAAGTGATTCTTAATTCATTAGTGCTAAGTGACACGATTGATTTACAAGTATTAATGATTTGACACTTTTATCACAAGGTCACTGGAGAGGGGCATTGCATGGAGAATGTCTAAGTTCTCCAGAGCTCAGTAGCCAGTTTTTTTTAATGAGCATTTAACTCCAGTTGGTTGCCTTATTTTCTTGATTGTAGGGTACCATCATTTTAATAATAGCTTTCCAAGGAAAACTCTATTGTTTGAAATGGGATTGATATATTCAGTGTACAGTAAAGGTAATGTAGATGATATACATATTTATTATTTTGCATAGTATATATTATTTTCTAGATACTGTATTACATATTATCTAGAGCTCTGTAGGTAAGTGGAAAGATGTTATCCTAGTTTAAATTTTAAAATAAACAAGAAGTAGATTTAGATCATTTTATGTGAGTTGTGTGAGTATTCTTGCCTGGAGAATCCCAGGGACGGGGAAGCCTGGTAGGCAACAGTCCATGGGGTCACAGAGGTGGACATAACTGAAGCGACTTAGTACACATGCACATGTGTGCACACCTGTTCACATATATGATATTTATGTTTCCTTTCCACTGTTATCAGTAGGATAACAGTGTGTATGTGCATGCTCAGTCATGTCCACCTCTTTGGATGCCCTGGACCTTTATCCATGGAATTTTTCAGTCAAGAATACTGGAATGGGTTGCCATTTCCTTCTCCAGGGGATCTTTGGAACCCAGGGATCAAACCTGGGTCTCCTGCATAGCAGGCAGTTTATTTACCACTGTGCTGTCTGGGAAGCTATGGTGCTAACAGAAAGCCACCCACTAAAGATACTTCTGAGTTGACAGGAAATATTCTGAGTACCTCCAGATCAAGCCTAGGTGGCCTAGGTTTAATGTCAGCCTTTCAGCAAGATATAATGGTATTTGTGATTGTAATGAAGAGAATACTATATCCAAATAATGACACCATGCTGTCTGAAAAATAAATGAGCTATCCCAAGCAAGATTAATCTGCATTTCTATAAAAGTGGAGAGAAGAGGAGTAAAGTTTAATGACATCTCTGAAACATATCCAGGAAAGACGATTCTGTACCCCACCCAGAAGTTTCTAGTATCTGTGTCACAGTATTTATAGATTTATTCATCATTCCTTTGGCAAATGACAGAGTAGTATATTTTGTGCCATACACTGTGTTGAGCTTTAAAGATATGACTGTAAAGAAACAAAAAAAAATTTTTTATACCTTTCCCAAACCGACAAAAGAGAAGGTAATAAATAATGAATATAAATTAAGTCATGGATTACAGACTATGAAAAGTACAAAGAAAGAAATGAACAGAGGTATGCCAGGTGCATCAAGTTCAGTTCAGTCCAGTCTCTCAGTAACGTCCACCTCTTTGCGACCCCATGGATTGCAGCACGCCAGACTTCCCTGTCCATCACCAACTCCCAGAGTTTATTCAAACTCATGTCCATTGAGTCAGTGATGCCATCCAACCATCTCATCCTCTGCCATCCCTTCTCCTCCTGCCTTCAGTCTTTTCCAGCATCAGGGTCTTTCCCAATGAGTCAGTTTTTGCATCAGATGGCCAAAGTATTGGAGTTTCAGATTCAGCATCAGACCTTCCAATGAATATTCAGGACTGATATCTTTAAGATGGACTGGTTGGATCTCCTTGCAGTCCAAGGGACTCTCCAGAGTCTTCTCCAACACCACAGTTCAAAAGCATCAATTCTTCGGTGCTCAGCTTTCTTTATGGTCCAACTCTTACATCTATACATGACTACTGGAAAAACCATAGCTTTGACTATTTGGACCTTTGTTGACAAAGTAATGTCCCTGCTTTTTAATGTGCTGTCTAGGTTGGTCATAGCTTTTCTTCCAGGAGCAAGGGTCTTTTAATTTCATGGCTGCAGTCACGATCTGCAGTGATTTTGGAGCCCCAAAATTAGTCTCTAACTGTTCCCATTGTTTCTACATTTATTGCCATGAAGTGATGGGACTGGATGCCATGATCTTAGTTTTCTGAATGTTGAGTTTGAAGCTGATTTTTTCACTCTCCTCTTTCACTTTCATCAAGAGGCTCTTTAGTTCTTCACTTTGTGCCATAAGGGTGGTGTCATCTGCATATCTGAGGTTATTGATATTTCTCCCAGAAATCTTGATTCTAGCTTATGCTTCATCCAGTACAGCATTTTGCATAATGTACTCTGCATGTAAGTTAAATAGGCAAGGTGACAATATACAGCCTTGATGTACTCCTCTCTCAGTTTGGAACCAGTGTGTTCTTCCATGTCCAGTTCTAACTGTTGCTTCTTGACCTGCATACAGATTTCTCAGGAGGCAGATCAGGTGCTCTGGTATTCCCATCTCTTGAAGAATTTTCCACAGTTTGTTGTGATCCACACCATCACATGCTTTGGCATAGTCAATAAAGCAGAAAAGGAAAAGTCGATGTTTTTCTGGAACTCTCTTGCTTTTTCAATGATCCAGCAGAATTTGACAATTTGATCTCTGGTCCCTCTGCCTTTTTTAAATCCAGCTTGAACATCTGGAAGTTCACGATTCATGTATTGTTGAAACCTGGCTTTGATAATGTTGAGCATTACTTTGCTAGCATGTGAGATGAGTGCAATTGTGTGGCACTTTGAACATTCTTTGGCATTGCCTTTCTTAGGGATTGAAATGAAAACTGATCTTTTCCAGTCCTGTGGCCACTGCTGAGTTTTCCAAATTGGTTGGCATATTGAGTGCAGCACTTTACCACCATCATCTTTTAGGAATTGAAATAGCTCAACTGGAATTCCATCACCTCCACTAGCTTTGTTCATAGTGATGCTTCCTAATGCCCATTTGACTTCACATTCCAGGATGTCTGGCTCTAGGTGACTGAACACATCGTCATGGTTATCTGAGTCATGAAAATCTTTATGTATAGTCCTTCTGTGTATTCTTGCCACCTCTTCTTAATATCTTCTGCTTCTGTTAGGTCCATACCATTTCTATCATTTATTGAGCCCATCTTTGCATGAAATGTTGCCTTGTTATCTAATTTTCTTGAAGAAATCTCTAGTCTTTCCCATTCTATTGTTTTCTTCTATTTCTTGGCCTTGATCCCTGAGGAAGGCTTTCTTATCTCTCTTTGCTATTCTTTGGAATTCTACATTCAAATGGATATATTTTTCCTTTTCTCCTTTGCCTTATACTTCTATTCTTTTCTCAGTCATTTGTAAGGCCTCCTCAGGCAACCATTTTATCTTTTTACATTTCTTTATCTTGGGGATGGTCTTGATCACTGCCTCCTGTAAGATGTCATGAACCTCCATCCATAGTTCTCCAGGTACTCTGTTTATCCAATCTAATCCCTTGAATCTATTTCTCACTTCCACTGTATAATTATAAGGGATTTGATTTAGGTCATACATGAATGGTCCAGTGGTTTTCCCTACTTTCTTCAATTTAAGTCTGAATTTGGCAATTAGGAGTTCATGATCTGAGCCATAGTCAGCTCCCAGTCTTGTTTTCACTGACTATATAGAGCTTCTTCATGTTTGGCTTCAAAGAATACGATCAGTCTGATTTAGGCATTGACCATCTGGTGGTGTTCATGTGTAAATTCTTCTCTTTCAACAGGAAGAGGGTGTTTGCTATGTCCAGTGCATTCTCTTGGCAAAACTCTGTTAGCCTTTGACCTGCTTTGTTTTGTACTCCAAGGCCAAATTCGCCTGTTACTCCAGGTATTTCTTGACTTCCTACTTTTGCATTCCAGTCCCCTATAATGAAAAACTGGGACTAAATTCCAGGGAGCTGGTCATAAATAGAATGTGGGGAAAAACATTCTAGAAAAAGGGGAAAAAGAGTTAAAGACCCTAAATAAAAATCTCATAATAAGCAAATGTAGCCAGAGGACAGAGCAGGAAGGAGTGTAATGAAAGGAACTTGGGTACATAGGTTGGGTCACACAGTGCTGTGTAGAGTTCTGCATGAAGTTTTCTTATTAATCTAGTTCAAATATCCTGTTCAATGCCTGTATTGCTTCTCTCTCTCTCTCTCTCTTTCTCTCTCTCTTTTGTTTCATGTGGCTGGATCCTCTGGTACATGTTAAGGAGAAGAAATAGAGACTACTCTTATCTTTTTTTATTAATTTTCAGGATTGCATCTAAAATATAGTCACTAAATATATTTGCTCTAGTTTTCTCATGGATATCCTTTGTCAGGCTAAGAAAATCGTCTTCTGTTTTTAAATGAGAATGATTTTCTTCATAAAAAATGTTTGACTCTTGAATGCTTGATCTGTCTCTGATAAGATGATCACGTTTTGATTTTTGTATCTATTAAAGTGGTATATTTTATAGACTTTATTATTTTAAATAATCTTACAATCTTGACAAAGCCTACTTATTCTACATATCTCTATCTATATATTTATTGTATTTATTATAATATGCTGCTACATTCAGCCAGCATTTATTTTCTTTAGTCTTTTTGATCTGTGTGCTTAGAAGAGAGTGGTTTGTGATTGTCCCTTTCTTATTTAGAATTAAGGTTGTATGCACCTCATACAATGAGTTGAGTAGTTCCCCTCCTTTTCTATGTTCTGACATGTTTTTAAAATTTGACATAATAACTGTATGGATTTGGGGTCTCCTGTGAAGGGACACTTTTACTTGCATTCAGTTTTTCAATGTCCATTGGTTCATACTGGTTTGGGTTATTCATAGTTTTCTGGAAAACAATCCTGTTTTCTTTTCAAAATTATTGACATAAAATTATTCATTAATAATGATTAAAGACTCTTCTCTGAATTGCGGTATGCTGGTAAATTGTATCCCCCAAAGTAACTTTAGTCTGTAGCATTTGTCAGTTTCCATGGTGTAAATCCTTTGCCACAGTAGATTTCAAGCCATCAGCATGGCATCAGTGAACAAGGACCTGGCCCATTATCAGCTCTCTAGTGTCTTCTACCTTCTGCATACCAGTAACTTATACTTTTTTCTTTTCTCCTTTCTGGTTTTATTTATTTGTGCTCTTTCTCTGCTCCCTCCCCCAGCCACACCAATTTGTAAATTAGTCTTGTTAGACAATTTTGTATTTTATTAGACTATCTTAAAAGAATGCATTTCCAGTTTTGTAAAGTCCCTCTTTTGTTCCTTTGTTTTCTGTCTTATAAATTTTCACAGTCTTTAATGTCACCTTCCTGTTCTTAGGGTTGGTCTTTACTTAAAAAAAAAATTTTAAACTAGAAATTTAAAAGCACTTATTTTCTATTTGTTTAGTAACAAATGAACTTAAACATATAGATTTATAAATACTTTTTAGCTGCATGACACAAATTTTCATTTAGTATTCTCATATGTTAATCCTACAGATACAGCAATCTATAAAATGTCTTACTTCAGGTGTCTAAAATGTATTCCTTTGCTTTTTGATAAGGACGGCTTCCCTTTCATGAATAATTCCTAACTACCTGTAGGGCAAAGAAGATTAGATGATAGCACTTTGAAATCTGAAACCAAATGTGTGACTTTGCTTCAGTTTACGCATGCCTGAATGAGTGTATTGTCTTTAAAATCATTTCTACCTTATGAAATATTTAACTCCAGTGTTTGTAATACAGATATGTGTTTACTATTTGTTTTGGTAGAAAGCATTTTAAAACATCCCTGAGGCACGCCTCCCCAACACAACCACTGTATTAATACATATCTCAACAAACACAACTCCTTAAAAAGTTAAATGTAATTATCAAAAACTGTAGAACAGTGTCGTCAAATAAATTACTCCGTAATGTCTCTCTTCCACAGTATTCCATGTAGCAGTCTTTTAGTTTTTAAACACTGATCACTTAGAACTTTGCTAACAAAGCCTACATATTGCTACTCATTGTTTATATAACTGAACTTCAAAAAAAAATTTACTAAAGACAATGAAAGCAGTGCAAATGATGCATTACATTATCATTGCCACCAACTAAAAAACCAGGAATGCAAATGCAAAGATGATTGATAGCTCTCATTTCTTGTTGCTCAAAAGATACTCAAAATTCAAATTCAACTCAGTAAGAAGCAATAGGGAGTTACATTCAATTCCTTTAAATCGTTGTAATTCTTGTACTCTTAAGAGAATATCTTAGAGTATTACTTTAGCAGATGTAGAGATAAATGTATAGATTTATAGACATAATATGCCTATTTTTCTGTGAGTATGGTTTCAGTGTGTCTGCCCTCTGATGCCCTCTTGCAACACCTACCATCTTACTTGGGTTTCTCTTACCTTGGGCGTGGGGTATCTCTTCACGGCTGCTCCAGCAAGGCGCAGCCAATGCTCCTTACCTTGGACGAGGGGTATCTACCTCCTCACCACCGCCCTTCCTGACCTTCAACGTGGTATAGCTTCTCTAGGCCCTCCTGTGCCTGCGCAGCGTGGGGTTGCTCCTCCTTCCCACCGCCCCTGGCCTCAGGCTTAAGGGCGTGGGGTATCTCCTCTAGGCCGCCCCTGCTGATATCGGATGTTTATTTAACTGTTTATTGACCCTGTTTAACTTATATGCAGAGTACATCATGAGAAACGCTGGACTGGAAGAAACACAAACTGGAATCAAGTTTGCCGGGAGAAATATCAATAACCTCAGATATGCAGATGACACCACCTTATGGCAGAAAGTGAAGAGGAACTCAAAAGCCTCTTGATGAAGGTGAAAGTGGAGAGTGAAAAAGTTGGCTTAAAGCTCAACATTCAGAAAACGGAGACAATGGCATCCGGTCCCATCACTTCATGGGAAATACATGGGGAAACAGTGGAAACAGTGTCAGACTTTGTTTTTCTGGGCTCCAAAATCACTACAGATGGTGATTGCAGCCATGAAATTAAAAGACGCTTACTCCTTGGAAGGAAAGTTATGACCAACCTAGATAGCATATTCAAAAGCAGAGCCATTACTTTGCCAACAAAGGTTCGTCTAGTCAAGGCTATGGTTTTTCCTGTGGTCATGTATGGATGTGAGAGTTGGACTGTGAAGAAAGCTGAGTGCCGAAGAATTGATGCTTTTGAACTATGGTGTTGGAGAAGACTCTTGAGAGTCCCTTGGACTGCAAGGAGATCCAACCAGTCCATTGTGAAGGAGATCAGACCTGGGATTTCTTTGGAAGGAATGATGCTAAAGCTGAAACTCCAGTACTTTGGCCACCACATGCGAAGAGTTGACTCATTGGAAAAGACTCTGATGCTGGGAGGGATTGGGGGCAAAAGGAGAAGGGGATGACAGAGGATGAGATGGCTGGATGGCATCACTGACTCAATGGACGTGAGTCTGAGTGAACTCTGGGAGTTGGTGATGGACAGGGAGGCCTGGCGTGCCACAGTTCATGGGGTGGCAAAGAGTTGGACATGACTGAGCGACTGATCTGATCTGATCTGATGCCTATTTTTATTCATTTAAGATTCTTAGTCTTGCTAATTTTTTCTTCTCCTTCATCTGTCAATTTCTCATAAAGGTGTTTTAAAATATCCCAGTACAATTGTGGATTTGTCAATTCCCTTTTATGCTGTTGGATTTTACTTCACATACTTAAAGCCAGGATGATGTGAACATTCAGAGTTCACAGGTTTTATATCTGCTCAGTGAATTATTCTTTTTATTACCATGTAGTGTTCCTCTTTATTCCTGTTAATGAGATCTGCCCTGTATTATAAGTTATTCCCATTTTTAATATTGCTATCCAGCTCATTTTTATTTCAACTTCATTTCAGGAGTGTTGCAGATGTGTTTCTTATAAATAGGTCGTTGCTTTATATTGCTATCTTTCTGTAATATGGTAATATTTGTCTTCTAATCAGTGAGTTCAATTTCATTATATTCACTACAATTATTGATGTATTTGGGCCTATTTCTACTACATGGTTACCATCTTTTTTCTGTGTTTCTTATCCTCTCCTCTGCCTCTTGTTACATTGACAAAAAATTTAATCTTTAAATATATAAAAACTTTATAGCTATTCAGGATTTCTATCCTTTTCCAAGCCAAGAAAGAACCCATGGCATATTTTAACTAACCATTTTACCTTGTTACTTTTGTTTTACTAAACAAATAAAAATAGTTGTCATATTAATTTGATTATTAACACAACCTAACAATAACGAAAACAAATCCTGAAATCTCAGTGGCATGACAAAACACACTTTAAAAAGTTTCTTTTCATGCAAAGTCCACATTAAGCAGACTTGGAAACCCTCTTAGCTTCTACCTTGCAAGAGGTCACAGTGACCTATTAGGCTTCCAATTAGAAGTTTAGAATTAGTGCCTCTTCCATGATGTCAGGATGGTGTCAGATCCAAAGCTAGTGCACCGCTTGGCCTTGTTCCCAAGACTGAGTCCACATCTGTGTTCCTTGCCTCCTGGGCCCTTAGATCTGACAAAGCTTTCCCAGTTAAAGATTGACAACCTTTATCGGAATATTGTGGGAAAATGATCTTCCAGAATTAGACATTTTTTATCCCAGACTCTGGCTAGAAGCTGTGAACCTTCCTCTAGGTCACTAACTTTAAAGTGTTCCCACTGCCTGCTTTACTCCCTGACCCAGGGGACCTTTCCCTTCTGCCTTGGCCATGTGTATTCTGAATCTGGTCCACTGAGCCAAAAGAGGATTATAATCATAAACTCACCACTACACAGATATCCAATTGCTTCTTTTATACCTACCTCTCATTTCATTTCTTTCATTCTATGGTTGTGATTCATTTTAGTATGTTAATAAAAGTGACTTACCTACATTTTGAACATCATAAATATACACTAGTATACATTTTGAAGTCTATTACAAATCATCCCCTAAGATTAATTCTATGTGTTCCTTCTTGCAGAGACATTTTAGCTACTGTTACTTTCACTCAAGAGATGAACTACATCCACCATCATCTGTGGTGGGCCCAGAGCAGTTCATGGCTTTGGTTCTTCTCTTGCTTTGTTGAAATCCATTTCTCTTTATCTTGTTTGGGGACCTTGTTGTGTATTTGTTCATTTGTGTTTTGCATATCATTGTGATAAATGTGAACCGTGAACTTCCTGATGTTCAAGCTGCTTTTAGAAAAGGCAGAGGAACCAGAGATCAAATTGCCAACATCCGCTGGATCATAGAAAAAGCAAGAGAGTTCCAGAAAAACATCCATTTCTGCTTTATTGACTATGCCAAAGCCTTTGACTGTGTGGATCACAATAAACTGTGGAAAATTCTGAAAGAGATGGGAATACCAGACCACCTGATCTGCCTCTTGAGAAATTTGTATGCAGGTCAGGAAGCAACAGTTAGAACTGGACATGGAACAACAGACTGGTTCCAAATAGGAAAAGGAGTTCGTCAAGGCTGTATAGTGTCACCCTGTTTATTTAACTTATATGCAGAGTACATCATGAGAAATGCTGGACTGGAAGAAACACAAACTGGAATCAAGATTGCCGGGAGAAATATCAATAACCTCAGATATGCAGATGATACCACCCTTATGGCAGAAAGTAAAGAGGAACTACAAAGCCTCTTGATGAAGGTGAAAGTGGAGAGTGAAAAAGTTGGCTTAAAGCTCAACATTCAGAAAATGAAGATCATGGCATCCGATCCCACCACTTCATGGGAAATAGATGGGGAAACAGTGTCAGACTTTATTTTTCTGGGCTCCAAAATCACCGCAGATGGTGACTGCAGCCATGAAATTAAAAGACGCTTACTCCTTGGAAGGAAAGTTATGACCAACCTAGATAGCATATTCAAAAGCAGAAACATTACTTTGCCAACAAAGGTTCATCTAGTCAAGGCTATGGTTTTTCCTGTGGTCATGTATGGATGTGAGAGTTGGACTGTGAAGAAGGCTGAGTGCCAAAGAATTGATGCTTTTGAACTGTGGTGTTGGAGAAGACTCTTGAGAGTCCCTTGGACTGCAAGGAGATCCAACCAGTCCATTGTGAAGGAGATCAGCCCTGGGATTTCTTTGGAAGGAATGATGCTAATGATCCAGTACTTTGGCCACCTCATGCGAAGAGTTGACTCATTGGAAAAGACTCTGATGCTGGGAGGGATTGGGGGCAGGAGGAGAAGGGGACGACAGAGGATGAGATGGCTGAATGGCATCACTGACTCGATGGACGTGAGTCTCAGTGAACTCCGGGAGTTGGTGATGGACAGGAAGGCCTGGCATGCTGCGGTTCATGGGATCCCAAAGAGTCGGACATGGCTGAGCGACTGATCTGATCTGTGATGTATTTAGAGTGGAATGAGCAAATCAAAGCATGAAATTACTGTTACCTAGATCAGAATTATCATTTCAATGTATTTCATTATTCTAAGGAAATGGGAGATTGAGTTTAAACAAAGGAGTTTTCCCCAATATGTTTGATTTACTTTTTATTATTTATTTTTGAATTTAAAATAGCATTTGTTTTTTTAAAATATTTAGCATATGGCCACATGGATTAAAATAAACTGTTGTGATGTATTTCTCTCAACCTTGTTACTCCTACGTGCTCTGTCACAGATCCATAAATGCACACTACAGCGTGTTTTTAGACCCTGTGAACAACACATAATAACATGATCTGCTTCAGCTCAGGTGGGAGGACTGTTATGAACCCCTTTGACTTCAGTGAAGAATAGAGAAAACCTTAGGTTGAGAGCTCTTAAAAACTTTCCCATTACTTGAAGAGCTTTTCAAGGATGGGAGCTGTGGACGTAAGTCTCAAATATATTTGCCTCCTTTTCTGTTACTGCAGACAAGATAAAAAATGGTCTGTGCTCTGCTCACAAGAGAGTCAATGCTGAAATGATTCATTTCTGCTTCATGTGAACTAAAAAATACAGGGAACATCACTAAAAAAAACCACAAAGGCTTAAGCTGTCTATTGATCATGTTGTCAACAAACAGTTGTTGAGTCACCAGTATGTTCTGGGTATTGTCCTTTGTTGTTCAGTCACTCGGTCTTGTCTGACTCTTTGCAACCTCATAAACTGCATCACACCAGGATCCTCTGTCCTCCACTGTCTCCCAGAATTTGCTCAGATTCATGTCCATTGAGTTGGTAATGATATCTAACCATCTCATCCTCTGTTTTCTTTTGCCTTCAGTCTTTCCAAGCATCATAGTCTTTCCCAGTGAGTCAACTCCTTCCATCAGATGGCCAATTTATTAGAATTTCAGCATCATCCTTCCAATGAATATTCAGGGTTGATTTCCTTTAGGAGGCATTTTTCAAGGTACTGGCAATATAAACGTACACACAACATAGTTTAAAAAATCCCTGCCTATATAGATATAGAAACAAGTAATATATGTAAAATGTTGGACAGATGATATACACTATATTATAAAACAAAGCAGGGAAGTCATGTTTACAATTGTCATTTTAAACTGAGTGGTAATTGAGGAGGTGATACTGCTACAAAACATAAGGGCATGTGAGCAAGTCACATGGACTGTGTGAGGGACAGCTTTGGGGCAGGGGCTACTGAAGCAGCTAAATAGGTGTGAGAGTACTCAGAGAAGTGATCAGAGAGCACTTAAAAGTAGGATTTCTGGATTATATGGGAGCTATTGTTAATCTTTTGAGGAACCTCTCTATACTATTTTATTTAGAGGCTGTATCAATTCACATTCCCACCAACAGTGCACCAGAGTTCCCTTTTCTCCATGTCCTCACAAACATTTTTAATCTCTTGTCTTTTTGAAAACAGCCATATTCTAATAGGAATGTGGTGGTATCTCACTGTGGTTTTGATTTGCATTTCCCTGATGATTAGTGCTGTTGAATATCTTTTAATGTACTTATTAGCTATTTGGGTGTCAACTTCAGAAAACTGTGACCAAGTCCTTTGCCCAGTTTTTCACACTGCTCCTTCATTAATTTATTTATTTAACACTTTTGAGTTGTATGAGTTGCTTATATATTTTGGATATAGATCCCTTTTCAGATACATGATATGCAAATATTTTCTTCCATTCTCTATTGATTATTTCTTTTCCTGTGTATTTAGTTTGATGTAATTCCACTTATTTTTTTTTAATGGCTAAATGCTTTTCATGTCATATCCAAAAAATTGTTGCCAAAACCTACGTCAAGAAGCTTTTATCCCTATGTTTTCTTCTAAGAGGTTTATGGTTTCAAGTCTTATATATATGTCTTTCATTCACTTTAAGTTAATTTATGTAAGTGATATAAGATAGGGATCCAATTTAATTTTTCTGCATGAATTTATCTAGGTTTCTCAACGTCATTTTTTAAAGAGACTTTGCTTTCAACATTGAGTATTCTTGGCTCCATTTTCAAATATTAGTTGATCATATATGTGAGAGTTTATTTCAGGGATCTTGATTCTCTCTCATTGGTATACATGTCTTTTAATGCTAGCCTCACACAGCTTTAATTACTGTAGCTTTGAAATATAGTTTGAAATCAGGAAGTGTGATCCCTCTAGCCTTGTTCTTCTTCCTCAGAATTGCTTTAGCTATTTGGAATCTTCTATGGGTCCATACGGAGAAGGCAATGGCACCCTACTCCAGTATTCTTGCCTGGAAAATCCCATGGATGGAGGAGCCTGGTAGGCTGCAGTCCATGGGGTCGCTAAGAGTCAGACATGACTGAGCGACTTCACTTTCACTTTTCACTTTCATGCATTGGAGAAGGACACGGCAACCCACTCCAGTGTTCTTGCCTGGATAATCCCAGGGATTGGGGAGCCTGGTGGGCTGTCATCTATGGGGTCGCACAGAGTTGGACACGACTGAAGTGACTTAGCAGTATGGGTCCATATAAATGTTAAGGTTTTGTTTTTTTTTGTGTGTGAAATATGTCATTGGAATTATGACAGGAATTGAATTAAATCTATAGGTGACTTTGGATAGTATAGACATTTTAACAATATTAACTTTTCTGAACCATGAACATGAGATATTTTTTTATTTATTTGTGTCTTCTTTATTTTTATTCATCATTGTATAGATCTTTCACTTCCTTGGTTTAATTTATTCTTATGTATTTTATTATTTTGATGCTATTATAAATAGGATCGCTTTCATACATCTTATTATCAGAATATAGAAGTACAACTGATTTTTATATATTGATATTGTATCCTGAAACTTTACTGAGTTTATTTGTTCTAACAATTTTTTGCTAATATTTTCTATATAAAAGATGTCATCAGCAAACAGCAGTTTTACTTCTTCCTTTCCAATTTGGATAACTTTTATTTCTTTTCCTTGCCTAATTACATAGCTAGGACTTTCTGAATTATATTAAATAGAATTGGTGGGGGTAGACATCCTTGTTTTGTTCCTGGCCTTGAAGCCAAAGATATTAAACTTTAATTCTTGAGTATAATATTAACTGTGGATTTGCCATATATGACCTTGATTATATTGAGGTATGAGCCAGGCTTCAGCAATATGTGAACCGTGAACTTCCTGATGTTCAAGCTGGTTTTAGAAAAGGCACAGGAACCAGAGATCAAATTGCCAACATCCACTGGATCATAGAAAAAGCAAGAGAGTTCCAGAAAAACATCTATTTCTGCTTTATTGACTATGCCAAAGCCTTTGACTATGTGGATCACAATAAACTGTGGAAAATTCTGAAAGAGATGGGAATACCAGACCACCTGATCTGCCTCTTGAGAAATTTGTATGCAGGTCAAGAAGCAACAGTTAGAACTGGACATGGAACAACAGACTGGTTCCAAATAGGAAAAGGAGTTCGTCAAGGCTGTATAGTGTCACCCTGTTTATTTAACTTATATGCAGAGTACATCATGAGAAACGCTGGACTGGAAGAAACACAAGCTGGAATCAAGATTGCCGGGAGAAATATCAATAACCTCAGATATGCAGATGACACCACCCTTATGGCAGAAAGTGAAGAGGAACTCAAAAGCCTCTTGATGAAGGTGAAAGTGGAGAGTGAAAAAGTAGGCTTAAAGCTCAACATTCAGAAAACGAAGATCATGGCATCTGGTCCCATCACTTCATGGCAAATAGATGGGGAAACAGTGGAAACAGTGTCAGACTTTATTTTTCTGGGCTCCAAAATCACTACAGGTGGTGACTGCAGCCATGAAATTAAAAGACGCTTACTCCTTGGAAGGAAAGTTATGACCAACCTAGATAGCATATTCAAAAGCAGAGACATTACTTTGCCAACAAAGGTTCGTCTAGTCAAGGCTATGGTTTTTCCTGTGGTCATGTATGGATGTGAGAGTTGGACTGTGAAGAAGGCTGAGTGCCGAAGAATTGATGCTTTTGAACTGTGGTGTTGGAGAAGACTCTTGAGAGTCCCTTGGACTGAAAGGAGATCCAACCAGTCCATTCTAAAGGAGATCAGCCCTGGGATTTCTTTGGAAGGAATGATGCTAAAGCTGAAACTCCAGTACTTTGGCCACCTCATGTGAAGGGTTGACTCATTGGAAAAGACCCTGATGCTGGGAGGGATTGGGGGCAAGAGTAAAAGGGGAGGACAGAGGATGAGATGGCTGGATGGCATCACTGACTCGATGGACGTGAGTCTGAGTGAACTCTGGGAGTTGGTGATGGACAGGGAGGCCTGGCGTGCTGCGATTCATGGGGTCACAAAGAGTTGGACACGACTGAGCGACTGATCTGATCTGATCTGATAGTGTCTTCTTTTTCATTTATAATTTCATAATAATTTATAGTTTTTTAAAATATAAATTTATTTATTTTAATTGGAGGCTAATTACTTTACAATATTGTATTGATTTTGCCATACATCAACATTAATCCACCACGGGTATACACATGTTCCCCATCCTGAATCCTCCTCCCACCTCCCTCCCCGTACCATCTCTCTGGGTCATCCCAGTGCACCAGGCCTGAGCATCCTGTATCATGAATCAAACCTAGACTGGTGATTAATTTCACATATGATATTATACATGTTTCAATGCCATTCTCTCAAATCATCCCACCCTCTCCCTGTACCACAGAGTCCAAAAGACTGTTCTATACACTTGTGTCTCTTTTGCTGTCTCGCATACAGGGTTATCATTACCATCTTTCTAAATTCCATTTATATGTGTTAGTATAGTGTATTGGTGTTTTTCTTTGTGGCTTACTTCACACTGTATAATAGGCTCCAATTTCATCCACCTCATTAGAACTGATTCAAATGTATTCTCTTCAATGGCTGAGTAATACTCCATTGTGTATATGTACCACAGCTTTCTTATCCATTCATCTGCTGATGGACATCTAGGTTGCTTCCATGTCCTGGCTATTATCATAATTAATAATAATTTATAGTTTTAACATTCTAAAAATTGTATCTTATTTTTGTTTGTTCTATTGTTTTCCTGTTTTCTATTTCATTTATTTCTGCTATGCTCTTTATTTCCTTCCTTCTGCTAACTTTAGGATTCACTTTGTTGTTCTTTTTATAGTACTTTAATGTGTAAAGTTAGGCTGTTTGAGATTTTCTTTTTTAACGTAGGCATTATTAGTATAAATTTCCCTCTTAGCAATAATTTTGCTCTATTCAATGTGTTTTGGTATGTTGTGTTTCCATTTTTATTTGTTTCAAAATATTTTATTTCCCTTTTTAGTTTTTCATGGACCAGTTAGAGGTTTAGAAGTGTGTAGTTTAATTTCCACAGTTTGTGAATATTCCAGTTTTTCTTCTATGACTGATTTAAGTTTTATACCATTGTGGTCAGAAATATTTTGTAAAATATTGATTTCAATATTTTTTAAAAATTATTATAGTTCTGAAGAATGTTCTCTGTGCACTTGAGAAGACTGCATTCTACTGTTGTTGGACAGAATGTTCTGTGTATTTCTGTTATGTCCATTGGGATTAAAGTATAGTTCAAAAGAAATGTTTTCTTATCCATTTTCGGTATGGATGATATAAATGGGGTATTGAAGTCTTTAACTCATAGTGAGTGTTGACTTATACTCCCTTCAGATCTGTTAGTATTTGCTTACAATATTTAGGTATTCCAATGTGTGTTCTGTTCAGTTCAGTCACTCACTCGTGTCAGACTCTTTGCAACCCCATGGACTGCAGCATGCCAGGCCTCCCTCTCCATCACCAAATCTCAGAGTTTACTCAAACACATGTCCATTGAGTCGGTGATGCCATCCAACCCTCTCATCCTCTTTCGTCCCCTTCTCCTCCTGCTGTTAAATTTTCCCAGCATCAGGGTCTTTTCAAATGAGTCAGTTCTTTGCATCAGGTGACCAAAGTATTGTAGTTACAGCTTCAACATCAGTCCTTCCAATGAATATTCAGGACTGCTTTCCCTTAGGATGGACTGGTTGGATCTCCTTGAAGTCCAAGGGACTCTCAAAAGTCTTCTCCAACACCACAGTTCAGAAGTATCAATTCTTCTGCACTCAGCTTTCTTTATAGTCCAACTCTCACATCCATACATGACTACTGGAAAAACCATAGCTTTGACTAGACAGACATTTGTGGGCAAAGTAATGTCTCTGCTTTTTAATATGCCATCTAGTTGGTCATAACTTTTCTTCCAAGGAGTAAGTGTCTTTTAATTTCATGGCTAGAATTGTCATCTGCAGTGATTTTGGTGCCCAAGACAATAAAGTCTGTAACTGTTTCCACTGTTTCCCATTCTATTTCTTCTGTGTCATGAAGTGATGGGATCAGATGTCATGATCTTAGTTTTCTGAATGTTGAGTTTTAAGCCAACTTTTTCACTCTCCACTTTCACTTTAATCAATAGGATCTTTAGTTCTTCTTTGCTTTCTGTCATAAGTGTGGTGTCATCTGAGTATCTGAGGTTATTAATATTTCTCCCAGCAATCTTAATTCCAGCTTCTGCTTCTTCCAGCCCAGTGTTTCTAATGATGTACTCTGCATATAAGTTAAATAAACAGGGTGACAATATACAGCCCTGATGTACTCCTTTCCCTATTTGGAACCAGTCTGTTGTTCCATGTCAGTTCTAACTGCTGCTTCTTCACCTGCATACAGTTTTCTCAAGAGGTATGTGGTCTGGTATTCCCATCTGTTTCAGAATTTTCCACAGTTTGTGGTGATCCACACAGTCAAAGGCTTTGGCATAGTCAATAAAGCAGAAATAGATGTTTTTCTGGAACTCTCTTGCTTTATCAATAATCCAATGCATGTTGGCAATTTGATCTCTGGTTCCTCTGCCTTTCCTAAATCCAGCTTGAACATCTGGAAGTTCACAGTTCACTATTGCTGAAGACTGGCTGGAGAATTTTTGAGCATTACTTTACTAAGGTGTGAGATGAGTGCAACTGTATGGTAGTTTGAACATTCTTTGGAATTGCCTTTCTTTGGGATTGGAATGAACTGACCATTTCCAGTCCTGTGGCCACTGCTGAGTTTTCCAAATTTGCTGGCATATTAAGTGTAGCACTTTCACAGCATCATCTTTTAGGATTTGAAAGAACTCAACTGGAATTACATCACCTCCACTAGCTTTGTTCATAGTGATGGTTCCTAAGTACCTCTTGACTTCTCATTCCAGGATGTCTGGCTCTAGGTGAGTGATCACACCATTGTGATTATCTGGGTCATGAAGATCTTTTTTGTATAGTTCTTCTGTGTATTCTTGCCATCTCTTCTTAATATCTTCTGCTTCTGTTAGATCCATACCATATCTGTCATTTATTGAGCCCATCATTGCTTGAAATGTTCCCTTTGTATGTCTAATTTTCTTGAAGAGATCTCTAGTCTTTCCCATTCTATTATTTTTCTTTATTTCTTTGCACTGATCGCTGAGGAAGGCTTTCTTATCTCTCCTTGCTATTCTTTGGAACTCTGCATTCAAATGGGTATATCTTTCCTTTTCTTCTTTGCTTTTTGCATCTCTTCTTTTCACAGCTATTTGTAAGGCCTCCCCAGACAGCATTTTTATTTTTTGCATTTCTTTTTCTTGGGGATGGTCTTGATCCTTGTCTCCTGTACAATGTCATGAACCTCTATCCATAGTTCATCAGGCACTCTGTCTATCAGATCTAATCCCTTGAATCTATTTGTCACTTTCACTGTATAGTTGTAAGGGATTTGATTGAGGTCATACCTGAATGGTCTAGTGGTTTTCCCTACTTTCTTCAATTTGAGTCTGAATTTGGCAAAAAGGAGTTCATAATCTGAGCCACAGTCAGCTCCCAGCTTTGTTTTTGCTGACTGTATAGACCTTCTCCATCTTTGGCTTCAAAGAATATAATCAATCTAATTTCAGTATTGACCATCTGGTGATGTCCATGAGTAGAGTCCTCTCTTGTATTGTTGGAAGAGAGTATTTGCTATGACCAGTGCATTCTCTTGGCAAATGTCTATTATCTTTGCCCTGCTTCATTCTGTACTCCAAAGCCAAATTTGCCCATTACTCCAGGTGTTTCTTCACTTCCTACTTTTGCATTCCAGTCCCCTATAATGGAAAGGACATCTTTTAGTTCTAGAAGATCTTGTAGATCTTCATAAAACCATTCAACTTCAGCTTCTTCAGCATTATTGGTTGGGGCATAGGCTTCGATGACCATGATATTGAATGTTTTGCCTTGGAAACGAACAGAGATTATTCTGTCATTTTTGAGATTGCATGCAAGTACTGCATTTCAGACTCTTGTTGACTATGATGGCTACTCCATTTTTCTAAGGGACTCTTTTCTACACTAGTAGATATAATGGTCATCTGAGTTAAATTCACCCATTCCAGTCCATTTTAGTTTGCTGATTCCTAAAATGTCTATGTTCACTCTTGCCATCTCCTGTTGACCACTTTCAATTTGCCTTGATTCGTGGTCCTAGCATTCCAGGTTCCTATGCAATATTGCTCTTTACAGCATCAGACTTTACTTCCATCACCAGTCACATCCACAACCGGGTATTGTTTTTGCTTTGGCTCCATCTCTTCATCCTTTCTGGAGTTATTTCTCCACTGATCTCCAGTAGCATGTTGGGCACCTACTGACCTGGGGAGTTCATCTTTCAGTGTCCTACTTTTTGCATTTTCATACTGTTCATGGAGTTCTCAAGAAAGGAATAGTGAAGTGGTTTGCCATTCCCTTCTCCAGCGGACCACATATTTGTCAGAACTCTCCACCATGACTCATCCTTCTTGGGTGGCTCTACATGGCATGGCTCATAGTTTCATTGAGTTAGACAAGGCTGTGGTCCATGTGATCAGATTGGCTAGTTTTCTGTGATTGTGATTTTCAGTCTGTCTACCCTCTGATGGAGAAGGATAAGAGGCTTATGGAAGCTTCCTGATGGGAGAGACTGACTGGGGGTGGGGGGTGGGGGGGAACTGGGTCTTGTTTTAATGGGCGGGGCCATGCCCAGTAAATCTTTAATCCAATATTCTGTTGATGGGTGGAGCTGTGTTCCCTCCCTGCTATTTACCTGTAGCCGTACTATAGTGCTAATGAAGATAATGGCAACCTCCTTCAAAAGATCCCATGCATGTACTTCTACCACTGCCCCCAACCCTGCAGCAGGCCACCACCCACCCATGCCTCTGCTGGAGACTCCTGGACACTCCCAGGCAAGTCTGGGTCAGTCTTTCGTGCAGTCACTGCTCCTTTCTCTTGGGTTCTGGTGCACATAAGGTTCTGTTTTTGCCCTGCAAGAGACTGTTTCCCCAGTCCTGTGTAAGTTCTGGCAGTGCTATGGTGGGGTTAATGATGACTTCCTCCAAGAGGGTTTATGCCATACCCAAGTCTGCTTTACCCAGAGCTCCTGCCCCTGTGGCAGGCCACTGCTGACCCATACCTCCACAGAAGATGCTCAAACACAGTTCTGTCTCAGTCTCTGTAGGGTCCCTGGTTCCTGGTGCACACAAGGTTTGTTTGAGCCCTCTGAGTGTCTCCAGCAGGATTGGGGTTTGATTCTAAACATGAATTCGCACCCCCCCCCCCCCTTGCTGGGGCTTCTCCTTTGCTCTTGGGCATGGGGTATCTCCTCACAGCCGCTCCAGTGCCTACGATCTTGCTGGGCTTTCTCTGACCTTGATTGTGGTGTATCTCCTCATAGCTGCTCCAGCACCACATATGTAAGTTTAAAATTGTTATATCCTCCTGATGATTTGATCCTTTTATCAATATATAGCAACCATCTTGTCCCTTATTATGGTTTTTGACTTAAAGTTTATTTTGTCTGATATAAACATAGCTATTTCTTCTTTCTTTCAGTTTCCATTTGTATGGAATATCTTTTTCTCTGCCTTCACTTTTGAGTTTGTGTGTTCCTGAAACTGCATAGTATCTTATAGACTGCATATAGTTGGGTCTTTTGTTTCTTTGAATTCAGTCGTCCACTCTTGTGTCTTTCAATTAGAGGATTGGATACATTTATATTTAAAGTAACTATTGACTGATAAAGACTTACTATTGCTGTCTTGGGCTTCCTTGGTGGCTCAGAGGTTAAAGTGTCTGCATACAATGCGGGAGACCTGGGTTTAATCCCTGGGTAGGGAAGATCCCCTGGAGAAGGAAATGGCAACCCACTCTAGCATTCTTGCCTGGAGAATCCCATGGGCGGATGAGCCTGGTGGGCTACGGTCCATGGGGTCGCAAAGAGTTGGACACGACTGAGAGACTTCACTTTCACTTTATTGCCATCTTATTTAGGTCTTTTTGGCTCTTTTGTCATGCTTTTTTTTTTTTTTTTTTCTTTCTTCCCTTCTTCCTGCCCACCTTTGTGAATAGATGATTTTCTATAATAGTATACTTTCTCTTCTTTTTATTTCGTATGTATCAACTACTGGTTTTTGTTTTGTAGTTACTTTGAGGCTTTCTGACATATCATATCAATGTAATGGTCTATTTTAAACTGCTAATGCTCCACTGTCCTTTACGTATTTTGAAAACTGGGAGGTGAATGCAAAGACTTGGTTAGACTCAGGTTTGACCTCTTATGAATGATGAATGATTTTTTTTGTGGTACTAAGTTCTTTCATCTGGAGATACCTAACATCTAGTTTTTGTTCTTTGTGATGTTAACACCTATTTCTGCTTAAAACCAGCATACATTATTTCATTGGAGGTTGTAAAATATAATATCTTAATACTGTTTTGTGATCTACTTGGAGAAAAATTTTATGACAGAATATTTCCCCTCATCCCCTGTTTGGTTGCAAATAATAGAATCCATATAGGAAAGACAAGATGCATGCATATTTCTTTTCTTTTATAAATCTATATTTCAAAACAAAATGTCACCTGTCAGTCTCAGAGTGAATATTACCATTACAGACAGTCCCTGACTTTTGCTGGTTTCACTTAGGATTTTTTGAGTTTACGATGGTGCAAAAGAGATGCAATTTCAGTAGAAATCACATTTTGAGTTTTGAATTTGATCTCTTCCTGGGCTCTCAGTATGAGGTACTATTCTCTCTCATGGTGCTAGGCAGTAACAGTGAGCCACAGCTCTCAGCCAGCCATGCAGTTACAACCTGAATACTTAGACCCATTCTGTACTCAGACAGTTATTTTTTTTCACTTTTAGTACAGAATTCAATAAATTGCATGAGATATTCAAGAACTGTATAATAAAATAGGCTTCTTCTTATATGATTTTACCTAAGAGTAGGCTAATGTAAGTATTCTAAGAATACTTAAGGTTCAGTTCAGTTCAGTTCAATTGCTCAGTCGTGTCTGACTCTGTGACCCCATGAATCGCAGCATGCCAGGCCTCCCTGTCCATCACCAACCCCCGGAGTTCACTCAGACTCACGTCCATTGAGTCAGTGATGCCATCCAGCCATCTCATCCTCTGTTGTCCCCTTCTCCTCCTGCCCCCAATCCCTCCCAGCATCAGAGTCTTTTCCAATGAGTCAACTCTTCACATGAGGTGGCCAAAGTATTGGAGTTTCATCTTCAACATCAGTCCTTCCAATGAACACCCAGGACTGATCTCCTTTAGAATGGACTGGTTGGATCTCCTTGCAGTCCAAGGGTCTCTCAAGAGTCTTCTCCAACACCACAGTTCAAAAGCATCAATTCTTTGGTGCTCAGCTTTCTTCACAGTCCAACTCTCATCCATACAAAATTCTCAAAGCCAGGCTTCAGCAATACATGAACCGTGAACTTCCAGATGTCCAAGAATACTTAAGATAGGTGTGGTTAAATGTATTAACTGCATTTTTTATTTATATTTTCAGTTTGTGATGAATTTATTGGGATATAATGATATCATAAGTTAAGGAAGATTTGTATAAAATTGTGAACACAACATTTTTGGAAGTCTGCAAAAAAATGTCTAATTTTCTAGGAAATATAACTTGCCCAAACAGGTCTTGTGAAGATAGATGGTGTTAAGCAGATACTTTTCCACTGGGGATGATAGTGAGAAATAACAGTGAAATTCCCATAGAAAACAAAATAAAGTAAAACATTAGCACAAATGATTTTACATAATTTTAATAACCATTTGGATAACACTAAAACCTGAACTATTTCTGACCATAATAAATATAAGTGCTTTTAATGAGCAAAGTTTATCATTGATAATAAAGCCTGATTTTTTTCAAGTTCACAAGATACTATAAACCCCTTGCTTAAAATATTGATGCAAAATCATAAATAAAAAGAATATCAAGCAAAATTTAATTAGAAATCATATATCATGACCTGGTGAGGTTTATTTTAAGGAATGCAGGAATAATGTGATGTTAGGAAATCCTGACCTTTAATCCATCATTGTAAGAGAAATAAAAGTAAAAATTATATGATCATCACCATAGATGCTAAAAACATATTTTTACAAAATTTAATATCAAGTTCTGATAGTTGAAGCTTATCAGAAGAAGATATTAGTTTCCTTATCATGATAAAAATGTATACATTACATTCTCAAAGTCACCATGTATACACAATTTGTATCTCAATAAAGTTTAAAGATAGCATCTGAATTTATAATTTTGTCATACACACACACAGAAAAAACAAGGAACATATTTAGCAAGACACATATAAGACTACTGCAGTGTAAACTATAAAATGCTGTTGAGTGAAATAAAAGAATATCTAAATAAATGGAGAGTTATTTGATGTTCATGAATTAAAAGTTTCAGTGTTTTTTAAAGTGTTAAGTCTCCCTAGAATGACCTACGGCAAGCTTTCTTAATCTCAGCACTCTTGACATTTTGAACTAAATAATTTTTTATTGCCAGGGGAGTGGCTTTGATGTTCTGTGAGTTGTTGGATATTTAGCAATATACATGACCTCTACTTACTGATACTTCCCCCAGTTATGACAATAAAAACTGTCCTTAGGCATTGTCAAATGTCCCCGGGGGAAGGAAATCACCCCAGCTGAAAAACACTATCTCTAAGTCAATGTAATTTCAAACATAATCCCAGCAGGACTTCTGTAGAAGTTAACATAATTTAGAAATTTGTGTGGATAAGCAAAGCACCTAAGCTACCAAAGCACTCCCCCATCCAGCCCCTCTCAATAATACTAGTTAACACCCGTCACCATACGTGGTGCACTTCCCTGGTGATTCAGAAAGTCCTGCAGTGCAGAGACCTGTGTTTGATCCCTGGGTCAAGAAGACCCCCTGGAAGAAGGGAATGGCTACTCCCTCCATGTGACAATATACAGCCTTGATGTACTCCTTTTCCTATTTGGAACCATATAGGTTATTGCAGAATATTGAGTAAAATTTCCTGTGCTATACAGTAGGTCCTTATTAATTATCAATTTTATATATAGTACTGTGGATATGTTAATCCAAATCTCCTAATTTATCACTTCCCCTCATGTTTCCCCTTTTGTAACCTTAAGTTTCATTTTGAGATCTGTGAGTCTGTTTCTGATTTGTTAATAAGTCCATTTGTATCATTTTTATTAGATTCCACATATAAATGATATCATATGATGTTTATCTTTCTCTGTCTGACTTACATCACTTAGCTGTAGTCTCTAGGTCAATCCTTGTTGCTCCAAATGGCATTATTTCATCATTTTTTTTTACAGCTGGGTAATATTCCATTGTGTGTGTGTGTGTATATATATATATATATATAAAACATCTTCTGTATCCATTTGTCTGTTGATAGACCTTTGTGCTGTGTGCTCAGTCGTGTCCAACTCTTTGTGATCCCATGGACCATAGCCCACCAGGCTCCCCTGTCCGTGGAATTCTCCAGGCAAGAATACTGGGGTAGGTTTCCATTTCCTTCTCCAGTTGATAGACCTTTAGGTTGCTTCCATGTCTTGTCTACAGTAAATAGTCCTGCATTGAACATTGGGGTGTATGTATCATTTCAATTTTTTTTTTCCTGATATATGCCCAGGAGTGGCATTGCTAGATCATATGGACATTTAGTTTTAAGGAACTTCCATACTGTTGTCTACATTCCCACCAACAGTGTAACAGTGGTCCCTTTTCTCCACACCCTCTCCAGTATTTATTGTTTGTGGATTTTTTAATGATGGCCATTCTGACCAGTGTGAGGAAATATCTCATTGTACTTTTGATTTGCATTTCTCTAATAATTAGTGATGTTGAGGATCTTTCCGTGTGCTTTTTGGCCATCTGTATGTCTTCTGTGGAGAAATGTCTATTTAGATCTTCTGCCCTTTCTTTGATTGGGTTATGTTTTTTGTTGTTGTTTGTTTTTGTTTTTTGATGTTGAACTGCATGAGCTGTTTGTATATTTTGAGATTAATCCCTTGTTGTTCACTTCATTTGTGAATATTTTCTCCCATTCTTTGGGTTGTCTTTTCATTTTGTTCATGGTTTCCTTTGCTGTGCAAAAGTTTATAAGTTTACTTAGGTCCCATTTGTTTTCGTTTTATTTTCATTACTCTAGGAGGAAGATCAAAAAAGACATGCTGCAATTTATGTCAGAGAGTGTTCTGCCTACTTTTTCCTCTGAGTTTTATACTATCCAGTCTTATAGTTAGGTCTTTAATCCATTTTGAGTTTACTTTTATGTATAGTGTTAAGGAATCTTCTAATTTCATTCTTTTACATATAGCTGTCAAATTGTCCCAGGACCAATTATTGAAGAGTGTGTCCTTTCTCCAATATATTTTCTTGCCTCCTTTATCTTAGATAAGTTGACTATAGGTGCTGGAGGAACCAGACTCCTTGACTTCAGACTGTATACTACAAGGCTATAATAATCAAAACAGTATTATATTGACACAAAAATAGAAATATAAATTATTGGAATACGACAGAAAGTCCTGAAATATGTCTTTTTTATTGTATCTAAAATTTTGACTTTATGTACTCTCTTAGTGGTGAAAATTTAAATCACTGGATGTCTGATATTACCTATTTTATTGAACTTTTTTAATTTCTAAGATTTGATTAAAATAATTTGTGAAGGTGAAGGTGAAGTCGCTCAGTCGTGTCTGACTCTTTGCGACCCTGTGGACTGTAGCCTACCAGGCTACTCCATCCATGGGATTCTCCAGGCAAGAATACTGGAGTGGGTTACCATTTCCTTCTCCAGGGGAACTTCCCAACCCAGGGATCGAACTCGGGTCTCCCACATTGGAGGCAGACACTTTAACCTCTGAGCCACCAGGGAAGCCCTTTTACATGCATTATAAATGGTGTCTGTCATCAAGTAGAATGTTAAGTACTTTAAATATTTTATCTCAAAGCAACCCCAAGTGACATAATAACCCTTAGTTAGCAGAGGATATAATAGAAGTTTAGAAAAATTAACTGAATTATTTCAACTCAAACTACTAGTAAGAAGTGAAACTAGAATTTATTCAAAGGAGTTTTATTGCCAAACTGAAACTGAAATTCTTGTTTGTTATGCTATGCTGCAGCAGTTTTTATTGACCTAATTGTGGGTTGTGAGCTCCATGAAGGCAGGAACCATATTGTACGTGCTCAATTTATAAACTATACTCACCTTCAAGGAGCCAGTACTAAATAAAGATATATTAAGTTCATAAATGAGCTAACAAGCCCACTCTTGGCAAAATGCATTTAATCAATAAGATATTAACTTTCAGAGGTGCTTTGGCATCATTTAGAGGAGGAGTAAGTCTGTATCCTTTGATGATGATTTATGTAGTAAAACTTGGCAGGTAGGAGTTATTTGGAGGAACAAGGATCAAGTATTTCAAGAGCTTCTAATGTCTTTCCACATACACAGTCACCACCTATGCTCAGGCCGTTACCTTTTCTTCCTCTAGGTAAGAGTTATGTATACATGAAGTTGTGTGTCCATTAACAGTTAACCATCTGATATAACTTGAAATTCACTGTGGACACCTAAAGTAAGACAACACTGAGATACGACTATCATGAAGCTTAAAATCCAGGAAATTTTTTGGAATTTTCATAAGAAAACCTATTCAGAGTTCTTCTGTACCTGATAGACATTCTGTACATTGTATTTAGACATAAAATGCATGATTAAAACAATAACCAGATTATATATTTATTTTTTAAAGTAGACAAAAGGGGCAAGCCTACCACTGTAGTTTAGTTAAACTTATTATTATTCAGTAGTTATCAGTGGCTCACACAATGTTGCATTTGATTTAATTAGTGGTGATACAAATAGAGTAGGTAATTTATATTTTTAAGAAATTTATAATGTATCTGAGTGAAGAAGTCATATTACCATTGCCTAAATTGTGACTATCTTATTGGGGAGCATCTTAGTATTCAATACTTCAATACCATCTGTTCCTGCTGATGTGACCCCTGAGTTGTGGTAGACCTAGGTTTCAATTACTGACTGCTTCAGGGACCTTGTGTTTCTCTACCATTTCTTTCTTCCTAGCATGTATCATATTCTCATTTTGCTCCAGAATCTCTCTGTATTTCACCTTATAATATTGCTTTCTAAATAGCACAATTTCAGGAATCAGAAAAATAAGCATAGCCTCACCATTCACTGGTGTGACCTTAAATGTTAGATAACTTTTTTAGAACCAATTTTCTAAAATTAGAGTAATAACAAACATGTTATAGAATAATATATGAGGTAATGAAAGAAAGAATTCTACTTTGGGTTATGATGGAACAGCTTAAAAGCTTAACCTTCCTGCTAAGAACAATTACATAAATTAAGGGAAATAAGAAGAAACAGCATATGAAGACACTGAAGAGCAACACAAGGCACCCAGGACTGAGAGGCCCAGTTTTCAGAGAAAGTATAGCTCTGCAAAGAAATGTGTTCAGTACTGTGTGTGACTTCCCCTCAATGAGTTTGCCTCTTCCTAAATCGCACAAAACAACAGTATGAAAATCAAGGGAAAAGGAGAAACTGGGAAGGCAAGTTGAGATGTCAGCCCAATAAGTGGAATTCAGATTTCCCAAGAAGAGGGGCTGTGTAGAGACTCCGGCTTTCAGTTGAAGACTCTGAAGAACTAAGCCATAGGTTACATCAAAATAGAGCAGGGCTTTACAAGAGTAAAGCTCAGCCATGAAAAATTGCCATTCCTGGTTGAATTCAGGTGCTTGCACCTCTAGTCTAACTTCCTGTTGAGAACAAAACTAATTCATGTCTGGAAATAGATTCCCCCATCCTGCATCTCTCTCATTTTCAATATGAAATGTCTGGCATTCAATAAAACGTTGCCAGGTTCACAATGAAACAAAGGAATATCTTCAGGGGAAACAAAAATAAACTCAGAAGTGTGAAAATACAGGAGGAGACGAAGAACACAAGAAAGGGCAAATATAGAAAAACACTAAATGAATACTGGAAACTTAAAACAACAATAATAATGTGTTTTGGAGTTTTAAATATGTAAATTTTAAATATGATAGGCATACCACAAAAGGTATGAAGGGCTAAATGGTATATGAGTTTTTAAGGTATTTTGTCTGGAAAGTGGAAAAACATGAATTTATGATAAATGCTAATAAGTTAATAATGCATAGTAGCATATTTAGAGTAATTTAAAATACTTTATAATGTGTAACAAGTGACAAAATGAAAATGGAAAAATCAGTGAGTAAAACAATAATAGAGTAATTTTCAAATGGCAAGAAAAGTAACATGAGATAGTTGACTTAAATAGAAAATAGTGAGTAGAATGATTTATTTAAGCCCAAATATTTAAGTGGTCATATGCATCTCAATGGACTGAATATTCCATTTAAAATATTAAGTTTGTCAGGTCAGAGTTAAATCATGCAATGCTACTTACAAGAGACACAGTTTAAATAACAGGAACACAGATAAAAATGCAATACATTAGAAAGTATACTGTGTAAATCCTAAATAAATGAGAACTAATATCAAACAATGTAAAATTTAAAAAAAGAATTACCAGAGCTTAAGTGGAAAATGACAATCTACATACATACGTCCACAAAATTAACATAACTCCAAAGTACAGAATGAGCAAAAGAACCAGGCAAAAGGAAAGAGGAACTAGTCAGATCAATTATCATTATTAAAGATTTTTAATATATCTCAATAGTAGAAGAAAAGCAGTAATAATAGCAAAGCTTTTTACAACACATCTCACAAAATCGATCACACGCACATAAACAGCACTGAAACATGTTTTAAGTCTACATGGAATATTTATCAGTATTTACCAACTGATGTCATTTAATCAATATCAAACAAATATCAAGTTTTAAATCATGCAGAATAGTTTTCTTTTTTAAGCTAGGCAGAATTATACAAAAATTAGCAAAACCAAAAATTTTAAATTAACTTTAAAATCCTTAAATATTTAGAAATTAATCAGAACACATCTGAATAACTGAAACTTCCAAAAAGAAATAAAAATAGAAATTAGGAATTATTTTTAAATACTTTGTGATAACAGTACACATCAAATCTTTTGGGATGTGGTTTTAAAAGCCCTTAACAGAAAATTAGAGTCTTAAATGCATAAATTAGAAAAGAACACCTCAGCATATGAAAAAAGATCTCACACAATAATCCAATGGGATTTATACCTGGAATGCAAGATTAGTTCAACATATGAAAATCAATCAAAGCGATATATCACATTAATAAAGGAAAAGATATTTTACGTGATCATTTCAAAAGATTTATACAAAATATTTGCTAAAATTCAATTCCCTTTCATGATTTAAAAAAAAAAAAACTCAACGATTGTGGGGGAAAATGGAATTTCTTTGACTCAAAAATGGACTTCTATGAAAAATCCATGCTATCATCAGACTTAAGTGTGAATATCTGAAAGCTTTCCTTCTGGAATCAGAAACAGGACACAGATGTTTATTCTCACTGCTTCTATTCAGCTGGGAACTGGAGGTTCTAACCACATCAGTTAGCAAGGGGATAAAAGGTGATTCAGACTGAAAAAGAAGAAGTAAAAATCACTATTTGCAAATAACATCATTTCATTCATAGAGAACCCCAGAAGAATCCACAAAAAACTATTCGTGCTAATAAATGATTCAGAAAAGATTCAGATACAGATCAATAGACAAAAAGTAGTTATATTCTTATGGAAATAATGAATCTGGAACTTGCATTAAAATATATAAAGAACTCTTACAAGTCAATAATAAAAAGACAGTAGCCCAGAAATGATCAAAGTCATTTCTTTAGAGAAGATATATAAATGGCCAATCAACACACACAAAAAAACTGAAAGGCAAAAGTATCAAACTAGAAGAAATAAAACTATTTGTTCAGACAACATAATAGCGTACATTCAAAATCAAAATGAACCTACAGATAAATTATAAGAATAAGTTCAGTTAGCAACATTCAAGATACAAGGTAAATAAAGCTTTCAAGTTTTTTTAAAGGGCTGCAATTTATAATTGCATTAAAAAATCAAGTGCTGTGCTCAGTCGCATTCAACCCTTTGCGACCTATGGACTATAGCCAGCCATAATCCTCTGTCCATGGCATTCTCCAGGCAAGAATACTGGAGTGGGTTGCCATGCCCTCCTCCAGAGGATCTTCCCAACCCAGGAAACCAAGTACCTAAGAACAAATTTAACAAAAGTTGTGAATAGCCTTTGCACAGAGAATACAAAACATTACCGAGGTGAGAAAACGGCTTCCTTCCCCAAATATGGGAGGTATCGTGCACATGCAGTGGAAAAATTGATGTAACAACGTCAGCTTTTCCTTAATGAATTATCATTTCACTGCAATCTGAAGCAGTATCAGTTTGTCAAGATCAATAAGCTGATTTGAAAATGTATATGAAAAGACAAAGAGCTGAGACAGTCTTTAAGAAAAATTAAATTGGAGGCCCTAATTGCTGATACACTTTTTATAAAACACAGCAATTGACCCCAATGTATTAACAAAAATGTACAAAGAGACTATCAGAACAGAAAAATTAAAAACATTGGTGAACTTATAACAAAGAAAGCAGTTTACTGCAGTGGGAGAAAGACTAAACTGAATACTTTAATAGACAGGAAAATGCCTCTCCAAATATGTTCATATCCTAATATCCAGAATTTGTGACTAGGTTATTATGCATGGCAAAGAGGAATTAATGTTTTGGATGAGATCAGCTTGCTAGTCAGCTGATCTTAAAATAGGGAGATTATCCCAAATTTTACGGACGGACTCAAAGTAATTGTGGTGGTCATTTAGTCACTGAGTTGTGTCCAACTCTTGCGATCCCATGGACTGTAGCCAGCTAGGCTCCTCTGTCCATGGGATTTCCCAGACAAGAATACTGGAGTGGGTTGCCATTTCCTTTTCCAGGGGATCTTCCAGACTCAGAAATCAAAACCGGGTCTTCTGCATTGCAGGCAGATTCTTTACTGACTGAACTACGGGGGAAGCCCCCAGAGTAATTGAAACAGTTCTTAAAAGTAGGAGGAGGAGGAAGAGGAGGTCAGAGTCAGAGTATGATTCAGCTACAAAAGAATTTGTTTCATTATTGCTGGCTTTGAAAAGGGAAGAAGTGGGTGAACCAAGGAATGTGAATGACCTCTAGAGATGAAAAAGGCAAGAAAATGGATTTTCCCCTAGAGTGTCCAGAAGGAAATACCACCCTGCAATCACTTGATTTTAGCTGGGTGAGACTCATGTCAGTCTTCCGACCTAGGTAATTACAAGATAATAAGCTGCATTGTTCTAAGCCATCAAGCTTGTGGTAATGTATTAAAGTAGCAATATAAAAGTAACACAAGTTCTAGTATGGAAAAGTTCCAGAAATTTGCCTACCTAAATGAGAAAAGGTAGATGAATGGAGATAAAGAAATAGAAAAGGAAGGAAGAACGCTTCCAAAGGAAATACAGCAAAACATCTTCATAACGTTGGTGTATACAAAATTTCTTAAACAGGGAAGAACTACACAAAGCATAGATAGTAGCCAATGGTTCTACTTCTAACGTAATGAAGCATTACATAAAATAAACATGTAATAGGAATTCTACTTTCTTAATGATAATAGATACCAAGAGCAAAATGAAATGCAAGCTATGATGTAAAAAAAAAAATAATTCCCTGGGCTCTATAAATCATCATGTAACAGACAGACAACTCAATACAAAAATCAGAGACTTGGGCAGACACTTCATCAGAGAGGCCACATTTGTCCAGCAATAAAATGAACATATGGCAACTGCATACAAAGTCACAGATGACTGTCACACACAAGATGGAAAAGCAGTCAGGCACCAGAGAGTGCGTACTGTGTGCTTGCATTTATATCGTGTTCAGAAGCAAGTCTAATTACCCCATGGTTTTAGAAGTCAGGACAGTGCTTACCCAGGGCACAGGGCTGTGACTGGAAGGGTGACTGAGGAAGGCTTCTTGGAGTAAATGTCTGCTTGTTTCTCTAGACGCTTGTTCCACACCAGGTGTGTTCAAAGTATAAAAATGTGTCAAGGTGAACACTTACAATTTGTGCATTTAATGATATGTATATTATCCTTTGATAGAAAATTTGACCATAAACAAGAGCAAACAAACCAACAGAAATACTAGTCCTTAGTATAAGGAAAACACTTACCTGTCTCTTATTAGTCCCTTGATAGGTGGTGGCTATTAAATTACTTTTTTTGACCTTTTTTTCCTCCTACTTTTTGCTAATATATTGGGGGGAGGGGAAACCCTCTCTCATTTTGCTACTCCACATTCATCCAGACATGAAAAAAACTAGTGTTATGCATAATTAGGAATGTATGCTGTAAGGTTCTAAAATGCGTTTAAGTGTTTAGATATCCCCTTCAGAATCTCTATAAAAGGTATCTCTTTCCTGCACTTCCTCTAATCAAATTCATTTTTCTTCAAGTATCAGTAATCAGTATTTAAAAAAAATATTCTGATTACATTTCATTGTATTTTCTTTCAACTTCTAGTGCCTACTTGTGTAACAGTGTTTTCTACAATTTTACTGTATAGATAAGTTACTATACTATACATATATACACAGTCACACATGCACACACATGCCTTTATTACATATATTATTATGTAAACATGTATATATACTGTGTGTGTATAGTATTCCTAAAGTTCAGATTAGATATGTTTTTATCAGAACGTACCTTCTAAAATTGTAGTATTGAAATATATATTCTATGTTTTAAAGTATAGACTATAAAATGATCTTTATGAACTTATGAACATAACCATATATCTAAAAAAAAAACAAGTTCTAGAAGGCACATACAAATGTGGTTGATTGTTCTCAGTTATTTACTATGTATACTATTTTACTATATATCCATAATTTTTCTTTAAAAATTGTTCCATGAAGGACCAGGGCAAGTCTTATTCTTTATGTTTTACATATGTGGGAAGTGAGGCTCACTAAAGTTACCTGATTGTCTCAAGTTAAATTAGCTTCAGATTCAAGGAAAAAACAAAAACCAGAAAGCCCAGGTCTTCTTTTTCTAATTAAATCTATTCTTTTTGTCTCCTGGACTCCAGTCTCCTCCCTCTCCCACTCAACTTCAACCAGCTCCTCTCTACTCTTTTGGGCACATCTTGTACTCAGAATAAGGAAGGCTCATGTGGGTGCTAAGACTATATAGAGAAGTTGATAACAATACAGGGAATCTTAAGAATATAAGCTCTGGAGTACAGTTAGGGTCTGGATTGGTGTTGAGCAGAGAGAAGAGCCATGTTGACAGGGAAACGGTACCACCAAACAGGTGATTAGCAGCTGGTGACGAGCAAACTGAACTTAGAATGGACTGACAGTGTTGAGATGGGAAGAGAGAGGTGAAGTTAGAAACAATTACAAATAATTCAACCTGCACTGCAGTATTTCTACCCAGAGAATCAGAATTAATGAAATACTCAGCAGTCTGTTGGACTTTAAGGTCTTTACAGGTTTTTGTTTCCTGTTTAGCTCAATTAGGAATAAAGGAGAAGGAAGTCTCCCCAGATGGAAATTTGCCTCATAGAGCAAACTCTTAAGCATATTTCAGATGATAGATGTTTATCTTGACCCACTCAAATCTCTTTAGTGCAGTTTGCCTTAGTAAATATATTTTCATATATTTTAAAAACACTATTGGAATATAGTTGCTTTAATTTTTTAAATTCTTCTGTACAGCAAAGTGAATCAGACATATGTATACACATATTCCCTCTTTTTTGAATCTCCTTCTCATTTAGGTCACCCCAAAACACTGAGTTCCCTGTGCTATACAGTAGAGTCTCATTAATTATCTATTTTATAATAGTAGTGTGTATCCCAGTCTCCCGATTCATCCCACACCCCATTCCGCCCTTGAGGTACAGACATTTGTTCTCGATTTCTATGTCTCTGTTTTTGCTTTGCAAATAGCTTTCTCTGTACCATTTTTCTAGATTCCACATATATGCATTAATATATAATATTTGTTTTTTTCTTTCTGATTTAAGTCACTGTATGACAGTTTCTAGGTCCATCCATGTCTCTTGCAAATATATTTTTAAAACTTTCATTCAAAAGAGTTTCATGATTAAGACTGTTCTATGTAGAGAGAGGGAAGCATACAAAAATTGTTCTTTACAGGGCAGGATGGGAGAGGAAAATACAAGAAAAATACCCTTACTTTGTTACAGTTCTTTTAAAAGTCATTCTGTTATTCCCTTTCTTCTACTTCTGAATTTGAACTTACACTCAATCCTGTCATTTTCCATCCTGAATATACTGTGACTCCAGTTTTGTTCCAGTTATCACTTTGACTATATCTTTCTATTGGTCCAGAGTTTGCTTTCTTACCACTCTCCAATCTGTTGAAATAGTTGATAGATTACTTCCCTTTTAGATTGGCAAAGATCCAAAAATCAGACATTTTTTTTCTTCAAAAAAAAAAAGAAAAAGAAAATAAAACCAATTTATGTTATATATTGTTAGAATGCAAACTGTTACATTACCTATGGAGAACTTAGTGGCAATATCTAGGAACACCTCTTATACATGTTTTTAGCCTCTATTATTCTATCCTTGGAGAAGGCGATGGCACCCCACTCCAGTACTCTTGCCTGGAAAATCCCATGGATGGAGGAGCCTGGTAGGCTGCAGTCCATGGGGTTGCGAAGAGTCGGACACGACTGAGTGACTTCGCATTCTATCCTTAAGTTATTCAAGCCAAAAAGATGAAAAAATATATACATCAGGCTGTGAATTGTAGTACTATACAATTGCAAGACTGGAAACCACCCATGTGTCCATCTGTACAGGACTTATTAAATAAACAGTGATTCATTCACCTTGAGGATACTGTAAAAAGGATGACATATCTCTGTATACTACCATACCATGATCATTACCACTTATCCAAGGGAAGAGGGAGATACAAATGCACACTTGCTGATAAATTTTCCAAACGTGTAGCTGAGGACTTGATAAAACGCCTCTGGTTGAGTTGTTGAAGCTAGGTGATAGATACATTAGAAGTTCACTATGGTGAACTTGGTATTTTCTCTTTTCACTATGGTATTTTCTCTTTTTTCATATGTATTAATTTCCTGTAATACTTAAAAAGATAGAAATGGAAACCCTGACTGAATTGGCCTTACTATCTTGCAGCCTACTTCACTTTGGACCCTTGCATTCATGCTTGAGCCACCTTATCCACTGTTAACTTTTATATCCTTTCTAAGCACCTCTCCTAAGCAAGTCTTGTTTGTGCTATTTCCTGTGTATGGGATATTTTTCCTTAGGCCTTCGTGTCTCCTTAACTCCTACCTTAAGACTCCAGCACAGTTTTTCACTTCCTCAAGGATACCTCTGATTTCTCTGATTTCATCAGATCTCCATGCTGTAGGCTGTTGAGGTACCAGCTACCACTTCTTTCTAGCAATCATCACACTTGTGATTTTACACTCATTTACATGATATATATATATATATTTTTTTTTTCCGGTCAGCCCTCAAAGAGTCTTGGGCACCTAAGGATATAGGCCACATCTATTTTGTTTAACATAGTACCCCAGTATTTGTCTCAGTATATAGTACTCTTGTTAAAGAAAAATAATTGCATGGGTCATTTTTTTTTTTTTTTTTTTAATTTCAAGACAGATTTTGTTCAGTACTGCTGCAGTAGGAGGGGCTTCCCTGGTGGCTTAGTGATAAAGTATCTGCCTGCAATGCAGGGGACTTGTGTTTGACCCCTGGGCCAGGAAGATCCCTTGGAAAAGGAAATGGCAACCCCACTCCAGTATTCTTGCCTGAGAAATCCCATGGGCAGAGGAACCTGGTGGGCTACAGTCAATGGGGTTGCAGTCAGACACGACTGAGGGACTTAAACACAGCACACTGCAGGAGGAGAGAGAGCCTTCAGGTGACAGCTTTGTAGAGGGACAAGTGAAGTTACATGGAGGAAGAATGAGCAAGGCTTAAGAAGAGAAAGGAAATTAGAAAAATTGCAAAAAGCAGGTGTAGGATTGTTCAGCTTGGGATGATTCTGTGTCAGCTAACCAGTGCTTACTGAGATTAGGCTGCTGTTCTCCTTCAGAGGTGGGAAGACAGGATTCCTGTCTGTACTGATGATTACATTTCAAGGGGATGGCTCTCAGGTTCTTGAGAAAGACATTCCTGGGTTAAAGAAGATGCAACACATCTCAGAGACAGAGAAAAGAATTTACAATTTCCAAAGTAAATGCTCCAGGGAAAGGGGCCTGTAGTCGGGGTTTCAGTTGGAACGAACAGCAAATTGTTTTTGAACCTTCTCAGGTAGACATTGGAGAAAGCTGAGGTAATCATCATAAGAATGTGGCCTTGAGCTGATAGAGGTGTTGGTAGTACCTGTTGCCTTTTAATGTGAGGGTGGGAGAAATCATTTTTGCTGTGGGTTGCAGTTCTTACAGGTGTAGACTGAAGACTAGTTGAGCAGAGGGCTTAGAGGAGCTTGCCTAGACTTTGGTCAAGGAGAGAGTCTTGGTCACTCTATAAACACTTGCTGAATGTTTTACTATACTGGTAAGAAACAAATGTACAGGAAATAAGAAGCCAGAGTTGTTTACATTGGGGATAAAAAGAGCTCAACTTTTAATGAGTGTAGAAGAGAAAAAAAGTGCCTATTCTATAATAGGCGGAAAAAATTGGAGCAAGGTTTTCTGATTTTATCCATTGATATAAAAATTTTAAAAAAGTCCTATGTTACGAGATCTATTTCCAGTACTAACGATAGACATGATTGTAAGTAGAGAAGATAAAGTGAGATGTAGTTCTCTGTGTCCGTCTCTGCTTTAGGCTTTAAAACAAAAAGAATATATTTTTGTAATATGACTATAAACTTCTGTGAAGTTACCAAAACTGAATTCACAGATGGCTATAATTTTCTATAGGTTGAAGTGACCTCTAAGCGACCTCCAAGTTGAAAGTGCTGGCTGGATTCTGCTTTATAGTTCTCACAGGCAGAAGAAACTGATACGTGGTCAACAAGCCCTGAGTCATTTACCTCAGTGTTTTTTTTTTTTTTTTTTTTTCTCTCTCTCTTTTCTGGAAGGCTCCGCAATTTGCCTTTATTATTGCAGCATAAGGAATGTGATGTGGCCTTCTCAAAAATTCATAATTCAGAGCACAGAATGTAGCTAATTACAGAAATAATGAATACATGCAGCTTCCTATCTCTTTAATTATTTTATGTTTCCTTCTTTTGCAAAACACAAGCCAGTTGCCTGCTGAGATGCAATTCCTCATTCACAGAGGAAACCAGCTAGTTGGGATCAGTAAATCTTCCTAGGCTAATTCTTGGAAAGGATAAGTCTTAGTCACTCAGCTGTGTCCGACTCTTTGTGACCTCATGGACTGTGGCCGTCCAGGCTACTCTCTCCATGGGATTCTCCAGGTAAGAATAGAGAAGTGGGTTGTGATTCCCTTCTCCAAGCAATCTTCCTGACCCAAGGATCAAACCCAGGTCTCTTGCCTTGCAGGCAGATCCTTTACCATCTGAGCCACCAGGGAAACCCCTTGGAAAGGAATCATGCTGTAAAAATTAAGGTATATGTGTTTTCTTTGGGGGAAGAGGGTTACTTTTATTCTTTTACTTTAAAAGGAGATCCAACCAGTCCATCCTAAGGGAAGTCTGTCCTGAATATTCATTGGAAGGACTGATATTGAAGCTGAAACTCCAATACTTTGGCCACCTGATACAAAGAACTGACTCACTTGAAAAGACCCTGATGCTGGGAAAGATTGAAGGCGGGAGGAGAAGGGGACAACAGAGTATGAGATGGTTGAGTGGCGTCACTGGCTCAATGGACATGAGTTTGAATAAACTCTGGGAACTGGTGATGGACAGGGAGGCCTGGCGTGCTGCAGTCTAGGGGTCGCAAAGAATCAGACAGGACAAAGCAACTGAACTGAAAGATCAGCTTCACTATGGACTGGTCCCGTGGAGCAAGCTGTAGAAACTTGGAAATTCTTAAAGAAACATAAAAATATAAAAACTGAATATTCTGTTGTATATATAGGCTACATTTTCTTAATCTAATTATCCATCAATGGACACTTAGATTCTTTCCATATCTTATCTTGTGTAAAGAATACTGCAGGGATCATGCAGGTGCATATATAATTTTGAGGCAGTGTTTTTCCTTTCTTCAGATAAGTTCCCAGAAGTGGAATTGCTAGATCACATATTAGTTCTCATTTAACTTATTACAAGCCCCCATGAATTTATATTATTATCAACAATACACAAGAATTCCCTTTTATCTACATTCTCACCAACACTTACTATCACTTGTCTTTTTGATAACAGCTATTCTAACAGGTATGAGGTGATATCTTATTGTGGTTTTTATTTACATTTACCTGACGTGCTGCAACTTATGGGGTCACAAAGAGTCAGACACGACTGAGCGACTGAACTGAACTGACTGATGATCAGTGATGCTAAGTATCTCTTCCTATGTCTGTTGGCCACCTGTATGTCTTCTTCAGAAAAATCAATATTTAGATCCTCTTCTCATTTAAACAATTTTTATTTATGTATTTTATTTTTTGGCTGTGTTGGGTCTTCATTGCTGTGCGGGCTTTTCTCTAGTTGCAGTGAATGGGGCTCCTCTCTAGCTGAGGTACGCAGGCTTCTCATTGTGGTGGCTTCTCTGGCTACAGAGTATGGCCTCCAGGGTGCGAGGGCTTCAGTAGCTGCGGCGTGAGGACTCTGGAGTTGTGGCATGAGGACGCAGTAGTTTCTGTGCCCGGGCTCTAGAGCGCAGGCTGAATACTTGTGGCACATGGGCTTAGTTGTTTCATGGCATGTGGGATCTTCCCAGACTACGGATTGAACCCCTTTCTCCTGCCCTGGCAGGCAGGTTCCTTACCACTAAGCTACAAGGGAAGCCCCTCTTCCCTTGATTTTAATTGGGTTGTTTAGTTTTTATTTCATTGTAAGAGTTCTTTCTTTATTCAGGGTATAAACCTCTTATCTGATATATGGTTTGCAAATATCTTCTCCCATTCAGTAGGCTGGCTTTTTATTTTGTTGATGGTTTTTAGATTGATATAATCAAACTTCTGATTAGTTATATTATCCTGCAAACTGTGCAGAAGCTCTTTAGTTTGATATAATCCCATTTGTTTATTTTGGCTTTTGTTGCCATTGCCTTTGGATTCTGGTCAGAAAAAAAAAAAAAAAAAAAACTCTATAAGACTAAGAATACACAGATGAATACAAGAATACACAGAAGAACTGTACAAAAAAGATTTTCACAACCCAGATAATCATGATGGTGTGATCACTCACCTAGAGCCAGACATCCTGGAATATGAAGTCAAATGGGCCTTAGGAAGTCAAATGGGCCTTAGGAAGCATCACTACAAACAAAGCTAAGGAGGTGATGAAATTCCAGTTGAACTATTTCAACTCCTAAAAGATAATGCTGTGAAAGTGCTGCACTCCATATGCCAGCAAATTTGGAAAACTCAGCAGTGGCCACAGAACTGGAAAAGGTCAGTTTTCATTCCAATTCCAAAGAAAGGCAATGCCAAAGAATGCTCAAACTACCGCACAATTGCACTCATCTCACACGCTAGTAAAGCAATGTTCAAAATTCTCCAAGCCAGGCTTCAAAAATATGTAAACCATGAACTTCCAGATGTTCAAGCTGGTTTTAGAAAAGGCAGAGGAACCAGAGATCAAATTTCCAACATCCATTGCATCATCAAAAAAGCAAAAGAGTTCCAGAAAAACATCTATTTCTGCTTTATTGACTATGCCAAAGCCTTTGATTCTGTGGATAAAAGTACACTGTGGAAAATTCTGAAAGAGATGGGAATACCAGACCACCTGACCTGCCTCTTGAGAAACCTATAAGCAGGTCAGGAAGCAACAGTTAGAACAGGACATGGAACAACAGACTGGTTCCAAATAGGAAAGGGAGTATGTCAAGGCTGTATATTGTCATCCTGCTTATTTAACTTATATGTGGAGTACATCATGAGAAAAGTTGGGCTGGAAAAAGCAGAAGCTGGAATCAAAATTGCCAGGAGAAATATCAACAATCTCAGATATGCAGATGACACCACCCTTATGGCAGAAAGTGAAGAAGAACTAAAGAACCTCTTGATGAAAGTGAAAGAGGAGAGTGAAAAAGATGGCTTAAAACTGAACATTCAGAAAACTAAGATCATGGCCTCCGGTCCCATCACTTCATGGGAAATAGAGGGAACCAGTGGAAACAGTGTCAGACATTATCTTTGGGGGCTCCAAAATCACTGCAGATGGTGACTACAGCCATGAAATTAAAAGATGCTTACTCCTTGGAAAAAAAGTTATGACCAACCTAGACAGCATATTCAAAAGCAGAGACATTACTTTGTCAACAAAGGTCTGTCTTGTCAAGGCTATGGTTTTTCCAGTAGTCATGTATGAATGTGAGAGTTGGACTGTAAAGAAAGCTAAGTGCCAAAGAATTGATGCTTTTGAACCGTGGTATTGGATAAGACTCTTGAGAGTCCCTTAGACTGCAAGAAGATCCAACCAATCCATCCTAAAGGAGATCAGTCCTGGGTGTTCATTGGAAGGATTGATGCTAAAGCTGAAACTGTAATATTTTGGCCACCTGATATGAAGAACTGACACATTGGAGAAGACCCTGATGCCAGGAAAGATTGAAGGCGGAAGGAGAAGGGATGACAGAGGATGAGATGGTTGGATGGCATCACCGATCAATGTACATGAATTTGAGTAAACTCTGGGATTTGGTGATAGACAGGAAAGCCTGGCATGCTGCAGTCCATTGGGTCACAGAGTCAGACACAACTTAGCAACTCAACTGAACTGATAAGACTAATGTCAAGGAGGTTTCCACCAGTTTTTTATGTAAGAGTTGTATAGTTTCTGCTCTTACATTCAAAATTTTAATCCATTTTCAGTTAATTTTTGTGTATGATGTAAAATAGATTTCCAGTTTCATTATTCTGTGCATGACTGTCAAGATTTTCCAACATCATTTATTGAAGAGATTGTTATGTACCCTTGTATACACTTGCCTCTTCTGTTGCAGATTAATTGACCATAAATGCATGGGTTTGTTTCTGGATTCTTGGTTCAGTTCCACTAATCTATGTATCTCTTTTTATGCCAAAACCATGCTGTTTTAATTACTATAGCTTTGTAGTAGTCGGAATCAGGGTGCATGATGCCTTCAACTTTGTTTTTATTTTTCATAGTTTTACTTCTTCTTTTTCTAGATTGCTTTGACTATTCAGGATTTTTTGTGTTTCCATATAGATTTTAGGACTCTTCTAGTTCTTTGAAAAATGCCATTGGAACTTTGATATGGATTGCACAGAATCTGTAGATTGCTTTTGGTATAGTGGACATTTTAACTGTATTCATTCTTGGAATCCATGAGCATTAGATATCTTTGTATTTACTTTCATCTTTTTGATTTCTTTTCATTAGTATCTTACAATTTTTAGTATATAGTTCTTTTACCTCCTTGGTTAAATTCATTTCTTGGTGTCTTTCAAATGTAAGTGGTATTGTTTTCTTAATCTCTCTGATATTTTGTTGTTAGTGTATAAAAATGGAAATGATTTTGTATATTTAATTTATACCCTGAAAATTTACTGAATTCATTTATTCTAACAGATTTTTATGTAGTCTTTAGGATTTTCTATATATAAAAGCATCACATCCACAGGTGATAGTTTTACTTCTTCCTTTCCAACTTGAACGCATTTTAGTTATTTTTCTTGATTAACTGCTGTGGCTAGGATTTCCAATACTTTGATGAATAAAAGTAGCAAGAATGAACATCCTTGTCTTCTTCCTGATCTTTAAAGTTTTTAGATTTTCACCGTTGAGAATGACACTAGCTCTGGGCTTGTCATATATGACCTTTATAATGTTAAGGTATACTTCCTCTATACCTATTTTGTTGAGAGGCTTTATTCTCAATGAATATTGAATTTGGTCAAAATGATATTTCTGTATTTATTGAAATGATAATATTTTTGTCAAGGTGAATCATCAGATTGACTTTTAGATGTTAAACCATCTTTGCATCCTGGAATAAATTCTACTTGATCAAGGTATATGATCCTTTTAATGTATTATTTAATTTGGTTTGCTAATAAGTTGTTGATAATTTTTGTGTCTGTGTTCATCAGGGATATTGGCCTGTAATTTTCTTCTCTTTGTAGGATCCTTGTCTGGTTTTGTGATCAGGTAATGCTGGCCTCATAAATGAGTTTAAAAGTGTTCCTCCCTGTTCTATTTTCTGAAGAGTTGAAAAGGACTGGTATTAATTCTTTTTGAATGTTTTGATATAATTCATTAGTGAAGCTGTTTGGCCTGGACTTTTGTTTGTTGGGAGGTTTTTGATTGCTGATTCAGTATCCTTACTAGCAATCAGTCTGTTCAGCTTTTCTGTTTCTTCATGATTCAGTATTGGTAGATATCATGTTTCTAGGAATTTATCTATTTCTGCTAGTTTGTCCAATTTGTTGGCATTTAATTGTTCTTAATAGTCTCTTATTATTGTTTGTATTTGTGTGGAATTAGTTGTAATGTCTCCTCTTTCATTTCTGATTATATTTGAGTTCTTTTTTGTTGTTGTTGTTGACACTAGGTAAAGTTTTGTTAATTTTGTTTACCTCTTTAAAGATCTAATTTTTAGATTCATTGATTTTCTGTTGTCTTTTTCTTCTCCTCTGTTTCATTTATTTATTATAATTTATTTTTTATTCACTCTGATTTATGTTATTTCCTTTCTTCTACTAACTTTGGGTTTCATTTGCTCTTGTTTTTCTAGTTATTTGAAGTGTGAAGTTAGGTTGTTTATCTGAGAATGTCCTTGTTTAGGAAGTCATACTCTTAGATGATGGCTTGTTAATAGCAAATATAAACAGTCTTGTGTGACTGTAAGTGTAAATCCTGCTAACCATCAAAGCCAGGTAATCTAGAAGTATCCCCTGGGCATCAGTTGTAAAAATCAGGGGGCCAGATGACTGTGCAAGATTGTTTCCAGGAAATACCAGCAATTGGAGTGAGGGAGAAGGAGAATGTAAACATGCAAGCAACCATCCTCCCTGCCCAGAGTTTATCTCAGTAGGCTCCTGAATGTGCCAGACCAGAAGCCTTCGCCTCAGGTTAGAGCTCCAGGACAAGCCAGCAGACACCCTTCACAAGAAACCTGGAGCTATATTTCAGTCTGTTCTCTGTGCAGTGTCTTGGGATCTCTAACTGGTGAAGAATTGTCTCTCTTATTATTACCATCCCCAGGGACCCAGGAATGAAAGCCCATTAGCCACCAGAGCCAGTACATTATGAAGTGTCCCCTGGGTGACAATCACAAAAACTGGGGCACTAGATATGATAATTGCAGCACCAAATGTGTAAAAGCTCCCCTCCAGAAGATACTGGCTCTCTGGAATACAGCAGATATATAGAGAGCGATTATTTAGTCGCTCAGCCATGTCTGACTCTTGCGACCCCATGGACATAGCCCACCAGGCTCTTTTGTCCATAGTATTTTCCAGGCAAGAACACTGGAGTGGACTGCCATTTCTGTCTCCAGGGAATCTTCCTGACCCAGGGATCAAACCCATGTTTCCTGCATCCCCAGGTTCTTTACCACTAGCGCCACCTTGGAGGCCCAGGAGTACAGCAGGTGGAGTGTGCAAAGAGCATCCACACTCGGAGTTTCTGAAAAGGATTACAGTGAGCTCTTAGAAGCTATGAAGATAAGTTAATAGGACTCTTTTGAGGAAAGATTGTACCACTGGGACTGTTGCCTCTTGCTTTGCCCTGGGAGTAGTAGCTGCTCAAGAATTCTCTCTATTGGTTATGGTCCTGTGGAATCCACAGGCATAACCCTCACTGGCTACCAGAGCCAGGCAATATACAAGTGTCCTATGGGTGGCAGGCAGCCACAAAACTCAGGGTGACAGAAAAGGGTACAAGCCTCTTTCTAGGAGATCCTGGGAAGCTGGAATGAAGTAGAAGGAGAGCACAAAGATGGTACCCACTAGCCTTCATTCCCAGAGAGTACTTCAGCCAGTACCCAGATGTATGTTAGGTTAGATGTCTGCCTCTCAGGCAACACTTTAAACAAATAACACTCTTTTGCATGAATGGTCCAAATAGGGTTTTATCAGAGAGGAGGTGGCCTCACCTTGAGGCCTGTAGCCCATGGGAGGCTTTGTTCAATCTCTTCCTCATCTTGTGCTTAGAACAAGAAGATTTATTTTTTGTCCATAAAGAACAATATGTGAGTCTCTGCCAATTTCCTTGTGTCTGCATTTTCAGTTCAGTCAGTTCAGTTCAGTCGCGTCTGATTCTTTGCGACCCCATGAATCGCAGCACACCAGGCCTCCCTGTCCATCACCAACTCCCGGAGTTCACCCAGACTCACATCCATCGAGTCAGTGATGCCATCCAGCCATCTCATCCTCTGTTGTCCCCTTCTCCTCTTGCCCCCAATCCCTCCCAGCATCAGAGTCTTTTCCAATGAGTCAACTCTTTGCATGAGGTGGCCAAAGTACTGGAGTTTCAGCTTTAGCATCAGTCCTTCCAAAGAAATCCCAGGCCTGATCTCCTTCAGAATGGACTGGTTGGATCTCCTTGCAGTCCAAGGGACTCTCAAGAGTCTTCTCCAACACCACAGTTCAAAAGCATCAATTCTTCAGTGCTCAGCCTTCTTCACAGTCCAACTCTCACATCCATACATGACCACAGGAAAAACCATTAGGGGCTTCTAAATTCTAATAATAGTCCACTCAGCCTTGGCAATTAGCCAGAAATATTGGCTAAACTATACTCACCCACTTGAATGGTGGGTCTGTCTTCTTCTATGCTCTTAGGAAAGCCAGTGCCTACATCTCCTTGTAGGTGCCTGTCTCTCCCTGTATTTCAAAATAGCTGGTTGCCCTGAGACCTCAGTTTCTGAAGGATTCAGGGAAATTTATTCTTTCAGAAATTATGCCATTTTTTTCCTTAATGTTCAAGTGAAAGCAACACCTTCTAGCTTTTGACATCTTGAGTAGAACCCAGAAATCCACTTTAACTTTTTAAACATATGTTTAGAGTTTTTCCTCAGTAATATAATCCTAGTCTAAAATATTATTAATCCATTAATTATGATTGATTATATCTGATTTAAAACTACTAGAAGATTTTCTTACTTTACCTGTGTCTGATTTTGAGGTCTCTAAAAGCAATTGATCTCATTTTAATCTTCACTGAATATTGTATTAAAAAAAACCTTTGCTAAAATTGTATCTGTTGCTTATCACATGTTCAAATTTTGACAAATAACAGAGTTCTCAATCTCCTAGAGAAATTGTCTCATCAGCTGCTATTCCCTCCTCTGATCATAATGTCCCTCCAACATTTTAATATATTCTGGTTTAATTCCCATCTCAAAAATCCTTACTGATCTCTAGTTTCCTCAAGACCTTAAAAATATGAGAATTCTGAAATTTAATTAGTGGTGGCTAATCACTAAATTGCTAGGTGGCATTGAGCTCTGGTCCTTTGTATCTCAGCAGAGAAAAAATTCAGTGAGAGGCAAAGTGATAGATAAGAAGTGATTCATTAGAATTGGATGCTTGTGAGGCTTACAAGTTGGTGGGCGAGAGGGTGCCGTGCCCCAAGACTTAGTGGGCTACAATTTTATAGTCAAAAGAAAAGTGGGGAGGGGGAAAGATCAGTTTTCTTTCTCATTCTTGAATAGACATCAAGCTTCTATCCTCCAGGTTGAGGGGGTGGGTAGTTTTCTTGTCCCTACATGATCAAGCTAGGACTGTCATGGCACTATGGAAAAATTATTTCAGGTGTCAGTACAGTGAGTGTCTTTCAGTTTGAAATGTTACATTTCCATAATTTTTTTTTAACTGTGTGCAGAGAGCATGTCCTAGGGGTCATTAACTTACTGAGCTCACTGGGCAGGGTGTGGGTCTCATGTCACCATATTTTTTTATTGTTTAGGGGCATGTCTCATGCTTCTGTTGCATGATTTTGCTGCTAAGCACATCTGCTTGGTTTTGTGGTTAAGCAAACCTGCTTTCTTGAATAATCATTAACATACAGGATCACCTATACTTTTTTCTTTACTTACACTCCCCTAGTGGGATTAACTATTTAATCACTTATTTTGCCTCTTTACTCTGTCCTTATCAGAACCAAAGCTGCTTCACGAAAACTAGAAATTCACAGGAAGTAAGTACATTGATAAGCCCTTCCATGATAAACATCTATCTCAAGAAATATCGATTGTACACAATGTGTTCTGCTTGGCCTGTTCTGTTTCCAATAGTTAGGAAGATGTTGGGAAGGGAAATTTCTAAAGATGTATATTGTTTACTGCATACATCCTTGGCATTTTATGGTAGCATTTGACAAGTGCCCCCTAACACAAAATTGATTTAGATCCTGAAGAAAAGTCGTTTTAACCAAAATCTTTATCCAAGATCTTAATCCACCTGTATTCAAATAAACCATTGCCAAGGTTTAAATAATTCTAAAGTGGTACATTTTTTTAAGAATTAGCATGTATTAGTTAGCTACTGCCACCAGGCACTCTTCTAAGAATAGTATATGTATAATTTTATTTAATTTTTTTCAATATAATGAGATAATATTTATCTCCATTTTGCAAATGAACAAATTGAGGCTTTGAGAAGACAAGAAATATTCCTAGGTTCCCAAAGCTAGTGAGTAGAGAAGCCAAGTCTATTTGTCTCTACATGCTGCTCAACTATACGTTATGCTGTGCCTATAATGGCATTTCTACATTTTAATACGTGGAACAGCATGGTATTGAAAGGAAGAGCACTGTATTGAGGTTCCTCCTTTTTTGAGTTCCAAAGCTGTATAAAACTAGCTGTGGATTCCTGATCAAACCATCCCCGTCTCCCACCCTCAATGACTTAGTCTGATTGTGAGAGATTGAATTAGGTGATCTTTCAGACTCTTCTAATTCAGGAATTTGCCCAGAAGGCAGGAAGGAAACTGAATAACCTAATTCCTACTAAGCTATGAATGACCATCTTGTGACCCTTCAGAGGCATTTGCATTTTCAAAGAGGAAGTAAAAGATGTCAGGCAACTAGGATTTTTGCCATCCCTTATTTCACCTATAGTGCCTTTCCAGTTTTCCTCAATCTTTACCACCCTTTCTTTTTCATTTCCTTCTGTTTATTGTTCAGCTAAAGATTCTATTAGCCATATGCTGAAATCCAGGAGAGGTATAAGATCATTTTAAAATATAAGATTCCAAAACACCAAAATTGAAAACAAGCCCAGTGAAGGAGTAGGGGAAAAGACCCTTCTGTGAGTCCATAGAAAGAGATGTATTTGAGTAAACTTATGTATCACTATTAGTTGGGGTTACCCATTTCTTAGCACCTGTTTTCATCCCAATGTCCAAATGACACTAATGCTGTACTTCTCCATAGTACGCAGTCAATACAGTAGAACTTACTATTTTTCAGCATCATTACAAACAGGCTGAAAAACCTGGATGGGACAGTTGAAGAGTTGTGAACACCTCTTTTCTCTCTTAGACAACGAAAAAAGTACTCTTATTGTGGTGCATACCTAAGTCACTGATCTTTCACAAACAGTATTCTAGGGTAAATTTACCTGCTCCAATTGTCTCTTAACTAAATCTCAGGTTTAGCAGAGTCATTTCTATAATAAGTCAAAGAGAAATAATATAGAATATTTAAGTTCTTCGGCTTGAGCAAGAGACATATCTAGATTTGAAATTGCAACGTCCTTTACAAGTTGTGTGTCCTTGAGATGTTTATTTAATTTAGTTAAAGTTCAATTCTCTCCTCTGTAAAAGAATGGAAGCAGGATGGTGTTAAAAAAAAAAAAATTAACTGAATAAATTTTAAACACCTTACTGGCTGTATTCAGCAATTCATGAATTGGGCAGCATCCAATCTAGCAGATAATAAAATGGAGCTCTGAGGAGCTGTTCCAAATAGCAGACTTTTATAGGGAGAAGGGAGCAGGAATAAGGAAGTTATATACTAAGCAAAAAATGCAGATTGGTTATTCCAAGGTCACTCTCCTTTCTGTGTTTGCAGGGGTCTACCAGGAAGATTACTAACTAATGCCGATCAGGCGATTCCCGATGGACTGGTTTAAGATTGCATTTTTGAAGGAGATGAAACTCTAAGTCTCAGTTTGGTGATGTGGGGTTTGGCATAAATGATTCCCTGTCGGGCGTGTTGCCTTGTTTCCTACCAATGCATAATAAATGACAATGCCGCTTCGTACTGATTGTGAGGGTCAAGTAGAATATTGCATTTAAAGCAGTCTCTGTTGAACAACAAGAATTATTTGGTATTTTAAAGTTGGTTTTGGTAATATCTAAAGATGTTCAACCTTTTTTTACTCGCTATAGAATAATTTCAGAATTTTATTTTTTTTTAAAAAGTATTGGAATGTAATTACTTTACAATGTCTTGTTAGTTTCCGCTGTACAGCAAAGTGAATCAGCTATATGTATATATATATTCCCTCTTTTCTGAATTTCCTTCCCATTTAGGTCACCATAGAGCACTGAGTAGAGTTCCCTAAGTTATACAGTAGGTTCTCACTAGTTATCTTAGAGCTTGGTGGACTAACTAATTTAAATGCTTCCCCTTAAAGATCAAAAGAGACACGTGATATTTCTTTGACGTCACAAATTGAATGGTGGTTCCTAGACTATATTTTACTTAACCTCTTCCTGGACCAATGCTCGCTCTTCCTTTGTCACCTTCTAGTAATGGAAAAGTTTGTATTCAAAAATACTGTTTTATGGCTATGGAACAGTTAAACTTATTAATCCTGGAAATAGAGCTGAGTTCAAATATCCCACCCCACTCCCCTAACCGTACGACCATATGGAGGTTATTTTATCTCTCTTTGCCTCAGTCTTTGCACGTGTGATAATAATAAAGACCAATAAGGCAATATCTCTAGCCAACTTTCACAAGCTCTGAAGTGAGTAAGACAGTAAACAGTTATTATGATGTGTGATCTGAGTGATAGAGGATAGTCTGGCTGCTAAGAGATCAGGTGCATGACAGGTTGAAGAACATCACCCTGAGAGCAAAGAAAGTAACTGCTGACAGTTGGGATTGAAAGGCTGTCTTCACCCCTTATGGCCTGTGTAACCTTGGGCAAGGTGCTCAAACTTTCTATCCCTCAGTATCCTCATCTTTGAAATGGAAATTACAAGGATATCTACCCCATAGAATTGACATGAGGATGGAATAAGTCAAAGCATTTAAAATTGAGGCTGCCACTTAGTTATAACAGCTGTCATTAATTGGATTTTATTAAATTCTGTGCAATTTTATTTATTAAATAAAAGAGCCTATGCTACTTTTCCAAAGTATATGCAAAATTTCTGACTTGAAACTCTTATCAAAGCCTCAAAATTCTATAGCCTACTGCCCACTGACATTTCTGTTTTTATATCTTGCATTACGGTTTGGATGCCTTAAATTGGTCTTGTTTTACTTTTAAACTCTGTGTTTCTTCTATATATTTCTCTGCTTCAATCACTGGTAACTCCACCTACCCAGGTACCCAAGCCAGAAATATGGGGACCGTCCTAGACTTTTCCTTCTTTCTCACCATCACTCCCCACTTGTGAACAGTCACTGGATTCTGCCACTTTTCCCTCCTAATATCATATTCATCTATCCATACTCCAAGGAGTGAGTCCCACAAGGGCAGGAATTAAAGGTCAGTTCAGTCACTCAGTCGTGTCCAACTCTTTGTGACCCATGGATGACAGCACGCCAGGCTTCCCTGTCCATCACCAACTCCAGGAGACTACTCAAACTCATGTCCATTGAGGCAGTGATGCCATCCATGCATCTCATCCTCTGTCATTTCCTTCTCCTCCTGCATTCAATCTTTCCCAGCATCAGGGTCTTTTCTAATGAGTCAGTTCTTTACATCAGGTGCCCAAAGTATTGGACTTTCAGCTTCAGTGCTTCCAATGAATATTCAGGATTTATCTCCTTTAGGATCGACTGGTTGGATCTCCTTGTAGTCCAAGGAACTCTCAAAAGTCTTCTCCAACACCACAGTTCAAAAGCATCAATTCTTCAGTGCTCAGCTTTCTTTATAGTCCAACTCTCACATCCATACATGACTACTGGAAAAACCATAGTCTTGACTAGATGGACCTTTGTTGGCAAAGTAATGTGTCTTCTTTTGAATATGCTATCTAGGTTGGTCATAACTTTCCTTCCAAGGAGTAAGTGTCTTTTAATTTCATGGCTGCAGTCAGCATCTGCAGTGATTTTGGAGCCCAGAAAAATAACGTCAGCCACTGTTTCCCCATCTATTTGCCATGAAGTGATGGGACCAGATGCCATGATCTTCGTTTTCTGAATGTTGAGCTTTAAGACAACTTTCACTTTCCTCTTTCACTTTCAAGAGGCTCTTTAGTTCTTCTTCACTTTCTGTCATAAGGGTGGTGTCATCTGCATATCTGAGATTATTGATATTTCTCCAGCAATCTTAATTCCAGCTTGTGCTTCATCCAGCCGAGTGTTTCTCATCATGTACTCTGCATATAAGTTAAATAAACAGGGTGACAATATACAGCCTTGACGAACTCCTTTTCCTATTTGGAACCAGTCTGTTGTTCCATGTCCAGTTCTAACTGTTGCTTCCTGACCTGCATACAAATTTCTCAAGAGACAGGTCAGGTGGTCTGGCATTCCCATATCTTTCAGAATTATCCACAATTTATTGTTATCTACATAGTCAAAGGCTTTGGCATAGTCAATAAAGCAGAAATAGATGTTTTTCTGGAATTCTCTTGCTTTTTGGATGATGCAATGGACATTGGCAATTTGACCTCTGGTTCCTCTGCCTTTTCTAAAACCAACTTAAACATCTGGAAGTTCATGGTTCACGTATTGCTGAAGCCTGGCTTGGAGAATTTTAAGCATTACTTTGATAGCGTGTGAGATGAGTGCAATTGTGTGGTGGTTTGAGCATTCTTTGGCATTGCCTTTCTTTGGGATTGGAATGAAAACTGTCCTTTCCCAGTCCTGTGGCCCCGGCTGACTTTTCCAAATTTGCTGGCATATTGAGTGCAGCACTTTCATATCGTCATCTTTAGGATTTGAAATAACCCAACTGGAATTCCATCACCTCCACTAGCTTTGTTCATAGTGATGCTTCCTAAGGCTCCCTTAACTTCACATTCTAGGATGTCTGGCTCTAGGTGAGTGATCATACCATTGCGATTATCTGGACCATGAAGATCTTTTTTGTACAGTTCTTCTGTGTATTCTTGCTACCTCTTCTTAATATCTTCTGCTTCTGGTAGGTCCATACTATTTCTGTCCTTTATTGTGTCCATCTTTGCATGAAATGTTCTCTTGGTATCTAATTTTATTGAAGAGAGTTCTAGTCTTTCCCATTCTATTGTTTCTTCTGTTTCTTTGGATTGCTCACTGAGGAAGGATTTCTTATCTCTTCTTTCTATTCTTTGGAACTCAGCATTCAAATGGGTGTATCTTTCCTTTTCTCCTTTGCTTTTTGCTTCCTTTCATCCACAGCTATTTGTAAGGCCTTCTCAGACAACCTGGAGAAGGAAATGGCAACCCACTCCAGTATTCTTGCCTGGAGAATCCCATGGATGGAGGAGCCTGAGCAGCTACAGTCCACGGGGTCGCAAAGAGTCGGACACGACTGAGAGACTTCACTCACTCACTCAGACAACCATTTTGCCTTTTTGCATTTCCTTTACTTCGGGATGATCTTGACCACTGCCTACTGTACAATGTCAGGAACCTCTGTCCATAGGTACTCTGTCTTTCAGATCTAATCCCTGAATCTACTTGTCACTTTCACAGTATAATCGTAAGGGATTTGATTTAGGTCATACCTGAATGGTCTAGTGGTTTTCTCTACTTTCTTCAATTTAAATCTGAATTTGGCAATAAGGAGTTCATAATCTGAGCCATAGTCAGCTCCTGGTCTTGTTTTTGCTGACTGTATAGAGCTTCTCCATCTTTGGCTGCAAAGAATATAATCAATCTGATTTTGGTATTGACCATCTGGTGATGTCCATGAGTTGAGTCTTCTCTTGTGTTGTTGGAAGAGGATGTTTGCTATGACCAGTGTGTTCTCTTGGCAAATGTCTATTATCTTTGCCCTGCTTCATTCTGTACTCCAAGGTCAAATTTGCCTGTTACTCCAGGTGTTTCCTGACTTCCTACTTTTGCATTCCAGTCCCCTATAATGAAAAGGTCATCTTTTTTGGGTGTTAGTTCTAAAAGGTCTTGTAGATCTTCAGAGAACCATTCAACTTCAGCTTCTTCAGCATTATTGGTCAGGGCATAGATTTGGATTACTGTGATATTGAATGGTTTGCCTTGGAAATGAGCAGAGATCATCCTGTCATTTTTGAGATTGCATCCAAGTACTCCTTTTCTGACTCTTTTGTTGACTATGATGGCTACTCCATTTCTTCTAAGGGATTCCTGCCCACAGTAGTAGATATAATGGTCATCTGAGTTAAATTCACCCATTCCAATACATTTTAGTTTGCTGATTCCTAAAATGTTGATCTTCACTCTTGCCATCTCCTGTTTGATCACTTCCAGTTTGCCTTGATTCATGAACCTAACATTCCTGGTTCCTATGCAATATTGCTCTTTACAGCATTGGACTTTACTTCCAACACCAGTTCCATCCACAACTGGGTGTTGTTTTTGCTTTGGCTCTATCTCTTGATTCTTTCTGGAGTTATTTCTCCACTGATCTCCAGTAACATTTTGGGCATCTACTGACCTGAAGAGTTCATCTTTTTGTGTCCTATCTTTTTGTCTTTTCATGCTGTTCGTGGGGTTCTCGTGGAAAGAATATTGAAGTGGTTTGCCATTCCCTTCTCCAGTGATCCTTGTTTTTTCAGAATTCTCCACTATGACCAATCTATAGGTAGCCCTACATGGCATGGCTCATAGTTTCATTGAGTTAGACAAGGCTGTGGTCTATGTGATCAGATTGGCTAGTTTTCTGTGATTGTGGTTTTCAGTCTCTCTGCCCTCTGATGGAAAAGGATAAGAGGCTTATGGAAGCTTCCCGTTGGGAGAGACTGACTGAGGGGGAAAGTGAGTCTTGTTCTGATGGGCAGGGCCATACTCAGTAAATCTTTAATCCAATTCTCTTTATGGGCAGTCCTGTATTCCCTCCCTGTTTTTTGACCTGAGGCCACACTATTGTGGAGGTAATGAAGATAACTGCAACATCCTTCAAAATATTCAGTGTTTGCACTGGTACGTGTGTAGTGCCCCCAACCCTGCAGTAGGCCACTCACGCCTCCACTGAAGACTCCTGGACACTCATGGGCTAGTGTGGGTCAGTCTCTTGTGGGGTCACTGCTCCTTTCTCCTGGGTCCTGCTGCACATAAAGTATTGTTTGTACCCTCCAAGAGTCTGTTTCCCCAGACCTGTGTAAGTTCTGGTGGCTCTATGATGGGATTAATGGCGACTTCCTCCAAGAGGGCTCATGCCATACCCAGGTCTACTGCACCCAGAGCCCCTGCCCCTGCATCAGTCCACTGCTGACCTATACGTCTGCAGGAGACACTCAAACACAGTTCTCTCTCAGTCTCTTTGGGGTCTTTGAGTCCTGGTGCACACAAGGTTTGTTTGAGCCCTCTTTGAGCATCTCTGGCAGGTATGGTGTTTGATTCTAAATGCGATTTTGCCCCTCCTACCATCTTGCTGGGGCTTCTCCTTTTCCCTTGGATGTGGAGTATCTCCTCAGTTACAGTTTTATAGTTGTTTCATGTATACTCTTAGAGCTGGAGATAATGAGCCAGCCAGTAGAACTTATGATTAAATGGATGAGACAGTTATTTCACAAGTAACTGGAGGTATTTCTCACTTAATTTTAAGTCATTAGTGCTAAGGAGGAAAAGTATAGAAAGCAACGTGAGTGTATCAAAATGGCATGACATACGTGTGAGAAACCTGAGGCCCTGAATAGGTCCAAGGGATTTACTTTCAGAGTCTGGAGCCAACCGAATGTCTTCTGACCCTTTGAACTGGAGACTTTTACCCCAATCCCTTTTGTCTTATCCAAACAAAAGCACATCCCTGTCCACAGAGGAGCCTGGCAACAGGAGGTCTCCTCAAAGAATGTGTTCTCATCAAGGCAGCAAAGCCTCAGTTCAGTTCCTATCTTCAAAACCAGAGCAAGAGTTAACAGGGTAGTGATGGCATTTAGTGTCTGTAGGATTACTAAGCCCTGTTGATTGGACCTCCTTAATGCCTCTGGAATCCATCAATTTCTCTCCTTTCTCATTGCCTCTGATCTAATTCAAGGTAGCATTCCTAGGTGGAGCAGTGGTAAAGAACCTCATGTAGGAGACATGTGTTTGATCCCTGGTTCGGGAAGATTCCCTGGAGGATGCACTGACAAACCACCACAGTATTCTTGCCTGGACAAGCCCATGGACAGAGGGCCCTGGAGGGCTGTAGTCATGGGGTTGCACAAGTATAGGACACAGCTGAGCACACACATACACAGCATTTCTTATTACCAAATTATTGCCACAGTCACCTCCTCACTGCCCAATATCCTCTCTAGAGATCCCAATCCCTTCAATCTGTTTTAAATTTTTAAAAAATAAATATTTAACTATGCTCCTCCATAGGCTAAATTTCTTCAGTGGCTTATGAGCAAACCTGAAATCCTAAACAATACTGACATGCCCCTGCATCTGAAATCTTACCTTTCTCCATTGCTCTTCTTTTTCTCTACAAAGATTGTCTCCTTCCACTCACTTGGGATCTTCATGGCTCTTACTCCTACCTGGGAAACTCTCACCCAAGCCCCCTGACTTTAAGCCTCATCTTGCACAAAAGACCTTTGAATTCTTCCCTAACCATCACCACACATGCACACATATCAATGATTCCCAACGTCAGTGTGCAAAAGAAAGACCTAAGTAGTTTGTTAAAAATGTAGCTTCCCAGGGCCCATATCCAGAGTACCTCAGGTGTTAATCCAAGCATTTCACATTTTTACTAACAAATATCCTGGGGATTTCTGACCAGATAGCTCTCAGACCACACTTAGAGAAGCCCTGAGTGATGTTAACTTCTTTTACTAAATGATGTTAGAGTACCTTTGTTATAGGCTCCATGAAAGTCCTTCATTATTCATTTCAGGTCTGTGGTCCTTGCTAATGTGTGTGCACTGCTACGGCAGAAACCTGTGTTGTTTAGCCACAATCCATAGCAGAGTGGATGCTTCATAAATGTTTGTTGAATTGATGATAATCCCTTACTTTTGTAAACCACAGTAATTTATGAAGAACAATACATGTAAACCAGGAAACAGGTGCTGTGAGAAGAGGCGGGGTATCCCACTGTATAAGCACCAGGCTTGAAATCTTGGGAAGGCCCTGACTTCTGAAAGGTGGCTAATCTGCTTGTTAAAGCTCATTGATTTTAGCTGCTTCCACTCGGGCCTCTTTCTTCTCCTCCTCCATGTACTCTGGTGACACTCAAGCCTTAATTGAACAGTGAAGTTCCTGTCACCTTCCAGTGACTCTGCTGATGAGTTGTCAAAATAGAAAACACCAGGGACAATATGCTGCTGCCAGAAAAAAGTCTCCTGGTGAATCAAACATTCCACTGCAGCTCTATGCTCTAAGAGGTCAGTCTTTGGGGATGAAGGGTAGTTGATGAGGAAATTGAATTATCATTCCCATGGGCTTCTTTCCATTTCCACAGAAGCATTTAGCTAGGAAAGGACTGACTGATCCATAAAATCTCAAACCTGCCTCATGTGACTAAGAGGCAGCAATGATCCCAGGTCACATTGTCAACACGATGTGTAGAAAGTGTAACAGGCTCAACATACTCGAGTTAACAATCCTGAATGAACCAAAGCACCTGGGCACGTTGTTGTTTAGTGACTAAGTCACATCCAACTCTTTTAGAGACCCCATGGACTGTAGCCCACCAGGCTCCTCTGTCCGTGGAATTCTCCAGGCAAAAGTGCTGGAGTGGGTTGCCCTTTCTTTCTCCAGGGGATCTTCCTGACCCAGGGAACAAACCCGAGTCTCCTGAATTGGCATGTAGATTCTTTACCACTGAGCCACCAGGGAAGCCCAAGGTACTTGGTAGTAGTTTGTTAATGAAGAGTTAGGACTATCAAAAAATGAAAGTTCTAAGATGCACCCTTGTAGATTGTGAACCAGGATATCTTGGGTTGGCGTTCTTAGTTCCATTTACAAAAGTACCTCTCCTAATTATCCTAGTGCAAGTGGTCCTCAGACTACACCTTGAAAACTAGTCTTTAGACTTAGATGAGTTAGATGTATTTTCTGAACCTCAGTTTCTTCAAGTGCAAAACAGAGCTGGAAACTCTAGCTGACTTATTTCATAGGTCTGTTTGAGGGGATTGTGAATTTTGTGACAATTCTAAAGTGCTATAAACATATAGAGATTTTTGTTACTAGCTTTGTTGATGGCAGTGTTATTATTATTTCTAGGAAATGTATGAATTGCAATAGAGGCTTTCTAAATGTAACTATGTAACCCAAAGGAATACCTAAAAACTGAAATTTAAAGGTTAAATGAATTAATGAGGTATAGGCCATATCTGTCTTGATTTAGGATCTATCTCCAGAGCTTGACACGGAATAAATGCTCAAAAAAAAAAAAAAAAAGCTGTTGAAATTAGTAAAGGATGTGCTGGCTCTTTGATAGCTAGTATTTGTTGCTGTTCAGTTGCTAAGTCATGTCCAGCTCTTTGCAACCCAATATTTTTCACCATACCAGGCTTCCCTGTCCTTCACCATCTTCCAGAGTTTTCTCAAACTCATGTTCATTGAGTCAATGATGCCATCCAACCATCTCATCCTCTGTTGTCCCCTTCTCCTCCTGCCCTCAATCTTTCCCAGCATCAGGATCTTTTCCGACTAACTCCCCCAACTGCCTCCTGAGGTTTGCTCACTTTAGCTTCCTTCACCAGCCCTGGATATGCAAAGCATCAGGGACCCACAGGAACACTGATTTTATTGACTTAAGATCCCTCCTTCCTGAGCACCAACTTCCTGCTTAGCACTGTCCTAGGCCTAGACTGACAATCCTGTCACTTGTGGATTTGTTTTCTGGATAGACATCACAGGAGAGATCCACATTTTGGGGATGGAAGAGAATTTTCTTGAAAAGCACCTCCTTGTAAATGCCTTGCTCCTTCAAAGGAAGGGATGACGGGATCCCTATCTATGTGGCAGGAATAACCTTCCTGGATCCTCTAAGAATATCAGCCTCCCTTCCCCCACACCATCCTTTCATGCTTACCTATATTCTGGCATGTCTATTAGTCCTTAGCATAGACAGAATTTCTGAACCCCCCTTGTGTTCAATAAAAGGCAGTGTGCTAGGTAGAAAACAGAAAGAGCAGGTGGGTGGTTCCAGTCTGCAGGGGCAGTGCTGGGAGACCTGCCAACTGCAGCAAGGGTGGCTAAATCGCCATGGCAACAAGCGAGTTGATCACTTAGGCACCATAACCCACTCCATAGACACAGCCGTCACGGACAAAAGGAACACACATCCCTCCTGAGGGCTTTGATATTAATGCAGGGGCTGCCTTCTCTACAAGGTGCCTAAATTTCTGGTCTATTTTAGAGTTTTGTTATTCTCTTTCAGGCTTCTTTGAAATCTCAAGGAAGCAATTAAACTGCACATAATGCTTTTGTAAGAAAGAACAATCTTTTCCTTTTAAGCTCTATAGCACTATTTGTATTTGTTTATTTGATAACTATTTACTGAATATGAAATTAGAGAGATATTCTATCCTCAAGTCCTTTTAGTCTAGAAGGAAAATAAAGACGTAAGCAGAAATTCCTATAATTAAAAAAAAAAAGAGTAGGCCCTGGAAAAGGTTCTTCAGGTGCTTTGCATTCACAGGTTAAATATTCATGATTTTGATGATTCAAAAGTTATTGCAGTGACCCATGGCATGATAGAATTTTAGATGATTGAAATCTGTGTGGGGCAAGACTGGTATTTAAGAACAAATCACATCATTGGTAAATGAACTAAGCTGTCTTCCTCGTATCTCTGTAGTGTGGCTTGGTTGATTTCTCTTCATTGGCATCTGCACAGCAACTATTAGTAAGCATCTGGAGTGTTGATAAAGATTTTATTTTTAAGTGTCTGACTTTTTCTGGAAAGTGATATGGTGGTATTCTTGAAGATATTATTTGGTTTTCTTGAAGATATAAACACAGACTGAAGTGTTAAGTCTCTTCAGTCACGTCTGACTCTTGGTGACCCTATGAACTGTAGCCCGCCAGGCTCCTCTGTCCATGGAATTTTCCAGGCAAGATTACTGGAGTGGGTTGCCATGCCCTCCTCCAGGAGACCTTCCCTACCCAGGGATTGGACCTTCCTCTCTTATGTCTCCTGCATTGGCAGGCAGTTTCTTTACCACTAACACTACCTGGGAAGTCTCTTTCAAATATTAAGGATTTATTTTAGTGATAAAGGATATTAGAAATTTAAAAAAGAAAGTTCATTTGGTAGAGAAGATGGATATTTTGAGAGGAACTTTAAGAAGTGGCAATGAAATCAGCTTTGAATGGAAAGAGTTTTCCTATTTTGAGGGAAGGTATAGAAATCTGCACAGATTAAATCAACAATGAAATACCACTAACACATCTGGGCTTCCCTGGTGGCTCATATGGTAAAGAATCTGCCTGCAATGCAGGAGACCTGGGTTCAATCCCTGGGTTGGAAAGATCCCCTGGAGAAGGGAAAGGCTATCCATTCTAGTATTCTGGCCTGGAGAATTCCATGGACTGTATAGTCCATGGGGTCACAAAGAGCCAGACATGACTGAGGGACTTTCACACTTCAACACATCTATGAAAATGACTTTAAATTGTCAATAACAAATGCTCACAAGAATGTGGAACCATAGGAACTCTCATTGATTGATGGTATGAATCCAAAATGGTCCAGCTACTTGGAAAGACACTTTGTCAGTTTCTTCCAAAGATAAATATAGTCAAAATCTTAGGTATCTTGTTTAAAGCAGTTTATTAATCATTAGTAATGAACGGAAGCACCCAAGATGCCCTTTAATAGGTGAATGGATAAACCATGATACAGCCATACAATGGAATGTTATTTAGTGATAAAAAGAGATGAGCTATTAAGCTAACAAAAAGACAAGGAAGAACCTTAAATGCATATTGCTAAGTAAAGAAACTATATGAAAAGGGTACATACTACATGATTCAAATTATATGACTTTCTGGAAAAGGTGAAACTATAGAGATAATGAAAGATCAGTGGTTGCCAGGATGTCAGGGGAATGGGACAGGGCAGAATAGATGAAACACATGGTTTTCTTTTAGGGTAGTAAAAATATTCTATATGATACCATAATAGATACCATGTAGATGCATGATATTATGCATTTGTCAAAATCCATTGAAGTTTATAGCATAAAAATTATGAAGTGTAATGTATTGATAGATAAATCATTTAGGAGGTGGAGTGATCCCAGAAGTTTGTAGACTTTGACAAGAGAATCTGACTGTACTATGGATCTATGAAAACAACTTTACTGAAGAGGGTGGTGCAAAAAGGTGCTGACCTAAGTAACCTAGCAGATGAGTCAGAAAGTCTAAAGACAAAAGGAACTACATGCAATGACTATTCTCTAGTTGGTAAAATTGTATCTCATAGAGATAGAGGTTAACAATTATGATATTATACGTGTAAACTGGAACCAAATGACTAAGTAACTGGATGGCGGATGGTGGGAGCCAGGTCCCTCACTGTAGGTGTAGGAGTATGGATAAGGAGAGAAAGCTAGAATGATTCATCTGGTGATAGATTAAAGTTGGAGACATAAATCTGAACTCATAATGACTGTTGTAAAGGCATATACGATTTCATACAGAACCAGTGGTCTGTGTGTTTACAGGTTAGTAAACACACACGTAGTTCCTTGTTCTATCACCTAAGAAGACCTAGAAACAATGACACCTCAGTAAGTGTACATCGACACCCAGATCTTGATTTCAAATACCATTTTCCAGTAAAATAGACCAGGGCAGAAAATATACGAGATAAGCTGGGAGCACTTTTCAGTGCCAAAAAGAAAGTGCTTAAAAACTACAGACCCATGTTGTTGTGGGTATGTCAGAGGGACACAGAAGCTAACTGAGAGAGTTTCCAATGGACAAAGCAGAATTAATTTGACAAAAAAAAATAAGGTATTAGATTTTAATCCACAGTATAAAGTAAATATCAATGTATCTATGCTGATACACACACACACACACACACACACACACACACACACACACACAGGTGAATAAATATACTGGGGAAAAGGGACACATCACCCATGCAGAAGAATTCCAAATAATTTATGTAGATAATCCACTTTCAAGGAGCAGAATAACTCTTTACTCAAGTGTCAGCTGTGCATAATGACTTCCTTCTAAAGAACCCAGTATGTGAAGGGTGAAAAGGTGTAATTTTATAATAGAGAAACTTGACAACACCTCATGTTGATAGTACAGTTTTGATATGATGCAAGTGGCACTTGACCCCTGGTCTTGTTCACCAAAACCCCTCGTAACTCCAATCTAACAATATAGAGAAAAAATATCAGTCAAATTACAGTAGAGAACATTCTATAAAGCATGACCAATACTCTTCAAAACTGTCAAAAGACATCACAAGCAAGGAAACTCTGAGAAACCGTCATGCCAAGAGAACTTAAAGAAACATAACACCTACATGTGTTTCCCAAAAGAAAAGGGACATTACATAAAAGCTTTCTTCAGAAGTCTGAATAAAGAATGGAATTTAATTGATAATAATTTATCAATACCAGTTTAATAGTTATAACAAATATACCAACTAAAGTTAGATGTTAACAATGGAGAAATTGTGTGTGGGATATATAATAACTTCCTGTCAGTTCAGTTCAGTTGCTCAGTCGTGTCCGACTCTTTGCGACCCCACGAATTGCAGCACGCCAGGCCTCCCTGTCCATCACCAACTCCCGGAGTTCACTCAGACTCACGTCCAGTGAGTCAGTGATGCCATCCAGCCATCTCATCCTCTGTCATCCCCTTCTCCTCCTGCCCCCAATCCCTCCCAGCATCAGAGTCTTTTCCAAGGAGTCAACTCTTCGCGTGAGGTGGCCAAAGTACTGGAGTTTCAGCTTTAGCATCATTCCTTCCAAAGAAATCCCAGGGCTGATCTCCTTCAGAATGGACTGGTTGGATCTCCTTGCTACCTTCTTATTTTCTTTTTCTGTAAATCTGAAATGGTTCTTAAAAATGTCTGTGTTTTTTGAAACTTAGAGGGCAGAATTGTTGGGGGAATAGTAACTAGTTGGGTTGGAAGAGGGACTGAACAGTACTGCAGTGGGAAATCAGGCAGGGATCATACAATGGAAGGCATCTCTGTCTACTGTGATAGACAGTAGAGGTTGGCTACATCAAAACCCTTTCACAATCTACTTTATTGCTCACTTTCACCTTAAAGACTGGGGAGAAAAAAAAACTCTCCTGCATTAAGAAATGAATAAATGGCACATTTTAATGAAGTCTCAAGATATCTGGAAAGCTCTTACTATCCAGAGAAATAGGGTAGATGTTTTTATTACTACCACTGCCATCTTCTCTGTCTTGAGTATATTCATGCTACCCAGTTCTACAGCCACCGTCCCATGACCATGCAGCTCCAAACCATTATGGTAAAAAGAGTAAGGATGAAGATAGAGATTATGTCTTTGATACATCTTTTAGCACCTATTAGGTCAAGACTGCTTACCCCCAGGCTTCTTACTGTAAAACCTAATTGAGTGTCTTTATTACTTAAACCACTGCTGATCATGTATGTTGTTAGTTGAATATGAAAGTATTCCTAACAGAGTGACTTTGGAGTCCAGGATAGAGAGACGGGACTTCATTTGCCAGGCAGTGGGGAGCTCATCTTAGCATTTCATTCATTCATCTTCTAAAATAATTAAGCCATTTAGGTTTTCCAGTTCAGCCAAAGTATTAACATTTCCTATACGTCAGGCACAATTCTAGGTTTTATGGATATCCTTTTCTCATCAAGATAACATAGTTTGGTGGAGGGGGGCAGATAAATCAACCATTTTAGTGGTTCTTAAATGCTGAGAAAAGAAATAAATCAGGGGAAAAAGAGATGAGTGTATTCTAGATCGATGGGTCAGGGGCATTCTCATTGATAAGTCCACATTTAATAAGAAACCTAAATGAAGTGAAAGGGAACACCATGTGTGTGCCTAGGGAGAAAACAGTCCAGACACAGGGAAGAACAGGGTAAGTGCTTGAATCATTACCGCACTTGAGGAACAGCCAAGGGGCAGTGGAGTGGGGTGAGAATGAAAGGAGAGGCCAGGAGGTAGGATATAACGTCAGACCGAGAATGGGGCTGTCATAGATGGCCTTACAGGCCGTGGTGGACTTTGGCTCAGCATAAGGTGAGCATGAAGTCACTGGGGAATACGTAGGGAGAAAATGATGGCATGGAAATGATGTTTTAACAAAAAAGAGACAAAAGGATGTTGGTTAGGGTTACTGACACTGAAATAATATGGAGAAAAGGTAATGGTCATTTCATCAAGAGTGATAAATGAAAAGCAGTCAGATTCTAAAAAATTGCTTCTGTGTATATTCCCTCTTGTAAACTAAACTGCAAGACCAGAGGGAACAGGGAACATATTTTAAACTTCTTTCCTGATATCTTCTCTTGTCCTAACACATTGTGTATAGCAGGATAAAGAAATACACTCTTGAAATGAACACAATTTCTTGAAGGGTAAAAACAGAGAGTGAGAAGGAAGTGCAGGTTGGCTTGAAGCACAGTCAGGGTACCAGACGTAGGCATTGCTAACCCTTTTCTTCCTTTGAGCCCATGTGGCCAACCACTGAGAAGTAGCCCCTTCTTCTCAGAGCCCAGCGCAGACACAGCTGAGCCTCAGCATGTTCCACAAATCTGTTCCTACAAGAGGTGGGTGTCATCTCTAAGGCTATGTGGAAGAATCCTGGAGAAATCTTGTTTGAGAAGTGTCAGCAGACATATTATCCCAGTGCTTAGGGATTCACAAATTGCTTGAAAATGCAGCTGAGAAAACCTATGATCAATTTCCTTATAAGTGCTATTCATGAGGGCTATTTGGGGACAATCAACATATTATTCTGCAAGGCTTCCTTCTCAGGCACGACTCCAATTTTGTTTGATGAGAGTTTTTCTGAAGGCTCTTGCAACATGATCTCATATTATATAGATAATCAGCAGAACCTGCTCACCCCTTAATGCAAGCAACCGAGACCAAGAGCCAGAACGACAGAGATAAAATCACAGCTTTACTACATAGCCCATTAACTGGGTAGGGACTGCATCCTGAGGTCATAAATAGTTATTAGCCAGTTAATGATAGCTGTAGTCAAATCGTTACATTTACATCTGATGAACAGGGATGAGGCCTTTTATAGTTTTTCAGCACTAGACCATTTACTATAGGGTTTTAATATTCCAGGCAGTAGAATTTCTAAAATTAAAAAGCCCAGTCCTTCCACTGATCTTGAAGAAACACAGTAAATGAATATAAGAATTATGTAAATGTTCTTAGACTATTCCACCTGATATTAATTCCTATCATCTTTGTGTTCCTAAAGTTCTTATATCTCATTGGAGGGGAATTGAGGCTGGAACCAAGTCTCCTGTCCACGTTGTGTGACTCTGCTTGGGTCATTTAACATTTAACTCTGCTTCAGATCATCTCACCTGTGACACGAGGTTAGACTAGCTCATCTCCAAGCTCTTTCTTACAGAAAATCCATGTTATGACACTGAGACTTTGTTCCAAATGGCAAGAACACACTGAGTCTTGGTATGTTCTCTTGTGCTATTTTTAAAAGCCAATATTTTATCTTGTCCTATTTCCCTAAGTGGTTCCTGAAATTGAGAAATTTAAAATATTGGTTAAATCTAGCAAGAACCCTTCTCCAGCAGTAGATGCAAATTAATCCACAATATATTGTTTGTGGTTGATTTTACACCCAAAGATATGTAGTTTGAGCTTGTTTTCTACTTTTTTTAACTAAGGTTTTATGCTTTAATTGGAGCTATTTGGATAAGGGAAGAATATTTGCTCTGGCAGGCTCTCTGATAAGTACAGAAAACAAAATGTGATCCATTGGTATCACTGAAAGGTGAGCAGATTCAGAAGTCTTCAGTTTAGAATTTCTGAAAACAGCTCTAGGAATTGAAGGTTAAACATTATGTTAACTGTGATTGTGCAACTTCTCTTCCCTCATCAATAGTTACCATTAGTACAAATTTGAAGTTATGTGCATAGGCTGAATGCTTGGATATATGAGAGATGTGTAGTTAGGGGATGAAGTTTTACATGTATATCACAGCTAACAAGCATTTATTAAGGTTCATTATCACTTACTGTGCATCCAGGCCCCAGTAAGTTACAGATGGCTTAAGATACAATAGGAAGAGGATGACAATGTGATCATTGTCCTCAAGGATTTTCAGATTTATTTAAGACTATAAGACTAAATACAGAATAATGGAAGTGTGTATAACCAATATTTGTTTGTTGAGTTCTGACACAAACTGCTATTGATGTTTTTCTGAACAGATAGAAGAATTAGGGAAGGCTTCCTTGATCTTAGGGGACCTTGAAGGAGGCTGGAGACTTGGAACGGTGATGACGAAGGGAAAGAAAGGGCATCCGCAGGTAGAGAAGCCTCCTCCCCAGACATCTCATTACAAAAAATGAGAAATGTCTCATTACAAAAAAAAAGTTATAAATAATGTAATTTCCTCAACTTTCTTCTTGCTCTGCTTTCCAGAATGAAAAGAAATATAACTGGACTGATAGTGCCAGTTTGCATGGCCGACTCAAGTTTGCCACCACAACTGTCACGTGTTCCTTCTTCCAGCATCCCACCCTGCCCCCTCCCCGCAAAATACCAACCGAGACAGTTCCAGGAACTGTGAGCATTCATCTTTCCCTTTATCTCCATCCCAAACTGCTTCTCTTCTCTTCCTACTTAGCCTTCTCTCACCTTGCACTCCAGCTTGCCAGACCAAAAGGACCTCTCAACCAGTAGACACAATAGGATTCCACTGCACAGCACCCAAAGCAAAGGGACACACAAACACAATCATCCTGTGTTATTTCCTTCTAAGATTTCAGCTGCCCTTTGAAGTTGGTAACATTATTACATAGACTAACTGTGGGGATGGGGGTGGGCGGTGGGTGTGGAGGAAGGGATAAGATAATAAAAACGGTATTCTTCTTTAATATAGAAAGAATCCTATATTCTTACTAACATTTATTGACAGTTAACTGAAGTGGAATTATAACCATATTTCCATGGTTACCCCTTACCATATCTCTAATGTTTTAAGAAGCTACCTCTTTAGAGATTGCTGAGACTGTGTAGGTGAGACCCTACCATAGTCATGTAATATTTAGGGACAGAAACAAAACACCACGTGTGTGGATCAAACTAATTTTCCTGAGGGTAAGGCAGTTTTATTTGAATAGAGAAGGACAGGTTAGCATCATGTTTTAAAATTGCAATAGCCTGAAGACAGGGAAATAGAGGAGCTACACTCTTTCTAAGCCTCACTGTGCTGAAAGGGACAAGTGGGTACCCATCTCACAGAGTGTCTGTAATGATAATGTAGGAACAGGCTGCACACAGCACCTGAGAGAGAGTATTTCACTGAGTGTTAGCTTCTGCCTTTGGTGAAGGTAGTAGGTGTGAGCATCGTGCAGGGAAATGCAAAGAACACAGGGTTTGGAGTCACAGAATCCCACTTTGAATCTCGGCCTTGTCCATTACTGCATGGGATTGGACGAATAACTATCTGTGTGAACACAATTTTGAAAAACTAGAAAGTGGGTATTAGAAGATCTCCTTTTGGTTTTACCTCATAGACTTTTTTTAGGACCTCAGATGAAATAAGACACACGAATGTGTGAAGTAAAGTGTGAAGTACTCTAAAATTGAACTTGTTTTGTTCTCAGCCATACATCCAACCAAGCTGGGGCCCACACAGCCTTGGCTGCTTCTCATGAACGTTTCCTATGCCTTCTTTCTGGAAGGATGCCACTGCCCAGGGCCCCAGAAACTTCTCCGTGAAATGAGTGATTAAAAGGGCCCCGTGATTTGCTTGGCCGGCTGCATGCAGGATTGTATTTGGAAGGCATGGAAATCTAATCAGATTTTCTGACTCGTGAGACTGAGCAGCTCCAAATGCAATTTTTCGGAGTACCTCTCTTGAGCAGTTTATGGGCCAGTGGTGAGATGGTGTCAGCCTGGAGTCAGAAGCAGGTGGGGGTGGTCATGTGAAGCAGAGGAGGGAGCAATCAATAAAAAAACTCAGGGAAGCAGAGGCCTCGTGGTGGCCTGCTGACTGCTTTTATAGTTTCCTGGGCTCTGTGACACTAATCTCTGAAAAGGGACTCATTTTGGAAGAATGGTCAGCCACCTACCCAATTAGTAAGATAAAGAGAATGGAATTTAAATCCTCGCTACACAGTAAGGGGATTCAAAATGCAATATACATTTCAGCAGGTAATCGAATTCATTCCAAAGCCCGGCGCTTCTTGCCACCTTAGTGAGTGGACTGCCCATTACCGTCTCCAAAAAGAAGGAAAGGGGTTGACACGTGTAAATTGCTTTGTCGGTTGACTGATTTGCAGATCAACTGCTCCAGAGTGATAGCAGGTTTCCCTCCATATTAGTCTATGTGTCGAAATAAATTTCCTAAGCGTGGCCTGAGCCCCCTGGATATTTTCAAGTCAGTGACTGCTGTCAGGTTCAAATTTATAGCACAGGAGAGACAACCTTCAAAGCCTACGTTTTCTGTTTCTACACTTTCTGGGTTTTAAGAATAAAAGTCTCCTTCAGAGGTGTTGTTTTATCTGGGCTGGAATGGCAAGACCGCTCATTTGACAACAAATCCATCTATATAACACTGGAAGTAGCTGTGCCCATTCTGTTCTGATACATCCCTCTTTTAAAATCATGTAATTTAGAGGTTGAGAGTTCTACTGAGGTATTGAGGAAACACTGTCGATTGGTCAGAAAAGAAGAAAGTCAAATAGTGTGGGAAGCCTTTGACTCCAACCAACCCCTGGCCCCTGTGGTAATCACAGTCACTGAGCATTCATTGGTTCAATGCACTGGGGCTGTGCACAAGGTTTTCTGTAAAAGAAAGGAAAATGTTTTGCTATTGATGCGGATGGTGATCTTTGATAGTTCTTCTTTGTCAGTAGTAGCTGCTGTGTGTCCTGCTCAATCATAGCAGCACCATGGCAGAGTGAAAAGAACACTGCCTAGGGAGTCAGAAGACTAGGCACTGGTCCTGTTCCTGCCCATGGTTAACATGTGACTTCAGTAAAGTCATCTGCACCACAATCTCTACCCAAGATTTGGGCCTACCTTTTGGCTGTAGTACTAAAAACATCTTTGGGGCTTCCCTGGTGGTCCAGTGGTTAAGACATTGTGCTTCCAATGCAGAGAGCATGGGTTCGATCCCTGGGGGAAAACTAAGATCCTACATTGTGTGTGGCCAAAAAAATAAAGACCTTTCTTTCCCTAGACTCCCTGCCTAGTATCAGTACATCCCTTATTCTTTTATGGCAGCATCAGTTGCTGTGAACTGATTTATGCCCTTTCTTCCTCTCCTCTGACTCATATATCCATCCATTAACAAATTTCCTTATTATCTAGAATGTACAAAGTGACATACTAACCAACATGTGGACAGAGCTCTCATTTAGACATCAATCTTGTCCTCAAGGAACTTACAGACATAATTTTGTTGTTCAGTTGCTCAGTCATGTCTGACTCTTTGTGACCCCATGGAATGCAGCACGCCAGGCTTCCCTGTCCTTCACCATCTCGCAGAGTTTGCTCAAACTCATGTTATTGAGTCGGTGATGCCATCCAACTATCTCATGCTCTGTCGTCCCCTTCTCCTGCCTTCAATCTTTCCAGCATCAGGGTCTTTTCTAAGCTTTGGCTCTTCACATAGGGTGGCCAAAGTATTAGAGCTTCAGCTTCAGTATCAGTCCTTCCAATGAATATTCAGGATTGATTTCTTTAGGATTGACTGCTTTGATCTCCTGTCTGTACAAGGGACCCTCAAGAGTTTTCTCTAGGACCACAGTTTGAAGGCATCAATTCTTCGGTGCTCAGCTTTTCTCATTGTCCAGCTCCCACATCTGTAAACGACTACTGTAGAACCATCAGTTCAGTTCAGTCGCTCAGTCATGTCCGACTCTTTGCAACCCCGTGAATTGCAGCACGCCAGGCCTCCCTGTCCATCACCAACTCCCGGAGTTCAGTCAGACTCACGTCCATCGAGTCAGTGATGCCATCCAGCCATCTCATCCTCTGTTGTCCCCTTCTCCTCCTGCCCCCAATCCCTCCCAGCATCAGAGTCTTTTCCAATGAGTCAACTCTTCGCATGAGGTGGCCAAAATACTGGAGTTTCAGCTTTAGCATCATTCCTTCCAAAGAAATCCCAGGGCTGATCTCCTTCAGGATGGACTGGTTGGATCTCCTTGCAGTCCAAGGGACTCTCAAAAGTCTTCTCCAACACCACAGTTCAAAAGCATCAATTCTTCGGCGCTCAGCCTTCTTCACAGTCCAACTCTCACATCCATACATGACCACAGGAAAAACCATAGCCTTGACTAGATGGACCTTTGTTGGCAAAGTAATGTCTCTGCTTTTGAACATGCTATCTAGGTTGGTCATAACTTCCCTTCCACGGAGTAAGCGTCTTTTAATTTCATGGCTGCAGTCACCATCTGCAGTGATTTTGGAGCCCCCAAAAATAAAGTCTGACACCGTTTCCACTGTTTTCCCATCTATTCCCCATGAAGTGATGGGACTGGATGCCGTGATCTTCGTTTTCTGAATGTTGAGCTTTAAGCCATCTTTTCCACTTTCCACTTTCACTTTCATCAAGAACCATAGCTTTGATTATACGGACCTTTATTGGCAAAGTAATGTCTCTGCTTTTTAATATGCTGTCTAGATTTGTCATAGCTTTTCTTCGAAGGAGCAAGCCTACAAATTACATTCTGCTCTTTCTTGTAGCTATAAATGCCTGTATTTAAAAGACTAAGCCTGTATTGAAGAGAATATAACTCTTTTCTATAGTTTTAAATACCTGTGTAAGAGAAGTTCAGATGTAGTATCATTAGCACACAGAGAAGCTAAAAAACAGAATTCCAAGAGGCAATATCAGGGGTAACTTCTGGGAGGACGTTGCAATTGCCATCAGGCTAAGGTATGAACAGTTATTATTAGAAACCTTATAAATGAGCTGATATACCATGAATTGCTGGATGAGTCCATTGTCTTTTCTTACTCGCTCTACCAGGGTGGCAGCTGAGGAAAGAAGCACAGATCACAGATGTGAAAAAAGGCTCATCAGAACCTTAATAGATGAAGCCAAAGAAGATGCAGATGCTGGGAAAGCATTCACTATCGTACACAGTTTTACTCGCACAGTTTCATCCTTTCTAGTTGCATAGGGTTATCCTCACAGACCATCAGTGGGGACAGCCTCCAGACCACTGAGTTATTATTATAAATCAGACATATGTTATTTTTTTCCATATGGTACTTTAAAAGGGACAGAATGAGGGTAGGAGCTGGAAAAATTGAATGAGTAAATATGGACAGTGAGGCATCCTAGAAGAGAAATTATCATAAACTTTCAAAAGTAGGAAAAAAGGAATTTTCAAAGCTGTACCCTTACTATAATGGTAAAAGTTTACTGAATGAATTTCAAGACACAGGGGGGGAAAGCCTCTTACGACTTTAACAGAGGAATCACATTGAGCCTTTAAACCAATTTGTATAGAATAGCCATCTTGGAAATATCTAGTTTTCCAACCCATAAATTTGGTATGTCTCTCCATTTACCTAGATCTTTTTTAACTATGGAGAAGGAAATGGCAACCCACTCCAGCTGATAAATCCCATGGACGGAGGAGCCTGGTGGGCTACAGTCTACGGGGTCGCAAAGAGTCGGACACAACTGAGTGACTTCACTCACTCACTCACTCTTTAACTATGGTTGACAACTTTTTGTAATTTTTTTAAAAATCACTTTATATTGTAGTTGATTAACAAAGATGTGTTACAAAAAAATGATTCAGTTACTTTTTAAATCATTTTATATTGTAGTTGATTAACACAGATGTGTTACAACAAAGTGATTCAGTTACACATACACATGTATCTATTCTTTTCCCATTTAGGCTATTAAACAGTATTGAGCACAGTTCTCTGTGCAATACACTAGGTCTTGTTGGTTATTTTAAATATACCAGTGTGTGTAAGTCAGTCCCAAACTCCCAATCTATCTCTCCCCTGAACACTTTCAACCTGGGAACTGTAAATTCATTTTCTAAGTCTGTGAGTCTGTTTCTCTTTTGTAAATAAGTTCAATTGTATCATTTTGTTTAGATTCCACATATAAATGATATTATGTGATATCTGCCTTTTTTCTGTCTTTCTTCACTGGGTGTGATAATCTCTACATCCATTCATGTAGCTGCAAATGGCATTACTTCATTCTTGTTTGTGGCTGAGTAATATTCCATTGTGTATGTATATGACTTTTTTATTAATTTATCTGTTGATGGACACTTAGTTTGCTTCCGTGTGCTAGCTATTATAAATACCACTGCAATGAACACTGGGATGCATGTGTTCTTTAGAACTATGTTTCTCTCTCTGATTATATGCCCAGGAGTGGGATTCCTGGATCATATTATAGTTCTATTTTTAGTTTTTAAAGGAATCTCCATACTGTTTTCCATAGTGGCTGCACCAATTTACATTTCCACCAATCGTAGGGGATACCCTTTTCTCCACACCCTCTCCAGCATTTACTGTCTGTAGACTTTTTGATGATGGCCATTCTGACTGCTGTGAGGTGATATCTCATTGTAGTTTTGATTGGCATTTCTCTAATAATTGCAGTGTTGAGCATCTTTTCTTGGTCACTTGTATGTCTTCTTTGGAGAAATGTCTACTTAACTCTTCTCATTTTTTAAATTTTTTTTTGTTTTTTTGTGTGTTTGATATTCAGCCTGAAGAACTGTGTGTAAATTTTGGAGATTAATCAGTTGTCAGTCACATCATTTTCAAATATTTTCTCCCATTCTGGGGTTGTATTTTTGTTTTGTTTCTGGGTTTCTTTGCTTTGCAAAAAGTTTATGAGTTTAATTGGGTCTCATTTGTATTTTTTGTTTGTTTCCAGTACTCAAAAAGACAGAGCAAAAAAGATATTGCTGTGAATTATGTTGAAGAGAGTTGAGCTTGTTTTCCACAGAGTTTTACAGTATCCAGTTTTATATTCAGGTCTCTAATCCATTTTGAGTTCACTTTTGTGTATGCGGTTAAATAATATTTTAATTTCATTTTTTTACATGCAGATATCAAGTTTTCCCAGGACCATTTATTAAAGACTATCTTTTCTCCATTAAAAAAAAAATTATTCTAGTGAAAAAAATTGTTCTATGAAAGGAAAATGCAATTAGTAATCTGATAGGGATTCCAATGAACCTGTAGATTGCCTTGGGTAGTATATTCATTTTGACTATATTGATTCTTCTGATCCAAGAACATGGTATATCTTTCCATCTGTTTCTTCCACCTTCATTTCTTTCATCAATATTTTTTAGTTTTTGGAATACAGGTCTTTTGGCTCTTTAGGTAGGTTTATTCCTAGGTGTTTTATTCTTTTTGATGTAATGGTAAATGAAATTGTTTAATTTATCTTTCTGATCTTTTGTTGTTAATGTATAGAAATGTTCATTTTCTGTGTATTGATTTTGTATCCTGCAACTTTATCAAACTCATTGATGAGCTCTAGTGTTTTTTCATAGCATCTTTAGGATGTTCTATATATAATATCATGTCATTTGCAAACAGGAACAATTTTACTTGTTTTCCGATCTGGATTCCTTTTCCTTATTTTTCTTTTCTAATTGCCATGGGTAGGCCTTCCAAAAACTATGTTGAATAAAAGTGGAGAGAGTGGACATCCTTGTCTTAGAGGATTTTTGATCTTAGAGGAAATGCTTTCAGCTTTACACTGTTGAGTATTATGTTAGCAGTAGGTTTGTCATATATGGCCCTTATTATGTTGACGTAGGGAGAAGGCAATGGCAACCCACTCCAGTACTCTTGCCTGGGAAAATCCCATGGACGGAGGAGCCTGGTAGGGTGCAGTCCATGGGGTCGCTAAGAATCGGACACGACTGAATGACTTCACTTTCACTTTTCACTTTCATGCATTGGAGAAGGAAATGGCAACCCACTCCAGTGTTCTTGCCTGGAGAATCCCAGGGACGGGGGAGCCTGGTGGGCTGCCATGTATGGGGTCTCACAGGATCAGACACGACTGAAGCGACTTAGCAGCAGCAGCATGTTGAGTTAGCTTCCGTGTATGCCAACTTTCTGGAGAGTTAATGGATGCTGATTTTTGTTAAAAATTTTTATGCATCTATTGAGATGTCATATGGTTTTTATTCTTCAATTTATTGATGTGGTGTATCACACTGATTGATTTGCAGATATTAAAAAAAATCCTTGTATCCCTGGGATAAATCCCACTTGATCATGGTGTATGATCATTTAAAAATATTGTTGGATTTGGATTGCTAGTATTTTGTTGAGAATTTTTGCGTCTATATTCATCAGTGATACTGGCTTGTAATTTTCTCTTTTTGTGCTGTCTAGTTTTGGAATCAGGATGGTGGAGGCCTCACAGAATAATTTTGGGGAGTGTTCCTTCCTTTGAAATTTTTTGGAAAATTTTCAGAAGGATAGGTATTCTCTAAATATTTAATAGAATTTGCCTGTGAAACCATCTGGTCTTGGAGTTTTGCTTTTGGGAGTTTTTAAATCACCATTTCAATTTCAGTACTTATAATTGGCTTATTCATATTTTTTATTTCTTGTGGGTCCAGTCTTAGAAGTTTATACATTTCTAAGAATTTGTCTGTTTCTTCTAGATTGTCTATATTTTGGGGCATAGAGTTACTTGTAGTAGTCTCTTATGATATTTTGCATTTCTGTGGTGTCTGTTGTAACTTCTTTTTCATTTCTAATTTTATTGATTTGAGCCTTCTCCCTCTTTTTCTTGATGAGTCTGATTTAAAGTTTATCAATTTTGTTTATTTTTTCCAAGAACGAGTTTTTAGTTTCATTGGTCTTTTCCAATGTTTTTTTCATCTCTATATTTCACTTATTTCTGCTCTTATCTTTATGATTTCTAACTTTGGGTTTTGTTTGTTTTTCTCTAGTTGTTTTGGTGTAAGATTAGGTTGTTTGAGATTTTTCTTTTCCCTGAGATAACACTGTATCACTATAAACTTCCCTGTTAGAACTGCTTCTGTTGAGTCCCACAGGTTTTGGATCATTGTGCTTTGGTTTTCATTTGTCTCTAGGTATTTTTTTTTTCCTTTTGATTTTCTTCAGTGATCCATTGGTTGTTTGCTAGCGTATTGTTTAGCCTCCACATATTTGTGTTTTTCACAGTTTTTTTTCCTTATTATTTATTTATTTAAGTTGAGAATTGTTTTATTCAGCAGACTTTTTGAGGGCTCAAGCCCAGGAGACAGCCTCTCAGATAGCTCTGAGGTACTGTTCTGATGGATATATAAGAATTTTGCAACAAAAGCAGGTAGTCAGAACATCAAAAGCTTACTATTAGAGAAAACTAAGCATCTCACATGAATGAATTTAGCTTTTTTCTTGTAGCGGAAGAAACAAAACAAGAATCTGGGCTTAATGAAATCATTCCTTTGCTATGCACCTTAGCTATCCAATGCCAGTATCTTGTTCTTTTCCATCCTGAATCCCCTCAGGATGCACCACTGGGAGTGTCTGCAGTGGCTGAAGGCTTGGCAATAGTCTACCCATTGGTCTCCATACTGGAGTCCCTCAGGGCTCACCAGCCAGGCCACAGTACTGGCTGATGGCTAGACAGCTGCAGCATCCTTTCTTGACAGGGCAGCACATTTTTCATTCTCAGCTGTAAAGGACATTGAGCCTCAGTTTTCTCCAAGCCAGCTTCCTCCAGGTGGTTCCTCTGCCCATCAAGAGGGTCAGTGGGCCTGTGGCCCTGGGTCTGGAAAAGTAAAAAGCAATCAAGTTTTGAGAAAATAATATATAGGAGATTCTTCATGACCTTGAGGTGAGCAGGTAGCAAAGAATTCTTAAACAGGACCCAAACAGGACTAATCATAATAAAAAATACATTGAACTTAATTAATATTTGGCTACAGGCTTTTAAAAATTATCTTTCTGTTTATAAAAAAATGAAAATTGCTCTTTAAAAAGGACATTGAAAATCAGATGGTAATGGTGTATTTTCTATCACGGCACACCCCACTTATACTCCTCTACCCTCTCTAATTCCCCATTGATTGCCCAGAAAAAAATTTTTCTACAACAACCATACTTGTCATTGACAGGTTAACTGGTTTGGTGATATTTTATAAGCAAAAGAATATTCACATTTATAAAAATAATTAGATTACACTTTCCTTGATGCCATGGAGTAGCTCAGACTTATCCCGGTAATTAATCTGACTTGATCATCAGTAACAGTCATACAGACTTAATCTGCAAGACTCCAGAGAGAAACAAGGCTCAATGAGAAATCAAAGTGAGTAGCACTAGAGTCTTAGAAGGGCCTGGAATCTAACGTAAAACAGCTCCCAAACCAATCAGTGTCATGTATGGTCATAGTTTAGAAGAGGTAAGGTAACTGGGAATAGAAGCAGCAGGATGAAACCTACTGGTAGAAAATCACATTTTCTCATAGTGTATAAAAAAGAAGTGGGATCACACAGTCACAAGACCAAGAATTAGGGAAGGGCATTTAAGGGCAGAGGAAACAGCACATCATGTGGCATGAATATTCCATCATGGAATACTCAATGTCCTGCATTATGAGGCGGAAAACAGTGTGAGTGATGATTTGAAAGTAATCAATGGTAATAGGAGAGATTAAAGGAGCAAATTGAATTGCTGGCTTAGAAAGGGTTTTGTAAAAACGTACTACTGTATTCAGATGTCTTTCTGTAGGTAAAGCTTTTTGAGTAGGCAATTAACACTTCTAATTTTCAGAATTTGATAACTCTAAAAATGCAAATAAAATATAAAATAAGTGGATACTGAATTTGGAGACTTTCTTTAATTGGAAAAAAGTACATGCTCATTGTAAATAATCAAAGAAGATGTTGATGTATTAAGAAAAGAGGAACACGTGTACACCCGTGGTGGAGCCATGTTGATGTATGGCAAAACCAATACAATATTGTAATTAGCCTCCAATTAAAATAAATAAATTTATATTAAAAAAAAGAAAGAAAAGGGGATATTACCTACCATTCTCCCCTAACCCCAAGCAGTTCTTCTTGGATGTGTTGCTAATCACTCAATCATGTCCTACTCTTTGTGACCCCATGGATTGTAGCCTACCAGGCTCCTCTGTCTTCTGGCATTCTCCAGGCAAGAATACTGGAGTGGGTTGACATGCCCTTCTCTAGGGGGTATTCCCAACCCAGGGATAGGACCCTGGTCTCCCACATTGTAGGCGACTTCTTTACCATCTGAGACACCTAACCTGTGTTAATAGTTTGGTATTTATCATGTTATACTTTTATCTACAATCAAAACATAGAAAAACATATGCATGTGTACACATACAATTTTATAAAAATAGGATAATGCTATAGGCATTGCCCCTGAATTTTTTTTCTAAATTCAAAAGTCATTACTTTATAGTAATTATAAAGAGTGATAATGTAAAAAAAGAAAAAAATTACCATATGTGCCTGGTCCTCTTTTAACAATTTTATTGGCAGTATTTCATTTAACCCTCATTATAATGATGTGGTACTATTATTTTCTATATTTAAAAATAAGAAAGTTGAAACTCAGGTTAAAGAACTCTCCTAAGGTCAGATCACCCAGCTGTGTTAAGACCAATGTCAATGAGTGTATTGCATCTATTTTATTCTAAGAGTTTTATAATTTCCAGTCTTACATTTAGGTCTTTAATCCACTTTGAGTTTATTTTTGTATGAGGAGTGAGAAAAGGTTCTAGTTTCACTCTTTTACATGTAGCTGACCATATTTCCCAATAGCACTTATTGAAGACCCTGTCTTTTCCCTATTGTATATTCATGCTCCCTTTGTAGTAGAGTAATTGGCCAAATGTGGGATTCTTTCTGGGTTCTGTTCTGTTCCATTGATCTGTGTGTGTCTCTTTGTGCCATTTCATACTGTGATGATTACTGTAGTTCTGTAGTATAGTCTGAAGTCAGGGAGTGTAATACCTCTGTCTCTGATCTTTTTTCTCAAGATTGCTTTGACTATTCAGGGTCTTTTGTGGTCCTACACAAATGTTAATATTATTGGTTCTAATTCTGTTAAAAATGTCATGAGTATTTTAATAGGGACTGCATTAAATCTATAGATAGTAAGGATAGTTTTTTAGCTTTTTAAATTTTTTAATCAGTGGAAAATTGCTTTACAATTTTGTGTTGGTTTCTGCAGTAAAACTATGTGAATTAGTTGTAATTACGTGTGTGTGTGTGTGTGCGTGTGTATCCCCTCTCTCCCTCATGTCCCGGGATATTTTAACAATATTAATTCTTCCAATCCATGAAAACAGAATATCTTTCCATTTATTTGTGTCATCTTCAATTTATTTTAGCAGTGTCTTACAGTTTTTGAGTATTCCTACATATACTCTTTTTTATTTGCTTATAATCAAATACTTTTGATTTGATTATAAATGAAATTGTTTTCTTTCTGATATTTCATTATTACTGTATAGAAAAGTAACAGATTTCTATATATTGTATCCTGAAACTTAGCTGAGTTTATTTATTCTAAAATTTTTTTGGTGGAGAATTTAGGGTTTTCTAAATATATTATAGCATCATGTCATCTGCAAAGAGTGACAATTTTACTTCTTCCCTTCCAATTTGTGTTTTATTTCTTTTACTTCCCTAGTTGCTGTGACTAGGACTTATAATATTATGTTAAATAGAAGTGATGGTAATGGTCATCTTTGTTTTATTGCTGAATTTAGAGGAAAGGCTGGAAAGCCTTTCACCATTGAGTATGATGTTAGCTGTGGGTTTGTTTTAAAAGGATTTAATATATTGAGATATGTTCCCTCTATATGCACTTTGGTGAGAATTTTTAGCATGGATGGATGTTGAATTTTGTCAAATGCTTTTCCTCATACATTGAGGAAATTATGTGTTTTTATCTTTCCTTTTGTTAATGTAGTGTATTGCATTGATTGATTTTGCATATGTTTAAATATCCTTGTGGACCTGGAATAAATCCCACTTGATCGTGGTATAGGATCCTATTTATGCATTGTGGAATTCTGTTTGCTAATATTTTGCTGAGGATTTTTTTTGTCTGTGTTCATCCAGGATTATTGTTGTTCAGTCCCCTCAGTTATCTCCAACTTTTGTGACTCCATGGCCTGAAGGACACCAAGCTTCTCTGTCCTTCACCAACTCCCAGAATTTGCTAAACTCATGTCCATTGAGTCAGTGATGCCATGCAACCATCTCATCCTCTGTCGTCTCCTTCTCCTCCTGCCTTCAATCTTTCCCAGCATCAGGGTCTTTTCCAATGAGTTGGATCTTTGCATCAGGTGGCCAAAGTAATGGAGCTCCAGCTTCACCATCAGTCTTCCAATGAATATTCAGGGTTGATTTCTTTTAGGATTGACTGGTTTGATCTCCCTGCTGTCCAAAGGACTCTTAAGTGTCTTCTCCAGCATTACCATTCAAAGGCATCAATTGGGGCTCAGCCTTTTTTATGGTCCAACTCTCACATCCATACATGACTAATGGAAAAATCATAGCTTTGACTATAGAGGCCTTTGTCAGCAAAATAATGTCTTGGTTTTTAATATGCTGTCTAGGTTGGTCATAGCTTTTCTTCCAAAGAGCAAGCGTCTTTTAATTTCATGGCTGCAGTCACCATCTTCAGATGGTGAAAATGAAGAACATAAAGTCTGTCACTGTTTCCATTGTTATCCCATCTGTTTCTCATGAAGTAATGGGACTGGATACCATGATCTTGACTTTTTGAATGTTGAGTTTCATGCTAGCTCTTTCACTCTTCTGTTTTACCTTCATCAAGAGACTCTAGTTCCTCTTCAATGTCTGCCATTAGGGTACTGTCATTTGCATATCTGAGGTTATTGATATTTCTCTCAGCATCTTGACTTCAGCTTGTGCTTCATGCAGCCTGGCATTTCACATGATGCACTCTGCATATAAGTCAAATAAGCAGGGTAACAATATACAGCCTTGACTTACTCCTTTCCCCATTTGGAACCAGTCTGTTGTTTCATGTCCAATTCTAACTGTTGCTTCTTGACCTGCATACAAAATTTCTCAGGAGGTAAGTAAGGTGGTCTGGTATGCCCATTTCTTACAGAATTTTCCACATTCTCTTGTGATCCACACAGTCAAAGGCTTTAGCATAGTCAGTAAAGCAGATGTTTTTCTAGAATTCTCTTGCTTGTTCTATGATCCCATGGATGTTGGAAATTTGATCGCTGGTTCCTCTGCCTCTTCTAAATCCAGCTTGTACATCTGAAAGTTCTTGGTTGACATACTATTGAAACCTAGCTTGAAGGATTTTGAGCATGACCTTGCTAGTGTATGAAATGAGTGCAATGGTGTGGCAGTTTGAACATTCTTTGGCATTGCCTTTCTTTGGGATTGGAATGAAAACTGACCTTTTCCAGTCCTGTGGCCACTGCTGAGTTTTCCAAGTTTGCTGGCATATTGAGTGTGGCACTTTCACAGCATCATCTTTTAGGAGTTGAAATAGCTCAACTGGAATTCCATCACCTCCACTAGTTCTGTTCATAGTGATGCTTCCTAAGGTTCACTTGACTTTGCACTCCAGGAAGTCTGAGTGATCACACCATCATGGTTATCTGGTCATGATGATCATTTGTGTACAGTTCTTCTGTGTATTCTTGCCACCTCTTCTTAATATCGTTTGCTTCTGTTAGGTCCATACCATTCTGTCCTTTATTGTGCCAATCTTTGCATGAAATATTCCCTTGGTATCTATAATTTTCTTGAAGAGATCTCTAGGCTTTCCTATTCTTTTGTTTTCCTCTATTTTTTTGCATTGTTCTTTTAAAAGGTTTTCTTGTATCTCCTGGCTATTCTTTGGAACTCTGAATTCAAATGGGTATATTTTTCCTTTTCTTCTTTGCCTTTTGCTTGTCTTCTTTTCTCAACTATTTGTAAGGCCTCATCAGAGAACCATTTTGCCTTTTTGCATTTCTTTTTCTTGGGGATGTTCTTGATCACTGCCTCCTGTACAATTTTATGAACCTCTGTCCATAGTTCTTCAGGCACTCTGTCTATCATATCTAATCCCTTGAATCTATTTGTCACTTCCACTGTATAATCACAAGGGATTTAATTTAGGCCATACCTGAATGGCCTAGTGGTTTTCAATACTTTCTTCACGTACAAGTCAATTTTGAAATAAGTAGTTTATAATCAGAGAAGGCAATGGCAACCCACTCCAGTGTTCTTGCCTGGAGAATCCCAGGGACAGGGGAGCCTGGTGGGCTGCCATCTATGGGGTCACACAGAGTCGGACACAACTGAAGTGACTTAGCAGCAGCAGCAGCAGCAGCAATTTATAATCTGAGCCACAGTCAGCTCTCAGTCTTATTTGCTGACTATATAGAGTTTCATCTTTGGCTACAAAGAATATAATCAATCTGATTGTGTTATTGACCAGCTGATAATGTCCATGTATAGAGTCATCTCTAGTGTTGTTGGAAGAGGGTGTTCTTTTGGCAAAACTGTTGGCATATTGACCTATTATTTTCTTTGTAGTGTGTTGGTCTGGTTTTGATATTAGGATAATAATGCTGGGTTTGTAGAATGAGTTTGGACTTATTTCCTCCTCTTCAATTTCTTGGAATGGTTCATGAAGGATAGGTATTGACTCTTTAAATGTTTGCTAGAATTCCATTGTGAAGCCATCTGATCCTGAACTTTCATTTGTTGTGATTTTTTTTATTACTGATTCAATTTAAATACTACTAATTAGTCTATTGACATTTTCTATTTCTTTATGATTCAGTCTTAGAAAACTATGTTTCTAGGATTTATCTATTTCTTCTGGGCTGTCCAACATGTTGGTGTGTAACTGCTCATAGTTCTCTGTTATGATTGCTAATATATTTGTTATATTGGATATAACTTTAACTGTTTAATTTATATTTTTGTTTGAGACTTCTCTCTTTTTCGCTTAATGAGTCTAGCTAAAGATCTGTCAATTTTGTTTATCTTTTCCAAGACCAGCTGTAATTTCTATTGACCTTTTACCTTTTTTTTTTCTTTTGGGAGGGGAAAAATGGCATCTTATATTTTATTTCCTCTATAATTTTTATTATTTCCTTCCTTCTGTTGACTTTGGGCTTTGTTTGGTCTCCTTTTTCTCTTAATTCCTTTAAATGGAAAGGTGGGTTATTGAGATTTGTCTTGTTTCTTGAGGTAGCCCTTTGTCACTATAAACTTATGTCTTAGAACTACTTTGCTGAGTTCTATGGATTTGGGGAAATTTTGTTTCTATTTTCATTTGTCTCAGGGTATCTGATTTCCTCTTTATTTTTTCAGTGACCCATTTTTTTTTTAGTGGCATGTTGTTTTAGTCTCCACATGCTTTGGGTTCCTTCCCTATTTTTCTTCCTGTAATTGGTTTCTAGTTTCATATCATTATGGTCAACAAAGATGTTTAATATAATTTCAATCTTCTTAAATTTATTAAGACTTGATTTCTGGCCTAACATGTGCTCTATCCTGGAGAAAATTCTATGTGCACTTGAAAAGAATGTATGTTCTACTGATTTGGGGTGTATTGTATATATATCTATTAAGTCTATTGGGGTTGCATATGTTTTTGAAGGCCACTGTTTCCTTATTGATTTTCTGTCTGGATGATCTATCCATTGATGTAAAAGTCCTGTACTACTAATGTGTTACTGTCAATTTCTCCCATTATGTAAGTTCACATTTGCTTTACATTTAGGCTCTTATATCAGGCGTATAGGTTCATGAAAGTAATACCTTCTTCGTGGACCAACTCCTTTCATTTCAGTTCAGTCGCTCAGTCATGTCTGACTCTTTGCGACCCCATGAATCACAGCACACCAGGCCTCCCTGTCCATCACCAATTCCCAGAGTTCACTCAGACTCATGTCCATTGAGTCAGGGATGCCATCCAGCCATCTCATCCTCTGTCGTCCCCTTCTCCGCCTGCCCCCAAGCCCTCCCAGCATCAGAGTCTTTTCCAATGAGTCAACTCTTCGCATGAGGTGGCCAAAGTACTGGAGTTTCAACTTTAGCATCATTCCTTCCAAAGAACACCCAGGGCTGATCTCCTTCAGAATGGACTGGTTGGATCTCCTTGCAGTCCAAGGGACTCTCAAGAGTCTTCTCCAACACCACAGTTCAAAAGCATCAATTCTTCAGCACTCAGCCGTCTTCACAGTCCAACTCTCACATCCATACATGACCACTGGAAAAAACATAGCCTTGACTGGATGGATGTTTGTTGGCAAAGTAATGTCTCTGCTTTTGAATATGCTATCTAAGTTGGTCATAACTTTCCTTCCAAGGAGTCAGCGTCTTTTAATTTCATGGCTGCAGTCACCATCTGCAGTGATTTTGGAGCCCAAAAAAATAAAGTCTGACACTGTTTCCACTGTTTCCCCATCTATTTCCCATGAAGTGATGGGACCAGATGCCATGATCTTTGTTTTCTGAATATTGAGCTTTAAGCCAACTTTTTCACTGTCCACTTTCACTTTCATCAAGAGTCTTTTTAGTTCCTCTTCACTTTCTGCCATAAGGGTGGTGTCATCTTCGTATCTGAGGTTATTGATATTTCTCCCAGAAATCTTGATTGCAGCTTGTGCTTCCTCCAGCCCAGCGTTTCTCATGATGTACTCTGCATATAAATTAAATAAGCAGGGTGACAATATACAGCCTTGACATACTCCTTTTCCTATTTGGAACTAGTCTGTTGTTCCATGTCCAGTTCTAACTGTTGCTTCCTGACCTGCATATAGGTTTCTCAAGAGGCAGATCAGGTGGTCTGGTATTCCCATCTCTTTCAGAATTTTCCACAGTTTATTGTGCTCCACACAGTCAAAGGCTTTGGCATAGTCAATAAAGCAGAAATAGATGCTTTTCTGGAACTCTCTTGCTTTTTCCATGATCTAGAAGATGTTGGCAATTTGATCTCTGGTTCCTCTTCCTTTTCTAAAACCAGCTTGAACATCTGGAAGTTCACGGTTCACGTACTGCTGAAGCCTGGCTTGGAGAATTTTGAGCATTACTTTACTAGCGTGTGAGATGCGTGCAATTGTGCGGTAGTTTGAGCATTCTTTGGCATTGCCTTTCTGTGGGATTGGAATGAAAACTGACCTTTTCCAGTCCTGTGGCCACTGCTGAGTTTTCCAAATTTGCTGGCATATTGAGTGCAGCACTTTCACAGCATCATCTTTCAGGATTTGAAATAGCTCAACTGGAATTCCATCACCTCCACTAGCTTTATTCATAGTGATGCTTTCTAAGGTCCACTTGACTTCACATTCCAGGATGTCTGGCTCTAGGTGAGTGATCATACCATTGTGATTATCTTGGTTGTGAAGATCTTTTTTGTACAGTTCTTCTGTGTATTCCTGCCACCTCTTCTTAATATCTTCTGCTTCTGTTAGGTCCATACCATTTCTGTCCTTTATCGAGCCCATCTTTGCATGAAATGTTCCCTTGGTATCTCTAATTTTCTTGAAGAGATCTCCTTTATCATTATATAAAATCTTCTTTGTCTTTTGTTATAGGCTTTGTTTTAAAGTCTGTTTTGTCTGACATAAATATTCGTACTTCAGGTTTCTTTTTATTTCCATTTACGTGGAATATCTTTTTACATCTCTTCATTTTCATTCTGTGTGTCTTTAGCTGTAAAGTGAGCCTTTACAGACAATATACAACTGGGTGTTACTTTTTATCCATTCATGCACCCTCTACTTTTTGATTGGAGCATTTATTCCACTGACATTTAAAGTGATTGTTCATAGTTATGTGATTTTGCTATTTTGTTACTTATTTTCCCACTGTTTTTGTGTGTGTGTGTGTGTGTGGTTCTTCTCTGTTCTTTCAGCCTCTTCCCTATGGATTGATGATTTTCTTTAGATTTGTATTTGGGTTCCTCTCTGTGTTTGTTGTGTGTGTGTCTGTGTGCATCTAGTGTAGCTTTTTGAATGGTACTGACAAAAAGGTTTATATATATATCAACCGGTTACTATCTGCAAGGTCAAACACATTCTAAAAGCACTACATCTTTACCGTGTTTTATGTTTTAGCATTATATTTTACATCTTTACAGATATCCTTTAAGGGTTTACTGGAGTTATATTTGATTTTACAGTTTTTTGTGTTTAACCCTTACAATAGCTTAACTGCCTTTACTATATATTTACCTTTACCAGTGAGATAACTGTCTTTCATATATTTTCTTACAGCCTCTTATAGCCTTTTCCTTTTTGCTTCAAGAAGACCTTTTCCATTTCCTGTAAGGCCTAAAAGTGGTGATGAACTCTTTTTGCTTGTCTGGGAAACTCTTTATCTTTCAATTCTGATTGAAAACCATGCTGAGCAGAGTATCTCGGTTGCAGATTTTTTCCTTTCATCCCTTTAAATATATCATGCCACTCCCGTCTGGCCCACAAAGTTTCTGCTGAAAAATCAGCCAATAGTCTTATGTTGGTTCCCTTGTATGTGGCTCTTTGCTCTTTCTTGACACCTTTAAAATTCTCTCTTTAACTTTTGCCCTTTCAATTATGCTATGTCTTGGTGTGGGTCTCTTTAGTTAACCTTGTTTCAGACTCTCTATGCTTCCTGAACCAGGATATCTGTTTCCTCCTTCAGGCTAGGGAAGTTTTCAGCCGTAATTTCATCAAATACATTTCCTGCCCCTTTCTTCTTCTGTGAGCCCTATGATACAGATGTTAGTATGATTGATGTTGTCCCCAGAGTCCCCTACACTATCTTTTTTCTCCCTCTTCTATTTGGGTGATTTCTGCTATTTTGTTTTTCCGGTTGTTCACGCATTCTTCTGCGTCATGTAATCCGCTGTGAAGTCCTTCTAGTATACTTTTCATTTTAATTCTTTTAGTCTTCTGCTCTGATTGCTTATTGTTTCAAGGTAAGTTTCCTAGTTCTTTAAGCTCTCATTGTGTGGTTCTATTCATTTCCTGAGTTCACTGTATATTTTTATGCCTCTTGAACTCTTTATTAGGTAAATTCAGTTTGGTTGCTCAGTTGTGTCCGACTCTTTACGACCCCATGGACTGCAGCACACCAGGCCTCCCTGTCCATCACCAATTAAGTACATTATTTATCTCTAATTCATTAGGTTTTAGCTCTCATTTTATGATGGTTTTCCTCTGGAAGCTATTCCTCTGCTTCTCATGTTGTTGGACTTTCTCTGTCTGTATGATACCTCTGTCTGTAAGGTAAAACTCTTACCTATCCTGATCCTGAAGACGTGTCCTCGTATGGGAGTGTGCCTATGCAATCTCGTGAGCCTAGTGGTTTTTAGTGGGAAAGCTGTACCTGAAGTGAGCATGGGCTGTATTTCATTGCTGGGGGTGTGCTGATGACTGCCAACTTGGTAGGGGTGGTGCATGGCTGAGATCAGAGGAGCTAGCACAGGAGCCTGGTGTGAACCAGGGGTGTTTGATGGTGGTCACTGCCTGTTGGGGGCTGGGGTCAGGGCCCGAGGGGCTGGAATAGGGGCTGTGAGGGAGTCTGGCTTCTTCATAGGGTGGTGGAGGGGAGGGTCTCAGACTTGACTGAGGATGGGGCTGGAGATAAGCCATCCTTGTTTCTCCTCTATGTAGTGATGTCTCTGCCTTGATTAGGGGTGGGATTGGGACCTAAGGTATGAGAAGAGCAGTTCCCAGTAAGTTATGTTTCTCCTCAGTATGTGTGGTGCCCTTGGTTAGATCCTTGGGTTGGGAAGATCCCCTGGAAGAGGGCACAGCCACCCACTTGAGTATTCTTGCCTGGAGAATCCCATGGATAGAGGAGCCTGGCAGATTACAGTCCACGGGATCGCAAAGAGTTGGACATGACTAAGCAGCTAACACTTTCACTTTTCAGCGCCTGTGGTGGCAGCCTCTACCTTGGTCAGGAGCAGTGCCAGAGCAGGAGGGGCTGAAGCAGGACTGAGCCTGGTGCACACTGCAGGGTGTGCTGGGGGCTTCTGGAAGGACCACTGGGACAGTCAGGCAGTTTTCAGTCTGCTCCCTTTGTTCCAGGACTGGAAGCAACAAGTGTGTGTGTGCTCTCTTAGGAGCAAAGTCTTGGTTCCCTACATCCCTTTGGTAAGCCCCAGGGAGGCTCCTTCCCAGGGCTGGGATGCCCAATATGGGGCTTGAACCTCTTGCCTTTTATGGAGGATATGAGAGTCTGTGGTAACTCTCTCCTCTTCTAGGTCCCCCACCAGGGGTTTATTTCCTAGATCACTTCTCTCCTCCTGCCATACTCTATATGGTTCTTTCTTTACAATCTTGGTTGTGGGAGAGCTGTTCTGCTAGTCATCAGGTTGTTCTCAGAGAAAACTGCTCTACAAGTAGTTGTAGTTTCGTTGTGTTCATGATGGGGAGGAGTTGTGTTGGTAAGCTCTGGATCCCCTATTCCACCACCTTGATCCTGCCTCAGTTTCAAGTCATCTCCTCTCCTATTGAGATAGGGGAAGAAATTTGGAAAGTGCTTGGCTGTCTTTCTTGATCTGTTGTCTTGAGATCTGCATGTGTGCATATATACGTACACATATGTACATTGCACATGTGCTACTCCTCCTGTGTAGGCTTTGGCTTTAACTCAAGCACGTTAGTGCTGTTGAAACAGCCTGCAGTGTTGGTGCTACTTGGCATGTGACTGGGTAGTAAAGAATCTGCTTGCAATGCAGGAGACCTGGGTTCCATCCCTGGGTCAGGAAGATCCCCTGCAGAAGGGAATGGCAACCCACTCCAGTATTCTTGCCTGGAGAATCCCCATGGACAGAGAAGCCTGGTGGGCTACAGTCCATGGGGTGTATGAAGGGGTTAGAAATTGCACTTTGTAGCCAGAACCTAGGGCTCCTTCTCCTACCCAACTTTATCAGGATTCTGCCAATATTCAGGGTCTAGTCTTGTATCTATGTTTTTCCCCCCACTGGTCCTGAACTTGATGTGGCAGGGGACCATCAGTTATTGAACAAAACCAGAGTGGCATACTGAATTTGATGCTCATTCAGTGCAGGAGATGTCCAATTAACCTTCCAGCACAGGTGAAAGCTGTTGGCCCATGAGGAGTAAGAATTATTCAGAAGAAATGCATGAATAGAGAAAGCACGTAAAGAGACATAATAGAGGGTCTAAAATTCCTGATTAAATTGTTTTGAATATACTTTCTGAGCTACTAGAAGACAGAAAAGCTCTAAACCAATGCATATTTTGAAATGCATATGATGTATTATTATGCTAAACTGACAGCTACTGAAATTTGTAGGTAATATAGCAATGGTTGATTGTTGTCATCTCTCTCCTGTACCATGGGCCTTTTCTTGGGGCTCAAGGAAAGATATCTTGCTGTGGCATTTAGGGACGTGAAAGAGAGGGCATTGGTGCAGGAATCTGAAAATAAATTGCTGTGATCCTACAGCTGTATTAAACTATCTTAAGCAATATTCCCATTGGACCCATGGATAAAATACTGGCTTTAAACAGTGCCTCATGACTAGGTCCATGACTCTAAATTATGTCTGGGTTTAGCCACTTGTTACAGAGGTTAAGATGGATGCCTAGGAATACACCATGCCATCTGAAGCCCTCCAGAAAGTGGACAGAGATGAAACATGTTGATGGAGGGCTATACTTAAGACTGATACATTAAAAATGGGTTAGCTGGAGAGGTAGCGATTCTTGGTAGAACTTGGCCTGTGTTGATTCCCTTGTTGCCCTTGGAAAAAGAGAGACTCCCCAAGCTGTGGCGCAGAAATGATGAAGTTGAGCTAAGCTAGAAATATTAATATCATTCCTAGGCCCATCTCTGTAAATGGTAAATCAATAGCTTGTGATATAAAATATATATATATATAAAATACATCTTCTCACCAAGAATGAGGGTTTTAAAATTACATGATTTCTGTGAACACTTAGAGTCAGAACTCTGTGCTTGGGTTAAATGAAAGGGTTTCTTATCAAACCAATAGTGCTTAAAAAAAATCTTTGTTCTATTACAGGCTTACTTTTCTCTGAGGCTCACTGAGCCTTTTATTTAATCCCCCAAAATATTACATTTTTTCAAACACTTAAGTATTCTTAATTTGCTTAAATGTGTTAACAGTATTGTGCTTACTTAGAAGATATTTTAATTATGCTGGACAACTTAGGAGTAAAGAGTTATAATGAGTGCAGCTTTCAGTATTTTAGGGTAGAAAATGTTGATTTTATTTGTAATGTAAACATATATTTATCTCATTGAATTTTGGCTTCCTAAAGCCTTTAAGATTAAGATTCTTAAAATACTTTCAAGGCTTTGTAGAATCTGGACCGACCCTAATTTGTCATTTTTCTCTTGTGCCAATCTCTCCTTTGACTAGAAAACTTTAGCCATTTGCAATCCACAATATATTATACATATACCATACCTTTTACCGCCTCAGAGTCTTTGAAAATGCAGTTCCTTTTTAGCCTACATCAAACTTTTCTATTCTTCCTCACAGTTCTTCTGTTACTTGAGGGTACTGCTAGTACTCTAACTTGTAGAGTACTACTCAGCTTTTGCTTAGCTGTGTGTGTGCTCAGTTGTGTCTGACTCTTTGTGACCCCATGGCCAGGCTCCTCTGTCTGTGGGATCTTCCTGACCCAGGGGTTGAACCCACATCTCCTGCACTGGCCATCAGATTCTTCTCCACTGAGCCACCTGGGAAGCCTTTGCTTGGTTATGCCTCAATAACAAACATCCCCCCACCTCACATCACAGTGGCTAACAACAAGGATGGTTATATTCTCAGTCTTTCTTTGACTCTCATATCAGCCTGTTAAGAATGCTAGGAAATGTATTTGCTTCACTGGGATTTCACCTTCATCCATAAAACAGGTTATGGTATCCATCCTTCCCCTGTCATAGACCTTTCCACTGTACTAGGTGATAATCCAAAGCCCTTAAGTGCAGCCTGTGTGTCCTGAACACAGCCTCAAACTCTGACCTTATTGTGAATCCCTTTCCTTCTTCCTCACTTTGCTCCCTGGACAAGTGTCTCCTTCTGGCTGTTGGGAAGCAGACTACCGCTCATTCAGTGTCAAGCAATGTTCCCTGTCTTAGAAGGGTTTGACCCCTCTTGCACAACTGTCTTCTACTCTCCAGTTCTCAGCTAAAATATCTGTACTCAGAGAAGTCTTCAGAGTATTGTAACTTAAAAGGAAGAGCTTCATTGCTGGTTTATTTTTTTAATTCTGCCATACAACATGAATTGGCCTAAGTATACATATATCCCCTCCCTCTTGAGTCTCCCAGCTACCCACCTGCCATCTCACCCATCTAGGTTGTTCCAGAGCAACAGGCTGAGCTCTCTGTTATATGGCAGCTTCCCACTAGCTATTTTACACTCGGTAGTGAATATACGTCAGTGCTACAATCTCCTTCCTCTCTGTGCCCACAAGTCTCCTCTCTGTGTCTGCATCTTTATTCCTGCCCTGCAAACAGGCACATCATTTTACCATTTTTCTAGATTGCATATATATGCCTTAATACTGATATTTGTTTTTTTCTCTTTTTGACTTAACTCTGTATAACAGGCTCTTGTTACTCATTATTTTCTTTCATAGGCCAGGGGAATAAGTGGGGTGGTTAACAATGTAGGCTCTAGAGTCAGATGCTTGGGTTTGAATCTCAGCTCTGATACTTATCTTCCACATCTTTAAAAGGGGCATAAAAACAACTTCAGGAAATGGTGAAGAACAGGGAAGCCTGGCTTGTTGCAGTCCACAGGGTCACAAAGAGTGATACATGACTTAGCACCTGAATAACAACAAATTAATTATACTTACTGTGATTTTAAATAATTTATCACAACATTTTAAATTATCATAGCTATGTATGTATACTTCTTCAGCAATTGGCCTATCAAGTTGAAAGAAATCTTAAAATCTTAAATGATCACTCCCACAATTCTGATTGTTTTTCTCTGTTATTGGTACCTAGACCTTGTTTGAACAATTCCTTGGCAGAATTCACTATATCATAAAGCAACCTTCAATGTCTGTAGATTTGTATTCTTGTAAATTCTACCACTTAACTCTTCCTTCTAGAACAGACCACCACAATCTATTCTCTTTTCTACCTCATAACGGCAGCTTTCCTGGCAGCTCAGGGAGCACCATTTCCAGTGCCAACAACCCAGGTCCCTACATCACCACTCTTTCAGTCAACTTTCCAATCTGGAGCCTCTTCTCCATGCCATATGAGTTTGTCAACATTTGTTTTATGGAGCTCAGTGTTGAATATTCCAAAGCATTAAATCTATGATTTAGAGCTAATGTGAAAGGGTGAGGAAGTCCTATGCAAAAATAAAGGTTTAGTAGAGAGCGCTGATAACATGTTTGGACTGTAAACACTAAATATATGCTCTCAGCTGATAAGACTCTCCCAGATTCCTCCTTCTCATCTCTATACTCTCCTCCCTCCAGAACATTTCAAGAAATCATTTGGTCAATCATAACTTCCTTGGTACCAGTGATATGCCAGGCTCAGAGTACAGGAGGAGTGTGGATGCTCTGTGCACATGGGGAGATTAGAGTCATGGACATTTCCAGTCTAGACAGGAGGGGATTCATAAATGAACTCATAGTGGAGTTTTAGGCTTTTATAGGTATTGGACTTAATAAAATGACTGGTTGTGTCAACACCTTGAAGCATTTTGCAGTAATTATTGAGTACCTACTGTGTGTCTGCCACTGTAGATACCAAAGTGCAATAAACAAGAAGGCAAGGAGATAGAGCAATCACAAGTCAACAGAAAGGGTAAAGATGTGAAATCATGAGGACTATCCTTCAGGTGTTCCTGAGGCTACTAGAGTGGGGGCAAGTCATGGGCTTTGTAGAGGGGAAAGAACAGGACTATCAAAAGTGTAGACTTTAGAACCTTAAAATGAGAGGAACTGTTTATCAAGTTCCTTGTCCATCTCAGCATTCAGAAAGTTGAAAATCTGCTTATTTTGGAAGTGAAGAATGCATCCTGTCTTAGTCAAAATCTCTGGGGACAGACTTTAGACTTTTTGTGACTTAATTACAGCCATTTTTCCTCCTTTCTAATTGCAATATCTCTTGCCTCATTGAGGAGAAAATGGACTTATTTTGTCTGACAATCAGATAGACAATCTGATCAGCACCCTGCCCCGCCAAGTGATTTTCCCATTTCAATTGCAAAACTTCCTGGACCAGTTAGAAGCAGCAACATTATTTGGTTTGCAGCTCAGCTAGAAAGGCTGCTTCAGTAGAAATGCTTCTGACTTCATTCACTAAGATACTTGGTTCTGTTATTAACACTGGTCCAGAAAAGTTACTGGTAGTGAGAAAGATTCCTTTCTACCTTGGGCATAGAGATTCTACCACCAGAGAAAAGACAGTGATGATGGAAAAGCTCAAAGCCATCGATGCCCTGGAGAGATTTATGGAACAAGCAGAACAAGGATGCTTGTGCCATTGGGTTATATAAAATATGCAATTTTAATTCACTAAGCAGTTTATCTTTTTCACACAGCTTAGTTTGCTGGGATAATTACCTTCCTGAGCAGTGCGTGTCATGTACAAGGCAAAGAGTGTGCAAAATACACAAATCTGTGTGTGCCATTGGAAAATACAGCAGAGAGAGGAGTATTAAATTTTAGAAAAACATGCTGTAGGACAGTTAATCCAGGAAATCTGCTGAAAATTGTGCTGTTGTTGTTGTGAAACTAAGCTTAACTTTATCTTATCACAACGATGGGTAATTAAGCCCTGTGCTCAGTATTTTTCAAGCCCCCCAAAGGTTAAATAATTTACCCCAAACAGGCATTCAGTGACAACCTGTGGAGGCTGAGTTTGACCCCAGGAAATGTGCCCCAGAGCCCGGGTCATCTTCCCTGAAAGAAGCTCTCTCTACTTCCTCCAGTGACCAGCACCTCCACTGGTGGACTAGGCCCCATGCCCTCTTGCCTTGTGGGACACAGCTCCTGCACTTCTCCTCCACTCCCTCCTGGGACATGTGTTTTCCTTTCTCTTTTGCATCTTTTCCCATCAGCATATACAAGTTTATTTCATCCTAAGGAACTTCTGTTGATCTCATTTTTCCTTCCAGTTACCACTTCATAGCTATGCTTTCCTTGATAACAAAACTTCATAAAGACTTTATATTTAGTCTCCATTTCTGATTTTCTCCTGAACCCATTCTACTTAGGCTTTTGCTGCTGCTAAGTTGCCTCAGTTGTTTCTGACTTTTTGCAACCTGTAGACCATAGCCCTCCAGGCTTCTCTGTCCATGGACTTCTCCAGACAAAAATACTGAAGTGGTTTGCCATGCCCTCCTCCTCCAGGTGATCTTTCCAACCCAGGGATCGAACCTGCATCTCCTACTTTGGCAAGCAGGTTCTTTACCACTAGCGCCACCTGAGAAGCCCTACTTAGGCTTTTATCTCCATACTTCTGACACTGGGCTGCTTTAATGGTCCCCTGTCCATTGTAGCATGTGATATTGATTACTCTCTCTTAAAGCATTTTCTATGTTTGGCTTCCAAAAATACACTCTCCTCATTTCCTTCTGTCTTTGCCCTCCACTCCTTCACATATCCCTTCTTGGTTTCATCTCCATAAAGTTTTCACAGTGAAGTAGAAGTAGTATAGAGCTGTAGGACTTCTCTTTTCTACGTTCACTCTCTTGTGCCATGACTCTAGGACTTTATTTCCATCATGACACCCTTCCAATACCCATATTCTTACTTAATGTTATTTGAATGTCTAATAGCCATCTCAAACTCAACATATCTTAAATGTACCTCGGGACTTTCCCCCAACACATGATTCATGGCCAAATAAGAGCCATCTAATTATCCATACCTCTGCTGATAAAAACTCCTTTCGAATTGCTCAAGCCAAAATCATGAGGTCCTCTTTGACTCCTCTGTTTCTCTCCCACTCTACATCTAATCTTTCAAGAAATCCTATTTGCCCCATCTTCAATATCTATCCACTCTTAGCACTACTCACCACCTACATGGATACCACCCTAATCCTCCTCTAACAAATTTATTTAAAATGGAACACCCCCACACATACTTATATTCATGCATAATCTTTTCCTCTTCCCTGCATTATAATTCCCATACTATTTTTGTCCTTTCACATACTACATAATTTACTTACCCATTTTTTTTTACTGTGTGCACCCCTCAACTCAATACCAGTTCCTGGAAAGTAATGGTTTTGTCTGTTTTCTTCATGGCTGTATCCAAGAGCTTAGGGGAGTGCTAGAAACATTGCTCGGAGAAGGCAATGGCACCCCACTCCAGTACTCTTGCCTGGCAAATCCCATGGATGGAGGAGCCTGGTGGGCTGCAGTCCATGGGGTCACGAAGAGTTGGACACGACTGAGAGACTTCCCTTTCACTTTTCACTTTCATGCATTGAAGAAGGAAATGGCAACCCACTCCAGTGTTCTTGCCTGGAGAATCCCAGGGACGGTGGAACCTGGTGGGCTGCTATCTATGGGGTTGCACAGAGTCAGACACGACTAAAGCAACTTAGCAGCAGCAGAAACATTGCTAAGTGACTGTTTGTTGAACTAATCTGTCCTAATACAAACCTAGAGAATGGTGGAAATGACATCCATCACAGCCACAGGCCCATCTTCCAAAAGGGTTGGTGTGCTGCCTGGATTAGTACCGGGAACACTACCTGTAACTCCATCAGTGTAATGTCTACATTTACTTGTGGGATGCAGTGGAGCATAGGTGTTATGTGTGCAGTCCTGAAGCCAGAACTCTTGGGTATGGATTCCACCTTGGGTACTTATTAGCATTTTGAGTAAGTTCCTAAAATTTATCGTGCCTCATTTTTTTTTCACATCTGTAAAATTAAGGTAATAATATCATTTGCCCCAGAGGGTTGTTGTAAGGATCCATTAAGTTAAAACACATAAAGTGCTTAGGCCAGCACCCTATAAAGTCATTTAATAATAACAGTAATAACAAGGATAAAGCTAACAGTCCCATTTCTGTTTATCAAGAGAGATCAAAGATGTTGATCAAAGAATACAAAACTTTTAATTACAAGATGAATAAATTCAGGGGATCTAATGCACAGCATGGTGACTACACTTAATGACTGTATTGTATCCTTCAAAGTTGATGGTGAGATGAGAGTTTTAATATTCTCACCATGAGAACAACAAAGTAGCAATTATTTGAGGTAAAGGACAAGGTAACTAACCTCACTGTGGTAAATATTTCACTATATATATAAACATGTATAAATATGTGTGTATATATAATCACATTGTAAACCTTAAATTTACACAATGTGACATGATATGCCAAGTATATCTCAATAAAGCCAGGGAAAATAGAGAGCAAAGAAACACTATGGAAGATTCTATGAAACCCTTCCATTTCCAAAGAAAGCAAAATGCAAATGGTAGCCCATAAGACATACATCTTAACCTTTTTTGAGCACTTACTCAGTAGTAGGTACTGTTCTAAGTACTTTGTATGTTTTAACTCACTTAATCCTCACAAGAAACCTATGATGTATGTACTAATCTTAAAGATGTGGAAAATGAGGGCAGAGAAACAAATAAATCTACTGAAGATGGATTCTCATAGCTGCCATAATAGAAGAAAATGTTTCATTTGATGTTTCTAAGGTAAAAAAGGATACTTGCTGCCTAGGGAATTTATTACTGATTACAGCAGGACAGGTCACCAATGGAAAAACTTCAATGGTAGGCTCTCAGATGTATCTCCCCAATTTTTCAAGCACAGTAGTTCTCAATGTATGGTCATAACACTAATATCCAGAAGCAGTTGTAAGTTAGGTCCTGAATAGTCTTCCCTCTAGCAAAGTACCAAAATTGGAAAATGATTTAAACAATAGAGCAGATACAAGTTTGTCACTGCAATTATGCCACTCTTACTATGATATCATTTCTAAACAGAGAGAGAAAGAGATGGAGTTAGAGCTAGGATGTTGAGAATCACCCTGAATGGACATTACCTATGCCACAGCAACATTTAGTGGGGAACGATCACTGCTATGTAATTAATAGGTCAATTACTGTAGCACTTACAAGGTTTCTGAGGCCATATCAAGGTGCGATTGTGCCCATGGGAAACCGTCACTCATTGGAACACCACGTGTTGTGTATGCTGTAGCAGAAAAGGGTTGATACCGTCTAGGCCAGATGGTGAGGGTTAGTACTTATAAGAAATTGTTTAGTTAAGATTCCTCTCTGTACTTTAGAAGACTGATAATTAGTTGAAGACCTCTGGTCTTACATGCAAAGACTATACAAAAAGAGGTACTGATTGCAAGGCCAGTACAGCTCATAAAGGGGCAGGGGTCAGTAAAGATTTCTTCATCAAACCTTATGCTGAAGCCAGACACAGGAATGGGAATTGATGGGCAAAGGGAGGCTAGGTGCCTCCATCAGGGAAAGATGTTTTATTCTCTCATTAAGAGGTACTTCAACTAGTTCCTGCCTTCAGGAAGAGTAAAGCCTAAACCCTAGCTCTCTTCATACTCCTAGAAAACCCCATCACTCTCCACCCCTCATGTGCATCATCCTGTGACTACTGTCACCACAAGAAACCCAGGACTCCTTGGGAACCCATTTTCCTCCAGGCGCTAACACCTACATGTCTCTGTATATAGATCACTGTTACCCCAGTTCCTCTCCTCCCCCCTATCCTGCAACCATCTTACTGTGACCAGTGGGCTCCTTCCACAAACTCTCCATACTTTCTGTCTTCAATCTTGCCTTCAAGAACCTTCAGCCTTGGCAGGCAGATTCTTTACCACTGAGCCACCACGGAAGCCCCTTTGTGTCACTGCTGCTGCTAAGTCACTTCAGTCGTGCCCAACTCTATGTGACCCCATAGACAGCAGCCCACCAGGCTCCCCTGTCCCTGGGATTCTCCAGGCAAGAGTACTGGAGTGGGTCGCCAGTGCCGCCTTTGTGTCACTAGAAACCATTAAAATAGCTGTTCTCAAACTGGAGAGGGGCAGGATAAGAAAACCTTGCTACAATTCTACTCCCTTTCTCTTTCTTTAATTCAGTGTAAATATAAATCCCCAAAGCCTTCAGTATTTATTAAAATATCTAAAACAAACAAAAATGTTCATCACCTTATTCTCATAGAAACCTGGCTCTTTCATGAGGTCAGTGCTACTCTGATGCCTTATAGATTCTTCCCCCACATCTTTACCAGAGGCCTGGGGTGTCACTTCCTTGCTTTTCACTGCTACTTCCAACTGTTTTTTTTTTTTTTTTGAAAACTCCCACTAGAGTCTCACATTATTTGGCTCAAATATATATTACCTCCTCCTCAATGCAGTTGTCAGATGAATCTGTGTATCTATCCCTCATTTCTTAAAAACTTTGGTTCAATGTCTTTCCCTATTTGACCTTTCTCCTAAATTCAGTTTTAGTGAATTTAAAAAAGTAACCAGAGTTTCAATTCCCAGATGTTTCCTTTTTCAGTATTTTTCACTTTCCCTAGACCTCATGAGTAGCAATAACCACAAGTCCTCCATAATCTCATTTTCAAACTAATTTACAAGCTACCATCTTCTCTCTCTCCTGTTTATTCTGTTTTGTAATCTGACTTCTTCATTCTATGGTGCATGCAGTGAACTAAAGTCTCTGATCTTAGTAAAGGAGATTCTACTTATTATCTTTGAAAGCACACCTAACTTCACTAGTGCCAAAGAGGAGGAACATGAGAAGTAGAAGACTAAAGACAGCAAAGATGGCAGAGTAAGCATGTTCGACAATCTATCTTCTCTTCCATAAAAACAAGAAGAACACTGGTATAAATTGTCAGAATAGATGTTTTCATTATTTTGCAAATTAACTAAAAGCTTATAGAAACCCTAAGAATACTTAAGAACATAGGTAAGAACAGTGAGCATATGGCATTTACACTTGTCCCGTTTGTTTGCTCTCCCCAGCACTACAATAGCCTTGAAAATCAAAGGCCTGGCAACCACTCGAGCGAGCAGAATGAGACTGGAGCACGTTCAAAACCACATTATCAGAGAATCTGCCTGGTGATTTTCTGGACAAGCCTACTAGCAAGGCTATCTTTATTGACCTAACATGGAGCTCAACATCTGAGGCCCTAGAAAACAGGTGAACTAAATAATAGGCTAATTAAAACGCTTTAAAGGAAATCAGAGGAATGAGATGTCCAAAGAGGGCTTTGAAAAATGATGACATATTCCACCATATCTAGGAAGCCATGCACACAAGTCTGTGCTCATGGTTAATATACATGCTTAGGATACACTTGAGAAGACCCTACGTGCTTTTCTTGGGCTTACTTTGAGTTTCTGCAGAAGTAGAAGGGTAAGTTGGGGTCGTTAACTGCCTGGCAGAATGCTGACTTCAATATCCCAATTTATGTAATGGATAAAACTAGAGTATCAAGTAGAAAATAGAAAATTTGAAAACAGTATAAACTAAATATAACAGACACCTATAGAATATTCTAGCCAACAACACTTTGAATAAGTATTCTTCTCAAGAACAGACCCTATATTAAACCGCAAAACAATTTTCAATAAATTTTAAATGACTGAAACCATAAAAAGTATGTTTTCCAAGCACAATAGAATGAAATTGGGAATCAATAACAGAAGCAAATTTGGTACATTTATAAATATGAATAAATAAAGCAACACACTAATAACCAATGAGCCAAGGAAGAAATCACAAGGGAAATTTGAAAACACTTCAAGATGAATGTAAACAAACTAACAACATACAAAACTTAAAGATGCAACTAAAGTAATACTTACAAAGAAATTTATAGCTCTAAGTGACTCAATTAAAAAAGAAAGACGTTTCTCTGAGGAAAAAAATAGATATACAAATGACCAATAAACTGCAAAAAATGCTCATAATCATCAAGGAAATTCAAAGCAAAATGACAATGAGATATAACTTCACAACCACTAGGATGGATACAATATTTGAAAAGTATTGGGAAGACTATGGAGAAATTAGAACATCATACATTGCTAGTGAGAAAGTAAAATGATAAAGCTACTTTGTAGAACATTTTGCAAGTTCCTCAGTGCAAATGAAAACAAAAGTCCATACAAAATCTATTACCTAAATGTTAATAGAAACAGTAATAAATGGTAAAAAGAATACGGTATATTGATATGATGGACTGTTATTCAGCCACATAAAATACTGAAGTGTTGCCCCATACTACCACATAGATGAATCTTGGAAAATTCTAAGTAAATGAAGCCAGAATTATAAGCCCATTCATTTTATTATTTCATTTTAAACAAATGTGTCAAATAAGCAAATCCACAGGGACAGAAAGTAGATTAGTGGCTTCTAGGAGCAGGTGGAATGGGGAATGAACACTGAGTATGGAAGTTTCTTTTGGGGTGATAAAAACATTCTAGAATTAGATAATGGTGTTATATGTACAACTGTACTATAAAAGCCATTGGATTGTATATTTTCAAGGGGTAAACTTTATGTCAAAGTAAAACTTAGGGCAGAAATATACATATTAATCCTGACTGGGAAAATTATAAAAGACTTCATGAGTAGTGCGCAGCATCTGCATTGGAGCAAGATCATGAATGCTCTGCAAATAGGGAAACACTGTCCCGAGAAGAGAGGGAAGGCAGCATGACTGAGAAATTAATGCTGTTCTCTTTGATTACAAGATAATATTCTGGAATGACATTAGAGTATTATATGTGGCTAGATTTGAGAGTAGCAACACTAGACCTCTATGTATATAGCAGATCGGCTCTTATGACCTCTGGCTAAAATCAAATCATGGAAGATATAAAGTGTGCTCCTTAAGGATCTCTAATTCTGCTTTTATTACTCTTGATTCTGCACATCTCAGATTGTCCCACTGGGAGTTTTCCAGGCTAAACAATAAAGGAATCCAAATCCAGATTTCTCTCAAAATCATAGAATGCAGGTCATCTCCTGCTCTACATAATTGTGGGGTTAAGTCTATATTTCACATTTCAAAATAGCTTTTTGGGGCTGAATGTAGGTGACTCTGGTCCAAGCCACATTCCCAAGAACTAGAAAGAAATCCAGAGTTAACAGAAGAGCACATTTCCCCAAAGAGAATTCAAGTTGTTTGGTTTATAGTTTAGAGAAACAAAATATTTTTCTACCTATAACAAGTTTTTTAGCTCCACTGGCTGCTTAAAAGCAGAGGGTTTGCCTGTACCTATGGAAAGAGAGAGATTAGGGTAAGAGAAATAAGGAACCCAAGGCATATGGGGTTTTGCTTTTAGCTTTTACATATAATGGTAAATAATATACACATATGAATGTTATATTGGAGTAGGAAATAGCAACCCACTCCAGTATTCTTGCCTGGAAAATTCTATGGACAGAGGAGCCCGGTGGGCTACAGTCCACAGGGCCTAAAGGGTCAGACACAACTGAGGCACAGAGCACATAAAGGTTATATATAAAGATTAATAAAAAAGAATACCCATATAAATCCAAAGAATAGAAATAAGTCAAGAAATAAAACCTGTATTTGTGGTCATACCACGGCAACTCAAAGAGGAAAAGGATAATCTTTTCAACAAATGGTGCTGGAACAATTGGATATATCCATACATAGACAATGAACAAAAACCCTTAATTCACACTACATGCAGAACTTAACTTGAGATGCATCATAAGCCTAAATGTGAGAGCTACAAATGCATAACTTCTAAAAGAAAGTAGAAATCCCTTGTGATGTTATATTAGGCAAAGGTTTCTTAGATGTGACACCAAAAGCATAGCCTTAAAAGGAAAAAAAAAAAAAGGTCAATCTTATTCAAATTTACATCTTTGGCTCTTTAAAATAGACCGTTAAGTAAAGGAAAAGAAAAACTACAGAGTAGAAGAATAACCACAGACTATTTACCAATTGTGTGTGTGTGTGCATGTGTGATCAGTCATGTTTGACTCTCTGTGACGCCATGAACAGCAGCACAGCAGACTCTTCTGTCCACGGAATTTTCTTAAAAGCTTTTGCACACTAAAGGAAACTACAAACAAGGTGAAGAAAACCCTTAGGATGGGAGAAAATAATAGCAAATGAAACAACTGATAACGGATTAACCTCCAAACTATACAAGCAACTCAATACCAGAAAAACAGACAACCCAATCAAAACGTAGGCAGAAGACCTAAACAGACATTTCTCTAAGAAGACATACAGACAGTTAGTAAATACATAAAAAGATGCTCAACATTGCTTATTATTAGAGAAGTGCAAGTCAAAACTACATTGAGGTATCACCTAACACAAGTCAGAATGGCCATCATCAAAAATCTACAAACCAGAAATGCCGGAGAGGGTTTGGAGAAAAGGGAACCCTCCTACACTGTTGGGGGGAATGTAAATTGATAAAGCCACTACGGAGTACAGTATGGAGATTCCTTAAAAAAAAAAACTAGGCATAAAACTACCTTATGACCCAACAATCCCACCACTGGGCACATACTCTGAGGAAACCATAACTGAAAAAGACACATGCACCCCCATGTTCATTGCAGCACTATTTACAATAGTGAGGACAGGGAGGGAACCTAGATGTCCATCAACAGACGAACGGATAAAGCAGCTGTGGTACATACATACAGTGGAATCTTACTCAGCTACAATGCATTTGAGTCGGTCCTAATGAGGTGGATGAACCTAGAGCCTGTTATACAGAATGAAGTAAGTCAGAAAGAGAAAAAAAAAATCGTACACTAATGAAAATATGTGGAATCTAGAAAGATGGTACCGATGAACCTATTGGCAGGGCAGCAATGGAGATGCAGACATAAATAACAAACTTGTGAACACAGTGGAGGAAGGAAAGGGTGGGGCAACTTGAGAGAGTAGCACGGAAACATATACATCACCATATGTATACTTAGATAGCCAGTGGGAATTTGCTGTATGACACAGGGTGCTCAGATCCAGTGCTCTATGACAGCCTGGAGGGGTGGGGAGGGGACATATGTATACTTATGGCTGATTCATGCTGATGTATGGCATGTACATCATATTTGTATAATACTGTCAAGCAATTATCCTCCAATTAAAAATAAACAAACTAAAAGAAGACTGGAGTGGGTTGTCATTCCCTATTCCTGGGGATCTTTCCAACCCAGGGATCAAACTGGTGTCTCTTGTGTTTCCTGCATTGGCAGGCAGATTCTTTACCACTGGTGGCACCTGGGAAACCCAATTACAAATCTAATAAATGACTACTGTCCAGAATATTTAAAGAATTCTTACAACTGAAAGATAATTTTTTAATAGCTATATTTTTATTTGAGAACCTTTAGTAATAAGAACTGTATAATTTCAACTGTGGTGCTGGAGAAGACTTGTAAGTGTCCCTTGGATAGCAAGGACATCAAACCAGTTAATTCTAAAGGAAATGAACCCTGAATATTCACTGGAAGGACTTATGCTGAAGCTGAAGCTCCAATACATTGGCCACCTGATGCGAAGAGCTGATTCATTTGAAAAGACCCTGATGCAGGGAAAGATTGAGGCCAGGAGGAGAAGGGGTCGACAGAGGATGAGATAGTTGGATGGCATCATTGACTCAATGGACATGAGTTTGAACAAAACTCCAGGAGATAGTGAAGAACAGGGAAGCCTGGTGTGCCACAGTTCATGAGGTCACAAAGAGTTGGACACAACTGAGCAAATAACAAAAATGTATTAAGACAAAATAAATCTTACCAGCTCATCCTCCAAACCTTAGGTTTTTTCATGTGCCAGAGAGAGAGAGAATCAATTTTGAGTAGATTTCATTTCTAAGAAAATCTAGGCTTTTCCTACATTATTAAGACATATATTTTGCATTTGTTAAGGGTACCTATTCAGAATTTTCCTCCTCTTGGAATACTGTTAATACGGGTATCTTTTCCACCATGACATTTTAGAAATCTCAGTCCTGTACAGCATGTTACAATGTTCTCATCCTCCATAACCTCAGTGAACATAGGGCCAGGGGTAGAGGCAGTCACTGGGGATGATAAAAAGAAATCCAGACTGTTTTGCCATGGTGAGTCCCAGCTAGGTGCTGTCTGTGGGTCTGGACATGTCACACAATTCCCATAGTGCTGGATTTACCCCCAAAACTGGAAGTCCCAGATCTAACTTTACCTAAGTCATCAGTGTTGTGAAGGTCAAATGAGATGAATAAAGCTTTTCAAGATGCTTTCCCATGTATTCAGTGTCATCCAAGGCCACGTCTTGGTGTTATTAACAGCAGCAAGTACATAAGTTAGAAAATTTAACTTGCTTTCAGTTGCGCAGCTTTTAAAATTGAGGTTATAATGAGTTCCTTGAAAAGTGCCTTATCTGCAAATATTACGTTTCTCCATTTAGTATAGAAATGGGTTCTCTAATGATCTGCATACCAAGCTTGAATTTGAGATGATCCCAATGGCAGTATAATTCTGTAGAAGGAGACTGGCTGTAAATGTGGGAGTCTTCAACATCATTTCCACCCCCACCACACCTAAGATGGACAACATGTAGCATGGCCATTGATGACACTCCCCAGGCTGAGAGGGCAGTTATGGACAGAGGATGGGAAGAGCATTTTCCTATAGAACTTGACTAGAAGCTTTGGGGGTTAAGAAGTTACTGGTTTGAGGCCCAGGTCCTGCTCATGGAAGATTATGACATGCCTTTATAGGGTATACAGTCCTCTCTGAGAATGAAAAAAGTAATAGATGGATGGAAACAGCTAACACTTCTCAACTACTATAAACAATACATTGCACTAAGCACTCTCCTTTTATTTACTCCTAATTAGTCTTCTACATAGAAAGTAAAGAGATTTTTGGAGTAAAGTAAATTAGATTATGCCATACCAGTGCTTATAAAATCCTTTCATGGATCGCCTTTCCATATAAAGCAAAATCTTCCTAAATCTTGCCCTGTCTGCAAGATCAGATCTTGTGTGGTCTGCCTCTGCCTGTCTTTCTGACCTAGCATGAGCCCCTCTTTCGATGGCTCATTCACTCCAGCCACAATGGCTCATGCATGTGTACATCCTAAGTCACTTCAGTTGTGTCCGATTCTTTTGGACCCCATGGACTGTAGACTGCCAGGCTCCTCTGTCCATGGGATTTTCCAAGCAAGAATACTGGAGTGGGTTGCTATTTCCTACTCCAGGGAATCTTCCTGATCCAGGAATTGAACAGGCGTCTCTTACATCTCCTGCATTGACAGGCAGGCTCTCTACCACTAGCACCATCTGAGAAGTCCCTACCATGGCTCACAGCTTTTGCCTTTGCTCTTTCTTTTCCCAGGAGAGTCCTCACTCTTGATGATCATGGAGTGGGCTCCTTTAGCTTCCAGCTCAATAACATCTCTACAGAGAGGCCTTTCCTGACCTTCCCCTCTTGAAATAGACTCAAAGGGATTAATTCACCTGACACACAGAAGTGAAGCAATAATTTGCCTCTAAGACCTTCCAAAGCAGGGGTCAAAAAAAGCTATTGCTGAAAGAAGGAGAGTAGAGATTTATCTTTATCTTAAGAAAACAATTAAAACAAAATCTCTTATATTCCAAGTTGAAACAAAAATTCTTCTTGCCTGTGGGTTGGGTTTCTTTTTCTTTTTAGTCCAGAAAGAACTAAAATCAATACAATTAAATAAGGCCACATTTCAGAATGACAGAGAAGGAGAAAGTTATAAAGGAGATGAAAGTGAAGGAAATTTCAGATCTTCTATCTCCCTTTAGGATAGCTTCATTATTTCTCCTCATCAAAGTAATTGTTGGTCTAATGCCAGATCTTTCCATCAGATAGGCCCAATAAGACACTGGAAACTGAATAAACACACTGCCTAATGACAAGTGAGAGAGGCAAAAGGTGAAATTTCTATTTAGAAATAGCTATTCCTTGTTGAAATTTCCCAAGGGCAAAGGGTCACCCAGTTGAGATAATTGCTAATTAAGATTGGACAGTCCAGGCAAGAAGCCAGACCAGTACCCCAATGTCACAATGGGTCAGCCATTGATTAGATTTCTGGCTCTTGATTAAATGTCACCAAATGATTAACTGGTTAATCCTCAGGCCTTTCTGGAAGAGACCCTAGTTCAGCATACTAAGCTATAGCCCAGTAATTCTTGTTCAGTTCTTTTCTTGGGCTTAGAATTATTTTGAAAAAAATGTATGAATCACTCTATTCTTCCCAGTAGCCTTGTTCAGCTTCTCTTTCACTTTGTAATGACTAATAAGTGTGCTCCCTTCTTCTCTAAAGGTACGGCTTGGTTGATTTAATATTCTCCTCTGTATCCTTACCTATCTGTACAAACCATCAAGTAAGAATGCCTAGGACCAAGAAAGCATAATGCAAATTGTAAGTGCTTATATATTGACTAATTTGGGAGGCAGTAAGCAAAATCCAGGAGATAGTGGAAGACAGATAAGCCTGGCATGCTAGAGTCCATGGGGTCACAAAAAGTCAGACATGACTTAGCGTCTAAACAACAACAAAGTCTAACTGCCTGGGTTCACACTCAGCTCCAATGTCAACATGGTGAAGGTACTTCTCTAAATTTCAGGCTTGTTTCTATAGCAGGAGGAAAATAATACTGTTTATCTCAAACGGTTATTGAAAATTAAATAATATTATGTAAAAAGCAGTTAAAAATATACTGAATTATTTATAAACATTTATAGAATGAGGCTAATAAAGAACTAGCAGAAATATCAGACTGCAAACATAGACCTCTTACCTATCGGGCTTTCCCAGGGGAGTGACTAGGAATATCCCTGTTCCCCTCTTAGAGTTCAAAGAAAGTGCAGGTAAATCCTGCTAGCTCATAATAGAGTAAATCTAATAATAAATCCCATTATTGTCTTGGAAAATGTGATTTTTTATCAAATGATGAGAGCATTATATCAACGGCTAATTATTATTATTATTTTTAATGTTACAGGCACTATGCTGAGCACTTTATACCTGTGAGATCATGTAATCCTCCTAAGACCCAGTGAAGTCAGTGTTAAGCATGGAAGAGTCAGCAGGCAAATTCAGAGACCACTGCCACGTGACTCCAGAGTGAGGCACTGTAAGCCCTCCCTTGCATGCTCTGAATTCCCATCTAGTCGGTTCCTGTACTTGTTCACTGAATGTCATCTTGAATCTTTTCAAAAACATCACTCCAGCAATTTGATCCATTCTCTAACACATCATCAAGAAATGTATTCCCTCACTATTTGATTTTTTCCATCAAATCATATTGGATTGGCTAAAAAGTCATTTGGGTTTTCCATAAGATAACCCAAATGACTTTTTAGCCAACTCACTACATATGCCATTGTCTTTCCCATCATATGAACCAAAATGACAACAAAACAACTTTATCCTACTTTCTTCTCTAGCTGCCTCCCCACTGCTCTGCTTCTCTTCCCAGCATAGCTCCTGAAAGGATTTCTGTAACACTCGTTCTTTCCAAAGTCCCTCTTCCAGTATTTTCTTGAACCAACTCCCATTTGACTTTCACCTACTCTCTATTAAGATTGGGCTTCCCAGGTGGCATAGTGGTAAAGAATCCTCTTGCTGATTCAGGAGATATGAGCTATTAAGATCACCATTGCTCTATACATGTTGCTAAATCCTTCCTTTCTCATGTTTATTGACCTATCAGTATTGTGTATAAGATCAGCTCCTCTTTGATACATTTACTCACTTTGTTTCCAGGATACAATTCTGTCCTGGTTTTGGTAGTCAAGGCTATGGTTTTTTCCAGTGGGCATGTATGGATGTGAGAGTTGGACTGTGAAGAAAGCTGAGCACTGAAGAATTGATGCTTTTGAACTGTGGTGTTGGAGAAGACTCTTGAGAGTCCCTTGGACTGCAAGGAGATCCAATCAGTCCATCCTGAAGGAGATCAGCCCTGGGATTTCTTTGGAAGGAATGATGCTGAAGCTGAAACTCCAGTACTTTGGCCACCTCATGTGAAGAGTTGACTCATTGGAAAAGACTCTGATGCTGGGAGGGATTGGGGGCAGGAGGAGAAGGGGACGACAGAGGATGAGATGGCTGGATGGCATCACTGACTCGATGGATGTGAGTCTGAGTGAAGTCCGGGAGTTGGTGATGGACAGGGAGGCCTGGCGTGCTGCGATTCATGGGGTCACAAAGAGTTGGACACGACTGAGCGACTGAATTGAACTGAAATTTCCTTCTTAAACCCTGTGCCACTTCCTCCTTTTCTCTCCAACCTCAAGATGTTGGAGCAATACACGCCTCCATCCTTGGTCCTCTTTTCTTCTCTGTCTGTACACATTCCCCTGTTCAGTCAGTTCAGTCGCTCAGTCGTGTCCGACTCTTTGCCACCCCATGAATCGCAGCATGCCAGGCCTCCCTGTCCATCACCAACTCCCGGAGTTCACTCAGACTCATGTCCATCGAGTCGGTGATGCCATCCAGCCATCTCATCCTCTGTCGTCCCCTTCTCCTCCTGCTTCCAATCCCTCTCAGCATCAGAGTCTTTTCCAATGAGTCAACTCTTCGCATGAGGTGGCCAAAGTATTGGAGTTTCAGCTTCAACATCAGTCCTTCCAATGAACACCCAGGACTGATCTCCTTTAGAATGGACTGGTTGGATCTCCTTGCAGTCCAAGGGACTCTCAAGAGTCTTCTCCAACACCATAGTTCAAAAGCATAAATTCTTCAGTGCTCAGCTTTCTTCATAGTCCAACTCTCACATCCATACATGACCACTGGAAAAACCATAGCCTTGACTAGACGGACCTTTGTTAGCAAAGTAACGTCTCTGCTTTTTAATATGTTGCCCAGGTTGGTCATAACTTTCCTTCCAAGGAGTGTCTTTTAATTTCATGGCTGCAATCACCATCTGCAGTGATTTAATTTCATCTCTTTGTAGTATGTAAATACAACCTAAAAGTTGATGACTACTAAAAGTGTAGTGTCTGCTGTCTAGAACTCTCTCCAAACTGTAAACTCGTTTAAATAACCGTAGGCTTCCCAGGTGACACAGTGGTAAAGAATCTGTCTGCCAGTGCAAGAGACCCCAGGGATGCAGGTTTGATCCCTGGATCAGGAAGATCCCCTGGAGTAGGACATGACAACCCAGTATTATTGCCTGGAAAATTCCATGAACAGAGGAGTCTGGTGGGTTGCAGTCCATGGGGAAGCAAAGAGTCTGACATGACTGAGCACGTGAACACACATACACACACAGCTCTTAAAATGTGCAAATCATCTTGCATTGTTTCTTCTTTTCTTTTAGAATACTTTACAGTCTTTACTTGTGCACCCCACATTGGTGGCATACAAGACAGGGCAGATTTCTTACACAACCGATACATTATGCTATAAATGTCTATATAGAAATTCTCTATAGTTTCCAAGCTTGTGTGGAGATCATTAATGAAGCAATAAGCTAAGGAAATCCTGGCCTAGTGAAGAGAGAACCTGTGATTTCACCAAGGACACAGGGGTTTGATTAAGGTACTATTAAAATTCAAGTATCTATTTGTACCATAAGTTTTATACCACCATGCTTTTTTTGTTGTTGTTGTTAGCCCTTTTATATCAATGGCTCCTTGATATCTATTGTGGATGTTGAAAGATTGGAAAGAACGCTTCACAGAAACAAATCTTTACTATTCACAGCAAATGTCCTATTAGTACTGGAATATTTCTGTCATCCTTGCATTACAATTGTGCCATACTGCTTTAATGAGTATTTCATTAATTTAATAGTTCTTAATGTTTCTCTTCTTTCCAAGAAGATAATGATAACCTCCATCCCAAAACTTCGGTTTATGAAATTAGAGTAGCCTCAATTTACTCATATATAAAGTAGTGATATAAACTCTGAATTTCAATGGGAAGAATAAAGACTGATTCAAAAAAATATGGTATTAGTTACTAAAGTGTTTAAACATATAAAAAGCAATTTGTTTAATTTTGATATGTATGAAATCCCATTTTTCACAGGGAACAATGTCCAACATGTAGCCTAAATTCAGAATGGTATTTGTAGGATTTTAACTATAAATGGGCAATTAGGCTGCCTAATTTCATAGCACAGCTAAAACCTAGGCTCTTAAATCTCAATTTACATCAAGAGTATTCATTTCCTGAAAACAATCTCTTTACTTAACGTAGTGTATAGTTCTTCCACAATTAAAGAGATGGTTCTATTTCCTTCTTATAGCTTCATTAAATCTCCCCTTAAAGTTTTAAGAAACAGAAAATGAGAATTGTCTTGTCTACAAAGATTGAAGATAAATTTCTCATGCTTCTTAGAACACATTCGCTTTCTCTTTCTCCTGTAAGTTCATGTGCCTTGAAAACCGAGGTCTAAGAATGACTGTCAAGACAACTGCTATAGTTATTTTAACCTCTTGATGATGAAGGTTTGCAGTATTATATTAAAGTTATTTTGCAGAAGTTGGTAACCAGTTTCTTTTTAGGCATGACAGCAAAGAAAAAGCCAAATGGACAGACACAAAATACTAATGGAATGTGGAGATTATGAGAAAATGCAAAGTATTTACTTAAGAGGTTATAGATTTGGCTTCTCTGGGAATTACAACCTACCCTCATTAATATACAATTTGGACCTTTTCTTGAATACTTACTGGGGGCCTGGCCTTGCACTCAGAACTTCTTATATAACTTTTATATTCTTCTCAACAATCATTTTGGTAGTAGGGTAGGTTTTAGTGTTATGCCCAATTTACATAATAGCTAAGGGAGTTTAAGTATGTGGCCCAAGCTAACAAATTTCAAATGGTTTTCACAGTGCAAAAGTATTCTCCATTGAGATAATCAAGTACTGTTCTGGCTGGGATTCAAAACACATGAAAATTATCTCTGGACAAACTAACAGAAAGAAACATGTATCTTCAATATAAGGTGCAAACAAGTGTATGCCTAGAAGACAAGAAGTTGTGACCTGGCAGGACTGGAATGAAATTTGAAGAAAATGTGGCATGCAGTTGATACTGTGATAACTGTGAGATGTAGGATTCCGATTAAGCGAGTGTGCAGTTTCTTCAGTGCCATCCTCTAAGGAGGACACTATTGCCAAGTCAATGTTTTAAGAAAAAACTTGCCAAGAGAGAAAAAGGTTCTTAAAGCTAAGTCTCATGGAGAATATTTCAACAACCTCAGGTATTTAACTGGGAAGAAAAGATTCTAATGCTTATGGTATCGAATGAAGAGACCGCCTTGCTGAGAAAAGATTCATCATGTACCTTGTGAGAGCAAGAATTGAATTTCTGGAAGTGGCAAGAAGTCAGAGATGTCTTTCTTACACTGAATTTAAATAGAACAGTTTGAGCTATCCAAGTCCAGATGAGAATAAACATTTTTGAATGGTAACAGGATTCCTATTCTGAGGTATGGAAGCAGAAACAGGAGGGCTAGTGTAGGGAAAAGTCAAGCAGTGGGTTTGAAATAGACGAGATTACTCTTAAAGCTCTCCTAAGAGAATATTCACAATCTTTGATACAGTTTCTTCTGATTCTGATTGTGATAACAGAGTCTTTAAGAATTATCTAGTTTTCTAGGATTCTTATGGCAAAGGTGGAAAGTCAGTCATTAGTTGAGCAGCCTGTGGGTATTATACATGTTGTTCTCAATTTAAGGTCAACAACTTCATTGCTTTTCTTATTCACTGTTTCTCTCAGAATGCCAAGGACACTGCATCAATTTCTAAGTTATTTCTCAAAATAAATTTACTAAGCTTTTCCTTTCCAAATAAAATTATATTTTGTTAGCTATAGATATAAGAAGGGTCACAACTAACTTCTATAGGATTTTTCATGACTAGGTTTTGATGTAACTTGACTACAGTTTCTGCAACAAGGTTAAACTCAACAATCCTAAGCCTTTCACAAATGATAACTTTTCCAACCTTTGAGACTTAAACCATTGTGTTCTTCATTATATAGTCATGGAAACTGTGGCTTCAAGAAGTTAAATATCTCATCCAATGTCTCACAGTCAGTCAGGTGGCACAATTGTGTGCCCATCTCAGATCTGAGTCACTTGACTTTCTAACCAGGCTAGAAGCAGGGGTCACCAAGCTTGGAACCCACATGTCTGCCAGTTGACAATGACTACACCACAGCAGAAGGCATGTAACTATTTGCCTTAACTTGGCAAAAACTCAGGAACCAGGAAAATAAATAACAACAAAAGTACTGCCTGTTCCTTTGAAAAATAACTGTCTCAGAAAGTATTGGAGAAGGCAATGGCACCCCACTCCAGTACTCTTACATGGAAAATCCCATGGATGGAGGAGCCTGGTAGGCTGCAGTCCATGGGGTCGCTAAGAGTTGGACACGACTGAGTGACTTCACTTTCACTCCTCACTTTCATGAACTGGAGAAAGAAATGGCAACCCACTCCAGTGTTCTTGCCTGGAGAATCCCAGGGACAGGGGAGCCTGGTGGGCTGCCATCTATGGGGTCGCACAGTCGGACACAACTGAGGCGACTTAGCAGCAGCAGAAAGTATGGCCAGATGGCCTCAGTGCCTTAGAGTTTAGCTTCAAGGAAAGCATTGGTGTGATGGATATTCCCTTTGTAGAGGACCGTAAAGCACACATCTACCCATACAACTAATCTTAGAGGGGTTTGGGGGATGGTATGTGTGTTCAGTTGTCTGACTCTCTGCTATCCCATGGAATGTAGCCCAGCAGGCTCCTCTACCCATGGAATTCTCCAGGCAAGAATACTGGCGCAGGGTCCCATTCCCTTCTGCAGGGGATCCTCCCAACCCAGGAATCAAACTCACATCTCTTGGTCTCCTGCCAATCCAGGAGTGGTTCTTTACCACTAGCACCAGCTGGAGGTGCTATGAAACAGAAGCCTCCTCCAGAGCTTCCCTGGGTGGGTCAGCCTGCTCCCTCAGCCACAGGCTTTCAGCAAGGTTTGCACTGACCTCACTCACAGTGGGAATGACAACCTTGTCCACAGCTATCCAGGAAACCATCCTCCACTCTTGGGTCACAGCTTTGTACTTATGAGCATGTTAATATATTGATTTACCCTATTCCTTTACTATCAGAGTAGGTCACATATCTGGGTGATTTCTTACTCTCATCACACCATCTTATTTCTTTCCTGATTATTATTCTAATGAAAAATTGTTTCCACTTCAATAATGCCCCTCCCACACCTTCCCTTTTCAGCTGTCCCTCTCACAGGGCAGGCTTCCATTTTCTCTAACTTTCCTTATAACTTCACAGTTCAATCACACTTATTCCTTCCTATGGAATTTTGGAAGATCTGTATTTACAGAGTGCTTCCTCACCCCAGACCAGTGGAAACATTTTGTTTTTCAGAACAAGTCTGAACAAGCTAAAGGGTTAAAAAAGGAAATTATGATTTAACTTAAAAAAAGAGTCACACCAATGAGAAAATAAACTGTATATGTTTTGTTTTCTTTTTGAAATCCCAGAGTTGAGACAGAAATATCAGACAACTGTAACCTACCTCTCTTGTGTATACAATTGTATATTCATACCGCCTGAGGTCATTTTCATACTATGGGGTCAGAAAGAAAATACTGAGTCGTATGGGGGTTAGGTGTGAACAGTGGTGGGCAGGCAAGTACTTCTGTCCCTAAGTCCCCTTGGTTGGAGAGATGGCAAAAAAAACAAAGAAAGATGACAGTTTCTGCACTCTGACAGACCTGGGCTATATTATTAATATCCACTCAAGATTTATTTGCACCATTGCCTTACTCACATCATCTCATTTCATTCTCAGAACAGTAAGGTCACTACTATGGCTACTGATTTTGAGGACAAGGAAGCTGAGACACAAGCAGCTGAATGGACTTACCCAAAGTGTTAGGGGAAGCCCAAACCACCTACCCTGACCAGGCACCAAAGTAACCATTTGTGTGAGTTAATTTAAAACAGGAGGTTCTAGTAAGGAACACGGAACTAACAAGCCACCACCCACTGGAAAAGTTTGAGAAAAGTCAAAAGGAGACACCACATTCCGACCACCTCCGAGAATCCTTCTTGCTGGCATCCATCCTTGCTGAGCAATGTGTGTGCCACCAGGAAGGACCCTAAGTCAGAGTGATTGGCCAAAGACAACACAGAAACTAATCCCATCACCATAAAACCCAAGACTGGGAGGCACCAGGCAGAACAGTTCTCCTGGATTCCCTTACCCTACTGTTCTCCACCTGGGGTAGGGGGGTCTTTCCCAATAGTCTCTTGCTTTGTCAGCATGTGTCATTTCCGAGTATTAGACAAGAGTCCACTCTCAGGCCCCAGAAGGAGTCTCTCTTCCTGCAGTAAAAGTCTATTAACCACAAAGTTTTTCCTGTACATATATTATTGCCAGTTTCTAAATTATGAAGTCTGAGGGAAATTTGACTTACTTTTTTGATTACTATCAGATAATATATGTAAGGTTATGTATTGTTCATGAAAAAAGAAAGCCCAAACCAAAATATTAAGTCCTACTAATCCTCTCAAAAAAAAAAAAAAAAAGACTGACACAAGATCTCTAGCATTGTGATGGCTGAAATTCCTGATGTATGCAATTATTCATCTAGAATTGCTTACTAACAGGCAAACACAATAATAGTCATTAATAGCCATTTTAGAATGTCAGAGCAGGGATAAACGATGTTGAGTGGGAAGGGGAAACTGTTGAGACTTCAGACAAGTCTGCCCAGACTTGGGCTCTTTGTAGTATCCTGCAAGACTAGAGTGGAGGATGAGGCCTTGGTTACCTAGACAGCAAAGGTGAATTGGAAAGGAGTAAAGAGATGAAGACAAGGGATAGACCTAGTTCAAAGAAGAGAACTCGTAACAGGCCTGTTAGGAGTAACAGGCCTGGGTTTGGATCCCAAATCCTTCCCAGCCTCCTTTAAGTCACTGAGCTGAGTTCTCTTATTTGCATAAGAGAACTAAATAGTATTGTCTCTCTATGAGTTGTCCTGGGGATCAGATAAACATAAATAGGACACTGATTTACAAACTTTAAAGTACTAAGAAGTTATAAATGGGGGGCCAAGGACCAGTCAGGTTGATGGATGTTTTAAGTTTGGCCTGAAAGATTGGTCCTTCACAAAAGAGAAAAAGATGATGATAGTGATAAAGGAGAATAATTTTAGGCCAGGGAATGGACTCCTTTGTTGACCACTGGCTCCACCAGTCCTGGACACCTTATATTTTTGCTACCTGACTCTCCTTTCCTTTTTGCTAAATACTAATCATACTTTATGATCAAGATGGCATACAATGAATTTTACTTGTGTCACCAGTTAATTCAACCTTCTGTAAGATATAATGGAGCAAGTGAAAGTGATAGTCACTAAATTGTGTCCGACTTTTTGTGACCCCATGGACTGTAGCCAACCAGGCTCCTCTATCCATGGAATTCTCCAGCAATAATACTGGAGTGGGTTGACATTTCCTTCTCCAGAGGATCTTCCCAGCCCAGGGGTCAAACCCAGGTCTCCTGCATTGCTGGCAGATTCTTTACCTCTTGAGCCACCAGGGAAGCCCAAGTTGGAGCAAAGGTCTACACTATATGATTAAGAGGTGACAATTTGGGTAAGAGCATCTCCAAGAAATACTTTCAATGCAGAGGACAAAGAGCAGCAGAACAAAGAGCATGATTTTATGAGATCTCTCCTGACACTCTAGATCAGCTACCACTCTCCTAGTTCTTCAATTGATGCTGTTGAGGTTGGGAAGGAAGGTGGGGATATGATGATACCACTAACATACCCCTTTTTCACAGCTAGTCTTAGCGCCCAGGAATTTATAAATTTAACGGATGCTATATAGCATATTAAAAAGCAGAGACATTACTTTGCCAACAGAGGTCCGTCTAGTCAAAGCTATGGTTTTTCCAGTAGTCATGTATGGATGTGAAAGTTGGACCATAAAGAAAGCTGAACACCGAAGAATTGGTGCTTTTGAACTGTGGTGTTGGAGAAGACTCTTGAGAGTCCCTTGGACTGTAAGGAGATCCAACCAGTCCATCCTAAAGGAAATCAGTCCTGAATATTCGTGGGAAGGACTGATGCTGAAGCTGAAGCTCCAGTTGTTTGGCCACCAGATGCAAAGAACTGACTCACTGGAAAAGACCCTGATTCTGGGAAAGATCGAAGGCAGGAAGAAAAGGGGATGACAGAGGATGAGATGGTTGGATGACATCACCAACTCAATGGATATGAGTTTAAGCAAGCTCTGGGTGTTGGTGATGGACAGGGAAGCCTGGTGTGCTGCAGGCCATATGGTCACAAAGAGAGGACTGAGCGACTGAACTAAAATGAACTGACACCAGCCAGAGTAACAAGAAAATACAAAAGCACAAAAGATATGAGAGGAAAATGCATTTTGGCATCCAAAAGGGCCAATCGTTAAGCAGCAGTAAGAATTTAAAAGCCCATCTCTGAAAGGTCTCAAACAAGGGCCTCTGGAGTGTTCTGGCAGGCTGGTGAAGAGGACAAATTCAGGAATTGCAATTCACGTAGCAACTGCCCATTCACGCTGAAAATAAATCTACACTGGTCGCTATTTATCCAGCAGTTATCTTTGATTGCTAAATGAATCTGCAGTACCTTGTGTTTGTTCCCCAATTCTTTGATGTCTAGTGTCAACCAGGCGTTTAATAACTGTCAACCAAGATACTGTATTTGAGAGAATATATTCAGTGAAAGATTAAATTAGTCACTGTAGCCAGACCACCAACTGTGCAGGAAAGTATTCCGTGCTAGAAAATAACATTGTGGCATGAGGATAAAAAGAATTTCAAATGAGAGACTTAGGATTTTCCACCCCAAAATGCAAGGTGTGAGTGTTTATCCTCAAGCTAGGATGTGTGTGGCTTAGCCTGGTTTCAAATGCTCCCCTGGCCCAGCCATTGTCTATAAGGCCTTTGAGGCTCATTTCTGCCCAGAAGTTTTCCCTGATTATCCCTACCACATGCAACATTCTCTCATCTCAACTTCTCAAGTCAAAACATTCAGGCCAAAAGGAACAGAAACAAAAACTGAACTTACAGTCAGAACACTGGAGCTTGAAAAATAACTCCCTTCTTCTCAGCCACGTGACCTGGTCTTTCCTGGACCTCAGATCCCTCATCAATAGAATGTAATGTTATGTAAGCGTATGTACTATTAGAGCTTTAACATGTAAAACATGGCCTTGTAACAGTTGTCCTATTGTTTCAGTATGTGCCCTTTGTTAAACTTGATTAGCCCCTTAGCAACAGTTCCGAACCTTTTTGGCAACCAGGGACCGGTCTGGTGGGAAGCAATTTTTCCATGGACCTGGAAGGGGGGATGGTTTCAGGATGATTCCAGCACACTACATATATTATGTACTTTATTTGTATTATTTTTCTATGAGTTCCACCTCACATCATCAGGCATTAGATTCCAGAGGCCTTAGAGGACTATTAGAAGGAGTAGACTTAATATAATGAAATACTATAGCCAACATGTTGTATATATATGTTAGCAGTTCATTCATCTCTGACTCTTTGTGACTCTGTGGACTGTCGGGCATTTCTGTTGATGGGGTTTACCAGGCAAGAATACAATTTACCAGGGAAGGTAGCCATTCCCTTCAGAGGAGCTTCCTGACCCATGGATCAAACCAGGGTCTTCTGCATTGCAGGTGGGTTCTTTACTGTCTGAGCCACCAGGGAAGCCCTCAAAACATGTTGGATGTGTTCAACTTCACAGAAGAAGAGGACAGATGCTAGTCATGCAGGGAAAAATGCAAATAGGAGAGTGGTGGTTGTTATGGGTTAAATAAGAACAACGGTAGTGACAGGTCTTAACTCTGCCCCATGGCCAAAACTGTCTTTAGTCGTGCCATCTTCTCACTCCCAGACTGAGCTCACCCAAAAATTAATCACACAAACCTGAAAAGTCAGGGAGCTAAGGGTGAACCAACAGTGGGATAAGTCATCTTCCCTCTATAGGTCCCATGACACTTTAAGACATATATCTATCATCAAATGTGGCTTCAGTTCAGTTCAGTCACTCAGTCGTGTCCGACTATTTGCAACCCCATGAACTGCAGCACGCCAGGCCTCCCTGTCCATCACCAACTCCCGGAGATTACCCAAACTCATGTCCATCGAGTCACTGATGCCATCCAACCATCTCATCCTCTATTTTCCCTTTCTCCTCCTACCTTCAATCTTTCCCAGCATCAGAATCTTTTCTAATGAGTCAGCTCTTCACATGGGCTGGCCAAAGTATTGGAGTTTCAGCTTCAACATCAGTCCTTCCAATGAACACTCAGGACTGGTCTCCCTTAGGACAGACTGGTTGGATCTCCTTGCAGTCCAAGGGACTCTCAAGAGTCTTCTCCAACACCACAGTTCAAAAGCATCAATTCATTGGCACTCAGCTTTCTTTATAGTCCAACTCTCACATCCATACATGACTACTGGAAAAACCATAGCCTTGACTAGATGGACCTTTGTTGACAAAGTAATGTCTCTGCTTTTTAATATGCTGTCTAGGTTGGTTATAACTTTCCTTCCAAGGAGTAAGCGTCTTTTAATCTCATGGCTGCAATCACCATCTGCAGTGATTTTGGAGCAAAATAAATAAATTAATAAATAAATAAATAAAGTCAGCCACTGTTTTCACTATTTCCCCATCTATTTGCCATGAAGTGATGGGACTGGATGCCATGATCTTCATTTTCTGAATGTTGAGTTTTAAGCCAACTTTTTCACTCTCCTCTCTCACTTTCTTCAAGAGGCTCTTTACTTCTTCTTCACTTTCTGCCACAAGGGTGGTGTCATCTGCATATTTGAGGTTATTGATATTTCTCCTGGCAATCTTGATTCCAGCTTGTGCTTCTTCCAGCCCAGTGTTTCTCATGATGTACTCTACATATAAGTTAAATAAGTTGGGTGACAAAATATATCCTTGATGAATTCCTTTTCCTATTTGGAACCAGTCTGTTGTTCCATGTCCAGTTCTATCTGTTGCTTCATGACCTGCATACAGGTTTCTCAAGAGGCAGGTCAGGTGGTCTGGTATTCCCATCTCTTTCAGAATTTTCCACAGTTTATTGTGATCCACACAGTCAAAGGCTTTGGCATAGTCAATAAAGCAGAAATAGATGTTTTTCTGGAACTCTCTTGCTTTTTCAATGATGTAGCTTAGTGCAAACATAAATATCAAGAGCTACTCCAAAAAGCCGCAGGCTATACACATTCAAAGAGTCACACCTTAGCTAATAGTAAGGGCCTTTCAACATAATTTGATTCTCTACTTGAAGGAAATATAGCATTCTCAGAAACATGGTTGCTATACAATAGATAAAGCTAATATTTGCTTTCGTTATTGTTTTTCTTTATTTTTTGATTCATTCACTGTCTTTTTTCATTGATTATATTAAAAATAGCCATTGGAGGTTCAAGAGGGAGAGGACATATATATACCTATGGCTTATTTATGTTGATATATGGCAGAAACCAACACAATATTGTAAAGCAATTATCCTATTAAAAATTTAAAAATTTTTTAAAAAATTAAAAATTCATATGGAGAGATATTCCATGTTCCTGGGTTTAAAGAATCAACATTGTGAAAATCCCTATACTATCAAATGCAACCTACAGATTCAGTGTGATCATTATCAAATTACCAATGGCATTTTTCACAGAACTAGAACAAAAAAAACATAAAAGACTCTGAATAGCCAAAGCAATCTTGAGAAAGAAAAATGAAGCTGAAGGAATCAAACTTCCTGACTTCAGACTATATTACAAAGCTACAGTCGGCAAGACAGTATGGTACTGGCACAAAAACAGACATATAGAGCAATGGAACAAGTTAGAGAATCTACAGAATAAACCCACACACCTATGGGCACCTTATTTTTAACAAAGGAGGCAAGAATAGACAATGGGGCAAAGCCAGTATCCAATAAGTATCCCAAAGCTGCTGGGAAAATTGACAGCTATGTGTAAAAGAATGAAATTAGAACACCTTCTAAGAGTATGTGTGCTAAGTCACTTCAATCATGTCCAACTCTTTGCATCCCTATGGTCTGTAGCCTAGCAGGCTCCTCTATCTATGGAATTCTCCAGGCAAGAATACTGGAGTCAGTTGCCTTTTCCTTCTCCAGGGGATCTTTCCTATTCAGGGAATTGAACCCATATCTCTTACATCTCCTGCATTGGCAGACAGGTTCTGTACCACTGGCACCACCTGGGAAGCCTCAAAGATAAACACAGAATGGATTAAAGACCTAAATGTAAGACCAGACCAGAAACTATACAACTCTTAGAAGAAAACATAGTCAGAACACTCTATGACATAAATCACAGCAAGCTCCTCTATGACTCATCTCCTAGAGTAATGGAAATAAAAATAAACAAGTGGGACCTAATTAAACCTAAAAGCTTTTGCACACTGAAGGAAACTATAAACAACATAAAAAGAGAACCCTTAGAATGGGAGAAAACAATAGCAAATGAAACAACTGACAAAGGATTAACCTCAAAAATATATAAACAGCTAATGCAACTCAATACTAGAAAAACAAACAGCCCAACCAAAAAATGGGCAAAAGACCTAAACAGACATTTCTCCAAAGAAGACATACAGATGTCTTCTAACAAACACATGAAAAGATGCTCAATGTTGCTCATTATTAGAGAAATGCAAATCAAAACTACAATGACATATCACCTAACACTGGTCAGAATGGCCTCATCAAAAAATCTACAAACAAATAATGTTGGAAACGGTGTGGAGATAAAGGAACCCTCTTGCACTTTTGGGGGGAATGTAAATTGATACAGCCACTATGGAGGATGGTAGGAGGATTCCTTAAAATCTAGGAATAAGACCACCATATGACCCAGCAATCCCACAACTAGGAATATACCCTGAGGAAACCAAAACTGAAACAGACACACATACCCCAATGTTCACTGCAGCACTATTTGCAATAATTAGCACACTGAAGCAACCTAGACGCCCACTGACAGATGAATGGATAAAGAAGTTGTGGTGCATATATACAATGGAATATTACTCAGCCATTAAAAGGAATGCATTTGAGTCAGTTCTAATGAGGTGGATGAACCTAAAGCCTATTATACAGAGTGAAGTAAGTCAGAAAGAGAAAAACAAATATCATATATTAATGCCTATATATGGAATCTAGAAAGGTGATACTGATGAACCTATTTGCAGGGTAGCAATAGAGATACAGATGTAAGAGAACAGACTTATGGACATGGTGGGGGAGAACAGAGAGGATAGGATGTAAGAAAGAATAACATGGAAACATATATAACCATATGTAAAACAGATAGCCAGTGGAAATTTGCTGTGTGACTCAGGGAACTCAAACTAGGCTTCTAACAACCTCGAGGGGTGGGATGGGGAGAAAGTGCAGGGAGGTTCAAGAGAGAGGGGACATGGGTATATCTATGGCTGATGCATGTTGATGTTTGGCAGAAACCAACACAATATTCTAGAGCTCAGTTCAGTTCAGTCGCTCAGTTGTGTCCGACTCTTTGCTACCCCTTGAATCACAGCACGCCAGGCCTCCCTGTCCATCGCCAACTCCCAGAGTTCACCCAGACTCACGTCCATCGAGTCAGTGATGCCATCCAGCCATCTCATCCTCAGTCGTCCCCTTCTCCTCCTGCCCCCAATCCCTCCCAGCATCAGAGTCTTTTCCAATGAGTCAACTCTTTGCATGAGGTGGCGAAAGTATTGGAGTTTCAGCTTTAGCATCATTCCTTCCAAAGAAATCCCAGGGCTGATCTCCTTCACAATGGACTGGTTGGATCTCCTTGCAGTCTAAAGGACTCTCAAGAGTCTTCTCCAACACCACAGTTCAAAAGCATTAATTCTTTGGCATTCAGCCTTCTTCACAGTCCAATGCTCACATCCATACATGACCACAGGAAAAACCATAGCCTTGACTAGATGGACCTTTGTTGGCAAAGTAATGTCTCTGCTTTTCAATATGCTATCTAGATTGGACATAACTTTCCTTCCAAGGAGTAAGCGTCTTTTAATTTCATGGCTGCAATCACCATCTGCAGTGATTTTGGAGCCAAAAAAAATAAAGTCTGACACTGTTTCCACTGTTTCCCCATCTATTTCCCATGAAGTGATGGAACCGGATGCCATGATCTTCATTTTCTGAATGTTGAGCTTTAAGCCAACTTTTTCACTCTCCTCTTTCACTTTCATCAAGAGGCTTTTGAGTTCCTCTTCACTTTCTGCCATAAGGGTGGTGTCATCTGCATATCTGAGGTTATTGATATTTCTCCCGGCAATCTTGATTCCAGCTTGTGTTTCTTCCAGCCCAGCGTTTCTCATGATGTACTCTGCATATAAGTTAAATAAACAAGGGTGACAATATACAGCCTTGATGTACTCCTTTTCCTATTTGGAACCAGTCTGTTGTTCCATGTCCAGTTCTAACTGTTGCTTCCTGACCTGCATACAGGTTTCTCAAGAGGCAGGTAAGGTGGTCTGGTATTCCCATCTCTTTCAGAATTTTCCACAGATTATTGTGATCCACACAGTCAAAGGCTTTGGCATAGTCAATAAAGCAGAAATAGATGTTTTTCTGGAACTCTCTTGCTTTTTCCATGATCCAGCGGATGTTGGCAATTTGATCTCTGGTTCCTCTGCCTTTTCTAAAACCAGCTTGAACATCAGGAAGTTCACAGTTCACATATTGCTGAAGCCTGGCTTGGAGAATTTTGAGCATTACTTTACTAGCATGTGAGATGAGTGCAATTGTGAAAAAAAGAGAAGCGAAAAGGAAAGATATAAGCATCTGAATGTAGAGTTCCAAAGAATAGCAAGAAGAGATAAGAAAGCCTTCCTCAGTGATCAATGCAAAGAAATAGAGGAAAACAACAGAATGGCAAAGACTAGAGATCTCTTCAAGAAAATTAGAGATACCAAGGGAACATTTCATGCAAAGATGGGCTCGATAAAGGACAGAAATGGTATGGACCTAACAGAAGCAGAAGATATCAAGAAGAGGTGGCAAGAATACACAGAAGAACTGTACAAAAAAGATCTTCACAACCCAGATAATCACGATGGTGTGATCACTGACCTAGAGCCAGACATCCTGGAATGTGAAGTCAAGTGGGCCTTAGAAAGCATCACTACGAACAAAGCTAGTGGAAGTGATGGAATTCCAGTTGAGCTATTTCAAATCCTGAAGATGATGCTGTGAAAGTGCTGCACTCAATATGCCAGCAAATTTGGAAAACTCAGCAGTGGCCACAGGACGGAAAAGGTCAGTTTTCATTCCAATCCCAAAGAAAGGCAATGCCAAAGAATGCTCAAACTACCGCACAATTGTAGAGCTACTATTCTTTAATTAAAAATAAATAAATGTAATTCTAAAACATATGTAAAAATTGTAAAATACCCATTGAACCTGCTTAGTTGTCAAATGTTGTACAAATATTTTATATAGCAGTATCTTAATCTTCTTCACCAACCCTGTTTTAGGTAAGAAAATGGAAACAGAGAATGAAGTGCCAGGTTTGAAGAATTAATACTGGCTAAAGTCAGAATTTGCATTCAATTCTGTGTGATTCCACTGGCAGAGTTTTTATAACCTGAGATATCTTGTCTCTGACATTGCTCTTTCCTCTCCTAGGAACATGTTGCTGTTATTGCTATTTAGTCACTAAGTCCTGTCTGACTCTTGTGACCTCATGTAGCCTGCCAGGCTCCTCTGATATCTTCTCCCAAAAGGGGGAGACCAAGCTGAGTGGCTGTGGCCAATCTCTGGGCTTTTCTTTTCAGCATCTGAGGGCACCTCTGGATTATTTACAATCTCCAATTCATTCAGTCATACTCTTGGTTTTCCTTTCTCTGTGGAAACCAGATAGAAACATCTTAAGCCCCAGTGATTAACCTGACTTGTAGTCACTTCCTCAGCCTAGTGTCCATCTATTTTATTTGACTCATTTATTAGTAAGTTTAAACTCACTGGGAAATTTTTCAAAACCACTAAGATCTTATTATTAACAGGTCACATGAGCAGATTTGAACAGACAGGAAGGACATAATATCATGAATTCTAGTTACATAGCTGTCTCCAAGCCTGTATTTCATAATTATGGGATGAAATATGGTCCCTCTGAGTTGATAAGGTATTTTCTAAGTGAGATAGGAAAATAATTATAGGAAAACAATAATTTTCCAGGGGATCGTCTCAATTCAGGGATCAAACCGAGGTCTCCTGCATTGCATATAGACTCCACCAGCTGAGCTACCAGCGAAGCCCCTGGTAAAGTTTTAATTTATAAAGCTAAAAACAGTTAAAATTTAGCTTTAACAGTCTAGTCTGCTAAAGAAAGCGAATATTTTGACTATGCACCCAAATATTTTTTAGACTGTTAAGATGACAAAACATTTTATAAATTCTCTCCTTCCCACTGGCAAATTGCTTCTTAAATAAGAACACTGAACACAATATTCTGAGAGATATTGCTGTTCAGTTCAATTCAGTTCAGTCGCTCAGTCGTATCCGACTCTTTGTGACTCCATGGACTGCAGTACACCAGGCTTCCCTGTCCATCACCAACTCCTGAAGCTTACTCAAACTCATGTCCATTGAGTGATGCCGTCCAACCATCTCATTCTCTGTTGTCCCCTTCTCCTCCCACCTTTAATCTTTCCCAGCATCCGCGTTTTTTCTAGTAAGTCAGTTCTTCACATCAGATAACAAAAGTATTGGAGTTTCAGCTTCAGCATCAGTCCTTCCAATGAATATTCAGGACTGATCTCCTTTAGGATCAACTGATTGGATCTCCTTGCAGTCCAAGGGACTCTCAACAATCTTCTCAACCACCACAGTTCAAAAGCATCAATCCTTCAGTGCTCAGCTTTCCTTATAGTCCAACTCTCACATTCATACATGACTATTGGAAAAACCATAGCTTTGACTAGATGGACCTTTGTTGGTAAAGTAATATCTCTGATTTTTAATATATTCTCTAGGTTGATCATAGCTTTCCTTCCAAGGAGCAAGTGTCTTAATTTCATGGGTGCAGTCACCGACTGCAGTGATTTTGGAGCCTCCCAAAATAAAGTCATTCACTGTTTACATTGTTTCCCCGTCTATTTGCCATGAAGTGATTGGGCCGGATGCCATGATCTTAGTTTTCCTAGTGTTGAGTTTTAAGCCAACTTTTTCACTTTCCTCTTTCACTTTCTTCAAAAGGCTCTTTAGTTCTTCGCTTTCTGCCATAAGGGTGGTATCATCTGCACATCTGAGGTTATTGATATTTCTCCTGGCAATCTTGATTCCAGCTTGTGCTTAATCCAGCCCAGCATTTCTCATGATGTACTCTGCATATAAATTAAATAAGCAGGGTGACATATGCAGCCTTGATGTACTCTTTCCCCGATTTGGAACCAGCCTGTTGTTCCATGTCCAGTTCTAACTGTTGCTTCCTGACCTGCATACATTTCTCGGGAGGCAGGTCAGGTGGTCTGGTATTCCCATCTCTTAAAGAATTTTCCACAGTTTGTTGTGATCCACACAGTCAAAGGCTTTGGCATAGTCAATAAAGCAGAAAGAGATGTTTTTCTGGAACTCTCATGCTTTTATGATGATCCAGTGGATGTTGGAAACTTCAATTCTGGTTCCTCTGCCTTTTCTAAGTCCATTTGCTGTTCAGACAATGTAAATTTTTTAAAAATGACAACAAATAATAAAAATTGGATAAACATTAACGAAAGAAATATGTTAAATACCTGACCTTGGTTGAAGATGGGGGAACTTTTTCCTTATTAAACTCTACTCCTCCCTACTGCTTGACATTTTGTCCCTACCCTTTTAATTCTTGTGGTCTCTGAGCTTCTGTAATTGGCATCTCAGATTTACTATTTGCTTAAGAGTCTGGGATCTCCAGCATACAAATTTGTGGCATGTCTGAAATGCTCAGTTTGGCTGCTTCAAAGAGCCATCTGGATTGAGTCACCTGTGATGCATCTGGGTAGATTGGGTATAGGCCAGATTTAAACAACAACAACAACAACAAAAAATAGACTGGATGGAGTTACCTTTCAAGAGTCTGGTTATTCTTGCTTTAAATACTTGGCCATAGAATCATAAATTAGAAAGTAGCTTCAATGAGTGGAAACTCTTTCAAAGAATCACCTAGTCTAATCTTGCCTTTCTATTTTGGAAACTTTTCCTTACATTTAAACAAACTTTTTCTTGCTACAGTTAACAAAGAAGCCACATTGTTTGGTTTAACTTAGCACTGACTGGGAAGTCTTCCATGCCATCCCACAAAGTTATGAAAACTATCACAATGAAACCATAAATCACATAGATGATATGAGTTTAGACTACCTGGGGGTTTCAGATAACTGACAGCTATCTTGGCTAAAAAAATTTAAAACTTTCATCAGTGATTATTCACACTGAGGATGAGATGGTTAGATAACCTCACCAACTCAGTGGACATGAATTTGAGCAAACTCAAGGAGATAGTGAAGGACAAGGGAGCCTAGCATGCTGCAGTCCATGGGGTCACAAAGAGTCAGACACAACTTAGTGATTGAATAACAACAACAATAACATCATTGACAATCTGCCTCCAAAATGTCTGGTTTTACTTTCTAGACATAGTAAGTTTTACTCCTTTTTCTGTTCTTTAATGGTGTCTTTTTTATGCATGGTAAGTTGTTAGGTTTCATTTCTATGGATCATCTCAAGTGTTGACACTGACTTTCTAAAATGGAGAGGCTTAAGAGGCAACCGTTATTCCACAGAACCTCCTGTGCTATATAATTTATATTCTACTTTATCACCCCAGGTGATTTTTCAAGACATGCTGCCATTCATTTGTCCTCTGCTTCACAAGCCTTGATCTGAATAGAACACTAGGGAATGAAGGTAGCTCATCCAAGAATATTGGGGTCGTAGAATGGCTCACCTCCTTAGGGATGACCTATCACAAGGTATCTAGTCACTTCTTAACCTCCCTCTGAGACAGGTGCCCAAGCCAGACTTTTTTTTTTTTTTTGCATCTCAGAAAAAGTCATTACTTTCCATCCATGTCTCAACTCAAACACCTAGGAGTCATTCTTGACTAATTTTTTTCCTCTTCTAGAATAGTCCATCTGTAAGTCTTAACTACCACTACCCCAAAATTATTTCTCTGATTTATCAACTTCTCACCAATTCCACTGTAATCAGCCTTGAGAGTGATTATTCTCTCAAGTGTAACAACTTCCCACCTGGACTCCCAATTTTCACTCTTTTTCTCTTTGCCATCCATTATTTTTATGCAAATTAGAACACCACAACCTTAATCTTACACTCAGGGATTACCACCAAGGTTAACACCTTGGTGTATGTCTTTATGGATCTTTTTTTCCACATGTATCTGTGTCTGTATGTGTTGTTTTTTTAACCAAAGTGAGAACAAAGTGTCTCTACTGTTTCGTAACTTGTTCCTTGGTTGATAGTGTTGCATCTGCATTTCAGTAATCTTTAAGGATTGGGAACACGTGTACACCCGTGGCGGATTCATGTTGATGTATGGCAAAACCAATACAATATTGTAAAGTAATTAGCCTCCAATGAAAATAAATAAATTTAAATTAAAAAAAATTTTTTAATAAAAAATAAAAAATACTGTTAAAAAAAAAAAAATCTCTCCAATGATCTTAAAATGTCTTGAGACACATTTTCCCTCTGTTCCAGGATCATAATTTCATCATACTCTTAATCTAGCATAGTCCCTTTTTTCTATTTCTGATTTATTGAAAAGATGGGGCCAATTTTCTTAAATTTTCTTCACAAAGAAGTCTGACTTTCGTTCCTATATATGTAAATCAGATCAGATTCTCTTTTTTAAGCATATGAATGACTTCTCACTTGCATGTGACAAAATAAAATCCAAGCTCCTACTATGGTCCTCTAGGCCTTAAGATATGGCCTCTGCCCAACCTCGCCGACTTGATCTTCTTATCACTGCTTCTCTCTTGCTCACCAAGTATGAGTTATCCAGGCCTAATCGCAGATCCTCAGGAATACCAAGCTTTTCTTACCTCAGCACCTCTGTTCTTATCCTCCTGTCTCTGATTTTCTTATACCCTTCTGGTCTAAGTTCAGATATCACTGTTTCTCAGAGGTTTCACCCACTTCCCATATAAAGCATTTACCACCAACTGAAAAAATCATTTTATCTACCTGATACAGTTTATCTCCTGTCATTGTAAACTCGATAACAGACATTTTGCTAGGATATGACCACTGTATGTATCTTTGGCGTCTATGGCAGTAACTGGCACCTAGTAGACACTCAATAAAATCTATTTGGTGAATAAACAGAAAGCTCCAAGACTCTTAAGAAAAAAATATAAAAAGATGAGATGGAGTAAATCCAAAGACCATTTAGGTCAATCTTTCTTGTTATTGGTGAGAAAGTGGAAGCCCAGGGCCAGGGTGGTGGAGGGTGGGCGCAGGAAGGACACATGACCTATAGCATCTGGATCTGGAGCTCTTTTCCTAAACTGCCTGGAGTAGGGCTCTCTAGTGCTTCGGAAGGCAGTCTTGGGCATGTGCCTGCTCTTTCAGTGCCAACTCCAACCTGTCACAATTGCACATCAGGGCTTGAAATGCCTAGTGATGACCTAGACCCTCACAGATGCCAGGTTTCCCAGCTTCTACTAGAGGACTTTTCCATTCCAACATCCTGCCCTGGAGCTTTGAGTTTTGTTTTTTCTCTCAAAAAATAATATTGCCCAGTTTTACTCTGTGACAGTGACCTAAGTACCTACATGGATCAGCTCACCAGTCTCTATTTAATCATTTACAATATATGAGGGCCTCTGCTAAGTGATTCCTTTGCATTATTCTACTTAAAGTTTGTAGAATCTCTTTTTTTAACTTTTTGTTTATATTATGGTCTAGTTGATGAACAAGGCTGTGTTGGTTTCAGGTGTATAGCAAAGAGATTCAGTTATAATGTATATTTATTCTTTTTTAGATTCTTTCCTCATATAAGTAATCACAGAATATTGAGTAGAGTCCCCTGCTCTATACACTAGATCCTTGTTGATTATCCATTTGATTATGTCTTATTTTTAATAGGAGGATAATCACTTTGCAGTATTGTGTTGGTTTTTGTTGTTGGTTGTACAACAATGTGAATCAACTATCAGATCAGATCAGATCAGACGCTCAGTTGTGTCTGACTCTTTGCGACCCCATGAATCACAGCACACCAGGCCTCCCAGTCCATCACCAACTCCCAGAGTTCACCCAGACTCACGTCCATCGAGTCAGTGATGCCATCCAGCCATCTCATCCTCTGTCGTCCCCGTCTCCTCCTGCCCCCAACCCCTCCCAGCATCAGAGTCTTTTTCAAGGAGTCAACTCTTCGTATGAGGTGGCGAAAGTATTGGAGTTTCAGCTTTAGCATCATTCCTTCCAAAGAAATCCCAGGGCTGATCTCCTTTAGAATGGACTGGTTGGATCTCCTTTCAGTCCAAGGGACTCTCAAGAGTCTTCTCCAACACCACAGTTCAAAAGCATCAATTCTTCTGCGCTCAGCTTTCTTCACAGTCCAACTCTCACATCCATACATGACCACAGGAAAAACCATAGCCTTGACTAGACGAACCTTTGTTGGCAAAGTAATGTCTCTGCTTTTGAATATGCTATCTAGGTTGGTCATAACCTTCCTTCCAAGGAGTAAGCATCTTTTAATTTCATGGCTACAGTCACCATCTGCAGTGATTTTGGAGCTCAGAAAAATAAAGTCTGACACTGTTTCCACTGTTTCCCCATCTATTTCCCATGAAGTGGTGGGACTGGATGCCATGATCTTCGTTTTCTGAATGTTGAGCTTTAAGCCAACTTTTTCACTCTCCACTTTCACTTTCATCAAGAGGCTTTTGAGTTCCTCTTCACACTCTGCCATAAGGGTGGTGTCATCTTCGTATCTGAGGTTATTGATATTTCTCCCGGCAATCTTGATTCCAATTTGTGTTTCTTCCAGTCCAGCGTTTCTCATGATGTACTCTGCATATAAGTTAAATAAACAGGGTGACAATATACAGCCTTGATGAACTCCTTTTCCTATTTGGAACCAGTCTGTTGTTCCATGTCCAGTTCTAACTGTTGTTTCCTGACCTGCATACAAATTTCTCAAGAGGCAGTATACTAACGCATATATATGGAATTTAGAAAGATGGTAACGATAACCCTGTATACGAGACAGCAAAAGAGACACTGACGTATAGAACAGTCTTATGGACTCTGTGGGAGAGGGAGAGGGTGGGAAGATTTGGGAGAATGGCATTGAAACATGTAAAATATCATGTATGAAACAAGATGCCGGTCCAGGTTCAATGCACGATACTGGATGCTTGGGGCTGGTGCACTGGGACGACCCAGAGGGATGGTATGGGGAGGGAGGAGGGCGGAGGGTTCAGGATGGGGAACACATGTATACCTGTGGTGGATTCATTTTGATATTTGGCAAAACTAATACAATTATGTAAAGTTTAAAAATAAAATAAAATTAATTTAAAAAAATTTAAAAAAAAAAAAGAATATACTCAGAGGTATTAATTACTGAATAAAGGAATGTGATTATTTTTAAATTCTTTAAATTTTTTTTCCTTAACTCTTGCAATAAACTGAAGATGCTAACAATGTTTGTAAAAAACAAAAATTTTTTTAAAAAAAAAGAGACAGATCAGGTAGTCTGGTATTCCCGTCTCTTTCAGAATTTTCCACACTTTATTGTGATCCACACAGTCAAAGGCTTTGGCATAGTCAATAAAACAGAAATAGATGCTTTTCTGGAACTCTCTTCCTTTTTCCATGATCCAGCGGATGTTGGCAATTTGATCTCTGGTTCCTCTGCCTTTTCTAAATCCAGCTTGAACATCTGGAAGTTCACGGTTCACATATTGTTGAAGCCCGGCTTGGAGCATTTTGAGCATTACTTTACTAGCGTGTGAGCTGAGTGCAATTGTGCAGTAGTATAAGCATTCTTTGGCATTGCCTTTCTTTGGGATTGGAATGAAAACTGACCTTTTCCAGTCCTGTGGCCACTGCTGAGTTTTCAAAATTTGCTGGCATATTGAGTGCAGCACCTTTCACAGCATCATCTTTCAGGATTTGGAATAGCTCAACTGGAATTCCATCACCTCCACTAGCTTTGTTCGTAGTGATGCTTTCTAAGGCCCACTGGACTTCACATTCCAGGATGTCTGGCTCTAGGTCAGTGATCACACCATCGTGATTATCTGGGTCATGAAGATCTTTTTTGTACAGTTCTTCTGTGTATTCTTGCCATCTCTTCTTAATATCTTCTGCTTCTTTTAGGTCCATATCATTTCTGTCCTTTATCGAGCTCATCTTTGCATGAAATGTTCCTTTTGTATCTCTGATTTTCTTGAAGAAATTCCTAGTCTTTCCCATTCTGTTGTTTTCCTTTATTTCTTTGCATTGATCACTGAGGAAGGCTTTCTTATCTCTTCTTGCTATTCTTTGGAACTCTGCATTCAGATGTTTATATCTTTCCTTTTGTCCTTTGCTTTTCACTTCTCTTCTTTTCACAGCTATTTGTAAGGCCCCCCCAGACAGCCATTTTGCTTTTTTGCATTTCTTTTCCATGGAGTTGGTCTTGATCCCTGTCTCCTGTACAATGTCACAAACCTCATTCCATAGTTCATCAGGCACTCTATCTGTCAGATCTAAGCCCTTAAATGTATTTCTCATTTCCACTGTATAATCATAAGGGATTTGATTTAGGTCATACCTGAATGGTCTAGTGGTTTTCCCTACTTTCTTCAATTTAAGTCTGAATTTGGCAATAAGGAGTTCATGGTCTGAGCCACAGTCAGCTCCTGGTCTTGTTTTTGCTGACTGTATAGAGCTTCTCCATCTTTGGCTGCAAAGAATATAATCAATCTGATTTCGGTGTTGACCATCTGATCATGTCCATGTGTAGAGTCTTCTCTTGTGTTGCTGAAAGAGGGTGTTTTTTATGACCAGTGCATTTTCTTGGCAAAACTCGATGAGTCTTTGCCCTGCTTCATTCCGTATTCCAAGGCCAAATCTGCCTGTTACTCCAGGTGTTTCTTGACTTCCTAATTTTGCATTCCAGTCCCCTATAATGAAAAGGACATCTTTTTTGGCTGTTAGTTCTAAAAGGGCTTGTAGGTCTGCATAGAACCGTTCAACTTCAGCTTCTTCAGCATTACTGGTTGGGGCATAGACTTGAATTACTGTGATATTGAATGGTTTGCCTTGGAAATGAACAGAGATCATTCTGTCATTTTTGAGATTACATCCAAGTACTGCATTTCAGACTCTTTTGTTGACCATGATGGCCACTCCATTTCTTCTGAGGGATTCCTGCCCGCAGTAGTGGATATAATGGTCATCTGAGTTAAATTCACCCATTCCAGTCCATTTCAGTTCGCTGATTCCTAGAATGTTGACATTCACTCTTGCCGTTTCTTGTTTGGCCACTTCTAATTTGCCTTGATTCATGGACCTGACATTCCAGGTTCCTATCAATATTGCTCTTTACAGCATTGGACCTTGCTTCTATCACCAGTCACATCCAAAGGTGGGTATTGTTTTTGCTTTGGCTCCATCCCTTCATTCTTTCTGGAGTTATTTCTCCACTGATCTCCAGTAGCATATTGGGCACCTACTGACCTGGGGAGTTTCTCTTTCAGTATCCTATCATTTTGCCTTTTCATACTGTTCATGGGGTTCTCAAGGCAAGAATACTAAAGTGGTTTGCCATTCCCTTCTCCAGTGGACCACATTCTGTCAAATCTCTCCACCATGACCCGCCCGTCTTGGGTATACATATATCCCTTCCCCCGTGAGCCTCCCCTCCTGCCACCTCCCACCTCTAGGTCACCACAGAGCACCAAGCTGAGCTCCCTGTGCTATACAGCTGCTTTCCATTAGCATCTGTTTTACACATGGCAATGTATATATGTCAATGCGTAGCATCTCTCAGAGGTGAATACTGTTCTTGTCCCCACTGTACTGGTGAATAAGGTGTGCATGAAAGAACTTAGGTAACATGTCCAAAGTTAACAACTAAAATAAGAGAAGTCCTGCTTCAAATGTCGATCTGTAATCTGCAAATCTTACCATCCAGTGCCTTCTCTCTGTAATGACTCAACCCTCAAGCACCTACACATGCCAACCCCAGCCCAGTTCTCAACCCTGGGTGCCTTTCATAGCAAATCTCACTAGAAGTTGCCTCATTCCTTTGTGTTCAAATAAGCTATCAGGTATAAGCTGAGAGTCAGTGAATGTTTACCTGATATGTCAGACTTCCTAAGTGGCTCAGGAGTAGTTTATGCCTTAACTCCCCCAAAAGTACTCAATCTTGCATCTTTCAAATGTGCTGGCAGCCTAGTGAGGAACATATTTGATGAGAAAGGAACTATAAGAGCTTGGCTATATGAAAGATAACTTACCCTGTATCTCCATTTTGGCATATTTTCTGTCCTATGTAAATATTTAGTGCTGTTTAGGAGTGGGAAATAGTCATTTAACTTAGAACCTTCAGCTTAAAAAATTACAAAGTGCATTTACTCTGGGGTGTTTAGTAATACAGCCTTTTGTATCCACCCTTTCATGCAAATACAGTATATAAGAGATCTGAATCTCATGTCTCCGATTGAAAGAGGTACATGCACATTTGGTGGCTGCAGTGGTAGAAATGAGAACTTAGTGATACCTGGCTCCTTGGCTTTCTGATTGGGTCACACAGCCTGAAGCAGGAGAAAGTCACCAACCCAAGGTCACACAGTTCTCCGATAATCGTAGTTACTTGTGGGCATTGGCACCTAACATGTCCAGTGCTAAAATGCACAATTTAGTTCAATGTGTGGACCTCATTTCTACCAGGGTAGTAGGCAGTGCTTTTTCTTTTCCTGCCTCAGCTGACTCTGAATAAGGAATCCCTTCTCCCTATTTTCCAGGCCCACCTCCCTGGAGTCCCTCGTGGTGCAAACTGTTTGCTGCCTTCAGACTGGGTTGCTTAGCAACCAAGCTCGGCAGGCTTCCTAATAGACAAAGGTTTTTCCTTCCAGTCCAACTGCTGTACTAATGCTCATTGTTGACAAGGGAACAGTTCCCTGCTGAGCATACTCTGTAATCTGGAGGCAGATTTGGGGGCTTATTGCCAGGAGCCGTGGACATCTCCCCTAAACAGGGAGGAGGAACAGAAGTTTGAGGACCAAATCATAATGAATGGACTGTTTCCTGTGTTGATAGATGATTACGCAGGCATTTCAACTTGGTCACTTACCAGAGATTGTATCACAGGAGACATTTGGTTACAGTGGTATCCAAATTCATAGAATAATTCACATTGCCATCTTCTTGTCCTATTCAACCCGCAAAGAAATCATCTATTTCCAAGTACACAGCCACAACATTTGACATTATTTCATAGGCATGAACTAAGCTATCAGATTGAAGCTCCATTAAACTAGAAAGGCTTGAATCCATGGAGTGCTTTCAAATCCATCTCACAGGATCTTAAAATTGGGTCATTCTCAAGGTAGGCAGAACATGGAAAAGCATTCCCACTTAGTAGAAGATGAGGTGACTCACCCAAAAGTAGACAGGGAAAAGGAGGCAAAGCTTCTTCAAAACCAGCTCCTTAGAGTCCTCTGGCTCCAGGTGCACGTTCAACTCTGGGACAGATACATCTTCATTGGAAAATGGCTTGATATTTGTGGTTCACCTGCAGAGAAAGGAGGGCAGAGGGTTAGTTTGTAAATTACTAAATAAGCTTGGAGAAATGTAACAACTTATTCTGGGTTACTCAGTAAAGCTGTGACCCTCTCACCTTTCTGAATCAAGGCAATCAGCCATTAAACTCTATACTACTTATGTCTCCATGGCTTTATTATGAGACAGCTACATATTGTAAAGTAATTAGCCTCCAATTAAAATAAATAAATTTATATAAAAAAAGAAACATATGCAAGCAACTAAACTTTAAGTATAGATGAATGACAAATTGCAGTTAATACATCCTACCATTGAATGTGGCAAGACTTCATAATCATTTTTCCCCCCCTAGGACAAAGCAAGATAATAAACTTAATGAGAATAGGCATTATGTTTCTTTCCCTTTCCTTGGGTCTCGTATATGTCTGCAAAGAGCCTGTGTATCATAAATATTAATAGAAGTAAAGAATAAAAAGATGGTCAAGGTCAAGCCCAAGTTCAAAGATAAGTTCAAGGCCAAGGTCAAAGTCAAGGGCAAGTCCAAGGCCCGTAACTAATCTAGTGCCGGACATATACAGGTATATTGAATATATTTATTACTTTCCAGATACTTAGTAGCATTCCACTCCTGTTTTCATTGCCTTATCTGTGAGGAGTTTCTCCCTTTTTCCTTTATTTTAATAACTATATCTTTTCCTCAGACTTGTATACATATTTAGATACCGCACAAACGAACTCTTTGTCTTCAACCACAAGAAATATAGGAGCAGAGTACAGCATATAGAAATATGAATTTTATATAGATAAGAAAATATGTACGATTCCAAAACTAATGGTCATGTCTGTTCAGAGATACAATGATACAGGAAGACAGTAGCAGAAAGTAGACACAAAGTGAGTAGAACCATACCAATTAATCAGAATGCCTCTAGAATGGAATCTGCCAAATACGTTACTTTCCTGGTTAATAGTAATTAAATTTACAGATTTTTTTTTTAAAAAGAATTCATATGTTATTTATTTCAGTCTTACAATGAGCCCAGTGGTAACTATTAGCCCGAGATCACAAATGACAAAACTAAGGCCTCGAGAGACTCAGTTACTTATTGTTTAAGATTACATAAGCAGGAACTGATTTTCAGATCTTCCAACTGAAAATTCCATAGCCTTTTCAGTATACTATATAACATCTGATCAGCCAAAAATTAACTTAGACCACTTTTTTTTTGGGGGGGGGGGGTCCAGAAATTTTTGTTTTAATGATTGCTCCCGGTGATTTTGATACATCCTAAAATTAGAGAAGCACTGCTGTCATATACCAACTTTCTCTGTATTCTCTTTTTATTTTTGATTAGAGGATAATTGCTTTTCAATGTTGTGTTAGTTTCTGCTGTACAACAAATGAATCAGCTATAAGTAGACATATATCCCCTCCCTCTTGAGCCTCCTCCCATCCCATCCCTACATAACCTAGACCACTTATTTAGAAGTCTTGTTAAAATCATTCTAAAGCATTTTCATACACTTGACTCAAGAGGCAAGTATAATCCCAATTATATACAAATTCTAGAAAATGCAAGCTAATTCATAATGACAGAGAGGAGTAGTAGTTACCTGGTGATGGGGAACAGAGGGCTGGATTACAAAGGGACAGAAGGAAACTTTTGGAAATGATGGGTATGTTCATTATCTTAATTGTTTAGCTTAAAACCATTTAGAAAATGGTTTTCTAGATGTAATATATGTCAAAGCTCATCAAATTCCCCACCTTAAATATGTGCATATTACTGTATATCAATTATATTTAAATAAAGTTGCAAAAGACAAAAGAATGAAAATAAAAATGAGAAAAAAAAGAAAAATGAGAAAGCACTCTATTAGCCAATATACCAAAAATAGCTTATATCTCAATAGTACTCATATTATCCAATTAGACTAAATAATACTACTTTAGATTCAAAATCAGGAAGAATTTTCTGGCATTTTCTTGCATTTTAGTATCACTAAAACCTTGGAATATTGTCCAGAGAAAACATAAAAGATCTTCCCTGTGAAACAAGACTGGCTACCCAACTGTAAGGCCAGTTCAGTTCAGTCGCTCAGTCATGTCCAACTCTTTGCGACCTCATGAATCCCAGCACGCCAGGCCTCCCTGTCTATCACCAACTCCCGGAGTTCACTCAGACTCATGTCCATCGAGTCGGTGATGCCATTCAACCATCTCATCCTCTGTCGTCCCCTTCTCCTCCTGCCCCCAATCCCTCCCAGCATCAGGGTCTTTTCAAACGAGTCAACTCTTCATATGAGGTGACCAAAGTATTAGAGTTTCAGCTTCAGCATCAGTCCTTCCAATGAACACCCAGGACTGATCTCCTTTAGGATGGACTGGTTGGATCTCCTTGCAGTCCAAGGGACACTCAAGAGTCTTCTCCAACACCACAGTTCAAAAGCATCAATTCTTCTGCACTCAGCCTTCTTCACAGTCCAACTCTCATATCCATACATGATGACTGGAAAAACCATAGCCTTGACTAGACGAACCTTTGTTGGCAAAATAATATCTCTGCTTTTCAATATGCTATCTAGGTTGGTCATAACTTTCCTTCCAAGGAGTAAGCATCTGCCTTACATAAGTTAGATTGGGAAGAAGAAGAAAAGTCAGTCAAGCCAGAAATGCCCTTCTAGCCCTCAGTATTTTAATTCTTCTTCTATTCAATATTATTCCATCCTTCACCACAATGATCATTAAAGATATTTTGCTTAGCTAGGTCTTTTAAAGGCAAGTTCATCATACAGCATAATAATCAAGAATGTAAAATTTGGACCCAAGTTTGCCCAGGTAAAAGGCCTTTCCTCCTAGTGGCTGTTTAGATCCTTAGGCCTCTTTGAACCAGTTTCCCTATACACAAAATGGGAATTATCATAGCACTTATGTCAGAATGCAGCCATAGACATTTAATGAGGCAATGCTTAGTAAAGCTTTTGACTCAGATCTGACATATAGGACTCAATAAAGTTAGTCATTAATTTAAAAGATCATAGTAGGTACTATAACTTTAGTTTTATATCTGATTTTTTTCTTCAAAGAGCCCATATTCTTTGAACAAGGTCCCAAGATATCCCACACTTTTCAATCAACTGGTGGAACGAGTGCCTAGTGCATTTCCAAGAGACATGTGTTCAAACAGCATTTAACCAAGGTGAATACCTTTCTAGGTCCAGAGAGAAATTCTAGAGAAGCAGCATTCTAGACCTTTTCCATGTAGGACTGTGCTGTTGGTATCCCACTATTTCCTTTTACTTCCCACCTTCACCACCAGAAGGAGGAATAATTCAGTACACATGGTTCTTGCCCCTTCCTGTGCTAGATGGGAACATACCATGTGTTTCCCTCACATGCTAGATTTTTCTGATGCCATCTGTTCTCCTAAGTCTACAGCACACAGTTTGCCTTGCTGTCACAACTCTATTGGAAAATGTCGAGAAGACATGTGATGAATGATTCTAAGGAATGTTGTTTACCTACCAACCATCTCAGTTCTGAGTGCTGGGCTGGAGCTTGGTAGCAGTCCAGGACCTTACAGTACTGGGATTCTCTGTGCAGCCCTATCTTGCATGTCACAGAGGTTGAATGATAGAGACAGGGCTGATTCCAAACGTTTTTAACTCACTCAGGACACACTGCTACAGATCCCAGGTTAACTCTCAACTACTGAGGTGTTAGTTTCCGCTGGGAACTATGGTAGTCACCATCTACACATAATATAATCCTCACAAAACCCCAAGAAGGAAGATACCCTAATCGTCTACATGTGTAACTGAGAAACTAGAGACTCAAATAGATGAGTTGCTCTTCTCCTGGTCACACTGCTAGTAATGGCAGAGTTGGGATATGAACCCAAGCTGTCTGTATCCAGATTCTCTGTCCTTGTCTACAATGCCTCCAACAAGAGCAGTACACTACGGAGCAACTGCCTTGCAATCTCCAGTCCAACCTTTAAGAAGATTTTTTTGTCCCCTGGAGTTATAGTTCCATTTTTCAATATTACTTTCTTTCCTAAACTAGAAGGAAGTTCATTAAGGGCAGAGACCATGAACTACTTATATTTATACATCCAGCCATACAAATACACACCTCTCACACCACCTTTGATCACTTTGTTGGTTGTTGTTCAGTTGTTAAGTCGTGTCTGACTTTGCAACTCCATGGACTGGAGCACACCGAGTTTCACTGTCCTCCACTATCTCCCAGAGCTTGCTCAAACTCATGTCCATTGACTCGGTGATGCCATCTAGCCATCTCATCCTCTGCCATCCCCTTCTCTTCCTGTCCTAAGTCTTTCCCAGCATCATGCACAGTAGGTGCTCAGCAAATATCAGTGATGGATAGCACCTCAAATGTGATCACCTATTACAAGCATAATCAAGTAATTTATCATCCAAATCAGGGTATGTTTGAGAGGGAAATGGGTCCTACTAAAAATTATGCTGGGAAAATAGCTATCAAGATCATCCAAGAAAAACTGGACCAGGTGGTTACCCTAATTATAACCCCTCTCCTACTGTATCTATTCAACATTATAAGTTTCCTCTGAGATAAAACTAACAGACAGCCATCGAAACAGTTAAACTGAAACATGGAAAAATGGAGCCATCTATTCCAAACACAAACCCAAAAACAGAGACTATCAAAAAGACAACCTGGATGTCACCCTGATTCTGTTTTCCCTTTTATAAATGTGTTTATGATTTCTTTTTCCCTCTCCTCAGCAGATGCTACCTGATTTGTGCTCTGGCTAATGTCACTCACGTCAACAGCATTGCCAAATGCAACGAGGTGTGACTGACACCAGGAAAGATGATGAGCAAGGAGAATGGCAGCTGGCTGCGTTTCCTTCTTGTAGAATTTTAATGAATCAAGGAGCATCCTGATAGAGTACATCTGTACATGCTAGAAGCTAAGCTGAATGCTCTCGTCCCCAACTCTGAGATCTGAGAAACCCAAAGCGGGCTCCACCCTCATGATAGGGCTAGATGGGTCTTGAATAGAGGATGAGGACTGAGGAATATAAGAAACAGCTAAAGGAGAAAACTGCAGCTATGGGGAAAACTGCAGAGAGGTGGGAAAGAAACGTGAGTTCTCTCTCACTCTGTCCTCCCCATTAGTTTTGTGACTTAGGCTAATTATTTGTCTATTGGGACTCTATTTTTTAATAATAAACAAATGTGAAAGCTATCTTAAGTAAAGACAATAAAATAAGTTGTTTATTTCAAGGATGCGCAGGCATTTCATGGAAGTCGAAGGGAGAAACACACAGTCTCAGGAGTACTGGGTAAAGGAGCTACAATGGCACTTTATGCCTAGGAGGAACACTGCTTTCCTTTCCTTATTGCTTCCTTCTGTGAATCTGCTGCTTTCTCACCCCAGTCAATCATTTTTTTGCTACCTAGTATGCCTGGTGGAATAACCCAAGTTTGAATGGTATAGGTACAGCCACAAGGAATGACTGATTCTCAATTCTTATTTCTATGCTCGATTCCCAAAGATCTGAGCAGCCTAGCTAGTGCCAGGTGTCTTCCCCAGACCCCCAGAGCATTAATAGAGTATACATCAATTCTAGATACCATGCCTGGGGCCTAGTTCTATGGCCCAATAGAAGGTAGATCCATCCCTGTCACAAGGGGACTGTTTGTGAGCTGAGACAACATTTTCAAAGGTATCCCATTAGCTTATATAACTTTACTCCCTCAATATTCAAATCTGACTTTTCTATCCTCATGAGGTTTTTAAGTCTTAAATGATACCGTGTCTAGGGGGAAAATGTGGAAATCAAATGACATTCCATCTGTCACGTACCAGCTTTAACCTTAAATCACCCCATGAGTCAGATGTAAAGCAGTCATACTTAAACCTATATCCTCTAGATCCCCAAGTTGTAGCCTTCCTTCCACAGATACCTGGAGGTCAATGTCATTGCCAGAAAAAAAGAAAAAGCTTTCCTAGTGTGAACATTATAGGTCTTAGAGTTCACTGACAAGCCAGAACATTCTCCCTTTTCTAGGTTTGTAATTAATTCCCCTATTTGCATTATGTAAATAGTGCTTTGTATAATTTCATATCCATAATTGTTATCATCAATAAATTCAGTTGTCATTTCTCTAACTGAACTCTGTGATGCTTAATTATTAGAACTGTAAATAGAACATAAGGGGTGCAGAAAGCATGAATATTTAGTGATACTGACAGATTTTGTTCATGACCTGCCACAATTATTAATATTACTATTAATTTTTCCAGGGTAGGTTGTCAACATCAGTACAGAGTATGAAGCAAAGAAAACTCCTTTACCCAGAACTTAATAGTCCTAGGAATACTACTAAAAAGGAAAGGATACACATCTCACAGAAGCCCTGAGAAAATAATCAATTGATTAACAGACCTCTACTAAGGCCTGTGATGGATAATGACTCAATAATGTCAGGGGGCAGGAAAGGGCTGGAAGGTAAAATAATATTCTGTAATATTCTCCACATGTCTGATCTAAACACTCCCTCCTCCCCAATCCTCCACATAAATGATTTTGTGAAAAGAGCACCAAGTTCTAATCTGATTCTGTAAATTACTGGCCTGGAATTCCTCACCATTAAAAGGGGTATAATTCAAATATCCAATCTGCCTAGCTGGAACTAGCAGAAAGGAACTGCTTTGTCAAGGAGCAGCAGAGAAATGCTGAAATTCAAGATTTGAGGCACGTTTTTCTCAAGAAAGCCTAAAGTGATATACGCCCTGGGTAAACATGAGCTATCTTGCATAGAACTGTTGAGAAACCAAGCAGATCCAGCCTGTGAGTCCCTCTGCAGGTATACACACAGAGGCTCTAAGAGAATGAGGGTACAGTACAGATCACCAAGTGGTGGTAATTGCCCAAGAGGGCAAAACTTACAGAGATGAGTGAGGGAAAGTGATAGAGAGGAGCTAGAAAAAGGAGAGGGAAAGGGAGAAAAAAATATGGGATTAGGACCAGGTTGTTTAAAGAAAACATCAACTAGAGGAGTGACTGTTTTTTATAGTCTCAAGGGTGCACATGTGCAAACACAGAGACAGAGACACACATGGTTAAGTGTTCCCTCCACCCACAGACACTACATAGGCACACAGTATCTTTATAGTCCTCAACATGTACAACCTGTGTGTCCGTCCATTGACGTTTAGTCACTAAGTCATGTCCGACTCTTTTGCAACCCCATGGCTCAGGGGTTTCCTAGGCAAGAATACTGGAGTTTGTTGCCATTTTCTTCTCCCCGGGATCTTCCTGACCCAGGGATTCAAACCACGACTCCTGCATTGGCAGATAAATTCTTCACCATCTGAGCCACTAGGGAAGCCTTCATTTGTCCATGCACACACATAAATGCACACCTACAAATCACACCCCCCCCACACACATACACACTTTCCACCTTGCTTATATTCACAAGAGTAGCAGCAGCACCTCAGCAACAGATGCAGAAATGGAGCGCATAAATGCTTTAAAGACAGGCAGACAGTCATAGGGACAGAGGTTGCCATTGTCAATCAGAAACACAGAGAGAGCTATCCAAATGCCAACAGAAAGATCAGCATAACTGATACCTGCTTCCTTGAGCAAATGGTGAGTTTTCTGTACTTCTGTAAATAGAATTGAAGAGGGAAGAAATTCAGGTTAATGGCTAAGTGCTATCATTAGCCAGATCACTGCCCATTTTGGAAAGGATATTTTAGTGACATGTTTACCAAAGGGTCTAATTCAAATACTAAAATAGAAAATTATAAAAAATATAAATTATTCTCCATCTTGATTCATCTCCTCAAAGGTACAGAAGAATCAAGTATGACACAAACAAACACACACTTGAACATCTGTAATTATCAAATATCACTCCTAATGCCCATTATCCAGCTGTGAGTTATCAAATAAGTTTTTAACTACTATATCTGAAGGTCATATTGCATGGGATGGAATGAGCTGAAGAAATGGGCTGTTGAGTTCACTTGAAAGCTACCATTTATTAAGAACTAACTGTGTGGACACTGCTCCAGCATCTTCACATTATCTCACTTAATCTTTTCAACAACTCTATGAAGTAGGTACTATTATAATCTCCATATTGTGGATGAGGAAACTGAGACAGATAAATCATGCTGAGGAAATATGTATAATATCATAAATAATATGCTGAAAAAGAGGCAGAGCTTGAACTTGAACTCAGGTGGTCTAGCTCTAGAGTGTTAGGCTAAAATGAGGATATTTCATCCCCATGTCAACTATCAACTATCAGTAACCATCTGTGATGCTATATGGAGAACTGTTTTTGACTGTATTCAAACCCGACAAGGAGTGCTACAGTCAATGGGGGAAGTGTACTACCCACAGGAAGATGGGAGAGATGTGCATAGTGAGTATTTACAACACAGACCTGAGATCCAAAGACTGAACAACCACCAACCACACCGCAACCTTGCCCAAATATGACAGATAATAGTAAAATAATCAAAGATAAGGTCACAGGTTTAGCAATGTTGCTATGGGTTTGAACACTGGTGAGGACCTCTTAGCACAATGCTGGATGGCTCAAATAGCTTAATATACTAAGATCTTAGATCATTATCCTCTAGTTCAAAACATGATTTCACAATTCCAATCTTTGTTTTTTTAAACTCCATCCATCTCCATGTTTATTACTAAAAATAACAGAATACATTCAACAATAAAACTCCTCTGTGCTTCAAACTAGTGTGGACTGAAATGCATGTCTAAAAGTCAGGTAACAGTTAAAGAAAGTGAATTTCCATACTCAAAACAATTCCATGCAGAAGACAAAGGAAAGGACAGTTGAAATTCTCACACTTAAACAACATCCGAAATGTTTGGCAGTTTGACTAGCTCTAAAAAAAAAAACAACAACGATATTTATTCCTGAACATTGATATGGGTAAGGGGAGTGCTCTGTGTCAATTTAATCCTTACAGCAACTTCCAAAAGCCCTGCTAGAACACTTATCCTAGGTCATCCAGCCATTCTGATCAGATGAGAACTATTGCTCCAAATAGCTAAAACTAGCTCATTTTTTTCTATGGCCTCAAGATTGCCATTTGAGGCAATTGGACAAATAAAGCATGTCTCAATTTCTCTTATAACCAAGGGTCTATAGACGTGATGGGCAGGAAAGAGAGCTGTGGACTATGACTGCAGGACGGCCTGGCATTCAGCCTGCCTTCATTTGAATCACACTCTCAAGTGACAGAATTAACCAGCCATAGAGATTGAGTTCACTGAACAGGAAAAATGAGGCTGCCAAGAAAAAAAAAAAGCTAATGCAATCTAAGGCTGTGTTAAATAGAACAACAGCCATTTATTTATTCTCTCCCCTCCTCCAAGAAAGATTTAAAGGGGCAATAAACAATAGTGTCTTGAAACAAGTAAATGAAAATCTCATTCCATTTCTGGTTTTCAGGCAACACATTGCAGACAGTCCTAAATTCCAAGAAATACTTCACAGGGTCTTTGGAGAAACTAGAGTTCATTTATTTAGAGTGTCCAGGATGCAGATGGGCAAAAAATCATGGCACGTAGCAAATGACTGAACATCAAAGAACCTGAGGATATTTACTATAACGAAAAGACCTTGAAAACAGTTACCTTGTTTACCTAATACTTAAAATTCACTTCAGTCACTCAGTCATGCCCGACTCTTTGCGACCCCATGAACTGCAGCACGCCAGGCTTCCCTGTCCATCACCAACTCCCAGAGCTTGCTCAAACTCATGTCCTTTGAGTCAGTGATGCCATTCAATCATCTCATCCTCTGAAATCCCCTTCTCCTCCTGCCTTCAATCTTTCCCAGCATCAGGGTCTTTTCCAATGAGTCCGTTCTTCACATCAGGTGGCCAAAGTATTGGAGTTTCAGCTTCACATTCACTCCTTCTAATGAATATTCAGGACTGATTTCCTTTATGATGGACTAGTTGGACCTTCTTGCAGTCCAAGGCACTTTCAAGAGTCTTCTCCAACACCACAGTTCAAAAGCATCAATTCTTCGGTGCTCAGCTTTCTTTATAGTCCATCTCTCACATCCATACATGACTACTGGAAAAACCATAGCTTTGACTAGATGGACTTTTGTTGACAAAGTAATGTCTCTGCTTTTTAATATGCTATCTCTGTTGCTCATAGCTTTCCTTCCAAGGAGTAAGCATCTTTTAACTTCATGGCTACAGTCACCATTTGCAGTGATTTTGGAGCCCAAAAACATAAAGTTGCTCACTGTTTGCATTGTTTCCCCATCTATTTGCCATGAAGTGATGGGACCAGATGCCACATCTCAGCTTTCTGAATGTTGAGTTTTAAGCCAACTTTTTCACTCTCCTCTTTCACTTTCATCAAGAGGCTCTTTAGTTCTTCTTTGCTTTCTGCCATAAGGGTGGTGCCATCTGCATATCTGAGGCTATTGATATTTCTCCCAGCAATCTTGATTCCAGTTTGTGCTTCATCCAACCCATCATTTTGCACAATGTATTCTGCATGTAAGTTAAGTAAGTAGGGTGACAAGATACAGCCTTGATGTACTCCTTTGCCGATTTGGAACCAATCTTTTTTTGCATGGACAGTTCTAACTGTTGCTTCTTGACCTGCATACAGATGTCTCAGGAGATAGGTAAGGTGGTCTGGTATTCCCATTTCTTTCATAATTTTCCAGTTTGTTGTAATCCACACAGAATAAGCCTTTGGGCTAGTCAGTAAAGCAGAAGTAGATGTTTTTATATGGAACTCTATTGCTTTTTCAATGATCTAATGGATGTTGGCAATTTGATCTCTGGTTCCTCTGCCTTTTCTAAATCCAGCTTGAACATCTTGAAGTTCATGATTCATGTACTGTTGAAGCCTGGCTCAGAGAATTTTGATCATTACTTAGCTAGCATGTGAGATGAGTGCAATTGTGCAGTAGTTTGAGCATTCTTTGGCACTGGAATGAAAACTGACCTTTTCCAGTCCTGTGACCACTGCTGAGTTTTCCAAATTTACTGGCATATTGAGTGCAGCACCTTAACAGTATCATCTTTTTGGATTTGAAATAGCTCAACTGGAATTCCTTCACCTCCACTAGCTTTGATTGTTGTGATACTTTCTAAGGCCCACTTGACTTCACATTCCAGGATGTCTGGCTCTAGGTGAGTGATCACACCATTGTGGTTATCTGGGTTGTATAACCCAGATATAGTTTTTTTGTATAGTTCTTCTTTGTATTTTTGCCACCTCTTCTTAATATCTTCTGCTTTGTTAGGTCCATACTGTTTCTGTCCTTTATTATGCCCATCTTTGCATGAAATGTTCCCTTGGTATCTCTAATTTTCTTGAAGCGATCTCTATTATTTCCCATTCTATTGTTTTCCTGTATTTCTTTGCATTAATCACCGAGGAAAGTTTTCTTATCCCTCCTTGCTATTCCTTGGAACCCTGCATTAAAATGGGTCTATCTTTCCTTTTCTCCTTTGCTTTCTGTCATATTGAAGAGTGCTTAGATTTTTAGAATATGGTTTCAGAGAACAGAATACAACTGATAGGTGGAAATACCAAAACCTATCCAAAAATTATAAACACAGCCTATGAAATAGTGAGAGTTACTAACATCTCAGGTATTGAAGAAGAGGCACGGTTATAAATCTCTCGACAAATGCTTCATGTCAGGTGGGAAGGAAGGACTTTTTAAAAAGTCATGATTTAACCAACTCATAGGTATGTACATTGAAAGATATCTTTTCCTCTTTACTAGGCACTGGTGTGAAAGATTTGGCATAGTTTCTGTGCTAAGCACAAGAAGTAAGGCACTAGGAAGAAGAATGAAGGAATTTCTATGAAAAGGCATAGAATTTTTCAATCAAAATTAAGTAGAAGTGAAATATGTCACATTACTGAATAGACCAAGATGGCTGGAGTGAGATATCACTGACTTCAATCATCATAGGATTTACTCTCTTAGTTTTCCCCATATAAGAGCAAAAAATGTCCCCTCTTTACAGACTTCTGAGCTGTAGATTATACCATCAGCCAGTCAAGAAGATTGGACAATAGCAAATCATTTATCACTGGTGGGGAGCATTAGCCCAGCTTCTTTGAACTGAAAGGGGCTTCACGAGCAATCCTGGGATCCCATTCTTTTCTCTCTTTAAAAATGTGACTAAGTCATCATCCTTGTAAGAATCAGCCCCCCTGACCAAGCTATTCGTAATGCAGTTGGTGACCTCATCGCCTCTACCCTAGTTGAATACCTTATTATACGTGGAAAGAAAAGAATGAAGCTGTTTTTTCATCTGCAATTTTCAGATTAAAAAGAAATATCTCTGCATTTTCAGAAGGTTTTATATCAGATTTCCTTTTCCTTACTTTGCTGATACAGCAGTACACACAATAGCTATGAGGGGCAAATTTCTAGCCAACTTTCTGCACTGAGCAATGAAGGATGAGAGATTGTGTTCAGAATTTCCAGTATCCCAGTTCTGTCTTTCCAGATGACTAAGATCATGGCTTTCATTCACGTACAAGGACAATAAAAATAACAGTAATTAAAAAAGAAAAAAACCAGATTTTAGGTTACTTATAAAGATATGCTAAGATAGTTTACCCATATGTACAAATGTGTTTGATAATTTGTTATATAAGGGGGTGTTATGAAAATGAAACCTTTTTGGTTTGATCTGTTTTTCTCAAATAAAAAACAACTAGTAACATTTTACATCATTTACAAAGTTTGATATTTTTTTCTCCATGAATGCAACTAATTTTTATAAGTAAATGCTGGGTTTTATGAGCTTCCCCAGTGGCTCAAGGGTAAAGAATCCATCTGCAAAGCAGGAGACACAGAGACCAGGGTTTGATCTCTGGGTCGGGAAGATCTCCTGAAGAAGGAAATGGCAACCCAGTCTAGTATTCGTGCCTGGAAAATTCCATGGACAGAGGAACTTGGTGGGCTGAAGTCCATGGTATCACAAAGAGTCTGACACGACTGAGCAACTAAACAACAATGATAGTAGGTGAATATGTTTAGACTGAAGACCATAAATAAGATCATAAATTAAGAAGTCTAATATTTTAAAGGCCCAGAGAGATAATGCAGATATCTGAAAAGGATGGATATGAGGCAACAGAAAGCAGTGTTGATGTCCAGTTAGAAATTCTGTGCTCTAAGCATACTATAGTTCAATAATACAAATAGCAACAACATTTTAAAAATGTGCCTTCACAAAATAATTGAATGTTCACAGCTTAGACTCCCATTTGAGCTGCAAAGGTCTTTTTCTTTTTTTTTAAACCAGAGGTCTTTAAAGATCACCTGATCTAGGTGTTTTCAACTCTGACACCACATTCAAACCCCTGGATCTAAAAAACACTAATGTCTGGCTCCCATACCAGATCAACTGGATGAGCATCTCTGAGGGTGGGAAACAAGCATCAGTGTGATTCGAAAATCTCACCCAGTGATTCTTAATATACAGCAAGGCATGAGAAACAAAATGAGAAAACTAAAGCTGAAAAAAGTAAAGGGATTTGTTCAAGATCATATTAGCACTTTGTAGGGAGCGAGCCTTTCCTTAATCATCAATGATTAAGTTCCAATAGAGAAGATGCCCAAAAGCAAATGCATAGGGGAGGTAATAAAAGGAGAATGTACAAAAGTTGTCAAGACTCTTATTTGATTGTAGCAAATATTTGGCTTTTTGGAAATTTAGTTGCATTGATGATGCAATGCATTTTCTCAGTGCCAATAATGTGCCCAAAATCACTAAACACTTGATGTATAGTTATAAGTTTTAACAATTCATTAAAGAGATGAAGACAGTAATGCACAGAAAGATAAATTATATTGCCAAGTATATAAAGCTAAGAAATATAGGATACATTTACACCTGCCTCTGAGAGAAAGTTTACATGAAACAAAATGTACAGATTTCAGCATACCATTACATGTGTTTGGCAAATATATACATACACCCATGTAACCAAACCTACAATCAAGATATTAAATATTCCCATTACCTTAAAAATTCCCCCATATCCACTTCTACTCACTCCACATCCCACAAGCAACTATGATTCCAATTTCTATCATTATGGACTAGAACGTTGATAAATGAAATTATATAGTGTGTTCTCATTTGTTTCTGTTTTTACATTTTTTTATGTAAAAAATGGTTTGTTTGTTTGTTTGTTTGTTTTAAGGGCTTCCCTGGTGGCTCAGAGGTTAAAGCATCTGCCTGGAATGTGGGAGACCAGGGTTCGATCCCTGGATCGGGAAGATCCCGTGGAGAAGGCAATGGCACCACACTCCAGTACTCTTGCCTGGAGAATCCCATGGAGGGAGGAGCCTGGTAGGCTACAGTCCATGGGGTCGCAAAGAGTAGGACACGACTGAGCGACTTCACTTTCACTTACATTTTTTAAAGATTTTCTTTATTTTTATTTTTGGTTGTTCTGGGTCTTTGTTGCTGCACTCGGGCTTTCTCTATTTGCAGTACACGTGTATTCTCATTGCAATGACTTCTCTTGTCATGGAGCACGGGCTCTAGAGCATGGGCACAGTAGTTGCAGTGCATGCGCGTAGTCGCCCCGCGGAATATGGGATCTTCCTGGACCAGGGAATGAACCCGTGTGCCCTGTATTAACTGGCAGAATCTTTACCATTGGACCACGAGGGAAATCCCCTCATTTGTTTCTTACTGGTTTGTTCAACATCATTTTTTTTTTTATATGCATCTATATTATTCCTTGTATCAGTAGTGAGTTGCCTTTATGTAGCGGAGGAGTATTCTATGAATAAAACACAATTTGTTCACCAATTGTCTTGTTGATAATCATTTGTCTGTTTTTAACTAATGATTTTTGCCTGATTATTAATAAAGCTGCTATAAATGTGTTTAACTTAAGGAGAAACTACCAAACTATTTTCTAAAGTGCATGTCTTGTTACATACCTACTTCCCAGAGCAATACATGAGTTGTACGACTTCACACTGTCAACAGCATTTGTTGATGCAACAAGTAAGTGGTATTACATTATGGTTTTAATTTGCATTTCTCTGGTAACTAATGATATCAAGTTCTTTTTCATGTTCATATTCACCATTCATACATCTTTTCTGGTGAAGTGTTCGATCTTTTGCCTCATTGTATAAAAATTGCTTGTGATTTTATTATTGGCTTTTTCCTTATTTATTCTGGATCAAGTTTATTGTAAAATACATACTGTAAACATTCTCTCCCATATTGTAGCTAAACTTTTAATTTTCTTTTGCTGCGTAGAGGTAGTGTTTGGTGACATTCAAGGTATCTTTTTTCTGTAGCTTTTTCTTTCACTCCAAGAAACCTCTGCCTGTTCAAAGATCATAAATATATGCTTCCATGTTTATTTCAAAAAAGTTTTAATGTTTTAGTTTTTACAATTAGGTCTATAATTTATCTAAATTAATTTTGTGGATGATGTAAAGTTGAGATTCGTATTTCCATATGTTTATCCCATTATTCCAGCACCATTTGTTTAAAAAGATTTTTTTTCCTGAACTGCCTTGAAGTTTCTATGCAACTTATTATATGTGTACCATTCTAGTGCTGAACTCTACTTTGCCTCAACCTATGTATCTTTATATAACACAATACTGTCTTGATTACTGTGGCTTATATCAAGTAATACAATTCACCTGATTTGTTATTATTCAATACAGTTTCAAATATTGTATATTCTCTACATTTTCATATAAATTTCAGAATAAGGTTTTCACACAAAAAATTTGTGGAAAATGTTTTGCTTGAGATTGAGAAGGGAAAGTCACTCAGTTGTCTCCTTCGCAACCCCAGGGACTGTAGCCTGCCAGGTTCCACTGTTCATGGGATTCTCCAGGCCAGAATACTGGAGTGGGTAGCCATTCTCTTCTCCAGGGCTCTTCCCAACCCAGGGATTGAACCCAGGTCTCCCACATTGCAGGCAGATTCTTTACCATCTGAGCCATCAGGGAAGCCGAAGAATAGTGGAGTGGGTAGCCTATCCCTTCTCCAGCAGATCTTCCCCACCCAGGAACTGAACCAGGGTCTTCTGCATTGCAGGCAGATTCTTTACCTGCTGAGCTACCAGGGAAGCCCCTGCTTGAGATTATGTTTAATCAAAACAACATTGAATCTTTTAGTTCATGATATCTCCACCAATTTAGGTCTTCTTTAAATCTTTTAGGAATATTTTAGAATTTTTAGTAGAGAAATCTCATGCATCTTTTTGCTAAATTTATCCCTAGATTTTTTGGGGTATCTTTTATGCTATTGTGCATGGTATATTTAAAGTTTATGTTCCAAATGTGTGCTGCTAGTATATATTGACAGTATATTAACCACTACCTACTGAGTAACTATAATGTGCCACAGACTATACTAAACATGCTCCACACTAAAATCTTTACAGAAATCTCTTTAAGAGACAAGTGAACTCATTTGTAGAGATGTGGATGGACCTAGAGACCATCATACAGAGCGAAGTAAGACTGAAAGAGAGAAACAAATACCATATATAAAAAATGGCATAGTTGAACTTATTTGCAAAACAGAAATAAAGACACTGATGTAGAAAACAAACATGGACACCAAGGGGGAAAGGGGGAGGAACGGGGTGATTTGGGAGACTGTGACTGACTTATATACACTATTGATACTATGCATAAAACATAACCGATGAGAACCTAGTGTGTAGCTCAGAGAACTCTACCCATTGTTCTATGATGACCTAAATGGAAAGGAAGTTCAAAAATAGAGGGATATGTATACATACAACTAATTCACTTTGATTATAGTAGAAACTAACACAACATTATAAAGCAACTATACTCCAATAAAAATTAATTTCTAGAACATAAGGCAGTTCTATTTCCAGTTTTTTAAGGAATATCCACACTGTTCTCCATAGTGGCTGTACTAGTTTGCATTCCCACCAACAGTGTAAGAGGGTTCCCTTTTCTCCACACCCTCTCCAGCATTTATTATTTGTAGACTTTTGGATCGCAGCCATTCTGACTGGTGTGAAATGGTACCTCATAGTGGTTTTGATTTGCATTTCTCTGATAATGAGTGATGTTGAGCATCTTTTCATGTGTTTGTTAGCCATCTGTATGTCTTTTTTGGAGAAATGTCTATTTAGTTCTTTGGCCCATTTTTTGATTGGGTCGTTTACTTTTCTGGAGTTGAGCTGTAGGAGTTGCTTGTATATTTTTGAGATTAGTTGTTTGTCGGTTGCTTCATTTGCTATTATTTTCTCCCATTCTGAAGGCTGTCTTTTCACCTTGCTAATAGTTTCCTTTGATGTGCAGAAGCTTTTAAGGTTAATTAGGTCCCATTTGTTTATTTTTGCTTTTATTTCCAATATTCTGGGAGGTGGGTCATAGAGGATCCTGCTGTGATGTATGTCGGAGAGTGTTTTGCCTATGTTCTCCTCTAGGAGTTTTATAGTTTCTGGTCTTACGTTTAGATCTTTAATCCATTTTGAGTTTATTTTTGTGTATGGTGTTAGAAAGTGGTCCAGTTTCATTCTTTTACAAGTGGTTGACCAGATTTCCCAGCACCACTTGTTAAAGAGATTGTCTTTAATCCATTGTATATTCTTGCCTCCTTTGTCGAAGATAAGGTGTCCATATGTGCGTGGATTTATCTCTGGGCTTTCTATTTTATTCCATTGATCAATATTTCTGTCTTTGTGCCAGTACCATACTGTCTTGATAACTGTGGCTTTGTAGTAGAGCCTGAAGTCAGGTAGGTTGATTCCTCCAGTTCCATTCTTCTTTCTCAAGATCGCTTTGGCTATTCGAGGTTTTTTGTATTTCCATATAAATTGTGAAATTATTTGTTCTAGCTCTGTGAAGAATACTGTTGGTAGCTTGATAGGGATTGCGTTGAATCTATAAATTGCTTTGGGTAGTATACTCATTTTCACTATATTGATTCTTCCAATCCATGAACATGGTATATTTCTCCATCTATTAGTGTCCTCTTTGATTATGTTCCAGCAATCCCACTGCTGGGCATACACACTGAGAAAACCAGAAGGGAAAGAGACACGTGTACCCCAATGTTCATCGCAGCACTGTTTATAATAGCCAAGACATGGAAGCAACCTAGATGTCCATCAGCAGATGAATGGATAAGAAAGCTGTGGTACATATACACAATGGAGTATTACTCAGCCATTAAAAAGAATACATTTGAATCAGTTCTAATGAGGTGGATGAAACTGGAGCCTATTATACAGAGTGAAGTAAGCCAGAAGGAAAAACATAAATACAGTATACTAACGCATATATATGGAATTTAGAAAGATGGTAACAATAACCCGGTGTACGAGACAGCAAAAGAGACACTGATGTATAGAACAGTCTTATGGACTCTGTGGGAGAGGGAGAGGGTGGGAAGATTTGGGAGAATGGCAATGAAACATGTAAAATATCATGTAGGAAACGAGTTGCCAGTCCAGGTTCGATGCATGATGCTGGATGCTTGGGGCTGGTGCACTGGGACGGCCCAGAGGGATGGTATGGGGAGGGAGGAGGGAGGAGGATTTGGGATGGGGAACACATGTATACCTGTGGCGGATTCATTTTGATATTTGGCAAAACTAATACAATTATGTAAAGTTTAAAAATAAAATAAAATTAGAGAAAAAAAATTAATTTCTAAAACAGGGACAAGCAAACTAAGACAGAGATAAATTTAATTTTATATAGCTAAGCCTACAAAGCAATAAAGTTCCAAAGGTGAATTAGAACTTAATGTTAAAATCTATGTTCAAACCACTGTGCTTTGCTTATGTTATAATATGGGGGACCTTGAATACGGTGTCTTTGGGGATATAATCCTACCATTCATTGGGTTTCCACAGTAGATTCTTAAACAAGGAAATAACATTTTGAAAGAGCTGTTCTAAGAATCCTATACATATTGAGGTGGGAAGAATGAAATAGATGGGGTGATGAGAGACAGACTACATTTGTCCAACATCCCACACTCTGCCACCTCCAATTTGACTTCATTTCCGTAAGCTTGCCAAGACTGAAATTCCATGCCACATCTTTGGAAAATGGGGGCCTCCAGGTGGCTCAAATGGTAAAGAATCCATCCGCGAATGCACGAGATGCAGGTTCAATCCATGGGGATCCCCTGGAGGAGGAAAAGGCAACCCACCCCAGTATTCTTGCCAAGAAAATGTCAGGAACAGAGGAGCCTGGCGGGCTACAGTCTATGGGGTTGCAAGAGTTGGACATGACTGAGTGTGTATGCAGGCACACGCACATGCACGCGCATGCGCACACGCACACACACACTTTGGAAAATAGTCTGCATGCATGCTGTCTCTTCAGTCATGTCTGACTATTTGCAACCCCATGGACTGTAGCCCTCTAGGCTCCTCTGTTCATGAGGTTTTCCCGGCAAGATTACTGGAGTGGGTTGCCATTTCCTTCTCCAAGGGATCTTCCCCAACTAAGGATGGAACCCATGTCTCCTGTGCCTCCTGCCTTACAGGAGGATTCTTTACTGCTGACTTAGGGGAGAGGCCTGAAAATAGTCTTCAAATGATTGAATATAGAGTTAACAACTCTACAACTAGTTATGTACCCAAGAAAAATGAAAACATGCCCTCACAAAAACATTTATGCACTAAAAAGAATGAATATCAGATCAGATCAGATCAGTCACTCAGTCATGTCCGACTCTTTGCGACCCCGTGAATCACAGCACGCCAAGAATCCCTGTCCATCACCAACTCCCAGAGTTCACTCAGACTCACGTCCATCGAGTCAGTGATGCCATCCAGCCATCTCATCCTCTGTCGTCCCCTTCTCCTCCTGCCCCCAATCCCTCCCAGCATCAGAGTCTTTTCCAATGAGTCAACTCTTCGCATGAGGTGGCCAAAGTACTGGACTTTCAGCTTTAGCATCATTCCTTCCAAAGAAATCCCAGGGCTGATCTCCTTCAGAATGGACTGGTTGGATCTCCTTGCAGTCCAAGCGACTCTCAAGAGTCTTCTCCAACATCACGGTTCAAAAGCATCAATTCTTCAGCGCTCAGCCTTCTTCACAGTCCAACTCTCACATCCATACATGACCACAGGAAAAAACATAGCCTTGACTAGACGAACCTTTGTTGGCAAAGTAATGTCTCTGCTTTTGAACATGCTATCTAGGTTGGTCATAACTTTCCTTCCAAGGAGTAAGCGTCTTTTAATTTCATGGCTACAGTCACCATCTGCAGTGATTTTGGAGCCCAGAAAAATAAAGTCTGACACTGTTTCCACTGTTTCCCCATCTATTTCCCATTCAGTGGTGGGACCGGATGCCATGATCTTCGTCTTCTGAATGTTGAGCTTTAAGCCAACTTTTTCACTCTCCACTTTCACTTTCATCAAGAGGCTTTTGAGTTCCTCTTCACTTTCTGCCATAAGAGTGGCGTCATCTGCATATCTGAGGTTTTTGATATTTCTCCCGGCAATTTTGATTCCAGTTTGTGTTTCTTTTAGTCCAGCGTTTCTCATGATGTACTCTGCATATAAGTTAAATAAACAGGGTGACAATATACAGCCTTGACGAACTCCTTTTCCTATTTGGAACCAGTCTGTTGTTCCATGTCCATACATGTATAACTGAATCATTTTGCTGAATATCTGAACCTAACAGTAATCAACTACACACTAATGCTGCTGCTGCTGCTGCTAAGTCACTTCAGTCATGTCCGACTCTGTGCGACCCCATAGACGGCAGCCCACCAGGCTTCCCCGTCCCTGGGATTCTCCAGGCAAGAACACTGGAATGGGTTGCCATTTCTTTCTCCAATGCATGAAAGTGAAAAGTGAAAGTGAAGTCACTAAGTCGTATCCAACTCTAGCGACCCCATGGACTGCAGCCTACCAGGCTCCTCCGTCCTTGGGATTTTTCAGGCAAAAGTACTGGAGTGGGTTGTCATTGCCTTCTCTGACACACCAATAAAATAATGTAAATGTTTACAGCAGTATTATTCATAGGAACCAAAAGGTATAAACAACACAAATGTAATCAACTAATGAATAGATAAGCAAAATGTGATATATACAAATAATGGAATATTTTGACCGTAAAAAGGAATAGAGTACTGATATATACTAGAACATGAATGGACCCTGAAAACATTATGAGAAATGAAAGAAGTCAATCACTAATGACTATGTATTATATTACTTTATTCTTATAAAATGTCCAGAATATAAAAGTAAATCACTGATTGGTTAGGGCTGGTAGGGGACAAATCTGGGGGAGGAGAGAATATCTAACTGGTATGGGGTTTCATTCTGAGATGATGAAAATGTTCTAAAATTAAACATCTGAAATATATTGCATATATTTGTAAAAATACTAAAAAATATTGAACTTCATTATTTAAATGCATGAACTGTACAGTATGTGAATTATATCTCAGTAGAGCTATTAAAAAATAAAAGAGCAATATTCCTATTCTTTTTTATAGCACAATGCTGGACACCTACTAAGTACAAATCAATATTTGTTGGAAATATTAAAGAAAGAATAAATCCATTAGAAATAGGCCTCTCTCTTGTGTTCAGGTAAGCAGTTACAATAAGGGATAAATGTGTTAAAAATTTGAGGAAAGTATAATGCCATTCCCCTTACTTATACATGTACATAATAAATCACCTTGAACACTATTTACTATTCTAGGTTTCCATGGACTAAATACTTTTCATATTTAGATCTTTCTGGAGTATTGTTGCCATCCATTATTACTGGCATTTTCAGCACTGCCTTGTGGCATGACCTTTGATAGGTCTCTCTACTTTTCCTAGTTTGTTTCCATTAGAATTATTTAAAGCAGCCTGAGAAGCTGACTGATGCTAAGAGCCAGGGAATCTGAAAAGGATATAGCTGGAAACTACAACAGAGCTATAAGAATGACTAAACACAAGAACTCTTTGTATCCCTTGGCATTTTTGCCTCCATAATTTTGAACTAACAAGAAAGAAAATTTTTTGACTATGTCAGTAGGGAGCATTGCAATCTACACCACAAATATAGGTCATTCTTACTTCTCAGAGAGAATAAAACAGCATTGTCACTGAAGCTGCTTTGTTTTGTTTTTTACTTTTTTCTTTTAAGTCCTGTTAAGCATTAAACTTTACAATAGAAAGGGAACTTAGAGAGTCTTCTGTCCAATGCTTTCCAAACTTTAATGTGAACCATCAGAGGATTTTGAAAAAATGCAGAATCTGATACAATAGGTCTGAAGACAAGTAATCCCAGGCAATGTGGGTGCTGCTCTTTCATGGACCAGACTTAGAGTAGCAAAGTTCAGTTCCAATCTCTTCATGTTATGCATTTTTAAAAAATGAAGAGGTACAGAAGAAAAGGACACTTACTCAAGGTCACAAAGTTTTGCAGTAAAAAGATCAAGCCAGACATGGAGTCTCTAAAATACCAACTCAGAATTGTACCTATTACGTAGCTTCTATCAGAAACCCAAAACACATTCTTCCTTCATTCCCATGTCATTAAATCTTGGTCCTGAGATTATTACATTTAACAAGCAAAAATCTCTGTATGAGTTTGTTCTCTGCCCTACCAAATACTTAAGAACATTGGAACATGAGAAAACAAAATCAAACCTGTTTTTGGCCATCAAGGACCAACTGTTTTCCTCATCAACGGCCATTCTAACATCCCAGCTTAAGCTGAGCCTCTGTTTTGCCTCTGGCCATTATCAGAAAGCGATTAGAAATACAGATATAGTTTAGCTTAAGCAAACAATGCTTATGGCACATCTACTGAGAAAAAAAGATTTATAAAATCTTTTAATAGAGTAACTCCCTAAAGTTTGAGTGTTCTCTGATTTCTTATCCTACCAGTATGGATTAATGAGAAAGGATTTTATAACTCAAATATATATAGAGTTAATAGTATATAGTAGTATTTACATGTGTGTGTTGGTACATGCATAGAATACCTCTGAAAGATTATCCAAAGCTAATAAGATAAATTACATCACTATTTAATAAACAGGAATGCAGAATTATTAGTAGGAAAAAGCAGCGGAGTCTTAATTTTCCCACTATCTTTTTTTTGTCTTATCTTTATTTATTATATATATAAGTTTAATTTTTTAAGCCAGGAATGTTTTAGTAATGTAAATAAAAGATAGCATAGAAGATTGTAGTTTCTTAAAATGATCACAGTAATATTTTTAGTTCCACATGTGCCTCCAAAACCTTGCAACTCCACATTGAAAGTTGTAGTTGGGACTTGCCCGGGAGCGGAGCTTAAGAATCTGCCTTGCAAGGCAGAGGACTCAGGTTCAATCCCTGGTTGAGCAACTAATATCCCACATGCACAGAGCAACTCAGCCCACACTCTGTAGCATGCACATGACATAACTACTCAGCCCTTGCCCTCCGGAGCCCACATGCCACAACCAGAGAAGAAGTGAAGATACCACAGTGAAGACCCCACGTGCCACGACTAACACCTGATGCAGCCAAATACATAATAATATTTAAAATTTTTTAAAATTGTAGTTTATTTTCATTCGCCTCAAACTTGGGAAGGCTTGTGACTTTTAACCAACCAAATGAGTGAAGCAATACTTTATTTTCTGGGGCTGGGTCTTTAAAAGAAATACAGCTTTCACGTGAGTCCCCTTTTTTGGGGGTGGGGGATGTTTGCTTTGAAAAACCAACCACCATGCTGTGAAGAGGTCCACATTCACCCACATAAAAAGATCACATGGAGAGAGATCCATGTGGAAAGAAGTCAAAACCTCAATCAACAGCCTTGATCAACCACCATACTGAATCAACATGCCTTCAGATGACTCCAGTCCTCAGAATGAATCATCTAGCTTAAACTCAGACATCACGGAGGAAAGACACAACATCCCCTATACACCCTGTCTAAACTCCTAACTCAGAGAATCCACAAACACAACAGATGATTATCCTATATCCTAAACTGCATAGCAATTTGTTGTGCAGCACCAGATAATGGAAACAGATTTTTATACCTGGAAGTAGGGAAATGCCATTACAAAAATACCTAAAACCAGTGGGTGACTTGGAGGTGGGCAGAGACTGGTGAAACATTGAGGAGGTTATTTCTCAAAACTGCAAGGGTCTTATAAAGTCCGTCAGGAAACCTTGATGGCTCTTCAGAAGACTGAAAGTGAGGGGTCAAAGGCATGGAAGAAAAGTGTCACTAGAAGCTGAAAGAAAGGCCCATGTTCATTTATCCAGAGCATTCAATCCATTTTCCAGATTCCATATTATCACAGTAGATAGTGTTCCTAAACTTTCCATCACCACATCACAAGTGTTTTCTTTCTTTCAGCTTCCAGGAACACTTCCAGAGTCAGCCATTGGTTGTGTGCGTGAATTCTATGAGTTAGGAATTTAGACAGACTGTAGGGGAGCTGGTTTCCTTTGCTGTGCAAAAACTTTTACATTTAATTAGCTCCCATCTTTAATGTTTACTCTTATTTTGATTACTCTGGGAAATGGATTCTCCCACAAATTGCTGTGATTTATGTAAAAGAGTGTTCTGCCTATGGTTTCCTCTAGGATTTTTATAGTTTCTGGTCTTACATTTAGGTATTTAATCTATTTTGAGTTTATTTTTGTATATAGTGTTAAGGAGTATTCTAATTTCATTCTTTTGCATGTAGCGATCCAGTAGCTTTCTTTTAGATGTAGCTTTCCCAGCACCACTTATTGAAGAGACTGTCTTTCCTCCACTGTGTATTCTTGCCTCCCTTGCTGTGGCTTAATTTACCACAAGTGTGCAGCTTTATTTCTGGGATCTCTATCCTATTTCATTAATCTACGTGTCTGTTTTTCTGCTAGTACCACACGATTTTAACTACTGTAACTTTGCAGGATAGTCTGAAGCCAGGGAGCACGATTCCTCCAGCTGTTCTTTCTCAAGATTGTTTGGGTTCTTCAGTGTCCTTTGTGTTTCCATACAAATTTTAAAATTATTTGTTCTAGTTTTGTGAAAAATGCCATGGTGTTTTGATAGAGACTGCATTGAATCTATAGACTGTCTTGGCTAGTATGGTTATTTAACAATACTAATTCTTCCAATCCAAGAACATGGTTGTGTTGACTTCAGTTTCTTTCATCAGTGTCTTATAGTTTTCAGAGTACAATATTTTACCTCAAGTTGGTTTAACCCTACATATTTTATTCTTTTTCATGCAATGGTAAATGGGACTGATTCCATAATTTCTCTTTCAGATCTTTTGTTAGTGTTTAGAAATGCAACAGATTTCTGTATGTTAATTTTCTATCCTACAATTTTACCAAATTCATGGATGAGTTCTGGTACTCTCTGGTAGTATCTTTAGGGCTTTTTATATATCATATCATGTCATTTGCAAACAGTGACAGTTTTACTTCAATCTTAACTAATGCAACTGTAAGGCTTTGGTCAGGAAAATTCCACATAAATGACAGACGATGGTTTAGAATCCTATACTCAGATCTTCAGATCTCTCGAGCACCTTATAATTCATCCAAGTAAGCCCCCCAGCCCCACCCTGCCATTTGACCACTGAGGAAAATTAACCTTTGTCTCAGGCCACATGACTACTTAACATCAAAGGACCACAGAGTCATTTCCCATTTCAAAGTTATTTTTTCTTTAAGTCTGGCAAATTCATTACTTCCAAATAGCTATGCAGAACTAAAAGACAGATTTAGGAAAACATATCATCAAAGGAGAACAGGATGTCTTCATCATGTCCCAAACTTTGAAACTAGAATCTCCAAGGTCGGTTTCTTCCAACTCTGTCTGCTGAGTTATTGCTTGCAAGAGAATGTGACACGGAGATCTTTAGGAGATACTACTGATTGGTGTCTAGATTTCTTGCTGTATATAAGTGGAAAGATTAGGGATTTTCTTAATTTTCAGTTACAGAGACAGGATTACCCCATAATCTTACCTTCATTTAGTTAAAATTTGAAAGTGAAAATGAAAGTCGCTTAGTCATGCCCGATTCTTTGTGACCCCATGGGCTATACAGTCCATGGAATTCTCTAGGCCAGACAGTGGAGTGGGAAAACTTTGCCTTCTCCAGGGGATCTTCCCAACCCAGGGATCAAACCCAGGTCTCCTGCATTTCAGGCAGATTCTTTCCCAGCTGAGCCACTGGCAAAGCCCAAGAATACTAGAGTGGGTAGCTTATCCCTTCTCCAGCAGATCTTCCTGACCCAGGAATAGAACTGGGGTCTCCTGAATTGCAGGCAGATTCTTTACCAACTGAGCTATCAGGGAAGCCCCAAGTCAAAATTTATTGATTACTAAATGCCATATATTAGGCTAAGTGTTTTACCATCATCTATTTTAAATCACCTAACAATGATATGGTAGAAGCAATCAGAAACATCTCCAGTTAATAGATGAGAAAAATGTAGAATGTACATCATTTGCCTCAAATCAGTCAGCTAATTAGTTGCAGATCTGGATTTTAAACCCAAATACACCTGAATCAAAAGTCTATGACATAGGTTATAAAAAGAATCATTTCTGGTTAGGCGTGGAAGTATAGATTCTTTGACCCAGTGGGGTTACTCCCAGGCTCTCCTTCCTGTGAGTTTTGGTTTCTGTGATAAGAGATACATCTAATTAAAGGAGGTCTCTCTTAATAAAAGAGAAGTGCTTTTTGTAAAGAACACTTATTCCTACTGACCATTACTTTCCTGTCTCCCTTATTTCCTCCAAAATGTCTTCATCACTGTTGCACTTAATTTTCATCTCAGGGTCTCAGGTTTCATCATATCTCCTCCAGTGAAACCTCTTGTGTGTTCTCCTTCATTTGCTAAGCTGAGGAGTGGGGTGGGGAGAAAGTCAGCTAGTCTTCATTGGACCAGCTGGTCTGCAGAAGCAGGAACATTAGCGCCAAGATGCAGGGCCAAAGCCTGCCGCATTCCATTTGTTTTCTTTCAAAGGCCACTGCACTGGCTGTAGACAGATGTCTGACAGGCTGTATCTGAGGACGTTTATTCCACGCCTACCCACAGATGGCTTTACCAACTTCCACAGCATAAGTTCGATTTCTTTCCAAGCTTCAACTTATAACTAGGGCATCACAAAGTTATAGCTGAAGAGATTATCCTTATGACTTATAATGTGAATACCTCACATTTGAATACCCATGTGCTTGACAATGTAGAAAACACTCAACAATATCTCATTTAATCCTCATGCCAAGCTTATAAAGTAACCATTATCACTACTCCCATTCTACTAACGAATTAGCTAAGAATTAGAAGACCAAAGTCACTTGCCCAAGGTCACACAGCTAGTAAGGAACAAAGTTGCCTTTTAAATCCAAGTAGAGTTTCACTTCATAGTCTATATTCTTTCCTGTTCCATAAAAGCTAATAGAGATGATGATAGTGGTGGTGATGGTATTACTGTTGTTAAGGATAAAAGTATCAGCAACAACAAAAGACAACTGTGGTCCCTGCATTATGCCAAGTGCTTTACATGTACTGCTTCATTTAATGGTCACAATTCTTCATGTGGCATGGTATTAATATCTACTACTTACCTGAAGAATCTGAGCTAATTTAGAGAGGCTAGTAACATGCTCAGGGCTACAAACCAGTGACAGCACCCAAAGGGGCCCATTCTGTCTAACCCTAGCTCAAGCTCTTACCAATTATGACCACTGCCATCTTATTTCAAAACTGGGGAAACTGAAGCTCAGAAAGGGAAAGTTCCAGGTCCCCTATTTCTAGAACATGGTAGCCTACCAGTCTAGCTGTGACATTCCTCCAGCTGGGATTACCAGCTCCCAGGAAAGGGCTATCTACTTAGCACCACATATGGGAAAACTCAACCAGTCTTCATTTTCAGGGGTAGAGGAGTATTGTGAGAAACAATGAGGGATAGAGTGATTTGGGAGCCAGAAAGTAAGATATGAGCCGTGCATTAGGCTGCTTCACTTTGACCAAGATACTTAAGTTGTCTGAGTCCCCTCCTTTTCCACAAAGGAATTTATCATATGATTGGGAAGTTCTGCCGTTAGGGACTATTCCAAGATGTCGTATAGGCAAGAGCTAAGTGAGTTTGTGAAAATATTAAGTGCTATCATTTGAGACTAAATAGATCACTATGGGTCAAAGTAATAAAAGTGTGTTAATTGAGAAGGTGGCACCCAAGGTTGATCTGAAACATATGAGAATAATGACTACGTTATTATTTTTTTTTACTATGTTCTTACTACACATCAGATCCTGACATAAGTAATTTATATGTATGATTTCAGTTTATCCTTATGAAACTTTTTATGTTTACTGTTATTGTGCTTCCTATTCTAGAAGTGTAGAAACTGAAGCTCAAACAGGTGCAAAGTTAAAGAACTAGCAGGGGACACAATTGAGATTCAGGCTCAGGGGTCTAGCCTCAATCACTACATCACACTGCCTTTCTGGGTTGGTTAAACAGACAATTGTGGGGACAGCTTCAGTGAAAGCAAGAAGCATCCAGGGAGTTACATTCCGTGCAGCAACTATGCATGCATTCCACAATATGGAATTTGCATTTCAGATCCTAAAGTGGTAACCTGGTCATGCCCTGTGCTTTCAGGCAGGGCAAACATCACCACCACTGTGTACTTCAGAAGAGTTGAAGGATACTCCCATGGTCAGGCACCTAAGTTATCACCCCTTCCACATCAGTGTTTCTTCCTTAGTCTCTTGCCATGAAGCACTGTTTAAATTCATGGGCATCCAGGTTTCAGGTAATAATTTCTCTGTCTGCCTTACATGTATTGGTTTTATAGACCACAGATTACAAAGAAGGGTGCCGAGACGTACTAAATTTCCTTCAGAGACAGAAAACTTTATGTAAACACAAGATATGTGGAAATCTAGAATAAAAGGCCTTAGACAAGATCATAAACAGCTGGCCAAATGTAAACTGAATTAATGGGCTTTTCTTCTCAACAGAGTATTAAAGCTAGAAGAAGCCTTACAAGTCAGGTTATGCAAACCTGCCGTGTTACCAACAGGGAAACCGAGGGGCAAAGTCTACTATGATGTGCATGAGGGTCCATGGATTGCTGACGTTCAACCTAGGCCAGAACCGAGTTTCTAGATCTGCAGTTTGTCGCCCTTTTTTTTTTTTTGCCATCCAGTCCTCTCCCTCACATTTCATCACTGTCAGGTCTAACCCACCGCTTCTCATTCTAATCACTTGCCAGTTTCTCTGAAGCCATGGCCCCAGGATCCATTGCTCCTTCAGTATCTGTCCCTCAGTAAGGCATTCTCTCTGCTAGCCTTTCCACCCTCTGCATGCTTTGTTCCCTCAGAGGGAGGCACTGGAAGGTTCTCACTAACTGAGAGGATGCTGATGGGACCCTTGCAGGTGCAAACGTGCCCATCCCACTGGGCAGGCCCTGGCTATGCCAAGCAGAAAGGGCCTTCCCTCTGATAGGAAGCCCAAGAGAATTCCGAATCAGGACAACTGTCAGTGTGGAGAGGGAATAGCCTGCTGTGAGCAGAAAAGATTTCTCTGTATAAAAACCCACATGACTGCACAAAATGGCAGCTGAGAGGACCTGGAGTGAATGATGGTGGAGATTCATTTACATTTTAAATGAACACAACATTTTCCTGGGGCATTGCTCCCTCCTAATGATCTAATCTATAAAATACACCATCCCTTTTTCTACTAGAAAAATCATTTTTCTTAAAGTCAATAAACAAATATATTTCGCTGCCCAAAGCTGTTACTATCTGTATATCTTTTAAGCACAAAATCAAAACTTTGCCTTTAACGAATGCTGATCTAAGCCATAGAGACATTTTCACATGAGTTAATAGATGTAATGACTCCTGAGATTCTCTTTATTTAAAATGCAAAGAATTCTCAATGGGGACAGGTTCCTCAGCCAGACTTCCAATCTCCCTTTTCCTTACAGAGGGAGAAAAAGAAATATTGCTTGGCAATAATGGCTTCACAGATGCTTAGGTGATTCCCAAGGTAATTCCACAGAGAGAAAAATTCATGCCTTTTAGGCACCCAGGTCACAGGAACTGAGTGTGTGCTTTACCACAAAGAGCATTTGTCATTCAATAAAATTACATTTTTGAAACAGAATCAACAGAGGATTCCAAGAGTCATGGAAGAGAACTCTGGCAGGGGAGAGAGTGATGAATTTTCTTAGCACTGGCTTCTCTAATACATGTTTATGGGGCCTGGGTGTAACTAAGATTTGCCAGCGTTATCCAGTAGAAAAAGACAAAAACTGAAACTAAAGACTGACTATGACCCCTCCAACTCCCATAACCACATCAAGGCACATACATGTTCCCATCACCCCAAGAAAAACAGTTGTTTCATGGGAGGCTCTGGTTCCCAGCTACATTTCTTCCTTTATTCTACTCGAGCAGTTGTTTCTGCTTTTTTAAGAATCTTGGGACCCAGGGTACACTGCCCCAAAATACACCTTAATGAAATATTGATTATTTTGAATTAAAGTTACTTAAGAAAGAACTGATGCAAAAGAAATACTTTGACCTTCCTCTCAGCCTCATTGAATGCAGGAAATTTACCTCCCATAAGAAAGGTAACCTTCCTGTGTCTGAAGGTAGAAAGATACCCTCATCTCCAGAGATAAGGAACTGGGCCCAGAAGCCTATATAGATAAACCTTGTCATTTCCTGAATTTACTATCCAGTTATATAATATTATAACACATATAAATGGGCTTCCCTGGTGGCTCAGAGGGTTAAGAGTCTGCCTGCAATGTGGGAGACCCAGGTTCAATCCCTGGGTCAGGAAGATCCCCTGGAGAAGGAAAAGGCAACCCACTCCAGTATCCCCATGGACAGAGGAGAATCCCCCTGGATAGAGGAGCCTGGTGGGCTATAGTCCATAGGGTCCCAAGGAGTTGGATATATAAATGTAAGATATATTCCCTCCCCTGCCTCTTGCTAGGCAGGCATTCCACTTTGAAAACCTCTGACCTAAATCAGCACTGAGTGACCCCTGCCTGTACACTTTGCCTCACGATTTCTCCACCTGGAATCAACCTGGAACCAGACAATAACCACAGAGAGAGCAACTATCAAGTTCAAGTGAGGAGCGGCTGGTGTGAGAGATCTCAGACCTTGAAGGCCCTGTGCTTATGAAAACTCAACTCTTCAACTATTGTTCTGGGGTTCTACCACTACAAGTTCTACCACCTCCATAACACTTTTCTGATTATTTGGATCTGAAATACTCTTTTTACTCCATCAAAGTCTATTGTCAATTTCTTGGGGACCAGGCATTTTGCTAAAGGCTTTTCATCTATTTATATAACTCCAACACTCTAAGAATGAAGAAGCTTAATTCCCTTTTTTCCAGATTATAAAAACAAAGTTGGTTGAAATATCACAGCTAAGTGAGAGGTAGACCTAGGGCATTCAAACACTGGTTTCACATGAAATTATGTCAACTACACTGGGCTTCCCTGTGGCTTAGCTGATAAAGAATCCAACTGCAATGCAGAAGACCTAAGTTCGATCCCTGGGCTGGGAAGATCCCCTGGAGAAGGGAAGGGCTACCCATTCCAGGATTCTAGCCTGGAAAATTCCATGGACTGTATAGTTCATGGAGTCACAAAGAATTGGACATGACTCAGAGACTTTCACTTTTACACTGCCTTTGGGCTTCCGATGGTTCAGATGGTAAAGAATCTGCCTGTAATGCAGGAGACCATGATTTGATCCCTGGGTCAGGAAGATCCCCTGCAGAAGGGAATAGCTATCCACTCCAGCATTCTTACCTGGAGAATTCCATGGACAGAGGGGCCTGGCAAGCTACAGTCCATGGGATCACAAAGAGTTGGACACGACTGAACAATTAACACTTTCACTTCTCATTTTCACACTGTCTTTACAATAATACATATCACCTGTGCCATTAATTTGACATTTCACACATATGTCTTTTTCAAAAATAATAATTAGCTTGACTTTAGGCTCCTTCAGTAAGCCATTTGTGAGAGCACCTGCTTTGAAGTTGTCTCTCTCAGCATTGAAATCCCTCCATGAACTTGCACTGAGAAAATGCTATGTGCTAGGAATAGTCCATGAGTTATCTCACTTGTCTTGGTCATTTTTCAGCATTTGTAACTATATCCATTTTAAAAATGAAAAACATATATCAGATTTGTTAAGGAAAAAAAAAAAAAAACCTGCTAAACTAAAATCAGTAATTTTGTAAGGGATAGAGTCAGAAATTGAGCTGTGCTTAATTCCCAAATCCCATTACTGTATATTTTCACACATCCCTCATCATAGGTAAGTCCTTCACTGCACATTTCACTGATGGGCTGCTACCTGTACATGTCATATGTTCTTGTTATATATAGCTAATGCCTCTCACAGTACCATTTACCATGGTAACTACTCAGCACATAATTTTTTTTTAATTCTTCAGATGGACTGCTTTTGAACAGGAATACTTGCTGTTGGATGCAAAAGAATGTGCTGGACTTCATTTCATATAAATGAATCTGACAATATGTTAACTGTGTGTGACTTTTTTCACTCAGCATATTGCTTTCAAGGTTCATCTATATAACATACAAGGTTCATGTATGTTCATCTAAGCATATGTATGTATATACTAGCACTTCATTCCTTATCATAGGAGAATAATATTTTACATTTCACTGCATAGATATACCACATTCTGTTTACCCATTCATCAGTTGATAGACATTTGTGTTGTTTCGTTTTCTGGCTATTATGAAAAATGTGGCTATGAACAATTGCATAGAAGTTTTTGTGTGGACATACATTTTCATTTTTCTTTGGTATATATCTAGGGAGAAAGGAAAAGAAAAAATATTTTAGAAAAATAATGGCTAAAAACTCTCCAAATTTGAGGATGCAAACAAAAGAAGAACAAAAAGCATTTCACTTGCCATCCAGGTCTACAAAGATTAACACACTACAGTCACTGCCCAATAGGGCACCTTTGCCTTTAGAAAGAGGAAATTAAAGACAATAACACAATGCTCTGTGCTTTGGACACTTAGGCCCCGTAGATAGTTAGGAACATTTCAGGAATAATTTTAATGAACCCAGGTTCTTGCTAACTAACACTTCTTAACTAACATCTTCCCATACATAGAAAAGCACTTTAATCATTAATTTGAGATAGCAGTTCTTTGTGACAAGCAGTAATCCTTACCAAGATGTATGCTTGACTACATGTATTCCCTAGATGAAGAAAAAATCATATATAAGCTATCCTGTTCCCCTACCTCTTTGGAGCAGAGCTATCTGAGAAGCTCTTTTAGGCTATAGTCCTCGGTAAAGCCATAAATGAAACAACTTGAAACTGATAGTTTGGGCATTTTCCTTTCAGTTGACAATGAAAAACAGTAACCTACACATCCAACTGTATCAATTAACTCCAATTAAGATAACTCAAAGTGTTCTATATGTAGACACATCATGTTCAAACTATACAAAGTCAAAGAGAAAACCTGGAAAGCTGCAAGAGAAAAAGTATTCGTCACATTCAAAGAGTCCTCAGAAACATTAAGAGTATACTTTACATCAGAAAACATGGGGGCTGGAATGCAATGGTATAACACAGTCAAAATGCTGAAAGAAAGGGTATCAATAAAGAATTCTATATCCAGCAAAACCTAGGCAAATCTGCAAAGACAAAAAGAAGATTAATGAATGCCAGGGACTGAGAGGTGTGGAGGGAATTGCTAATAAGTACAAGGTTTTCTTGATGGGGTGATGAAACACATTCTAAAATTAGATAGTAGTACTGGTTACACAATTATGTGGATATACTAAAATCCAATGACTTGTGTACTTTAAAAGGTACATAATTCTATGATATGTCAATTATATATCAATAAAATTGTTTAAAAACAAAAACAGGATTCAGTTCAGTTCAGTCGCTCAGTCGTGTCCGACTCTTTGCGACCCCATAAATCGCAGCATGCCAGGCTTCCTGGTCCATCACCAACTCCCGGAGTTCAGTCAGACTCACGTCCATCGAGTCAGTGATGCCATCCAGCCATCTCATCCTCTGTCATCCCCTTCTCCTCCTGCCCCCAATCCCTCCCAGCATCAGACTCTTTTCCAATGAGTCAACTCTTCGCATGAGGTGGCCAAAGTACTGGAGTTTCAGCTTTAGCATCATTCCTTCCAAAGAAATCCCAGGGCTGATCTCCTTCAGAATGGACTGGTTGAATCTCCTTGCAGTCCAAGGGACTCTCAAGAGTCTTCTGCAACACCACAGTTCAAAAGCATCATTTCTTTGGTGCTCAGCCTTCTTCACAGTCCAACTCTCACATCCGTACATGACCACTGGAAAAACCATAGCCTTGACTAGACGGACCTTTGTTGGCAAAGTAATGTCTCTGCTTTTCAATAAGCAATCTAGGTTGGTCATAACTTTCCTTCCAAGAAGTAAGCGTCTTTTAATTTCATGGCTACAGTCACCATCTGTAGTGATTTTGGAGCCCCAAAAAATAAAGTCTGACACTGTTTCCACTGTTTCCCCATCTATTTCCCATGAAGTGGTGGGACCGGATGCCATGATCTTCATTTTCTGAATGTTGAGCTTTAAGCCAACTTTTTCACTCTCCACTTTCACTTTCATCAAGAGGCTTTTGAATTCCTCTTCACTTTCTGCCATAAGGGTGGTGTCATCTGCATATCTGAGGTTATTGATATTTCTCCTGGCAATCTTGATTCCAGCTTGTGTTTCTTCCAGTCCAGTGTTTCTCATGATGTACTCTGCATATAAGTTAAATAAACAGGGTGACAATATACAGCCTTGACGAACTCCTTTTCCTATTTGGAACCAGTCTGTTGTTCCATGTCCAGTTCTAACTGTTGCTTCCTGACCTGCATACAGATTTCTCAAGAGGCAGATCAGGTGGTCTGGTATTCCAATCTCTTTCAGAATTTTCCACAGTTTCTTGTGATCCACACAGTCAAAGGCTTTGGCATAGTCCTTCCTTTTTCCATGATCCAGCGGATGTTGGCAATTTGATCTCTGGTTCCTCTGCCTTTTCTAAAACCAGCTTGAACATCAGGAAGTTCACGGTTCACGTATTGCTGAAGCCTGGCTTGGATAATTTTGAGCATTACTTTACTAGTGTGTGAGATGAGTGCAATTATGCGGTAGTTTGAGCATTGTTTGGCATTGCCTTTCTTTGGGATTGGAATGAAAACTGACCTTTTCCAGTCCTGTGGCCACTGCTGAGTTTTCCAAATTTGCTGGCATATTGAGTGCAGCACTTTCACAGCAGCATCTTTCAGGATTTGGAATAGCTCAACTGGAATTCCATCACCTCCACTAGCTTTGTTCGTAGTGATGCTTTCTAAGGCCCACTGGACTTCACATTCCAGGATGTCTGGCTCTGGGTCAGTGATCACACTATCATGATTATCTGGGTCGTGAAAATCTTTTTTGTACAGTTTTCTGTGTATTCTTGCCACGTCTTCTTAATATCTTCTGCTTCTGTTAGGTCCATACCATTTCTGTCCTTTATCGAGCCCATCTTTGCATGAAATGTTCCCTTGGTATCTCTAATTCTTGAAGAGATCTCTAGTCCTTCCCATTCTGTTGTTTTCCTCTATTTCTTTGCATTGATCGCTGAGGAAGGCTTTCTTATCTCTTCTTGTTATTCTTTGGAACTCTGCATTCAGATGCTTATATCTTTCCTTTTCTCCTTTGCTTTTCACTGTATCAGGAATAGTCATCACTATTACTATTTTTCATTATTTTTCTTATTTCTATTTTTAAAACCATGGATCTTTCTGGTTATTGTGTGCAGAATGGGTTGCTTGAAGGCAACTGGGTAAAAAATAACTCTAGTACATTGATGAGGTGACTGTGAAGACTAAGGGAAGAGGCAGGATTCAGGATACATTTTGAGGTAGAGCACATCTTGTGTGAAAGAAAGAACTATTCTTGGATAGGATGTCTGAGTAACTGGATGCATGCAATAACCCTTAGTAAACAAACCTCCTCAGTAAATACAGTTGCTTTCAAAGGGACTTTTTGAGCATAGAGACTATTTTCTTTTCTTGCCTTGAAGACAACATTTCTTTAAGCAGATAGGTCTAAAGATTTTCCTGTGGCAAGTCTCAAGGACATCCACAATGATGAAATACAACCTGAAGGAAAGGATCCAGTTTGGACTCATGATCCAAAGAATGGGTGGTTTGCTTCTTGGTTCAGCAAATATTGATTGATTATACCTTGAAATTCAACTAAAGTGTCAAGGTGAGTAAGTTCTTGATTCATGCTGCAATAAGCAAGGAAACATTAAGCCCTCAATTGGTAAGGAGGAGCTGCCAAAAAGCATGGAATTCTAGGCCATTTCCTGTCACTCATTAATCTCAGGCATGGTATTGAAACCCTCAGTGATTTCCATGCAGAGCTCTAATTTAGCTAAAGTGGGCTGGTCAGGGAATAATTAAGACCACGAAGGTCTTATCCTCAGCTATAATAATTCTCAGGGGAAAATGCCTGAATTGGACTATTATGGAGAGTTGATTAATTCTGAAAATAATATATTGAAAAAGCCCCCTACCAAATTAGGCATTAAAAATAAAGTCATTCTATATTGGGACTCTTGAAGATAATATTAACATTTAATAAGTGCTAGTAACATTCTAAGAGTGCACAAACTACTTTAAATGCATTGTTTCATTTACTCTTTATAATTCCATGTGGTAGATACCATTATTGCCCATATTTTGAGAGACCTAACTTTATACCTATTAAGTACTAGAGCTGGGATTGAAATTCAGAGTAGGCAGAAGACACATTGTTAAAGATAATCACTGTTTTCCTTTAGCCTAATGTGAAGATACTCAAGATGATGACATGCTGAGCCCCTTCATGTCTTTTGACCAACTTTAATCATCCCTTCAACTGGTATTTGTTGTTGTTTAGTTGCTAAGTTATGTCCAACTCTTTTGCAACCCCATGGACAGACAGGCTCCTCTGTCTACGGGATTTCCCATGCAAGAATACTGGTGTGTATTGCCATTTCCTTCTCCAGGGGATGTTACTGACCCAGGGATCAAACCCAAGCCTCCTGCATTGGCAGGTAGATTCTTTACCACTGAGCCACCAAGGAAGCATCAGACTGGTATTTATTAATAGCTTAATATGTGTCAGGTATCTCATCAATTAAGAAACATGAACATGGTGTCCAACAAAATGTCAAGCAATGAAAAATTTTTTTTAAATATATGCTTAGCTCTCTGTTAGACATTTTAAATGCAAAGGTCATATAGGATGTCGCACTAAAATATTTTTGAAACTAGAGAAGTAACCAACCAGTCTTACAGAATACAATCCAAGGCAGCATTTAATTATATGCTCTACTGTGTGATCTATAAAATGTACACTGTGAGCATTAAGAAAATAAAACTAGTTATGAATGAATAGCATACGCCTTCAAAGATTGGTATGATTATAAAGCTCTGCATTTTAGTAAATGCCTTGACTGGCAGTGAAGGAATTTGATAGAGAGGAGGAATCATTTTTTACATTAAGAACAATTATATGGTCTATAGGACTCATATAAGAATCTCAAAAACTGTTTCTGTCTCCCTTTGAATTGCAAAATTATGGAATAGTAAGGTAATTCATAAGATGGCAAACAACCTTGAAATATGAGAAAAGAAGGATATAAAGAACCTATCTCTAAAGGCATGCATGACTATCCCAAAAACTAGCAGTAGAGAAGAAAAAAAAAAAGAGTAGTAGAGAAAACATTCTCACTCACTTGCGTTTACTAATAGGGACATTATAATAATGAAGCACTTTTGAATTGTCTGTAATTAGAAGCTGGACATTTTGTTGTCTTTAAAGTTATGGTAAGAAATATCAGTGCACTCAGGGAGCTCAGCTGGGTGCTCTGTGATGACCTAGGAGGGTGGGATCAGGAGGTGGGAGACAGGCTCAAGAGGGAGGGGATATATGCCACGCATAGCTGACTTACTTTGAAAAAAAATAAAATAAAAATTTTTGCAAGGAAAAAAATCAGTGTAGTGAAAATCCAGTCATCTGGATCCATAATGGTTCGCTCTAACTTTAATATTATCCTATTATACCTATGATATGTTAGTCCAACGTGATAGCATCCTTACACATATATGCATTATATTCCATGTCCCCTCTTAATAACATCCCACATTACTCATTGTCCCCTCTAGATAAAACCCAGTCAACTATTTGAAGTCTGCCCTATATTTCCACTCTCCTTGCTAGATTGCTCTCTTCTGTGAACTCATGTGACATGTTTTGCTTAAGCTTTATGATATAATAGCTTTATTATTCCCTTGAACTAATCTGATTTTCCATGCAGAAAAAAAGAAGCAAGTCTGTATCTTATACCTCTCAGGAATTTCTGGTGTAGCCCAGTAAAAATGTGGACACAGGATAGATGGGCAATGATAGGACAGATAATTTATGTTCCAACTAACTGGCTACCCTATTCAATTGAATTCTTACAACCACAGATATATAGTTGCTGAGGAAATAAAAATTGAGATATTGAGGTGATATGCTGGAAGTCTCACAAGTATCAAATAGCGTGAGTTCTGCTTCCCCCAATCCAAGCCTGATGTGATAGATTGGTTACATGATTGGCTAGTACTCTTCTATTTCCTCTTCATGGAATAAATCTATTAGCAATTATTTGTTGTTTTTAATTTCTTTCTTCCATAATAAGTCTGTAAACACCATAGGGGTAAGACTCTGGTTAACATGAGTGCTTTCTCGAGTCTCCATATAGAGACACAAACTAACTATGTGTGGAAGAAAGGGAAGAGGCTAGACAGAAGTGGGGTTGTTGAGAAACACCAGACTAGAACCAGAGTCAAAACCTGGGTTTTGGACTTGCCTGGTGTTCCAAGCATTGGTTAAAGATCCAACTTCCAATGCAGGGGATATGAGTTTGATCTCTGCTTCTGGAAGATTCCACATGCCTTGGGGCAACTAAGCCTGGGTACCACAACTACTGAAGCCCATGAGCCACAACACTGAGGCCTGTGCACTCTAGGGCTCATGTGAAGTGAAGCGAAGTGAAGTCGCTCAGTCGTGTCCGACTCTTTGCGACCCCATGGACTGTAGCCTACTACACTCTTCTGTCCATGGGATTTTCCAGGCAAGAGTACTGGAGTGGATTGCCATTTCCTTCTCCATTTAAGGCCCATACTCCACGACAGAGTAACCCCAGCTCGCCATAACTAGAGAAAGCAGATGCAGTAATGAAGACCCAGTGAGGTGATAATTAATTAATTAAATTTTGAAAAAACACCTGGTTTTTAATTTCTTCTCCACCTGACCTGCCTCTTAAGAAACCTGTATGCAGGTCAGGAAGCAACAGTTAGAACTGGACATGGAACAACAGACTGGTTCCAAATAGGAAAAGGAGTACGTCAAGGCTGTATATTGTCACTCTACTTATTTAACTTATATGCAGAGTACATCATGAGAAATGCTGGACTGGAAGAAGCACAAGCAGGAATCAAGATTGCCGGGAGAAATATCAATAACCTCAGATATGCAGATGACACCACCCTTATGGCAGAAATTGAAGGGGAACTAAAAAGCCTCTTGATTAAAGTGAAAGAGGAGAGTGAAAAAGTTGGCTTAAAGCTCAACATTCAGAAAACAAAGATCATGGCATCTGGTCCCATCACTTCATGGGAAATAGATGGGGAAACAGTGGAAACAATGTCAGACTTTATTTTTTTGGGTTCCAAAATCACTGCAGATGGTGATTGCAGCCATGAAATTAAAAGACACTTACTCCTTGGAAGGAAAGTTATGACCAACCTAGACAGCATATTAAAAAGCAGAGATATTACTTTGTCAACAAAAGTCCATCTAGTCAAGGCTACGGTTTTTCCAGTGGTCATGTATGGATGTGAGAGTTGGACTATAAAGAAAGCTGAGCACCGAAGAATTGATGCTTTTGAACTGTGGTGTTGGAGAAGACTCTTGAGAGTCCCTTAGACTGCAAGGAGTTCCAACCCATCCATCCTAAAGGAGATCAGTCCTGGCTGTTCATTGGAAGGACTAATGTTGAAGTTGAAACTCCAATACTTTGGCCACCTGATGCAAAGATCTGACTCATTTGAAAAGATCCTGATGCTGGGAAAGATTGAGGGTGGGAGGAGAAGGGGATGACAGAAAATGAGATGGTTGGATGGCATCACTGACTCAATGGACATGGGTTTGGGTGGACTCTGGGAGTTGGTGATGGACAGGGAGGCCTGGCGTGCTGTGGTTCATAGGGTCGCAAAGAGTCAGACACGAGTGAGCGACTGAACTGAACTGAACTATCTGACATGCATTTAGGAATATTCAATTAGACTCATTCTTGGGCAGTGGGAAAGAACAATAAGTGAAAAGATGAGAGAGAGAACAGGAGAGTGTGATTCCACACACCATTCCCCTCAGTGGGGACTTAAAGTGACCTTTCCTCAGAAGGTCCCCTCCTCACCTGACTGCACCTTCCCTCCTGAGTGAGCATATTATACAGTTGTATGTGATTCATCTTTAAAGACATACTGCACTTTCTTCCATATAGCACAACCCTGAAAATACTTCGTATTCATGCAAATAAAGAGATTCTCTCGCTGGAAGTGACACTGGAAAATAAGCATCTCTTCTCTCTGGAGGAAAAACTGGAAGAAGTCCTGGTTGGACTTCTCAGGTTTTGTGCCACCTGCATAGGTATTTTCAAGGGTGGTTTTAACGAGACTACTTTTGCTTCACATACTGACTTGAGAGCCTAACTCTTCTCTGAGATGAGACCTGGCTGCCTTGTTAGTCTTCACTGATCCACTAGTTCTACTAAACTTTCCTTTTACATAACACCTTGAAATTATATAATTCTAGGACAGAATCTTCTATTGCCTTTGTCTTCTCTGACTCACAAAATACTTGTGCATCTAAACAGAAATCACCTTTCATTTAGAACACCTGTAACATACTGGAGGCTAAGCAGTTCAAATCTGACCCACAAGTAAAAGCCTTTTGCACACCTTAGAGAACTGCACAAAGTGTTCTGTAGAATCAGTAGGACCACAATGCACTCAGTATTCAGCTGGCCGTGGAGAAAGGGTACTCACCTTAGAAAGCAGAGATTCTCTCCTACTGAAGCTATAAGGTTAAGTAATTGCTATATGGGAAAGGATTTGCTTTCCTCAGAAATTGAGACCTAGTTTTCAAACCCAACCCTTCTGTGACCTTGGAACATTTACTACCTGACCCCTATCTTTGAATTCAATGTCCTCATCAAATTAGAGAAAAGTCAAAGCAAGTAATATATATAGTTGTCTCCATTCTTGGCAAGGTGACTCTACTCTATCTACCTCAAGTGAGTATATTAAAGTCAAACAATGTGTCAATATCAAGACAAGCTTACAGGCCATTTAAGACTCTCCCATAGGGAAATTATGGTGTCACCACTATCTGTAACTATGGTCCTGGGATGAAAAGGAAGTAATATAGAAGAGAAAAAGCCAATTTGTGTCCATCATGTATTTCAAATCTAAGTAAAATTACCAAAATAACTCCTGGGGCTAATTTTAACTATATAGTGCAAAATAAATGTCCATTGTGTTGGCTTTGGGGGTATGTCCAGGTTAACTAACAATATATTTCACAATCCCAGATACCCCAAGTTCCACTGTTAGAAGGCAAATCCTATTGGCAGGACAACCCCTTAAGCCTATGTTTCTTACTTAAAGGCTGGACACGAAAGTCACACTTCACTTATCTACTAATTCACCAAGGTTGCCTCCCACACTTGGGTCTCTAGATTTGACAGATGAATGCTTCATATGGCTCTGCCAAAGAGACTACCCACTCTGCCAAATGTCTGTGATCTAAAACCTCACAGAAAAGAAAGCCTCTTCATTCTACTTGCTGAGAAACACTTCAGTCCTGGAAATTTAAGAAGTATAAGAATTCAGCCAAGACCCTAGAGCACAGCCACAGTTGGATGGAGAGCAGGAGAATATTTCTCCCTTAGTTATTATGACTTTAAAGGAATCAATAAAAACAAAGGCATGCATGAGATTGCACCCAACTCAGAGGAAACAGAGTTGGAGCAAGACATTGGGAATCATGGCCAACACAGGCAAAGGGTGATAGCCTTTCATGTGAATATACCCCCATCAATCCACACACAACAGGTAGGCTTAATCTACCAACTCCTTCCCATGGTAATCCCTCATGATGGATCAGTTCTCATTCTCTCATTTACATTTGGGCTGTGGCATAGCATCAAAAAAAAAAAAAAAAAAGCAATTACTTGTGTATAGGCACAAAACTAGTTTTAGTGGTAAAAAATGGAATAGAATTCTCTCTCTCCCGTATGCAACTTTGTCGGTAGTTATGTGTGTGATGGGGTCTTAAATTATCCTGATTTCCTCCATAAACAATTTTTTTTCCAGAAACATGCCAAGTTGTGAGCAATGACAAGAGTCATAGGAGTCATTCATTTCATTCTCAGGACAAAGAAAGAGGTACCTAAATTAAAAACAAACAAACAAACCCTTAGAATTATCTAGTCTTTTCCACCAGGAACAGATATCCATGCTGATTTATGTCAGTTCCCTTCCCACACTCATGTCTCCCATTTATAATTGCTAAATAAGCCAGGTTCATGACGTTTCTCCATTTGGGTCCCCTGTTTGAATTTATTTATAAATACTCATTCCTCCAAATGTTCTAGTTGAATACACAAAATATTCACTTCAGCACAGAGTGTATAAATTCAGGGCCAGAGGAGGTGTGAGGCATATTGCATAAAGGCACTAATTCATGATCAGCTTGTAGAGGTATGGATAGAGCTCAGCGATATGCTTGCCATGGAACCTTGAGGACCTCAGTTTTTCCTCTTTGAATATGTTCCCTGATCATCAAATTGGGGGAAACTAGATTTCTCATGTTCCTCTCATGGATAAGTGGAAAACCATATGAAATCACAGATAGACTTTTTAAAAAACTTTTCATGATCCTCACTTTGAGAATAAAGGGAGGAAGCTATAATATCAGGCAAGTGCTTAAAGAAATTACAAGGAAATCCGGGGCCCAGTGAAATGGACTGTAGTTCCAATATTTCCATCAGCTTGCTCACACGTCTACCCTGGAAACTCTCCATAAAATCAGAGGCTGAATGGTCTTTTATGTCTCCCTCAGTTCTATTTCTGGGTTATTGAATCTCTGCACCATTATTAAGAATACTGTCATTGTAGCTTGAATTTAAATATACTTATATCAGTACTTCGGAGAAGGCGATGGCACCCCACTCCAGTACTCTTGCCTGGAAAATCCCATGGACGGAGGAGCCTGGTGGGCTGAAGTCCATGGGGTTGCGAAGAGTCGGACACGACTGAGTGACTTCACTTTCACTTTCCACTTTCATGCATTGGAGAAGGAAATGGCAACCCACTCCAGTGTTCTTGCCTGGAGAATCCCAGGGACAGGCGGGGGCCTCGTGGGCTGCCGTCTCTACTGGGGTCGCACAGAGTAGGACACAACTGAAGCGACTTAGCAGCAGCAGCAGCAGCATATCAGTACTTGAATTGGGCCTTTGGCTCCCTTCAGAGCCAGAATTCAGCCACTGTAGCTGTTACTGTTTAGTCACTAAGTCATGTCCGACTCATTGCAACCCCCTGGACTGTAGCCTGCTGGGCTCCTCTGTCCATGGGATTTCCCAGGCATGAATACAGGAGTAGGTTGCCATTTTCTTCTCTAGGGGATCTTCCCAACCCAGGAATTGAAGCTGGGTCCCCTGCAGTGCAGGCAGATTTTTTACCACTGAGTCACCTGGGGAACCCAAAATTTGGTATATATAACAACTTTGTTTGGTATATATAACAACATTGTTTTATATATAAAAACAATGTGGGACCCTAAATTGGATCTCAGAACAACAAAAAGATAATTAATGAAAAGAAATGGTGAAATATGAATAAAGTTCATGGTTGGTAGGAATAATGGTCCAATCATATGATTTTTGGATAGGTATACTGTATTATTTTTTTTTTTTTTTGGCTTTTTAATTTAAATTTATTTATTTTATTTATTTTATTTATTTTTTAATTTTATTTTTAAACTTTACAATATTGTATTAGTTTTGCCAAATATCTAAATGAATCCACCACAGGTATACCTGCGTTCCCCATCCTGAACCCTCCTCCCTCCTCCTTCCCCTACCCTCCCTCTGAGTCATCCCAGTGCACCAGCCCCACGGTACTGGATGCTTGGGAATTTATTTATTTTAATTAGAGGCTAATTATTTTACAATATTGTATTGGTTTTGCCATACATCAACATGAATCTGCCACGGGTGTACATGTGTTCCCAATCCTGAACCCCCCTCCCACCTCCCTCCCCATACCATCCCTCTAGACTTTTATTTATTTATTTTGTTGTTGTTGTTGACATGTATGGTTTTTATTTTTTTTTATTTTTTCTTCCAGTTTTATTGAGATATAATTGACATATAGCACTGTGTAAGTTTAAGGTATAATGATCTGACTTATATCATGAAATGATTATGACAATAAGTTTACTGAACATTCATCATCTCATATAGATATAAAATTAAACAAATAGAAAAAAATTATTGTCTTGTGATGAGAACTCTTAAGAGTTCTCATCACAAGGTATACTGTTTTATTAAGTAAAATGTTAACATTAAAAGCTGGATGAAATACTCATGAGAACTTTCTGTACTATCTTTGGAACTCTTCTATAAGTCTAACATTATTTCAAAATAAAAAGTAAAAACACTGTATTTCATAGGAGTCACCTCAGGTACATGTTGAAAATGCAGAATTCTCCAATTTCAGGGCATGAAAATAGTAGTCCTAGAGCAGGATCCAAGAATCTGCATTCTAATTGGCACACAAGGAGATTCTAATGCAAATTTCTCAGGGATCACACTTGGAGAAACTCTGGTCTGAAACAAATACTGCTTCAGAGTAAAATAAGTGATGATTAGAGGTGAGTAAATGGAAAATACAACCTGAGACTCTTGTGTGAGATCTTGATTTTTTTTCATTTTTTGAACAGATTTTACTAAAGGTCTTTATAGACCAACATGCAGACTCTCCAGATCCAGCTGTCAAGGAGACCCTGTTATGCCAGGCACACTGCTGGGGTGGAGCAGGCAACTCTGGCTTCCTATCTTTCTGGTCTGAGACAGAGGTGGTTGGCAGTGTCTCAACTCTGGGTCCACAATGCTTACATGGTCAGGCAGGGCCTTCTTTAAGGCCAGTCTTACCAGTTAGGTCCCAGGACAGCATGATCTTCACTTGATGCCCAATGTACCCTGTCTTAGCATGACATGGTACATGATGACATCAACACAGCAGTTAACAAGGTCCCCATTGTGGATCATTAGGTCATCCACAGTCTTCATGGATTTAGCCCTCTGTCCACAGAATTTCCCAGACACCGTGACCTCAGAGTCTCTGGCCCTACTCTCCATGACGAACAGAGCACACCATAGCAGGCCCTCCAGATAGCACGTTTGTAATGCAGAGGCTTTGCCTGGGCAGCGGCACACAGACCTCTTGTGGCTGCCATTGTAGGATACCTCCACCAGCTTATGTATAAATTTTGGAAAGTTATTAATCTGCTGGGCCTCAGATTCCTCATTTATAAAAGGTGAACCTATGGAATTCTAATGATCATCCCTGTATAGTACATAAAAGGAAAGGACAAGGGTTTCTGCAGCATCACTCCCATGCATGCAAGAGTCTGATCCTGCAGTGAGTTAAACACAGTCACAAAGCAGACACAACCATGTTGAAAATACACAGTCACTGTGATAATGCCAGCAGCGAGGGACGTTAGGTTTTGCATTTGCTTTTGAATTTGCTTTATTGAATCGAGAAGCAGACACTGTAGTTGTGATAGCATGCCCTTTTGCTTTGTGAAACAGAAATTCTCTCTGCCATCTGTGAAGACTCTGGGGAAAGGAAGTGAGGTCTCTGGCTCCAGGCCTTTCATTAGAGAACTGTTTTGTACCAGATGAGGCCACAGACTCAGAACTACCATGTCTCTGCAGAGACCCTGCCTTGGATATGAAGAAAGATGGATTTCAGTCAGCTCAGAGCAACTGAATTTAGAAGTGGCAATGACTAGAATCTTGGGATTGCCTCTGGCTTCTTGCTAGAGTGGCTATCTCTGCTAAGTATGTGTGCACATACACTTTAGCATGTGTGCAAACCTTTCAAGTCAGAGGGAATACGATATTTATCTGAACAAAAATTCCTATAGGGCAGGAAATATGCCAACCTCATCTCATTCCAATTCTGTTGACCTGACTCAACAGTTTAGAGGGGGCTCAAGTGGTAAAGAATCTGCTTGCAATGCAGGAGAACAGGGTTCAGTCCCTGGGATGGGAAGATTCCCTGGAGGAGGAAATGCAACCCCCTCCAGTATTCTTGCCTGGAAAATCCCATGGACAGAGGAGGCTGGTGGGCACAGTCCATGGGATTGCAAAGAGTCAGACACAACTGAGCGACTAACACACACATAACACACATGAATTAAATCTAAGTTTTGTTTTCCCATACAGAAAGGAGATCAAAAGAACATATGACACTAAAATCTTCTGAGTACAAATATGCTATGTGTTATTAAAGAACATGATTGTATAGCATACTTAACTTCATGTACCTTTTGTTTTTTTCATTTCTGAAAAAAGCTAATAACACCTACAAAATTTTGTTTGAATCTTGACAAAAATTCTATGAATTTTAATTTATGTTAAATTACCCATATATGTATATATATGAAAAAGGAAAGTGAGCTTAAACATCTAAATTTCTCAGTTTAGACATTAATCATAGTTAAGTGCAAGAGCTGACATTTGAATCCAGATTCAACAACTTGAAAACTCACACATCCATTAGGATGACTCCAGGCAAACAACTGTTAACTCCAGTCTCTTCATGAAAGCCAAAATGAATTTATGTCTCTAAAGCATAAAAAGAAGATAACATTGGATAGGGGAGGACCGTTTATCTTTTACATATCTGTCCGTGGGTTTTTCAGTGTGATGATTTGTGATTAAGGCGATGGCACCCCACTCCAGTACTCTTGCCTGGAAAATCCCATGGACGGAGGAGCCTGGTAGGCTGCAGTCCATGGGGTCACTAAGAGTCGGACACGACTGAGCGACTTCACTTTCACTTTCATGCATTGGAGAAGGAAATGGCAACCCACTCCAGTGTTCTTGCCTGGAGAATCCCAGGGATAGGGGAGCCTGGTGGGAGGCCGTCTATGGGGTCGCAGAGTGTCAGACACGACCGAAGCAACTTAGCAGCAGCAGTAGCAGCATGGATTCCTATGAATGAAATGTATTTGCTGAGTAGAAACAGTTCCTATGACATCTGGAAATCAAGCTCTACCTCAAGGTAAAGTACAATGAACTGAAAAGATTTCTATTTATTCCAGATATATTGGTCTTCTGGATTAGGAATTAGAGATGATAAAGTAGGAAGAACTGAGCAAATTAACAAAGTGCAGGACAGGGGTATAACTGAATCAGGAGTTTGGTTTTCCTTTAGGTTTGCTCTGTTTTATTCTGTGTATATCAAAAAAAGAGCATGTTATTTGTTTTGCCAGGACCACTGCTTATTATTGTGCAAGTTTTCTGTCTCCCAACACTAGAGGGCACGTTCCTAATCCCTCTGTGTGTGTGTGTGTGTGTGTGTGTGTGTCAGTCACTCGGTCATGTCTGACTCTTTGAGACCCCATGGCCTGTAACCCACCAGGCTTTTCTGTCCATGGAATTCTCCAGGCAAGAATACTGGAGTGGGTAGCCATCCCTTCTCCAGGAATCTTCCCAACCCAGGGATTAAACCCGGGCCCCCACCTGCATTGCAGACAAAGTCTTTACTGGTTGAGCCACCAGGGAAGCACCAATCCCTGTATTTATGTGCTGAGGTACTACTGTAATTTTCAAGCAGATGGCAATAAAATAACTTGAGAAAGTCTACATTGAAAATACTTGCTCAAGTTTACTTTCTTGACATCTGCTCTCAAATTAGTATACTACCATACTATTATTTGTGATGCTACATTTTTAAATGTAGACACTTCTGGATTTTAAGCTATATTACAAAGCTGTAGTAATCAAAACAATATGGTTCTGGCATAAAAACAGACAAATAGGTCATTGGGTCAGAACAGAGAGCCCAGACATAAATCCATGCATATATGGTCAGTTCATTTTGGACAGTGGTGCCAAGAACATCCAATAAGAAAGGGATAGCTTTCTTCAATAAAATGCTGTTGAGAAACTTGATAGTCACATGCAAAGAAACAAAACTGGACACTTACTTTATACTACTCACAAAACTTAACCCAAAATGGATCAAAGACTTAAATGTAAGACCTAGAACCATAAAAATTCTAGAAGAAAACAGAAAACAAACAAACAAAAACAAGTTTCCTTGGCAATGATTTCTTGGATAAGACACAAAAGCATAGGCAAATATTAAAATAAGTGAATGAGAGTGTATCAAACTAAAGTTTCTGCAGAGCAAAGTAAACAATTAATCAAAAGACAACCTACAGAAGGGGATATGATACTTGCAAAACATACATTTAAAAGGTTTTAATGGCCAAAATATATAAAGAACTCATACAACTCAATAGCAACAACAAACAAAAAATGGGCAAAGGACCCAAACAGACATTTTTCCAAAGGCATTCAAATGGGCAATAGATACATAAAAAGGGGTTCAGCATCACAAATCATCAGTGAAATGTAACTCAAAAGCATCATTAGATATCACTTCATACCTGTTAAGATATAAAGTGAAAATGAAAGTGTTAGTCATTCAGCTGGGTCTGACTCTTTGTGACCCAAAAGGATGTAGCCCACCAGGCTCCTCTGTCCATGGGATTCTCCAGGCAAGAATACTGGGGTGGGTTGCCATTCCCTTCTCCAAGGGATCGTCCTGACCCAGGGATCAAACCCAGGTCTCCCACACTGCAGGAAGATTCTTTACCATCTAAGCCACCAGGGAAGCCAGCTATTTATCAAACAGACAAGACATAACAAATATTGGTGAGGATGTGGGAAAAAGAGGATCTTACATACTGTTGGTGGTAATGTAAATTGGTACAGCCATTTTGGAAAACAGTATGGCTACTCCTCAAAAACTTAAAGAACTACCATATTATCCATCAGTCTTGTTCCTCAGTATATATTGGGCTTCCCTCATAGCTCAGTCAGTAAATAATCTGCCTGCAATGCAGGAGACCCAGGTTTGATTCCTGGGTCAGGAAGATCCCCTGGAGAAGGAAATGGCAATCCACCTAGAGAATTCTTGCCTGGAGAATGCCATGGACAAAGAAGCCTCACAGGCTACAGTCCATGGGTTCATAAGAGTTGGACATGACTTAGCAACTAAGCCACCACCATATATCTAAAGGAATCGAAATCAGTATCTTGGAGAGATATTTGCACACCCATGTTCACTGCAGCATTATTCCTAACAGCTAAGATACTAAAGCAACCTAAATGTCCACTAAAAGATGAATAGATAAGAAAGATGTGAGATATATGTATACAGACAGTCCCCAACTTATAATGGTTCAGCTTGTATTTTTCAGTTTTATAGTGCCATGAAAGTAATATGCATTCACTGGAAACATACTCCAGATTTTGAATTTTAACCTTTTCCTGGGCTAGTAATATGCTGTAGGGTGCCTCTAGTGGTAGAGAACCCACCTGCTGATGCAGGAGACTTGAAAAGAAGTAGGTTGGATTCCTGGGTTGGAAAGATCCCTTGGAGGAAGGCACGTAGCCCACTCTGGTATTCTTGCCTGGAGAATTTTTTAGACAGAGGAGACTACTGTCCATGGGACTGCAAAGAGTCAGACATGACTGAAGCTACTTGGCATGCACGCATTCTTGTGATACTGGGCAGTGGCAGCGAGCCAGCCATGGGATGAGGAGGGTAAACACCCTCCTCGTATTTACAGTGGTTTTGTACTCTCACAACCATTCTGTTTTTCACTTTCATTTATAGTGTTCAATAAACTACATAAGATATTCAACACTTTACTGTAGAAGAGACATTGTGTTAGGTGATTTTGCCCAGCTGTAGACTAATGTAAGTGTTCTGAGCACAGTTAATGTAGGCTAGGTTAAGCTGTGATGTTTGATAGGTTAGTTGTAACAAACATATTTTGACTTAAGATACTTTCAACTGATGATGGGTTTATCAGAATATAAACCGACTTTAAGTGGAGGAACACCTGCATATAATACATGATTTCTCTCTGTATATATATCCTATATCTTTCTGTATATATATCCTATATCTTATGTCTTATATTGCATATATCATTTATATGTAGTAGAATATTATTCAGCCATAAAAACAGAAATTTTGTCATTTGCAACAATATGGATGGACCTGGCATACATTATGCTAAGTAAAATAAGCCACTCAAAGAAAGGCAAATACCTTATAATATCACTTACATGTGGAATCGAAAAGTATCACATACATGTGGAAACTGTAAAAAAAAAAAAAAAAAGAGAGAGAAAGAAAAGAAAAAAAAAAGTCAATTTCATAGAAACAGAAAATACCTTTGTGGTTGCCAAGGACTGAAGTAGAGGAAGAAATGTGGGGATGCAGATCAAAGGGTACAAACCTTAAATTATAAGAATAATTTCTGAGTACCTAATATACAGCATCTTGAATATAATTAATATAGCAGTTTATAATGAAAGTTGCTAAAAGTAGATTTTAAGCATTTTTAACACATACACACACAGAGTTAACTATGTGAGGTGATGAATTTATTAATTATCTTGATCTTGGTGATTATTCCACAATGTATATAAAATCATCACACTGTATACTTTGAATATGTACAATTATATTTGTCAATCATTGTTCACTAAAGATGGAAAATGTTTACCATCAGACACAGGTGTTCTGTTTTACCTTAAAATCACAAAGAGAGGAAAAGGAAAGAATCATCTGAAGGCTGTTGGAAGTCACAGCATAAAATCCAACATTGTTGTAAGTAAGATACTCAGTCAGGAAAAAAAAAAAAAAATCCAGCGATAGCAGGGAAATGATTATGTGCTCAGCACACTTCTTGCTTTCTCCCCCTGTCTTCCATCTCACTTGAGTTCCACACACATTTATTTTTTTTAATTTTATTTTTAAACTTTACATAATTGTATTAGTTTTGCCAAATATCAAAACGAATCCGCCACAGGTATACATGTGTTCCCCATCCTGAACCCTCCACCCTCCTCCCTCCTCATACCATCCCTCTGGGTTGTCCCAGTGCACTAGCCCCAAGCATCCAGTATCGTGCATCGAACCTGGACTGGCATCTCGTTTCATACATGATATTTTACATGTTTCAATGCCATTCTCCCAAATCTTCCCACCCACTCCCTCTCCCACACATTTAGAAAGCTCATAATTTTGGATCAGTTCTACAGTGCTCTCTCTGCTTCTCAGATCAAGTAATCCAACATCACTGGAGAAATTAAATTTACTGGAGAATTCCTCAGTGTTTCCCTCCAGAAACTGCTTTCTCTTTATATCATGCTTCCTTTTTAACCTTTTATTTATGTATATTCAACCAGTTTGATCAACTTCACCTGCCTGAAACATAGCTTACCTAAATTCACATTCTCCCCCATGCAAATTGGTTTTTTTTTTTTTCCTATAAATATTCTAGATGTCATATGGTGGTACCACGAAGTTGTAAATCTAAGATTCATCCCTTACTCTCATCATTCTCTCATCTTTATACAGCATAATTATTCTTCTAATCAGTCATTAGAAATCATAATGATTTTGTCTTCTAAATGTTTCTTGAATCTGATTTTTGTATGTCTAATGTCTTTCATGGCTACTCTATTTTTTATATCAATCCTCTTTTGAATAGCCTCCTAATAATGTGATTATCTCTTGTGCTGTTTTTTTTTTTTTTTTCTCCCCTAACCATTCTTCTACATGGTCCCAGAGGTATTTTTATAAAATGAAAACCTGAACACATTGAAGCTTTGCCTAACATGCTTTGCTGGATACCAAGTGACCAACTTTTCCAACTTCATCTCTCCCTTGAGCGCCACACCTACTTAAAACAACTCATTCTTGGCCTTTTCTTTAAAGCTTCAAAAAAATCCGAATCTATGGGTAATTCTTTACACATAGCTCCATAACTCTGCTCATGTTATCTCCTTTTAATGAAATGTACTTTAACTCTGCCCTTTTCTCTATGATAATTCTTCACCTAACTTTACTTTCACTTCAGAACTTATCTCAGCCATTACCTTTTCCAGGAAGACTTCTGTAAGCAGCACTGTTACCAGACTAAGTTAGTGGCTGTGAAAGAGACTTTACTGCCTGAAAAGTCAAAAACATTAAGTATATGGCCCTTTCAAGAAAGTCTGTCAACCTCTATCTTGGAGGAAAATAATTATTTCACTCATTTTTTTCATCCCATCACATTATCAAGAGATTTTCATACTGCAGGAGTCTGATATTTGTCTAATAAATTCTATCAAATTAATAAAGGTGGTTCTGAAGTTACTTGATCTATCCATTAATTATTCAGTTCAGTCGCTCAGTCATGTCCAACTCTTTGTGACCCCATGGACTGCAGCACACCAGGTTTTTCTGTCAATCACCAACTCCCTGAGCCTACTCAAACTCATGTCCATCATGTTGGCGATGCCAGCCAATTGTCTCATCCTCTGATCCCCTTCTCCTCCTGCCTTCAATCTTTCCCAGCATCAGGGTCTTTTCCAATGAGTCGGTTCTTCTCATCAGGTGGCCAAAGTTTTGGAGTTTCAGCTTCAGAATCAGTTCTTCCAATGAATATTCAGGACTGATTTCCTTTAGGATGGACTGGTTGGATCTCCTTGCCATCCAAGGGACTCTCAAGGGTCTCCTCCAACACCACAGTTCAAAAGCATCAATTCTTCAGCACTCAGCTTTCTTTATAGTCCAACTCTCATAACCATAAAAGACTACTGGCAAAAACCATAGCTTTGACTAGACGGACCTTTGTTGATAAAGTAATGTCTCTGCTTTTTAATATGATGTCTAGGTTGGTCATAGCTTGATTTACCAATGAAAATTGTGTAATAGTCAAATCATGATGTTAAAAAATTTAATGTAACTCTAATGACAGAAGGGCCCTCTGTAAGTATTTTAGCAGTTTCTCCTTAGGAAATCAATTTTAGACATTATTTTTAGTGACATTAAGTATCTTCTAACAATTGGTTATGTAGGTCCTTTCTTTAATTCCCTCTCTCTTTTCCTTCCTCCCTCACTCTCTTTCCCAGGTCTTGTTCTTGATTTTCTGGTAAAGAGATGAATGCACAATGACTATTTCATTTTATTCATAACTGTATTCAAAACATCTGGATTTCCCCTAGACTGGCTTAATGGAAATGATTCAGAGGGGAAGTTAATTGATTTTATGTAATAACTGATTCAACAAGTAGTTTCTGAGTAACAGCGAATAACATAGACATCCTCCTAAGCATTGCTGGTTACACAACTCTTAGGAGGCAAGAAACTGTATCCTATTATCATATCTTGACTGTATCCAACTCTTACAGGCAAGAAACTGTACCCTATTATCATAAAGACTCTCTACCAGTGATGAAACTGATTCATACATACAAGCCCAGGAGGTTTCAAAAATATACCACATGCCCCTCAGCAAACAAAAGATCATATGGCTGTTAGGAGTCTCTGGTTCTTCATAAGAAAGTAATCACACACTACTCTATCTCTCCTACTAAATGTGGCTAAAAAATCTGGGCAAAATGCATGCAGCAGTTATTTCTTAACTGGTGGCTCAGCCGGTAAAGAACCTGCCTGCCAAAGCAGTAGACACAAAAGACATGGCTTCAATCCCTGGGTCAGGAAGATCCCCTGGATAATGAAATGGAAATCCACTCCAGTATTCTTGCCTGGAAAATCCATGGACAGAGGAGCCTGGTGGGCTATAGCCCATGTGGGTGCAAAGAGTCAGACACAACTGAGGGCACACGCATGCAATGAGGTATAATTGATATGCAAAAACACTGCACATATTTAATCCCATAATTAAATGAGTTTGCATATAAGCATACACCTATGAAACCATTTCCACAATCAAGGTAATGGACATATCCATTACCCCTAAAGTTTGTGTCCCCTCTTCTTTTTTGGAACACTTCACATGAGATCTACCCTTTTAACAAAATTTAAGTGGACAGCACAGTATTGCTAATTATGTACAGCAGGTCTCTAGAACTTACTCATCTTGAATAACTGAAATTTTACATCAACTGAACATCTCTTCACTTACCTCCCTTCTCAACCCTTGGTGAGCAGTTTTCTTTGTTTCATGCAGTGGTTACTGAAGATTCTAACCAGTCAATAGTGGCAGACAGACTGAGGAAGGAGAGTACAATTTCCAGTACCACCCAACTGGAAGTAAAACTGCCACACTCATTTTCTTCCTGCATCATCTCCATATCTAAATTCAACATGGCTCAAAATTGGGAAGTGGAAACTAATTGGATCAAGACAGATCCCAGAGAAGACCTCTAGGAGTGACTTAAGGAGTGGGAAAGGAGAGTAGAAATCTCCTGTTTTTTCAATTCTCTGTTCTCTTTTGTCCTGGCCCCCCAACAATCTCACAGCAATTGGCAGCAGGGACAATAAGAGGAGCCACAGGACCCAAAACTCCAAGGGAAGACTATTGTCCTCTCTGGTTAAAGGAACTGTGGTCCTAAGAGCGAGTGATTGTTTTCCCCTCTATCCTTCCACTGCCTGGCCCTAAACTGATGCTTTTGCCAGAATTGCATGGTAGAATAGAAGAACTAGTCTCAGCTTTCTGGCCAGATTGAGAAGAAAACCCCAGGAAAACAAAAAGTACTGGGGAGGTTGTAGAGAGGAAAAATCTCAGAAAGAGACTTCATAATATGGGTGTTTATGAACTGCTAGACTTAACCTAGATTGAACATGTATGGATCTGACTCTAGACAGCAAAGACTTTGAGAACTAAATTAGAGTGGGACAAATGCCCTGCTAGGAAGCTGCTATAAAGCACAGGAAGCTCAGCTCAGTGCTCTGTGATGATCTAGAGGTGAGGGGGTGGGATGGGAGGGAGGTCCAAGGGGGAGGGAATATATGTGTACCTATGGCTGATTTACTTCATTGTACAGCAGAAACCAACCCAGCATTGTAAAGCAATTACCTTCCAATAAAAATAAATTCCCCACTAGGTGGCACACATGAAGGACAGGTCCAAGTAACACTGCAGAGGCTTTGACCACAGAACTGACACTGAGATTCAGTTCAGTTGCTCAGTCATGTCCAACTCTTTGCAACCCCATGAACCACAGCACGACAGGCCTCCCTGTCCATCACCAACTCCCAGAGTTCACTCAAACTCATGTCTACTGAGTCAGTGATGCCATCCAACCATCTCAGCCTCTGTTGTCCCCTTTTCCTCCTGCCTTCAATCTTTCCCAGCACCAGGGTATTTTCCAATGAGTTGGTTTTTTGCATCAGGTGGCCAAAATATTGGCGCTTCAGCTTCAGTCCTTCCAATGAATATTTACAATTGATTTCCTTAGGATGGACTGGTTGGATCTCCTTGCAGTCCAAGGGACTCTCAAGAGTCTTCTCCAACACCACAGTTCAAAAGCATCAATTCTTTAGCACTCAGCTTTCTTGATAGTCCATCTCTCACATCCATACATGACCACTGGAAAAACCACAGCCTTGACTAGATGGACCTTTGTTGATAATGTCTCTGCTTTTTTAATATGCGGTCTAGGTTGGTCATAACTTTTCTTCCAAGGAGCAAGCGTCTTTTAATTTCATGGCTGCAATCACTATCTGCAGTGATTTTGGAGCCCCCAAAAATAAAGTCTGACACTGTTTCCCCATCTATTTCCCATGAATTGATGGCACTGAGATGACTGTCTGTACATAACTGCTCAAGATTTGTGGCCTAAACCCAAGCAGACTGAATACATGCTACAACAAAAGTGATGAAATTCTTTGAAGGGTTTAAATAAGAACTAGACTCATAAAATAAAATTTAAGAAGTCTAGAATACTAGCCAAAATCACACGGCATTTAAATAATCAGGGGAACCTCACTTCATGTGGAAAAAGACAATTAAGAAATACCAATTCCAGATGACCCAGATATTGCAATTGTCTGACAGACTTTAACTCCAAGTAATTGTGAACACTCTTGAAATGACTGGAATGTTTAAAAGTTTAAGAAAAGAAATAGAAGATGTAAAGGAGAACAAAATAGAAATGAAAAACAGAATAAAGTATCATTAAATTCACCAAATGGCAAATAGCAGAATGAAGATGACAGATGGAATAGTTTTAAAATGTAAAGCCCAATAAAAATGATCTAATGTGAAAAATAGAGGAAAATGGGAAAAAGTTAAGAGAGCCTCAGTTACTTGTGGAACAATGCCAAAGAGTCAAATATTCATGTCAAAAAAACAGAATAAGATAAAAAAAAGGTACAGCATAATAAAAATATTTGGAGACATAATGACCGAAAAGTTCCTAAATTTGAGGGAAAACTTATAAAACTACAAATTCAATAATTTCAGAATATACAAAACAGGATAAACATGAAGAAATCCATGCCAGGACAAATCACAATCAAACACTACAAACTAAACACAAAGAAAAATACGGAAAGCGGAGTAAAATTATACATTACTTATAGATGAACAAAAGTTCAAATAACTGCATGTTTCTCATTAGAAACCACAGAGCCAAGAAGAAAATAGAACAATGTATTTCAAGTGCTAAAATAAAATGACTTCAAAACCAGAATTCTGTATTCAGAAAAAAATATCCTCCATGAATAGAAAACAAAGAAATTCTCAGATGAAACAAAATTTTTAATAAACCATTGCTCTAAAATAATTGCTAGAGGAAGCCCTTCAAGGGACATGATATAAGGAAAGCTGGAATATCAGGCATGAATAGAGAGCAACAGAAGTGGTAAATATATGATTAATACATGATATTACTCTTCTATTGGTTTTTCATCTGTGTCCTCAGCCACTTATTTTTTATCAAAATATAGTTGATGTACAGTATTAGTTTCAGGTGTACAATGTAGTTTTTGACAATCAAATACACTGTGAAAAGATTGCCACAGTAAGTCTAATAGACATCTGTTAGCATACAAAAGTATTGTTGACTGCGTTCCTTATGCTATATCACACCCCCGTGACTTATTTATTTTATAACTGAAAACATGTACCACCATCTCTTCACCTCTTTTGCCAACCCTACCCCACTCCTCTGGCGACCACTAGTTTGGTCTGTGTATCTGTGAGTTTGTTTCCATTTTGCTTTGTTTGCTTTGTTTTCTTTTTCAGATTCCACATGTAATTGAAATCATACAATATTTGTCTTTCTCTGTCTGATTTATTTCACTTAGCATAATACCCCCTAGGTCAGCAATTCTACTTTCAGGTGTTTTTCCAAAGAAAACAAAAACATTAGTTTAAAAGTATATATACACTCACCCTATATTCATTGTAATATTATTTATGTCAAGAGATGGATGGACAAAGATGAGAGATACTTATATATAACTCAGGCATAAAAAAGAATGAAATCTTACCATTCACAACAATATGTATGGACCCAGAGGGTACTTTTAAATAATATGTTGAACTGCTGAACATTAAAATTATGGTTTAAAGAGGTTTTCAATGGTTGTATATATAATACATAAGAAAACTGCAACATAAAGGGAGTGGGAAAAACAAATCTATATGGTTTTAATATTTTACTTTAAGTGGTAAAATACTGATTCTACAAGGAAGCTAGTTATTTTCTTATAATCCCAAGTGAATTCACCACCAAAGGTATAGAATAAGGTAAAGTTTAAAAACACAGTAGATAGGGTATTTTTTTTTAATATTCAAATAACACCAGAGAAAACAAATAAACCAGAAAAAGAGATAATAGAACACAAATAATAAAATAAAAGTCCTAAATCCAAACATGGCGATAATGTTAAATTTAAATGGCCTAACCAAAGAAATTGAAAATCAAAGATTTTCAGAATGTATATAAGTGATCCAGCTATATCTCTGAGAAAAATCACTTCTAATGTTATGATATAATTAGGTTAAAAGCCAAAAGGATAAAAAAGAAATATATCATACACATATTAACCAAAATAGGGTTACATTAATGTAAGACAAATGAGACATCAGAGCAAAAAAAAGTAACAAGGAAAAAGAAGAACAATAATGATAACAGGATCAAGACATCCACAAAGAATAAAAATAAACTTAATTGCATGTACATCTAATAATAGAGCTTAAAAATGAAGCAAAAATTGATGGTATAGAGTCAAACCCACAATTATAGGTGGAGACTTCAACAGTCCTTTCTCAGTAATGGATAAAACAGGTAATAAATCAGTAAAAATATAGTAATAGAATAATGGTATGATATCATCAACCAATTGGATCTAATTGACAAGTTTAGAACACTGATCCAAAAAAGTAGAGTACATATTTTTTCCAAGTGCACATCGGATATTCAACAAGATACATCATATCTCCGTTTATAAAACAAACTTTAGCAAATTTTAAATAAGTGAAATCACTCACAGCAATTTATATGCCCATAATAAAAGTAAACTAGGACTAAGTTACAGAAGGACAGTAATAAAATCTTCAAATACTTGAAAATTAAACAAAACAGTTTTAAATAATCCACAGATTCAACAAGGAGTCTCCAAGAAAATTAGAAAATATTGTGATTTTAACAAAAATGAGAATACTACATTCCAATATTTGTGGAATTCAGCTAAAGTACTGCGAGCAGCTAAATGTATAGCATTAATGTTTCCATTAGAAAAGGAAAATGATCTCAAGTAAGTAATCCAAACTTTCATCTTAAGAACCTAGAAAAATAACAGCAAACATAAGGAAGGAAATAATGAAGGTAAGGGAAGTCAATAAAATATAAAGCACATGAAACAGAGAAAAATCAATGACACCAAAAGCTAGTTCTTCAGAAAGGTCTTTAAACTTTGTAAACCTCTGATGAAACTGGAAAAGAGAGAGAGAGAGAGGCAAACTACCATAGTAGGAATGAAAGAGGGGATTCCTGTACAGATTCTGCAGACATTAAAATAAGCATATATTATAAAAAATTCCATGCACATAAGTTTAACAGCTTGAACAAAATTGGCAACTTGCTAAAAAATACAAATACAAGAGAAATGAAATGGATAACATGAATAGTTATATAATCATTAAAGAAATTGAATTCATACTTAAAAATCTTTAGAAAAAAATTCCCAAGCCCAAATGGTTTCTCTGGTAAATTCTACCAGATATTAAAAGAAGAAATAACATCAATTCTACCAAATATATTTAGAAAACTTAAAATAAGGAAACAATTTCTCTATTCCTTGTATAAGATCTGTTACCCAAATACCAAAATCCAGCAGTGACATTGATCACCTCCCAGTGAACTCCACAATACCTGGGTCTATATGATTCAAAATTATGGAAATCATATTTCTGCCTATTTTGTTTGTATTAACTAACTTACTAATAAACACATAAAATAAAAATTTAAAAACAGATAATAGCTCTTGAAGTGAAACGTAAAAGCCAATGTCCCTATTAAAGAGAACATTTTTTACCAAATGTTAGCGAATATAATCCAGCACTCTCTGTAAAGAATGATACAACACAACAAAGTGTGGCTTATCACAGGAATGCATGGTTGGTTCAATATTTGAGAATCAATCTATTTAACCCAGTATATTAAGAATCTAAAGAATAAAAACTAAAGGATAATATAAATGGACACAGAAAAAGCTTTTTAACAAAACAATATCTTTTATGATAACACTATTAATATAAGCAAAGTAGGAATGGATGGGAACTTCCTCGACTGAAAGAGGGTATATCTTTATAAAGACTGCAACTTCCAGTCTTATATTTAAGTCTAATTTATTTTTGTATATGGTGTCAAGAGCCTAAATGTAAGACTGAAAACCATAAAATTCATAGAGGAAACCACAGGCAGAACACTCTTTGACAGAAGTAGCAATATTCTTATTTAAATCTGTCTCCTAAAACAAAGGAAATAAAACAAACAAACAAAAATAAGCAAATGGAACCTTATTACACTTAAAAGTGTTTGCCCAGTAAAGAAAACCATTGACAAATGAAAAGACAACCTACTGAAAGGGAGAAACATTTGTAAATGTTGTGACCGAAATAGAGTTAATATCCAACATACTTAAATAGCTCATACAACTCAACATCAAAAAAAAAAAAATCAAAAAATGGGCAGAAGAACTAAATAGACATTTTCCCGAACAAAAAGGAGATGACCAACAGGCACACGAAAAGCTGTTCAACATCACGAAGCATCAGGGAAAAGCAAATCAAAACCACAACAAGAAAACTTCACACTTGTCAGAATGGCTATTATCAAAAAGAACACAGATAAAAAATGTTGGTGAGGATGTGAAGAAAAGGAAACCCTCATACACTGTTGGTGCAACTGTAAATTGGTATAGCCACTGTGGAAAACAGTATGGCGGTTTCTCAAAAAGAACTTGGAACTACCAGATGACCCAGCAATTCCATTCCTGGGTATAAATCAGATAAAAAACAAAACCACTAATTCGAAAAGATACATGCACCTTAATGTTCAAAGCAACTTTATTTATAATAGCCGAGACACAGAAACAACCTGTGTGCATCAACAGATGGATGAATAAGAAAGATGTGGTATACAGATACAATGGCATACTACTCAGCATAAAAAGGAATGAATTTTCGCCACTTGCAGCAACATGATGGACTTAGAGCTTATTAAGCTAAGCAAAAGAAAATCAGAGAAAGACAAATACTGTATGGCATCACTTACACATGAAATCCAAAGAATACAAAAAACTAGAATCTAGAAAATAACAAAAAAGAAGCAGACTCAGATATAAAGAACAAACTAGAGGAAAGAGGTAAGTGACAATATAAGGGTAGGGGTTAAGAAGTGTATAATTAGCTATTAAAATATACTGTACAACAAGGGGAATATAATCAGTATAAGAATTACAAGCAGAGTATAACAATTAAAAGCTGTGAATCACTATATTGTACACCTATAACTTATATATTGTACAGTGACTATACTTCAATTTAAAAAAAAAAAAAGATTATGGTTAACATCATAGTCATATGATGTTGTGATGCTTCACTTTCATAAAAGTGAAAGACAGAATGCTTTCCCCCTAAGACTGTGAACATGGCATGGCTATGTACTCTCACCTCTTATTCAACACCATACTGGAAGTCTTGGCCAGGAAAGTAAGCCTAAAACAAGAAATATTAAGTGACACAGACTGAGAAGGAAAATGATGGGAGAAAATCCCAAAAGCCACAACAACTTCTTAGAACTAATCACTAATTTTACATTGATCATAGAATACAATGTTAACACACAAAACTCAATTGTATTTCTATATATTCACAATGAAAAACTGGAAACAGAATTTTTTTTAATGTGTAAGAGTTCCAAAATAATGAAATACATAACTATAAATCTAACAAAATGTTAATAGTGTCTGTATACTGAACACTACAAATGTTGATAACATAAAAACACTTGGATAAAATGGAGTGACATAGGATATTCATAAATTGAAAGACTTATTCTATTGATGATGCTTTTCAACTGTGGTGTTGGAGAAGAATCTTGAGAGTTCCTTGGAAGGCAAGGAGATCCAACCAGTCCACCCTAAAGGAAATCAGTCCTGAATATTCATTGGAAGATCTAATGCTGAAGCTGAAACTCCAATACTTTGGCCACCTCATGTGAAGAACTGACTCATTGGAAAAGACCCTGATGCTGGGAAAGATTGAGGGCAGGAGGAGAAGGGGAAGATAGAGGATGAGATGGCTGGATGGCATCACTGATGCGATGGACATGAGTTTGAGTAGGCTCTGGGAGTTGGTGATGGACAGGGAAACCTGGCATTCTGCAGTCCATGGGGTCTCAATGAGTTGGACACAACTGAGCAACTGAATTGAACTGAACTGTAATAGAGTCGGACACGACTGAAGTGACTTAGCAGCAGTAGCAGCAGCAGTACATAGCACTCAGGGCTTCCCAGGTGGCTCTAGTGGTAAAGAACCTGCACACCAATGCAGGAGATGCAAGAGACATGAGTTACTACATGAAGATGAAGGAGCTAGGAAAAAGGTTTGAAAAAAAATTTTAAGGAAAAAGTGACATATTTTGCAGAAGTTGGACTGTTGAGAAATCAAGCACCAAACTTGGAGAGTTGGAAAACTCGGGTTTTTTATGCCAGCAGGCCCAGAGGTGTTAACACTCCAAGCTCTGAGCCCTGAACTAAGGGGTTACAAAGTTTTACAGACTGTGAATGACATCAGACTATAGTGGGCAATGCTGTTAATAGGCTGGTTTAAACTAGGGATAACAGAGGTTAGGACAAGGCAGGAGAATGTCTGACCTTTATACAGACAAGCATGGTTAAGCAGGATTAGAGCGGCTGGGCAATTGAAAAAGCAGGGCAAGGGTGAGTGAGATAAGCTTTAGTTTCTAGCATTGTTGCAAGTCTCCATTTTCTTGAGACTATGTGATTTACGTGATCCAGGCTTTGCAAGGAGCAAGCTGAGTTACAGAAGCAGAACAAGCAAGAAGTTAATGTAAATTTTAACTTTTCCTCTTCAATATCACTAAATACTGAGAAAAATAATTTTAGTGAGAAGAGATGGAAGGAAAAAATCTAAACATCTCCCTGTCTGAAAGTAGAAAATAACCTGCCTCATTTGAGTAAAGTCCAGTTTGCTTAAATAGATAATTTGGAGATGGGGCAAACACTTTAGATTAGGGACTGATCATAAAACTTCAAATCCCAGGCAGAGGAGTTTGTTCCTAATTAATATCCTATGCAGCATCAGATCAGATCAGTCACTCAGTCGTGTCCGACTCTTTGCGACCCCATGAATCGCAGCACGCCAGGCCTCCCTAACCATCACCAACTCCCGGAGTTCCCTCAGACTCACGTCCATCAAGTCAGTGATGCCATTCAACCATCTCATCCTCTGTCGTCCCCTTCTCCTCCTGCCCCCAATCCCTCCCGGCATCATAGTCTTTTCCAATGAGTCAACTCTTCGCATGACGTGGCCAAAGTACTGGAGTTTCAGCTTTAGCATCATTCATTCCAAAGAAATCCCAGGGCTGATCTCCTTTAGAATGGACTGGTTGGATCTCCTTGCAGTCCAAGGGACTCTCAAGAGTCTTCTCCAACACCACAGTTCAAAAGCATCAATTCTTCAGTGCTCAGCCTTCTTCACAGTCCACCTCTCACATCCATACATGACCACAGGAGAAACCATAGCCTTGACTAGACAAACCTTCGTTGGCAAAGTAATGTCTCTGCTTTTGAATATGCTATCTAGGTTGGTCATAACTTTCCTTCCAAGGAGTAGGCGTCTTTTAATTTCATGGCTGCAGTCACCATCTGCAGTGATTTTGGAGCCCAGAAAAATAAAGTCTGACACTGTTTCCCCATCTATTTCCCATGAAGTGATGGGACCGGATGCCATGATCTTCGTTTTCTGAATGTTGAGCTTTAAGCCAACTTTTTCACTCTCCACTTTCACTTTCATCAAGAGGCTTTCTGCCATAAGGGTGGTGTTATCTGCATATCTGAGGTTATTGATATTTCTTCCGGCAATCTTGATTCCAGCTTGTGTTTCTTCCAGTCCAGCGTTTCTCATGATGAACTCTGCATATAAGTTAAATAAACAGGGTGACAATATACAGCCTTGACGAACTCCTTTTCCTATCTGGAACCAGTCTGTTGTTCCATGTCCAGTTCTAACTGTTGCTTCCTGACCTGCATACAAATTTCTCAAGAGGCAGATCAGGTGTTCTGGTATTCCCATCTCTTTCAGAATTTTCCACAGTTTCTTGTGATCCACACAGTCAAAGGCTTTGGCATAGTCAATAAAGCAGAAATAGATGTTTTTCTGGAACTCTCTTGCTTTTTCCATGATCCAGCGGATGTTGGCAATTTGATCTCTGGTTCCTCTGCCTTTTCTAAAACCAGCTTGAACATCAGGAAGTTCACGGTTCACATATTGCTGAAGCCTGGCTTGGTAATTTTGAGCATTACTTTACTAGCGTGTGAGATGAGTGCAATTGTGCGGTAGTTTGAGCATTCTTTGGCATTGCCTTTCTTTGGGATTGGAATGAAAACTGACCTTTTGCAGTCCTGTGGCCACTGCTGAGTTTTCCAAATTTCCTATGTAGCATACCTGACAATAAAATAATCTCATATCCTATCATTTGGCCTTATTGTGCACGCTAAGTCACTCAGTCGTGTCTGACTCTTTGTGACCCCATGGACTGTAGCCCACCAGACTCCTCTGTCCATGGGATTCTCCAAGCAAGAATACTGGAGTGGGTTGCCATTCTCTTCTCCAGAGGATCTTCCCAAACCAGGGATTGAACCTGGGTCTCCTGCATTGCAGGCAGATTCTTTAACCTATAAGCTACAGGGACTTATCAGTTGGATCCTATTTGGAAAAAAAAAAACAAAAACAAAAACAAAGGAATTTGGATCACTAAAGCCAACACTCAGAGTTAGAAGATGGATTCCATACTCTATCACCGATTTACCATATGAATAACATTGGCAAATTAACCTCAGCACCTGCTTTTTTCCATGCATAACATACAAGGAATTATGCCAACATTTCCTATTTTGTGAAGCTTAATGACAAATGAATCTGATGAAAATGTAAAATGGATTTTTAAAGAATAGTGTGAAGCATTTTCTCTAAGTGTGGTCCTTGAGTCAGCAACTTTAGGACAACCTGGTAACTTATTAGAAATGCAAATTCTTACACCCCACCCCAGACTTACTGAATCAGAAATGCTGGTGCATGCTCAAGCTTAAGAACCACTGACATAAGACATTATACAAATATACTCAAGTGCTATGAAACTCAAACTATGCATACCTTAGTCCATGCTGAACACCACAATCTCAGGAAGGGAAAATGTCTTATTTGAAACCAGAAAATCAGATATTTTGCATTGGCATTTTGCTTCTCACAACTCATGAAGCTATCAAACGCTGATTTTCCTAGAGGAATAATTACTTTCAGAAATATTCAGCACTCTGTATCAGAAGGTGCAGGAGTGATTTCTTTGAGGGAAGGAAAATAGGGAATTTTTCTTCACTGGTTTGTATTTTGATAAAGCAATTTTGCTTGAGAGAATTGATGTCAGCACACTGACCCTCAGTCACAATAAATCTGTGTCAGTTTACTCAATGAATTATCTCTCTAATGTCAACATTTTCCCCTATACCCAAGTGCTCTTAAATATTATAAATTCCTGCTGCAAAAAAGATAAACAATAAAGACTTACTAGTCGGAGGACAGAGCATAAATGACAAGGAGATAGTGAGGACACTTCTCTCCCTCAGTGCAAAATAATAAACAATACATTTCTATGTAATATATTTCAACACAAGATATGATCAGAATAAATAACTGAAATACACTGTCTAGTGCTTCACTCAATTGAACAATTAGGAAACAGTGACACTGTTAATGTTTTTTAATCTGTCTGCTTTCTTTCATTATGTATAATCTATGCAAGGTTATACATAACAAAGTGCTTAGACAAAAACCTGTGCTTGTTGTAAGACTTTGCAGTATCAGGTGGCATTCCTTGGCTTCATCCTTGGGTACTTCATACCCAAATCCCTGTCAAATTAAGCCCCTCTCTTCTCTTTTACAATTGAGATAGAAGATTATCAGTTAGGTAAAATGATGTGTGGCCATGACTCATTACTAGGAACTTAAACGTGACCTTCTTGTCAAAGATTCTTTCAAATGCCATCTTCTACATCTAGCCTTTCATTTACATGATATATGATCTCTTTGGGCTACATTTCTATTATACTTTCTGCAGCTCTGGGTAAAGGGTTTAACTTATTTCACCTTGTAATGAAGTGTATTGGGTATAGGACACCAGTTACACCATATATCATTTTACATTCTGATATCAGGGATTGTGCATTTTTGCTCTTTAACTGCAACATCACTTAGCACTGTGCCTGGAATATTTCTAAATCTGCCCCAAATGAGAAACTGCTAAAAGTGGACTTTAATTCATTGAATTAAAATAAGCATGCATACGTGACCATCTATTCTTGTCCCAGCATAAGCACTAAATGCAGTCACCTCCACTGTAATAGACTCCTACGCACACATGTCTATGAAGTAAACATCCTTGTGCCCTACAGATTCTAGTATTCTTTATCCTGTGGATTTTACTATGAAAAAAGGCAGACACTGGATAGGAAAAAGGCTGCCTGGGTTGGGAGACTAGAGAGGAAGCAAAGCACAAAAGTTTTCCCACACTATAAACATCGATTCATTTCTAAAATACTTTTCCTTCCTTAAAAGTGTATTTACTAGAAGTTGTTGTCAGGCTGTGATTAAATACATTGATCACCAACTCCTCCCTGTTAACAAGACTAGCAATCAGTCCTTGTAGAGGAGGTCTGATTGCCCCCATTGTGAAGGCCTAAATATTCCAGATGGCTTTGCACAGATTCTTGGGTTTTGTCCAGTCCCATGGACAGCTCCACTTATTCATCCACAATAGCCTGTGTACAAGTGCTCCCCAGAAGTGTTATTATGCATCTTTTGTCTAGCAGTTGTCACAACCCTGAGTATATATTTTTCTCCTCCACTGAGAGAGACAGTGGCATTTTAAGATGCAGCGTCCAACATTTCATGTGCATTAGACTTCTCTCTGAGCCATCACCAAGCTTTACAGCAAGTTTTTTGATAAAGTACATAAAGTGATGACAAAAAAGTAATTTCTGCCAAATCTCAAAAGAATCTTAAAATGCCATCTTTTTTCTTGTTGTTGTTTAGTGACTGAGAGTTTTATGAGTCATTATTGCTTTTTTTTTTTTTTTTAAATATCATCGCCAATATTAGGGTATCATTGCAGAGGAAAAGAAAGAAAAACATCTCAAACTATCATTGGCGAGGCATGAGATTTTAGATGAGGAAAGAACTGTTAGAGTTTTACTGAAAGTAAGTGTTTTGCTGATGACTGATTTGTTTCAATAGGAGGAAAAGTAATCCCAGAAACCATAGTTACACATAGAATGTTGGCATCCCGTTGTCAGATCACAAAGGCTTATACCCCAGTCACTCCCAAGAAACTCAGACTCTGTGAGGTCAATGAGACTCTGTCCCCTCTAGTGTCTCTAGTTTTTGATGGGAATCAGTTTCCCTGCTGGTTTCGACAAATCAATTTTTTCAAGTATACTTGCAAGACAATCCATTTGTATTGTACTTCTCAAAGTGTTAATAAAGAATCTTGATAAACCCTCAAATAGCTTCCTGTAATCCAATCTAACACTGCTCACACTGGAAATAATAGCAAGGATTTCCTCCGGTAACTAACCAATGGCCATATTTGCAGACACTGCAGGAGTTAAGATAGATTAGAAGATCTGTTAGTCATTCTAACGTTGTGAGAGTCAATTAATATCATATGACACGTAGCTGTACATAGTGGCCCTTACCTAGTCAATCTGTTCGTAAATGTAATTAAAAGACTGTGTGCTTTAACCCTGATGCTATTACTAGTGCAACATGTAACAATGAATAAATGATGCCTTCTCCCTACAAAAATTTCCTCTTTAAAATGACAGGTTTAAACAAGATGAGCTCAAGAGTTCTAGAATTCTGTGAAATAGCACAGTTTCTTGTCACATCATTTTAGGCCTCTAATCCTCAGTCTCTTCACTTATGAAGATAATAAAATATGTCTTCTCTACTTCACAGATCAAAGGCAGATTATTAACAGAGCATTCTAGAATTATTTAAGCTAGACAACTCTGTTATGTTTTCTTTTGGCAGAGTTACATGTCATCAAGAGCCAATACTTCATAGCCAAGAAGTATAGGTACTCTTGAGCAGCATCATTACGTATAAGCTATCTTAGTTTAAGGAATTTGATTATAACCTCTCTTGGTATAAATTCCCTCAGTTGTAAAATAAAAAGGACAAGAAAAAAAAAGAGAGAGAGAGAAGGAAGAGGAGAAGAAAGAAGGTGCTATTAAAATCATTAAATGAGAAATCTATCCCAAACACTCAAGCATGGTAATAATTATTATGTCTATAAATGATATCATCTGCCTGGCAGAGTTAAATCAAGAAAACAGGCTACAACAACTAAAACAATAAGAGCAGAAACTGCTTTGGCTGCATTGAGCCATTTCCCATGAACTGGAAACCGTGCAACGTGCTTTCTATGTCTTGTGTCCTCCGTTTCCTTACGCGTGCCCCTCTGACTCCACTTCATTTTACTAATGCCCAGTCTGAAAAATTAGCTCATTTCAGCATTCTTTGGTGAATAACATCCTATGATTAGAGAACAGTCTCATACGTCCTCTCTCATTTGATTCTAGAGGCAATCAAGGGGTTATTTATCTAAGTAATTTTTATTCCCGTTTTGCAGAGGCAGAATATTCAGAGAGACCGCAAAGTCCAACCACATCTCCCGGTTTCAAGTCTGGTCTTCCTGTCGTCCTACCTCACTGTCTCCTGCTGCAAAGACTCTCCGGGTGAGCAAGGGGCATAGGTCTAATTGCTGATAGGCACTGAAGTGGAATGGTGCCCCACCGAGGAGGAAATCTGAGTACATGGAGAGCTCGTTTTCTGGCCAAGGAGTTGTTTTATTCATCAAATGCCAGAGGGTTGAATTTTTATGTAAGCTTAGGATTGGGATGGCTGGCCAGAAGAAGGCAAATGAAAACTGCATGAAGTCTGCAGCAGGCTGGGGGTGGGTGGCAGGAGTCTCCCTGCTGACTTGGCCTTTGCTGCACAAAAGAGTAAGCTGAACCTCAACAAGCCTTATGTGCCTCTTAGCAAATCTCATTTGACGAAAATCTAAGTCTTCCATATGAAGGGAAATTCACAAGGCTGCAAAAGCTAGACAAGCTGATCATTCAATTTTTTTTTTTTTTTTTAAGAAGGAAATACGAGAAGTAGCAGCTCTCCTTTTTGCTCATTGTTCTTGGAGATATATTTAACGTCCTCTTGTATCTGGACTTTTTCTAGGAACTTGAAAGCCAATATAAGATACACCATATCTTTATGCTCAAATAATTAAATACAATAAGGACCAATGCTGGGCTATGAAGAATAGAAAGAGATAGGCCCAGCTTCAAGGAACTCACATCTAATCAGAAAATAGACACTAATAGCAAACTACAATACCACAAGTACTACTGTGCTAGTAACAATACCACCAGAGACAGACTCTTAAGTATTATCACAGAACTGATTAAGTACCATAAGAGGGAAAAGGTGGGAAGCCTTCACAAAGGAGATGAGAATTAGGGAGATCAGTGATAATATTTGAATATCAGTATTTCCAGAAAAAATAAGACCCAGAAATGCTGAGGCATTCAAGGGAGGCTGAACAGTGGAGGCAGTCCTCCCACTCTAGAAATATCTTTTGTCTTTAAAATAACATCTTCATGGAAACTAATGGAAGCAGTGGAGTGGGAAGAAAGTGACTACTGCTAATGTGATACAGCAAAAGCAGAACAGGAAAGCATTTAAGAGCTGGCACTGGCAATTGACTGCTCCCAACTTCAAATATCAGCATTGCCATTTTTGAGGCTTGCTTAACTCAAGGCAAGTCTCCAAACCTCTGTTGCCTCAACTGCAAGAGAAGGTAACACAACTAACTTAGAGTTGATGTGGACATATTAGTAAGCTTGTTATTAATATGTAAAGTGTAAAAGTGTATAGTATTTAACGGAAGAGAAAGAAGACAGAGCCCTGACTGATGCCCAGGAATTGTGCCAGGAAATAGTGGATGATTAGGTTTATGGGAATAAAAAAGTGGGAAAGAAAAATAGAAATATCTCTATTGGAGTTGAATGGTTTTACTTGATATCCAGGCTTTCGGGATAAATAATGCACAGGTTGTGCATTATTACAGCTAAAGGCCAAGTAGAGAAGAACCGGAATCAGAGGGAAGCATCATCCTCTGCCTATTTTGAGCTCTTCAATGGATGGTTTTGCCTTTGGAACAAAAATGGGCAACGTCCAGAGGCATTTGCCTAAGGAGGCATGGATTTTTAACTGTCCTTTGCCACCTGGAGGAGTAAACTATATCGGGATGCTCTACAGAAGAAGCCCTGCAGATAAGGAAAATATGAAAGACTCAAGAAAGATGAAGATTTCAGTAAATCAAAACTTTATTATTCCTCATGCTCTTACCAATTCTTGAAAAGCTTGGGATTCTCTTGACTCCTAACTTTCTCTCTTAATGACCCCTGCTCCACCTGCTCTACTTTTAAAAGGTGTCCAGAATCTGATCCTAAAGCTGTCCCTTTAGTCCAAGCCACCATCATCTCTCACTGGACTGTGACAATGGTTTCTGAACCAGCCTCCATTTTCTATTCTTTTCCCCGCTACAATCTCTTTTCCATGTAATAGCCAGAGAGATGGTTCAAAATCCTATCAAATGATGTCATTCCTTTGCTCAGATTCCCTCAAAGTCCTCCCATTCACTCAGAGTTGTTTTTTGTTTTTTTTTTTTTTAAGGTTGCCTGTATGGTGGTTTAGTTGCTAGGTCATGTCTGACTCTTGCAACCCGTAGTCTATAGTCCGCCATGATCCTCTGTCCATGGGATTCTCCAGGCATCAATACTGGAGCGAGTTGCCATTTCCTTCTCCAGGGGCTCTTCCTGACCCAAGGATTGAACTTGGGTCTCCTGAACTGCAGACAGCTTCTTTCCCATCTGAGCCACAAGGGAAGCCCTAAATTCTCTCTTTTCTGTTCCGCCTTGTACTGCTATTCTGGCTTCTTCGCTCTTCCACAAACATGCCAAGCACCCACATCAAGACTCTTATACCTCTTTCTCTCCCTGGGTTGCTCTCCTCCTAAGTAACATCCTGAGTTACTAGCTCACCTTATTCATGCTATAATAAAATAGTAAGGTATTAAGATTAACATGTCCCAAATGAATAATTCTGAAAGAGTAACCAGTCCCTACTATCACTCTCTTCCCATCTTGCTATTTATTCCACAGCATTTATCACCCTTTGATAGATTAAGTATATTATTCTCAATTACCTGTTTCCCCCTACCAGACTGAAGGACTAACACTGTGGTTTGTTCTCTGCTATATCTTCAATGTCTATTATATATACTTAGTACAGTTTTGTTGAATAAATCAGCTTCAGGAAATGAAATGTAATAGACTCACCAACCATGTAATACAAAAATCCATTTTAAGATATTGCTGTTCATTGACTTAATGCTAAAATGAGATGCTAAAAACCTGAAATGTTTATTAATGCACACATCAATGTGGAATGAAATCTACAACATTAAACACATCCTAAGTTATTGGATTTTACAAACTCTATGTTGCTTTTTATTAAAGGTAGAAGATGAATTGCAAACACCAAGTTGAAATGAAAAAAAAAAGAAAAGAGAAGAAACTGAGCCCTGCTACTTTAAACAGCTACTTCATAAATGAAAAAAAAAAAAATTTTTTTTTCTCCTCATTAAAAGAAATGGTCAAAATTTAATATAGAGTTACGTTGGAGCTACTACTACTACTGCTACGTCACTTCAGTCGTGTCCGACTCTATTCAACCCCATAGACAGCAGCCCACCAGACTCCCCCATCCCTGGGATTCTCCAAGCAAGAACACTGGAGTGGGTTGCCATTTCCTTCTCCAACGCATGAAAGTGAAAAGTGAAAGTGAAGTCGCTCAGTCATGTCCAACCCTCAGCGACCCCATGGACTGCAGCCTTACAGGCTCCTCCGTCCATGGGATTTGCCAGGCAAGAGTACTAGAGTGGGGTGCCATTGCCTTCTCTGATGGAGAAGCATACTCATTCATCTCTCTTCATTCAGTACACTCACTCAGTCATGTCTGTCTCTCTATGACCCATGGACTGCAGCATGCCAGGCCTCCCTGTCCATCACCAACTCCCAAAATTTGCTCAAACTCATGTCCATTGAGTCGATGATGCCATCCAACCATCTCATCCTCTGTCATCCCCTTCTTCTCCTGCTTTCAATCTTTCCCAGCATCAGGGTCTTTTCCAAGGAGTCAGTTCTTCACATCAGGTGGCCAAAGTATTAGAGTTTCAGCTTCAACATCAGTCCTTCCAATGAACACCCAGGACTGATCTCCTTTAGGATGGACTGGTTGGATCTCCTTTCAGTCCAAGGGACTCTCAAGAGTCTTCTCCAACACCACAGTTCAAAAGCATCAATTTTTCAGCACTCAGCTTTTTTTATGGTCGAACTCTCACAACCATACATGACTACTGGAAAAACCATAGCTTTGACTAGACAAACCTTTGTCAGCAAAGTAATATCTTTGTTTTTTAATATGCTGTTTAGGTTGGTCATAACTTTCCTTCCAAGGAGTAAGCGTCTTTTAATTTCATGGCTGCAGTCACCATCTGCAGTGATTTTGGAGCCCAGGAAAATAAAATCTCTTACTGTTTCCATTGTTTCCCCATCTATTTGCCATGAAGTGATGGGACCAGATGCCATGATGTTAGTTTTTTGAACATTGAGTTTTAAGCCAGCTTTTTCACTCTACTCTTTTACTTTCGTCAAGAGGCTCTTTAGTACCTCTTAGCTTTCTGCCATAAGGGTTGTGTCATATGCGTATCTGAGGTTATTGATATTTCTCCCAGCAATCTTGATTCCAGCTTGTACTTCATCCAGTCTGGCGTTTCACATGATGCACTCTGCATATAAGTTAAATAAGCAGGGTGACAATATGCAGCCTTGACGTATTCCTTTCCCAATTTGGAACCATTCCACTGTTCCATGTCAGGTTCAAACTGTTGCTTTTAGACCTGCATACAGATTTCTCAGGAGGCGGGTAAGGTGGTATGGTATTCCCATCTTTTGAAGAATTTTCCACAGTTTGTCATGATCTGCACAGTCAAAGGCTTTAGCATAATCAATGAAGCAGATGTTTTTCTGGAATTCTCTTGCTTTTCTATGATGCAGCAGATGTTGGCCATTTGATCTATGGCTCCTCTGCCTTTTCTAAATCCAACTTGACATCTGGCAGTTCTCAGCTCATGTACTGTTGAAGCCTAGCTTAGAGAATTTTGAGCACTACTTTACTAGCATGTAGTAGCTAGTACTTTACTAGCATGGAGTTGAGTCCAATTGTGCGGTAGTTTGAACATTCTTTGGCATTGCCTTTCTTTGGGACTGGGATGAAAACTGACCTTTTCCAGTCCTGTAGCCACAGTTGAGTTTTCCAAATTTGTTGGCATATTGGGTGCAGCAATTTCACATCATCATTCTTTAGGATTTGAAATAGCTCAGCTGGAATCCCATCACCTCCACTAGCTTTGTTCATAGCAATGCTTCTTAAGACCCACTTGACTTCACCCTGTGTTCTTTATTTGTAATTTATTTAACAAACATGTTAGTCTTATGAAAGCCCTGAAGATTTTGGAAGTGTGAAGTGGCACACAACCAAACTCTTTTAAAATGGTTTCAGATTTAATTTATCATGTGACTGGGGGAGGGGCTGTGATTGAACTCATGTTTCTATATATATTAATGTTTTGACTAAAAGCAACATAGATATTTTTAGATTTTTTAAAATGTGCCAAAAGAAAAATATTAAGGAAACAATAGTAGACGTATTACTTGGATGTGGCAAAAAGTGAAGGTTGTTTGTGAATTACTCAAGTTTGGAAAATGCTGACACACAGCCTTTCACTTTAGCCTTGCAGAAATTCTGTGAAGAAGAAACCATTAATCCCATCTCTCCTTTTAGATAAAATATTAATACTCAGAGAGATGAAGCAAATGACTCAAGGCCTCAGAGTTAACCAACTACAGAACTGAAACTAAAACCAAGCCTCCCTGACCACACAGTTAGTATCCTTTCCCGTAATCTACCAGAATCAGAGACCTCTTCCATCTCAAAACCAACAGTGGCTGTCAAAGACTAGACCAGGACTGTAAACTGGTAACCCATTATCTGCATCTGGCCCACAGAGGGGTTCTGTTTACCCTACCTGGTATTTTTGATAAATGTGAACTCAAAGGAGATATTTTTTTACAAATCAAGAAATTTCCTATTAAAAAGTATGTATCTTTCTGGCTTCATTTGAAAACTCCAGACAGACAACAAAAGGTTGTCCAAGTCAAAAGTCAACTGGAGTTGAGTCCCGTGGATATGCACATACTCTATAGAGAGAAGCAGAATCCCCAGCAGCACAGTTTTTGTCTCCGGCTGTCTGTTATTACAGGCATTTTTGAGCATTGAGACCACTGGATTATAGAAGAATTGTTTTATAATCAATGGGGTTCTAGGTTCTTCTGAAAGTTGAACAGAGACACTGGATGAAATTCAAACAAGCTCAATAACAGGACCACACATGTTTAGCTCAGGACCTGAGGCAGAATCAGTACTAAATAATCACGAGAATACTGCTTTCCAGTCTATTTTTATCCCCCTGCTATATTAAAAGGGATGTTCTAGGATGTTACAGTATTTCTCAAAGAGTGGTCCATTGATCACTTCCTTCACACTGATCTGGAATGCTTGTTTAAAATGAGCATTTTCTAGGTCCCAGGTTGAGATATGTTTGGTTAGATCTTACAAAAGAATAGGTCCTCGTCTCTGGACCATCACTGGAATCCAGTCACTTCCAGTTGGAACTGTGCTTCAAGGGCAACATGAATCGTGTCCTGAAATTACACAATATGCCAGCCCTAAGTCCCAGGACTGTTTTCCAGGATGCCAGAAAAACACTGGAACAAAAGTAAAAACATTTTCAGAAAAGTAAGAAAACTGTGGAAACACACAGATTTTCATGGAGACAGGGCAAAGTCAAATGGAGACAGGTCAGGTAAGTCAAACTAAGCAGTCTCCTGCAGCCACAGATAGCAACTTATCATGTACACCAGCAACTGTAAGCAAAGTCTTGGTCCATCAGTCTAATGATCTCATCACAAGGTTAATTCTTCACATCACTTCAAAATCCTGCCTGTGAAAGTCAATTCCCCAAACACCTCTGTCACATAAGTAGAATTATTCTCTATTTGGAAAGAATGGAAATAATTCCAAGGTCAATAATTCCAAATGTCAATTTCAGAATGGACAGTCAATCCTTCACCAACAAGGGAGGGGGCTCCTTCTCCACCATACCTCAAAAGCCCACGAATGGGCCATGGCAGAGCCGGGATGAAGCATTTTGGGATCAGCTGCTAGAAGAGCTGCTGCAAGACCATGAAATTAGACATACATTAAAGGTCCTTCATATCCCTGAGATTCTAGCCTTCCGTTTTCTATCTGAAAAATAATAGAAGTCATAACTCCTAGGATTGGGTGCTGCCAATGTGCTGGCCATGGAATAAATCCCGAACCGGCCTTTCATATACAGATGGAATTCACCCCCAGTAAGACGAGAGGACTAACAAAATGGGTAAGGCCCGTTACTTACTACCTTTCTGTCACATGGCTTTATATCAGTGTCAGCCCTATAGAAGCAGTGAACTTGCTTCTTACCATAGCTATTTAAATATTAAACAATAACAGCCACACGATTTGTTTGCAGTGCAGGGAGTTAGAAAGCAATCTTGTTCCGCACTTGTAAGCACCATGAAGACATCTCAGAGGAATACAACCACACAAAGACTGTCAGATAGCATTATGCACAAATTCAGCTTCTGGCTTGAGTGAACATGCACTGCCCCCTTGTGGTCACAAGAGGCCACAAGTGACTGTCCACACAGGACGCAACACCCAGGAAGCCTTGGAAATGGGGTTCAAAGTTGCGCATTTGGCATGATTGATGGTGCTGATTTATGAAGACATGTTTTCCCTGCTTAGGTGGCAATTGCAGGAACTTGCTGCAGTGAATTTGTCTGATGACATAAAAATCCCCAAAACATACACAGCTCCTTTTAGACACGGAACAATCTTCTATGATACTAAATCTTTCATTGACTTATCAGTATTTACTCAATAAATATTTATTGCCTACTAAGAGTAAAGAATTTTTCTGGATATTGAGAATATCTATGGGAAAAAATAGTCTCTCCTCTCACCATGCTCACTGTTTTGTGCATACTGTGAATATATATATATAGATAGATAATAATCATGACCTTGAGTTTTCTGAATACAAAGTGCGTCAGGTTCACACTGAATCCTCCTCCCCCAGATGTAGAAAAGAAGACAAGAAGAAATGGTCTTGCCCTATGCCATTCTGCCATTCTAAATCATAGACTGTGTTGGAAGGGTTTCAAAAGACCACTCAGTAAATCCTTTCATTTGCAGTGGTAACAAGACAGAGTTGTGATCAAGACTACAGAGTTTAGGTTCCAATGTCAAGGACTCACATTCTGGATCTACAACGTGTGCAAGTCATGGTAAATCTTTCTGAATCGCCATACCCTATGGAGATATTTAACAGATACCATAAAGTTCAAAATGAACCTATTTTAAAGCAGAAATAGAGACACAGACAGAGAGAACAAACATATGGACACCAAAGAGGGAAGAGGGGGTATGAACTGGGAGACTGGGAATGACATATACACACTACCTTATATAAAACAGACAACCAGTGAAAACCTACTGTATAGCACCAGGAGCTCTACTCAATGCTCTGTGGTGACCTAAATGGGAAGGAAATCCAAAAAGGAGGGTATTGTATGTAAACATATGGCTGATTCACTTTGCTGTACAGCAGAAACACAACAATGTAAAGCAACTATACACCAATAAAATTTTTTAAAAAGAGAAAGATCAAGGAGTAAAGCACCCAGCCAAGCACCTGACAGGGGTGTTTTAGGGAGGTGAAGGGGGTACCCCTTCAGAGGTGGCAGCAGAGAGCTGTTCCATAAGTGATTCCTCCCCTATCCTTGCTTTTCGTTTTTTTCTAAAGGGGAAAAAAATGTGATTTCCACACAGTTGCAGAACAAACAGAACTGTGAGTTTCATTTCACATTGTACTTTTATGTTTTTTTGAAAGGTTCAGATGCGCATGGTCACATCTTACCCTCCTCTCACATATCATGGGAGTGTGTCTAGATGTCGTGCCAGCTTGTTATGAGAGGATGTGAGAATGCTGATGCTGCCCTTAAGGTGACTTACTCAGAACTGGATTCAATAAGTGTTTAAAAAGTCATTCATGCTTTAATAATATTATAGACAATAATTATTTTGTTATTAATAATTGTGTGTGTGTGTGTGTGTGTGTGTGTGTGTGTGTGTACTCACTCACATCCGACTCTTTGCGACCCCATGAACTGTAGCTCAAAAGGCTCCTCTGTCCATGGGATTTTCCAGGCAAGAATATTGGAATGGATTGACATTTCCTTCTCTGGGGGATCTTCCCAACTCAGGGATCGACTCGCGTCTCCTGCGTCTCCTGTATGGCCAGGTGGATTATTTACCACTAGCACCACGTGGGAAGCCCTTATTAATAATTAGTAAGATTTTGATTATTATTACTACTACTACTTTAAACAGATCTAAAGTGGCCCTTAGGCAACGAAGAATAGACCTAAAATCTATGAGCTTAATTCAAAGCACGTTAGGCTTGCATCCTTTTGGACATCGTCCCTGAGAAACTGATGGCTCATGGAGTCAGGACACAAAATAGAAGTAAAACTGCCAAGTCATCATGAATAGCAAGATCAAGACCACCACAGCTGTGCAGATTCATACTCCTCCTTAGCCTTTAAGGTGGGTGCTTCCATGGTGATATATCATACTATGATGATACAAGCAAAGAACTTCTCATCCATGATTGGCCCCTATGGTTTTTCAGAAATCAAATAATATGTTCAAGGTGGGTGGGAAACAGCATGCTGGTTTGGGTAAGAAATGCAACCTGGATGGAAAGAAAGCACTTGGAGAAAAGAAGGGTATATTTAAGCTGAATTCATCTCATTTTTTGTGCCTTTACAAGTAGTCTACATCAGGAAAGAGTTATCCAGCTAATGTAAAGAGATGTAGGGCCATAATCATCTTTAAATAGGAGAAGGGAATAATGGAAGAGCCTAATTACTAACCTAAAATTCCTACTGGGATTCAGTTAAGTTTTGGTTTTAGCCCCATTTTGAGATTTAACCAGCCAGTGACATGGAAAAGTCCCTTTTTCTCTATAGCCCCCCTGGGATGATTAATCTCTCCCACCTTTATTTCCAAAGTTGTTCAGCTTTTTTTTTCTTTTGATGACTGAAACAAATGTCTAGGAATCTAGAACCTAGGAGGAACCACAGATGTTCAATCCCACATTGGAGGGAACCATGAAGGAGGTAATATAGGGCCCTTGACCTTGGGTTTTGGAATCTCTCTTCACTGCTCTCAAGAATCTGGCCCCAGGGCCAAAGCAGAGCCCACTATTACTGCTAGAAAGACGCTGTTGAAGGAAAGGAACAATTGGACAAGAGAGAACAGTGTGTAAAAACTTACTCCCACATTTAAATACATTGCTTAGGAAGCTGGCATCCTCTACATTTCTGGGTTCTGGGTCTCTAAATCTAGTTCATGGCTTAATCTAAAGAGAGCCTTTTTTCAGGTCCTATGAACAGTAGTCTGTTCCTCCAAAATTTATCTATTAAAGCCTCAGTATGGCTATATTGGGAGATATGGCTTTTAGGAGGTAATTGAAGTTCAGTGAGGTCATAAGAGTGAGGTCCTAATACAATTTTTTAAAATTAGAACTTTCTAAGAAGAGAAAGAGAGAAATCTCCATACCCACATGCACACACAGAGAAAAGGTCTGTACAGACATATGGAAAAGGCAGTCAAGACCTTGAACTTGGACTTCCAAGCCTCTAGAACTATGAAAAATAAATGTCTGTTGCTTAAGCCACCCAGCCTGTGGTGTTTTGCTATGGTGGCCAAGATGATAAAGATACCAGGTTCATCTCATACACTTGGATGGTGCTTTGACTACTCTAAGCACGTTCACTTTTATTTTATGCTTTCATGGATACTGGGCAATAGGAAAGTTGGGAGTCCTTGACTCTGAAGTGTGGAGACATACAAAGAGATGTCAAGGGACTTACTCGAGTTGTGGAGCAGGTGGGAACCACTGGACCTTGAAGCCAGCTCCACACCCAGCTCTCCTTCCCAGAAGCAGATGCTCCTGTGTTGAGAATCAGCCTCCTTAAACAGTGAGCGTTCTCTCCTAACAAAGGGGCTGTGGTGACACGGTGCTAGCTTCACACTGGTCACCTTTCACCCTACAGCATGTTTCTAATTAGTACAAGAGGGAGGAGGGAAAAGAAATGACACTTTGAAGCTGGGCAAAGGAAGGGAGGGAGAGAGAAGGATTAATTGCTTCCCAACTGTCAGGACGGTAATTAAATTCAGGTTGTTGACTCCAACCTTGCTTAGATTATGTGAAATAAATCTACGAACGTGTCCACATTTCTGTTGCCTTTTACTTCTGTGCAGAAGGCAGGGTGGCTTGAACAACCTGTAACAGAGAGAGAGTGCATTGTCCTTGGCCAGCCACCAGGCCATGCAGCCTCTAGTTGCTGAGCAAGGTTAAGGCTTTCTAACTTAACTTTCAATGCTCTTTATCAAAGAGAACCACTCAAACTGTGTATGCATATAGGATTACCTTTGGAGGGAATTAAACCTATGTATTTTGGAAGTAGTTTTAGAAAAAGAGACCCATCTGCTATTCACAAGCTCGGGGAGTTTAAATCATTCCAAAGGGAAGGTGGGTTTTTTGATCAGTGATGTTGACCTGCAGGTCTGGAATCCCAGGCTCTTGGACTAGGAATCCTGGGTCCTGACATTCAGTCTCTCTGACTTGGAGTACAATGTATATTTACCTCTGGACCTCTGGACCTCAGGTTAAATCCCAACCCAATTCAATTCCTTCTGGAAGGATGAGAAGATTAGACTGATTCCCTCCCAGGGCTAATACTCCTTGATTCTAAGATATGATCTTCCCACTTTCCATGAAAATATGTTCATGTCTAAATATTCTAGGCTTCTTCCCTAATAAAATTGTAGCTGCTAAGTAGCCAGAACTTTCCTCTGGCCTACAGATACCTAGGAAAAGGGAATATTAGCCATGCAAGTAGAACATACCATGTACATCCTCAGCTGCTAAGTCCTGTCCAACTCTTTGTCACTCCATGGTCTACAGTCCACCAGGTTCCTCTGTCCATGGGATTTCCCAGGCAAGAATGCTGGAGTGAGTTGCCATTTCCTTCTCCAGGAGATCTTTCCAACCCAGGGATCAAACCTGTGTTTCCACCAGGAAAGCCCACATGTTGTGAACTTTAATGACCACAGATCTTACCTGTACCTGCTCTCTGATGCCTGGAATTGTTTGCTGAGAAAAGTCTTAGTGCCCTTGGAGTCAAAGTATTAAAACCCCCAGGAGAGGGAACTCAAAGGCCATCTCCCCAAAATGCAGTGGCCATTGGCAGATTCTTTACTTTGCCAAGTGAAGATACTGAGAAATATCTTGTCCTTTCTTGACATCTAGGATTGGAGGTGTCAGGAGGACCTGCTGCAAGGGGATAAGAAACAGGTGAGGTGTGCACTATTTTGTCCAACACCAAGCTTGTCTATCAAGCTTTGCTACCAAGATAAAATTGCATTTTTTTTGTCTGTAAGAGAAAGAGGAAGCACACAGAGAAACTAGCTTCTCATTGGAAGACTTATGACAATGATGATTCCTATCAGAACTATTACAAACATCTAAGGAGATAAGAATGCAAAATACTTTCAATGGTGCTATTTCAATGGAAAGATAGTGTTATACATTTGTAAGGTTGAACTGAAAAATTACTAACAAAGTGTACAGAGGACTGGATATGGGTCAGGGACCCTGATTAATGCTGTCCCTTCATTACCTCACTTAAACCCCCATCAGCCTTGTGATGTAAACACTATCTCCTCCCCACCATCAGCATTTTTCAGATGGAAGTTCAGAGACATTAAGTCATTTATTCAAGGAAAGCACTGCTGATAAATTGTGAGGCCAGTATTCAAGTAAGCTTTTCTGATTTCAGAAACTTCCTTGTTAATTAACTAAACCCTATAAAGTGAGAATGTTCCCCATCACTGGACAGGTCCAAGAGATTGGAGAAACAAGTATCATGAACCCTGAGTGTTTCATTTCTCTTTAAGTTTGGAGCCAATGTATAGAGACTTCTAAGGCTATTCTTAGAGCAGGCAGATTCTACAGACACAGCCAATGGTTTAAATGCCAGCTGAACTTTACTTCCAGAGCATTCCTTAACATCCGAGGTGTTAAACAGTCAAAGATGAGCTGATTTCTCCAAGAAGACTGTCTTTCTCCCAGCAAGAATGTACCTTCTATCTCCTTGGTTGGAAACTGCATAAGAAACCCTTGGTGTTTCAGAATGTGCATTTGCTCTTCCTTGTCCTATTACCTGAGCTTCTCTGATAGCTCAGTGGGTAAAGAATCCACCTCCACCTGCCATGGTTCTTTACCTTGCAGGAGACACATATTTGATCCCTGGGTTGGGAAGATCCCCTGGAGAATGAAATGGCAACCCACTTCATTATTCTTGCCTGAAAAATCCCATGGACAGAGGAGCTGATGGCCTCCAGCCCAAAGGGTCACAAAGAGTTGGACACGACGAAGCACTCAAGCATGCACATGTCTGCTCACAGTCAGATGCTCTTTATTTGGTGCGCTCCACCGTGGCTTATGGTTATCAATCCCCATGCCCTCTCATTAACCCAATTTTCTCTCCCACGACCTGTAACAAAACCATGACTAATATCACTTCCTTGGCTCTGTGCTATGGGCCCTGAATATCTGCCTCTAGTTAATGAGAACAAAAGGTAATTAAACCACCCAGGTACCATTACTTCTGTGTAAAAGGCTATTGTTAATATTTTTAGAAGCTCTAAGATTAATCTTTATAGAATAGGAAATGTGCCTTTGGATGGAATGAGAACATCCACACCCCCCTAGCTTCTGCTCATGGCCTGATTTTAATAAGCAGTCGCCCACCCAGTATCTACTGTGTGTGCAGGCCTGTGCTTAAATTAATAAACTGTAAAAATTACAGAGAGGACTCATTATTTCCCTCATATGGATGGGAAATAAACTATTATTCATAAGTGAATTCTCCTTAATTAAAATGTATTCCTTTGACTTCCCAACTTTTTTTTCAAAGTAGCCCCTTTTTTTCCTATAAAATTTCTTTAATGAGTTAAATATTTCTTTATCTACTGGAACAGAGTATATATGTAATTAGATAAGCTACTTGTAACTTAAGAGTCAGGCACAACAGTTAGTAAGCGATGCTAGGACACATGAATGCTCCTAGGGATCCGACAGGCTTTTGCCTTCATGTTAAATGTCCCACAGACTGCTATGATTTTGGAAATCTTGAGCCTTTTATGTGTTTTCTACCACCACCCACCTACACACACATACAGTCACACCAACACAAATATTGTTTAGCTGATCAACTGTTTGAGTCTCTGTCATTAACCATGCATTCTAAATTATACTTCGTATCATTTAAGTTCTGAGAACTAGGTATGGTAGTTTATCTCAACTGTGGCTGACAACAATTCCTCCCATTGACAGGCAGATCTGTTTGAATCTGAGTCAACCCTATTCTGCTTTGATGAACACAATTCTCCAGAGGTGATGATATGCTGGTTCGGACTCCAGGTCTGACAGTTTCTCTTTCACTCTAGGAAGCCAATCTCCATGCTGTAAAGAAATTCAGAACAGACGACCAAATGACAAGAGGCCAAGAGAAGAGTGAGGCCTACACAGTGGGAGGCCTTCCAGGGCACTGTTGCCACATTACGTGAGCTCAGCTGACATGAAACAGATCCGCCCAGCTGAGCTCAGGAAACCTCAGATTTATGAAAATAACTGTTCTTGACTTAAGTCATTTAGTTTTGGGTGGTAAGAAATATTTTGAAATCATATATGATGAGAATGAAGCAGCTCTGTTTATACATTTGGGCCACACTATACATTAAATGTATTATATTTAGTAATAGACTCTGATATCTATTTAAATAGTGAGAAAGCAAATTTTCTCATCTTTCTAGCTATGATTATAAAGGTGATGGTAGTAGATGAATGAAGAACTATTAAAAAGTGGAGGGAAGTCTTTTCTCAAAAGGTATCTAAGGAAAAGATGCAAAGGTAAGGCTGAATGTAGTATGAGGCAAAACTGGAAGAGGAGCCTTGTAACGACATCAAAACATTCATGTTAGGAACCAAAATAAAGGGTTAAAAGGGGTGCATAAGAAGATGTAAATAACAAAGGAGCATAGGAGGATTTACAAGGTAGCTGAGAACTTTCTCTGTTAGTGAAAGTTGATCAGCTGTGTTTGACCCCTTACGATCCCATGCAATAGTCCATGGAATTCTCCAGGCCAGAATACTGGAGTGAGTAGCTGTTCCCTTCTCCAGGGGATCTTCCCAACTCAGGGATCAAACCCAGGTTTCCTACATTGCAGGTAGATTCTTTACCAGCTGAGCCACCAGGTGTGTTTTTTAAACAATAGAATGTCACCTCTAACCCTGAGGTGAATTATACAAGAATAGCTGTTACATCCTTAGCTGGGACTAACTGAAAGTTTATAATTGTGCTGAAAGGGTTTTATAAACTCTCAAAAAGCTTTCAAATAAGCTGGAAAGAGTATAAAGTAGGTTACATTCCATTAATTCATTCAACCAATATTTATTGAGCACCTCTTCCAGATGATAGGAATACATCATTGAAACGCACAGCCAAACAGCCCTGTGTTTTTGAAGATTGCATTCTAGCTGGGGGAGAGAGATACTAAGCCTAGTAAGTAGGTGAATTTTAGAAGAGCTATGGAAAGAAATAGAACAGTGATAGATCAAAAGAGCTGTGGGGAAGTGATGATTTAAAATGGGGTGATAAAGACAGACCTCACTGAGAAAGGGGCATGTGAGCACACACAGGAGGAGGTGAAGGAGGGAACCATGTGGAAGTTTGGTAGGAGAGTGCAGTGTGTCTAGCCAAGAAAAACAGCTCTTGAAGAGGTCATAAAGCAGGAGCAGGCCTGGCCTGAGTGAGGAGCACAGAGGACAGTGTGGCCAGAGTGGGATGGATGAGAGGCGGCAGCAGGGAGACAAAGCGGCAGGGTAGCAGGGGACACACCCTGTTCTTGAGACCATCCTAAGCACTTTGGCTTTTCCTCAGTAAAAGCAGCAGCCTTCAGAGGCTTGAACAGAGGATGGGTAGAACTACTTTTCCAAAACATCATTCAAGCTACCATGCAGTAGCTTGAATATAGTCACAGAAGAACAAGGGCTAAATCAGTGAACTTATTTAAGAGGTTGTTTACTTGATCCAGTGGAGAATCAATAGTCTCTTAGGTCAGGATGTACACACACACATATACACAGACCCAAGAATGATTAGAATTTTGAAAGACTTGGGGAAGAACTAGTCATGGGGTCATAAATATGAAGTTTCTTACCCTGAGACTTCTGGACCTTGGACAGATACTTGCAAGGTGAGATTCTGGGGGACTCAAGAGCCCTGCTCACCCCAATAGCCTTGTCCTTCTTCGGATGCTTCCTGAAACTTCAGGAAAAAGTTCCTTCTTCCTTAGGATCTTCTTCTTTTTCTTTAGGATTCAATTCCAATTTAGATGTGAATTACTCAGAGGACCTGAACACTATAGATCTTTGTCACTCACACATACATTTGAATGAAGAAACTGAGAAAACTGCTGCTAGATAAAGGGGTCAGGACTTGCTCTGCACATATTCTAAGAGAAACACTTCCTTTTATGCGGAAGCTAAAGAAAAAGTGATTATAAAAGAAAAAAAGTGTGACTAATAAATACAATTGCCATTGGCACATGTTGGGTCACAGAGAAGACTCTTCATTTTGGTCAGAAATGAAAGGGAGGTGAAAGGCAGGGCCTGAGAGAGGGAAAGCACCCTGTTGTGCAGTGCACACTGGAATCACAGAACAGTGACAGCAGATGTGTAGTGTGTGCATGTGTGTACAGAAAGGGATCAAGGGTGTGCAAACAAGTTGATATGGCAGAAAGCACATGAGTGGGGCTAAAATGCCAGAGGATGTTCTCAAGACAAGTAGTAGAGGCAGATAAGCCAGACTGAGAGATGAGAAAGAGGTTGTCAGGATGAGAGTCTCTAAACTGAGCTCTAAAGAATGAGCAGACATTTAATAGGAGGGAGTGGAGATGGGAAGGAATGTAACACTCTGAGCAAGGGCAAAGCCCTTGAGGTGAAAAAGGGAGATTCGGCTGTTTCAAAGAAATAGAAGAGGTCATTTGCAGAGACGTGGATGGACCTAAAGATTGTCATACGGAGTGAAGTAAATGAAAAAGAGAAAAATAAATATCATATATGAATGCATATACGTGGAATCTAGAAAAATGGTATATGCTCTTATTTGCAAAGCAGAAACAGAGACACAGACATAGAGAAAAATGTGACAGATGGACACAAAGAGGGCAAGGGGAGGGGTGGGATGAACTGGAAGATTGGGATTGACACATATACACCATTGATAATATGTATAAAATAGACAACTAATGCAACCTACTGTATAGTACAGGGAACTCTATATTCAGTGCTCTGCGGTGAACGAAATGGGAAGGAAATCCAAAGAGGAGGAGATATACATATACACGTAGCTGATTCACTTTGCTATACAGCAGAAACTAACACAACACTGTAAAGCAATTATATTCCAATTAAAAAAGAAAAAGAAAAGGTCACTGTGCCATGATGGAGCTGGGTCTGGGGATTGGGCAAGAGAAGTAGTGGGAGAAACATTGTCAAAGACTTAAAAGTTAGGGGCAAAGGCAATGGGGGCAATTGAAAAGCTTTCTCTAAGGGACAGTCAGGACTAGATTTATGGTTTATATGACTTTGTCCGTTGCTGTGAGCAGACAGTCCTCTACAGGTATTGACCTGCTGTCATCCAGGAAAAAGATGATGGTGGTCTACAGAGTGAAGACCCCCCAAAGTTAAGATATTTAGAAGTACTTAAGAATGTACTCACTCACTACATATGGCAGAGAAGTGGGAGAGGGAACTAGAGATGGTGGCCAAATTTCTTTCTGTAATAAATACATACCCTTTATCAAACTTCACTCAACTCATATTTTTAAAATGACATTTCAGATTTTAAAGATTAAGCAGTATACAGTGGAAAGAGCACAACACACAGAGTTAGGAAACCTGGATTCTATTCTCAATTCTGCCATAGGCTGTGTAACCTTACCCTGCTACATGAGCTAGGAAATACATTGATCTTTGAAAAATAGAAGGCTTCCGCTTGGCAATGGGAGCCAGGCTGCTGCTGCAGAGGAACCATCTCTCTCTCCCTGACATTCTGGCAGAGGGCCATATAATACACTGATTCCATTTGGCAGCAGCAAAGTAGTTAATGAAAACTCCTCTTTCAAGATGTGACATGTTCCGCGTGAGCTGTCAGAAGGAAAGTTTACATAATGAAGAGTACTGGCATGGATCAAAGCCATCTGGAACAGCCCAATTTCCCTTGGGGCATCTTGTGACTGGGGAGTCCTTCTGAGGAAAAAGCAGGGATGAATTCTGGTTCTGTCAATGGCTAACCAAAGGGATTAGCTCATAGGACTCAAAAAGTTGAGATCAGAGGTTTGATTTTTAGGGGATCAGAGAATGTAATGTTTCCTGGTATGTTATTTTTTAGATAGAGGACACAGAATGCATTCATTGTAATTCCAGCAATAAACAGCCCACTGTTTCAAGTTTCTGTCTCTTCCATGGTTCAGGTAACACAAGTACAGAGGTGGCACTCCATTGCTCAAGTCCTCACGAGTGGTTCTGGGTGGGCATGAGACACATGTGAGTCCAAACAGAGAGCAATCTCTTTTCTGAAAATTCCACGGTCAAGGTGCTCCCCTCTCCAACCATCCTCTGCCCTCTCCTCACTCTAGATCTGCATCTGGAAAGATATTCTAAGAACCTACTGACACTTCTCCAATGACACTGACAGGTGAAGCTCATGCAGCCAGTGGTAGAATTGAGACTAGAATCCAGATTTCCTGACTGGCACACCTGCGTCCTTTCCTCTGTGTGTTACTTCATCTTTAAAATATGGAAGGGTCTTTTGTAGACATGAGTTGAGTAAGTACATGAGAAAGAGGGCTTATGTCATGATGGAACCAATCAAGGGAACAGGAGAGGAGTGACAGGTCATGACTTCATTATTTGAGCCCTGAAGCCAGCCCTCTCTGGACTTAGCAATAAGAGTCGATAAACTCATGTTGATCTTTAGACCATGATGTGTTACAGTTTGGTTGGTTTTAATACAAAGATTTCTGACTGACACATAGACTCTTTCTCTAAGTCCAAAGACTTTTCTCAAACTAATCCATGATTTTACTAGCACATGACACTGAATGTTAAATGTGGTGCTGTAATAGGCAAGTTGAAAAAGTTAAAGACATTGTTAAATGTTAAAACAGAGGTAGAGGAGAATCCATACTATTCTTGTCTCCATCAAGAAGAGGGGCAAATGGTACAACAGCCTGTATTCTGACTTCAAGATTTGTCCACATTTCATTCATGCTCCCAAGGCACAAAATATGTGGCCTCAGGGTTCCTGTAAGTAAGGGACAGGTAATGCCCCATTCCATAACTTCTCATGGGGCTGCTGGGGGTATGAAATTATATCATATTTGTGAAAGAATTCAGGTAGGTCTAAAGCCTGATACAATGATGGCTCAAAAGATGTGCTCTTATTTATATGCTTTTAGTATCACGATGAGTTACGAAAAACAACCTGCCAATGTAGAGTACATGAATATGCGTGATGCTGTAATAGGCAAGTTGAAAAAGTTAAAGACATTCAAGGGAATGTTAGCCATGAGATTAAAAATCAGCACATCTATAATGCACGCTGCTATTTTAATGAAAAGTACTATTTTTACAGAACAAAGCATATAATGACATTTTACTTTTTTTTTTTCCTTTATCAGTTAGAGGTGATTCCCTGGGCTCCAGAATCTAAACTAATGTACCATGATTGTACAGAGAAAAAAATGTGTATGAACATTGCCCCCAGAGGAATCTACATTCTATAATGCAAGTTCCTGACAATTTTTAAAATCAATGAAGCTGACAGAAGTGACAGCTGAAAAACACAGCTATTTGCCAGCACCCCCTACCATGGACATTTCATCTGCATAATGACTGCATCTGCCTTCATAAATCACTTATCTCTAAAGCCTGAATATCTATACACTCAGAAAAGAAAATCCAAACTAAGGACTGACAGCTTTAAAAACAGTCAAGTTATTTTTCAGTCAATTTCTTATCCTTGTCTTTATCTCCCTCATGTTTCCTCCCAAAAGCTTTCAGGAAGTGTTCCCCGACCTCATCAGCTAGCTTCTTTCTAGCACTATTAAAACAGAATAGTTTTCATCCTATTTTTAGTCATTTATAATTGTTTACTCTTTTTCACTTTCCTGCATTGGAGAAGGAAATGGCAGCCCACTCCAGTGTTCTTGCCTGGAGAATCCCAGGGACGGGGGAGCCTGGTGGCTGCTGTCTATGGGGTCACACAGAGTCGGACTGACTGAAGTGACTTAGCAGCAGCAGCAACTCAAGTAACATTTTGGGACTTGCCTGGTGGTCCAGTGGTTAAGACTCCCCACTTCCAGGGCAGTGGGGCATGGGTTCGACCCACAGTCAGGGAGTTAAGATTCCCTCATGCCTTGTAGCCAAAAAAGCAAAATATAAGGGGGAAAAAAAAAAAAGCAATACTGTAACAAATGAAATAAAGACTTAAAATTTTTTTCTTAAATAGTATTTAGTTTATTATATGTCTTGCAAGCATGGACCTTGCCTAACTGTTTCAAGAGAAGAAATATTTTCCTAGTGAATCACCTAGTAGAGACGGCAGATGATCAAATGTGATGGGGTGATACTGTGAGGTGCTCTGGCAATTTAATTCTATTAAAAGGCATGCATTAGGAAGTGACCACTGGACTGGAAAACAAAGACCAGGCATGCCTCAGGAGACAGCATGGTACACTTGATGGAACTGACATAGACACTGCCTGATTTCTGCATGACATGGCTCTTGCATCCCCCCAACCCCCAGCCTCCACTTATCCACATTATTCTCACTTAGAAAGCTCCAGCCACTCTTCTTTAGTCCCTTCCACATGCCAAGCAATTCCTTTCTTTATGGACTTTTTCTCTTCTCTATTCCCTAAGAACCTTTCTCTAACTGCTCTTTCCTGTCCTTCAGGTCTCAACTTAAAGGTGGTGATGAGTTTTATCACAGCATCCTTTAAAATGCATCCTCTCCCATTTTTTTTTTTTTTCCACTTAGGATCTCATGTATTTCTTTCACAGCATCCAAAATAATTCCCTATTTAAAATGTATTATTTGTTTATTTAAAGATATTTCTTAGTTGTTTATCACTTCTCCTAGAACTATGCTGTGCAACTCAAAAGCCACACTAATTTAAAGGAATTAAAAGTGTTGTTTGTTCAGTTGGTAAGTCATGTCCTACTCTTCATGACCACATGGGCTACAGCATGCCAGACTTCTCTATCCTCCACTACTCCCAGAGTTTGCTCAGATTCATGTCCATTGAGTTGGTAATGCTATCTAGCCATCTCGTTCTCTGCTGTCCCCTTCTCCTTTTGACTTCAATGTTTCCTAGCATAAATTAAAAACCCAGTTTCTTAGTCATGCTAGTCATGCTTCAATGCTCAGTAGCCACAAGTAGCTGGTGGTACCCCAATAGGAAGCAGATATAGGACAACAGAAAATTATGATATGGTTCTACAGTATAAGCTCTTTAAGACCGAGTTCACCATCCATCTTGCTTGCTGTGTCCTCTAGAGCCCATCACAATGCTTAGAATGTGGTAGGCACTCTAATATTTGTTGAATACTTGTATGAATTAAAGAAATAGAAGGATTATCCAATAATTACTAGTAAAGACGATCCTAAATTAAGACTAAGAACCAGAATAGATGGTTGGGGCAGATTATTTGGAAATGATTCAAGCCCCGCCTTAGACAGTGTTTGTCATAAAATGCGTCATATGTAATTACTGTTGATTTATGCCCTCCCCGCTCTAGAATATAAGCTCCCTCGGAGCAGGGACTTTTCCTTGTTTGCTGCTGTATTTTCAACACCCCGGACAGAGCTTCTCTATGGGGAAAAAACACAGACCATTTAGTTCCTTTTCACAGAGAGAAATGAAATGACAATTTTTAGAGAAGATTGCATGTATTCCCCAAATATCCCACTTGTATCACTGGTCTTCGTAACACCTGCCCAGTTTTGTCAATTCTTTTTGTTTTTAATCCACAGTTCTTCCTTGCTCTAGGTAGATGCTTTAAACCTCCCTGGAAGCAGATGCGGGACTCCCCAACCGAGTCCCACTGCCTGTCTCCATTCCACAGTGTGACCCGCATCTTCAGAGAGTGCCTTGTGCTCAGCCCTCCTCTTTCCATCTGCATCCATACTGGGGTATCCACTTCAATTAGCAATTTGTTAGCAATTCTAACAAATAGCTGTCACCGTCCATCTAAGCATGATGGCTGCCAATAGGTTTGAGTGTTCCTTCTCCAAGGTGATATGAGTCCTGAGCAGGATTCCTTGGAGTTGAATTAATTCTGAATCTTATTGATCTCTCAAGGGCCCAGCTTAGAACTCTTCTTCATGAAGCCTTCCCTTCCTTCCGGAATTTTGCCTTTAGTCTAAGCACATTTGAAGGAAATCATTCCTTTGGGTAGTCAAAACCTGCCCAAGTACAGCAAGCACTCTATAGCCCCTCTCCAACAAAGTAATTTCTTTATCCTCTCACCTCTCATGGCAATTTATCTATTCCTCTCCGATGACACATATTACTATCTATCTTGTATTGTAATGATTTATGTCCAGGTCTTATCTCTATCAGGCAGCAATTCATCTTTATATATCATCCAGCCTTACACAGAACAGCATTCAATAAGTGATTTTCACATGAATGAGATGGAGTGCCTAGTGCTGGGTCCATGGTTTGGATTTGAAATTCTTATCTAATAGTTTTGTATGAAATGTTTGCAAGATATAGAGAAGAAAGCAAGTCTTTTTACCTTAGAAATAGACAATATCAACAGCAACATAGAAAAATTACATGGAATACACAAGGTCTAATATGCTATGATTTTTAAATTACCAAAAGCTCCACTCTAGTCTAAAATTTCACTCATACTGACATATCATTATAAAGGCAATATCTAGGGAAGGAGGAGAAGCCATGTCCTGAGAAAGTGGCATGTTTTCATCGTTTGATAATAGGTTAGAATGAAGATATTGTAGAGACTGTGAGGAAAACAAGCATGATAGCCAAGAAAACAGGAGCATGGCAAGGCAGACAGAAAAGCAGTCAAAGGCAGATAGATGTTTTTTCAGCTAATTACTCTATCCCCAGATGACGGCACCGACCCTGTCATCTCTCCAATGCTCCTTCAGTGTTATGACCCACTTCTGGTTAAAGTACCTCAAATTCCTGCATCGGAGACATATACATCTGAGTTATAACTTTTTATTTCTAAGAGATTCTCATAAATTGTAAAATCCTTTTCAATGGTTAACATACTGAGATTAATAGATGAATAAAGGAAAAAAGCTGTCCACTAAGAAATAAAGTTGAATAACTGGCTCTGTCACCTTTCTGGGGAGCCCTGGTGGCTTCTCCTCAGTTGCCTGGTATGCAAACTGAGTGCTATATGCACACACACACAGACACATGGACAGTCACACATTTATTTTATATAGCTACATTCAATATAAAATGTGTAATATATACAAATGAAGGCTACAAAAGACTGTTCTTTTCATAGAAAATTAAAATGATTAGGCAACATATAAAAACCAACTGATTTATATTTTCTATTTTACATATGGGGAATTTGTGACCCAAAGCACAGATATCTTTTCCTAGAAAATGGTTTTTTCCATTTCCTTTTCTTCTAGTGTAATTTTCCTCTGAGGAATACATCACTTTCACAATTCCAGATTTTGAGACTCAAGAGAAATCATATTTGTTCTCAACTCTCAGATTGGGGCTATCCAAGAACAGGGGGAGCATTCACAACATTTAACATCTGGATGGCATAAATATCAGCTGCAGACAACTGTAACTGCCCAGGCAAGAACTGAGCAGCATCTTCTGTGCTCGGGATAAACACATTAGCCTGCTCCATTCCCGCTGGTACAGTGACAGGTGACTGGCTTAGGAATGGTCAGGCCTTTCCTAAAGAGACAAGAGACAAGTCAGGCCAAAGAGTGGAGTGAAGGCCTTGTGGGACTTATCGAAGAAAGACATTCTCTCCCTCTTTGGAGATTCTTAAATGATCAGAGACAACTAATCATCAAGTGCTTGAGACTCGGAGAAAAGCACCAACACAGAAGGAAGAAGAGCTCAAGAGATGGAGAAATATATTTCCTAATAATACTGCTTGTACTCCAGCCAGAATAGACCTGGAACATTTTCAGTATGTGAGCCAACACCCCCCTCTTTTTTGCTGAGACCAGTTTAACTTGTTCTTGCAGACAAATAAGACCTGAATAATACCCAAGATTACCTAGGAAATGTAACAGGGCCAAGATTCAAATCTATGTCTCTTAAGTTTAAATTTTCTTTTCATTACATCAGAGGTTCTCATTAGGGGAGTGGGAGAAGATGTTAGGTGGAGGAACTTGAAAAAATGTACATTTGCTCTTAACACTTCCCTGCCCCCAAGGAAACCAGAAGAAAGAAAGAATGGGAGTGGGGGTAGCAGAAACATGGAGGTGAAAATATAAGCATATATATTTTGAGAAAGGCCCTCCGGTGATTGACAGATCCTTAGTTCTATAACAGCTCTACAATCTCAGGTTGCTTTGTTGCACTGAGTGCCAAGGGCTCAATTATAGTACAGAAGTCAAACTTTGATTTAAAGCACTTCCTTAAGCCTTATGAATCAAATAGCTGGTTTCTGAGTTAGTAACAATGAGCAATGTACAAGGAAATGACCTTCCTAAACGGAAATGATTGACTTCTCTGGGCACCTGAAATAAAATTAATTTTTAGAATTGTAGGAAATAAGTGCCCAACAGTCATGCTTTTGAAGCAGGAAATTCACCAATGACTACTGGAGGGCCGCTTTGTCTCCTCACAAGCAGAAATGACAAGATCCTCAAAGACATAGAACAAACAAAAGCACCGGGTTTGTCAGCTCCTGTACAAATTTCATGTTCTGGGGAATGTTTACATGATTTTGCTTGAATTGCAATAATGCAGGCTATCTTGTTAATAGTTTTCAGACATAATAAAGGAAGTGATAAATTCTCTTTGAGTATTACCTAGAAAAGAAAATGGGGTTTCGAATACAGACTGAAAGGCTGAGGCAGAGCTTCAGGCCAGTTCTGAATATTTCGCAGTGCCTGTTGGGGACGCAAAATTGAGAGCTGTGAAGCCCCGTCTGGATGCAGTAGGAAAGAGGTCATGAGGGATGACTGATGTCCATCACAGTCATAGAAAGGGAAGGCAGAGGTTGAGTGCAATTTACTTATCCTCTCTGATTTAAATCATCCACAACTAATAAAGGCCTGCAGTTGTATTTTTCAACTTGTGCAATCTCTTGTAGATACACTCTAATAAATAATCTCATTGGCATCTGGACATTATTTTTGAGCTAAATAGCAATTAATTGACGTATTTCGAGAAATAACCCTAAAGCTGTGTTGTCTGTGTCTGCCAACTGCATCTCTACTGCCCTTTCCAGGGAAACTTCTCTTTCACTATTTCCTACTACCGAGTATAAGTGAAAAGGATGGATGGCAACTGGTAACTTTCACTCTTAGGGAGAAACACATTCGGAGAAAAGCTGTTACATCAGTTAAAACTGTAGGTACCGATCCCGTTTCTTCTAAGTACTGGTTGTGCATCTTTGTGTTCATCGGTTGACCTTTCTGAGCTTTCGGTTCTTCATCTGTACCACAGAAGAAGATGTGGTATGTTATGCTGATGACCACTGGAATAATGTATATGAAAGTGATTTGGATATTGAGAAGTGCCATGTAATATACAAGTGCTATGAATAGGAGCTATTACTAACTGAAAATATTCTAGAGAGCTCACTCTGTAACATCAAGAGATCTTCCGCAATTACAGGCCCCTAAAGCTCTACTGATTTCAATTATGGTTAAGTAAACTCAATCCTAAGTTGGTGATGGACAAGGAGGCCTGGCATGCTGCGATTCATGGGGTCGCAAAGAGTCGGACACGACTGAGCGACTGATCTGATCTGATCTGAAACTCAATCCTCGGAGAAGGCAATGGCACCCCACTCCAGTACTCTTGCCTGCAAAATCCCATGGATAGAGGTACCTGGTGGGCTGCAGTCCATGGGGTCGCTAAGAGTCAGACTAGACTCAGCGACTTCACTTTCACTTTTCACTTTCATGCATTGGAGAAGGAAATGGCAACCCACTCCAGTGTTCTTGCCTGGAGAATCCCAAGGACAGGGGAGCCTCGTGGGCTGCCATCTATGGGGTCGCACAGAGTCGGACATGACTAAAGCGACTTAGCAGCAGCAGCAGCAGCAAACTCAATCCTACCACACAGGGTGATAACCCTGGGAAGCAAATATTATGCTGACTCACCTGATGCCTTCAGCCTTGTCACCCTGTTGAGCATTAGTCCAGTCTCCCTCCAGGCTAGTTAGAGCTCTCTTTATGAGCTCCACTTCTGTCTGCCTCCATCCCCTAATAGATTAGAACCTATTCATGTTATAAATTCCTGCCCCATTAATCTGATATTCTCCTCACTCCTTCCCAGCTTTCCACTGTTGCCTCAATCTTTGGCCTATAAACATAGGTTCCAAACTCCTCAAACCTCTAACTGTGCTCCTCTTCCACTGAATTATCTGAGCAAATTCAGCAGCCTTCATCTTAGCATCTAAACCAATATTTTTGTCATCATCATTTCATGATCTTTGCATTTCTATTCCTAAATACTTATGTCCTAACTTTGTATTCTCTTTTTCTCACTCATATCTTTTTCTAAGTCTTTTAAAGTATAAAAATAAGAGGTACTTCACAAGCATTATTTCATTTAATTCTCTTAACAAACCTGTGAGATTTGTAGATGAGAAAATGAATACACATAAAGACAAATGAAATTGTCCAAGGTTACAGAGATAATATGAGATGCAGACAAAATTTAAATCTAGGTCTACCTAACTCAGAAGTCATACTCCTCCCAGAGTATCAGGCTGTTTTCCAAATCCTCATCCATCTTGCAATTATCTCCATCCTGTTATTCAGATGATGATTGTGCCAGAAAGGTTTCTAATGCAATCTGTTCATGATCCAAGAAAGATATACCATTGTTGCAAACACCATCTAAATACCAGTCAGCATTACTAAAGTTGACCATCGGCCTCTATATCTCTCTGTGTATAGTACCTGTGGACTTTGAAAAACAATAAGGAGAAAATTATGGGGTCAGTATCACTGGTCATATAATTAGGATGAATAAGACTCTTGCTGGGAAAACCCCATGGACAGAGGAGCCTGCCAGGCTACAGTCCATAGGGTCACAAGGAGTTGGATACAACTAAGTGACTGAACGTACACACGAGACAACATTAAATGCTTCTGTTTTAAAGCTGGAAATGAAGATGCAGGTCAAACCCTTGTGTTTCTCATGGGTTATGTCAGGGGCTTAGAATAGACACTCAATTTGTTCCAAAACTCTGGGCTCCTGGGAAACTACCAGTTTTAAAATTAGAGAAATCAGTTTATTTTTCCAACCCCATCATTTGAGAGAGTGAAATTCAGATCAGAAAGGTCAAGTGGTTTACTTACAATCACTGCAGCTAACACTACTCAAAGTGTCAGACTTGTAATAGAATATAAATCAGCATATATGGCTTCCTGCATCAAGAAAGTTTTGCTACCCCCTGAAAAAAAATCATTTGAACCATATAGTACGCTGAGTGGTGTTACTGACTGATATCTGTGCAGGCTCATTATGTAATGCAGTCTAGCACTAAGAAGTTTGTAAACTTGCAGTCCCTTATTTTACTAGCATTGACTGCAGCTAAATTGTTTACACAGGATTGGCAATTCATATCCAGATACCAAACTTAATGCTCTTTCAATTCAACTAGCATTTCCTACTAGGCACTCCATGAAGCAGTGTTCCTAAAAGGCATTTGGTAATAGGTAATACTTTCAATAAGTTTGAAAACCATCCTTCAAGCCCATTTATTTCTTTTTTACACTCCTGAATTTTGGTGGTTTTACTATGTCCATATTCTCCATGACATTCAGGACAAAAGAAACTATATATAATTCTCCAAAACTCATTGCTCAAACACTCATTAGAATAATTGATCCACATTTTGGATTAAATGCTACACTCCCCAGGAAGGTTTCTGCTCTACTCTTTCACTCCTGTTTATGAATAAAAGGCTGAATAGCAGAAACCTCTATAACACAGCCAGAGTTCATACAGTTCCAGGGTCAAGATAAAAATGCTGGCAACAGACAAAGCAAGCAAGCACAAACAGCTCATTTCTCCTTTGGGTAGGCTAGAATCACTTCTTGTTGAGTGAGCTGCGAGTCTGTCTACTCTATGACAAGTACTTTGTTAGAAGACAAAAGCCAAAACACCTTGTTACAGGCCTTAAAAGGCTGTCAATGGCAACTACAGAATCTCTATACACAGGAACATTAGGGGAGCAGTTAGGATGAATGCGGGTTTGGGAAGAGTTCAGTGACTTACCCTGAATTTGAGTTTGCATAAAAAAATCATTGTGAGCTGGTATAATTTGTTGAAGGGTAAATTTGGTGGAGTTGAAAGAAATTTAAAGATGACATCTCCTGAGCAACACCTCAGTTCCATCATTAGAAACAGGTCTTTTGATGGAAGAGACAGATGACAAAACATTATAATAGGAAGAGGAGCTCTCTAAACAAGGAAAAGCATATTGAGCTCAGGGAGACCAGAAAAGGGAGTGACTCTGGGGACATTTTTATCTACATCCATAATAGAAAAAAAAAAATACTTTGAATTACTGTCATACTGACATATGGGGGGAAAAAATAACATGGTATTCTCACTTATGCCCTAGTGAAGGAGACATTGTGTAACAGTCTCTTGGAATAATAATTTAAAAAAAAAAAAACAATGTTCCAGATGGATGCTTTCTGTTCTTATTATCAAAACCTCACTATCAGAACTGGGAACAGAAAATGTAGGTTCTCATACTGTCACCCTTCAACCAAAATGACCTTGAACAAATCCTTTAATATCTATGTGACTCAGCTTATTCATCCATAATTTGGGAAACTTAAAGTACTCAGCTCAAAAATTTCATAATACTCTGAATATTATTTAATAATACTGAGGTAATTTCATAATACTCTTCAATGCCTCTGAGATATTCAGACAGTGATTAAATGATCAGGCTCTTTGCCACTTACTGTTTGTATGACTTTGAAGAAATTAATTAGTCTCTCTTGGTCTTATTTCTCTAATTAATAAAATAGAGATGATAATAGTAATGATAATGCCTATCCCATATGTTTGGAGAAGATTAAATGAAATAAAGTATTTAAACTGGTTAACTGAGTTGCTAAGCACCTGGTTATAGCTCAATACACAGCAGAAATTACCAGCCACACTACTAGTTTTTTTTTAATTTTTTTTTTTATTGAAGGATGATTGCTTTACAGAATTTTGTTGCTTTCTGTCAAACCTCAACATGAATCAGCGATAGGTATACATATATCCCCTCCCTTTTGAACCTCCCTTCCATCTCCCTTCCCATCCCACCCCTCTAGATTGATACAGAGCCCCTGTTTGAGTTTCCTGAGCCATGCAGCAAATTCCCGTTGGCTATTTATTTTACATATGGTAATGTCTGTTTTTCCATTGCCGCCCTGTAAACAGATTATTCAGTACCATTTTTCTAGATTCCGTATATATGTATTAGAATACCATACTTGTCTTTCTCTTTCTGACTTACTTCACTCTGTATAATAAGTTCAGGTTCATCCAACTCATCAGAACTGACGCAAATGTGTTCCTTTTTATGGCTGAGTAATATTCCATTGTGTATATGTACCACAACTTCTTGATCCATTCATCTGTTGATGGACATCTAGGTTGCTTCCATGTTCTAGCTATTGTAAAAGGTTCTGCAATAAACAATGGGATACATGTGTTTTTTTCAATTTTAGTTTCCTCAGGGTATATGCCTAATAGTGGGATTGCTGGGTCATATGGTGGTTTTATTCCTAGTTTTTTAAGGGATCCCCATGCTGTCTTCCATAGTGGCTGCATCAATTTACATTCCCACCAACAGTGCAACATTCCCTTTTCTCTACACCCTCTCCAGCATTTATTGCTTGTAGACTTTTTGATGATGGCCATTGTCTGACCAGTGTGGGGTGATGCCTCATTGCAGTTTTGATTTGCATTTCTCTAATAACGAGTGATGCTGAGCATCTTTTCATGTGTTTGTTAGCCATCTGTATGTCTTCTTTGGAGAAATGTCTGTTTAGGTCTTTTTCCCACTTTTTGATTGGGTTGTTTATTTTTCTGGCATTAAGTTATATGAGCTGCTTGTATATTTCACAAATTGATCCTTTGTCAGTTGCTTCATCTGTTGTTATTTTCTGCCATTCTGAGAGTTGTCTTTTCACCTTGCTATAGTTTCCTTTTCTGTAAAAAAGCTTTTAAGTTTAATCAGGTCCCACTTGTTTACTTTTGTTTTTATTTCCATTGCTCTAGGAGGTGGGTCAGAGAGGATCTTGCTTTGATTTATGTCATCGCGGGTTCTGCCTATGTTTTCCTCTAAGAGTTTTATAGTTTCTGATCTTACATTTAGGTCTGTAATCCATTTTGAGTTTATCTTTGTGTATGGTGTTAGGAAGTGTTCTAATTTCATTCTTTTCCATGTAGTTGTCCAGTTTTCCCAGCACCACTTATTGAAAAGGCGGTCTTTGCCCCACTGTGTATTCTTGCACCTTTGTTAAAAATAAGGTACCTGTAGGTGCATGGGTTTATTTCTGGGTTTTCTATCTTGTTCCTTTGGTCTATATTACTGTTTTTGTGCCAGTACCATACTGTCTTGATGACTGTAGCTTTGTAATATAATCTGATGTCAGGAAGGTTGTTTCTTCCAGCTCCAGTCTTCTTAGGACTGCTTTGGCTATTCAGGGTCTTTTGTGTTTCCATATGAACTGTGAAATATTTTGTTTCAGTTCTGTGAAAAATGCCATTGGTAATTTGATAGGAATTGCACTGAATCTGTAGATTGCATTTAGTAGTATAGTCATTTTCACAATATTGATTCTTCCTACCCAGCAACATGGAATAACTCTCTATATGTTTATGTCATCTTTGATTTCTTTCATTAGTTTCTTATAATTTTCTGTGCACAGTTATCTTGTCTTCTTAGGTAAGTTTATTAATAAATATTTAATTCTTTTTGTTGCAATGGTGAATGGGATTGATTCCCTAATTTCTCTGATCTTTCATTGTTAGTATATGGAAATGCAAGTCATTTCTGTGTATTGATTTTATATCCTGCAACTTTGTTAAATTCACTGATTAGCTCTAGTAATTTTCTGATACTATTTTTAGGGTCATCTATGTACAGTATCATGTCATCTGCAAACACTGACAGCTTTACTTCTTTTCTGATCTGGATTCCTTTCTTTTTCTTCGGATAGCTGTAGCTAGGACTTCCAGAACTATATTGAATAATAGTGGTGAAAGTGGACACCCTTGTCTGGTTCCTGATCTTATGGAAAATGCTTTCAGTTTTGCACCATTAAGAATAATGTTTGCTGTAGGCTTATCATATATGGCCTTTACTATGTTGAGGTACGTTCCCTCTATGCCCATATTTTAAAGAGTTTTAATCATAAATTTTGTCAAAGGCTTTTTCTGCATCTATTGAGATGATAATATGGTTTTTATCTTTCAATTTGTTAATATAGTGTATCACATTGATTGATTTGCATATATTGAAGAATCCCTGCATTCCTGGAATAAAACCAGCTTGATCATGATGTATGAGTTCTTTGATGTGCTGCTGAATTGTACTTGCTAAAATTTTGTTGAGGATTTTTGCATCTATGTTCATCAGTGATATTGGCCTGTAGTTTTCTTTTTTTTGTTTTGTCTTTGCCTGGTTTTAGTATCAGGGTGATGGTGGCCTCATAGAATGAGTTTCGAAGTGTTCCTTCCTCTGCAATTTTTTGAAAGAGTTTTAGAAGGATGGGCATTAGCTCTTCTCTAAATGTTTGACAGAATTCTCCTGTGAAGCCATCTGGTCCTGGGCTTTTGTTTTGGGGGATATTTTTGATCACAGCTTCAATTTCAGTGCTTTTAATTGGGTTGTTCATAATTTCTATTTCTTCCTGGTTCAGTCTTGAAGATTGAACTTTTCTAAAAATCTGTCCATATCTTCCAGGTTATCCATTTTATTGCCATATAGTTGTTCCTGGCCAAATAGATGGGGAAACAGTGGAAACAGTGCTGACTTTATTTTTCTGGGCTCCAAAATCAGTGCAGATGGTGACTGCAGCCATGAAATTAAAAGACGCTTACACCATGGAAGGAAAGTTATGACCAACCTAGACAGCATATGGCAACCCACTCCAGTGTTCTTGCCTGGAGAATCCCAGGGACAGGGGAGCCTGGTGGGCTGCCATCTATGGGGTTGCACAGAGTTGGACACGACTGAAGTGACTTAGCAGCAGCAGCAACAACAGTTCAGTTCAGTCGCTCAGTTGTGTCTGACTCTTTGTGACCCCATGAATTGCAGCACGCCAGGCCTCCCTGTCCATTACCAACTCCTGGAATTCACTCAAACTCACGTCCATCGAGTCCGTGATGCCATCCAGCCATCTCATCCCCTATCGTCCCCTTCTCCTCCTGCCCCCAATCCCTCCCAGCATCAGAGTCTTTTCCAAGGAGTCAACTCTTCTCATGAGGTGGGCAAAGTATTGGAGTTTCAGCTTTAGCATCATTCCTTCCAAAGAATACTCAGGGCTGATCTCCTTTACAACGGACTGGTTGGATCTCCTTGCAGTCCAAGGGACTCTCAAGAGTCTTCTCCAACACCACAGTTCAAAAGCATCAATTCTTCGGCACTCAGCTTTCTTCACAGTCCAACTCTCACATCCATACATGACCACTGGAAAAACCATAGCTTTGACTAGATAGACCTTTGTTGGCAAAGTAATATCTCTGCTTTTGAATATGCTATCTAGGTTGGTCATAACTTTCCTTCCAAGGAGTAAGCGTCTTTTAATTTCATGGCTGCAGTCACCATCTGCAGTGATTTTGGAGCCCCAAAAAACAAAGTCTGACACTGTTTCCACTGTTTCCCCATCTATTTCCCATGAAGCGATGGGACTGGATGCCATGATCTGTTTTCTGAATGTTGAGTTTAAGCCAACTTTTTCACTCTCCACTCTCACTTTCATCAAGAGGCTTTTGAGTTCCTCTTCACTTTCTGCCATAAGGGTGGTGTCATCTGCATATCTGAAGTTATTGATATTTCTCCCAGCAATCTTGATTCCAGCTTGTGCTTCTTCCAGCCCAGCATTTCTCGTGATGTACTCTGCATATAAGTTAAATAAGCAGGGTGACAATATACAGCCTTGACATACTCCTTTTCCTATATGGAACCAGTCTGTTGTTCCACCTCCAGTTCTAACTGTTGCTTCCTGATCTGCATATAGGTTTCTTAAGAGGCTGGTCAGGTGGTCTGGTATTCCCATTTCTTTCAGAATTTTCAGTTTATTGTGATCCACACAGGCTATGGCATAGTCAATAAAGCAGAAATAGATGTTTTTCTGGAACTCTCTTGCTTTTTCCATGATCCAGCAGATGCTGGCAATTTGATTTCTGGTTCCTCTGCCTTTTCTAAAACCAGCTTGAACATCTGGAAGTTCATGGTTCACATATTGCTGAAGCCTGGCTTGGAGAATTTTGAGCATTACTTTACTAGAGTGTGAGATGAGTGCAATTGTGTGGTAGTTTGAGCATTCTTTGGCATTGTCTTTCATTGGTATTGGAATGAAAATCCCTACTTTCTTCGATTTAAGTCTGAATTTGACAATAAGGAGTTCATGATCTGAGCCACAGTCAGCTCCTGGTCTTGTTTTTGCTGACTGTATAGAGCTTCTCCATCTTTGGCTGCAAAGAATATAATCCATCTGATTTCGGTGCTGACCGTCTGGTGATGTCCATGTATAGTCTTCTCTTGTGTTGTTGGAAGAGGGTGTTTGCTATGACCAGTGTGTTCTCTTGGCAAAACTCTATTAGCCTTTGCCCTGCTTCATTCCATATTTCACGGCCAAATTTTCCTGTTACCCTAGGTATTTCTTGACTTCCTACTTTTACATTCCAATCCCTTATAATGAAAAGGACATCTTTTTTGGGTGTTAGTTCTAAAAGGTCTTGGAGGTCTTCATAGAACCATTCAACTTCAGCTTCTTCAGCAGACAGCATATTAAAAAGCAGAGACATTACTTTGACAACAAAGGTCCGTCTAGTCAAGGCTATGGTTTTTCCAGTAGTCATGTATGGATGTGAGAGTTGGACTATAAAGAAAGCTGAGTGCGAAAGAATTCATGGTTTTGAACTGTGGTGTTGGAGAAGACTCTTGAGAATCCCTTGGACTGCAAGGAGATCCAATGAGTCCATCCTAAAGGAGATCAGTCCTGGGTGTTCATTGGAAGGACTGATGTTGAACCTGAAACTCCAATACTTTGGTCACCTGATGCAAAGAACTGACTCATTTGAACATGCCCTGATGCTGGGAAAGATTGAGGCAGAAGGAGAAAGAGACAACAGAGGATGAGATGGTTGGATGGCATTATCGACTCAATGGACATGGATTTGGGTGGACTCCGGGAGTTGGTGATGGACAGGGAGGCCTGGCGTGCTGCGGTTCCTGATGTCACAAAGAGTTGGACATGACTGAGCGACTGAACTGAACTGTTCCTAACAGTCTCTTATAATCCTTTGTATATCTCTTACAATCCTTTGTATACTGCACTGTCTGTTGTTACCTCTCCTTTTTCATTTCTAATTTTGTTGATTCAATTCTTCTTTTTTTTTTTTTCTTGATGAGTCTGGCTAAAGTCTGTCAATTTTGTTTATCTTCTCAAAGAATAAGCTTTTAGCTTTATTAATCTTTACTATTGTTTCTCTCACTTCATTTTAATTTATTTCTGCTTGGATCTTTATGATTTCTTTCCTTCTACTAAGTTTGGGTTTTCTTTGTTCTTCGTTTTCCATTTGTTTTACGTATAAAGTTAGGTTGTATACTCATTTTTCTTGTTTCTTGAGGTTAGACTGTATTTCTGTAAACTTCCCTCTTAGAACTGCTTTTGCTACATCCCATGGGTTTTGAGTTGTTGTGTTTTCATTGTCACATGTTTCTAGAAAATTTTTTGATTTTCCTTTTGATTTCTCAGTAACCTGTTGGTTATTTAGAAACGTGTTGTTTACTTGCCATGTGTGTGTGTTTCTTACAGCTTTTTTCTTGTAATTGATATCTAGTTTCATAGTGTTGCGGTCAGAGAAGATGCTTGATATGATTTCAATTTTCTTAAATTTACTGAGATTTGATTTGTGACCCAAGATGTGGTCTATCCTGGAGAATGTTCCACGTGCACTTGAGAAGAAGGAGTATTCTTCTGCATTTAGATGGAATGTCCTGATGATATCAATGAGATCCAGCTCATCTAATGTATCATTTAAGACTTGTGTTTCCTTATTAATTTTCTGTTTTGATGATCTGTCCATCACCTGAGTAGGTGTTAAAGTCTCCCACTATCATTGTGTTACTGTCAATTTCTTCTTTTATGTCTGTTAGTGTCTCTCTTATGTATTGAGGTGCCCCTATGTTGGATGCATAGATATTTACAATTGTTACATCTTCCTCTTGGATTGATCCCTTGATCATTATATAGTGTTCTTCCTTATCTCTTGTAATCTTCTATAGTATAAGGTCTATTTGTCTGATATAAGGATTGCTACTCCAGCTTTCTTTTGCTTCCCATTTGCATGGAAAATATTTTTCCATCCTCTCGCTTTCAGTCTATATGTGTCTTTAGGTCTGAAGTGGGTTTCTTGTAGACAGCATATATATGGGTCTTGTGTTTGTATCCATTCAGCCTGTCATGTCTTTTGGTTGGAGCATTTAATCCATTTACATTTAAAGTAATTATTGATATATAAGTTTCTATTGTCATTTTCTTATGACAATGGGTTTGGTGTTGATTTTGTAGATCTTTTTTCTTCTCTTGTATTTCTTGACTATATAAGTCCCTTTAGCATTTGTTGTAAAACTGGTTTGGTGGTACTGAATTCTCTTAACTTTTGCTTCTCTGAAAAGCTTTTTATTTTTCCATCAATTTTGAATGAGATCCTTGCCAGGTACTGTAATCTTGGTTGTAGATTTTTCCCTTTCAATACTTTAAATATATCCTGCCATTCCCTTCTTGCCTACAGAGTTTCTGCTGAAAGATCAGCTATTAAGCATATGGGGTTTCCCTTGTATGTTACTTGTTGCTCCTCCCATGTTGCTTTTAATATTCCTTGTGTTTAGTTTTTGTTAGCTTGATTAGTATGTGTCTCGGCATGTTTCTCCTTGGGTTTATCCTGTATGAGACTTTGTGCCTTTTGGACTTGATTGACTATTACCTTTTCCATATTGGGGAAATTTTCAACTACAATCTCTTCAAAAATTTTCTCATACCCTTTTTTTTTTCCCTCTCTTCTTTTTCTGGGACCCCTATAATTCGAAAGTTGGTACATTTGATATTCTCCAAGAGGTCTCTGAGACTATCCTCAGTTCTTTTCATTTTTTTTACTTTACACTGCTCTTAAGAAGTTATTTCCACCATTTTACCTTCCAGCTCACTGATTCATTTTTCTGCTTCAGATATTCTGCTATTGATTCCTTCTAGAGTATTTTTTGGAGAAGGCAATGGCAATCCACTCCAGTACTCTTGCCTGGAGAATCCCATGGACGGAGGAGCCTGGTAGGCTGCAGTCCATGGGGTCGCTAGGAGTTGAACACGACTGAGCGACTTCACTTTCACTTTTCACTTTCATGCATTGGAGGAGGAAATGGCAACCCACTCCAGTGTTCTTGCCTGGAGAATCCCAGGGACAGGGGAGCCTGGTGGGCTGCCGTCTCTGGGGTCGCACAGAGTCGGACACGACTGAAGCGACTTAGCAGCAGCGGCAGAGTATTTTTAATTTCTGTAATTGTTTGTCTCTGTATGTTTATTTGTTAATTCTTCTAGGTCTTTTTTAATTGATTCTTGCATTTTCTCCATTTTGTTTTCAAGGTTTTTAATCACCTTTATTATCATTATTTTGAATTCTTTTTCAGGTAGTTTGCTTATTTCCTCCTCGTTCATTTGGACTTCTGTGTTTCCAGTTTGGTCCTTTATTTGTGTAGTATTTCTCTGCCTTTTCATTATTATTTTTTTTTAACTTATTGTGCTTGAGGTCTTCTTTTCCCAGGCTTCAAGGTTGAATTCTTTCTTCCTTTTGGTTTCTGCCCTACTAAGGTTGGTCCAGTGATTTGTGTAAGTTTCTTATAGGGTGAGATTTCTGCTGAGTTTTTGTTTTTCCTCTGATGGGCAAGGCTGAGTGAGGTAGTGATCCTGTCTGCTGATGATTGGGTTTGTATTTTTGTTTTGTTTGTTGTTTAGATGAGGCATCCTGCACAGGGTGCTACTGGTGGTTGGGTGACGCCAAGTCTTGCAGTCAAGTGATTTCCCTTGTGTGAGTTCTCACTATTTGATACTCCCTAGGGTTAGTTCTCTGGTAGTCTAGGGTCTTGGAGTCAATGCGCCCACCCAAAGGCTCAGGGCTTGATCTCTACTTAGGAACAAAGATTCCACAAGTGGTTTTTTATGGCATTAAGTGAGATTAAAACAAATATCCAAAAGTGAGAAACCAAAGATGAACCCCAGACAAATGGCAGTCACAAAATCAGGCAAATAATAATTAAAATAATGAATATACATATATACCTATACACCCATGAGCAAAGTGAAAACAGTCCAACAAAAATACAGTAGATTGATCCAGTGTACAAAGGAAATTAAAAGTTATATTTACCAGTTAAGAACAAAACTAACTAATACACAAACTGGAAAACAAAACTACAGCAAGGTGCCAAGTTGGGAATAAAGCAATGAAAAGGAAAAAAAAAAAAAAAACTACTAACAAATATGTTGAGAGGAAAGGAAAGAAAGAAAAGAAAGAATAGATATGCAAAGTTAAATAGAGGTAGATGAAGATTTATATACATTAAAGATTAACTGCAAGGGGAAAAGAACAGTAGGAAAGGCAATCAAAGGAATAAATGTAGAAAAAAGTAATAGTTTCTTTTAAAAATTAAAACTTAGAATTATAAAAAAGAGAAAGAAAAAAAACAAACAGAAGAAGAAAGAAAACAGGGGTGGGGAAAGGAAAACTCCATAGAACTGCAAAAGCCCAACGTAGAGGCAAAGGTTTATAGCAACAATAAAAAAATGTGACTGAATATATACATATACATATACACCCATAAGCAAAATCAAAACAGTCCAACAAAAATATAGTACAATAGATTGGTCCAGCAAACAAACGAAACCAAAAATTATATCTATTAGAAGAAAACTAAAGCACAAACTGGAAAACAAAACTAAAGCAAGGTGCCAATTGGGAAATAAAGCAATAAAAATAATAAAATGTTATTAATAACAAAATGTTGAGAGGAAAAGAAAGAATAGATATGCAAAGTTAAATAGAGGTAGATAAAGATCTATATACATTAAAGAGTAACTGCAAGAGGAAAAGAAGAGTAGGAAAGGCAAACAAAGGAATAAATGTACAAAATATATAATTGGTTTAAAAAATTAAAATTATAAAAAAGAGAAAAGAAAAAAAAATGGAAGAAGAAAGAAAAAAAAAAGGAAAACTCCACAGCACTGCAAAATCCCAACATAAAGGCAAAGGTTTATAACAACAATAAAAAATGTGGCTGGAAAAAAAAAGGCTCAAATGCTGAATTAGATTTCATAGTGCCAATAAAATCGACAACTACAGCAGAGGGGGAAGAAAAGAAGAAAAAAAATAAAAGAAAAAACTCCAAAAGAATCTACAGAACAAGTCAAAACATAAGAATAATAAAGGTTTTTCTTGAGTCACTGCTATCAAAGTCCTTTCGCTCGCTGGGAGTCACAGTTCACCTCACCTCCCTAGGATCCCCTCCAACACTGTGCTGATCTCTGGACCTGCTGTGGGAGCAGCTCAGATTCTAATCCAGTCCTACTCCTCTGTATTCTTGCCTCCGATGTCCACAGCTATCAGAATCAGTGAATTTTCTTTTGTGGGAGCTTTCAATAACATTTTATATATTCCATAGACTCAGAATCTGCATAATTGACTGTGTGGACTTAATCTGTAGCTTGTACAGCTGGTAGGAAGGTTTTGGGTCTTCTTCCTTAGTCACACTGCCCCTTGGTTTCAACTGTGGTTTTATTTCTACCTCTACATGTGGGTCGTCCACTGGGGGTTGCTCCTGAAGCTGCCCTAGTGAACTTGGGTTTGCCCCTGTGAGGGCCAGGTGTGGAGGTGCTGCAGCTGCTTGGTTTGCAGGGGTTCTGGCAGCACCAGGTACTCAGGGGAGTTGGCAGCTAGGGCAGCAGGAAATATAGTGCTCTAGAAGGGTATGGCAACCAGTATTGGCCAATACGCTCCAGTATTCTTGCTTGGAGAACCACCCCTCCCCCCCGCCCTCCGACAAAGAAGCCTGACAGGCCACAGTCTACAGGGTCACAAAGAGTCGGACAGGACTGAAGCGACCCTGTATGCATAGATGCAAGACTTTTTTGCCTGTGGCAACTCTGCCCCAGTGAGAGTTGAGTGTGAAGGTGGTGAAGCTGGTTTGCTTGCAGGGACCTGGCGGTGCCAAGTGTGCAGGGACACAGACTGCCTCCGGTGCAAGAGTTATGGCCCTATCAGAGTCTTTTTTCGAGCCTCTTGTAGCTGGTGATCAGAAGGCCTCTTTGGCCAGTCTTTCTCTGTAGCTACGCCCATTCAGGCACTTAGAGGGCTCCCTTGCCTGGGGTCCTTCTCTGCTGTTCAGCACATCAGGCACATAGATGGGGCCCTCTGACTGGGTTCCTACTCTGTAGATTGGTGGGTCAGGCACTTAAAGAGGCACCCTGGGTGGGGTCCTACTCTGTAGACTGGCCATCAGTCACTTAAAAGAGCACCCTAGGTGGGGTCCTACTCTGTAGTTCAGTGAGTGAGGCATTTGATGGGTCAACCTTTCTATTGTTCAGCTGCTGATGCTGGAGTGTAGGGAGAGTGAGGCTATGGACTCAGCAGCATTGCCTTGCCTCCATGGCTGCCTGGCTTTCCTCCATAGGCATTTTCCATCACAATCTCCTCCCTCACCTCCTCTCAATCCATCTCCCCAGCAGCCTTCGCCCTGGGATCGCTCCACACTCTGCAAGCTCTAGCTCCCAGCTGTTGTGCCTTCCAGGGGAGCCTTGTTCCTGTCCGGGGCATGTATGGCTGTGGCAAGGACTGTCTGATTCTCATTCCATTTAGGCTGCCACAGATCAGCTGTTTTACTCTCAGCCTTAAATGTTTCTCCTCTGACTCAGTTGCCTGGATGTGGGGATCGGACCCCTGCTTCAGTGCCCCCACCCGCCAAGGGCAGGTCCAGTCCTACTAACACTCCTATTTTCCCCTTAGTCCCTGCATCCTACCGAGTTTTGTGTGGTTCTTTACATTCTTTTCTGCTGGTCAGGTCTTTCTGTCAGCTCTCAGCTGGTGTTCTGCATGCACTTCTGTGTCTGAAGGTGTATTCCTGATGTATCCGTGGAGAGAAATGTGCTCCACGTCCACCTCCTCCTCCACCATCTTGTTCTCTCTGGTTTTTTTTTTTTTTTTTTTTTTTTTTAACATTTTTCAGTGTTCATCATACTGTCTGGCATACAGTTTCCAGTGAACAGCTGCTGAGCAGGGCATGTCCCAGGTCTATATTCAGCCATTAACCTTATTTTGATTTCTTGAGCCTAGTTCTATATAGAAAATTTATTTGTTCAACAAATACTTGATGTATTACTTATTAAGTGCCAATGCATACTCCTCTGGGCACTTGAAAAATATTAGCATATTTAATCTTTCCACAACCTTAGGAATTAGATGTGATAATATCTTCTCACTTTATAATTGAGGAAACTGAGGCACAACAAGGATAACCAGCATGCCCCAAAACATGGGTCCCCAGCCTCTGGGATGTAATACCTGATGATCTGAGGTGGAGATGAAGTCATAACAATAACAGAGATAAAGTGCACAATACATGTAACGCACTTGAAATATCCCCAAACCAGCCCCAATCCTGTTGGTGGAAAAATTGTCTTCCACAAAATCAGTCCCTGGTGCCAGAAAGGTTGGGGGCCCTGCCCTAAAGCATGTGCCAACAGTTAGCTCCTGCTAGGGCTAGGCTTTGGACCCAGGGAGCCTGGCTCTGGAGTCCACACTCTTAACTACCATGCTACATTTCCAGTCTTATATTTGACTTCTGTGACTCACCCTTTCTAGATAGTTCACTGTCCTCCTCGCATCCCCCAAACAGTCCAAGCTGATTGGCTCAATCATAGCACTATGCTTCCAACCCCACCTCCCACCCCCTGCCAACTTCTTCCTAACCCATCGAGTGGCATCTCCCATTCCTACACTCTATTTACCTGAATCTAAGATGCCGTTCAAGATTTACAGTCCTCCCCACCCCCACGAAGAAGTCAGTTTTCCTTCTGCTCACTCTAATTTCTCCTCAGTCCATTCCACTTGCAAGTAAGGACGATAACTTGTCTTCTTTCCTCCTATCCCACTAAACTGTAATTACTGAGAGAGTAGGACCCAAAGGATTCTTTTGCATTTGTTTCTCGGGAATGACTCTCTTAATGCCTTAAGACAGCCCCAGAAAATTCCTCATGATTTGAAGCATTAGGATGCAAGGCACATACTCCGTCTCATTTTTCTTCCTCTGAGCGTATTTGGAAACAATGGATAAGGCAGTCTCATTTGACAAAAGCTAGTCTAGAGTGACATCTGGTGGTCATTTCTCAAAAGCTCACACATGCTCACTGTTCCTTAAATGTCACAACTGTGCTACCCATCAGGACAGCAGGAAGAATCCGGTGAGACCAGGTAAACAGAAAGCCCTCTATACTCAATCATAAAAGCACAGGGCACCTTCCCTCAAGATGGGAGACCTAGGGTGCTAAGGCCCAGATTTAGAGAAAGAAGGTAAAGTCTCATATTTCAGTCCTGTCTATTCACCCCTACAGAACAGGCAAGCTTCTTCCGCTCTCTGGGCCTCAGTTGCTTCTGTTTTTTTCCCAATTGGGATTAAACTCTAAGTACTTTTCTCTCTTAGGGCTTCCCTGGTGGTTCAATGATAAGGAACCTGCTTGCCAATGCAGCAGACATAGGTTTGACCCCTGGGTCAGGAAGACCCCCTGGAGAAGGAAATGGCAACCCACTCCAGTATTCTTGCCTGGGAAATCCCATGGACAGAGGAGCCTGGCAGGCTACAGTCCATGGGGTCACAAAACAGTTGGATAACACTTAGCAACTAAACAATAATAACAACACTTTTCTCTCTACAAAATAAGAGTATTGCCCATAAATAAAAACAAAATCCTCCTAAATTCCCAGGACCAAAGAAAGCTGGTAGTTACAATCTCCTATTTAAATACAACTTTGTTTTAAAAAAAATCATTGGAGTATGCTGCTGCTGCTAAGTCGCTTCAGTCATGTCCAACTCTGTGCGACCCCATAGACGGCAGCCCACCAGGCTCCCCCGTCCCTGGGATTCTCCAGGCAAGAACCCTGGAGTGGGTTGCCATTTCCTTCTCCAATGCAGGAAAGTGAAAAGTGAAAGTGAAGTCGCTCAGTGTTGTCCAACTCTTAGCGACCCCATGGACTGTGGCCCACCAGGCTCCTCCGTCCATGGGAGTTTCCAGGCAAGAGTACTGGAGTGGGGTGCCATTGCCTTCTCCAATTGGAGTATAGTGACTTTATAATGTTGTGTTACTTTCTGCTGTATAGCAAGGTGAATCAACCATACATGTACTTATACCCGCTCTGTTTTGGATTTCCTCCCCACTTAGGTCACCACAGCGCACCTAGTAGAGTTCCCAGCACTGTGCAGTAGGTCCTCATTCATTCTCCGTTTTGTGCATAGTAGTGTATATGTGTCAATCCCAGTCTCCCAATTCATCCCACCTCTCCTTTCCCCCTTTGCTGTCCATGTTTGTTCTCTATGTCTGTAAATACCACTTCTCTTAACACTAGTCCTTAAAAAAAAAAAAAAATGAACCAAAAGAAAGAAGCTAAATGTATGCTCATAAAAGTAGTAAGAAGAGTACCACTCATACCCTTAAGAGTATAGTGCTCAACACAAGCTGTGCTAAGTGTTTTTCTTTGTGTTGCCTCACGCTGCTGGATACAGACAGAGTGCTTAGAACACACCACCAGCAGGCAGTAAGTCACAATCTACGTATTTTTTTTCCCCAGGAGCCACTGAGAAAGGGGCAGGGACCTCACAAAAGCCCCCACATTGAGACACACATCATAGGCATCAACATTGGATTAAGAACTCTGCCTGCCCTCACTTGACTGTGCTTCCCCTTCCCCACAGCCCTTCTGCTGCCATACAGGAGCGAGAAGCAGCCTTGTAAGTGAACGACCTGGAATGGAAAGACAGAGGAGCAGGTGGCAAAGCTAACCCACTGTTTCCCAACTTTTCCGCTGGAGGCACCACCCAAGAATGAATCAAGCTTAAACTGGAGGAGGGGTCAAGTCTGAAACTGGAAGGAACACTGATGCTCTGATGTTAGAATGAACGGATTTTTTTTTTTTTTAGCCTGGAAAATGAGACTATTTATTATTATTTTTGAAAGTGACAGAAAAACTATAAAACATACCCAATGTATTGTCAGGGACATCAAAAAGAGATCTGACATGATACAGAGGGACAGCGATGGAGAAAAAGATCAAAGTGGTTTTCTGTTTGAGAAGGACTTATCCTATCCAGTTCACTCACTAACCCATATTCACTCTCTGGACTCAGTAGAACAGTCCATTTTGAAAGACAACTAAGAAAAGCAAGAACCCACCACAAAACCTCCGAAAGAATGGAAGAGACATGAAATGCAAGAAAACAGCATGCTCCAGCTGCTTGTCTCTGTCAAGGAAATTAAATAAAACATAAAGGCTCTGAAACAGGAAATAAATTTATAACACACAGTGAAAAGAAAGCTAGCAGAGTAAAGGAATGCAGATACTACATGAACTCTCTAAAACGACAGGGAGTTATCCACAGCAGATTTGGCATTCACGAAAAATAATGAGTTGGTGACACGAGGGCAGGCTTGAGAAAAACCACATAATGCTGAAGTGAAAAAAAAACTAAGGTGGTAAGAGAAAATCTAATATATATTTTGTGAAAGATCATAGAGGGCTATTATATTAAAATTGCTCTCCCTGAAGAGGAGAAAAAAATAGTTGCAACAGAAAAAAATTATTCAAATATACTGGGGGGAAAAGTAATTTAAAAGATGAGTTTATCTGAAGGTCTAATGAGTTTCCTATTTTCCAGGAAATTTTAATAAATACTATCACAAGTATATTCTGATTGAGTTATATTTTAAAATTAAAAGTATCCTACAAGAATAGGGGACAGAAGGAGTGGCTATTTAAATAGGAAACATATATGTATATATAATAGGCCCTGACTTCTCAGTCTACATGCAAGCAGTTAAGAGCTATGTCAACATAGTTTGGAAAGGGAACTACATATTTAAAGAATAGCCCATCCAACAAATTTTTCAATATATATTTTTATATATTGTATATATACATTCATATGTATTTCTATACACACACACACATATATACACATTCAGATTTATGTGTTTACCCTGAACTGGTCTCCTGAATTCCAAACTCATTCAAGTTCTATCCTGTATCTCCCCATGATCATCTGATAGATATTTCAAAAGTATAATTTCTAAAACCAAACTTCCAATCTTCTCCTGAAAACTAGGTTCCAGTTTTTCATTTAGGTAAATGAAAAATGCATTTTCTAGTTACTCAAACAAAAAGACAAAAATAGTGGAGTTATCTTATATTTCACACACACACACACACCCCTCTCTCTCTCTCTGAGTGTTTGGAAATTACACTGGATCTACTTTGAAAGCACAGCCCAAAGCAAACATTTCTTACTACCTCCACTGCTATCACCAATTCCACGGCACTATCATTTCTCACTGGAATTATTAGAATAGCTTCCGACTGTCTCTCTGCTTTTATCCTTGCCCCCATACTGTCCATGCTTAGGGTGATCCCATGTTTCCTCATCTAACCTACGACATTGTGAATGTGAAAGAGGCCAGGACAACAGGCATAAACTAAGACTGTCCTGCACAAGCCAGTGTGTGTGGTCACCCTATCTAAACACTGCAGCCAATATGTCTTTTTAAAACAAAAGTCACTCTGTGAGTCCCCTGCTCAGAGATTTCTCAGCTCACTTGCTGTAGAAGCCACAGTGCTTCCAGTGTCCCAGAAAGCTTCCCATGATCCAGCTCCCTGAGGCTTCTCATTGCCTCCCTGCCTCCACATTGCCTCCTTTTCTCCTTCCCCATTTGTTCCAACCCCAAGTTCCTGCTTTTTCTAGAAATTGTCAGGCACATTCCTGCATCAGAGCCTCTGTCTTGGGGTTCCTACCTGGAACACTTTTTCCTCCTGCATTTCAGCTGTATATATTACTTTCTCAATCCCTTCCACTTTTTGCTCAGATATCACCTTTTCAGCAGAACATCCTGACAATCCTATTTAAAAATGGTAACCTCCTATGTTATTTCTTTCTCTATTTTGCTTCACTCAGTATGACAATCTCTAGGTCCATCCATGCTGCTGCAAATGGCATTATTTCATTCTTTTTATGGCCGAGTAATATTCCTTTGTATATATGTACCACATCTTCTTTATCCATTCCTCTGTTGATGGATATATAGGGGTTACCATATCTTGGCTGTTGTAAATAGTGTTGCTATGAACATTGGGATACATTCTTTTGGACCATGTTTTTCTCTAGAAACATGCCTATGAGTGGGACTGTAGGATCACATGACTTCTTTAGTTTTTATTTTTTAAGGAACCTCCATACTGTTCTCTATAGTGGCTGTACCAATTTATATTCTCACCAACTGTGCAGGTGAGTTCTTTTGGAAGTAATGACATAAATATGAAAAGAATTTTAAAAAGAATAGATTATAACCGAATCACTTTGCTGTATATTCAGAACAATCACAACATTGTTAATTAACTATACTTCAAAATAAAAATTTTTTAAAAACATGGTAAACTCCTACCCCAGTCCCCCCATGTCTCTCCCCTTGCTCATTTTTATAGCACTCATAACCTACATATATCCTACATAATTTGTTTATCATGCTTTTTGTCTTCTCCCATCACTGTCCCATTAGTTCCATAACAGCAGAATTTTATATGTTTTTGTTCTTTCTCTGGTCTAATACTCATGATATGGAAGAACATGGAAATAAACAAACACTATTTACTCTGAGCTTGCTAAGCCAAGTGTCTTGGCCACCATCACTGAGTATTCACGGAGACTTAAAGGCGGGGAGAGGACTGGGGAGGCTTTATAGTGCCAAGAAAGAAGATCTGAGATGTGCCCTGATTGGAAGCTGTCAGCCTGGAGAAGCTAAAGTAGTCTAACTATTGATAGAAGTAGGCATCCACGTGATCAGTTAGGGATTTCTTTGGAAGGAATGATGCTAAAGCTGAAACTCCAGTACTTTGGCCACCTCATTCGAAGAGTTGACTCATTGGAAAAGACTCTGACGCTGGGAGGGATTGGGGGCAGGAGGAGAAGGGGACGACAGAGGATGAGATGGCTGGATGGCATCACTGACTCGATGGACGTGAGTCTGAGTGAACTCTGGGAGTTGGTGATGGACAGGGAGGCCTGGCGGGCTGCGATTCATGGGGTCGCAAAGAGTCGGACACGACTGAGCGACTGATCTGATCTGATCTGATCTGATTCAGCCTTCTGTGTGGATTCTAAGTTGGAAGAGGGACAAATACTAAGGATATTATGAGTTACTAATCAAATCCTTAGCATTTGGGGCCAGTTGTTACACAAATTTTTGTTTGCCTTTCTGGAGATAGCAGAACATGGCTTCCTATAAGTCTGACTCATAGCAGGCTGGCTTCTGGGCTGGTTAATGGAGACAGGAAGGCTGATTTCCTGGACAGATTGCTGTAGATGGTGGGTCAGAGTTCTGTTTTTGTATATGGTCAGGTCATTGCCCATTTGTGCATTCAGTCTGTCAAGCACCTAGCATAGGATAGGTGCTCAATTAATATTTGCTGAGTAAATGAATATCACCTTATTTCTATACAATTTCAAAATTTGTAAAACAAAATAATGCTTAAAAAGAGAAACATACATGATAGAAATATGACTAAACACAGTGATAATTATATATTATCTGAAATAAGGATAAACCAAAATATAATGAAGTTCTGATACTAAAGCAGTCAACATGCTATTTGTATCATAGATGTGATGATAAAAGAGAATTTCTTTATAATGATAAATATTCCAATCTACTAAAAAACTAAGCTGCCGTCAATCAATTGTCTAGCACTGAAAGATATAGTACTGACATACATAAAGCAACCTCTGGAGACACTGAAGGAAAATTTACAAAAAATCGTTGGAAACTACTTATCTCATAAAACTTGACATTTCAAGTGAATAAAAGTAAATTATTATTAAGGGAATTTTAACAATATAGTAAACAAGATGAAATACACTCCTTAAAGTATCAATATAGCATTTTTAAAAATTGACTGCCTAATATGGCACATGGAAAAACTTTTTTAAAAAGCTATAAAGCAGGAAAAGTACCAACTTTATTTTTTAATCTTTGCAATAAAAACGGATATAAATAATAAAAAGCAAAAGCCAAATAGGAAAAGCAGCAGCAGGAACACTGGAAGTTTATAAAATGTAACTGAACAACTTAGAAATGCAAATCTCTCTCCTAACAGCTCTTATATCACAAAAGAAATAAAACTTCAAGTATAGACTTTGCATCTAGCAATGTGGTGCACTGGATTTTTTAACAAGATCTGGATAAATTATAACCAACATGTTTGTTAGTTCATTGCTAAGCATTCAAGAAAATAAAGGGATGTAAACAGCAACAGCTTGCTGAAATCAGAGTCCTAAACTAATATAAGAGCCATGGCTGCCCTCAAAGCTAATGGAAAAAGACAATGGGAAACTCTAAACCCTTACATAGTTTGATGGTAAATTCTTGGCTTGGCTTCTTAGCCTGGAGAGGCTTTTCAAATCCTTGTGAAAAATCTAATTCCTTGTAAAAATCTAAGATTCCTTGTGAAAAGTTATAGCAGAGTGTATATGGTCAGTGACTATTTCTGCTGCTCTTAAGTAAACAAACAGGCCAAAGTTAATGAGACTAGACTAATTCTGCAACAAGTTCGTCTTAGTATGATTATCTTTGATAAAAATGAAGATGATCCCTAGAGAAAGAAACGGCAACTCATTCCAGTATTCTTGCCTGGGAAATCCCATGGACAGAGGAGCCTGGTGAGTTACAGTCCATGGGGTTGCAGGGTCGGACATGACTGAGCATGCATACAGGCCCTTGTAAAGTTCTGGAGTTGAACTTAGACTTCCCCATTAAGCCAAGAACCACAAAGCAGTGTTACATGCTGAAAGAGTCTGCCTACCAGCAAAGGGAAAGTTCTAGGAATCCTGGCTGCAATATCTCCACGTTCAAAATCCTTTGAGAATATTAACTCCTAGCCTGCTCTCACCTGGGTCTAGAGTTAAAGCAGATAGCATCCGCCTGGCCAGGAAAAGCCCAAGCCAAGAAAATAAAGGAGTCCCTGCTCCGCAGCACCTCCTGGTGTCTAACAGAAGCAAATACAAGTACGACATGAACCCAGACCCTATCTTAGGGTCTGTGATATTCTGTGATCAAGTTCAATGCTAAATGTGCTCATTAAAATATAAAACAAAAAAATATAGAAACCATAAATGAGAGTCAGCAGATTTTGACCCCAGAGGATTTCAAATATTGGAATTATCAATAGACAGAATATATAAATCTCAATATAATAATTTTTGAGAGCTATGAGATGAAATAAAAGTGAATAAGAAAATGCAAATTTAAGAAAAAGATTTTATGAGTAGAGTGGCAAAAGGATGCCATAGGAGCCCACGCAGGCATCTGGACAGAAGGGACACTGTTCCTTTTAGGTCAGAGGGTGGGATCACAGGTGTTTGGTTATTATTATGTACCATAACACACATCCAATATTACGAATAACCTTTGTTTCAAATACTGCATGAAATGCAACTTGAATACTTAAAAATTACTTTAAGAATATTTGTGCATATTTTGTTTCTTCCTGAAACCTCATAAAATATTTCAAATATTTTTAAAGGTGTAAATCAAGCCACAAGAACAAAAAGAACAGGAGAGGTAAAACAGGTATACAGAGGAGGGTGGATGCTTCCTGGAGTTCTCTAGTCTCCCACACCAGCCCCTCCAGCCCAGCAGTGCTTCTCCATCTGGCTGCTTCCAACTCCACTTTCATCTTCTACTCCCAGAAACATACCCCACAGCCTTTTAATGCTGGCTTCCCCTTATTCTGCCAGACTACACTCTTGCACAGCATCTTTTTAAAGAATAACTCTGTGCCTTGACATCTATCATGGGTTTTGTATTTAGACTGATGGATTCATGGCTTTGTGTCCTCTGCAGGGACTTCAATTAGATCTAGACTACTTGCTCTTTCCCAGGCACAACTCAAGCACCAGGGCCTATTTCCTCCGGCAAACAAATCAATCCCCTTTCTTACTGCACAAACTCAGGCAAATGCTTCTTCCCTTCATCCATTTTGGCAAAGTCCTAGAGGTTTATCCTTTGGGAGGGTAAACAGAAGGTTCCTAAACACTAGGCACAGTTCAAAGCAGCGATACCACAACATAACAGGAGGATTAAGCACCATGTCCATCAAAATATGAAAAATCACAAGACATGGCACCTCTAGGTACAATGCAATGTGAGTGGGTTGCCATTTTCTTCTCCAGGGGATCTTCCTGACCCAGAGATCAAACCCGGGTCTCTCACACTGCGGGCAAATTCTTTACTATCTGAGCTATCCAGGAAGTCAACTGCAGAGCACTAAATCAAAAAGAAGGATTTAAAAATTAGAGAGGAGAGATGGCTTTTCTGTTAAAAAGAACAATTCAACTACAGTAGGCTTCTTAACAGCAAAAATTGAAGCCGAGAGTACATGTCAATCTAGAAATATGCACCTGATAAAACTATCTAAAAATAATGTTTTCAGCAAATACTTCTGAGAGCTTGCCATCAGCAGAACCTTAAGAAATTCCCAAAGAGTAGTCCCAATTCAAGTCCCCAATTTCATGATTGTGAAAAATTACAAGAGGACCTAGATAGAAGTTCTGAAGTTTTTCTAAAGGGAGAAAACAAAGTTGATAAATGTCAACATATAAACTTTGTATTAAAATAATATCAGTTGTCAGCTTCAGAAAATGATAAACACTAGAAAAACTGCATTAAATTGGGTGTGGTCAGAGATAAAATACTCTAAGTCCCTTGCAATTTGAGTAGAAAAGATTAATAAGCTAGCTAACCTCAGATTTTTAATTATGTATTACTGAGACATTGAAATAAATAGAAACCATGGGGATTTATCATAAAGTTGTAATTTCCTCCTTTTTCCTGCTCAATGGGTAACCTTTCTCTATCTCTGAAGGAAAATTCTTCTGGTCGCCAAGACTTTTCTTGTCACTCTTAGATAACAAAAAGTCAGGCAATCCCTAAAACATAACAGTATATCATATATATATAATTTGTCTCAGTTCAATAACCAGCAGTTTCCAGTCACATGTAGTGGTGAACACCTTAATCTTTACATCAAAGTGGGTTTCCTTCCCCCTTCCTGATTCAACTCTAGATTGACTGCACTTTGGTTGTGAATGACAGGGTACTATGTTCTTCTCTTTCCTCTGTGGATCCTTCTTCTTTTCCAGACTGCCAATAGTTACTATTGAATAGTTATTGCCAATAGTTACTATGACTGTTGAGTTCCAGCATCCTCTGCCCCTTCTTGGTCTCAGAAAACTAACAGTCTGGCCTACTCTGTCAGGTAGAACATTACGAGCATCTCCTCTGGGAATCTGATGACTGTAAGAGGAAAAACCTTAAGATATTCACATTTTGGGGATACCCCCATGAAAACACTTCCTCCAGATTACCCTCAGTAAAACCCTCTTCGGAGGAACACCAATCTCACACCCAAAATTCCCCTCAATTTCAGGTGCCCTAGTCTTCAACAAGAAAAAAACACCAAGGAGCACAAACATCTTAGAAAATCATTTTTAGAAGCCCCCAATATAGAATTCAACCAACAGAAAGCCAAGAAATAAGAAGAAGCTTAAATAAAATGATAATGGTATCCACCCCCCGCCCCAGACTTCCAGCACATTAAAAGCAGATTTTTCATCGATGAAACATGAATAGTACATGAAAAGGGGTATGTTTCTGAAAACCAGAGTTCTTACATATTAAAAAAGATCAGCAGAAATTTCAGCCTCACCATAGGAATAGAGAATAAGTAAAGGGAAACTAGAAAATAGAGCAATAGAAATAGAAAATAGAGACAGGGAGAGAACTCAGAAAGCACTGACATGCATACACTGCTATATTTAAAACAGATAACCAACAAGGACCTACCTATAACACAAGGAACTCTGGTCGATATTATGTAACAATCAAAATGGGAACAAAATCTGAAAAAGAATAGACACTTGTATAACTGAGTCACTATACTGTACACCTGAAACTAACAGGACATTGCTAATCAACCATGCTCCAATACAAAATGAAAATTAAATGGATAAATAAAACCACTTTGGCAAAATTTACTTCTCAGATCCACAGATCAGTTCCTCTCCATCTTGAGCACCTTTTAAATGATCATGACATCCATCTAGTTGCTCAAATATTTATTCCTGATTCTCTATTTTCCCACTTCTAATCCATCAGAAAGTCCTACCAACTCCATCTGCAAAATTTATTTTGCCTTTGTCTCCTCTTCCATCTCCCTACTGCTGTCCTAATCCTAGCCCATCTCCACTCACCCAGATTGCAGCATCAGCCTCTCAACTGGTCTTGCTCCCCTCTTGGTCTTCTCCAACTAAGGCACCTTTTAGAATATAAGATTATGTCATCCCTCTGATTACAACCCTTCAATTACTTTCTGCTACTCTTAAGATAGGCCTTCCCTGGTGGCTCAGATGGTAAAGCGTCTGCCTGCAATGTGGGAGACCCTGGTTCGATCCCTGGGTCAGGAGGATCCCCTGGAGAAGGCAATGGCAATCCACTCCAGCACTCTTGTCTGGAAAATCCCATAGATGGAGGAGCCTGATAGGCTACAGTCCATGGGGTAGCAAAGAGTCGGACACGACTGAGTGACTTCACTTTCACTTCACTCTTAAGATAAAACTCAACCCCATTATAAAAACTGCAATGAGTTCAAGGGATTTTGTAGCTGATGATGGGGAGAAGTGACCACAAGATGGAGCAGCACAACAAGCTTTATTTGGGTGATGCTTGGACAGACAGTAGCTTCCCTTCTGGCTCAGACAGTAAAGAATCTGCCTGCAATGCAGGAGACCTGGGTTTGATCCCTAGGGAATGCAACCTGCTTTAGTATTCTTGCCTGGAGAATTCCATGGACAGAGGAGCCTGGTGGGCTACAGGACTGAGCGACTAACACGTTTACTTTCTGACAGTTTGAATGGGGGGAAGGGATGGGGGTAAGTCCCTCAAAGTATGAGACCATTCCAGTGGCCACCACATGGAGGAACACCAAACAGAGGGGAAGAAGACAAGATATTCTTGGGGGAGGGGACAGAAGGGGCTCACAGGTCTAGGTGATCTTGCTCAGCAGCTCAGAGGGGTCTGGGTCAGAACACTCCAAAGAACAGCAGAGGCTGAAGGTCTTGTATAGCTCAGGAGGTTATCATGCTTATGACCAGCTGATGTTGGGTGCAGTCAACAGCGTGTGCAAAGTAGGCAAGCTCTACATGGGAGTTTGGCTATATGATCCAAAGTCCCCATGTAACCTTGGTCTTCTGTAAACCTTCAAGGTATATTTAAGTGTTGATTTTTCAGTTGATTGTTCCTTTCTTGTGTTTGTTCATTCACTCATTAGGCATCTGCTTAGTAATAAGCATTTTTCTCAAGCAGGAAACACTGGTGTGAACAAGGCAGATACAGTACTTCCCTTTTAAGTTCGTATAGTCCAGTAGGCAATGAAGGTAACTATTCATCCTATACTAGGTGCTGGGACCAGTGTACTGCAGGATATCATGGCAACGTACAGAAGGGTCACCTACAGCAAGGCCAGAAGTCAGGGCTGCTTTTCAATGATAGTGAATCTCAGCTGAAACCCATGCCAGACACAGGGTGTAGGGGTGTTGCTGGGATGGGGGTTACAAAGGGGTCGATTCCAGAAGAGCCTGTACAGAAGCCTGGTCAAAGAATACATATAAAGAAATGGATAGAAGGTAAAAATTAACAGGGAGTGGTGTGGCCTGGTCTGGAAGGCAAGTGGTGGTTGGAATAGCAAATGCCTCTTAAACCCCATTAAAGAAATGAGAATTCTAGGTACTCAACCCAAGTGCACCGTGAAAAGCCACTGGAGGGGTGTCAGCAGGAGAATCGCATGGGATGGATTACTCATCCACGGTGTGAAAAATGGATGGGAAGGAGCCGTGCTAGAGGCTAGAAGACATGTTAGAAAGCTGTTGTAGCTATTCTCAAGGACAAAGATGATGTCCTGCGTTAGGGGTTCAGCATGGGGAACATGTGTACACCGGTGGCAGATTCATGCTGATGTATGGCAAAACCAATACAATATTGTAAAGTAAGTAGCCTCCAATTAAAATAAATACATTTACATTAAAAAAAAAAGGATGGTGAGAAGAAACGCTCTGAACAAACTCAGGAGAATTTTGTAGAGATTCAGTAGAGCTTCAGATTGATTCAAAGGAGCTTAGGGAGTTCTATCAATAGGACTCTGTAGACTTGAGTGGTGAGAGAGAAACAAATCCAGGATGGTAAGCCTTCCACAGCTGCCCTTCTCACTGAGCTGACTCCTCGACACTATTGCAACCCACAGATCACCTTCACCCCAACGCTAGCAACAGAGCTACCCACAGAGGGCAATCTTAAGCCCCACCTCACATGCAAATCAGGAAAGAGGTATGATCTGTTAGGCGTGCATTATATCATCCCCGTATGTTAACATACATTCTCAAGTGTTGGGATTCTATACGTTCAGGTGTTTTCATATTAGACAACTATCAGAACCAAACACTGAACACCCCAATTAAATATAATCAACACATTTTAGAACTTGGCTGAACCTCAGAGGCAACATGGTTTGATATTAACTGATTCCCAGGAACAGTATGTAAACCACAGAACAAGGTCTGCAACTCAGGTTCCTAAATCTGTCCATCCCAATTGCTTCACTCTATCTAGCAGAATTCAAGGGATCATAAGGCTTCAAAAACTGACTAATGGGTTTAAATCCAAACTCCTGTAATTACTAGCTTTGTGATTTAGTGAAAGTTATCAAAAACTTGATGTCTATTTACTCAAATTAAAATGAGAACTATAATACCTACCTCAAAGGATGGCTATGAAATTTAAATGAGATCATATGTAAAATTAATTAACACAGTGACTAGAACAGTAACTGCAATACATCAAGGTTAGCACCTACCATCACTGTAGTTGCTAATACTAACATCATCTTTTATTACTACTTTAATTACTCTTCATTAGTAGTTACTCTATGGCTCAATTAACTCTATCTCTTATAGAGATAGTTCAATTAATTCACTTATCCTTTCTACTTCCTCTTTAAGTCCAAATGAGTTCAAACAGATACTGGTATTCTGGATGAGCTCTATAATTCAAACTTTTTTTTTCTGTTGCTCTGAATTTATCCTCTTCTATGATATTCTTTCTGTTATCTATTCATATCTTCTTCATATTTGAAAACTCATGTCAGTTCATAGTGTTTTAGTGACAATTTCCCTGTGACCTCACCCTCTGGGTTTCCTTCTCCTTCCATTTACAATTTACAATTCAATATTGAGTCATTGCATCTTGCATTTTTTTTTCCTGAGGACAACAGCCATGTTTTATTCTTTAATATTCTCTCTCTTCTTCTCTCTCTTCCACTCCCATCCCTTCTCCATCCCTTCTTCCCTCCCTCCCTCCCTCTCTCTCTCTCTCTCTCTCACACACACATACTAGAAAATCTCCGTATATTTATGGCAATCTGAAATCACTTTGGTAAATAAATTCAGATATTCAGGATATTAACTTGCTGACTAATCTTTGCTAATTTATTTTCTCTACTCTGCCTCTCCTAGTTATGGACCCCACTGTAGTCTAAATATGTGGTCCACATTCAAAACATTGAAACGTTTTTCTTTTTAATGGCTGAGTAATACTCCATTGTGTATATGTACCACAGCTTTCTTATCCATTCACCTGCTGATGGACATCTAGGTTGCTTCCATGTCCTGGCTATTATAAACAGTGCTGCAATGAACATTGGGGTACACGTGTCTCTTTCCCTTCTGGTTTCATTTTGATATTTGGCAAAACTAATAAATTATGTAAAGTTTAAAAATAAAATAAAATTTAAAAAAAAAAGAAACGTTTTTCTTATTTAGGACAACTGAATAAGATTTCAATTTAGTTATTTTTAATCAATCTTTTCTGTGGTTGCTCTATCAAAACACATTTTCCTTACCTCCACTAGATGGCACCCACATCAGTCCATTAATCTTGGAAAACCAATAAATAAATAAATAAATAAGGCAATAAAAAGGACTGATGTAGAAATGGCAGTATCCCACAACCAATTAGATGAGACACATACATATGACATAGAGGAAGTAGTAAGAGGATGTGTGTATGGAATTTAATACAATAAAAATGGCTCCAAGTTTTTTTTTTTTTTTTTCCCACAAAACTAGACACACTCATTCTGTACAATCCAGCAATTGTACTCCTCAGTTTTTACCCAAATGAGTTGGAAATTTATGTCTACACAAAAACCAGCACATGGGTGATTACAGTAGCTTAACTCACAATTGACAAAATTTGGAAGCCACCATGATATTTTTCAGTAGGTGATGGATAAACAAACTATGAGACATTCAGACAATGAACATGATTAATAAAAAAGTAATCAAGCCATAACAAGACATGGGATAAAGTTAAACACATATTACTAAAAGAAAAGCATCTTAAGAGTTGTATATTGTATGATTCCAACTATATGACACTCTGGAAAAGACAAAGATATGGAGACAGCAAAGGGTCAGTGGTTACCAAGTTTTGCAGGGAGAACGGATGAATATGGCAGAGCACAGAGCATATTAGGGCACTGGAACTATTCTGTGTGATACTGTGAAGTCGGATACGTGTCACTTTCATCTGTCAAAACCTATGGATTAGGTAACTCCACTGAACCCTAATGTAAACTGTGGACTTTGAGTGATAATCACATCATAGACTGTAACAAATCTACCAGGGGAGATTATGCATGTGTTTAGGAAAGTATATACAGGTACCTTCTCTTCAATTTTGCTGTGAACCTAAAATTTCCTGTAAAAAATTAAGTCTATTAAAAAGAAAATGCTCTAAGACATTGATTCTTTGTATCCATCTTCCCTCTTGTGCGGTTCATCCAAATGCTCAGCCCAATAGATTGATCACATCAGGACTTCTCTTGGTCACTCATTTCACCCATTAGGAAATCCCACAGCCCCTGTCCCCAACCATATACTCAGAATCTGATCAGTTTTCACTCAATCCACTCCCCTCATCTTGGTCTAAGCCACTGTCATCTCTCAACTGCATTATTGAAAGTGAAGTCAGTCAGTCGTGTCCAACTCTTTGCGACCCCATGGACTGTAGCCTACCAGGTTCCTCTGTCCATGGGATTTTCCAGGCAATATTACTGGAGTGGATTGCCATTTACAGCCTTAAACTAGTCCCCTTGCTTCCACTCTCTTGTTTCAGTCCATTCACAAAACAGGAGTCAGGATGAGTACTGTGTGAGCAGAAAATAGACCATGTTACTCTCCATGTTAACCCTGCCCCACTGGCTCCAAACTAATTAAATAAAATCCAAACTCTTTACTGCATGGCTCACAAGTCCCATACTGTCTTGTAACTGCCTCCCTCTTTAAAGAGGTTCATTTCAATGGTTCCTCTAGGCCTACTGGCCTCCTCCTATGATCAATTTATTTCTACTTCAGGGTCTTTGCACTTACTCTTTTGCTCATTGCATATATTCACACAACTAATCCTTTCTAATGATTCAGGTCTTAGCCAATTTGACCTCTCCACAGAGGTCTCATCTTTATACGCTAGGCAAGGTGCCCTATGGGGCTTTTCTACTGGCTCAATGGTAAGGAATCCGACCACAAGGCAGGAGCCACAGGAGACTGGGTTTTGATCCCTGGGTCTGGACGATCCCCTGGAGGAGAGCATGACAACCCACTCCAGTATTCTTCCCTGGGAGAATCCCACAGACAGAAGAGCCTGTGGGCTACTGTCCATGAAGTTGCAAAGAGTCAGACGCGACTGAAGCGACTTAGGACGCATGCATGCAAGGTGCCCCATCCAAGAGTTCTCCATCTTATCGCTTTGTTCATTTTCTTTATAAATTAATGACCACCTGACATTGTACTTCATATGTCAATCATCTGAATCTCCACAGTAGAACGTCACATCCATCCACGTGATGGACAGACTATAAGGGGGCTGTAGTAAGCCCCACTTTCTGTACTAATTCTTGTGTAATCCCCTCCCCTTGAATGTGAGTTGCACATATTCCTATTAGAATACAGCAAAGTTGGTTTGATGTCACTTGGGGATGATGTCGCAGTGGGCGGCTGCGACGGCACACAAGCGCGGCTGAGAGGCATTACCCCATGTCCAAGGTCAGGGGCAGCAGCCAACAGGAGCAACCCCACATCCAAGGAGCAGTGGCTGTGCAGGTGCAGGAGGGCCTAGAGGAGCTACTCCATGTTCAAGGTCAGGAGGGGCTGCGGTGAGGAGATACCCCTCATCCAAGGTAAGGAGCAGTGGCTGTGCTTTGCTGGAGCAGCCCTTAAGAGATACCCCAAGTCCAAGGTAAGAGAAACCCAAGTAAGATGGTAGGTGTGGCAAGAGGGCATCAGAGGGCAGACACACTGAAACCATAATCACAGAAAACTAGTCAGTCTAATCACACGGACCACAGCCTTGTCTAACTCAATGAAACTAAGCCATGCCATGTGGGGCCACTCAAGATGGGCAGGCATGGTGGAGAGGTCTGACAGAACGTGGTCCACTGGAGAAGGGAATGGCAAACCACTTCAGTATTCTTGCCTTGAGAACCTCATGAACAGTATAAAAAGGCAAAATCATAGGACACTGAAAGAGGAACTCCCCAGCTCAGTAGGTGCCCAATATGCTACTGAAGATCAGTGGAGAAATAACTCCAGAAAGAATGAAGGGATGGAGCCAAAGCAAAAACAATACCCAGCTGTGGATGTGACTGGTGATTGAAATAAAGTCGATGCTGTAAAGAGCAATATTGGATAGGAACATGGAATGTTAGCTCCATGAATCAAGGCAAATTGGAAAACGTCAAACAAGAGATAGCAAGAGTGAATGTCGACATTCTAGGAACCAGTGAACTAAAATGGACTGGAATGGGTGAATTTAAATCAGATGACCGTTATATCTACTACTGCAGGCAGAAATCCCTTAGAAGATATGGAATAGCCATCATGGTCAACAAAAGAGTCTGAAATGCAGTACTTGGATGCAATCTCAAAAACGACAGAATGATCTCTGTTCATTTCCAAGGCAAACTATTCAATATCACAGTAATCCAAGTCTACGCCCCAACCAGTAACGCTGAAGATGAAGTCGAATGGTTCTATGAAGACCTCCAAGACCTTTTAGAACTAACACCCAAAAAAGATGTCCTTTTCATTATAGGAGACTGGAATGCAAAAGTAGGAAGTCAAGAAACACCTGGAGTAACAGGCAAATTTGGCCTTGGAATACAGAATGAAGCAGGGCAAAGGCTAATAGACTTTTGCCAAGAGAATGCACTGGTCATAGCAAACACCCTCTTCCAACAACACAAGAGAAGACTCTACACATGGACATCACCAGATGGTCAACACCGAAATCAGATGGATTATATTCTTTGCAGCCAAAGATGAAGAAGCTCTATACAGTCAGCAAAAACAAGACCAGGAGCTGACTGTGGCTCAGACCATGAACTCCTTATTGCCAAATTCAGACTTAAATTGAAGAAAGTAGGGAAAACCACTAGACCATTCAGGTATGACCTAAATAAAATCCTTTATGATTATACAGTGGAAGTGAGAAATAGATTTAAGGGCCTAGATCTGATAGATAGAGTGCCTGATGAACTATGGAATGAGGTTCGTGACATTGTACAGGAGACAGGGATCAAGACCATCCCCATGGAAAAGAAATACAAAAAAGCAAAATGGCTGTCTGAGGAGGCCTTACAAATAGCTGTGAAAAGAAGAGAAGTGAAAAGCAAAGCAGAAAAGGGAAGATATAAGCATCTGAATAAAGAGTTCCAAAGAATAGCAAGAAGAGATAAGAGAGCCTTCCTCAGTGATCAATGCAAAGAAATAGAGGAAACAACAGAATGGGAAAGACTAGGGATCTCTTCAAGAAATTTAGAGATACCAAGGGAACATTTCATGCAAAGATGGGCTCGATAAAGGATAGAAATGGTATGGACCTAACAGAAGCAGAAGATATTAAGAAGAGGTGGCAAGAATACACAGAAGAACTGTACAAAAAAGATCTTCACGACCCAGATAATCACGATGGTGTGATCACTGACCTAGAGCCAGACATCCTGGAAGGTGAAGTCAAGTGGGCCTTAGAAAGCATCACTACAAACAAAGCTAGTGGAGGTGATGGAATTCCAGTTGAGCTATTCCAAATCCTAAAAGATGATGCTGTGAAAGTGCTGCACTCAATATGCCAGCAAATTTGGAAAACTCAGCAGTGGCCACAGGACTGGAAAAGGTCAGTTTTCATTCCAATTCCAAAGAAAGGCAATGCCAAAGAATGCTCAAACTACCGCACAATTGCACTCATCTCACACGCTAGTAAAGTAATGCTCAAAATTCTCCAAGCCAGGCTTCAGCAATACATGAACCAAGAACTTCCAGATGTTCAAGCTGGTTTTAGAAAAAGCAGAGGAACCAGAGATCAAACTGCCAACGTCCGCTGGATCATCAAAAAAGCAAGAGAGTTCCAGAAAAACATCTATTTCTGCTTTATTGACTATTCCAAAGCCTTTGACTGTGTGGATCACAATAAACTGTGGAAAATTCTGAAAGAGATGGGAATACCAGAGCACCTGACCTGCCTCTTGAGAAACCTATATGCAGGTCTGGAAGCAACAGTTAGAACTGGACATGGAACAGACTGGTTCCAAATAGGAAAAGGACTACGTCAAGGTTGTATATTGTCACCCTGCTTATTTAACTTATATGCAGAGTACATCATGAGAAACTCTGGGCTAGAAGAAGCATAAGCTGGAATCAAGATTGCCCGAAGAAATATCAATAACCTCAGATATGCAGATGACACCACCCTTATGGCAGAAAGCAAAGAGGAACTGAAAAGCCTCTTGATGAAAGTGAAACAGGAGAGTTTAAAAGTTGGCTTAAAGCTCAACATTCAGAAAACAAAGATCATGGCATCTGGTCCCATCACTTCATGGCATATAGATGGGGAAACAGTGGAAACAGTGTCAGACTTTATTTTTGGGGGCTCCAAAATCACTGCAGATGGTGACTGCAGCCATGAAATTAAAAGACGCTTACTCCTTGGAAGGAAAGTTATGACCAACCTAGATAGCATATTGAAAAGCAGAGACATTACTTTGCCAACAAAGGTCCGTCTAGTCAAGGCTATAGTTTTTCGAGTGGTCATGTATGGATGTGAGAGTTGGACTGTGAAGAAAGCTGAGCGCCGAAGAATTGATGCTTTTGAACTGTGGTGTTGGAGAAGACTCTTGAGAGTCCCTTGGACTGCAAGGAGATACAACCAGTCCATTCTGAAGGAGATCAGCCCTGGGTGTTCTTTGGAAGGAATGATGCTAAAGCTGAAACTCCAGTACTTTGGCCACTTCATGAGAAGAGTTGACTCCTTGGAAAAGACTCTGATGCTGGGAGGGATTAGGGGCAGGAGGAAAATGGACGACAGAGGATGAGATGGCTGGATGGCATCACCGACTCAATGGACGTGAGTTTGAGTGAACTCTGGGAGTTGGTGATGGACAGGGAGGCCTGGCGTGCTGCGATTCATGGGGTCACAAAGAGTTGGACATGACTGAGCGACTGAACTGATCTGAACTGGGGATGACATGTTATATTGTACCTTACCCTCTTTTCCCTGAGAGTTGGAAGAAGTTGCCATGTGTTAAGATGCCTCCTGGAGAGCACCACATGGCAAGGAACTGAGGGTGGACTCTGGCCAATGGCCAGGGAGAGACTGAGGCCTGAGGGCTGATAGCCTGTGAGTAACTGAACCTGGCCAACAACGCAGAGGCTTAGAAGATTGCTTCCCTAGTTGAGTTTTCAGATGAGGTATATTTTCAATATTTAGAGACGTGATGAATATTGAGAAGTTTGGTGCTGTAAAGGCCTGTATGTTACAGGGAAATGAGCCTAATCCTGAGGGTCCTCAGACTTCCCTGGTATTCTCTGAGGAAACGATAATTAAAATAGATTGAGGGATGATTTAATCAGAGGGTTAATGGGACAAAGTTCACAAAGTCAGCTCCATTTTTTCTTGACATCTTATACTCATACCAGGGTTTTGAAAATATTTGCATACTGCTTCATCTAGTACTCTGATCTCAGTTTCTAAATATCATACTCTGTTTCTTTTCATGCTAATTCCAGGTTGGCAGAGGCAGAGTACAAGATGAGCCTGGGACAGCCTGTGCCAGGAAGTAAGGTGGTGATCAAGTACCTGCAAGAACAAAAGAGCCAGCTTCAAGGAGCTCTCATTGACCCAACGTGCAACATCTTGAGTTTCAGTAAAAGGGAAATGGTGGCAATGGGTTAAAATACTTTGGATTTTAAAAAATCCAAGTCCATAGTCACACCCAAGAGAGAGAAGGGGAAAACAGTTCTTTTGAAAAGAATGTGAAATAATGTATAAAAAATAAGAAAATTACCATTTTCCACTTCCACTGTAATAATGATGCTACAGTTCATCTATAGAGGCTTAAAACTTTGATGTCAAAATACATCTGAAAACTGAATGTTTACACAGGCTCAAAGTATCAACCCACACATATTTAATATAACCAGAAGAATGTGACTTTACAACAGAAATACCTAGGAATTTCCAACTTAAATGATCAAACTTAGTAGCACCAATAGTTATAATCTACCTCCTGAAATCTTCAAAAAGTCAACATTATGTAAAACAAAATGTTAGTTTGAGGGGGTGTCATGCTAAATTATAAGAAACCGCAGGGATATAACAAACAAATGTAATACACTAACTTGGTTAGATCCTTATGGACTCTGTGGGAGAGGGAGAGGGTGGGGACATTTGGGAGAATAGCATTGAAATATGTATAATATCTATGAAACGAGTCGCCAGTCCAGGTCCGATGCACAATACTGGATGCTTGGGGCTGGTGCACTGGGACGACCCAGAGGGAGGGTATGGGGAGGGAGGAGGGAGGAGGGTTCAGGATGGGGAACACAGGTATACCTATGGCGGATTCATTTTGATATTTGGCAAAACTAATACAATATTGTAAAGTTTAAAAATAAAATAAAATAAAAAAATCTCAAGAGGACTCTGAGCTAAAGACCCTTCATTCAAGAGAGAAAAAAAGAAACCAACTTCATATTACTAATACACAGCCTAGAGGGAGCACAGCCATGACTCAAAATAGGGATACACTCGCCCTCTGTATCTTAAATATGACATGTGATGACGCTCTTTTTGTCATTTCTCTCCCCTGGCTGAATGGAGGTAGGATGAAAGTCAACAAAATCAAAACACAGCGCCATAAAATATCTTCAGATGCGTATACTTAGCGAATCCCTCAACAGCAGGTACAGACAAACACTTCTGACCTCTCAGGGAGCTACTGGGACGTTTCAGTACCATGCCATAAGTAGTGCTTTCATGGTATGCACAGAGGTGTTTCCAAAAGATCTGCGAGAACTTCTCCCTTATCACATCTATCTTGTTTTGTAAGTATGACTTAATAGTCTCTGATGGGGAGAACTTATACAACTTGCTGCTGCTGCTGCTAAGTCACGTCAGTCATGTCCGACTCTGTGCGACCCCAAAGATGGCAGCCCACCAGGCTCCCCCGTCCCTGGGATTCTCCAGGCAAGAACACTGGAGTGGGTTGCCATTTCTTTCTCCAATGCATGAAAGTGAAAAGTGAAAGTGAAGTCGCTCAGTCATGTCCGACTCAGCGACCCCATGGACTGAAGCCTACCAGGCTCCTCCATCCATGGGATTTTCCAGGCAAGAGTACTGGAGTGGGGTGCCATTGCCTTCTCCGACTTGAGATGGATACAAAAGTCTGAGCACTGGACATGAAATGAAGAAGCCTGGTGACCCTAAATGAGTTGCTGTCCTTTCCTGGGCTGTAAAAGCAGGAGATTCAAGATGTTAATGTCAAGATGTCAAGATGTCAATTCAAGATGTCCTATGCTTCTGAACCCCTAAAATGCCCCTTAATCTCAGACTTTCTTTTGTGTTAACATCCTATACACATGAACCCCTAAAATCCCGCTTGGTCTTCTGATTTTGCCAACTCACAATTCAGCCTGAGTATTGTTCTGACTCAGTTTATATTTTTCCATTGTGTATCTAAAAAATGTATCCATTCGTGTTACTTATCACTTTAGATAAATCTCACTCAAACACTGCTAGTATATTTTGAGCTGAAGTTGACTCAGAATCCACTAGATGGCGATCTTATCCATTTTTCTTCCAAGACATAAAACTTCAATTCCTCTTGTCAACATTCCCTGAACATGTGCCACGCATCAAACGCAGAGGGCTAAGACCCTGCCTTCATGAGCGTCACAATGCAATAACGTCTCTGAGGGCTCAGTGCCATCCACTTTATTTTTTTAAATCAATAATCAGTACTTAAATTCTCTCTTTATGTTCAAGTTATGGCACTATCTTCTCAATTACAGTTAGACGTTTAAATAAATATTGCCATTGAGAAAGAAAAAAACCAGTAGGGAAATCTAAGTACTTCTAGAGCTTCCTTATCCCATCCACAGGTCTTTAATTTTGATTTGTAATGATTTGCTGATGAACTCTAAAGAGAATGCCAAGTTTGCTTCCTTCAGGGCCCTTACCATGGAGGGCAGGGTCAGGTTAGAAGGACACTGAACTTTGGAAGAGGTTAGGCTTAAAGCCTCTGACACTGGACTAAACAGAGGCCTATCTCACTGCTGTGCACTGATTGAGACTCTGAGTAACTTTAACTTTTACAAACCACAGCATCCATCTCCATAAAATGGAGATAATTAGATATCTACTTACAGGATTTTCTGAGAATTGAATACGATAATGAAAGTAAAGCTCTTAGACTAGTCCCTGGGGGAAAAGCGCTCAATAAACCATAACTACTCTGTTGTTACTACTGTTATCAGTGGGTTTTTTTTTTTTTTAATAGTAAGTTTAATAATTATAATCATTCTTGCTGCTAATTATAGTATTGCTACTATGATTTACCTAGTAAGTATTGACAGTATTATGATGATCATTAATTGTTTGATCTAACAACCTTATGAGATAAATATATCAATCACACCTAAGGATTAGCTCTGGTAAGTTTAGTAACTGGACCTAGTCCACAGCTTCAGGAAGTAGGGCCAGAAGACCAGTAAAGTTTCTCTGCCCATAGAGCCGGGACTTTAACATATACAGACTACAATCAAGTATACACAATCAAGTGATGGGTACAGCCCTCTCTTGCAGGGAAGACAAATAATGGACCTCTGTTTTATATTCCTACAGGGTGTTAGTGGCTTGCCAAGGACACACAAAGGGCTAAGTGCCTGCCTAAGAACTAGAAATCAAGTCCCTTCATGCTTAACCCAGTGTCATTTATCTTATACCAGCATTGCTTCAAGTGCGCATCAACTAGCTGGATGTGACTATGGAACCTTTTGGACAAACATCACCTTGCATGCGTGGTGTCCTACGGAACAGGTATGAAATGATTCCCTATGTGGATACTCTTCTTCAAGCAATACTGAACTTCTGCCAGTGTAACTGGTATGCTGGCCATCAGAGTTCTGGGGTGATTATTTCTGGCAGTGTACATCCCTGGTGGACATTGACATAAACAGAAACAGGATAACTATTTCATTATGTCCGGCCTCTTTGGACACAGCCTAGGAAATAAGACAGCAAGCGATGTGAAAAACATTGATGGAAAGCAGATGTCAGGAGGGCAAAGCCAGTGACAACAGTGTGTTGGCCTAAGGGTGGAGAACTAGTATTGACTATTTTAAAATTTGCTTCAAAGGTACTGAATCATCAAATCACAAATGCTAAGACTAGGAAATCTGTTCCACTTATTCTTCTCCCACAGAAGATGTGTTCTTACAGCAAGCCAGAAAGATTCCACAGTCAACATGTTCTTAAAAATGAGGAATCAGATTTGTCAAGTTGTGTGAATATCAAAAAAAATTTCTGAGTACACTGCTTCAATCAGAAGTACACATAGATCTAAATTTCTTGCTTAGAATTTTAAGTCTTTGGTGAAAATAGTCAACATTGCACAGTTCCCTTACTATGCACTTACTTAAATGTATATACTCGTCTCATCTTCCCCTTTCAGCTTTTCCACTGCCTTCTGTCTTTTGTGTAATCTTCATATATACAGTGACTGCCTGTCCCCTAGTCTTTGCTGTGTGTCATGTTCAAGAAACAGCAATCAGAAGCAATTACAACAATCACAGTCTCACTGGTGTCCCTCAATAACACACAAGGAACTCTAATTCACAGTCCATAGAAATATTGTTTCAAATCATCTTTTCCCTGTTGTCATTTCACACCTGCTCTGAAGCCTCTTTTCTGCGCCAATTCACTCTCAACCTCACTAAAACTCTTGGCATCATTAACCTGCTTCATGACTCCATTCTTCTACCCTTCATCTTTGCAGTCCTAATCTACTAGTCTCTCCTATCCCTCATGATGTTTTCTCCCTCAAACCCTCCAATCCATGCTTTATCCTCTCCTGCTTCTCATGGCATATCTACCTCCTTTCCCAAGATGAGTTACCATGATCTGAGGAAAAGCCCACACACTGAGCGACCCAAGACAAAATTCTCTTATATGGAGAAAGATTGTTTAATCCATTTCCTTCTAAGACTACCAATATGAGGTAATAAGGAAAGGTGGAGAGACCCCAGTAGACTTGGCTTAGCAGCCCTTATCTCTCTTTAAACTGAAAGTGTTAACACCAGTTTCACAATGCTTTTCCAAATTACCTTCTCTAAACTGAGTACAGTACTTGTCCATCAATCTGTCTTCTGACCTTTCTCACTCTCATCCTCTCTTCTACCTCCACACTTCATGGCTGTTTAACCCCCCTCGCTCTACCAGCCTCCTGATGTTTTTCCTCTCTTCTGCCTATTTCTCAGGCTTGCTGGTGGTTCTCAAAGGCATGGATAAGAATGTTCAAGGTCATGAGAAGTGGAAAATGATTACCCATTTCTCAAAATGAGAAAGGAAGAAGAAAAGCAAGGAAGGAAGAAGAGAAGGAAGGGAAGAAGGGAGGAAGGGATGAAGAGAGAAGGAAGATGGATCCTTTGGTAAACAGAGATAACTAAGTCTTCAATATGCAGAAACGTGGCTTGTATTTTCCTGTTTTCAGAAAATGTTCTGAACAACGAGAGAGTGATTTCTCAGTACTCAATCTTTTTTTGGCAAAGAAATGTAGCCCTTGAGATGTGAAGCAAATGGCTTGCGAGACATTGTCTGGGTATCAACATTCACTCCAGGCTGCCCTGTGCAGTTGCCTAATAACCACTGAGTGAGTGTACCAGCTGTACTCTAAATCCAGCTGGTCTCTGGCCCACCTTCCCAGTACTACAACTCTTCTCCTAGAAGAATCAGATCTTGGGCCAGCAGCAATTCTGATCCAGCTAGTAACTGTCTTCTTTCCAAATGAAGATGGTAAAAATGCTCAGACAGTATGAAGAGAGGAAGTCATGACCAGCTGAGGAATACAGAGGGTAGGCTGAAGCAATACCACCAAACTATCATTAAACTGAGTTGGAATCTTCACACAAAGCAACTGGCCTTTGAGGAGTTATATAAAAACAGCTTTACACACACACACACAAGCAACTTGATAAAAGAAAGAGACATTAGTGATCAGTTGGTGTGACCTCTTATTTGACTGACAAGGAAATTGAGGTTCCAACAGGAAAAGTAATATGACCTCTCCTAGCACACAGCACAAAGGCACTGAGAGCAGTAGAGCATGCTGCTACTGCTGCTAAGTCACTTCAGTCGTGTCCGACTCTGTGCGACCCCACAGACGGCAGCCCACCAGGCTCCCCCGTCCCTGGGATTCTCCAGGCAAGAGTACTGGAGTGGGTTGCCATTGCCTTCTCCGAGCAGTAGAGCATAATGGTCTCTTATTCTGGTTCTCTCTCCACTGTATCACTTTGTTAAAAATCACGTCCCTCAGTTCACAAGTGAGTGTTCTGTGAGAAGGTGAAAAAGAAAAAAGCAACAGGGTTTCTTGATCAAAGGATCTTAGGAAGTATGGGAAGGACAACATTAATGTTTTTCTTTACTGCTACAATGGCACCCGACTCCAGTACTCTTGCCTGAAAAATCCCATGGACGGAGGAGCCTGGTAGGCTGCAGTCTGTAGGGTCACTAAGAGTTGGACACGACTGAGCGACTTCACTTTCACTTTTCACTTTCATGCATTGGAGAAGGAAATGGCAACCTGCTCCAGTGTTCTTGCCTGGAGAATCCCAGGGACGGTGGAGCCTGATGGGCTGCCGTCTATGGGGTCGCACAGAGTTGGACACAACTGAAGCGACTTAGCAGCAGTAGCAGCAGCAGACTCAGAATTTTCAGAATTTATGTACTGTGAATCTCTAAATGGGAATATTAATTATTGGGTTTGTTCCTTATACTTCTTTGGCCACAGAGCAATCCTATCTGCATCTTTTTTTTTTTTTTTAAGTAACATCCTCTTAAACCAGTAGTCCAGGAAGTAAGCTAGATTTACAACACATGTATTCTCTTTTGATGCAACTGTCACAATGACCAGCCATTCCATCCTTGTCATACAGCAAGAGTTGGTATGCACCCAAGCACTTCACAGGATCTGCTTTGAAGCAGTGGTTAGTGTGGTGCCTACAGGTACATTATGTGATCTCTGCATCTCCATGGTAACCTCCTTTCTCCAAGACCACTTCCTCTTGACTGATCTTTTTTCTGTAATCTCACTGGTTTCCCTTCTATTTTTTCCCCCTTCTGAGACATGTTCTCTATTCATTAACCATCACAGGATTTTAAAAATCTACAGCAGAGCACGTTACCCACCTTGAAATAATTTCCCATTATGGCTCCCCAAGATCTTCACCAGGAGTATGAGGTTCAATGATCAAGTTCTTGCTTTTTTTCCTGGCATCATCTAATACCAACTTTACTTTTGTTTGCAATGCCACAATCAACTTGTCCCTTTCTTCTCTTCCTTGAGCATGAGGAGCCTCTCCTAAGCTTAAGGACCTCTGCTCTTGCTGGTGTCTTTCTATATCCTTTGTCCCTGAGTCATCAACTGGCTGATTGGTTCTTTCCCTTTAGGTCTCTTCCAATGTCAGCTTCCTAGAATATTTTCCTAATCTGATCTGTGCTGCATACCCCTAGTTTACTTTCTTCAAAGTGCATTACTGAAATTACTTTTGTTAACTGTTTACCATCTGTCTCCTCTACAAGGGTTTCAATTGTGTCATTTATTCCTAAAATGTCAGTTCCTAGGATAATTTCTGGCACACAGTAGGTATTCCACAGATACTTGTTAAATAAATGAATGAATACAATGACAACTCTTTCCCTTCTGGGGTTCTCAGCATATGGGCACCCTTCCAAAACAGAACATAGCTTATTATGTTTATATGTAGCAAAATATGTACATTAATATATATGAATATTTTAACAATTATTAGGTATTTTATGTGTGAAAAGCTAAGCAAGGTTTTGCTATCATCTGAAATATTTTTCTTTCAAGAATGATTATTATTTTAAGAACACCTCAGTTCAAAAGTTATCAGAAGGTGTTATTTTGTAAACAATAGACCAAGAAAGGCATGATTCACAGTGCCCTGTCCTGCAGCCCAGGTTACCAAGGTCTCCATCCACACATGCCACTCACTCTGCATGATCTGAGGCAAGTCCCTTCTTTGCTCTGAGGCTCAACCTCCTCATTTGCAAAATGCAAGAGTGGATGAAATGATAGTCAAGCCCCTTTGAAGCCTTTGCATTCTGATTGCTAAAGTCAGAGGTTTGATTATAATATTCAATCTTCTTTAACTCTCAGCAATGTACTCTCTTTTGGGAGGCTCTTAGGAAGAAAATTCTTTTCATTACATATGCAACATAAATCAAGAAATCCCTACATTAAAATGGAGAAGTAACAGAATGTGTAACAGCTTTTTTTCATTAATTCTAATAATCACTAAGCACCTAGAACCAGGCACTGTTCTGTCCCGTTAGAGCTTTCATTGTTCTAGTTGATGAGACAGAGAGTAAACATTATACAGAAGTAAAATATGCAGTAAATAGATGATGGTGAGTACTAAGGACACAAAATAGAGCGCAGAAAGTGAATAAAAAGTGTTTTGAATGGATTAAATTTTTACATAAAAAGGCCAAAGAAGACGTCACTGAGATGGTGATGGCTGAGGAAAGACCTGAAGGGATAGAAAGTGAGCCATGCAGACATCCAGGGAAAGAACACTTGAGACAGAGGAAAAGGCAAGGATAAACACCTGGGGTCAGGAACCTCCCTGGTACATACAATGAACAGAGAACCATGTAGAGATGAAATCCTGAGGTTGAGGTGTCTTCCTTGAGGAGGCATTCTAGTCTAAAACCAAGGGGACTGTAAACTGGTACAGCCATTGTGGAGAATAGTACGGAGGTTCCTTAAAAAAATAAAAATAGAGTTACCATATGACCCAAACATCCCACTACGGGGCATATATCTTGAGGAAATCGTAACTCAAAAAGACATATACCCCAGTGCTTTTTGAAGCACGATTTACAATAGCCAAGACATGGAAGCAACCTCAATGTCCAACGATAAATGAATTGGTGGGGAAGATGTAGTACATGTGCACAGTGGAATGTTGCTCAGCCATAAAAAGGAAGTTAAGTCAGTTGAAGTGATGTGGATGAATCTGGAGCCTGTTATACAAAGTGGAGTGAGTCAGAGAAAAACAAATATCATATATTAATGCATATAGGTGAAATCTGGAAAAGAAGTACTGATGAACCTATTTGCAGGGCAAGAATAAAGGCATGGATGCAGAAAACAGCTTTGGGGGTAGGGGTGAATTGAGAGAGTAGCTCTGTCATATACACACCCATGTGTAAAGGAGAGGAAAGCTGCTATATAGCACAGGGAACTCAGCTCAGAGCTCTGTGATGACCTGGACAGGAGGGATGGGAGAGTGTGAGGGAAGCTCAAGACAGAGAGGATATGTGTACACACATGGCTGATTCACATGTTGTAAAGCAGAGACTAAACGCAACGTTGTAAAGCAATCATATTCCAGTAAAAAAAGGAAAAAATCAATAGGCATTTTACGTAGGTTCATTCCACACACATCACTTGTGGAATAACATTGACTAAATTAACATTAAAATACTATACTGCTCAACAGGTTAAGAACCATTTTTATAGTTATAGCAGCATTCTGAATCAGCCGTTCTGTAAAACAGGCAAAAAAAAAAAAAAAGAATGCAGTGAATATCTGGTAACAAAGGAATGAAATTAGGAGTGGCCTCCTCACCATCATTCTGGTGATTGTGTAGGCAATCACCGTTCTCAGCAGGCAAATATGTGCTTCCTATATCAATACTTTAGGTTCTGTGGTTCTAGAGGTGCCGATTCTCAGAAGGGAGCAATTCTAGCAGCAGACATAGTATGAGAGCCACTGAATTTAAAGCAAAGATGCCACTTACTTACTTTAAGGTTCTGTGTCAATAGACCAGTATCCACAGACAAAAAGTTTTCATACTGTCAGGAAGAATTAATCCTAATGGTCATAAGTGAAAGTGAAGTCACTCAGTCGTGTCCGAATCTTAGCGACCCCATGGACTGCAGCCTACCAGGCTCCCCCGTCCCTGGGATTCTCCAGGCAAGAACACTGGAGTGGGTTGCCATTTCCTTCTCCAATGCGTGAAAGTGAAAAGTGAAAGTGAAGTCTCTCAGTCGTGTCCGACTCTTGGCGACCACATGGACTGCAGCCTACCAGGCTCCCCCGTCCATGGGATTTTCCAGGCAAGAGTACAGACCATTAAAGAGTATTAAAAAGAAGAGACATCACTTTGGCAACAAAGGTCCATATATTCAAAGTTATGGGTTTTCCAATAGTCATGTATGGATGTTAGAGTTAGACCATACAGAAGGCTGAATGCCAAAAAATTGATCCTTTTGAACTGTGTGTGGTGTTGGCAGACTCTTGAGAGTGCCTTGGACTGCAAGGAGATCAAACCAGTTAATTTGAAAGGAAAGTCCTGAATATTCACTGGAAGGACTGAGGCTGAAGCTGAAGTTTCAATACTTGGGCCACTTGATGCAAAGAGCCACGTCATTGGAAAAGACACTGACTTCTGGGAAAGATTGAAGGCAGGAGAAGGGGATGACAGAGGATGAGATGGTTGGATGGCATCACCGACTCGATGGACATGAGTTTAAACAAACTCCAGGAGATGGTGAACGACAGGAAAGCCTGGCGTGCTGCAGTCCATGGGGTCACAGAGAGTCGGACACAACTGAGCAACCGAATAACAACATGAGGGGACAGGGAGGCTGTCACTTAAGAAGCAGGAGGGGAGTTATCTTACACTCAGATATCTAGTGGGGCATCTCTTGGTAGTCTCGTGTTCAATTTCAACTCTAAATGGCAAAGTATGGGAAAGAGCAGTCACAGCCTGATAAGGGCTTAATAACCAGGGTACTCAGACCTCTTAGGGATGAGGGTCTGGATCATCCAACACCTGAGAAGTACTGGCTGAGAGAGAATTGTCTAGAATGGGCTGTAGAGAAAGGAGATGATAAGAACCAGTCACAACCTCAGGACCAAAAGTAATAGCTCTGGAGTTCATCCCACTAATCCTCCTCTTGAAAATTTCCCTAGGAAACGAACCTCGAACCCTAGAGAAAGCTATGGTTGGATGGAATGAACATGTGAGAAGCAAGTGGTTATAAGCAATGCAAGAACTGGACTCCATAAGACACTGCAATGCTCTGCCTGGACAACTTTCCTGGGCTGGCACACGAAGACCCCAGACTCTCCAAGGCATCAGCTAGGGGGTTTATTCTGTCCTTCCTCCCTGGAGAACTGTCTTCAGTTGGCATGACTGATCTCATCCAAGAAATTATGCACACATCCCCTTCTAAGGGTAGCCCACAGCTGGTAGCTACCTTACACGTGGTACAAAAGGCTTCCCCTTTGCTTTAAAGTGGAACACCTCTACAGGGCAGCTTACACTTCAGAGATTCCCCACATCTCTGAAGAGCAGAGATCAGATTTTACCTGAGACCACAGTCTCACTCTCCTGCTTCACCTTTCCTTAACCTGCTACACTCCCTCCCTTGTAAGTTTGCCCCTGAATCCCTGTCTGGAGCTCTGTTTCTACAAAAACTCATCCTGAGACACTAGTAGTATGAACAGTTGGGGGCGGTGGTTCTCGTTTATGAAATCAGGGAACCAGGAGTACCAGGATAGTACAACAGCTCCCAAGTCATCAGTGACTCAGGCTCTTTCTGTCTTTCTCTCCCTGCATCCTTAGCTTGTGGCTACTGTCATCGCATCCAAGTTGCAGGCAAAAGAGAAGAAATGATACCAACATAATAGTATATCCTATCATGCTTAGTCCTGCCTCAAGGCTCTCAGGCAGGAACTATTCAGTGACTTTCGTTCATGACTAGTGGCCCTACCCGTGTCTGTAAGAGACACTGGAAAAGGCAGAAGTTTGGCTGGGCACATTAACACACCCAGGAACAAAGTCTGTTAGGAAGAAGAAAAGGCAGAGATTGTAGCAGTCTCTGCTACAAGGCCTGACTGTGACAGTGGGTCTTAAAAAGGGGATTCAAACCTTCTAAAACAGGAGCCTCTCATAGAGCACTTCATTAGATGTAGTTCAAAACTGAACAAGAAGTATGTGAAGAGGAGTAGATATACCTGATAGGAGTAAAGTAGTGACAGTACACATGCTATTCAGGGCAGTCTGGGGCCTATTCTCGTGTTCATATATTCAAATTCTTGGGCTTCCCTTGTGGCTCAGCTGGTAAAGAATCTGCCTGCAATGTGGGAGACCTGGGTTCGATCCCTGGGTTGGGAAGACCACACTGGAGAAGGGAAAGGCTACCCACTCCAGTATTCTGGCCTTGAGAATTCCATGGACTATACAGTCCATGGGGTCGCAAAGAGTGGGACATGACTAAGAAATTTTCACTTTCACTTTTAGGGGATAAAGAATGGGCAGACATTTTTTTCTCTCACACTGTAATCTGCGAGTAGATGTCACTGTATTAAGGTTTAACAAAAATGCTCAGGGCTCCTGAGAGCTTACAGTTCATTTATCATGCAATTTCTAAATGCTTAGATTCATCTATGGTACAACCAATTATCATAGCAGTGAAATCTCTGGAAGAATTATCAGAATCAGTTTGTATCATCCAAAATCACTCAATGGGGGGAAATAATCACATTAAATTTCTGCTGAATATTACAAAGCAACAGTGTTAACTCTAAATTGTTTCTCCTCCCAAAAGGTATATTAAACCACAAGTAAACTAATTGCTGAAGAGCCTTAACATATAAAAAAGTTTTTCCAACTTTTTTTTTTGGCCACACCACATGGCATGTGGGATCTTAGTTCCCCAACCAGGGATCGAACTTGTATCCCCTGCTTTGGAAGCATGGAGTCTTAACCACTGGACCACCAGGGAAATCCTTAAAAGTGTTTTTCTGAAAAACTTCACTTTTTCAAAATAAGAAACATGCAATCAACTTGGAACTTATTGCATTTAAAGAAAGCACATCATTAAAACAGTAGGTATGATAAATACAGTAAGAAAATAACTTTAAATTTCAAATGAAACAAAGTAAATGAGGGACAGGATCCAGTCAGTAAGAATAAGCAATGTAAAGGCAATATAGTACTAAAATCAGTGCTTAATTAGATATAGGAAGAAGAAAAACTGATTCTATCTCATAACAGTTTCCCAGCTATATCTCAGTACTGAAGTTAACTTTAGAAAGTATGATTTCAACAATTAAAAATAATAAAGATGATTTTAACAATTAGAAATAATAAAGATGTAAATCAGGTTTATTAAAAGTTAAAATTATTTGTTTAATGGTACATAAAAGGCTTCAGAAAACTCAAGTTTGACAAAAAATGGAAGTATAATCAAAGAAAGTGCACTTAAAGCTATTTGCCAGCAATTAAAAAGTAGCCTACTATTACTATACTGCTTTTTATTAGATGATTTTTCAATAACAAAAAGAGTATAGTCACAAAAACAATTCTCTTTCAAAAGTAGCACAATAAATTTTTAAATAAAAGCAACCCCAAATGTTGGCCCTTTGCATTTCCATCTGTCTGCCATTTCTGGAATTTGGAAATGTTCTGTCTCCTATAATTCCACTTCACTAGGTCCTAATAATGTCTTCACTCCAAAGAGATCACTTAAAGAATAATCACATTGACTATGTTTCCATTGTAAAATCTTTTAATTCAACAAGTCAAATCACTTTTATAATTAAATCACAGTATTTTTGTGAAACAAAAGGAATATAAATTATATTACTTTTAGAACTAAAAGTAGAGGTCAGCTTCCCAGGTGGCGCTAGTGGTAAAGAAGACAAGGGTTGGATCCCTGAGTCGGGAAGATTCCCCCAGAGAAGGCAACTCACTCCAGTATTCTTGCCTGGAGAATCTCATGGACAGCTGGCAGGCTATATAGTTCATAGGGTTGCACGGAGTCAGATATGACTGAAGTGACTGCATGCATGCAGAGGTCAGATAAATCAGAGAACTAAAACTTCCTGGTTCATATTTCCATGCTCTGACCAACTAGATACGTTGTCTTTTCTTTTCGTTTTTATCTTCACTTTACTCTAGGTGCAAGAACCTGCAAATGGTCCTCCAGGGTCTATTTTTCCTTTCCTCCTTTTAGTAATAGAACATCCCAAATTTTCACCAAGAACGTGGTTGTCCAGATTGAGGTGGCATTTTCTCATCTCCCTGACAGCTAGGTGTAGCCACCTAAATAATGCTGGAAGTGATATGCTAAACCTCCAACCATGCTCTTAGAGATGGAGCTGTTTCCCTGCATGCCCTTTGTTCCCCACACTGCTGGCTGGGAAATGGGGATTGTAGAAATGCTGGAAGCCTGTCCTGAAGATCATAGAGCAATGCCACTAGCCTCAGACCTGTCACCTCTGAACATCTACATGCTGCAGAAGGAAACTTACATATTATCTAAGCCACTGTATTGGATGATCTCTTTTTCCATCTCCAGTCAATAAGGAGCCCCACTTTAAGGCTCATTTAAAATGAAATGAGTTCACAACTGAGCACAGCAAGGTAACTAGAAATCATGTCCCAAGAGAGACTACTTGAAAGATGTAGAAATATATAACTTTAGGAAGAGTGGGAAAAGAAATACCAGAGGGATTTCCCTTCATATTCTTTAAAGATCATCATGTGAGAAAATTATCACCCTTGTACCCACATATATCAAGGTAATAAAGTTACCATGCAGAAGCCCAGTAGGAACAAATTTCAGCCTTGTTAAAGGATGAGCTTTCTTGTAATCACAGTAAAAGCCGAAGAGAATACCCTGAATACTAATGAGCCCCCTGTCATGGGAGGTATGCAAGGAAAACGACGTGAGAGAACATAGAATATAGAATACAGTAAGGATTCTAACTGAACCAAATCCTAATTCTTGCTGTGGTATTATCCATTGTTGATTCTTAATATTTATGAGCCAAGTCTTCATTTATAAAACAGGGTTAATGTTAATATTTATCTAATAGGGTTATAAATAACAAAAGAGAAACTACATGTGACTGTCCAGTGAAGATGCTAGAATATATATATGAAATATATAACCTATTTGGTGGAGTGAAGAATGGTCATGATAAACAGCCTTGCAATTCTGTGATTCTGAAATATTTATTTCCCTTTCAGCAGTGTATAAGCATGTTGCTTAATGAAAAAGCTTGGCTAACAAACAAAGTTAGCAAATCTTATCTCCCTGTGTGAGCACCAGATGTTTCATGGATAATTAAATTGAGTGGCCCTCACTCACAGCCACCTCCCATTCCACACCATAGTAAAGCCCAGAATACTGAAGCATCATTGTTGGATGGGAGCATTGCAACTCCTGAATGGCCTGGAAGTTCTCCCAGCAAAGTTTTCCTATTTAGACTCCTATTTGGTCCAAAACTTTTAGAGAATAAGGGGTATCTGTGAGACAAGTGGTACATGTGACACAGAGGGAATAACTAATACTTGGGAGTTAAGACAAGTGAGCTCTGGTCTAATGACTGACACTTACTGAATTTGAGATCTTGAACACGTTGGCACCTCTTTAGAATTTGTATACATGTCTAAAAGACAAAAGATTTAGGGAAGGTACTCTAAGGGTCCTTCCAGGTCAGAATTCTATTATTTTAATTCAAAGAAGTAAAACAATCCTATCCTTAGAAGCCTGGATCACTCCCGCAAGTTTAAAAGCTACTGAAGCCCAGGGCATAGAATCTAGGATAATATCCTGAGGAGTCCAGAATGTCCTTTGATTCTATAAAAATTTTTATAAGTCATTAGAATTAAGACATAGCCTCTCAACATACACCACCATTCCTCTTAGTACAGTCAGTTTGTAGGTACATTTTCTACCTAGTCAACCACCATTTGTGAAATTTTTATGCTAGTTTACAGAGCTGGAGTTTTACACAAGCCAATTTAGACACATTTTTGCCTTGGGAATCATGACAATTATAACTGTAATACTTTTTAAATAATCAACATCATTGTTATAATTATTTACCAACAAAAAGGGACACTTTCAAAGTAGAAGAGTTTTATAGCCAGGATATTATTAAATGCGAATCCCCAAAAGATAATTTCATAGAAGAGCCAACAATGTGTTCTATTAAAAATAACAATCTGTTAGCAAATTCTTCACATAAATAATTCACATTATGCAAACTGATTTGGCTTTGCTGTTTCTAAAATCTCTTTGCAAAACTTTAGAACTTATTTTATGTCACTGAAAATATTGACAAGGTCTACTTTTTAAATTTTTTCCAAAATACAAGTAATGGTATATATTATTTTTAATTCCTGTAAAATTGTATTTGTACTTATAGCTTCCATTAAGACTGATTCATTTAGTGAAAATACAGAAATAATTTATCATATAGATTTATGCATGCTGCTCAACATGACAGTCTTTAGTCAGTTGTAACCACTGAACACTTGACATGTGGCTAGTAAGACCAAGGAAATGAATTTTTATTTATCTATTTTTGTTTGGTTGGGTTTTACATTTTTAAACTGGAATACAGTTGATTTATAATATATTAGTTTCAGGTGTGCATCATAGTGACTGTATTTTTAAAGCTTCTGTTCAATTAAAAGTTATTACCAAGATGTGTGCTCAGTCACTCAGTCTTATCTGACTCTGCGACCCCATGGACCATGGCCCACCAGGCTCCTCTGTCCAAGGAATTTTCCAGGCAAGAATAATGGAGTGGGTAGCCATTTCCTCCTCCAGAGGATCTTTCTGACCCAGGGATTGAACCCACATCTCCTGTGTCTCCTGCATTGACAGGCAAATTCTCTACAACGGCACCACCTGGGAGTCCCTATTACAAGATAATTACAATTCCCAGGGCTATACACTATATCTTTGTTGCTTATTTTATACATAGTAGTTTATATTTTTTTAATTAAAAAAATTTTTATTATTATTTTTTAATTTTATTTTATTTAACTTTACAATATTGTATTGGTTTTGCCATATATCAAAATGAACCTGCCACAGGTATACATGTGTTCCCCATCCTGAACCCTCCTCCCTCCTCCCTCCCCATACCATCCCTCTGGGTCGTCCCAGTGCACCAGCCCCAAGCATCCAGTATTGTGCATCGAACCTGGACTGGTGACTCATTTCATATACGATATTATATATGTTTCAATGCCATTCTCCCAAATCATCCCACCCTTTCCCTCTCCCACAGAGTCCAAAAGACTGTTCTATACATCAGTGTCTCTTTTGCTGTCTCGTATACAGGGTTATTGTTACCATCTTTCTAAATTCCATATATATGCGTTAGTATACTGTATTGGTGTTTTTCTTTCTGGCTTACTTCACTCTGTATAATAGGCTCCAGTTTCATCCACCTCATTAGAACTGATTCAAATGTATTCTTTTTAATGGCTGAGTAATGCTCCATTTTGTATATGTACCACAGCTTTCTTATCCATTCATCTGCTGATGGACATCTAGGTTGCTTCCATGTCCTGGCTATTATAAACAGTGCTGCAATGAACACTGGGGTACACGTGTCTCTTTCCCTTCTGGTTTCCTCAGTGTGTATGCCCAGCAGTGGGATTGCTGGATCATAAGGCAGTTCTATTTCCAGTTTTTTAAGGAATCTCCACACTGTTCTCCATAGTGGCTGTACTAGTTTGCATTCCCACCAACAGTGTAAGAGGGTTCCCTTTTCTCCACACCCTCTCCAGCATTTATTGCTTGTAGACTTATTTTACAAGGTTACTTTCCCTTTGGACTTATTTCAAAATATTGGTTATATATCCTATATACCCTCCTTGTAGCCTATCTTACACCCATTCTTCTATCCCTATATTGTCCCTCCCCACCCTCACTGGTAACCACTAGCCTGTTCTCTGTATCTGTGGGCCTGTATTTCTGTTATATTAACTACTTTGTTGTATTTTTTTTAGATTCCACATATAAGTGATATCATATAGTATATGTCATTCTCTGATTTATTTCACTTTATATTGCCCTCAAGTCTATCCATCCATGTTGCTATAAATGGCAAATTTTCATTCTTTTTTATGGCTGAGTAGTATCCCATTGTCTGTGTACACTACATCTTCTTTATCCATTTATCTGTTGGTGGACAGTTAGGTTGCTTCCCGATCTTGGCAATTGTATATAACACTGCTATGAACACTGAGGTACTTATATCCTTTTGAATTAGTGTTTTTTTTTTTTTTTTCAGATATATACCCAGGAGTGGAATTACTGGGTCATACGGTAGTTCTATTTTTAGTTTTTTGAGAAATCTCCATACTGTTTTCCACAGTGGCTGCACCAGTTTATGTTCCCACAAACGTGTACAATTTCATATTACTGATATAAATTTATAAAATAAGGTAATATAAATACTTTTACATTTAAAATAGTTATGAATTCAGTAATATTACATTCCTCTTTAGCTGGTATAAATTTAGCATCTATCTGAAAGAGGAGAGTGAAAAAGCTGACTTAAAATTCAACATTCAAAAAACTAAGATCATGGCATCCGGTCCCATCACTCCATGGCAAATAGATGGAGAAACAATGGAAACAGTGACAGACTTTATTTTCTTGGGCTCCAAAATCACTGCAGATGCTGACTGAAAGCCATGAAATAAAAATATGCTTGCTCCTTGGAAGAAAAGTTATGACCAACATAGCATATTAAAAAACAGAGACATTACTTTGCCAACAAAGGTCCATCTAGCCAAAGCTATGGTTTTTCCAGTAGTCATGTATGGATGTGAGAGTTGGACCATAAAGAAAGCTGAGTGCCAAACAACTGATGCTTTTGAACTGTGGTGATGGAGAAGACTCTTGAGAGTCCCTTGGACTGCAAGGAGATCAAACCAGTCAATCGTAAAAGAAATCAGTCCTGAATATTCATCAGAAGGACTGATGCTGAAGCTGAAGCTTCAAAACTTTGGCCACCTGATGTGAAGAACTGACTCACTGGAAAAGACCCTCATGCTGGGAAAGATTGAAGGTAAGAGGAGAAGGGGACAACAGAGGATGAGATGGTTGGATGGCATCACCAACTTGATGGATATGAGTCTGAGCAAGGTCTGGGAGTTGGTGAGGGATGGGGAAGCCTGGCATGCTGCAGTCCATGGGGTCGCAAGGAGCTGGACACGACTGAGCAACTGAACTGAACTGAAAGCATGTTCTTCAAACTAAAGGAAAATGATGATAGATTGTGATTCTATAAACTAATTTAGAGCATAGTCATAAATATATGGGTAAATATCTAGAGGGCATTGTGCTAAGTAAAATAAGTCAGAGAAAGACAAACACTGAATAATATAATTTACATGTTGAATCTAAAAATTGCACAAACTAGTGCATATAACAGAAAAGAAATAGACTCACAAAAAACAAACTAGTGGTTACCAGAGAGGAAAGTTGGAAGGGGCGTATAGGGGTAAGGGATTGAGAGGTACACGTATGATGTATAAAATAAGCTACAAGGATATATTTTACAACAAACAAGATATAGCCGATATTTTATAATTACATAAATGAAGTATAACCTCTAAAAATTGCAAATCATTATATTGTAACTTGTGTAATGTTGTACATCAACTGTATGTCAATAAAACAAAAATAAAAATACAGGAAAACCAGGAAAAAATGCAAATTATAATCTCTAAAACAATCAACAAAACAGAGTTAAAAAGCCAATAAAATAAACTACTAAAACTATCTGATTAACCTAAAATATGGAATAAAAGAAGATATGGGGAAACCATGAGTAAATAAACAATCCAGCCAATCTGAATAAAAACAAATAGCAAAACGATAGACTTAAACCTAACAGATTAATAACTACATTAAACAAAAATGGACTGAATACTTCAATGAAAAGTGAAAGATGACTGGACTGAAAATAAAAAACAAGAACTATATCCTTTCTAAAAATACTGCTATTTAAATTTAAAGATAATTTAAAGTAAAAGAATGAAAGATGATTTATCATACATATAATAAACATAATGAAACTGGAGTGACATATTAATAGTAAAGTAGAATTTAAGGCAAGGAGTATTTTAAGAGATAATAAAAATCAGCTCATAATGACAAAATTGGTTATTTCTTAGGAAGACAACAATTAGAAATTTATGTGCCTATCAAGAGATCTTTGAAAAACATCAAGCAAAATTGAAAGACATAAAGGGAGAGACAGACAAATCCACAGTACTCATTAACATCTTTAACATTCCTCTCTGAGCAACTTACAGAAGATCCAGAAAATAAAATCAGTAAGAACATAGAAAATCAGAGCATTATTAACTACCTTGACCTAGATAACATTTACAGAGCACTACACTCAGCAAAGAGCAATTACAAGAAGACACATATTCTTCAAGTGTACATAGGATGTTCAAAAAAGAGACAATGTGCTGAGCCATTAAAAAAAAATTCTCAAAATGTTTTAAAAGCTTGCTGTATTAGGGTCTGTATTCTTTGACACACTGGAATCAAACAGAAATCAATAAAAAATATTTGACAAAAAACAACAAAATCCTGTAAGACAATTATCCTTCAATTAAAAAATAAATATAGTTTAAAAAATCTATAAAACCCTATGTATTTGGAAATTAAACAGTACACATAGAAGCAATGCATGGATCAAAGTTACAGAGATTTTAAAAAGTATTTCAAACTGAGTGACAGTGAAAACACAACGTATAGAAATGTGCTGCATACAACTAAAAGAGTAGCCAATGAGAAATGTGTAGACTTAAGTGCTTATTTTAGAAGGGGAGATGCATGTTTTAATCAACAATCTGCTTCCATCCTAAAAACCTAGGCAAATTAAATTCAACACAAGTAGAAGAAAGGAAATTCTACAGAAAAGAGCTGAAATAAATGAGTTGAAAAACAAGTAGTAGATAAGATTAAAATCCAAGGCAGTTTCTTTGAAAAGATTAAAAAAAGATCAACCCCTTATACAAAATTATATGGAAAAAAAACAGGGAGAAAACACAAGTATCAACATCAGGAATGAAAGAAGGAACATCAGGGCAAATCTTACAGCTATTAGAAAGTATGATAAGACTACTGTGTTATGTGGAAAAATAATATCAAAGTGCAAAAAAGAAGCTACAGGTTGCCTTTAGGTAAGTAAGAAGGGGAAAAAAAAAACTTGTAGAAATCTCATTTGCACAAGAAGAAACATAGAAATGATAAACTAGAAATGGAAGAGATGATTACCTGTGGTGCAGGTACAGGGTTGGAGAAGTGACACTTTTGAGTATAATTTTTTGTACAGTACTGACTATTAAAATATATTTTTAGTGTACATAAAATATAAATAAAATCGACAAGGATTGGGGAAATAAAATGGAATAGAAACAGAAACAAATGAACATAATTAATTCAAATGAATAACATAATCCCAGTGAAGAAGAAAACTGAACCATTCCAAGTTAACTACTGAATACCTTACTTTTGCTCTCTACCCTCAAGCTAAAAACAAAAACAGTAACCACAGGGTAGACTCTAGACAGTAGATGTGTTTTTCAGTTTTAGCAAAACTAAATTGACCAAATTAAGCACTGCAAATTCAAATACTAGTTAGAAATACTAAAATTACATGTACTCTAGGACTAAGGAAATAATATATTTTGGATAATTAGAATTAAGTTTCTCAATGTCAGAGAAAAGAATGATAAATTTGGAAAAGGGGAGTGAAGAACTCTATAACATTGGAAATATCAGTATGAAGTCACAGTTCTAGATACAGGTGTGTATGCCTTTTGATGTACATACCCACAGCTATCTACGGAGTTCTTATCTAAGTCTACTTAGGGGACTTATAAGCATCAACACCCAGTAACTTGTCATGTCCAGATCATAGTTTTTAACTATGGCCCTCAATGAAAGGACCTATGGTTCTTTAGAGAAAGGCTGACTCCAGGACTGGGGCAGACCAAGTGAAATATGAACCTGGAGCTTTCCACTAGTAAGAAAGTGCTCAAAGAATGACTGTGTATGTGTGCTGAGCTGCTTCAGTCACGTCCGGCTTTTTGTGACCCCATGGACTGGAGCCTGCCAGGTTCTTCTGTCCATGGGATTCTCCAGGCAAGAATACTCCAGGATGATTAGTATAGATCAAAGGACACAGAAACTAGTTGAAAGTGAGTCCTCCTGGCAAACTCTAGGAAAATCTGAGAAAAAATAATAAATAATATCAATAGATCTTGTCCAACAAATAAGAATCCAAGAGACAATAAATGAGAAAATTAGATGGGAGATACACACACACACAAAAAAAAATCTTTCTACACTACAATGCCAACTAAAATGTAGAAAGGAATGATGAGATTTAAAAGTCACAATTTATGAATCACCACAGTAATAACTGTCTCAGGCTAGAACCATTGATTGATGCTAAAACTAATAGGTGAGTGCTTAACGAGAAACAGATTATTTTCATCCTCTCAAAGTATTAATACTTCCTAATTACAAGGGGCAAAGTAGCAACTTTAAGGTGGAGAAAACTTGTAGACACTGACAAACTCAAGTGATGAAAGTTGACAACACCATAAACAATTCCAATAGATATAATATGCCTACTGATTTGATTTGCTGGAAAGGATACAACATCATTTCTGAGGTATTTCTGACAGAAACTTACAACTCAAATATAGTAACAAGAAGATTACTTTTCCAAAGACAGAAATTAAAGGACATTCTACAAAAGTGTCAAGGTTATGCGAGACAAAGACTTAGAAACTAGCAGACTAAAGGAGGCTAAAGAGACAACACTCAAACGAAGTGTGTGGACCGGAACTTGGAACAGAAAACTTTTGCTTTTGTTGATTTTTTTTTTTTTTCTTTTCCCTATGAAGGCTATTTAATTAAGCAATTGGTAAAATTTGAATAAAGTCTGTATATCAGGTAATAATATTGTACCAGTGTTAATTTCCTGATTTTGAAAATCAGGAAATTATAATTATAAAACAGAATATCTTTGTTTTTAGGAAAGACACACTGATGTGTTTAGTGGGTAAAGGATAATTATATCTGTAATTTACTCAGTACTCTGTACTGAGTCCAGAGATTTATATTTATTACATTATATAATATTTGTATACATTTAATAGATACACATGTATAAAAGGAAGCAAAAGAGAAAACAAAGCACATGTATTAAATGTTAACATTTGAGGAATTTGATTAAAGAGTACATTGTTTGTATTATTTTTGTGACTGTTGTTTAACTCTGGAATCAAGCCCACAATATCTCTGAGGTATGACTGCATATGCTTGAAATGATGTCTTTTTTTTCTGCAACCTCTAATGTATTAGAGAAGAGATCCTCAAAAGAACAGGAATGGCTATTACAAGCAGCATGTAATAACAACATAAAGGTCACTGAATACATGGATCCTCAGCTATTTTGCATTGAGTTACCCCAGGCAATGCTCCCCCACCTTCTCCCCTTTCTCCAATCCAGACCTCCGTTCCTGGAAGGAAATACTGGCAGATAGAACCCAAACAGATGCTATTTCACTCACCTAATATAAACGACAGTGCTATGCAGTGGTTTGATATGATTTCAAATGCATTTGTTTATAACAAACATGATGATGTTTTTAAGAGTGAAATTGTTTTCAAGAATGAATTTATCATTTTGATATAGTAAAAGGGAAATTGTGCATTAGAATGTCAACGTATCTCTGTTTTCTGATAAGTCCTCTAGCTCAGGTGCAGAGGGGTCCTGCTGGGGAATTATCAAACAACTATTAAAAAGCAACTATGGAGAGGGAACATTTAGACTATAAACACCCACATTTGTGATGACTATTCAGAGTGGCTTGTTTGGACAAGGCCAAAAAAGATCTTCATAATCCAGATAATCATGATGGTGTGATCACTAACCTAGAGCCAGACATCCTGGAATGTGAAGTCAAGTGGGCCTTAGAAAGCATCACTATGAACAAAGCTCATGATGGTGATGGAATTCCAGTTGAGCTATTTCAAATCCTGAAAGATGATGCTGTGAAAGTGCTGCACTCAATATGCCAGCAAATTTGGAAAACTCAGCAGTGGCCACAGGACTGGAAAAGGTCAGTTTTCATTCCAATCCCAAAGAAAGGCAATGACAAAGAATGCTCAAACTACCGCACAATTGCACTCATCTCACACGCTAGTAAAGTAATGCTCAAAATTCTCCAAGCCAGGCTTCAGCAATATGTGAACCATGAACTTCCTGATGTTCAAGCTGGTTTTAGAAAAGGCAGAGGAACCAGAGATCAAATTGCGAACATCCGCTGGATCATGGAAAAAGAGAGTTCCAGAAAAACATCTATTTCTGCTTCATTGACTATGCCAAAGCCTTTGACTGTGTGGATCACAATAAACTGTGGAAAATTCTGAAAGAGATGGGAATACCAGACCACCTTACCTGATCTTGAGAAACCTATATGCAGGTCAGGAAGCAACAATTAGAACTGGACATGGAACAACAGACTGGTTCCAAATAGGAAAAGGAGTATGTCAAGGCTGTACATTGTCACCCTGTTTATTTAACTTATATGCAGAGTACATCATGAGAAATGCTGGACTGAAAGAAGCACAAGCTGGAATCAAGATTGCCCAAAGAAAAATCCATAACCTCAGATATGCAGATGACACCACCCTTATGGCAGAAAGTGAAGAGGAACTAAAAAGCCTCTTGATGAAAGTGAAAGTGGAGAGTAAAAAAGTCAGCTTAAAGCTCAACATTCAGAAAATGAAGATCATGGCATCCAGTCCCATCACGTCATGGGAAATAGATGGGGAAACAGTGGAAACAGTGTCAGACTTTATTTTGGGGGGCTCCAAAATCACTGCAGATGGTGATTGCCGCCATGAAATTAAAAGACGCTTACTCTTTGGAAGGAAAGTTATGTCCAACCTAAATAGCATATTCAAAAGCAGAGACATCACTTTGCCAACAAAGGTCCATCTAGTCAAGGCTATGGTTTTTCCTGTGGTCATGTATGGATGTGAGAGTTGTACTGTGAAGAAAGCTGAGCGCTGAAGAATTGATGCTTTTGAACTGTGGTGTTGGAGAAGACTCTTGAAAGTCCCTTGGACTGCAAGGAGATCCAACCAGTCCATTCTGAAGGAGATCAGCCCTGGGATTTCTTTGGAAGGAATGATGCTAAAGCTGAAACTCCAGTACTTTGGCCACCTCATGTGAAGAGTTGACTCATTTGGAAAGACCCTGATGCTGGGATGCCTGGGACCAGCCCCGGCTCATCCAGGGTATTCGAAGGAGAGACGGCGTAGGCGAAGATCAGGAAACAACTGCTTAATTAAACATTAATTAAGGATATAAAGAGTAATAGAATGAGGATAGCTCAGTGAGGAAATTCAGTGGAGAAAAGAGGCTGAATAATTCAGCCAGAAGGTAAGAGAAAGAACGACATGGTGAGACCAAGTTTCGGTGAACAAGGCCCGCACTTTATTTTCCAAAGTAGTTTTTATACCTTAAGTTATGCATAGAGGATAATGGGGGAAGGGGTAGAGTCATGCAGCAAGCCAGGCTTTCTTCCTGCAGACTTATCGTATGCAAAAGCTTAGGTGATTTGCATCATCTTTTGGCCCGGAGGCCTGTTAACATTTTAAGACCTTTTCTTCAGAAAACTTATTTTTCTCTAAAGGTGATTGGTCAGGAGCCACCCTCCAAAAGCATTAGATAAAGTTGCATTCCTACAGAGCAAAGGTGTGGTGGGCTATAACAAGAAAAAGAATTAACTCAAGGGTCCCAGGTTACAAACATTAAAGCTACTACTTACACCAATTCTATTAATCAATACACTGCCAGGGACACAGCAGGTAAGGGATATGGAAACTTAGCAGCAAACATTGGCCCAACAAGTGAAAATCCCTTCACCAATACAATTTCTAATTAATCTTTTAACTACTCAAAAGAATCTGTGTTTAGACAGTTTAGAAGTCTCCTGCCTCTCACAGTTGGGAGGCTCTGAACAATCACATGTGGCCGGAAAAACCTATTCAGGCAGGCTAGAGGATTTCCAAAGGAGTTTGTAGGTTAAACACTGTCACACCCAGGAATTATTAACTAGAACTGTAAGCTAACTCTTTTTTCAGAGAGAGGTAGTGGGGGACAGCCCCCCGTAAAGTCAGAGGTGTAGGTGAAAGCACAAAGCAGAAAGTAGACAGACTCTGGTTTTGGGGGTAGATGGGGGACTCCTGAGGCTCGATCCCGCCTTTGCGTATGCCGAGCCTCTTTCCTCATGACCTTTGTCATGGGCGGAGTTCCTCACGCTGGCTACTGGCAGTGCTAGAATTCCAGTTGAGCTATTCCAGATCCTGAAAGATGATGCTGTGGAAAGTGCTGCACTCAATACGCAATATGCAATATGCACTCAATATGCAATATGCCGGCTCCCGGCACTGGGAGGGATTGGGGGCAGGAGGAGAAGGGGACAACAGAGGATGAGATGGCTGGATGGCATCACTGACTCGATGGACGTGAGTCTGAGTGAACTCTGGGAGTTGGTGATGGACAGGGAGGCCTGGCATGCTGCGATTCATGGGGTCGCAAAGAGTCAGACACGACTGAGCGACTGAACTGAACTGAACCTTTGGCTGATCTAAATACCTCTCCAAAGACCTTGAGGCATTAGCTCCTGCCATGATAAAGGCTCTTCTTTTACTGGCATTGGTGAAAGCCTGTGTAGCAGCCCTGTGAAGACAATCATCTTGCCTGTCAACACCACCACATCATTCCCTAGCAACATGTTCTAGCAACTTGAAGGTTTTACTTTTGTTTGGCCAACAGATGGTTAAAACATTTATCTCTGAGAACCAACTCCATAAAGATAGTCCTCAAAGTACATTTGGACTTTATCCCCTCACCTCCCCTCTGGGGAACAATAATGTAATTAATCTATGTTTGTTTGGAGTATGTTATTTATTTGTTGGCTTGTTAAGCCATTATTCTGTAGCTACTAGCTGGTGAAATTCTTTAAGCCCCATAGTAAATCTGTGTTTAAAACGTTGGCAAAGACGGTCTCACTCTCTGAGCCTCATTTGCCACCCTCAAATCAGAGAGATGATAAATATAAGAAAAAGGGGAAAAAATGTAATTTGGGAATAAATAAAGGAACCACAATGTTTTAGTGGAAATGAGACATTTGAGTCATTTTTATAAAAGAATTTCTTTCACTTTTGGTGGGATAATCAACCAGGATGGCATTTACGAAGAGGCAATTTGGCAACCTTAAACAAAATGACATTGAGAATTTCTTTTTCTCAGCAATTTCACTTCTAGGAAGCCATTCTGTAGAAACAGGAAATGTTTTGCATCTGTAAACTCCATCAGCATGCCTGCTTCTGCACAGCCTAAGGATAATCAGATTAGGCATGAAAGGCTGGACCCAGCAACTCCACTACATCAACCAAGCTCAATACTCTAATTACATAAAATTAGACAAAAATAAATCTGCCAGATTACTATTAATTTTAATGGCATCATTCCTGTTGCTTTTAGTGGCATCTTAGCATCTTGGATCATCTTCTCAGATGATGATCTGAGAAGGCCTGTACCTTCATGAGAGCCTGGGTTCTTAAGACCATTTCTTTCTCCTACTGTAATCAGTGTGTGTATAGATTTTCTAATAGAACAATATAAAAAGTTAGTGTTAGGGACATTTCTGTAGTTCAATATACTAAGAAATATAGGTTGCAGTGACGAGAATATAGCAAACATTGTGGGGATTTACAGTATCTTTGAGGAGATCCTCAAAAAAATATGCAGAGTCTCTTTGAATCTAGCAAATATCAGAGCTCTTAAACACTAGAATATGGCCTCACTTACGTGGATGTCACAATACACATAGAGAAGTTATCTTTCAGAGTCTAGACCTATGTTACAGCCCTCTCCTATATCCCCCTCCTGCTTTTCCTAATTCCTCATCTTTCACATAACAAACCCAAAATTTTCTAAATAATTTTTCTGGGGCCACTCTTTTTCCTCTCAGCTTAAGATGCCTGCTTTCCCTTGATACAAAAGAAATACTTCTAATGCACCATAAAAAATGGTTACAGCTAACTCAGATTCTAGAAAGAAAATTATCAGCTATCAGAGAAGGCAATGGCACCCCACTCCAGTACTCTTGCCTGGAAAATCCATGGACAGAGGAGCCTGGTAGGCTGCAGTCCATGGGGTCGCTAAGAGTCAGACACGACTGACCAACTTCACTTTCACTTTTTTCTTTCATGCATTGGAGAAGGAAATGGCAACCCGCTCCGGTATTCTTGCCTGGAGAATCCCAGGGATGGCGGAGCCTAGTGGGCTGCCGTCTATGGGGTCACACAGAGTCGGACACAACTGAAGTGACTTAGCATAGCATAGCATAGAATATTAAGCATATTAAACTTTCTGAGTCTTCGTATTGGTAAAATGGATAACTGAGGTATCTACCTCGTATATAAATCTGAGGATTAAATGAAGTCATCCACCCTTAATAGGCCTGCAGGAAGAACTGATTCTTTCTGTCATTTTTAGTAGTAATATATTAATAGCTTCACTTGGAGAAGGTTCCCGACTCTCTTTCTTGACTACCTTCTGATTTACTCAACCTGTAGAATAACTAAAAAGGAGAGGACTATAAACAATCCATATTCGTTTCTTCTTTCTTCTCCTCCCCCCATCCCCATAATATCTAAACAAATAAATTGCTTAAACATATTTTATTTCAGAAGTTGTGGAAGGGAAATTTCCTAAGTAGGTTCAGCACTGTTGGTAGAGAATGAATAGAAGGAGTTAAGGTTCATGCTAATGTCATGTTCATTTCAGACATCTAAAGACAGGCTTCAAGTCTGTAGATGGGAGGGTCACTTGCTTATCTCTTCAACATCCAGCTACTCTTTAACTAGGCACAAGCTGGGAAGCCATGAGACCCTATATAATCTCTCCAAACTACACCCCAAACTACCTGAGAAGTTGCTCCTTCTTTGCACAAACTGCTCACAAAAATTTAAACAAGGCAGAGTTGTATTCCAAGTTTCATAAGCACAACATTTATATTTTTAAATATGCTCAATATTCAGAAATATTTTATATGAGAAATACATACTCTTCCAAGAATGATTTTCTTTGACAGACTACAAAGGTCCAATGTAGATATTGTGTGTTTTTTTAATATTCATAGAATATAGTATACTAAGTTAAATCCTTAATGTCCTGTAAAATGCATTCATTTTTTTTTCCTACAGTTGAGTTCAATTGAATTTTTCCTCAATTCCTACTACAATTGAGGTAGTCCTCTGCTTATCTTCCTCCTAACTTTGAATTTAATCCCCATCTGTTCAGAAATGTTTGACTTGTAGAGTTATGAACCAATAACCATTTAAACCAATAACCAATGACCCCATAAAAGACTGACCCAGACATGCCTGTGAGTGTCCAAGAATCTCAGGTGGAGGCGTGGGCTGGCGGTGGCCTGCTGCAGGGTGGGGGCACTGAATGCAGCAGTGCGTGCATGGGGCCTTTTGAAGGAAGTCACCATTATCTTCATTACGTCCACCATAGTTGTGAGGTACAAACAACAGGAAGGGACCACAGTCCTGCCCATCAACAGAAAACTGGATTAAAGACTTACTGAGCATGGCCCACCCATCAGAAGATTCAGGTTCCCCCCTAGTCAGTCTCTCCAAACAGGAAGCTTCCATAAGCCTCTTATCCTTATCCACCAGAGGGCAGACAGAATGAGAACCACAATCACAGAAAACTAATCAAACCAATCACATGGACCACAGCCTTGTCTAACTCAATAAAACTATGAGCCATGCCATGTAGGGCCACCCAAGATGGACAGGTCAGGGTGGAAAGTTCTGACAAAATGTGGTCCACTGAAGAAGGGAATGGCAAACCACTTCGCTATTCTTGCCTTGAGAACCCCATGAACAATATGAAAAGGCAAAAAGATATGACACTGAAATATGAACTCACCAAGTCAGTAGGTGCCCAATATGCTACTGGAGAAGAATGGAGAAAGAATGAAGAGACAGAGCAAAACTGAAAACAACGTCCAGTTGTGGATGTGACTGGTGATGGAAGTACAGTCCAATGCTGTAAAGAACAATACTGCATAGGAATCTGGAACGTTAGGTCCATGAATCAAGGTAACTTAGAAGTGGTCAAACAGGAGATGGCAAGAGTGAATGTCGACATTTTAGGAGTCAGTGAACTAAATGGACTGGAAAGGGCAAATTTAATTCAGATGACCATTATATCTACTACTGTGGGCAAGAATCCCTTAGGAGAAATGGAGTAGCCATCATAGTCAACAAAAGAGTCCAAAATGCAGTACTTGGATGTAATCTCAAAAATGACAGAATGATCTCTCTTCGTTTCCAGGGCAAGCCATTCAATATCACAGTAATCCAAGTCAATGCCCCAACCAGTAACGCTGGAGAAGCTGAATTTGAACAGTTCTATGAAGACCTACAAGACCTTATAGAACTAACACCCAAAGAAGATGTCCTTCCATCACAGGGGACTGGAATGCAAAAGAAGGAGGTCAAGAGATACCTGGAGCAATGGGCAAATTTGGCCTTGGGTACAGAATGAAGCATGACAGAGGCTAACAGAGTTTTTTCAAGAGAACACTTTGGTCATAGCAAAAACCCTCTTCCAACTACACAAGAAAAGACTCTACACATGGACATCACCCAATGGTCAATACTGAAATCAGATTGATTATAATCTCTCAGCCAAAAATGGAGAAGCTCTATACAGTCAGCAAAAATACAACCAGGAGCTGACTGTGGATCACATCATGAACACCTTATTGCCAAATTCAGAATTAAATTGAAGAAAGTAGGGAAAACCACTAGACCATTCAGGTATGACCTAAATCAAATCCCTTACTATTATATAGTGGAAGTGACAAATAGATTCACAGGATTAGATCTGATAGACAGAGTGCCTGAAGAACTAAGGATAGAGATTTATAACACTGTACAGGAGGCAGTGATTAAGACTATCCCCAAGAAAAACAAATGCAAAAAGGCAAAATGGTTGTCTGAGGAGGCCTTACAAATAGCTGAGAAAAGAGAAGTGAAAGGCAAGGAGAAAAGGAAAGATATACCCATTCAAACACAGAGTTTCAAAGAATAGCAAGGAGAGATAAGAAAGCCTTCCTCAGAAATCAATGCAAAGAAATAGAGGAAAACAATAGAATGGGAAAGACTAGAGATCTTCTCAAGAAAATTGGAGATACCAAGGGAACATTTCATGCAAAGATGGTCACAATAAAGGCCAGAAACGTTATTTACCTAACAGAAGTAGAAGATATTAAGAAGAGGTGGCAAGAATACACAGAAGAACAGTACAAAAAAGATCTTAATGACCTGATAACCACAATGGTATGATCACTCTCCTAGAGCCAGACATCCTAAAGTGCAAAGTCAAGTGTTCCTTAGGAAGTATCACTACAAACAAAGCTAGTGGAGGTGAGGGAACTCCAGCAGAGCTATTTCAAATCCTAAAAGATAATGCTATGAAAGTGCTGCACTCAATATGACAGTAAATTTGAAAACTCAGCAGTGGCCACAGGACTGGAAAAGGTCTCTTTTCATTCCAATCCCAAAGAAAGGCAATACCAAAGAATGTTCAAACTACTGTATAATTGCACTCATCTCACACGTTAGCAAAGTAATGCTCAAAATTCTCCAAGCCAGACTTCAACAGTATGTGAACTGTGAAATTCCAGATGTTCCAGCTGGATTTAGAAAAGGCAGAGGAACCAGAGATCAAATTGCCAACATCCGTTGGATCATCGAAAAAGCAAGAGAATACCAGGAAAACATTTCTTTCTGCTTTATTGATTATGCCAAAGCCTTTGATTGTGTAGATCACAACAAACTATGGAAAATTCTTCAAGAAATAGGAATACCAGATCACTTTACCTGCCTCCTGAGAAATCTGTTTGCAGGTCAAGAAGCACAGTTAAAACCTGACATGGAACAATGGACTGGTTCTAAATTGGGAAAGGAGTGTGTAAAGGCTGTATCTTGTCATCCTGCTTATTTAACTTATATGCAGAGTACATACATCATGTAAAATGCTGGGCTGGATGACACACAAGCTGGAATCAATTTCTGGTGAGAAATATTAATAAAGTCAGATACGTAGAAAGCATAGAAGAACTCAAGAGCCTCTTGATGAAAGTGAAAGAGGAGAGTGAAAAATCTGGCTTAAAACTCAACATTCAGAAAACTAAGATCATGGCATCTGGTCTCATTGCTGCTGCTGCTGCTGCTAATTCGTGTCAGTCATGTCTGACTCTGTGCGACCCCATAGACGGCAGCCTACCAGGCTCCTCCATCCCTGGGATTCTTCAGGCAAGAATACTGGAGTGGGTTGCCATTTCCTTCTCCAGTGCATGAAAGTGAAAAGTGAAGTCACTCAGTCATGTCTGACTCTTCGCAACCCCATGGACTGTAGCCCACCAGGTTCCTCTGTCCATGGGATTTTCCAGGCAAGAGTACTGGAGTGAGTTGCTATTGCCTTCTCTTTCCAGTCTCATTACTTCATGGCAAATAGATAGGGAAACAATGGAAATAGTGAGAGGCTTTAATTTTTGAGGCTCCAAAATTACTGCAGATGATGACTGCAGCCATGAAATTAAGACACTTGCCTCTTTGAAGAAAAACTATGATCAACCTAGACAGCATATTAAAAAACAGAGACATTACTTTGCCATCAAAGGTCCATCTAGTGAAAGCCAATATTCGTGTATGGATGTGAGAGTTGGACTATAAAGAAAGCTGAGTGCAGAAGAATTGATGATGCTTTTGAACTGTGGTGTTGGAGAAGACTCTTGAGAGTCCCCTGGACTGTAAGGAGATCCAACCATCCCATCCTAAAGGAAATCAGTCCTGAATATTCATTGGAAGGACTGATGCTAAAGCTGTAGCTGCAATACTTTGGCCACCTGATGCTTAGAACTTACTCCTTAGAAAAGACCCTGATGCTGGGAAAGATTGAAGGGAAGAGGAGAAGGGGATGACAGAGGAAAAGATGGTCGGATGGCATCACCGACTCAATGGACATGAGTTTGAGCAAGCTCTGGGAGTTTTTGATGTACAGGGAAGCCTGGTGTGCTATAGTCCATGGGGTCACAAAGAGTCGGACATAACTGAGAAACTGAAATGAACTGAACCATTTAAACAGCCAGTCTAGCAGTCTCCCATCTAGGGGAAGGGTCCTGAGTTTGGGGTGCAGAATGGAAAGTGGGCTCTGGAGTTACAAGTAGAAACCCTGCTTCTACTTCCTGATACTTTTCTCAACTTGTAGGAGTAACTTATAGTAGTAGGCCTTTTATGGACTGTAAGTAAGTGAAGTCGCTCAGTCGTGTCCAACTCTTTGCAATCCCATGGACTGTAGCCTACCAGGCTCTTCTGTCCATAGGATTTTCCAGGCAAGAGTACTGGAGTGGATTGCCATTTCCTTGGCCTGTACAACATGGATAATACCTGCATCAATGTTATCAGGTTGTTTTGGGGACTAAATGAGAAAGCAAATATCAATCACTTAGCACCATGCTTAGTTTACAATAAAGACTCAATTTATTGTCATGTTCAGCAACTATCTCCTGGAAATAGCCTGAAATAAGATTTAAGAGATATTTATTTTTACCTAGGTTTACTGAGAAACCTGTATGCAGGTCAGGAAGCAACATTTAGAACTGGACATGGAACAACAGACTGGTTCCAAATAGGAAAAGGAGTACATCAAGGCTGTATAGTGTCACTCTGCTTATTTAACTTATATGCAGAGTACATCATGAGAAATGCTGGACTGGAAGAAGCACAAGCTGGAATCAAGATTGCCCAAAGAAATATCAATAACCAGATATGCAGATGACACCACCCTTATGGCAAAAAGTGAAGAGGAACTCAAAAGCCTCTTGATGAAGGTGAAAGTGGAGAGTGGAAAAGTTGGCTTAAAGCTCAACATTAAGAAAACTAAGATCATGGCATCTGGTCCCATCACTTTACGGGAAATACATGGGGAAACAGTGGAAACAGTGTCAGACTTTATCTTTTTGGGCTCCAAAATCACTGCAGATGGTGACTGCAGCCATGAAATTAAAAGACGCTTACTCCTTGGAAGGAAACTTATGACCAACCTAGATAGCATATTCAAAAGCAGAGACATTACTTTGCCAACAAAGGTCCGTCTAGTCAAGGCTATGGTTTTTCCAGTGGTCAGGTATGGACGCGAGAGTTGGACTGTGAAGAAGGCTGAGTGCCAAAGAATTGATGCTTTTGAACTGTGGTGTTGAAGACTCTTGAGAGTCCCTTGGACTGCAAGGAGATCCAACCAGTCCATTCTAAAGGAGATCAGCCCTGGGAGTTCTTTGGAAGGAATGATGCTAAAGCTGAAACTCTGTACTTTGGTCACCTCATGCAAAAAGTTGACTCATTGGAAAAGACTCTGATGCTGGGAGGGATTGGGGGCAGGAGAAGAAGGGCACGACAGAGGATGAGATGGCTGGATGGCATCACCGACTCAACAGACATGAGTTTGAGTGAACTCTGGGAGATGGTGATGGACAGGGAGGCCTTGTGTACTGCGATTCATGGGGTCACAAAGAGTCAGACACGACTGAGCGACTGAACTGAACTGAGGTTTATCAATGACCACATTTTTGGTTAGCTACTTTCCTTTCCTAGTTTTCAATTTCCTCAGCTGTACATGTGAATGGATAGATCAATATTTTTTTTAGAATTTTTTAATTGAAGTATCTTTAACTACAATAAGCCAATGTTTCTGGGTTATTTTAGCTCTAAAATTATTTTAGAATCTTTTCTTACTTATTCAGAGTCAATAAGGTGAATATCAGTAATCCTTTTATTCTTTTGACACAGTGATTATAACAAACACTTTCAAAGACTCAGAAAAGCACACTGGAAAGACTGTCATGTGCTTCTCAGTAATGTATCTGTGACAGCTGCAAATAACAGGAGATTATGATACAGTGCTATTCATACTCTAATAAGGGAAATTCAAGGTGCTGGTGGAGAGAGAGTGTAGAAAGAGTTCACAGTGATCCCCGAGCAGAAGTAACATCCAAACTGAGAACTGGTATGTAGCAATTACTCTCAAAACACAGGGATAACCTCAGTGTATTTAAAATATGAGTTTTAAAGAGAATGTATTTGGGGGGTGGGCAACAACTTTTTACTTTTTAAAAAATGTTTGTATTGTTAGTATACTATATCACTGATCTCCAGATAAGCAATTTTTTTTTTTTTTTTTAGGCTAGGTGGAAAGATAGGGAAAAGCAATTGGACATTTATCACAAGGGTTTTTCTTTTTAGGTAAAAATTGTATATTACAGAACCATACTTAATTTTCTTGAAAAAAATATTCCTTACACATATTCTTTAATATTTCATAACACTGCCTAGTGGAATTATTAGGAACTTAATATCTAAGTTAATACAAGAAAAAACACCTGATAAAAATTCTATCACATTAGGTAGAATTTTGTTTTTAAAGAGCATAGATGAGAAACATCTACTTGGCCTGTAAGAGAAGTAATTTTCACCAAAAATAGGGCAAGTAAGAATAGAAAGAAAGCCATGTAATTGATAGTAACAAGACAAAGCCAGCCTTGACTGCAAAGTGTACATCATACATTTAGGTTTGGAAAAAATAGTTACTTTAGGGACATTTGTGCTTTTTTTTTTTTTTTTTCCCAGCTTTAATTTGACTCAATTAACAGACTACCTACATTTCAGGTATTTCCTGCTAGATGAATTAGTGGGTTATAATTTTTGAAATAAGTATCCAGCATTTCTTCACTCACCTAAAAGAAAATGAGAATGTGGTTTGTTGAACTACTACATACTTGGCTTAAAAAAACCCCACAAAATTAGTAAAATAAGATATATTGTAGCTATAAATTTCATGTTTACTTAGAACATACAGGACATTTTTAAAAGGAATAAAAATAAATCATTACAAGTTAATTATCTTGAAGATTTATGTAACTCCAGCTCTATCATGTAATTATTTTTAAGGGAACAGAGTTCAAGACAAACTGCTGCTGCTGCTGCTGCTTCTAAGTCTCTTCAGTCGTGTCTGACGCTGTGCAACCCCATAGACCACAGCCCACCAGGCTCCCCCGTCCCTGGGATTCTCCAGGTAAGAACACTGGAGTGGGTTGTCATTTCCTTCTCCAATGCATTAAAGTGAAAAGTGAAAAGGAAGTCGCTCAGTCCTGTCCAACTCTTAGCGACCCCATGGACTGCAGCCTACCAGGCTCCTCCATCCATGGGATTTTCCAGGCAAGGGTACTGGAGTGGGGTGCCTTTGCCTTCTCCTCAAGACACACTATTCTTTTTTAATTGGGATCAAAAATCTTTCAGAACTTCCTTTCAGAACAGACTTGGGACAACTGTAGGTAAATGATACATGCTCAATGAATATCTTTCTTTTTCTACAGCATTAAAGTTGTCTTGGCACCAAAACCTTAGATTTGAGGTTGAAACTTAATCAGTGTTTCTGAAACCCTCAGGTCAAGTAACTAATGTATAGTTGATCCCAGGCTGCTCAAGTGCCCATTCTTAGAGTGCTCACCAGAAGCCAGAGCAAAAACACTGTAGGCAGACATAGGAGCCTCAACTGCCCGAGATTCTATCAGATAAAACACCACTGAGAGAAGAACATAATTTAAAAAGTATTAAATACACAGGAAACTCTCCATCATTAATGAGAATTAAACATAATAGGATGATTAAAACCCCCAAGAACTTTGGATAACAAGAAATCTAAAGAGACTATACAATAACTCTAAGACAATTAAAAACAACAACCATTAAGAAATCGAAAAGAACAAAAAATTGAGAGAAATAGAACTTAAAATACTAAGTAATGGAAGACCTAAAGACAAGTAATAAAGTTACTGAAATTTAACAATTTTCTAACTACCAGGTCAGCAAGAATTAGAAAAGCTGCCAATAACAAGTGTTGGTAAGGATGTGGAAGAATGCAGAATGGAAATCATTGGAAATCATTCCTATAATTCCTATAATTCCAGTTAGAGATGCAAATTGGTACAACCACATGAAGCAAACTGCTATCACTCTAGGAAATGGAAGATATTCACATTCATTTATCCTCTACCCAATTCTGAAATTCTCTTCCTAATCAAATACCCTAGGGAAATTTTTGCCCTTCTGCAATAAAATTTGTACAAGAATTTCTGTAGAAGTATCAACCACAAGAAAATTGAAAAATTGCTGTGTGTTTACATAATACAATGCTATAAAATAGAGAAAAAGGAATAAATAGATATCAACATAAATGGATATCAGGAAAAAACACTTTAGAGGAAAAAGTCAAGTTGAAAACCAAAGTATGACTCCATCTTTATAAAAAGTCAAAAATGTGTAAGACTAGATACTATGTTATTTAGATAGTAATAATTATGCATTTTAAAAGGAAAAGGATGCTAAATTAAGAGATCAAACTTTGCCTGATTTCAAAATAAACAAACAAAAAATTTTATTTCAAGTAAGAAACAAGTTTATTAAGGTGTACTTAAATAGATCTAATTTCCATTTTTTCTTTATCTGTACCCATTGTCTCCTTTAGCTGATCTATTTTTTGTGGGTGGGGTAATTTCTAGTTTATTCTTCTGATATTTTACCTTATACACAAAAAGCAGCATACTATATCTTATATTTTATTTATCTACTGTAACAATCAGGGTTCTCCAAAGGAAAAGAACCAATAGGATACATAAAATTCACAGGCTAGAAATTCAGGAAAGAGCTGATGTTACAGTCTTGAGTCTGAAACCTGTAGAGCAGGCCAGCAGGCTGGAAACTCAGGCAAGAATTCTGTGTTACAGTCTAGAGGCAGAATTCCTTCTCTGAGAAACCTGGATTGTGCTCCAGTGGCCTTCAGCTGATTGGTTGAGGCTCACCTACCTTGTGGATGCTAACTTGCTTTCCTGAAGGCCAACTACCCTGAGAGCTCAATTGGAAAAGATCCGCCTGCAATGCCGGAGACCTGGGTTCAATCCCTGGGTTGGGAAGATCCCCTGGAGAAGAGAAACGCTACTCACTCCAGTATTCTGGCCTGGAGAATTCCATGGACTGTGTAGTCCATGGGGTCGCAAAGAGTTGGACATGACAGAGTGACTCACTTTCACTAAGGCCAACTGATTGTAAACGTTAATCATATCTAGAAAACGCCTCCACAGCAACATCTAGATTAGTATTTGACTGAACAAGTGAGCACCACAGCCTAGCCAAGATATCATATAAAGTTAACCATCTCATCTACTTCCCTTCCTTTTGTTCTTACTTTTCCATTTGACCATCTAGCCTAGAGATGTCTCTATATATGTGGTCAAGTATAATATGTCAAATATTTTCCTTCATTTTTTTAAACGGCAGCTTAACACTCTATTGTATAGATACATTTATTTAACCAGATGATTCCATTGTTTTATAAATACGGCACAATAAAAAATCCTGCACATACATTGCTTCATATTTGTTCCAGCATATTTTAGGAATAGATTCCTAAAAGGCATATACATGCATAATTTTCTTTCATGTCATCAAATTTCCCCTCCCTTGGGGTCAGATCTATTAGCACTCTGCCCAGCAACATTGAAGAAAGCCTGTTTTGCCATAATCTCATCAAAAACAAATTTTTAAAAAAAATTTATAAAATGTATATTTTTTTCTCAGTTGGATAAGAATGGAATCTCAGTGGAATAAGAAAAATCTCCTTCTACAAAAGGGTGGGAAACTCTTACCTCCCAGGCCAGAGCCACCCTCCACTAAGGGGATGTCAGGAAACTCATCTGAAATCCTAAATCAGCACCATTGAATGAGGGGTAGGAAACTTGCTCTCAAACAAGACTCCCTGATGCAAGACAGAATTTGGCAGCCCAGAGGGAGGAACAGGAATACTGAGAAAATCTCATCCCTGAGGCTAAATAAAGTACACAGAATCTAAGACAGAGGCTGGAAATGAGTAAGAACATCTCTTGCCCATCAAAAGGCTTACAGTGAATAATGATCAGTGTCAGGATTTTCTGAGGATCAGATCAGCTTCCCTGGAATAACATAGATCTCCAAACAAGAAATCAGAAGCTGATGGCAATGGTGCTCGCTTACTAGGGGGACAACGGCAAATGGCCAATGCAGACTGAACTCTTAAGTGAGCTTCTTCAAGTGCAAGAAGAAAACAGGTTTGGCATTTCCTTTTAAAGGAGGCAACTCTTTAAGTGGAGAGTCCTATACCTATTTGGTAGCTTGTATTTTTACAGGTCCTTCACTAGAGGCCCAGTGAAGGGTGAGGATGAAGTGGGAAAGGGGAACAGGTGAAGGTATTCAGGATCTAACTTGGCAGGTAAGATCTACCCTGTTGATTTGGTGGAAGAACAAAGCTTTTTAACAAATGGCAGTCTTGGACTATCTTCTCACTATTTTGCTCTTCTAGCAGTTAAATTGTGCTCTAACAACTGGTTATCACTGCACTGCTCAAGTTATGTGTCTTCAGTTATGTGTCTTAAATATTGAGAAGCAATACCATTAGACATGTTTGAGGGAAGAGTCTATTCTTCTGTTACCATTTTAGTGACACTTTCATCATTACTTAGGAGCTATCATAACCTGTCAGCAGGTTCATGCTCAGTCCCTAGTGGCAGTCACCCTCCACCAGTGAGTCATCAAGTTGGGACAGTGAGCTCCCTACATGACCATGGTGAGCTGAACTTCGTGAATGTTCTTTGGCCATGACCCGGAGAAGGCAATGGCACCCCACTCCAGTACTCTTGCCTGCAAAATCCCATGGATGGAGGAGCCTGGTGGGCTGCAGTCCAAGGGGTCGCTAAGAGTTGGACAGGACTGAGCGACTTCACTTTCACTTTTCACTTTAATGCATTGGAGAAGGAAACGGCAATCCACTCCAGTGTTCTTGCCTGGAGAATCCCAGGGACGGCGGAGCCTGGTGGGCTGCCGTCTACGGGGTCGCACAGAGTCGGACATGACTGAAGTGACTTAGCAGTAGCAGCAGCAGAGACATACAGGATAATCTGGCCCTTGAGTAAAATTAGGGAGAGGGAAGGTGCCTCAAAACTTAACAGATGGAATGGTAGGTCTCAGAGTTGAATTCGGTTTGATACAGAGAAATGAATTGATGTGGTATTTCTTTTACTAAGATATGTGGAATGAAATTTATACTCATTACACATAAATGAATTTCAACTATATATTAGGGAATAATTCATCTAATACCAAAAATAAAAGTTCCCAATTTTCTCCAAGCCGCATTTTAAAAAGAATTTTATTCTTTAAATATATGTTTGATTTCAGCAGAAAAGGTTTAAGCACAAGAGGACAATTTGTTTCACATATGTCATGACAATTACATCTCCGACCTGGCCAAGCAGCTGTTCCACTTAGAGTCGTGGAAGGACTAAATTATCTTTCAAAGTTCCCTGGAATACAAATACTGACATTTTTGCAAATATATTTCAGTGTAATGTTTTTGTACCAAATGCTGGAGGTAGACAGAATTGATAGAATCCTTTTCAGTAGACATTATTCCACCAATGCTTTCTATTTAAGAGGTCCACTGGAGACTGTGATAGTTATAGCAGTTTAAGGAGTGTTGGCAAGAGGGAGAAATCCAATAACCTAACTGCCATGAGAAATTAATCTAAATGTTAATACTTCCAAATCCCAGACTCCTCTGGGTGTGGGTTTGAAAGAATGGTAGCAAGGCAGAATGTTATTGGGGGACTTGCCAGAGGGACAGCACCAGAGGAAACATTGTACAATCTCTTTCATGATAAGATGGAATCCAATTAGAACCTGGCCACACAGGTAATGTTTTTCAAGTAAATCAATGCATGATCTTTCCAGATGTCTATATCCAGACTCCAACTGAAGGTAAGGAGGATTTTAGTCTAGGTGCTGCTAGAAATGGAATGTTTCTTAGCTGAGTGTCTCTAAATAAGAGAGTATGTTCATCTGTAGGCACTAATTAGGAACCAAGGACCTATTAAACCCTGCTACAGTCACTGCAGCTAAGTTACTTCAGTCGTGTCTGACTCTGTGCGACCCCATAGATGGCAGCCCACCAGGCTCCCCTGTCCCTGGGATTCTCCAGGCAAGAACACTGGAGTGGGTTGCCATTTCCTTCTCCAGTGCATGCAAGTGGAAAGTGAAAGTGAATTCGCTCAGTCACATCTGACTCTTATCGACCCCATGGACTGCAGCCCACCAGGCTCTTCTGTCCATGGGATTTTCCAGGCAAGAGTACTGGAGTGGGGTGCCATTGCCTAGAAAGTTGTAATTCATCACACATGGAGTATTTTTGGACACATTGCCATTTACAAGTCAGTTTCTCTCTCTCTCTTACACACACTTAAACAGACACATACACACACACCAAAATTCTATATTTGTACTTCAAGAAATTTATAGTTTAGATTGTGGATGAGAGAGTGAAAACAGATGCTGAATATTCCTTAAACAACTAAAAACACACAACTCTAATTTTATAGTTTAAACAACATAAAGTTAAACACTTACTGTTTCAGGAATTGTGTTGATGACATATTAAATGGATTTAAAATATATGGAAACAGGTGCTCTGTACAGTGCTAGGAGGCAAGGAGGGTGCAATGATTGGCTAAAAAAATAATAGACATCCTTGTTCTCCTGAAATCCACACTTGTTTGGTACCAAATACTGGAGGCAGACAGAACTGATACAATTGGTAAAATAGCTATTAATCCAACATAACCCTATCAGGTACAGGAGACATAAGAGACATGGGATCGATCCCTGGGCTTGGATGATCCCCTGGAAGACGGCATGGCAACCCACTCCAGTATTCTTGCCTGGAGAATTCCATGGGCAGAAGAACCTGGCAGGCTACAGTCCACAGGGTCACAAAGAATTGGACTTTACTGAAATTACTTAGCACACACATTTCTCATCAACTCACTTTCTTCCCCTCTTTTCAACTTTATGAGAAGCATCCTGCTATGATTCTCTTTTGAATTTTGTTGATCTTGGTCACTGTGGTTATCTATTCTCTCTTCTATGTTTTTCCTTCTTTCAAGATATCAAAGCCTCCCTTCTGCACCCAAGGAGCTGTGGGAGAAGATTACTCCATCCTTCTTAAGGGTAAAATATGTGACTCAGGTATAAACTGATTAGGATATTCTCATCTCTGATTAATCAAAATTGGATCAATAAGAGGTGAGGCATGGGTTTGCTGAAAGTTTAAGCTTCCTTGTTCTAGGAAAATGTCTTAAAGAGACATTTATTACACTGTATCTGGATTAAGAAGCTTGTTGCCCCAGGAACTGTTGGCAGTCTTATTCTGACCACAGAAAAAAAGCTGGTATGGAATAGGGCTAAGGCAAGAGATGATATAGACAGATCTTTGATGGTATCATTGAAATGCTGAATCCAACTAGCTCTGAAATTCACTTAATCTCTAGATTTACCAGTTATTTGAGCCAATAAATCTCCTTTATTGTTTAAGTCAATTTGAACTAAGCTTTTTCTTATTGTAGCTGTAATGTATCCTAAATGATATTGATCATCCCATTAAACAGGGCAATTTGGCAATGTTCAGAAGCCTCAAAAATGGATGTACCCTCTGAGCCAGCAGTTCCTAAGGAAATAGTTGAAAAGCTATGAAGATTTATAAGCACAAGACTCTTTGCAATACTCTTTAGAATAGTTGAATACTTAGAATGACTTAAATTTCTAATGTACAGCTAATCAAGTAAACTGGACTGTCACGATACTACTGAATACCAAGCAGCCACAGAACTTGATGAAGATAATGACACATACTTGGCAATAAAAACTGCACATCATATAGAAAAATAGAAATACAATGAGAGCATGTTTTATTAATTCATTTTCTTTTCAAAAACACAGTATAATAATGGTGCTCATGCCTTTCTGAGTTCTAAGTATTGAGAGCTTTGCACACATTACTGCAGTGCTTTCCAGTCCTGGCTGCATCACAGTCATCTAGAGAAGAGTTTAGAAAAAACAGGACAAGCCAGGGCAATGCAATGAAGTCAGTACTCTGAGGAAGTGGGGTGATCAGAATTTTTCAAGGATTTTGGGTGATTCTTATGCACAGTCAAGACTGAGAATCATAATATTTCTCTTCCTTGGGACAACATTCCTAGTATTATTTGCATAGTAGTTGTATTCCTCGTACAGTTGAGGAAATCTTAGAAAGGTTAAGTAACTAGGTTCCTGTAACATGGAAGAAATCAAACTCTACTCAGCGTTATCTAATTAGAAAATGACAATCTTGGTGATGATATCAAAATGTCTTTTAGTGAATGAGGGTGATTATGTGAGGAATTTGGGTGCCACAAAAAAAGACCAGAAGACACACAGAAGTGTTGTGTCTCTAGGAGGTGAGATTATCAATCACTTAGACTTTCTTTCTTATAGACTGAAATGTCATTGTTAATACTCAGGATGCCTTTGTATTATAAATATATACATATACAGGTACATGTGATAGCTTATGGTGAACGATGCCGGATTTGTCATCTCCGAAGAAGAAGATTTAGCTTCAGGACCAGGGACAAGCCTTGATCACTCAAGAGCTTTTGTGAAGCTGAATTTTTATTAAAGTAAGAAAAGGGACAAAGAAAGCTTCTGACATAGACAGCAGAAAGGGGATGGAGAATGCCCCCTTGCTAGTGTTATCAAGGCCTTATATACTTTTTTCAGACCCACTCCTGCAACATACATCTTAAATTAACAAGATTAGAATGAACAATAGAAAGATCTTACCAGACCCACTCCCATAATATACATTTTAAGATGACAGGATTGGTCAGAAGGTTCTTGTTAAGGAGAAACATGTCCTCAAGCAAGATACATTGTTATATTAACTAAGACAAAGCAATATAGAAAAGAACATTTGTCCTTTTCTCCTTGAGAGCCCCAGACAGCTTTCTCCTTCTTGAGGGCTCCAGACTCTTCTCATCAGGAACCCTGGACTTCTTATCAACCTAACTAGGAATGGACTCTCTCATATGTATGTATGCATATACATGTAAACGTGTGTATACATACACCTATGTATAGGGCTTCCCTGTTGGCTCAGATGGTAAAGAATCTGCCTGCAATGCAGGAGACCTGGGTTTGATCCCTGGGTCAAGAAGATCCCCTGGAGAAAGGAATGGCTAATTAGGATTCTCGCCTGGAGAATCTCGTGAACAGAGGAGCCTGTAGGCTACAGTCCATGGGGTCACAAAGAGTTGGATATGACTGAGTGACTAACACTTTCTTTTCCTCATATACTTACATATATGCCATGTCAGGGTCACTGCTGTGTCACCATAATTTCACTGATCTTCCAAACCTCTGCTCCATGTTACTAGCTCATCCGTAGCACTGCTGTCTAGAATAGCACCCCCTCTTCTCCTAGGAGAATCATGCTGCTGCTGCTGCTAAGTCACTTCAGTCATGTCTGACTCTGTGTGACCCCATAGACGGCAGCCCACTAGGCTCCCCCATCCCTGGGATTCTCCAGGCAAGAACACTGGAGTGGGTTGCCACTTCCTTCTCCAAAGCATGAAAGTGAAAAGTGAAAGTGAAGTCACTCAGTCGTGTCCGACACTCAGCAACCCTATGGACTGCAGCCTTCCAGGCTCCCCCATCCATGGGATTCTCCAGGGAGGAGTACTGGAGTGGGGTGCCATTGCCTTCTCCGAAGAGAATCATACTGTGTCTGAATATCAAATTGCCCCCTATCCTCAGTTTCTCAAATTCTCATTTTGAGTTGCAAGGTAACATTTCCATCTGTATTGAAAATAGCCATCAAAACAATAAATAAATAAACAAGAAGCATAATTATTAGAGAAATGCAAATCAAAACTACACTGAGGATATATGTGTATATATATATATATATATACACACATATGTATGTATGTATACTTACATCTGATTCATGACATTATATGGCAAAAACCAACACAACTGTGTAAAGCAATTACTCTCCAATTTAAAAAAGGGATGGGGAACACATGTATACCTGTGGCGGATTCATTTTGATATTTGGCAAAACTAATACAATTATGTAAAGTTTAAAAATAAAATAAAATTTAAAAAAAATAAAAAACCAAAAAAAAAAAAAAAAAAAGAAAGAAAAAAAAAAAAAGATTCTACTAAATTGGAAAAATAAATTAAAAAAAAATAAAAAAGCTACCAGGACATCAAGTTTTCTTTCCAAATCCATGTGAATTTATATACAAGGCAGTCCATCTCTTCCATTTATAAGCAGATCAAAGTCATAAAAATTGCTAAGCTCCACAGTCCTTGACAGTAGGGACTGGGTTTGATTTGTAACATATGATACAAAACAACCAGTTGTACCATAAAAACAATATAGTACAAAACAAAACCACTAGCTCATATATTCTATCACTCATAAACTATCAAACAATCATGTAGTACCAGCTCCGCCAGGGTGTGGATGACTCTGAAAGCCCTTCAGGGCATGTGCTGGCCTATAGTGTCAGAAGAAGATGTCCTGTTATTCAATGACTGCGGCAATGACTCCTTGGAAGGAAAGTTATGACCAACCTAGATAGCATATTCAAAAGCAGAGACATTACTTTGCCAACAAAGGTTCGTCTAGTCAAGGCTATGGTTTTTCCTGTGGTCATGTATAGATGTGAGAGTTGGACTGTGAAGAAAGCTGAGCACCGAAGAAATGATGCTTTTGAACTGTGGTGTTGGAGAAGACTCTTGAGAGTCCCTTGGACTGCAAGGAGATCCAACCAGTCCATTCTGAAGGAGATCAGCCCTGGGATTTCTTTGGAAGGAATGATGCTGAAGCTGAAACTCCAGTACTTTGGCCACCTCATGCAAAAAGTTGACTCATTGGAAAAGACTCTGGTGCTGGGAGGGATTGGGGGCAGGAGGAGAAGGGGACGACAGAGGATGAGATGGCTGGATGGCACCACCGACTCGATGGACATGAGTTTGAGTAAACTCCGGGAGTTGGTGATGGACAGGGAGGCCTGGCGTGCTGTGATTCATGGGGTTGCAAAGAGTCGGACTTGACTGAGTGACTGATCTGACTGAACTGAACTGACAGTGTAAAAACAAAGACAGAAACATAAAGCCTAGACTCGACAGAATGAACTAAAAGTAAACTATTTTCTCATGAACAGCAGCAAAGAAACAGCAAGTCTGGAATCCAAATCCAGAAATTCTAACTTCTATGCTGTTTCTTTCCTTACTATCTTCACCATTTTATGATTTATAAATATGTCATAAAATCTTCAGAATGGTAAGATTTCACCCAAATGAAAGCAGCCCTAAATGTTGATAGTATGTAAAATAGATAGCTAGTGGGAAGCTACTATATAAAACAAGGAGCTCAGCTTGGTGCTTTGTGATGACCTAGAAGGTAGATAGCATATTAAAAAGCAGAGACATTACTTTGCAGCAAAGGTCCATCTAGTCAAAGCTATGGTTTTTCCAGTAGTCATGTATGGATGTGAGAGTTGGACTATAAAGAAAGCTGAGCGCCAAAGAATTGGTGCTTCTGAATTGTCGTGTTGGAGAAGACTCTTGAGAGTCCCTGGACTGCAAGGAGAACCAACCAGTCCATTCTAAAGGAAATCAGTCCTGAATGTTCATTGGAAGGACTGATGTTGAAGCTGAAACTCCAATACTTTGGCCACCTGATGCGAAGAGCTGACTCATTGGAAAAGACCCTGATGCTGGGAAAATTGAAGGCAGGAGAAGGGGATGACAGAAGATGAGATGGTTGGATGGCATCACTGATTCAACGGACGCAAATTTGAGTAAACTCCAGGAGCTGGTGATAGACAGGGAGGTCTGGTATGCTGCAGTCCATGGGGTCGCAAAGAGTCGGACACGACTGAGTGACTGGACTGAACTGAAAAGGGTGGGATGGGATGGAATGGGGGAAGGTGGGAGGGAGGTTCAAAAGGGAGGGGATTTATACCTATAGCTGATTTACCTCTTTGTACAGAAGAGACAAACACAACATTGTACAGCAGTTATACTCTAATTAAAAAAAAAAAAAGTTGATAACTTGCTCCCTGCCTAGAAGACAGCAATTCCAAAATGAGATCAATAACTTCATGCTCTACCATCACTTAATAAAGATCATTTTCTAAGCCATGCCCTTTCCAGGCTGGTTTGCTCCTTGTAGATCCTGAAGCTGAAATTTGAACCTTTCTCTCATTAGAAATCACTGAACCTGCAGTCTGTCTGCATGTTGTACTTCTTCATGCACAGATACAGAGAAAATAACTAACAAGTTACCTAGTTGGGGCTTTCTGTAAGAGTTCTGATGAAAAAGTATGTATGTTGTTTTAAAGCATTTAATCCACAGATCCCCATGTGGGTATTTAAAGCATGACAGGAATTGCTATTTGAAGCAAACTTGAAAGAGCAAAAATTCAAAGAAAAGTTGACTCTGATCTTTCAACTTGATTCAATCTCAGCTTAACCCTTAAGTTAATTCCCCAGGCTAAATAGAACCAGGCTAATTTTAACTTCAGAGTCTGAATTCTTTAATACAATATACTGTCTCTAGCCTTCCTTTTATTCCTGGGCACAATTTCTGAGAGACAAACTGCTTGTTCCTGGCACATCGTAAGAACAGAAAAGATCATGACCTTTGCTCTCATCTTCATTTGTGAAACCTCAAGCTATATTCCTTATTTGCTGTATCTAACATACATGAAAAAGAAATTCAGTTGCAAAGAAAGCTTCACTGACTTTGCATCCGATCTTTATAAATGACCTTTCAGTCTTATTATGCTATTTCCTCTTTTCCTTAAGGAAGGAAAAGGAATGCACTTGACTAAGGAATGACCTACCTATCAGTTCAACGTTCCCTGGCTTAACTTAGCAGTTATTAATGAGGAGAAGCTCTTTCACATGTCTTTGACTTGGTCACTTAATGAGAATTCAGTTCAATAAATCTTTCCAAGGCTTGAGGACCATTCCACCATTATCTCCCCCCAAACCTGCATCTAGGTTCTTAAGAGGATTTATCTTTTTGCTCCTATTAACACAACACATTCACACATACACACACACACAAACAGTATTTATATCTAAAGATATATGTACATAATGTACAAGTCAAACAGTCCCATAAACAAGAATAAAAATGTAGACACCTTCTGCTTGGCTCTGCCACAAGCCAGGGAGAAGAGGTATTGTAAATTGCCTCATTAAACTAGGGTGAGGAGACTCTACGGAAGTTTTCTTGAAGAGGTATATTTGCTAATAAAGGTGTGATTCCCACAAGGAGGGAACAAACAAACAAAAAAAAACTTCTGAAAAGAGTCTGGTCAATATCTGGTAACCCAGCCTCTAAGGTTTCCCCCAGAGCACTGCAACCACCCACCTGCCCTTATAATCCCACTTCTGCAAACAACTTCTGCTGAATAGCCAACATGCCTGCACCTCCTGGGGTGGTGGTTTGAAGGTAGTGAAACTGACAGCAACTTGGTCTTTGCATTTATTCTTTAACTTCACTCTCCCTCTCAAACACAGTTGAGAAAGAGCAAGACCTCTTCTCCTCTGTCCTATAACCAAAGAGTGGGAGAAAGTCTATTCTTTTTCCCTTTCCCTCCCAAGAATAGAAACAGGAGAGTGAACACGAGTAACGTGAATTTGCATCAGTTATGCCCATTTGTTGGTCATAGTGTGGTCCTCCTTGGAACAAAGATACAACAATTTCTCTCCAACTTTCAGATATTCATAGGAACACATAGATTTGTGAGAATATTTCCAATTCATATTTCCTTATTCATTCAGGTCAGTCTTTCCACTTTTATCAGCTCACAATATCATTTTCTCAATCATCCTCTGTGTGGGTGGATGAATTATTACCTCCTCAGCATCCAGCCTCAGGATACCCCCCTTGTCACATCCTTCCTCCTCAGACACTGTTTAACTCTTCCTTGCCTGTTTCATTTTCAGCCACTTCAGCCTCTTTGTCTTTTCACAACTGCTGGCCCCTGTCCCAGATCCCCATCTCTGTTTGTCTCTCCCCAGGTCTCCCTCAAACATTTTCTGAAGCTTTGGTCCCCCATGCCCTCTGGCTATGCCACACAGATGGCCGGGTCTTCTGCCAACACAAAAGAGAATCTATTGGCTTCAATTGTTTATTGGTTCAAAAAGTGAAAATAATTTCCCACAGAGACGGCAAGAACCTGACTCCCTTCACATCATGAAGCTGGATGAGCGTCTCTCCTCTGAATCTGAACACATGGGACCTTTTCCCTCAGAAATCCCAGGCCAGGTGATTCTTGCCCTCTGAGACAGGAGGGAAAGACGCAGGGCACAGCTGCTAGATAAATGCAGAAAGGGAACAGAGCTTAGAATGCAATAAAAACTGGCCGCAACCAGCTGAAATCAATGAGGACAGTGTGGTAACTGACCTTTAGCTCATTATGCCTTCATTATAATACTAAAAAATCACTGTCCCTTAACACCGTGACATTTTCAGGGCAGAACCAAAATAGGCCAAAAAGTAGGCAGTGGCCCACTTCCTAAGAATCTCTACCTTCCCCAAAACAGCAGGAATACAGCCATTTCTTCAAAGAAGACATACAGATGGCCAAAAAACACACGCGAAGAAGCTCAACATCGCTCATTGTTAGAGAAATGCAAATCAAAACTACAATGAGGTATCACCTCACACCAATCAGAATGGCCATAATCAAAAAATCTACAAACAATGAATGCTGGAGAGGATGTTGAGAAAAGTACCTCTTATACTACTGGTGGGAAAGTAAATCGATACAGCCATTATAGAGAACAGTATGGAGATTCTTTCTTAAAAAACAAAAACAAAAACAAAAACCTAGGAATAAAACTACCATATGACCCAGCAATCCCACTACTGGGTATATACCCTGAGAAAACCATAATTCAAAAAGACGCATGTACCCCAGTGTTCACTGTAGCACTGTTTTCAGTAGCTAAGACATGGACAAAACCTAGATATTCTTCGAGAGATGAATGGATAAAGAAGTTGTGGTACATATATACAATGAAATATTACTAAGCCATAAAAAGCAATGAATTTGAGTCAGCTGTAGTATGCTGGATGAACCCAGAACCTGTTATACAGAGATAAGTCAGTCAGAGAAAAATATCTTATATTAACACAAATATATGGAATCTAGAAAAATAGTACTGATGAACCAAATTGTAGGACAAGAATGGAGACCCAGACATAGAGAACAGACTTGTGGGCACAGCAAGGGAAGAGGAGGGTGCGACAAATTGAGAAAGTAGCATTGACATATATATACTATCAAATAGCTAGCTAGTGGAAGCTGCCATGTAACACAGGGAGCCCAGCCTGGTGCTCTGTGATGACTTAGAGGGGTGGGATAGAAGCAGCGGGGGAGGCTCAAGAGGGAGAGGGGATATACACACACACACACATACATACATGAGAGGGCTGACTTGTGTTGTTTTACCACAGAAACCAACATGTTGTAAAGCAATTATCCTCCAATTAAATTTTTTAAGTAAAAACTAAAGGATAACTCACTTCACTCAACTTTTTTCTTTTAAGAACTACCAATAAAAGGTCTGTCATCTTCCATTTCATTTATTCAACTTCAATAAATACGTTTGAACTAAAAAAAAAAAAAAATAGCAGGAATATTCCTCCCACTCATCAGCGTATGAAATTACTCAGCCTATAAAAAAACCAACAACCCCAAGCCCCAGGGCTGCCTCTCACTCTCTGAGATAGTGGGCATTCTGCCTATGGAGTAGCATCTCTCTAAACTCGCTTTTGCTTTCCTTTGACTCATTGTTGCATTCTTTCCTTCAGAAAGCCAAGGACTCTCACTTGGCAGTTGGTCCCAGGGACTTGAGAATGACTGTTTCCCTTTCCTGCAGCACCTCTATCACAGTCAAAACACATGGGCCTCATAAGTTCAAGTGTTTGCAATACACAGGGGAACTAGGCAAGACACCTCCAAAGTGGAGAAATCAGAACAGTCATAGAGTTGGATACCACATAAGTCTTGTTCCTATTTTCATAGGTTTCTACTAGTGACTGAAAAGCAGCCATTGGAACTTACTGCATCTATGATGCCCCAGTTAAGCCCTCCCTCTCCCTCAGTCCCCTGTGGACTGTAAGTCTCAGCCCGAGTCCAAGCTTCAGTGGAGTGCAGAGTCCTCCTGCCAGTGGAACCCTGGATTAATAGACCAGGTTCTGTCTGAATGTCCTAGAGATATAGCTAGTTTTCAAAACTCACCTAACAAGCTTTCAGGCATATACCTCTAGGGAAAGAGGGTACCATTAAAGACGCAAAATAAAAGCCCTTGGATCATTCATGCTTGCCTTCTCTTCCCAGTCTCCCCAAACTGACACCAGACATCCCTCATCAATGAGAACTTCACCACGTGCCAGCACAAGGCAAGACCACTCCAACTCCTGCAAGGCTCTTGACTTTTCAAACAGGAGTGGAAGACCCAACAAACCCTAGGGAGACCCTCAAGTGCCAGAAACCCATAGAAATAGGCCCAAGCTAATGCTAAGCTCTAGATACCTGTTCCCCTGAGTCTAGATTCACCCGTGCTGCCTGGGACCCTGGAACAAAGCTGACAGGAGTCCAAGGACGTCAGACTCGGACATACCCCCGAAAGCCTCACTCTCTCAGTGAAGGCCAAAGGAGGCACTGCCTGCAGTGAGCTCTGCCCTCCTTGGTAGTAGTGGCCTTGTGCTCTAGACCTGACTAGCTCTCCAAATCTGAAGGACACACAAATATAAGCATTTTGAAGACTTCCCTGGTAGTCAAGTGGTTAAGAATCCACCTGCCAATGCAGGGGACATGCATTTGATCCCTGGTCTGGTAAGATTCCACGTGCTGCAGAGCAGCTAAGCCCTTGCACAACTACTGATCCTGTGCCCTAGAGCCTGTGCTTCACAACAGAAGAAATCACTGCCATGAGAAGCCCACGCACTGCAACTAGAGAAAGTCGGCAAACAGCAAGAAAGACCCCCATGCAGCCATAAATAAACAAATAATTTTTAAAAGATATAAGCATTTCGAAAATTCTGTCAGCTACAAAGTTTTCTCACTGAAAATTCATTCTGCTCCCAGAAACATTCAGTCTTTCCTTCGCCCGCCTGCCCAAAGTTGGGGAGGCTATCTTGGCAAAATCTGTCTATCAGCAAGCCCAGAACAGGACTGACCAACACTTACCTGTAAACCAGGAGAAGAGACGCCGACCTCCCGGTCAGAGGCCTGATCCTGTCCTCTTGGTGGACATCTCGCAGCCTCTCTACTCTGTAAAGGGAGAAGCATGCTGTGAGTTTCCTATAAGTTACAGCAGGTGTGAGGAGGTTGGAAGATTGCTTCAGAGAAACACGTGCGCACAGAGGGGACCAACAGGAGATTGTAGGGATGGTTTTCAAAGCCCTACTGTGTACAAAATCACCTGGAAATGGTAAACATGTATGGTTCTGGGCTTCAGTCACAAAGATTCTGTTCAATGATAAACACCTTGGCTACGCCTAGTGCATATACATTGCCAACACCAAAGAGACGGGTCTAGAATGATGATAACCCAAGAGGACAGACCTTTCTACTTTATGGGAGCTTTCTGTTTCCAGGGAAAGAGTGGCTTTGGCCTCTGGCTAAGTCCATGATAATAACAATAAAAAAGTTACCTTTTACACAGTGCTTACTCTCTGCCAGGTACTATGTGGGGTGCTCTATATGTATTATTTAGTTATCCTTCACTAAGAGATGGTAATGTCATCCCCATTTTATAAAAGAGGGCAAGATTGGCTGCTACGTGCCTGAGGCTACACAGCTGTAAGTAATTAACACTAAGCAGAACTCTTATTTTTCCAACTCAAATCCCTGATCTCTATTAACAGTGATTCTCATATCCTGGTAATGTCCCTCTGTGCCACTGAAAATACTGAGACATGTCATGACCAGCCCGCTGCAGGAAGCCACTTCCCATAAACTCTGTGCTTATCTGTGCTCTTAGAGAGTTTCGGAGCCTTTGGTGTAGCTGCCTGGGATCACAGCCTCTGGAGTAAGCTGTAGAGGACGAAAGTAGCACTTACTTACTCAGCACTCACTCTGTTAGTGAGATTCTAAGAGCTCTACATGAGTAACTCATTTTATCTTGACTACAGCCCTACCAACATCAGTATGTATCAGCCCTGGGATTTCTTTGGAAGGAATGATGCTAAAGCTGAAACTCCAGTACTTTGGCCACCTCATGCGAAGAGTTGACTCATTGGAAAAGACTCTGATGCTGGGAGGGATTGGAGGCAAGAGGAGAAGGGGACGACAGAGGATGAGATGGCTGGATGGCATCACTGACTCGATGGACGTGAGTCTGAGTGAACTCTGGGAGTTGGTGATGGACAGGGAGGCCTGGGATGCTGCGATTTATGGGGTCGCAAAGAGTCAGACACAACTGAGCAACTGATCTGATCTGATCTGATCTGAAGATCTAAAGAAATTTAAAAGTTATGAGAGACTGATTATACACTTGGACAAGGCAGGACCATATATAAAAATAGAACTCTGATGCATAACATGCAGCAACCTGCCCAGGAAACCAATGCCCTTATCTATAGTAAACAGCCCAGGGAGCCAGTCTGCTGTAAGTCAGACTTGTAAGAAGTCTAAGTACTATCTTTAGTAACAATCCAAGACACTACATGATAACTTATGTAATAATCAGGTGAACTTCATTAACTAAAGGTTTGGATCCAGTACTCTTTTCATTCTGATTCCAGAGCCTATTTTTGTTTCACCCCTATGTAACTTCCCCACTGCTCATGTATCTCACACACACACACGCACACATACATATAGATACCCGCCCCCACACACACCGATACTCTGTGCTAGGCACAACAGAATAGCCAGATAAAAAGAACCATGATTCTTACTCTCTATAAAGCTAATTTATAAGGGCACCAAGTATGATTTGCAAACAGCCTTTTTAAGGTGGGGGTGAGGAAAAAAGACTAAGAGAAAAGTAGCCAGCTACTCGGTAATAATGTATCAACCACCAGAGTTTTTCTTTTTACTGCTGTATCCCTACTGCCTGTAATAGTGCCTGACACATAGTAGGAACTCAATAAATGTTTGCAAAATGGATGCATGAATGAATTGGACCGTTCAATGCTATGGATTTTCCCCATTTTCTTCATGTATTTGGATGACCTTGACATAAAAGTCCCAGAACTACCACAACACAGATATAATGCAAGAGTCGAAACTTAATCTTTATTTTCTATTTTGTTGATGACATTTCTCAACATTTTGTTCCTGAATTAACACAGCACTTGACAAAATGTCTCTGACATCCTTGTAGTATTTGAACTGAGATCTGGAATTTGATCCTTGAGATTCTAGGAGAGGTACTTGAGAAGTTTCTACGTAAAAAAGTTAGCAGGTAAACTATTACCAATTTGTCCTTAAGAAGCTAAGAAATCTTGCCAAAGAAAAGCATCCCTAATCGGAATAATTCGACTAAAACACCATGGCACACACCTTGCCTAAGGCCTGTGCTCTGTACAGTGAGCATTGAAAAGAGGGATGAGAAGTGGCTCATGCCACTGATGACTCTGGTATAGCAGGAGATGAGGAAATGATGGAAAGACCCGATGCCCACTTAACAGTCTTCACAGATGCTCACAGTCTTAGCCATCTTTGAAGATAAAATTGAATTACTATCACTTTGGAATTAATCTCTCCTTTTTTGCCACTTGATTGATCTCTTACATTGATCTCTATCTTACATTAAATTCATTTTTTAGTATATGTCATGTGCCAGGTCTGACTGTGACACCTTATAATTCTACAGTATTTTATGGAAGGAAGAAAGGAAAAAAAAGTAATTACAGCCCCCAATTTCATTCTCTTTTTAGTCTTGGAAAAAACTGTCTGAGTCAGGAAGAAGTGATATAACCATAGCCAGTTTACAGATAAGGATATTAAGAGTGGAAAAGTTTGGGTTTCGACAGGCTGAGATTTGAATTCCAGCTCTGCTGTTCACTAAACATGTGACTCTGAATGCTCATTTTATTACTCTGAGCCTCAGCTTCCCGAAAATGGGAGATAATGTCATGTCTTACGTATAGTTGTGAAGACCAAGCATAATAAAGAGCTCAGCACAAAGTGATTGACAATGAGTTAATAAACCATAGCAATAAATCAGTAAAGAAAGTGTGTTACATGACTAATTAAAAGGCATATTTTGAACCCAAATCTCAACTCCAAGTCCAGAACTCTTTTGGATATACCCTACACTGACTATTTTACATAATAACCTTCTTCATGACAGAAAATTCACTTAAGGCATCTTTGTACCTATAGGAGGGTTTGGCACAGTAATTTTCAATTAATAAGGGTTCAAAATTATTAAAGAGAAATAATGATTTTACTGAATTGCCAGACATCTTTAGTCACTTTTTTAATGTTCCAGAGTACCTCATATATACTATCAAAGTATGTATTATAGTGTTTGGCTGTGAGCAACAGAAAGCAAGACAACAGTAGCTTAATGCATAGAATATTATTTATCCCATGAAAGAATGGACTCAGGGGGCCCAGGGCTTGTACCAGAGCACAACGATGCTGTCAGGGAATCAGGCTCTATCTTCTCGCTCTCCTTTTTGTTTCCATTATCTCAACATGGCTACTGAACCTTGAACTAACATGTACATCTCCAGGTCCATAATCCAGGCAGAGAGAAAAGCAAAGAAAGACATGTAAATAACCAAAGGACAAGAACTGCTTTACTGGCCACTCTTAGCTGCAAGGGAGGCATAGATCATACATAGACATAGATAAAGAATTTGGATATAGACAGAGGTATACAAGCCTCTAGTGTTGTAAATCAGATGAAAAAGAGGAATCAGGATGGGGGGATCAGATAGGTGTAGAGAGAGCCAAAATATATTATCTGCCTCAGGAATATCTGATAAATTTATTTTATACTAAGTTACATCAAATATCAAATTATTACATTCATCTTTTAAGATGATTTTAGATGTGGCTTAAAATTCCTACTTTTCAGGATGGTGAAAACTTAAACATCAATCATATTTTTGAGTCTCTCCCCAGAATCATAAATGTTGAAATGTTGGGTAGGAATGTGCATATATGCTCAGTTGTTCAATCACATCCAACTCTTTGTGACCTCCATGGACTGTAGCCCGCTAGGCTCCTCTATCCATGAGATTTCCTAGATGAGAATATTGGAGTGGGTTACCATTTCCTACTCCAGTGGATCTTCTTGACCCAGGGATCAAATCTGAGTCTCCTGTGTTTCCTGCATTGGTAGGCTGGGAAGTCCCTAAGGGTAGACATATTTGGTATCACAAAAAAAGAGGAAAAGTCTCAAGTCTTCCATCCACTATGGCTTCCACTAAATTGTTCATTGATATATTCAACAGCACAAATAAATATTAAAGGCATTTTGATAAGTGAAAAAAGGCAAACCCCAAAAATTGCATATTGCATGATTTCAACTTATAAGACATTTCAGGAAACACAAGACTATAAGAAAGGAAAACAGATCAGTGGCTGCTAAAAAATGGTGGAGGCAGAAATGGGTGAGTACAAAGGATAACTGAGACAGGGAGGGATTGGATAGGTCTACAGTGAGCTAACATACAGTATCTGTCTCAGGAAGATTTGATATGTTTCTTTTACATTAGGTTGCATGAAATATTAAATTACTAGAGTCTTCAGAGGAAATTTTATGGAATTGTTCTATATGCTACTGTAGTGTTGGACATATGACACCATACTCCATGCATTTTTCAAAATTCATAGAATTTTACATCACAAAGAATAAACATTGATGTATGTAAGTTATAAAATAAAAATAAGTAACTAGAATGTCAAGAGATTCCCAAGATAAAGTACAGACTAAAAATGTTAGTCTAACTACGTATTATAAATATATAACATAACTGTAATATAAGAGGAAGGGAGAAATAGAGATGACCTAAGTCACTCTGAAAGTGTATTTAGACTGAAAACTATAAGGGCAAAGAAAAAAATTATGCATAGAGAGTGCATTCTAGTTGTCAAAGCTGTTTATCATGGGGACACATGAAACTTTTTTATACGTATACTGGGGTTGAAAAAATAAATAAATGGATGGTAAGTGCCAGAATTCTCATTACTGGAAAGAAAACTTACTGCATGAATAGAAGACTGAATAACCTTGTTGTACATCAATATACATTTATGTATAGCTAAATATGCACATACAGTTGGATGGATAGAGAAATAGTTGTAGATAAGTGCATGGGTTAGTATATGTACATATACCACCGAGCTCTACCAAGCAATGTCACTCTAGTAGCAACCATTATTCCCAAGGCCCAGATCTTGGTTTCAAAATACCATCCTCCAATAAAATAAACCAAGCTTCCTTGAATAAATGACTGATTGTAGGGCCATGGCAAGGAGATTAAGAGCTAAGCCTGACACATTTGGTAGTATCCGGAAGTTAAAATGCTCAAGAAATAAAACAATGACATCTTGAAGGGACATAAGAACTAAACTAATGGAACTCTCAGTGACCAAACCTGGAAAACAGGAAATATCAATAACAGCATACTGGATCATAACACAAAATATAAACTAAATATGCATAGTATCTTGGCCAGTTGGGGCTGTGACAACAAATACCACATACTGGGTGGTTTATATACAACAGTAATTTATTTCTCACACTTCTGGAGGCCAGAAGTCTAAGACCATCAGCACTGTCATGTTCTTTAGTTTAGGGATTATGGGCACTCTTTGTACCCTCTTTGCAACTTTTTAGTAAATCTAAAGTCATTCCAAATCAAATATTCTTTTAAATGTTTACATTCTTACTTAATATTTACATTAAATTGTAGTTACATTTGATTTAATAAAATAATTTTACTTCAAATCCTCGAATGTCAGGATGGAAAAATATTTTTAAATTGTCACATTTGAGTACCTCAGTGGAATTATTTATTCACTGAGGTGGTGGTAAGTGAGAAGGGACTTACATACGACCAACAATATAGAGAAGAGAGATGTCTGGTCTTCAGTTCTTTACGGCTGCCATTACATTGCTTACTGTCCATGACCATCTAATCTATCTGAAGATGGGCCAGTGTTTAATGTAGGTGCATCCTGTCATGTTCACTGGACACCTCCCATCCCCACCCAAAGTACATCCTCAACAGAGAGCCTATCTCCTCTCTGGGTGCTTTGAGGAAAGATACAATGGTACAGTTTAGACATACATGGTTTCATTGCCCTATTGACTCATTCTAGGAGGAGCTAAACCTCTTTTCTTTGGGACAGGCCAGTTTTACTCTGTGTCTGCAACTTTCATTTGCAGTCCTGAAAAACAAGTGTTTTGTTTTTACCAAATCCTTGACAACTGAGATCCATATGTACACAATGTTAGATACAAAATGGATAACCAAAAAGGACCTACTGTATAGCACAGGGAACTCTGCTCAACATTATGTGGCAGCCTGGATGGGAGGGGCATTTTGGGGGGAATGGGCAAGAGACACAAGAAACATGTTCGATCCCTGGGTTGGGAAAGACTCCGTGGAATAGGAAACAGCAACCCACTCCAGTATTCTGTAAAAGTCCATGGACAGTTCAGGACAGTCCATGAAAAAGTCCATGGACAGAGGAGCCTGGCGGGCTACAGTCCATGGGGTCAGAGTCGAACACAACTGAGAAACATGCACACATCACATCTGTGTGATAACAACAGAAGCAGTACAAACAGTAAAAATATCCTGATGGTTTATTGTGCTGTTGCTATATGCCAGACATATGTATAGCCGAGTCGCTCTGCTTTGCACCTGAAACCATCACAGCATTGTTGCTCAGCTATACTTTAAATTAAAAGTTTTTTTAAAAAATCCTAGACAAAATGTCAGGCTCAAAAGCTCCTATGCATGTGGGAAGAAGTTGTGCTCCCCCACCTACCACAGACACACAGATATTTTTGGTCTCTTACAGCTGGAAAAGACCACATTAAAACAATGCTTCAATAAGCTGATGTGGCCCTCCTTCATTAATTCATTCTATGACTTCACACATCAGTATATACTTGTCTATCTCAACCCCACACTGTGATTTCCTTGAGTTTAGAACTGTTTCATATTTTTCCTCCTGAACCCAGAAGAGAGTATGGTGTCTTACACCTAGTATAAGTCATCAGTAAAAATGTGTCAAATGGATAAACATGACTTTAATAAGCCCACGACCTCAGTCTCTCCACTTAGGCTTGATCAACAGAGTCACATGTTAGAAACACTTGGCAAGTTCTGGAGTTCAGTGATCATCACTGAGCTGAAACCCAGCTGGATTTCTGCACAGATAGGGTACCAAGACACTGGGGTCCCACTTCTGAATTCCCCACTAGTACTGTCTTCATAATGCCAGTGATGCTGACTAGATCAGGATCCCAGAGGCAAACTCTTTTTGGTATAAATGGCCATCATCCTCATGCCCAGCACTATGCCAACATTCTTGCCAAGAAATATTTATTGGTTATTACATAAGATTCACTCTGCTAAACCATGCCAAGAGTTCTCTCTGGAAACCTCACAGTGCCAACTCAGGGTTGCCTGCAGGAACCTGTCTTTCATCTGATAAAAACAATCAGTGCTAAGGCTGAGGTTTTTCATTAGGGTGGAGATGGAGTACGAGTTAAAAAAAAAGAAAAAGTTGCTAGAGTCTGCTAATCTCTCTGCAGCCAGCAGCTAAGATTTTCAAATTGAACATGGACTTTAATGTAATTTAGTATATTTGCTCAGTGTGCCATTTTACCCCTGGGTTAACATGGGAAAATGAGGAAAGAACTAATTGCACCATTATCACTTTAACATAATGGGCCCGTGCCCCAGAGCAGCCGCTGTTCTTATTAGATGGTGTCACCAGGGGGACATACTATTTCCTCTTTCCTTAGGTTCAACTTCTTTTGTTCAGTAACTGTGTTTACAGGACACCCTTGTCTGGTTTTGCCACTCCAGGTCTGGTGGCATTGCCACACCCTCACTATACCTTTCTTGCTTCCATAAACTCAATTTCAGGCTTTTATCTCTGATACAGCTACTCTATTTTTGAAGGTACTGCATCTCTGGAAATCATTAATAAACTGTGGCAAACAGAATACTTGAACAGATGCCGAGTCCTACTCCTATCTCTTACCCACTGCTTGTTCTTGGGCAAGTTAATTCCCTTGAACCTCAGTTTCTTCATCTGTAAAATGGGGATTATAATAGAAGCGATCTCTGATGGCTGCAAGGAATAAATGAAGAAAGTGAATGGCTTAGCCCTGTGTCTAGTATGCACTAAATGCATCACTGTTACATAGTATGCTTTTTAATTTAAAAATATGATTAATTTAAATTATCTGTTTAAAACACATTCTATATACCATCCAAAATTATTGAAAGCAATGGCAAAGGATAATAAAAGGTAATGGCAAAAACATGAACAAAAGGTGCCTTGGCAGCATTCTCTAAGTAAGGCAATAAAATGAGAAGTAGCAAAAAATAGGGGTAATGTTTGTAGTTCTCTTTTTAATTTATACTACAGCAGATTACTCTTTAATTGTCTATGATTTGTGGGGGGTGGGGGATAGACACAGTGACAAAGACAATAAATAAGAAGAACAACAAGCTCTGATTTAATAAAATAACTGTTTGGATGGTATATGAGCTTTTAATTATTTCCTCAAATAATGTACTGAAAGCTATAAAATATGTAAATTATGAATGAAGGACCAGAGATTTGGGGTTAGAAAGGGGTTATACCTTTAAGTCTCAGCTCTGCCTTTCACCAACTGTACAAATTGAGGCAAGAACCTCAATTTTTCTGAGTCTTTTTCAATGTATGACACAGATATGATGCTGTTTCATTTATCGTACCCTCAATTGGGTGGTGGTGAAGACTCTTGAAAGTCCCTTGGGCTGTAAGGAGATCAAACCAGTCAATCCTAAAGGAAATCAACCCTGAATATTCATTGGAAAGACTGGTGCTGAACCTGAAGCTCCAATACTTTGGCCACCTGATGCGAAGAGCCAACACTTCAGAAAAGACTCTGATGCTGGGAAAGAATGAAGGCAAAAGGAGAAGGGGCAGCAGAGGATCAGATGGTTAGATAGCACCACTGACTCAATGGACATGAATTTGAGCAAACTCTGGGAGATGGTCAAGGACAGGGGAGCAGCCTGGCATGCCGCAGTCCACGGGGTCACGAAGAATCAGACACAATTCAGCCAGTGAATAACAACAATAACAAATATTTTGAAAATAAAAATTAAAAAATGAAGTTAGAAATGCCTCAAACATTTAATTGCCCCCCCATACACATGCATACACATACATACACAAACCCTGCACATGAATGTTTACAGTAGCTTCATTTATAATCTCCACCAAAGGAGATTATGGAGGCCACCAAAATGTCCTTTATAAGTGAATGGATAAACTGGAACCAATCTTGTTTGCTAATGTCATTCTCCAGTAAAAGGATTCAGAGTTCACTGAAGAAAAGACAAACTCTATAACTGAGGCGGGAAATACGTAAGAGGAATGTGTGGCATCAAGGACGATGGAAGGAAGGGAGGGAAGAAGGGACAGAAGAAAGAGAAGAAACCCATGGTGACTGGGAATGCCAAAGGAACACAACCATCAACCAATGACCAAAGCTAAAACAGCCTGAGTAATGAAATACTATAGTATTGGAGAGTAACTGAAATGAGAAAGTAAATATTCACGAGTTCATACTGATACAAATAAGTGACTGGATAAACAGATGGGAAAAAGAGACAAATCTCCCATGTAGAAAAATTTCAAATGCTTTATATAAATACTCAAAGAGGTGAAAGATACCTCCCTATACCTTAAGTGAGGGTGTGTATAGTGACATCTTTCCGATGAGGTGGGGATAAACAACTTTAAAAAGTGCAGAAATCTGACAAACAGTGCCTCAGCCAGGTCATTGAGGGCAACATCAACAGTCATGAATCATACTCACAGTCTGCAGTCTGAAAGTGATGTGATAAAAGTGTAGTTTTATGGCTGTGATCTTCTAAAAAACCCATGATCGTAGTCTAATCTTGAGAAAAGCAACAGACAAATTCCAAAAGAGAGACACCATATAATATACCTGGCCAGTACTGCTCAGAATTCTCAAGGTTATAAAAAAAAATAGTCTGAAAAATGTTCACAACTTTACAACCAAGAGCTTAACGAATGACAACAGCTATACATAATGTGACATTCTGGATGGATGAGCATCCAAAGGACATTATTGTCATTGCTATTTAGTTGCAAAGTCATGTCCAACTCCTTGGGACCTTATAGATTGCAGCCTGCCGGGCTCCTCTGTCCATGAATTTCCCAGGTAAGTATACTGGAATGGGTTGCCATTTCTCTTCTCCAGGGGATCTCCCTGGCTCAGAGATCAAAACCACATCTCCTGCACTGGCAGACAGATTCTTTATCGCTGATCCACAAATAAATTATAAACTTCAGTTAATAATATCAGTTATAGCAATTCATTAATATAACAAATTTACCATACTAATATAAGATGTTAATTGTAGGGGAAGCTGTGTGCAGAATACAGGATCCCTCTGGATAATCTTCTCAGTTTTCCTATAAATCAAAAACTTCCAAAAAGGTTTATTTAAAATCAAAATAAAACCAATAACAATCTAATGTGCTGCACAGTTGTAATAACTTATTACTTCATATGACTCCTGCAACCACCCCAGTGGCAGCAGGGGAGTTCTTAATATCCCTGTTTAACTGATGAGAAGCTTAGAATGAAAAAAGAGGAATTTGCCCAGAGCACTACAGCTATGAAGTTCTGAATGCAGGTGTCCTGCTCAGCCTTTCTTATCCCTTCCTTAATTCCACACTCTTTCCATTCTACCAAATACTAAGGCTCATGAGCAGAGACATTCAGGTCATCACCACTGTATCCTCATCATCTAGATCAGAGGTTGGCCCATGACAGCCACTTAATAGGTAATTCATGATAGAGTAAATGATCACTTCTCTGAGATATAAACTCATTAAGGGTTTAATCCCCAGACCTGACCCACACCCTCAGGGCATACTACTTGTGTCCTTTGGGCATCTGCCATTACTGTAATTACAAAGGTTTGTTCATGTAGTTCAGTTCAGTTCAGTCACTCAGTCGTGTCCGACAGTTTGTGACCCCATGAATCACAGCACGCCAGGCCTCCCTGTCCATCACCAACTCCCGGAGTTCACTCAGACTCATCCATCGAGTCAGTGATGCCATCCAGCCATCTCATCCTCTGTCACCCCCTTCTCGTCCTACCCCCAATCCCTCCCAGCATCAGAGTCTTTTCCAATGAGTCAACTCTTCACATGAGGTGGCCAAAGTATTGGAGTTTCAGCTTTAGCATCAGTCCTTCCAAAGAACACCCAGGGCTGATCTCCTTCAGAATGGACCGGTTGGATCTCCTTGCAGTCCAAGGGACTCTCAAGAGTCTTCTCCAACACCACAGTTCAAAAGCATCAATTCTTTGGCACTCAGCTTTCTTCACAGTCCAACACTCACATCTATACATGACCACAGGAAAAACCATAGCCTTGACTAGATGAACCTTTGTTGGCAAAGTAATGTCTCTGCTATTCAGTATGCTGTCTAGGTTGGTCATAACTTTCCTTCCAAGGAGTAAGCGTCTTTTAATTTCATGGCTGCAATCACCATCTGCAGTGATTTTGGAGCCCAAAAAAATAAAGTCTGACACTGTTTCCACTGTTTCCCCATCTATTTCCCATGAACTGATGGGACCAGATGCCATGATCTTAGTTTTCTGAATGTTGAGCTTTAAGCCAACTTTTCCACTCTCCTCTTTCACTTTCATCAAGAGGCTTTTTAGTTCCTCTTCACTTTCTGCCATAAGGGTGGTGTCATCTGCATACCTGAGGTTATTGATATTTCTCCCAGCAATCTTGATTTCAGCTTGTGCTTCTTCCAGCCCAGCGTTTCTCATGATGTACTCTGCATATAAGTTAAATAAGCAGGGTGACAATATACAGCCTTGACGTACTCCTTTTCCTATTTGGAACCAGTCTCTTGTTCCATGTCCAGTTCTAACTGTTGCTTCCTGACCTGCATACAGGTTTCTCAAGAGGCAGGTCAGGTGGTCTGGTATTCCCATCACTTTCAGTATTTTCCACAGTTTATTGTTATCCACACAGTCAAAGGCTTTGGCATAGTCAATAATTGTTCATGTAAGCATGTCCTTAAGAGTTGGCAAATCCTGTCAATAGAGTATTAAGTGACCAATGTTCAATTACATTTGTTAAAAATCACAAAGAATCTCTTGTGTACATGAAAGAAAGCCTTGTATCAGGAAAAGGGGTATAGACAACCCAAAGTCCTCTCTGGACAAATGAAATGAGAATCAAAGAGTACTTTGTGCAGATAGTTTGTGCAAGAGAAGAAGAAAAGACCTAAAATCCCAAATTTGGCAAATGTGAAGAGAGATGGGGGGAAGAGGGGTTGTTAAATAAAACCTCAGACCCAAAGAGAATTTGTAACGATTAAAGATTTTCTAATAGTAATCAGACTGACCGATCTGAAACTGTACTCCCTAATTTGATCTCAAGAAGAGAAAAATCAAAGATATAAAATCTTTGGATTAAGTCAGTATGGTATGCTTTTCTCAATTCTGTCAGTTGTCATGGTCAAAACTTAACTTCTTCCATCCCCTTCTCAGACTGAAGAAGGAAAGGGAAGAAGAGGTGATGAAGGCTGAGGCACATGTAGGATCCACCTGAGAAAAACTCAGAAGACAGGCACCCGCTATCTTCTATGTCAAACAGGACTACATGTTTGCAGAAAATATGGCTGTAGAAAGTACTTTCTCTCTCAGACCATCTCACTCAGCAGCTCAAAATGCTCCAGCAGCTTCGCATCATACTTAACATAAAACCCAATTTTATTAACATCACCTGTAAAATCCTACATGATTTGATCCCGCTTTCCTTTCTAACCCTCTGTCCTAATGTTCCTTTCCTCACTCTCCACATTTCAGCTTGCTGTCCTTTTCCCTCTTTCTTGAACATGCCAAGCATATCCCTGCCTTATAACGTTTGCACTTGACGTTCTGTTTTCCTAAAATGCTCTTCCTCTAGATGTCACCTCAACCATCTTCTCTTCCAACAGGCATTGCCTGACACACACTGAAATGAGCAGTTCCTCCCCTGAATTAGTTGAAGTCCTCTGAGAAGCAGGCACCAAGTGATATTAGACATGTAAGAGACATATTGGGAGACAACGCCTGTGAGGGAGTTGGGGGTGGGGGCATCACTGTGATATAAGTTTGACCCCTGTGAAGAGAGAGAAAAGGAAGAGGGTTTGGGTAAGAAGCATCTTAAACTATGCTACAGTCCTAATGACATTTCCGCAAGGCTGATATCCAGTCCTCAAGTCACAGTCACCATTGGAAGAGTCCTTCATCCCACAGCAATGAGCCAGCATTAGAACTCCATCCTCCCACATGCTGAGTGACTGGTGGGGAGCAGCCCTTGATAAGAGCAACTTCAGCATGAACGTGGCCATGGATTCTGGGTGCAACGAATGAGGCCATCAGTCAGTGATATTCTTCACAGTAAGAGATTTTTCATGGTCACCACACCCCCCACTGGACCTATGCTCCATCACATCCATTTGTTTGTTTCCTCATAGCATATTTGATAGGATCTTATTAATTTAATATCCCCTCTCTTTCTCATTATCACTGAAAAGCATATGAAAGTTTTATTTGTCTTGTTCACCACTGTATCCTAGCATCCAACACTTCCTGGCATACAGTAGGTGTTCAAAAAAAGCGTTAAACAGATTTTTAGGTCCTTGACAAGGGGAAAAGGAAAGAAGGGCTATTTCATGTTTCTTCTCTTCACTGGTACACTCTAACAGATAGTGCGTGGGTGCGTGTTAAGCCACTTCAGTCGTGTCCGACTCTGTGAGTGTATGGACTAGAGCCCACCAGGCTTCTCTGTCCATGGGGATTCTCCAAGCAAGAATATGGGTTGCCATGCCCTCCTCCTGGGGATCTTCCCAACCCAGGGATCGAACACAAATTGTATTCTGCTATAAAACTGTTCAACTTCATATAGGTTAGAAAAGAAATCTGTTAACTGTAAGTTTCTCTCTCCCCCTTCACACTTAACTAGATTGTCCATTATAACTACTATTTTCCCTGATTTTTCCTATGTTTTCCTACATGGAGATATTCTATTTAATCTACAATCAAATGAGAAAAGTTATAATAATATAGTTATACAGTATTTTATATTCTTAGTTTATAAAGCACATCCATATACATTATCTCATTGAATTCTCTCAACAATCCTATAGGGCACTTATTATTATTATCCTTACATTCTAGAGGAGGAAACTGAACTTAAACAAAACAGAAGCAAAGTGGACACATTAGGAATCCTATGCTAATGTGCTCAATAGAAAAGAAGAGAGAGTACATTTAGTCTACATGGAATTCTTTAATTATTCCTCCAGAGGTCCAGCCTGAGTCAATGCAGCAATTCTTTGTAAGATCAGAAAATGAATTTTGAAGCAAAATCTGTTATCTGACCTACTTCTATTTCAAGTATTTTGCTTTCCTGACTCCAGTTTTTGAACACAAAAACTGATTACACAATGGTAATTTTCTGGGTGTCCACATTTCTGTGCTAAGAGACTCCTACTCAGACCTCTAAATGGCATGTTGGCTACCTAGCAAACTCTAGGCACCGGCACCTCATGACAAGATTCGGGAAAGTCCTCCTTCATCCCTCTTTGTGACGTTATTTCTCTTTCACAGACTATGGACTTATTTTAGGAGTCAAGAAAAATAAACCTATTTGGCCAGCAATCTGGTCCTTCTGCTTGCCCACTTTTCTCTATATTTTCTTTAGCAATAAACTCAATTGAAAATAAAATTAATATCACCCATCTTTATAAAACTGCTTATGATGTTAGCATATTTACATGTTACATATAAACATATACTATTTCTTGTATATGATTCATATATTGCTTGACGGGATCATTATTTATTGATGACTTACTGTGTGAATATCCCTGTGCAAGACGTCGAGACATCTTGCCTGCGTAGGAAAGTTAAGCTATGATCTCCTTTAAGAGCTTCATGGAAAGGCTGGGACATGAACTGGACCATGAAACAGAAATCAGGAGGAAAGCTTCAAACCTAAAAAAACAGGCAAGAAATTCTAGGATAAGAAAAGGAATCGCTCCAAAGCACTTGTATTTCTATCATGGTATCTGTGTTTCCTACACATGGCAATTCTGATGGAGTTCATCTTTTTTCACTGTTTTTACCTGAGGATTTTCCAGATGCTCCAAAGATATATATGTATAACAGGCAGAATATCACAGCCTCAGGATCAGCTTTATCTGTGTGCATGTATCCTCTCAAAAAGGTGGGCATGTCAAGTGCAGGCCCACCTACATGTGGAGCACATGCTGTTGTGACCTACTCCAAGCTGCATGCTAGTCATGGCTCACAGATCCCAGCTCTTATACTTAGCCTCCTTAGATGTCTTCACATTCAACTGTCCCTGGAATCTATTGGAATGGGCCTTATAGATGAACCAATCTGCCACTCCAGACCTTACTCTCCTGGCAACAAGAAGACTGTTGAAAGCATCTTGTCACTTTCCTTTTTTTTTTTTTAACATTGATTCAATTTCAGTTTACATCCCAATAAAGTCTCATAATGAAAGTTAAAGTTTCTTAGGAGTTTCTTTTTTTTTTTTTACAGCCTGTTTATGCATCATTATCAAAATAACATAATGAAGAGAGCTCAGATGTGTTCAAATTTAATTTGACAAATGAGAAAACAGACAGGAAATGACTGAAAATGACACATCCAAGTTTACACAGTAATTTTTTGCAAACCTAGGTCTCCTCATTCCTACTCAGTCCCTTCACTAGCAATCAAATAACAAGCTTTTGCATACATGTGATCCATGGTGTGGGATATTACAGATTTTCTAAGTATTTAACCCTGAAATTAAGTCAGGGGATTTGCAACATACTAAAAATATCTAAATTGTTGAGTTCTGCATGCAATTAGCTTTAGGTATTTTAGTTGTGTTCTAGGAAATACCACTTCAGAAATATTGATCTAGTTCAACCTCCTCCCATTTCATTGGTGAGAAAGCTGAGGCCCAAGATGTTATGATGTCTTTATAAAGAAATATACAGAGAAGTAGAGTCAGAACTAAAAAATAGGTCTCTTCATAACTACCTTTCTTTTATACTCCACCTAAAAGTATCTTTAAAGGCAGCATGGGAGGGGAGGGTGGTTCTATCAAGACACACTGAAGAGTTAATAATAGAGACCCTGGGTAAAGTGATTGGGAAATTGGAATCTCAATCTAAGCAAGGCTTTAGAACAAATATATTTGTATTTGTTTATAAGCATGGCACAGTCTAGTTTTCCAGACTCTTCTTCAGAAACTGCAGTATCATTCTGCATCCTATTTTTACAGGTATGCAGTCAAAATTGAAAATAAATTCCAAAGAAGCTCTAAGGGGAAGACTGCAGTAATTTCAGCCTAGATGAGTTGAAAAAAATCACCTCTGAGCTAGACCATAAGTCCCAGCTATTTTGTAGCTTTCTCTGTTCTACTCTTCAGTTTGTTGAAAATAATAATAATGATAATTTCCTTAGTGAAAATACATTTTTTAAAAAGTTCAGAATGCAAAAGTAGATCTTAAGCATTTCCATTGGGATAGTATTATCCAAGGGCTTGAAACCCCATGTGGTTGGCTATCTCTTGAGCTTTAGATAGTCTGTCTGGGAGTACTCTGGGTTTTCATGCAGCACAGAATTCAGGCTGGTCTTGATGTCAGTAGTTCCCTGAAGAGGAAGGCAGCATTAGACCAGGTGATGGTGGCTCCCACCAGGTACTCTTGCTCTCTGGCCTCATGTGACACACAGCCCACCTCAGCCAAGACAACAGTCTCTTGCTGGGGGCAAGGAAATGATTTAGCCTGGGTTCTTCTCCCCCATGATGACGTACAAAGAGATACAAGAAAAATTACCTAACTAAACAACAATTGGGAGGCTTCCTAGGTGGTGCTAGTGGTAAAGAACCGGCCTGCCAATGCAGGAAACATAAAAGACTCAAGTTCAATCCCTGGGTCAAGAAGATCCCCTAGACGAGAGCAAGGCAACCTGCTGCAGTATTCTTGCCTCTTAGAGAATCCCATGGACAGAGGAACCTGGTGGGCTACAGTCTACACACAGTTGCAAAGAATCAGACACAACTGAGGGACTAACACTTTTATTTTTCAGACAATAACTGAGGGATTAATAGAAATCTGGTCAAGAGATGATAAAGGTATAGATTTCACCTTCACTCTCTGTGTGTGATCATATGAGATATTTTAAATATTGTAAACAGGTCTTACATTTATATGAAACACTAAGCTCAGCTTCATTTTCTTTTTTCCAGCTGCAGAGATTTTTTTCTTTGTTCAGCAATGTGTCTCAGTCTTCCTGCCTGAATCTCCATCCTGTTAGTACACACACTCAACAACATGACAGAATTCTCTTTAAAAGGTTGGTGAGTCAAGCCTTCAGTAGACTGCAAAATTTCCGGTCAGGTGGATATTCACCTTCATCAATGTATCCTTAGACAATTTAGATGGTGACCCTGTAGGGGTGCTTCTGGAGAGAGATTTTGGGGCCAAGAGAGGCAAAGACCAGGACCATTCTGGTGGAAAAATAAATGTTCTTAAAATTGCATTTATACAATGCCCTATACCATATAAAGCACTTTTCCAAAACATTCAGTGGTTCTTAAACCTACATGCACATAAGAATCACTTGGATAAAATGCAACTCTGGAAGCCAGAGCTTCTGAATCAAAAGTATGTAATCAGAACTGTGCAATTCTATTAAATACCTGCAAGAAACTGATGCAGGTGGTCTGTAGACCAAATTTAGAAAAAGTCTGACCTATTATTATACATAAGTCTGACAATGGCTATATCAGCTAATTATCACTTTTCAGATAATTTTAGAGACCTTAGAGATAAAGAAATTAATCATCAGGCAGACTTAAATACTTATTCAAGATGTTACATGTAATGGGACAGCTAGATCTCAATGTATATAATAATAATGTCTGATCCCAAATCCAAAGGCATTCACATTAAAATGCTGGATTTATTGTGCATAAATAAAAATGTGAGTATGAAAGAAAACACTGCCATATTAAAGAAAGGAACATTGTGCATGGATGGGCCTGAGAAGGGAAAGAGAGAAAACATTTGTGACAATGAAGGACAAAATGGAGGTTCTTCCTTAACACCAGGAAGTCAGATGGTCCCTCCCCAGCCTTAGTTCAAGGGTCATGCATGCTGCCCTGGTCTCTGGGCCCCTGGCTGTGACCTGGTCTAGAAGCACTAGACCTGCTCACTGCTATAAGAATATAAACCAATCTTGTATGAGAAGCAAGTGAGGATATTTATTTCATTTTTAACTCTGTATCTTCTCTTTCTATTGTTGCCTTCTCAAACCCTGAGATCCTTTCCTACTTCATACAGGATCCTGACTCTGAACAAGAGGGAAATGATCTTTTTTTTCCAGTAATTATTTGAACCATTCACAAACTGAAGTTGGCCTCTGAATTCTGATATTATATGTAATCTCTATCCCTAATTTGATGTACAATCATGAGTAAGTTATTTAACCTGCCTGGGCTTTGCAGAGTACAGTGATCAAACTAGATTTCCTCAAAGAGCCCTTCCTACTCTGAAATTCTGAGATTCAGATTCTTTACAGGCTCAGACAATTCAGGAGACCCAGGAGACACAGGTTCAATCCTGGGTCAGGAAGATCCCCTGGAGAAGGAAATTAAAACCCACTCCAGTATTCTTGACTGGAGAATCCCATGGACAGAGGAATCTGGCAGGCTAAGTCCATGAAGTTGCAAGAGTTGGCCATGACTTAGCAGCTAAACCACCGTGGTTAGCACTGAAAACGTGTACGGTTCTACGCTAGGCATGGAGGACAAGAATCAGACATGGACCCTCAGCAAGGTGCTGCACAGCTCACTAAGCAGGATGCCATAAGTATGAGATTTAGTAGATTACAGGGAGAAAATTTAAGATGACAGGGGATTCATGAGAGAAAGAGGAAATACAAAGCTGGGAGATAAGGTGTCTCTATCATTTCTTGCCTATTTAGATGCTGCCTTCATAGAGGTGGTTCTCTAGAGAGATTTTTGGACCAAGAGAGGCAAAGACCAGGACCATTTGGGTGCAAAAATAAATGTTTTTTAAATTGCACTTATATAATGCCTTACACTGTATAAAGCACATTTTCTAAATCATTTGTGTGTGCTTAGTTCCTCAGTCATGTATGACTCCTTGTGACCCTTTGGATTAGAGCCTGCCAGGCTCCTCTGTCCATGGGATTCTCCAGGCAAGAATACTGGAGTGGGTAACATTTCCTCCTTCAAGGAATCTTCCCGACCCAGGGATTGAACCTGCATTTCCTGTGTCTCCTGCATTATAGGCAGATTCTTTACCCACTGAGCCATTGGGTAAGCTCTAAATCATTTAGTAGTTCTTAAACCTAAATGCACTTGAGAATCACTTGGATAAAATCCAACTCTGAGAGCCAGAGATTCTGAATCGAAAGGTCTAGAGCAGAGCCCAGGAATACGCATAATTAATAGAAGGCAATGGCACCCCACTCCAGTACTTTTGCCTGGAAAATCCCATGGATGGAGGAGCCTGGAAGGCAGCAGTCCATAGGGTCGCTGAAAGTCGGACACGACTGAGTGACTTCACTTTCACTTTCCACTTTCATGCATTGGAGAAGGAAATGGCAACTCACTCTGGTGTTCTTGCCTGGAGAATCCCAGGGACGGGGAAGCCTGGTGGGCTGCCGCCTATGGGGTCACACAGAGTCGGACACGACTAAAGTGACTTAGCAATAGCAATAGCAATATAACAGCACCTACTCTTAACTCTTCCAATCCATTTGCCACCTTGCATCCTGAGTCTTCTTCTCAAAATGCACAACTATTCACAATACCCACATAAAACCCTTTAAAGTCTTCACCTTGAACCTACAACTTAAATTCCTTACTATGACCTAAAAGTGCACATGCTTATTTTGTTCTCTCTTGTATCCACCCCTAGGGCCTAACACAGGATAGGTAAGTATTTCTTGAATAAATAAATAAATGAGTGAATGAATGAGTAAACTGCATAAAGGCACATGGGCTGGCCCTTAAAGGGAAGGAGAGCTGCATGGGGGAAAGTCTGGAAAGATAGATGGGCAAAGTTTCAGGGGTGACACAGGGGAAAAGGAGAGGGATTCAGTCCCTGTGTAAGACAAGGAACTGGCAGATGAGGTCTGAATGCACAGAAAAATCCTCCTTATTCAACCATGACTAGACACCTGAGATGCAGAGTGGGAGCCTGCAAACACAGGGAAGGTTTGTCCTCTTTTCAAGAGAACTAAAATTCTCAGAGCTCTTGGTACGACTGGCACCAAAACAGTACTGACTAGTTTAGTCATTGGTGCTGATGGGCAATTCTGCTGCTTTCAGAGCCAAGGGACTTGTAGGGAAGACCCAGGAATCAACCTTGTTATCTTGCAGACAGTTTTCACATCAGAAACTCATTTCCCCTCATTAGATTCCATGCCATACTCCTTTCTTTACCTATTTATTCCTTTTATTTTGTCAATCTGACCACTTAGAGCTGGCACAAGCCTAGTTTTAGGGCTCACTGGAGCCTAAGAATGGATAATCCGTGCTTCATGTTCACTATGCTTCTCTTATCTGATAAGATCTCCTAAGAAAAGTGGGGCAAACCAATTCAGAGTGGTCACAAACCTGTCTTAGCCGGAGAGATACACCTTGTATTGAGCACAGGGCTGAGTCTCTGCATGCTTTGTCCAGAGACAGTTATAGCCGGGTTGTTGAGGGTGTGGGCTGCAGATGCAGATACTGTTGTTTCTCTCCTGGTCTCTTCTCACCAGCTAGGTGACACAGGTATGACAGGGATAATACTAACATCTGCTTCATAGGTGGGATTAAATGAGTTAATATATGTAAGTCCTCAGAATAATTCTTGGCTCATAAGAAAGTGTTAGTTGCTCAGTCATGTTCAACTCTTTGTGATCCCATGGACTGTAGCCTAGCAGGCTTCTCTGTCCATGGGATTCTCCAGGCACGAATACTGGAATGGGTAGTCATTTCTTTTTCCAGGGGATCTTCCTGATCTTAATGCAGGTCACCTGCATTACAGGCAGATTCTTTTACCATCTGAGCCACCAGGAACCCTAGTGGCTCTTAAGAAGTATCACATAATTATCTGATGCTGCTGGTGGTACTAACAGGGGTGATATTGCTGCTGATACTATTACTACTACTTCTCAGTTAATCCTTTCAAAAATAATTATGAAGTATGAATTGAAATTATTTAGGAAATTGAGAATTGGAGAGTTTAACTGACTAGCCCAAGGTCACACAATTAGCAAGGGGTGGAGCTCCATAAAACTGAAGTCATTCTGTCCCTGAAGTCCATGCCTACACCACGGCCAAAGTTTTCATTATCTCAAATGCTGGGACAAGTGGAACCAGAACTGCAAAAGGAAGCAGGAGCTGAAAAGATGAATGAAGGAATAAACAAAAGAACGATGCCACGGATGCAGTCCTACTGTGCAACTTCAGGTGAACTGTTTAGCCTCAGTTTCTAGAAACTGCGAAATCAGGTCAAGCGCAGTTTAGACATAAAACATGGCAGTAAGCACACATCTGAACCATCACTCCGAACCACCTTACACTTAGAAAAATAATGTACAGAGCGATCAC